>NW_028258320.1:22637500-23887500 GCF_053883595.1 Heterocephalus glaber | reverse complement strand
GCATTGGTGGCCGGGGATTTAGCTCAGTGGTTCTGGCACCTGCCTCGCAAGCTCAAGGTTCCGAGTTCGATCCCCAGTACAAAAAAAAAAAAAAAAGCATGGTATAATGCATATAACCTATGACTAAAATATATAAAGAACTCTTACAGCTCATTAATAGACAACACAATTAAAAAGTAGACACAAGATGATAAATAACCAGTATAGCACAAGGAAAGGTATGCAACACTAGAATCAGAAAAATACTAATCAGTACAATAACAAGACTGAATTACACACTCATTAGGGAGATGAAGTTAAAAGTTTTAAAAGCCTTGTCATGACTTTTTTTTGTTGGATTCTCTCCCTTTGCGTTTAATTTGTCACACCCAGCGGGTTCATTCTGCTGGGCTTCATGGGATTGTGATCCTCATTGTCTTTTCCTAGGATATCGTCTAAAATTTTTTGGAGTGTTGGTTTCGTATTCATGAAGTTCCTAAGGTCCTCTTTATCATGAAAGTATCTTATTTCTCCATCAATTTTGAAAGATAGTTTTGCAGGGTAAATCAATCTGGGTTGGAGGCTGTTTTCCTTTAGGGCTTGAAATACATCACTCCAAGCTCTTCTTGCCTTGAGGGTTTGTGTTGAGAAGTCTGCTGTGATTCTGATGGGCTTTCCTTTGCATGTGATTTGTTTCTTTTCTCTCACTGCTTGTAGAATTTTGTTCTTCTGTTGAGTTTCTGTAATTTTTAACTATTATATGCCTAGGTGTATATAATTTTGATCACGGCTGGTTGGAGTCCTATATGCCTCATTTATCTGTATGTCAAGCTCTTTTCCCCTGCTTGGGAAGTTTTGTCATCATTTCTGTGAACAGTTTTTTTATGTCATCTGCACTCTTTCCTGTTTCTTCATTGACTCTAATTATCCTTATGGTTTTTTTTTCTTATGTTATTCTTCTTTCCATCGTCTAGCAGCTGCTGGATTGCTTTCTTGTGGACCCTTAAAATTTTAAAGCAATTTTTCTTTTCCTGTCACCAATTGCAATCATATCTTCTGTATCTGAAATTCTGTCCTCACATTGGTTCATTCTGCTGCGTAGACTTTCGATGGAGTTTTTAATCTCCTGGAAATCTGTTTGCATCTGTTTTATGGATTCCATTTGTTTTCTATGTTGGGATTCCATCATGTTCCTCAGATCCTCTATTTTTTTTATCTGTGTCCTCTTTAGATTTATTAATCATGTCTTGCACTATGGGCACAATCTCTGCTGTTATCTGAGAAATTATTTCTGATTTCATTTTTTCCAGATCCTCTTTTGTTGCCAGTTCAGGGAGTCCATGTGGTTGAGTATCAGATTCTTCTATCTCGTTTCCCTTTGGAGTTGCTGTAGGTGATCTGGAAGTCTGTTTTTGAGGCTTGTTTATGTGTTCTCATTTCCACGGGGCGGGGGGGGTACTGCTGGCACCCACGTGGCTCACCTGCTGTGCCCTAGGAGCGGTGGAATGGCGGCTGGGGAGCCTCCTCCTGGGCGCTGGGATTGGCTCACCTCCTCTGCCCTAGGAGCAGTGGAATGGCTACAGGGGAGCCTCATCCTGAGCACTGGGATTGGCTCACCTCCCCGCCCTAACAGTGGTGGAATCATAAATCACATTTCTTAAAATCCTTTTTTCCAAATAACTTTACATGGCTCACACCTTACTTTCCTCAGATCTCTACTCAAACATTACCTTAATATATGCACTTTGCATAAAGTAGCATCTCTTTCTCCAGCTCTGGCATTTCTGATGCCCCACCACGATCTGACACTACAGGCAAGGCATTATACTTAGTACATCCATGATTTCCATTATTATAGCCATAACATGGATAAAGAAAATGAGGTTTAAAGACTAACTTGCTAAAGGTCATAGAATTTGTTAAATCCTAGAGTCATAACTCAAACTCAGATCATGTTTGATATCACAAAGTTTAGTGATACCAAAATGTAATTTAGAAGGCCAGTGCGGTGGCACATGCTGTGACTCGAGTTAATCAGGTGGGTGAGGCAGGAGAATCATAAGATCAAAGTCAACCTCCGCAACTCAGTAAGACCCTGTCTCAAAAATTTAGGGGGCCGGGGATTTAGCTCAGTGGTTCCCCTGCCTGCCTCAAAAGTGCAAGGTCTCAAATTTGATCCCAGGTACCCCCGAAAAAGTAAATTAAATAAAATAAAAATTTGTTTTTTACTTTTTGAGGCAGGGTCTCACTGTAGTTCAGCTGGCCTTGAACTCACTATGTAGCTCAGGCTGACTTTGAACTCATGGACATTCTCCTGCCTCAGTCTTCAGAGTCTAGTATCATAGGTATGTCCCCCCACACCCAGCTCAAAATAAACTTTGAAAAGGGCAAGGGATGTAGCTCAGTGGTACAACATTTGCCTAGTATGCTCAAAGCCGAGTTCAACTCCCAGTATCCCTCCAAATCCACATTAGAGAAAAAGAAAAGTGAGAAGACTATTCTGACAGTTCCACCACCAACCATTATGCCCAAGTTTGGTTTTTTAAAAAAATTACTCTTGGGCCGGGGATTTAGCTCAATGGTTTCGCCACCTGCTGCGCAAGCGCAAGGACCCGAGTTCAATCCCCGGCACCAAAAAAAAAAAAAAAAAATTACTCTTTAAAAAATTGCTGTCCTTTACTGATAATACCATTAAGACACCAACTTATTAACAATTTCCATTTTAGGAGTACATTCATAAATCAGATTCATTTGTAAGTCCAACAAAGTGAGTTTTTACACAAATATACAATGTACTCCCTAGGAGTCGCCTCCACATAACCACTGCTTTTCCCCTTATTTGGGACATAGTGGGCTGATTGAGCACTGTACTACTGAACACTACTGCACTATACAGTAAGCACACAGCAGCACAACTGTGACAATGTCTGGCAGACAAATGAAGTACTTCCATGATTTGTTTGCATCTACGACTGTAATGTAAGCTGTGTTCTATCTGTGAAAGTTCCCAATTTGAATGTTCGTAAATTGGGGAAATTACTGTACTACTGAGTCTACAGCAAGGATATGTTTTCAGAGATGATCATAACTATTTATATGAGTAGATGAAAAGTAAACTTTCCATAATTTGATAGCTGAAGATATAGTTATCTGAAATAGTCTAATACATGTATATAGTGGAAAGTAGATAAAGTGTAGAGGATGTCTGTGGGAAGCTTTAGGGTACTGGTAACGTGCTGTTTCTAGCTCTAAGTACTGCTTGTATGTCTGTGCTCAGTTTGTAAAAATTCAGTAAGATATACATCTATTATATATTCTGTGTGTTTAATGTACATTAATAAAATTTAATAAAAAGTATGTGTGTAAAGAGGCTAAACTGTAAAAGACAGTACTTGCTACAGTCCTTGAAAATACCAAAAAAAAAAAAAAAAAAAAACACCAACCACCAAGTAATGGGAATAATTGAGAAAACTACAAGAGGCAGCTATAGTTAAAAAGGGATCTAAATCAGTAACTCAGAGATGAACATTCAAGGTGAAACATTCAAAGTGATTAAAAGACTATGTTTGGCTTGTGAAATAAGTAGAAGAAATAAAATGGAGGTAAAAATTGCTAAAAAGAGGTTAGCAAAAAGAGAAAATGTGTTGGATGGGTCACACTTTGATGCAGACAATACGTAGAGGGATGGCAAGAACAAAAAACAATATACATAGTAAGCTTTATTCATCAATGACTGGATCTTGCAGACAACTTAAGAAGGAAGAAGTGGTATAACTGGGAGGAATGGACCTCAAAGGATCATGGACGTTCATGAGAAGAAGAAAAATGCTCTGGAAATGGCACTGGGAGGTACGAAGGACTTGATTTATGATCTTATGATCTTTTTTTGGTATCAGGGATCAAACTCGGGACCTTGCGCTTGCGAGGCAGGCAGTGGCACCACTGAGCTAAATGCCCGGAGAGACCTCGTGATCTTGTAGGGAAAATGTGACAGGAAGAAATGGAAGCCAAATGTCAGGCAAGGTGGGAACCAAAAAGTCATCAGTTTTCCCCAAATGAATAACATTTTAAAGAACACCTCAAAAATGAACTGAACTCCTGGGCATGGTGGCACACGCCTGTAATTTCAGCACTCTGGAGGTTGAGGAAAAAAGATCACTGTGAGTTCAAGGCCAGCCTGAACTGCATAGCGAGACCCTGGCTCAAAAAACAAACAAACAAAACAAAACTGTATAAACCAAAGAGATTTGGAAAAAGATAAAGTAACATTTACAATTAGAATAAATACATTTCCTTGGAGCAGTAGTGGGGAACCCACAGCACATGTGTTGTTTTGCTTTTAAGATATAAGATGTTAATGTATGAGTTGTTTTTACTAAACTAAAACCTCAATACTCAGATTTAATTTCAGTGTTGGCACTTTGCGATAATAAGTGGGTCTCCGTTGTACTTCAGGCACTTGTCTCTATAAGGTTTGCCATCACTGCCCTAGAGGTGGTTAAATTTTAAAGCAATATATTTCCCTTTGTTGCTTTCTGCCACAAATTAAATTACCAAATCTAATGATGACAAATGTAGTTTTTTAAAACTATAAGCTCCCAATTTGCGATGATTAGATACTAACTGAAATCTACTTCCTCCTCCTCCTCCTCCTGTTATTTGTGGTACTGGCACTGAATCCAGGGCCTCTGCACAGAGCTACATCGTGGTGAGTGGGGGGGCACAGTGCCTACCGGAGACTGAGCCCAGGGCCTTCGCACTAAGGTACATTTCCAGCCCTTTTCATTTTTTATTTTGAGACAAGTTCTTGCTAAATTGTCCAGGCTGGGCTTGAAATTGTGATCTTCCTGCCTCAGCCTTTGAGAGTGCTGAGATTATAGAGGTGAGACACCACACCCAGCTTTCTTTCTGAAACAGGTGAGTTGCTGTTTGGCTAGGCTCCAACTTCGGATTCTCCTGCTTCAGCCTCCCAGGGTTCTGGGATTATTATTCTGGGATATCTCCAGCTCCACCATGTAATTTTTTTTTTTTAATAGTAACATACTTTTTGAGCATTCCACAAGACACTTCTAAAGATTTTATGTAAGCTAGAAGTTTTAATTAAATCTGGCTATTCTTAGGACTATGATTATTTAATAGAGATCAAAAAATAAGAGAATTAAGTACAACCAAAATGTATAACTTCTTATAGAGTACAAAGACATTGTATTAAATGTCTTACAAAAGACATTTCATTTTGAAGAGGTCATGAGTTGGGTCCCTTAAGAAGTAAAAAGCGTTCATATCTCTCAGGTCAGTCCGGATCTCGGAAAGGTCATCTATCTTATTATATAAAGACATCCAATGTAAGAGAGAAATCATTATCTTCTCATTTTATTTTTACTTGAATCCTGAGATGCTTTCTCCTAAGACTAAGGTAAAATACCAAACTAATAAAACCAACATGTGTTCAATGTTCTGCTTTCAAAAGCAAGTTTTACAAAATTTTACATAACATGAAAGATAAAAATTCAAATTAACAAAACTATGTACAAATATCTTTTCAAAAAATGAGATGAATACTTTTTTTTTTTGTACTGGGGATTGAACTCAGGACCTTGCACTTGCAAGGCAGGCAGTGGCACCATTGAGCTAAATCCTGGGCCCTAAATGAATGCTCTTATCTTTACTACTTCCCCGGTAAAATTCGGAAAAGCAAATACCTGTAATTCTAACAGATAAATGACGCAAACCAGGCAAGAGAAAGAGAAACACATGCTTATTCTGTCAAATGAAAGTCTGAAAAACCAATTAAGTTCACTCTATAATTATGAGAAACTAGGAACTGCACAAGCAAAAACAAGGACTACAGTATTTTCAAAACATAAACCATAACAACTATTTAGATTTAAGAAAGTTTAGAAATGCAATTTTAAGCTAATACTAAATAACTGGCCTTCTGACCAACCCGTGGGAGGTAGGTGTGGAGTTCTTGTAAGCCTAGTCCTAGCTAGTGTGTTCACTGGGGTGATCTTCCCTGAAGCCTGAGATAATAGGGTGAGTAAAGCATGACGCTAAGGAAAGTAGAGGGATGGGGGCAGGAGCCCTCTTAGACCCTCAGCTATTCTCTTCTTCGTTTCCTATGGCCCAGTAGCATTTTACCACATTCTATTCCTCCAAAGTGGAGGCTGCCTCAACCTCTAAGCCTCCCAAACCCTGTTCTTTTTGTTAAGACTGAATTTCCCCAGGCTCTTGACTGAATGGGTCCACTCTACTCATAAATGAATAGCCACACTTCGAAGAGGTCTTTTCACGCTTTCACTTAAAATGATCTCTTTCCTTATGCCTCTATTTACTTCCTTCATAGTACTTAGCACAATCTGTAAGTATTTATTTATTTCCCTATTGGTCTTTTTCACAAAAATGGAAGCCTCTTCAGGACAGGGTCTTTGTCTTGTTTAATAACCAACTTCCAATACAGGTGTTCAATAAATGTTAAATATATGAATAAATAAGGATAAATAAATAAATAAATAAGGTGTTAATAACACCAAGAATGAAGGCAAAAATAACAGCTAATATTTACTGAGCACTTACCACACACAATTTACAGATTTTTATTCACCCAACCACTATAAGTGGCAAATGTTGTATATACTACTGTATCTTACAAATTAGAAAAACCTAGGTATAGAGTTGTTCATTGCCCAATGGTCACACAACTCAGTATGTGGGCCTATCTTCTGGATGACCCAAAATTTGGCAAAGAGGAACAGAGATGGCAGAGGGAGAAAATATGAGTTGTTTTCCTTAACTCCGGTGCCTCCACCTTTCCTCTCACCTTTTCATCTTATTTCACTCTTAACAGCTTTCCTTTTTCATCACTGTTTTTTCTTTATCCTTCCTCACAATTAATTATTTCTGATTATTAACTCTTTTCTCCACTTAATCTGCTTCAAAATAATTTCAAAGTATACATACTTTAATATTTATATGTAATACTTTCAGTGAAGGTAAACAGTACTAAGACATTATACAAAGAGCAATTTTATTTTTAATAAGGAGTCTGTAGCAATAACTCTTGAACTCCTTCCTTTTCTTACATAGTCACTCTTATAAAGCCGTCAGCTTGGTTGTGAACTATATTAAACAGAAAGAAGGAGGAAAAGCATCCTTCTCTTTCATCTTCTTTGAAGGTAGATCTAAGCATAAATACTGGACATGTCTGACTTTACCATAAAGATCCCCTTTTTTATTGTCTGTGGAAATTTGCTTTGGAGCACAAAATTCAGATTTATATGTTGGCATTGCTCTATTTCACACTGCATTAAAGAATCTTTCATAGTTGTTTCCTTATCAGCTCAGGACTATAATCATCATCCTTAGGGGAAAAAGCAAATTCGGGCTCCTCTTTCCAGACAAATAAGGGAACTTTGAGAGAGCTTTCTAAGGAATTGAATCAGATAGCTGCCACAACACTGCTCTGAGAGTCCCAAGAGAAAAGTTTTCTTGCCAACTTCAAGAAACAGCTATTGTGTCCACAAAAGAGAATTCATTCTGCATTGGAGGTTCGGGATCCAGCCTAGCAGAAATCCCTTGTCCTTAGAGTTTTATCTTTTAAACTACATAGAGAGTGGTTATCACTTTTTCTTTGAAAGGCAAGCTGACTGACTGCCCAAATAAAGAGATTTTTCTGACAAAGTTTCACAATTAATCATAGGAAGCGAAACAGTAATCTACAATGAAGATTTAAAAGATCATAAAGGAAAAAAGGGTGAATTAAGTAAACTTTTTCTTTTTTTTGGTACCGGGGATTGAACTTGGGACCTTGTGTTTGCTAGGCAGGTGGCGGAACCACTGAGCTAAATCCTCGATCTAAGTAAACTTTTTAAAACACTATAAATGCAAGAAAGAGGAAAATATACTTTAAAATATACCAAGCTCAATGTGGCAAGTTCAAAATGGAGTAATCAAAGCAACTCAAAATGATTCAGACAACCTACCAGTTTTATATAAATTCAATATTACTTTAACATCTTCACTGTTCTAGCTGTGAGAAACTGATTATAATAGGAGTCTAGATAGTAGTCATATATTCAAAGGAAGTGTCAGACAAGAGTTAGCTTTCTATTTAAGGAGGGTGAAAAAAGATAATTTAAAACTGGATTTCTGGATTTCTTTCTTTTGACTTCTCTCCTTTACTTTTTTCCTCATCTTTTCCCATAAACATTCATACAAGCAAAATCTCTAGGTAGAGACATAATGAAATCATATATTTATAGTAGAAATTTTTAAGTGAGTACTATTAAAATCTAGATCAACACATACAAATCACGGGTTCAGTAGAAAGAAATAAAACACAATTTCTGAAAGCATATATTATTAAAATAATAAATTCAACAGCATCTAAAAGAGAAAAATGAATGTTCTACTTTCACAAATAAATTAATCTGATTCAGTCATTTTCACGAAACAGACAAGTGGCCACTACAAATGGAGGCAAACTTATACAAAGATAGAAGAAGCCTGGTAAAATTAGAAAGTTCCCAAATAAATTTAAGAATGTTTTCCCTCCAATCGACACACAGAGATGGGATGGGGGACAGATCAGGAAGTGTTTTATTCCTGCAGCTGGTGTGAAGAGGGGAATATGATTTCTATGTATCCTGACTTGGGGTTAATTTTCAAAACTTAGAAAATTATTAATGCATAGTAAACAATTATAAAGTTCTGTTACAAAAAAAAAGTTCTATTACAAAATAAGTTTCTAGGTTCAAAAAGCACTAAACATATTTTTTAATTTTAACATTTTTTAAAATGTCACCATACTAATTTTGTACTTTAAGAAGCAAGGATATTTAAATTAACTTTGATATTGAAAGGAATCAATGTGATAAGTAAATGAAAAAAAATTTACTCTTAAATTTCATTATATTAAGTGTGAAGAGATGGGTATTATCTTACTGTTAGTAAAAGTTGTAAGTTATCATAACCTTCCTTGATGGTAATGTGGGAGTATCCATACCAAACCTTAAAATTCATAAACTTACTATCTAAACAATTTTCTTTTTTAGGAATCTTATCCTATCAAAATTATTACTGCATTATTCCTGACAGAAAACTTGAAAAGTAAAATGTATGCTAAATGTCATATAATTATAGATGAGGAAAATGAGTCATACTGAGCAGCTTACACATGCAAAGGCAAAAGCATATCCTATGTATGAATAGGCTCTCCCCAAAAGTGGCTTCTCTTCACTTTTTTCCTCAAAGCTGAGGTCAAGCACCTTGAAAAAGCCTTCCCTTAATGCCTCCCTTCCCTCTCTACATGAGAAGAGCCTATATACCAAAACCCAAATGTTTCAGTATTTACGATGTTGTTCTTCAGTTATTAACAAGACAGTGACCCCCTGTGTTTTTTATCTGTTCCTCCAAGTGCCAAGAGCAGTGTCTGTGCATTAAAAAACAAACAAACAAACAAACAAAAAACTATTTTTTCCAGGAGCCAAGCAGCAATGAATAACCCTGGAACCAAGATTGTAGTCTCCAAATACTGTCTCAGTAAAAACATCCAAACTTCTATAAGAAAATGGTTGACTCTAAGTTTGCAACAGAATAGTTACAAGATGATCCTGGGATATTTTATCATGCCAAGTGTATTAGTCTGCTTTCTCATTTCTGAGACAAAATTCCTGACATCCACAACATAGTCAAGAAAGAAAGGTATATTTTAGCTCACAATTTCAGGGAGTTCAGTCCATGGTTAATCGGCTCAAGATATAAATGGAACAGTGGAAGGGCATGGCAGAGGAAAGCTGTTCAATATGGCAGCCAGAAGGAAGAGAGACGAGGAAGAACCCCAGGCAAGAGATATAATCCTCCAAAGGGCTGCATCCAGTGACTCACCTTCTTCAACTGGACCCCATCTACAGATTTAATAGCACTCAACTCAATCTCTCTTCCTTTAGACTTTGATTAATTTATTAAAAAGTAATCTCCCAAAAGAAGAAATGAAAATATATACACAAAAATTTGTAACATGTATATTCATGGCAGTATTTTTCATAATGGCTCAAAAGTGGCAAACAACACAAATATGCATCGACTGATAACAAAATCTTGTGTATGTACACAATGGAGTATTATTCAGCAATGAAATGGATTGAGTTCTGATAAATACTATAATATGGTTGAACCAGGACTAAATTTTGCTAAGTGAAAAAAGCTAATCACAGATCTTATTAGCGGTTGTCTAGGGCTGGAAGGATTAGGGAAATGACTGCTAAAAGGTATGGAGTTTTTTGGGGAGGATTAATGAAAAGTTGTTTTTTTTTTGTTTTGTTTTTTTGGTACTGGGGATCGAACTCGGGTCCTTGCACTTGTGCAGCAGGCAGTGAAACCACTGAGCTACATCCCCAGCCCTGGTGAAAAGTTTTAAAGTTCATGTGATGGGTGCACAGGACTGTAGACACGATAAAAACCAGAGAACAGTGCACTTCAATTGAATGAATTATATGGTATTTCAATTATATCTCAAAAAAGCAATCACTGTAGCTCTAAAGTTGAACAAGCTTTCTTTGCAAACTAGAACACTATTAGAAATAGAAACCTACCTAAAAAGCCCTAAGTACCTGGAAGAGTAGGTAAGTGAACTTCAGATAAAGTATTGTGATAAAAGTTAAAAGAAATTTAAAGTGGGATTCTAAGTATAACCTTCAGATGATAGGGGATCAAAAAGCCAAATCCTCAGAAATTAAAGGATCATTTCCATTAATGCAAAATCCCCAATTAAATGTCAAAGCAACCAATCATTGTGCTTCATTATGTACAAAGTACAGTAAAGTTCTTTACCTTGTAAAGATATTAATCAATTAACAAATATTTGCTGAATATAGTGGGTTCCAAGGATTCTAAAGGATACCTCTCAGACTTTGACACATCTCCTAAATTTAAACATAAAATGACAATATCTAATTTTCCCTTAAAAGTGCAACAAAATAACTTTAGAACAATAATGCATCTGTTGGGAAGAAGACCACATAATTCACCGTGTACTCTATGTAACATTCCTTCACTAGATCTAGTGACTCACTCCTACATACCAGGCTCCCTATCATAGGAAATTCTAATCTGTGCCCGAAAAAATTATAAAAATTATAAGCTCATGGATCTTCAAGGCCTCAAACAGGAAACAGTTGTGCCAAACTATCATAATATCTAGATAAAAAGGAATACGTAGCATCCCAGTTAAAATGGCTATTATAGGGCCAGGGATTCAGCTCAGTGGCACTGCATCTGCCTCACAAGTGCAAGGTCCTGAGTTCGATTTCTGGTACCAAAAAAAAGGCTATTATAGAACAACAACAATAACAAAAATAGTAAAAATAATAAATAAGGAAAATATAGAGAAGAAAGAACTTACATACTGTTGGTAAGAATACAAATTAGCACAGCCATTATGGGAAAAAGCATGGAGATTTCTTTAAAAAAAAAATTGAACTACTATAAAATGCAGCTGCCTCAGTTCTTGGGTATATATTCAAAGGAAATGAAGTCAGCATATCAAAGAGATATTGTACCTGTATGCCCATGTTTATTGTATCACTAGTCACACAGCTAAGATACAGAATCAGCCTAGATACCTGTAAACACAATAAAGGAAATGTGGTATATATATAAGTACACAATGAAATATTATTCAGCCAAGAGTGAAATCTTGTCATTTGCAGCAATATGGATAAAACTGGAAAACATTATTTTAAATGAAATAACCTAGACAGAAAGATAAGCAACACATTCTGCACTATGTGGAAACTAAAATTAAAAAAACTCAATGTAAATGTAGAACATTGATTTAACAGAGGTTAGGAAAGGTGGAGAGAATGTGAAAAAGGGAGATCGAATTTATCAGTTCATGTTGCACATATGTATAAAAATATCACACTAAATCCCTTCAACAGGTAGAATTAATGCATATTAATTATAAAAACAAAAAAAGAGATCTAGAATATCTAGAATTATTCAAGTTCTCTCAAACTCAAAGATTCTGTGACTTAGCTACCTTTCTTGTTGCTAAGACAAAATACTCAACACTCAAAGTTAAAGGAAGAAAGGTTTAATTGGCTCACAGTTTGTAATCATTTTAGTTCATAGTTGGCTGGCTCCAAGGCACGGTGGCATGACAGAGGGGCACTGCAGAGGAGAAACAGTCCATGGCAGGCAGAAGTCAGCAAAGCAGTGAAGTAGCAAGCTACAAGTGATAAGCAGCAACCCTCTTTCTGTCCTTTATATCTTATCCAGGCTATCCACCCTTAGGGCAGGTAGCACTCACATCCAGGGTGGGGCAGCTTTAATCCTAGTATCCCATGATGAATCAATCCCAACATCACATCCTTCATCCCAGCAACACACACCCTAGATCAAACCACCTCAGAAAAGCCCCACTTATGACCACATGAGGTTTTGGGGGGTCACCTAAATAAAGCCATAACATTACTATTTTTCCCTTTTATTGTGTTAAGAAAACTTAAACTGAGATCTAGCTTCTGAAAAAATTTTAAGCTTACAACACAGTTCTATTGCTAAACTACAGCAAGAGTTGTTCAGATCTCTAGAACTATTATCAGCTTGCATAACTAAAACTTTATACCCACTGAATAGCAATTCATTTTCCCCTTCACGCCAGTCCCTAGCAATCACTATCAGTCTCTGCAACAAAAAGTTTGACTATTTTAGATTCCTCATATAACTATATATTCCTCATATAACATTTTAGATTCCTCATTGTAACTAGCTTATTTCACTTAACATAATGTCCTCCAAGTTCATCCATGTTGTCATAATATGGCAAGATTTCTTTCTTAAGGTTCGATAATATTCCATTGTATGCTGTCTTAGTCAATTTCTTCGTCACTGTGACAAGATACCTGACACCCACAACTTAAAAGAAGTTTCTCTGGCTCATGTTTCAGTCCGCAATTGGGTGGCCCAAGGCAGGATGGCATTCAGAAGGGCATGGCAGAAGAGTTACTCACAATATTCAGAAAGGAAGCAGAGATTGTAGGGAGGAGCTAGGAAGGGAAATAAACCCTTCCAGGTCACACCCCTAATGACCTGCCTCTTGCAATCAGGCCCCACCTCCTAACAGCAAATCAGCTATTAAGCTCCTATAACCCAATCACTTTTCCAAAGCCCCACCTTTGAGTACATGTGGCTTTAGGGGAACATCTCTTGATTTCAATTTTTTTGGATAAATATTTGCTGGATCATAAAGCAGTTCTATTTTTAAATTTTTGAGGAACTACCATGCTACTTTTAAACACCAGCTATATACCATTTTATATTCTCACCATTAGTACATAATGTTAGGATTTCTTCACATCTTTGCCATCTTTGCTATACTGTCTTTTGTATTTTGATAATAGCCACTGGTATGGCCTGGCCTTTGGCTTCCTGCCATTAGAGTTTGCACTAAAAACCAGACAACAAAACTCCTAAATGTGCAAAATTTATAGGGAAAACTGATTAAAAGATTTATATACTAAAATGGACTACAGTCTTCATCACAGGTAGTAAACACTTACATTCTAAACAGTCTCAACCAAAGGTATAATAAAAAATAACAGTTTAAAAATACTGAAGGAAAAAAAATACTGAAGAGTACCCATTCAGATGTAATAAAAGGAAAGCTATATAGCCAAATATGAAGGAAAACACTGAAAAATCAAATCAATTTTCTCAGTGTTCAAGCCCTGTTCAGAATTTATAAACTTAAATCTTTGAACTATTACTCTGTTTAAATATTTTAAAAGTAAATTTATATATATTAAAATTGGAGAGAATATATTAAAATACTTCAGAAAACAATTATTAAATACACATGCGTTTTAGGTGAAGTTGTACCATTTAAAATGCTTTACATGTATTTATAAATCATTTTTACCTATTTTAATGATTTTGTCTCAAAGAACTCTAATGCCTCATTAGATAGCCTACTTTGCACCTATTTTTAAATATTTCTATTAAGTAGATTAGCTTTTAATTAGTCTTATTTTAAGATTTCACCAACGGTAAATGCAAATAATCCACTGAGAGGCTAGATATCTGATCATATTATTTAGAACTATCCATACCAAGTGAAAATTTAACTGTAATACGTGACTTGGTAAAAAACTGCAAACATAGTTAAGATGATACATTTTTCAAGTAATGTTAAAATTCAAATGCATATAAACAATGACATCTAATTACATTAGATTTTTAAAATTTCCATCTTACAAATGAGGACACAAAGAAACAGAAATTAAGTAACCTGCCCAAGATTTCCAGTCAAGAATATATAGGCCCAGAGCCTGAACCCAGGTTTCCAGCTCTGAGAGCTTACTCAGGACACATGAATGTCCCGCATTATCTGCTCACTTCAGTGCCAGTTTACTGGATGCTGTAAATACAGTTTGTAATATTTTAACTGTAAAAATCAGAAAGGGATCAGATTTATCATAGTTTTATACTGGCTACAAAAGTATTGCAGAAAACCAAAGAATTGATTCACTAAAAGACTGAACCAAAGGTATAGATGGTAACTATGCTTTTATTTTAAAGTGAAAAATTGTACTGGTATGACATTTTTCAGCTTTCTCCCCATACTTCTACATGGCACTAAATCTACAGTCCTATACCAGCTAAAAAATGATTTTATTAAGAAAAGTACCACTATTTGTCAAATAACTGTTTTATTAATTCTCCACCAAAAGCATCACCTGAAACAAACTGGTGATGGCAGTAAGTAAAGATGAAAGGAGGCAGGGAGAGGCAAAGGCTTCATATTGGTACTTAAAAGATTTGTTTTCTAAAATTAGTAAATAAGACTAAACTATAACTTCTAAGGGAAATAGTCTTCTTCCTGTGTTGAAATAACATACCAGAACTTCTGAGAAGATGGCAGAGTGGTAAACAGCAACAAATCAACCTCTCCAAGATTCAGAATCCAGATACTGGAAATAGCATACCAATGGCTAACATGAAAGTGTTTTATTTATGTACATTCATTTTGATATTGATCCTAATTATGAAATATGTGAAATAATATGCAATATATGAAAGACACGTAAGATCAAAAATCACTTTTAAAAATTTTGCCAATATGTTAATTTTATTCCTTCTAGCTCCTTACTTCCACATAAGGTGACTCCTCGAACAGCAGCAGCAGCTCATTACTGTGTATCAGTAACCTACTCCCCCTCATACCCTGTGCTCAGTGAAAGCAGAACAGCTGTTTTTTTTATGATATGGAAGCTTTAAAAATCTGCCAGCTCAGGCTGCAGGAGTATCCCAGTGGTAAAGTGCTTGCCTAGAACACACAAGGTCCTAGGTTGGATCTTCAGTACAAAAAAACCCAACAACGACAACAAAAAACACAAAACATGCCAGCTCTTTAATTCCTCTTCCATCCACAACTGCCATTATAGTACATTTTTTGCTCAACTCTATTTTTTTTTTGGTAGCAGGGATTGAAACGGAACTTTTTGCTGCAAGGCAGACTATTTTTTATCTTTAAGATAAATATGGTTTATGAAATCAATTCTTAAAGATAAAAGGATCAAACTTTGAATCCACAATCTACAAAAACATGAGCTGCACAGCTCTAAATAATATTAAAATGAATAATGGATAATAACATTTACTAGTATTTTCCAACTGCTTGAGAGCTGGGAATTTAGCTCAGTGGCACTGCACCTGTCTCACTGGTACCAAAAAAAAAAAAATTGTTTGATAGCCATTATCTCAGGTGATCCTCAGAATAACTCCCTGAAGTAGTATTATTATACCCCCATTTTTCACATGGTGACCGAAGCAAACTGCACAGTGCCTAAGTAACGGAGAAAGATTTGAAGACAAAGGACCTGAGAAATGAATTTAGGCCTTTTAACAGACAGGTTACAAAAGCTCCAAACCTGAAAGCCATTGAACATTTCAAATACTTAAAAATCTCAATGAAACAATCATTTAATTGCAAATGCCATAGCTAAAATTATAGTATTTTATTCTGCTTTGTTTTTTGGCTTTTAGTTCAACTTAAGTCAATTTGCTATGGATAGTATATGCTGCTCCAATTGCAATCTTTAGTTTAAAACGGAGACAAATTATTAATAATTAAAGGTTTGAAAAAAGCATTTGTGCAATGTGGGACTTATAGTGGAAAAACAATTTAAGAGCTCACTGCTTTGAAAAATTTGGAAGACAGTGGACTAAATGGCCTCAATGATCTGTGATGGATCTAATAACAGCTGAGTTTCTGCCAAACAAATGCTGCTTCTACATCAGAAAAGTATGTTACACCCTCACTCCTGTCCCTCCCACCCTCTAAATCCCAGTTGCACAATCCACCAGCTGTTTCTCGTTACCACCCAAGACCCAGGAAACTCTGAGGTTGGTTCTCATCAGGATAAGCTGCACAAAAGCAGTTAAAGTTGACTCAGCATTTATTTTCTGCTTTAAATCCTGAGCAATTCTTTCTCCCATTTATTTGTTTCTTTCAATTTTTTTCTGATTTTCTTGAGTACTTATTGGCTGGTTGATCCTCTGACAACTCGCTTAGCTTTGTTTTTTTCAACTCCTAAACACCTCCTGGCAGTTACTTAGTGTATCTGGGTCATTTGGATAGGTTAAGAAGTATCTAGGGCCAGGGATTTAGCTCAGTGGCACCACACCTGCCTCGCAAGCACAAGGTCCTGAGTTCGATCGCCAGTACCAGAAGTATCTAACTCAATCATCTATCCACATACTTGTGTCTCCTAGACACTCTCTTCCCTTTCCTGATTTGCATGACATGCTTAAAATGGTCATTGCACTATAGGTGATGTTTTGGTTTTATTTATTTTTATTATGTATTTTTATTAGTACATTTGCAGTACATAGTGGCTACATTTATTGTGGGAAATTTGTACACATACATAACACATTTTAATTCTTTTTTGTCCCCTTCCCATCATCTTCCCTGTTCCCTGCACAACTCTTCCCATTTGGAAAAGCTGTATTTCCATTTTTTTCTTCAATTCTCTATTTTTTAATCCTTTTCCCCTGCCTTCCCTACCCTCCTCCATCTCATTTTCCTTCCCACATGAAAAAGATTTCCCTACTTATTATCTTTTATTTTGCTCTTTATTTATATTTTGGGTTTCTCATATAAGAGAAACTATGCAATATTTAAGCTTGTCTGATTTATTTCACTTAACACTATGGTCTCAAGGTCCATCCATTTACCTACAAATGCCTCAAGTTTATACTTCTTTATGGCACAGTAGTGCTCTATTGTATATAAATACCACATTTTCTTTATCCACTCTTAAGGGGTTTTTTGTTTTTTGCAGTACTAGGGCTTGAACTCAGGACCTTGTGCTTGTCTGGCAGGCATGGTGCCACTGAGCCATACCCCGTTCTTATGTTAATGGACATACAGGCTACTTCCAAGATTTAGCCATCCCATTATAGCCGATTTTGGTTGAGGTGTACCCTATAAAATGCTATGAGTAGGCCAGGGATTTAGCTCAGTGGTTTCACTGCCTGCCTTGAAAGCACAAGGTCCTGAGTTCGATTCCCAGTACCAAAAAAAAAAAAAAAGAATTCAAAATGCTATGAGCATCCCATGGACATAAAGTACAGTATCATAATTTATAAAGTCATTACTTCCTTGTCTAATTTTCTGGATATAGATAACCACTCAAAATCCTAAAGGATGTTACACAGGATGCATATAAGTACTGGGACCTTAACAGTGAAACAGGGCAGACAACATTCTTGCTCTAACAGAACTTACATTCTAACTGAAGGAAGAAAACAGCAGCCAACAGTAAGTACTATCCAGATAAACAGATGGAATAAGATGACTCAAGAGTGATGGGGAGCAGTGAGACTGGGTAATAAAGCAGAAATCTAGATAGCATTAAGAAGACAATCTACAGAAGACAGCTGCAAATGTGAAGCCCCTAGAGGCAGAAAGTATGATAGTATGTTTACAGGAACAGGAAAAAAAAGGTCAATGTGGTTGAAGATTAGTATGTCAAGAGGACAGGGATAGAAGATTTTTTGTTCTAGCAGGGGAGCAGTTACTCATACACCTGTGACTGAAAAACACAGGTGTTTCCTCTATTGGGCAGCTCCAGGAGGGACACATATAGAGAAAAGGGACTCCCGCCTAGCCAGCCAGATCAGCTGAGCCAACCCTGGCGGATCAATGGGATGACAAATGTTGCAGCCACACTGCCCTCATATCCTAAGATGAATTTTGGAGAGGCAAGCAGGGACCAATTCACACATGGCTTTGTGGGCTAAGACACAATTTAATCCAAAGTACAAAGAAAACCATCAGAGGGGGGTTTTAATCAGCAGAGTCCTCTTCTTTCTTTGCCAAAAGGGCCACTCTGCCTGCTATGCAGGTAAGAAACTGTAATTGATCAAGACTAGAAAGAGGAATAGCTATTAGATTTGCAGGTTGCTCACAATTTGGTAGGCAGTAGAGATGAAAAGGTGCATAGATTCAGAAAGGTTAGGATTTAATGATAGAGAACAAGAGAGATGTAGCTGGCAAGGTGGCACATGCCTGTAATCTCAACTACTCAGAAGGCTGAAGTGAGAGAACCACAGATTTAAAGAGAGTCTGAGCAATTCAGCCAGGCCCTGTCTAAAAATAAAATGAAAAGGATTGGGTACCACAAATAGATATACCTGTACCTAGATACATAGGTAGATAAGAGATGCTGTCATATCATAAGTATTTTGATTTTTGTTCATGATTACCTGGTTCATAAATACCACCCAAGCCACAGAAACTAAAATTTCTCTTCCCAAGACAGGTCATAAAAACTCTAATATTTCCCCCACCTTTCTGCCTTTAGCTAGTCATAGAGCAATTCCCTCACCTACCCTTCTAGGATAGTACTTCATAAAATCATCTTCATTCCAGAGGGACCTTGCCCCACACCCTAGAGAAATGCCACACAAACAAGCTAAGAACAATGAAGAAAGCAAGCCTTGCTGGTTTTCCTCACCCACTCTGACAGTACTAGAGCATACCTTTTGTCCAATCACATTTCAACATGGTTGTCAGGGTTTTAATCATGCTTATGCAACAAGTCTCTGAAAAAAATCCCAAAAGGACAGGGTTTAGAGAGCTCCCAGATAGCTGAATACATAGAGCTTCCTAGACAGTGGCACACCAGGAAAGGACATGGAAGCTCAAAACCCCTTCCCTATATCTCACCCTATGCATTCCTTCTTCGAGATCCTTTATAATACCCTTTATAATCCATAGATAAACACAAGCATTTCACTGAGTGCTGTGAGCCACTTGAGCTAATTAATTGGACAGAAGGATAGGGTGGTAGGAACCATGAGTTATATGGCCAGCTGGTCAGAAGCATGAGTAAAACAACCTGGGAGGCACTTCAGGTTTATATAAGGGTACTACATACTCAGCATGCAAGAGACTGTGTGTTCAATCCCCAACACAATTAAAAAAAAAAAAAAAAAAAAAACAACCCTAGTAATTGATTGCACCTGGCACCTAAAGTGGGGCTGGAATGACAGTTTTAAGGACTAAGACCTATACTGTAGGAACTGATGCTAGTCCATGGAAGATGGGATCAGAATGAATTGGACTAGAGGATACACTGAAATTATCTACTACAGAACTGATTGCTTATTCACTGGTCAGAAATCCCCATACATCTGCTATCAGAGGTCCTTCTGTGTTGACTGTTATGTGAAAGCAGAGGAAAAACAGTTTATTTTCCCTAGACAAACAGATGTCAATAAGAACTCATAGCTTTTTGACTTGAGGAATTGTGGGGAAATGGTGTAATTTATGTTTTAATGAGATGAGGAAGGCCATGGAAGTTACTGCTTTGGTGGGGGGGAAAATCAAGAATAGAAATTTAGGATTAGAAGACTATTTTATGAATCCTTTTCTGTATGTGATTCAAACATGTTAGAGAGAACTGATGAAAGTGACAAAGTACCAGTATATTCTGGAAGACCTACGGTTTCACTTTACCAAGGGTTATGACCATTTTTTTGTTCATAGACTCCTTTAGTAGTCTGGAACCTAGACTCAAAATAATGTTTTAGTTTAAAATACAAATGTGTTTGTGTGTGTAAATGGAAACCAATTTTATTAAAAATATAATTATCATGATAAGTGACTTGTTCATACATACTTCATCAACTAATACAAGATCAAGCAGATATTATAACTACCATTAACTTCAAATTAAGGATGAGTGTTATAAGCATTATTTCCAAATACCTGTAACAACTTTAATGTGATATGAAAACATGTATCTGACTTCTACTGTCAAAAAAGCTAAAAGTACTACTGCTACTGGGGTTTGTTCAAGTAAAGGTTAGTAAAAACATTTTTTTGCTAAGTTCATAGAACACATGAATAGTGTGCAGAGATGCTTGATTCATGAATGCTAGGTTAAAAGCCGTGGTTTAAAACCCTGATTGTTTTCCTCCGTCTACACAACAGCCTTGGTACTGGATCACCCGAACTCCAGTATTTCCTCAAAGCCATCCTCCATTCTGATAAAGGGTCACAAAGGCCAATCCAATGACAACACTCTCTGCTTAAGTCCTCCTAAGGATGAAGGGTAACATCCAAATGCCTTAGTGGGGCACTGATGGCCATACTCTGTGCCCACTGCAGGAGTAGGACTTGCTTGCATACACTGAACCTGGCACCTTCAAGACATCCTGCTTATCTTCTTCCTCCCATTCCTCTCCTTTCTTTTAGAATTCTTTATTTATCTTGCAAAATTCTACTTATACAAGATGCTACCAACAAATCACCTTTCTGAAGCATCTACATCCCTTCCTCCAAACAGAGTGACCTCTCCCTTTGAACTTCTTCAAAATCAGCAAAGGAGGGCTGGGGATTTAGCTCAGTGGTTCCACCGCCTGCTTCAGAAGCACAAGGTCCCAAGTTCAATCCCAGGTACCAAAAAAAAAAAAAAAATCAGCAAAGGTTTTTGCAGGCACGTGGGGGAGGGGTAGGAGCACATGTATTCTTCTTGAACAGTATGCTTCCCTCAAGTTCAGAGGCAACTCCTTACAAAAAGCTGTCTTGAATGTGCTAAATTTTACTAATCTAATACTCATGACTATCATAGTATATGGCTCATATAAGGAGTTCATGTATTTCTGTATTTAATTCTCTTAATAACTTATAAATAACCCTATAAAGTCAAGCAGTCTAAGGTATTATCTTTAATTTGCAGATGAGGATACAGAAGACTGGTGAGAGAAACTGATTTTCCTCGGTTTCTTCATTTACTGAGCTGGAGCAGGAACCATAAACCCAGCCTTTTTGGAGGAGTACAGAGTGTGAACTCAAGCCAATGTGCCAGCAAAAGTTCAAGGCTTAATACAAATGTGAGAGCTACCTTCAAGAAACTTTTCAACATACAATCAATATGACACTAGTATTGACCAGTTTTTTAGTTATACTAGCACAAGTTCTATAATAGAATTACATCTATTAAGTTTTAAAAATGTAACTCATTTTCTCTATTTCTATTAAAATTTTTATCTACATTGTTCATATTATCTAGAGCTCTGAGAGTTCTTGTAAACACCAGCTAATTACACAACTTACTAGCGATTATTAGTTCTATCTGTAGAAAGAGAAACTAAAGTAACACAATACTTAAAATGACTTCTCCAGATATATACCAATATAAAATTATAACTAATAATTCTTTTTTCTTTTTTTCTTTTTCTTTAGTTTTTTGAGACAGGGTCTCACTATATAGTTCAGGTTCACCTTGAATTCACTATGCAGCCCATGCTGACTTTGAACTTACGGAGACTCTCCTGCCTCCACCTTCTGAGTGTCAGTATCAATGGCATGTATCCCCACACCCAGCTGCATTAAATAACTAAGAATTACTGAAATAAATTATACTGCTAATTTGTATTTATTTTAATCTAGTTGCTGAATTTTTAAAATACAATTTTCATGTGTTACAACTTGACTATGTATTTAGCTTATCAATAGTTTGCTTTCATGACATGCCAGGTTTGTAGAAAACTAAGTTTTTGCCAGGCATGGTGGTGCATGCCTATAATCCCAGCACTTGGAAGGTAGATCACCGTGGGTTCAAGGCCCAGTAAGCTCAAAGCCTGAACTACATAGCAAAACCATGTCTTAAAAGAACCAAACAAAAAAAAAAAACCCCTAAGTTTTCAAGAGAATGGTGAATAAACACCATAAAATAAAATTCAATTCACTGGAACAAATATTTATTATCTACCATAAGTAAAGTTAGGCAATGCAAGATGGGATGAATAAGGCACAAGCAAATTGTGTGATTTTTTTTTTTTTTTTTGGCACCAGGGATCGAACTCAGCACCTTGTGCTTGCAAGGCAGGCGCAGCGCCACTGAGCTACATCCCCAGTGCTTTTCTTTTCAAGATGAGGGTCTCAACTATGTAGCCCAGATTGGCCTTCAACTTAATTCTCCTGCCTCAGACTCCCAAGCACCTGACATTACAGACACCTGTGCCTGGTTTATTTGGTTTTTTTATTAATAAAATTGATAGTGAGTAGCCTTAAAGATTATGGCGAAACTGAGCAAAAAGACAGAGACTTCCCATATGCCTCTAAACCCACACACACACAACTTCCTGCAACATCAATATGCCATTCAAGATTGATAGATTTTTTGCCAACACTGAACCTTTATTAACACGTATTTTCAAAGTCCATAAGGCTCGCGCTTGGTCTTGTACAGTCTACATACTTTAACATATATAAGACACGTACTCATCATAGAATACATAATTTCAATGCCTTACTTTTAATTAGTAATAGGAATTTAATGTTCCTCCATGTCTTTTCATACCTCACTTTTTTCTAGTTCTGAGTAAAATTCCATTGTCTAAATGTATTATAATTTATTTACGCACTTACCTACTGAAGGTTATTTTAGTCACTTTCAAGTTTTGGCAATTATGATAAAGGTGCTACAAACACATTTGGGCAGGTTTTCATATGGACATACATTTTCAATTCATTTTGGTAAATACTGAGGAGTATGGTTGCTGGACTGAATGATTAATAGTACCTTCAGAATTGTTAGACACTGCCAGTCTGTCTTTCAAAGGGGCTATGTCATTTTGTATTCTCACCAGCAATGAATGAATTCCTATTGCTCCACATCTTGGACAGCATCTGGGGAAGTCAGTGTTCCAGATTTGGAAGTCCTATCACACTGTTGTTTTAAAATTTGCATTTCCCTGATGAGGTGGATGGAGTATCTTTTCACATGCTTATTTGCCATCTGTATATCTTCCTTCTGGCCCTTCTGGTTCTGGGCCTTTTTAACCAGGCTGTTTGTATTCTTACTGCTGAGTATTAAAGAGTTCTTTGCATTTTGAGTAAGTCTATTAGTATAGGTGTTTTTTGGAAAGTATTTTTCTCTCAAACTGTGGCTTGTATTTTTATTCATGACAGTATCTTACAGACAATAATTGTTAATTTTAATGAAGTTCAGCTTATCAATTCATTCTTTCATGATTCATGCCTCTGGTGAAGTACCTATAAAGTTATTACCAAATCCTAAATTATCCAGATTCTCTCCTAAGGTATCTTCAAGGAGTTGTACAGGTTTGTTGTTTTACTTTTAGGTCTGTGATGCAATTTAGAGTTAACTTGGTGAACAGTGTAAAGTGTGTCTAGATTCATTGTTTGCATATGAATGTCAGGATATTCCAACACCACTCCGAAAAGACTCTCCTTACCTTGTATTGTCTCTGCCCCTTTGTCAAGGATGAGTTGACTTTATTTGTGGGTGTATGTCTGGGCTCTATTTTAGTCCACTTATCTATTCGTTCAGTAGTATCACATTATCTTGGTCAGTAGATTTATATTAAGTATTGAAATGGTAGTGTCAGTTCTCCAACTTTGTTCTCCTTCAATACAGTCTTGTCTGTTCTGGGCCTTTTGCCTACTCATGAAAACTTTAGAATCAATTTGTTGATATCTATAACATAACCTAAGAGCATTTTGAGACTGAATTGAATGTACAGGTCAAGATGAGAACTGATAGCTTGATGAGTCTTCCTTTCATGAACATGAATATTTCTCTCATTTAGTTCTCCTGATTTCTCTCATTAGAGTTTTTTTAAACTTTCCTCGCATAGATCTTGTACATAATTTGTTAGATTAATTTTCTAAGAATTTTATTTTGGTTAGAGGATACTAATGTTATTGGTATTGTGTTTTTAATTTCAAATTCCACTTGTTCATTGTGGCATATAGGAAAGCAATTTATTTTTGTGCATAAACTTTGTATTTTGCAACTTTGATATAATGGCTTATTCTAGAAGTATTTTTGTTGATTCTTTTTAATTTTCTAGATAACAATGTCAAATGTAATGGTTTTATTTCTTCCTATTCAATCTACGTGTCTTGTATTTTCTCTTACTGCATTTTCAACATCTGGAATAAGCTGAAAGGCAATGGTAAGGAGAGATAGCCTTCCCTCATTCCTAATTTGCTCAAGAAAGCTTCCAGTTTCCACCATTTATCATGACGTAGGTTTTTGTAGACAATTTTAGCTAAGGAAGTTCCTCTCTATTTCTAGTTTGCTGAAAGGTTTTGTAATGAACTGGTGCTGGATTATGTCAAATTCTTTTCATGCATCTACTGATATGACCATGTGATTTTTCTTCCTTAGCCTGTTAATGTGATGAATTTATTTAACTAATTTTCTAATGTTGAACCAGCCCTGCATGCCTGACATAAATCCCACTGTGTTGTGTATCATTTTTCATGTATTGTTGAAATCCTTTTGCTAACATTTCAGTAAAGATTTTTGCATCTATATTCATGAGAGACATTGGTCTCTTCCTTGTTTTTCTAGTAATACATTTGTTTGGTGGGTGCCTCCCCATTATATCATCTTATTACCCAAGTATTTTCTCTGTATCTATGTTCTGGAAGAGATTGTAAAGAACTTGGATAACTTCTTTAACATTTGGTAGAACTTGGGCCGGGGATTGACCTCAGTGTTTCCACCGCCTGTCTCCCAAGCGCAAGGTCCCAAGTTCAATCCCCAGAACAAAAACAAACAAAAAAATTCTAAAAAAAACCCATTTGGCAGAACTCACCAATGCACCAATCAGGGTCTGGTGGTTTCTGTTTTTGAATATTATTAATTATAGACACAACTTCTTTACTATACATAAAATTATCTATTTCTCCTTGTGCATTTTGCAGACTATTTTTCAAAGAATTGGTCCATTTTATTCAAGTTATCAAATTTGTAGGCACATAAGTCACTGATCATACTTTACTATCCTTTAATGTGCACAGGATCTACAGTGATGTTCTCTTTTCTTCTTAACCTGGTTAGAGTATTATTGAGTTGCTTGATCTTTTTAAAGAAGTTTTTATTCTGTTGATATTTTTCTATTGCTTTCCCAATTTCTATTCACTGATTACTGCTCTAATATGTATTATTTCTTTTCTTTTCTTCTTTTTTTTTTTTTTTTGTGGTACTGGGAATCAAACTCGGGACCTTCCACTTGTGAGGCAGGCAGCAGAACCACTGAGCTAAATCCCCAGCCCGTATTATTTTTCTTCTCCTTACTTTAGCTTTAATATCCTCTTCTTTTTCAACTTTCTTTAGGTGTAACTTTGTTTTTAATCTTTTATTTTTTCTAATAAATGTATTCAATGATAAAGTATTTCCTTCTTAGTATCTTAGACTAAATATTTATTAATAATTCAGTTTGTTTCTGGAGTTAAACCAAATAAATAAGAATAGAGATTGGAGCCAGGGCTTTAGCTCAGTGGTTCTGCCTCCTGCCTCACAAGCACAAGGTCCCGAGTTTGACCCCTGGTACCAAAAAAAAAAAAAAAAAAAGAAAGAAAGAAAAGAAAGAGAGAGAGAGGGAGAAAGAGATTGTCTCTGAACACAAGTGGGTAGGTAGCTGGAGACAATGGAACCAGAAAACTACCTGTTCACCATTTCCCTTTGAATTTTATTTTACGTGCTTTGAATTACCACTCCAATACCAGCAATAAAACACCAATAAAACTTTTAAAGTTATCCTTACTAGAGCTGATGAAATTATCAACTATTTCAGGTTTTTTTGCAAATTATTCCATAACCTCCATATATACCTGAACACTTAACTCTACCTTCAGTTTAAAATAGGGACCCATAATTTCATCTATTATATTTTAAATGATACAAATACATCTTGAACTGAGTTTTCCGTTTTTTGTTTTGTTTTTCCCTTGAGACAGGATCTTGCTATGTAGTCCAGGCCAGTCTTGAATCCTTATGTAGCCCACGTTCATCTCAAATTTACAGCTATCCTCCTGACTCATTCTTCTCTGAACACTGTAAAACACAAAATTATTTTTTACCTTAAAGGGAAAAAAGCTCTTCTGTCTAAATCCTTCATTGTGGTAGGTGAGGCTACTACCTCAAATTATGAGCACCTCAGACAATGCCAATTTCTTACTGCGTATGGAGGCTGACAGGAAGATCAGAGGTTTGAGGCTAACTGGGCAACTTGGTAAGACCCTGTCTCAAAAAATGAAACAGGCTGGGTATATAGTTCAGTGATTGTGACCATTAGTCGTTATAAGTCAACTTGACTGGATTAAGAAACACCTAGGAGATTAGTAAAGCACACTTCTGGCTTAGTCTGGATGGGTCATGGAGGCATGACCTGAAATATTATATATGGTCCCTGGATTCTTTCTATCTGGCAGGTTCCCCTGCTCTGCTTCCTGGCCACCAAGAACTGCAAGGCTTTGTATTGTCATACCCTTCAACCACGATGTTTCTGCCTTAGAGCCAGCTTATCATGAATTGAATCCCCAGAAATTATGAGCCAAATTAAACCTCTCATCCTTTAAAGTTTGGGTCTCCAGTATTGTGTCCTAGTCACAGGAAAACTATTACAACAGTAAAGCACTGCTGGATTCAATCCTCAGCACTGCAAAAACAAAACAAAAGTATATTTTTCTTAATGTTACCTTTAGTCCCCATCCCTTTTTATTTTTTTATTTTTTGGTACTGGAGATGGAACTTGGGACCTTGCACTTTGGGAGGCAGGCGGCAGAACCATTGAGCTAAATCTCCGGGCCCCCCTTTTATTGAGACAGGGTCTCACTAAATTGTCTAGTCTGGCCTCAAACTTGCAATCCTCCTGCCTTAGCTTCTCAAATAGCTAGAATTATAGGCTTGTACCAATGCGCCCCACTTAGTAACTAGTTTTTCATCAATACCCATAGTGAATACTGCATTCAGAATGTAATCTTGCTATTTTATGGCAATGTTATTTCATTTTCAACATCACTTCTTATAATTCAATTTCAATGTCAGGTGCCAAAATTCATCTCTGTGGTAACTAACACCATTAGGAGATAGCCTGAGAGAAGAGATACTCATCTATCAGCAGATGGAAAAAGAACAAGTTTTCATTACTACTGTATTTTCTAAGTTATTATTAAAAGTAGACTCAGTAACTTTAGCCTTCTAGAAATAAAAATATTTCCAAGCCAGTAAAAATACTTTCTCCTTAGGCATGGGAAGGTGACCTAGTATTCAGTTTCATTCGAATCCTCATTAATAATTACATGATTAGACACTATCTCCATACCCTGTAATTCTGCTCTGGATACCTTGCCCTTCTAGGTACTTTCCCATTCTGTTGATATGCTAATAAATGAACTCCTTTAACATGCAGATATATACTCAGGAAATCAACTAGGCCAAGAAAGTGAAGACTTAGAAGGGAAAGCATTTCTTTTAATTATCCTTAAGGTTTAAACCCCCTTACATCTAGTCTACCATGATCATACCCATTTACCAAGAAATATACAGAGGCATGCCAAATATCACATTACTAGTAGTACAAGTAACTCTCTGAGAAAATGTTCTCTCCTCTAAATTCTGGGTCCCACCATGATTAAATTCCATACCCAGACAAGAAAAGGTTTTACAAAACACAAGGAAGAAAGCATTCCATAGACCAACACATGAACGCTAATGATGTAATGCAAGCAACAAAACTATATTCGGTACTTGAGAAGAAAATTTTTTCTGTCTCCTATGATACAATCCACACAATGCCAAAACCATACTTTAAAAGCTTCCGGGCAGAAGAAGGTACTGTATTTCCTTTTCTCCCATTGTCCCTAGAGCTTTACCTTACACAGTGGAACAGCTGGAATGGCCACCTATTAGCACATCTCAACTATCTGAGGCACAGTCCAGTAATAGAAATTAGAAACAGCCACCACTAAAAGCTGGGCACTTTTCATGAAAAGCTCCACCTCAGATCAAGTTACTTTTGCTTTAGACCAACAGATCTCAACCACATCATCCTCAATGTGTTCCTTTCATAAAATACTTTCCAGCTTCAGCTTACTACTCTGAAATGAGTAAGTCTTCCTACCAGTTTTCAAATAAATCCATCTAAAATATAAACGCAAAAGAGAAATGAAAATTTTAATAAGATAGCATTTTTCAGTAGGTGAATGCAGGAGTAAAATTAATACAGTAATTAGTAGCTGAAGATGATAACTGAATACAAAGCTTGGTCAAGTTGCGAACTGAACAAATCTCCCTTTAATTTACCCAATAATGGCACATGGAAACACAGAAAAATTCAACCTTGGTGAAAACCATGTTCTTTTATATATGTAAAATGGAGGTTCCAGGTTCACATAATTACAAGAATGTCATATAGGATATTCCTAAGTCATGAAGAACATGAGCACATTCTTCATTTAGGACTGTTCCACACATTACAAAAAGTAAACTATCCAAGGCCCCACTAAGCAAATGCTAGTTGTTAGTCCCAAGCCTTACAAACACCAAAAAATGATGCCTAATTTGCCCCCTGAGGGCAATGCTCCTCAGGACCCAGTGCCCTCCCTCCCTTAGGCACAATTCAACCACCTATCACAGTACTCAAATGAAACATGGATTAGAGTTCCCAACCTATCACCTCTGAGCTATGTGATCAATGGCCAATGAGCTAACTTCTCTACACCTCAGTATCCACAGTATCAAAGAGGAATAGCTTTTTGAATTATCAGGATGTAGCAACCTATGTGTAGCATACATTAGGTGTACCAAATCAAATTAGGTTGTCAATCCAGGGCCTATTGATATGGGAAGAGGACCTTTTCAGGTAAAAAGAATGAAAGCAGCAAAAAGTAATGTTAATGAATGTTAAGGCAACTGGTTCTAGTAAGCACACAAAATGAAATTTAAGACACAATAATCCAGGGACATTTCAGAGAACAGAGAGCAGTTCCATCTATCTCAACAACCCCTGAAGGCATTAATGTATAAAAACTCAGTGAAATTTTCAGGATGATGACCCCCAAAGTAAGGAAGCAAGAAAGGGATATTTTGCTAAGAGAATTCCACTGCTATATGGCTGAAATTTTTATGTATGATATTTAAGAGAATGACTATATTTTTTAACTGGGCTAGATACTAGTAAAACACAGAGATATCTAATACACCATCACTGGCCTCTTAACATTCTACCTACCACTCGGTAAATTAGACATGAGTGTAAGCAGAATGATATTGGTACAGAAATTTAAGTAACAAATTATGGAGACCCAAGGAAAATTATGAGTTGTTCCTGAAGAAAAAATCAGGAACAAGTTCATGGCAGAGGACATTGAAAAATGAGGACTTTAAAGTAGAGAATGGATAGTAAAGCATTAATTGAAAAATGAAATTCAGGCAATGGTACTAAGCATGAAAATACAGCTTGGTTCAAAGAGAGATGGATAAAGGTTGTATTAGGAGTAAGGGATGAAGTCATTAAAAATTCACTCTGTACAGACATTTCAAGACCTGTTTATGGAGGTACCTGAATGACACTAAAATGTTCTTTTTACTGGGACAGAGTTCTCTAGAAAACTTATCTGGCACACCTGATCCCGTCTCAAAAATAAAAGAAGGGCTAGAGATGTAGTTCAATGTGAAGGCACTGGAATCAATCTCTAGCACTAAAAAATAAGAACTTATATGTATATATACATTCTTAACATGAATAAATATGCAAAAAGAACTGAAGCCAAGAGCTGAAAGCAGCTTCTGAGATCATTTCTTAATCAAAACATTATTTAATTTGTTGAACTTGGGAACTGATAAGAACTCAGGATCATCTATATGTCCTTTGATTTTATTCCAAGCAAGTAGGAGCACTTCCTAAACATGTTATTTACCAGTGCCCCACATCACCTCTGAAAGGCAAAGTAGGCTACAGTATTATTAGCCTTTTTATTATGGGGAAACTGAGGGACAAAAAGAATAAATTACAGTATGTCACAAAATAAGCCATCATATTTTCTAGTACTTTAAAGGCTTTAAATTCTCATTTCATCCTTTATTCTTCTCACCATCTAAATACCAGAATACCGTTTAATATTATCTTGACCGAAGGAGGAAAAAAATCCTAAACGTTAGTTTTCCCAAAAATTAGGTTTTAAAATTCTAGTTTTTAAATATTTTGCAGAAGCTGGAAGGTGTAACAGTAAGCCTACCTCAGAGAGAGAGAGACAGAGAGAGAGAGAGTTTGTAAACAGCAAGACAAGACAGGAAACCTAAGGTTCAACTTTTTACTTTGAATATCTGGCAGGCTCAGGGAAACACCGGAAATTTGTATCCGTAAAACAAGCTTTGCAGATGTTCGGATACAAAGGTGCCGTAAAAGGCCGGGAGTAGAAGTATCATTACACCCACCACTGCAAACGTGAAACCCAATGTTCTCCTCAGTTCCTCCCCGCATTGCACCACGAGGCCGAGGCCTGTTCAAGCCCTCCCTGCATTTCCTTTTCCCTTAAAAAGCGGTACGCTGAGGATGGCCGCGGTGCTGGGCCTCTGTAAACACTGAGGGGAACGGATGTGGCCAAGCACTTCTCAAAACCTTGGCTCTCCACCGTGCAGCCCCGGATCCGGTGGATCAGACACAAAGTTCCTGCTCATGTTTTATTTTTCGCACATGCTTTGACGACCCCAAGTCCCCGTCCTCGGCCTCGCGCCCCCTCTGCCGCCAGGTGGGCGTCCCAAGAACCTGGGTGGCGGGCGAGAGAGGTTAAAGGACTGTGGTAGGGTGGCGACCTCGAGGCCGACCCGCACGGCCCAGGGTCCCGCGGGTCCAGCCCCCGGCCCGGCCGCCGCGCCGCCGCCGCCGCCGCCTATCAGAGGAGCGTAGGGGCGGGGCCGGCCGGCTCGAGGCGGCTGGGCCGGCGGGCGGGGACGCGCGGGGGACCGACCGCCGCGCAGCTCAGGCCGCGGCACGCAGACACCGGGCCCGGCTCCCGAGGGCGCGGCGCGGCCCCGGGGAGCGCGAGGAGCCGGCGAGCGCGCGGCCTGCCATTGGCGGCCTGCTCTGCGCTCTCGGCGTCCATCCGCCCCGCACTCGGGGCCCCAGCCCGCGGGAAGATGGTGTCCTGGATCATCTCCCGAGCTGTCGTGTGAGTGCTGCTGCCAGCGCCCGCGGCCTGCGCGAGGCTCGGGGAGCGGGGTGGGTAAGGGAAGGCCCGGGCCTGGGCGGCCTGTGGGGGCCCGACCTCAGGCCGGCCCGGGCGCTGGGGCCCTCGGCCTCCTCACCCTGGTCCACGGCGCAGCGGTGCTCCCTGCAGTGGCGAGGGCCCGGCGGCGGCGGCGGCCTCGCGCGGCTGCGTGCGGCTGGGCGCCCCTGCTCCGGCTGCGCTGGTGAGCAGGCACGCTGGGCGGGCGGCGCGCGCTCCCTGCTCCGTTCCCCGCGCTGCGCGGCACCGCCCTGCGGCCCGGGAGCGGCGCGCCTCGCGGCGGCGCCCTGCGCAAACTCCGCAGACGCCGTGCGCGGGAGGCTTCGTGGTCCTACGGGTGCGCGGCGGCGGCGGCTACGCCGAGCCTTTGTATCCCGCGGCTGCGGCGGTGCGGTGGCTCTGTCGGCGGCTGTGCCGTTCGGTCACGTGTGGTAGGAGGAGAGATTAGACTAAAAACCCGAGACCGCTCCCAGCTCAAGATCCCTGGGAAGGGTCCCAGTTGTCCCAAGATTTACGGCTTTCTGAGGAAGGAGTCGTACTGAAAGGTGACACCGCCTGCTCACCCAATTTGGACCAACTTGGCGGAAATATTTGTTCAGTGATTGAGAGGCTGCAGGTGCCTGTTGCGTTTTTGTTGTGGTTCTAATTATCGGTTCATTTTACTGTACTCTTAACAAAAAGAGCTACAGGTCTATAAGAAAAAAGTAAGTTGAGTTGTGATGTTTGCTCTGATTTGGTATTTTTTAAATACAATTTGGACACATTTTCTCCCATCCTCTCTATTTTAACCCGTCTCACCTTAAAAACAAAAACATCAGCAAGTAAACAACAATGACGTCGTTATAGCCAAGGCCCGGTGGATTCGTTAATCATGATTTCTGTAGAAGTAATGTTATCTCAGTACTTTTATGAAATGTTTGTGTGAGATGGCAGCCTTCTCTTAACTAGCTTTACAATTTGAGGAGGAAACATTACCAGATTTTTAAAATTTTTGTTTTTCGCAAGAGACTAAATTTTACGTGTTTTGTTCTTGCATGGAAATGCATTGCTTAGTTGCCCTTTTTAGTTTGGGTTGCAATATTTCATTCACAATTTGTCATTTAAGCAAACGTTTCTAGTTTTAAAAGCCTTCCTTTGTTCATCTGAGCAAATCCCCCCCCAAATCAAGAAATAAACAAAGTTATGCCGACAGATGCCTTCAAATTGTCTGAGTCTTTTTCCACGTCCATCCTTAAGTCTTTCACGTAGATAATCTGGATATCTTTCTTGTTTTAGTAGATCTATCAACTCTTGTGGCTGCAGCTACAATATTAAGTGCCCCATTATGAAGCTGTACCTTGGTTTTTTTTTAACTGTCTAGATTGCTTTCACTAATTATGCTGATGGAAAATTGTGGAGCACTTTGACTTTGTTTGCATTACTCAAAGCAGGTTTTTGTTTTTGATCTAGGAATATGAATGTCTTTTTTAGTGCTGCCTATACTACAAAAATCAATAACATGTGGTTGATCATAATGGAATTGACAGTTCAGGCTTACAGGTATCTGCCCCATAGGTCAGAATGTCAAGTCTTGTAGGAGTTACACCCAGTGTAACTCCCAGTGTTAGACAAGGAAGGGATTATATCTGGTTGGTGAATCATCAAGGCAGGAGAGATTACATTTGAAGAAAGTTTTAAAGAATGAAGCTAATGTAGACAGCCAAAGAGGAAAAAGGGGAGGATTTCTTCTGATACAGGGATCACTAAGAGCCATAGCCTAGAGGAGGGAGAGCCCACATTAGTTACAGTGGACACAAAGAACTAGGGAGAGACAGAGCTGGAAAGGAAAGCTAGAGCCTGTTTTCAAGGAAGGAGTGGTAGATGAAGGCAGCCACAGCTTTGCTTTGGAAGATAATCAGCTATTATGTAAAATAGTTGGCAATGGAGACTCTGTAAACAGACTCATTAGAAGGCATCCTAAATGGAGAACCTACAGTGGTAGAGCCTGTAGCATTTAAGGTCTGAGGCAAAGAAAAGGGATAAAAAAATGTAAGCAAGAAAAAAAAAAAGCAGATCATGGAAAAATGTGTGTATCAAGTGTCAGGAATGTATTTCAGGAGCCATTGAATCATTAGCACATTAGAAGCACACTTGTCAGGAAACATGAGCATCCACGTCCCCTTTGCCCATTGGTTGCTCCATCTCTAATCATGAAAAGCAAGCCTAGGATCTACACAGATAATGGACACCAGCAAATAAAATCTACTTATATACATTTTAACCCACTGAAAAACGTAGCTTGTCCTGAGCAAGTTCTCTCAACTTGAACTTCTGCTGGGAAGAGGGGGACATAAGGAACCTCCATAACCAGAGCTCGCAGTGTCTGTGAGCACGTTTTGTCCAGATCTTGCAGCACACCCACTGGGAGCATGAGCACTGGCTTTGCAATCAGACTCAGATGTCAGTTAATAGCTGTGTGGTCTTGGACAACTTACTAAATCCATCTAAGCTTCAGTTTCCTCATCTTAAAATGATATTAATCAACTTGCTGTAATTTCATAGGCAACATTGACATGTTATCAATTTTTAAGGGATGCTAATTTGAGGTTATTAAATGATATTATATTCATATATGATACCCCTAACTCCCCTTTTGAAACATGACTCACAAATTGAGAGACGTCCTGTTTATTCCCCTCACTTTTCATTACTTATTCATATGATAGAGCATTGTAATTAAATCAGGACTAAACACATTACCTGAATTCAAATATCATCTCTGCCATTTATTCACCATAACCAACCATATACGATTAAATGCACTCTTAAACATAAAATACATAGTCCAACATTTGGCACAGACCTAAGTATTTAATAAGTGCTACTAGTTGTTATGCTCCTTTAAAATCCTAACATATTGCATGTTTAAATTGTTTTCACTGTTTATTTTTTTCTTTGAGTCTCTGTTTAGGTGACAAAGTCAGAATTATAGTAAAAGTTTTATACTGTTCATGTATATAAGCATATCTGTTGCTGTGAAATCTCTTTCTTTTTGGAGACCTGGTCTCACTATGTAGTTCAGGTTGGCCTCAAACTTGCAGTGATCCTCTTGCCCCAGCCTCCAGAGTGCTGGGATGTTGTGGTGAAATCTTTTCTGCTGTCTTTTATTTGATCAGCCCGTATTCATAATTTTCCTAGCCAATATGATTTTTGCATTTAATTATTTCTAATATTTAATTATCATAACTAATACTACAATGAAATTTTAATGCTGTTATACATAATTTACATATACTTCTTTGTAAGTATTTCCTTAGGATAAATGGACAAGAAGAGTATTTCTAAGTCAAATACTACAAATATTTTCATGACCTTTGGTATGAATTGCCAGGTTGTTTTCCAAAAGGATTTTAATGTCAACAGTTGCCACTAGCAATGTATGAAAACTTTATCACAACATAACTGCAGTATTTTCCTAATAACATCTCATTTTTTCTTTGCACTTTCTTACTAGCAAGATTTGAATTTCTGTCATAATGTTTACTTACTATATCTCATGTAAAATCTGTATGTTCTTACTTATGTCTTGGTTACTTGATAATTTGTTTTCTCTGAGCTACTTACATAATAAAAGAATAAACCTTGTATTTGAGCTCATCTTTCTAATTTTACTTTTCTTAGATATTTTAATTTTGGTTGTATAGAGTTTATAGTTTTAATAACAGCTCATGTTTCACTTTTTGATTTCTTGATCACTTCTAAATATAAATTTAATTACTTCAGATAGTACTGTATTACTAGCTTATATAGAATTGGATCAATTTGGAAACTCCTTTTTTAATTCCATTTTGTTTGACCTTAATATTAGTAAAAACATCAATCCCTCTTCATTTATATTTAATGAATATATCTTTGGAGGCTAAATTATACATCTCAAAAATTATACTGCAGGACCAGGGATTTAGCTCAGTGGTTCTGGTGCCTGCCTCAAAAGTGCAAGGTCCCGAGTTCGATCCCCAGTACCCCCCCCCAAAAAAAATTATACTCCAGAAGCTTCTACCATCTTTCCAGATCATCTGTTTTCCTTCTCTCTAGATCCTTCTTGTCAGCATGCCAGTATGTTATTTCTTACCTCTTTAAAATAACACAACCAAGTAAATTCTTTTAACTTACTATACTTTTCATCTTACTGCTTTATTTCTCTCTTTCATGCAAAAATTCCTCAAAAGAATCATCTATATGCACTGTCTCCACTTTCCCTCCATTTAAACACTCTCAACCCTGTACTGTGCTATTTGGATTTTGCCACTTTCCACTCCACTGAAATTACCCTCCTTGGATCAATAGTAATCTCCACTTGGCTAAATTGTTTGCTCCTCATCTCATTTATAAGCAGCTTTTGATAGAGTTATCCATTCTGTCCTTACAGGACTTTGTTCAATTGGTTTGTAAGAAGTTTTGCTATTTTTTTTTTTCTTCACAACTCAGGCCACTCCATATACATTCTTCCTTATTCCCAGCTTTCTTCAAGGGCTCCCATTAATTTATATCTCCACCTAGACCTCTTTGCTGAATTCTGTGGTCACATTTTCAGCTGCCTTCTTCCCTCCATTTAGAAACACCAGAAAGTCATCTTAAATTTAAAATATCTAAAACTGAAACTCCTGAATTTCCTTCCCAATCTGGCTCCTCCAGCAGCCTTCCCCACCTCTACTAATGAATGACTCTGGCCTTCCAGCATTTCAGGCCAAAATCTTGGAATCATATCATCCTTGATTCTTCTCTTTATCTAATTGCCAGCACTGAATACTACAACAAAATATGTGGGCTCTACTTTCAAAAGAAATTTTGCAAGTTTTCACAACTGCTGTCGAAGCCAATACCATATCTCAAATGTTAATTACAGTAGCATAACATCCTACTTCTATCTTTGTTCCCTTAAAGTTTTGGGGTTTTTTGGTTTGCTGTTTTGGGGGGAGTTTTTTGTATGGGGGATCAAACTCAGGACCTTGTGCTTACCAGGCAGGCGTGGTGCCACTGAGCTGGATGCCCAGCCCCTTTAAAGTTTTTCTTAAAAGACCAGCCAACATGATCCTGTTGCAGTCCAAGTCAAATCATGTTTCTCTTCCGTTCAGAATCCTCAGGTGACTTCCTCCCTCACTCAATAAAGCAGAGTCCTGTTTGTGGACTGCAAATGGGGCATGACCTGGACTCCACCTCTCAAACTTCATCTTCACCTACCCTCTGTCCTGTTGCCTTCACTCCAGCTGCAATAGTCTCTGTGCTCCTCCATCTTGCATTTTGCCTGACACCCTGGGCATACTGCCAGTCCCTCTTCAGTGCCTTTCCCACAGGTTCCCTTTTGCCTCATACCCTCCCCTCTTTCGGTTATGGCTTTATCTGTGAGACCTTTCCTGACTCCCAGCGCTCTCCATTTGCATTCCCTGCTATGTTCTCTGTAGCGTCTGATACTTGGAAGCATACTGTAAACTTTACTAAATTTTGTCTGTATCTGTATTCTCCAACTGGAAAGTACTCTGCACGAGGGCAGTTCTTTTCTCTGGTATGTTCATTGCACACAGAAAAGCTCACTAAATATTTGTTTTCTGCAGTAAAACAATGAAAATAATGTGAACTATAAATTATAGAAATATTGATAATAAATATGAAACCATAGACTTCGTTTTTACCCTCCTCCAAAGCCTGTTAAAGAACTTACTTTTCTCAAGAAAAGAGTGAGTTGTTTGGAAAGAGCCTAGAAGGATCTCAGCAGTGAATAAAAAGCTTTTTTCACTGATGAGCCTCTTTTAGGACATACATTGCAGAGCAAAGGGAAGACTGCATTTGGGCCATTGCTGAAAACACAACCTCTTTAAACCTTGACATCCTAGCTCAAGTTGTTTTGAGGGTAGATAGGGAAGTAGAATTATATACCTTAAAAAATGAAAGACAATGGAATAGTATGCCTGTAAATGAAGGTCATTCTTATATTCATCTTTAATATGCTAGAGCAAGAGGATATGACGTTTGTTTATATGTGTGTTAAGATTATGATAGGATTAATGGAAAGTATTGTTTTATTATTAAAATTTTAGAAATGTTTATTTTATTTTCTTTGGGGGAGTGGTATTAAAACTGAATCCAGAGCTTCAAGCGCACTCAGCCATCAAGTTACACTCCTACCCCCACAAGTAATTTTTACATCCTTACAAATTTATGTGATATTTCTTCCTTAATATGTGCTTTAAATATTTTAATTGGTTTGTAAAATCTCAATGATAGCTAAAGTATATTTTCATTAGGTTAAGGTAAATTTTATCTTAACCATTTTTTTTTACTGACCCTTAATAGCTTAAATGTGGGCTGGGGATTTAGCTCAGTGGCGCTGCGCTTGCCTCACAAGTGTAAGGTCCTGAGTTCGATCCCTGGTACCAAAAAGAAAAGAATAGCTTAAATGTTATGCATCATACCTAAGAATAGGAAACTTATTTGAATTTTTGTTAGACAATGAGAAATAAGGTAAACAGGAATAGTTGTTTTCAAGAACAATGAAAGGTTGGTTTCGTGAAAACTAATGTTGGGAATGCCCTACAAGAAGTCATGTTTTCTCTCTTCATTAAGACAAGAAAACATCCTGAATTATTGGGTCTTTTTTTCACTACATAGGGTAGAACTTCCAACAAGATGAGCCTTTATTTTAGAAACAGTTTGCTTTTGTCCATGTTTTGTTACAACTGCTATAATAGCAATATTTCTTCTTCCAGTAGATTTTGAACCGTTTTAGGATGGAAATTTTTATATTCTGTACTTTCAGTATAGACTAAACTCTTCAAGTAAATGGTATATTATGAATAGTGCCATAAATGAATCAGTATCTTTATTATTCTTTAGATTACCACATGGAAAAACTGTTGCTGATTTTTTGCAGAATATGAGCTTATATCTATGTCATTGATCATGCATTTACACTAAACTACCCTTCGTAAATTAAAGATAAATATTCTTGTTATAAATCTAACTAGTCAATAAGAATTTATGCATAATTATGCCTATTACTGAAGTATATTTAAATAATGTTGCTATATTTACAAATGCCACAATAACTGAAAATCAGGGAAGATGGCATAGTCTTTACTGTAATGTGAACAAAGAAAACAGTAGCAGTTGGGATGGAATTATTGAACAGTGGTTAGTGATTAATGAGCAAACCAACTAATATGAAAATATTGGCCATTCATAATGATTTTAAAGTTTTTCTTAAATTTCATTAATTCCTTAACCTTCAAGACTATTGATATTTTGGACTGAATAATTCCTTGTTATGGGGAGGTGTCCTTTGCATCGTTGGATGTTTAGCAGCGTCCCTGGCCTCTATGTACTAGAGCGCGCGCCCGCACACACACACACACTCTATAACAGCCAAAACTTTTCCTGGACCTAGAAGATGTTAGATATTAGAATTAGGCCTGGGGTGTAGGTCAGTGGTAGAGAACACTTGCCTAGTGTGTTAAAGGCCCTGGATTCAAACCCTAGCATGAAAATAAATATATGTTAGAATATAAAGCCAACAGTTACCAGGGTGTTGCTTTCCTTACTATTAACAGTGTCATCAACTCTGCAAAAGTAAAGCTACCAAGGAAATTATGAAAGTGAAAGTCATAGGAAAAATCTAAATAAATTAGGCTTATACTGATGACTAATTTTGAACATAATTTCAGGAAGTACTCAGATATGTTAATACTGGAATGATTAGTATTTTCAAGTAATGGTATGTTCATTTTAGGAAAGAATTATCTCACACAAAAAAAATGAAACATTGTGCATTGGAAAATTTCATTGCGCTTTCATCATGCACATTTCTGGGAAATGAGTTAGTTTGCTTTTGCTGGGGCTGATAAAGCAAAGTACTAAAGTCACTAAAACAATAAAAATTTATTGTCTCGTAGTTCAGTCCAGAAGTCTGAGATCAAGGTGAGAACAAGGTTGCTCCTTCTGAGGGCTGTGAGGGAGAACCTATCAGTGCGGTCTCTGAGCTTCTAGAGGTTTCCTGGCCGTCTGTAGCTTACAGATACATCACTGATTTCTCCCTGCATCTTCAGACAGTGTCCTCCCTTTGTGCACGTCTTATGTCTACATTCATATTGGATTAGGGCCCATTCTACCTCATTTTAACTCGATTATTTCTATACAAACCTTTTTCTCCAAATAAGGTCACATTCTGAGGTAGTGGAGGATACCACTACCCTAACATGGCTTGAGGGTGGGGCCTCACAACACATAACAATCTCTCTGCTTACCCTTACCCGGAGGAAAACAAACATGCAAAGGAACAGTTTTAGGGATTGTATTACAAAGGATGGGGGGAGTCTAACAAAATAGCTGTCTCAGTATAATTTAGGAGTCATATAGAAAAAGGATACTGACTTTTCTATCATTGTGAAGTGCAAAGTTAGAACCACTAGGTGCATATTACAGGAAAACTGATTTTATTCAATATAGAAAGAAAACTTTCTAAGATCTCGAGTTGTTTACCATAAGACTGACAACCTCATGAAAGCATTGTGTTCTCTAAGACTGGATGTATGAAGACAAGGTAGAACCTTAGTTGCAGATCTTCACTATGCTGCTTGTATGCTTCCTATGGAGCCTCATAGGTAAATTATTGTGAAGTTATATTTTGTATTTAATAAAATATATGCTTGAATAAATGAATATAAGATGTGACTGGAAACTAAAATAAGCATTTAAATTTTAATATTATTACAGTAGAAGACACATTGTTGTTCATCCCCTCAGAATATTCCCTGTCTTTAAACATACTCATCCCAATGTCCTTGCCACTTGATGAAGCAGTTCTGGAAGTCTTATCTCCAAAGTATCCTGGGTTGCACTGTCATGACTGCCTCAGTGACCTGAATCGATTCAAAATGTTTTCCTTCCATGGTTATTTTCACTTTGGGGAAGAGCCAACAGTTCCATGGTTCCCAGATCCGGTGAATGAGGTGGATGAGGACACTGTAATGTTTTTACTAGGCTGCCTTTCCATTTTTGTGGCCCCACAACATTCATTGTATTTTTGATCACACCTTAGACACAAAAGAGAACTTCTAGAACTGCTTCAGAAAGTGGCAGGGACAATGGAACAAATGTGTTTGAGAGGGGGGAGTATTTTGAGAGAGATTAATGGCAATGTGCCTTATACTGTAAAAAACTTTTTGATCAATCCTTGTGCATTGAGCACATACTATGTGAATATTAGCAATGATTAATAAACAGCATTGTTTGGCATTCATGATACCATATAGAGAGAGATATGATAAGTTGTATACTGAAGACTTTGCTAATGTGATACTTTTTCTTCATTAAAACTTTAGTCACCAATCTCTAATGCTTGCAAAATTTGGAAAGCACTTTTACCAGGACTGTAACATGGAAAAAACTGACTGTGTTGTTTCACCTTGGGGAGACCACAGTAATGAGCAGTAGGCATTCTTAAATGTTAACTTAAAGTGCAGATAAAAGAACTCAAAGAACAAACCTGGTGGTATTTGCCTCATGGATTTCATTATTGCTATAATCATTACTATGTACTATGTTCCTATGAAGTCACTGACCAATCTCACTATTGTTGAACAAATTACAGGTTGTTCATTTGATATTTATTTCATTGTATTTTCACATTATTTTCATCAACCTTAGGAAATTTTTTTTCTGATTTTTCTGAAATGTAAGAAGTTTCAGTTTTCACTTTGTATATATAAAATGTCTTTGCAAGTAGAAATGAGAATGATTTTATGATGTTTAATGGATCATTAATGAATAGCAAAAAGTATATTTTAAAGGTGTACCTCTAGGTCTATATTCAAGGGCTCTGAAATCTTAACATGAAAATATTAAAGTGTGAAATTGTATGGGAAAGGTGAACTGAAAAAAAAAAAAAAAGGTGAACTGAAAGTTTTGTGTAAAGGTATTCTGAAAAGATAACCTGGTCCTTTCCTTGCCATGTAAAAATGACAGAAATTCAAATTAGAAATAAACTTTTTTCCTACAGAGTTTATGCTTCTTTATTATGGTTAGAAGTTCTAAGTCATATATCTTCAGTTATTTTATGTGGTAAATCTAATGCAAATATTGCTGTTTCACTTGGTCTCTTGTAAGTTTAAGATACAAATAAAGTATACTGTTTTCTGGTAAATCTGTACTCAAAGACCTTAGATTTTTGCTGGTGACTTCTTTTATTTCACGGGGTGGGGGTGGAGAAGACATGGGGAAGAAAAGTGGTAGAACAAGTTCAAATGTGTCAATAGTGACAATAAATATCAACAGGTTACAAACTGAAACACTAGCAAGGTTGGTGAGGGAAGAATTATAGAGTGAATTATAAAACATGATTGAAAGATAAAATCATGTCTGAATAAATGTGTACTCCATATTAATGGATCAGTGTTAATTGATGATTCTCGGTTCTTCCCAAACCCATAAATTCGGTGGAATTCAAACAGGATTTTCATTGTTTTCATACAACTTGTATTAGTTAACTTTCTTTCAGTGTGACAAAATCCCAGAGAGAAATTAAGTTTTTTTTCTTTTTGGGGGGGCGGGTACTGGAGATCGAACTTGGGTCCTTGCGCTTGCGAGATAGGCAGCGGAACTGCTGAGCTAAATACCTGGCCCCAAAAAATTAATTTTTAAGGGGGAAAGATTTATTTTGGCTTAAAGTTTTTTAAACTATAGTCCATTCTGCCGCCTGCCTTGCAAGTGCAAGGACCTGAGTTCAATCCCCGGTACCAAAATAATAAAATAATAATAATAATAATAATAAAATTATCGTCCATGGTCACTTGGTCTTGTTGCCTTGGACCCGTGGAGGCACAGTGCATCATGGCAGGAGGATGTAACAGAGGAGGCCTGCACCTCATAACACCACAAAGCAAGAGAAGGGGAGGGGAGAGAAGGAGCCTGGGTCCTATATCCCCTTCACAAACTTCCCCCAATGACTTTCTTCCATTAGGCCCCATCTCCTAAAGGCTTCCATTACCTCCCAATAGTACAACAGCCCAGGTACCAAGCCTGGGACTTTGGAGGACATTCAAGATCCAAACTAACAAAACCTCGGCTAATTACTTGAAGTTAATGAGAAAGAGTAGAGCCCAGGAATCAATAACGCAAACATGAAGAATAGGGAATGATTTGCCCTATTACATATTAATGTTTATTATAATGTTGAAATAATTAATACAGTAGTATTCTTGCTGTGATTCAACCTAGAGCTAACAACACAGTAAAGAACCTAAAAGCCAACCCACACACATGTGGAAATCTGATACGAAAAAGATAGAATTCAAAATCAGTGGGAAAATTAGCTGGGCACAGTGGTGCATATCTGTAGTCCCAGCTGCTTCGGAGTCTAAGGCTATAGAATTATTTGAGCTCATGAGTAAACAATACAAGCCTGGTCCAACTTAGCAAGAACTTGTTTCAGAACAGCAAATAAAAACAATGGGGAAGTACAGATATTTTAAGATAGTGTTGTAACAAATGAAAATAAATTGCAAGTGGAATATCTAAGTATAAAAATTGAAAACATTTAAATTTTAAGAAGGGAGAAAATCATAATGCAGGAAGAATTTTTCAGATTCTACATCAAACCATAGAGGAAATAATTGATAAATTTGTCTTTTTTACAGCCGAATGTGTATCTGATACTCATTCTGCATCAAGCATTGTTCTAAGCACTTTCAAAGTAATTTGTTTATATCACACAACAACCATAATGATACAGGTACTGCTGTGATCTCCATTTTACCAGTGAGAAAACTCTGCCTTAGAGATGTGGAATAACTTGTTTAGGATGATCACATAGCTACTAAGTAGCAGGCCTGAGAGTCTAGCTTGAGCCCCAAACCTTAACCAACATGTTATACTGCCTTCTTATATTATAATTATAGTTATTCCACCTTTTTTAGTATTTCAAATCAGCTTTATTCTGATAGGATTTATATATAATAATTTCTATGTGCTTTGTCAAATGTGTATACTCATGTATCATTACTTTTTCGAGATTTAGTTTATACTCCATTTCCATTCCATTCACTATTCCTGACAATTTTATCTTTGGCAATCTGTGTAGAAAATATCTGAGTATTGAGGATATAGAAATTTTTAAACTAGTTATAAAATCAATGCTGTTTTCTCAGTTCTTATCTAACTTGGGACAGAGAAGGAGGTGGTGATGGAATCCTGGCCCAATCATAGTAAAAAAATGCAGATAGTTTTTAAACTTGTATAACCAACAAAGTATAAAAGGTATAAGATATAAATAATTCTTTAAAATCAATAACCATGGGCTGGGGATTTAGCTCAGTGGTTCCGCCACCTGCCTCGCAAGCACAAGGACCTGAGTTCGATCCCTGGTACCCCCCCCCCCCAAAAAAGTCAGTAACCAAAAAGTCAACCTCATAAAAATGAATAAATGAACTGGCATCTCAGGAGAGGGAAGTATTGGCAACTAGACATAAAAAAACAGACAAAGCTTATTACTTTTCAAGAAAATGTAATTTAAGACCATATTAAAAATCTTTTTCATCCCTTCTAGATTGAAAATTAGAAATTCAAGAAAATTAGGAAGTCTGAAAATACCAAGTGTTGGCAAGAATGTGTAAAGCAACTGGATCCAGTAACTGCTTTGGAAAACAATTTGGCCTTAACTTACACAGTGTTAATCATTCACATACCCTGTGACCCAGAAATTCCATAACTAGCTACATACCAGAAAAGAAATTTGGCACATGTACCAAAAAACATTTGCAAGGACATTTTTTTTCTTTTTATTTATTTATTTTTTTCAGTACCAGGGATTGAACTCAGGACCTTGCACTTGCCAGGCCCAGTGCCACTAAGCTAAATTCCTGGCCCCTATACAAATGTTCATAAAGCAAAAATACCATTTTACACAAGCAGAGGACTGGCTAAATGTTGGTATATTTACATAATGGAATATTATATAGCAGTAAAGCTGAATGAACTACCACTTAAACATCCACATGGATGAATGTTAGGGAAATTATAGTAATTTTTTTATGGAATCTAAATCTGATTGCATATTACACAATACCGTCTTAAGGGCCCCGGCATGGAAATAAACTAAACAATATACTGTATAGTTAAAGTATATATAACAAATCTGTTTTTTCAGAAAAGAGTGTTAAGCACAGATAATTAGGATAGGATCTGAAAAGGGATCTAGAACAGTGATGCTAGTTTTGTTCTACGTAAGTTGGATAACAGATTCACAGCATTCATTTTGTTATGCTTCATAACTCAGAAGTATGTGTCATATATTCTTTATATCAACTATTACATTAAAAACATGTTTAACACTTGCAGTGAGTTCAGGACCCAGGTACCCACAGCAACTAAAGGGACAAGCTGAGACAATCAGGGAGGGAGCAGATACCAATGGGAAAGAGATGCTGATCTTGTCCCAGTCCATATGCTTCTAGCTAGTGCAGAGGCCAGTTTCAGTGCTGAGCCAGGCCACAGATGGAGGCAGGGAAGGGGCTGCATCATGACAGCATGATGAGCCTGTGAACAGAAGGCCACTGAAGGCCTCTGAAATCACCAGGCAGGCTGTCTCTTGTCCTTTTTCTTGAAGCTGGTATGAGTCCAAAGAAGAACATCCAACTTCTTTATCCAAGGATTTATGAGAGTCATTGTAGATAGATATACAGCTATTTAGACACTTTCTTTTTTTTCCACTTATCTTCAGATAGCAGTTTTCTTATCCATTTGTTACATGTGATATTGCTATGAAAAGTAACTCAAAGTCTTCAAAATGTGTAATGTGCCTTCACTATAGCTCCTTCCAGATTAAGACAGACCCTAAGAGAAAGTGTGGATATTGAAATGTATAATAATATTCACTCTAATTCTTTTTGCTCTGTTTTCTGTGGCTTTGTTGTGGTGGTGGCTGTTTTGTTTGTGGAGATTGAACTCAGGGCTTTGCACATGTGAGGCAAACAGTCCAGCATTGAGCTATGTCCCCAGCCCTCTGCTCTGTATTCTTGATATTGCTGGTCTTTTTTGATAGTTCAGCTAATCAGAAATGTTGCATTGCTTGAAACTCCCTAATGCCTACATAAGAGTAATTCATCTGGGGCTGAGGATGTAGCTTATTGGTAGAGCATTTGTCTAGTATGTGTAAGGAATTGAGTTTGATTCCTCCAACGCTACAAAAATAATTTGTCTGTTTCAGAGCAGTTCCCCAGGATTAGAAAGGAGGTGGCCTTAGCCGTGGATCTGAGGTGGCTCTGAACCTACCTATCAGTGGGAGATAACATTTAACGTTAACATTTGTGTAAGTCTTATTCCTTATGCGCACTGAACATCATTTATGTAAGAGGAAGAAAATGGAAAATATTAAATGGACAGTTGTATGTTTTCTAGGTAGTCAGCATTGCTGTGAGGGTGATCTGGCTAAGATATCTGTCACTCACTGATGGCCAGGATTCACTTAGCCTGGCAGGCTGTCCCCGTGCTCCCTTGTCATTCCATGTGCTGTGCTCACTTGATGAGTAAACAACATGCAGAGCATCATAGTCTCTCAGGAACATGTTAGCTAGTAGATTTGCAGATCTGTCCCTAAAGACTTCTAGTTCAAGAATGCAAAGCAAATTAATTTTATTAGATTTAATTTTAAAAGTTATTTATACCCTTGTGCCCTAGCAATCACTTGGAAGTACCAACAGATTGCCACCCTTGGTTTAACACTTGTTCAATCATGAGGAAGTGAGCCTACAAATGAGACCTGAAAACTGATACTATTCTTCTATACCTGACTGGATCGTTGTTTTGGTATAGGTTTATTGGAGCATGCTAGAACATCTCGATAAACTGATAAGACTTTCCAATTTTACTCACCTTTAAAAATGTATTTTGTAAAATTTTAAATTGCAGCTCTGAGCCAGAAAAGGAGTTTTATAGTTTTACAGATTTCAAGACTTTAATGCTGTCATTTAAGAAATATATTTGGTAGAATGTTAACTTTTAACTTCTTTTAAAAAACCTTAAATTATTTCACTGTTAGCAAGCACATGATGAAAGTTGCTTTCACAGAGATGTTTCTGGTTCTTCATATGGAAGTAGAACTAATTCTGTGCATGGTAGGGATAGTAACACATGCCTGAAGTCCTAGCTACTTGAAAGGCTGAGGTGGGAGGATCACTTGAGCCCGCAAGCCCAAGACCAGCCTGGGAAGCATAGTGAGACCCCCATCTCAAAAAAAAAAAAAAATACACACACACACACACAAAGTACTCTACTGTGTAAAAGCTTTTAAAAACTTTTCCCAGATCCATTCCTAAAGATTCTAATGATTGATCTGGGCTGGTGCCTGGGCATTCTTGGGGGTTTTTTGGTTTGTTTTGGGGGTGTTTATTGGTTTGGTTTGGTTTTTCCTTTTTTTGGGGGGTACCAGGGATCAAACTCCAGGCCTTGCACTTGAGAGGCAGGCAGTGGCACCACTAAGCTAAATCTCCAGCTGGTTTGTTTGTTTCCTATTCATTCAATTTCTTTTTTATTAGTACATGTTTTCTTTTCTTCTATCTTTCATTTTGTCCTTTAAATTATTTATCTTTGTTTTATGTATCTTATCTTTGTTTCTCATATAAGAGAAGCCATGCAATATTTAACCTTTCGTGTCTGATTTATTTCACTTAGCATTATTGTCTCAAGGTGTTTGTATTTACCTTCAAATGACTCAAAGTTATATTTACAGCTGAAAAGTACTCTATTGTATATTTGTACCACATTTTCTTTATACATTCATCGGTTGAATAGGCCATGTGTAAGATTTAGCTATTGTGAGTTGTGCTGCTATAACATGGGTATATATTTATTAGAGTAATATGATGAGTTTAACTCTTTTGGAAAGATACCTAGAAGAAGTGTAGGTAGTTCAAATGGAATTTCTATTTTTAGTGTTTTGAAAAATTTCCATACCAATTTCCATAGGGGTTGTACTAGTTTACAACCAACAATGTAGAAGAGTTCCTCTTTCCCCACAGCATTGCCAGCATTTGTTGTTCAAGTTCTTGATGATAGTCATTCTTTCTGGAGTAAGATGAAATCTCAGTGTTGTTTTGATTTGTGTTTCTCAAGATGCTGAACTTTTTTTCATGTACTTGTTGGCCATTTGTACTTTTTTTTTTTCCCCCATTAAGTTTATTGGTACATTTTAGGTATAAAATACTGGTTGGTTTTTTTTTTTGAGACAGGGTCTCACTATGTAGCCCAGGCTGGCCTTGAACTCAGGGCAGTCTTCCTGCCTAAGTCTCCCAAGTGCTAGAATCACTGGCATGCACCACCACACCCAACCATTCTTGTTTTTAAAAGCTTCTCCGGTGACTGAAATGCGGGGTCAGGTTTGAAAAACATTACACTAGAAGATATGAAACAGAAAACTTGGTGATGATTTCTTTTACAAATAGTAGTATTGGAAAACTGTCACAGAATTGAGCTGCCAAAAATTACCATTTTAAAATAAGGAAACAAAAACTGTAAAGTATCTTTGGTTTGATTCTCGGTGATTTGATATTAAAACAAGGAAATTTGAGTACCTAAAAAACACCTGATGCTTAGCAAGAAGCAACATAAGTAGTCTATAAAAAAGTAATCTTGACGTCAAGTACTGTGATCCACAGCTGTAATCCCAGCTACTAGAAATGCTGAGGCAGGAGAATGGAGAGTTCAAGGTCAGCCTGGACTATATAGCAAGGCCGTACCTCAAAAATAAAATAATAGTGGGCCAGGGATTTAGCTCAGTGGTTCCACTGCCTGCCTTGCAAGCACAAGGTCCCGAGTTCGATCCCCGGTACCAAAAAAATAAAAGGAATAATAAAGGCCTGAGGATATAGCTTAGTGGTAGAGTACTTACCTAGCATGCACAAGGCCTTGCATTCAATCCCTAATACCAAAAAAAAAGAAAAACTAATCTTTCCATGCCTAGCACACATAGGGCTTAGTTTAATCCCCAGCATCACCACCAAAAAAAGAGACATTTCCAGACAAACTTGATTGGTCTTTTTAGATTGAATTACACAAATACTAGAAGAAGGGAAGATAGTAGATGGAATGTGTGGATTTTATTACAGCAGTCTCTACAATACTTAATGAAATTCAACTTGGAAATAGATTTTATGTTAGCTAGCATGAGAACAAAGTGTAGTGAACAGCAGAATACTACATTTGCGAAGTAGCTGCATAGCCCCTTTGCAGCAATATACATTTATGCTGCTTTAAAAAAACCATTTATAAAATTTCTCTCTGTGGAACATTATATTTATTTTTTAGGTGATTCATCAGAATCATTTCACACCTCGGAAAGTATCCACAGTATAAGACTCAAACTATACATCTAAAACATATACGTCTCTATTAAAAAATAAAATGTAATAAAAATCTGGAGAGAAGGGGGAGGGGAAATGACAGGAAGGTAGTGTCAGGGCAAGTTTCATCTCCCATAGCAGAAAGACAGATGCTATTTAGAGTTTAAACCACCGCCCTTTCATTGTCTTTTCTTTTAAATCAAAGGATTACATTGAACCCTGACATTTCTACTGTTTAAGTACAATTTTATATACTCTTTCACTATTACTGATCATCTGTTAAATTTGAGCAGAATTAACTTGAGTTTTTAAGTGGCTTATATTGAAGATCCCACTATATTCTATCAGTCTTTCTTGGCTAATATAATAGACCTAGATAATCAGCTGTTATCATTGATTATTTCTGGGCCATAAAACTAGAGATGAGCAGGATCGGGGATTTAGCTCAGTGGTTCTGGCACCTGCCTCGCAAGCACAAGTTCCCAAGCTTGTTGCCGGGTACCAAAAAAACTAGAGGTGAGTTTTAAATTTCTTTGGTCTTTCTGGTAATGTTTTGATAATAAATATGAATCATTTCTATTAAAAACATTTTGAATAAACATGTTAATTTTAAAATAAATAACAATTTAAATCAGACTAGTTTTTGTTGGGTTTTTTTGTTATTTTTTTTTTTAAGTATGGGAGATTGAACTCAGGACCTTGCGTTTGCCAGGCAGGCATGGTTCCACTGAGCTACATCCCGGGCCCTCAAAGACTACTTTTAATTCATTTTTCCTCAAAATAATACATGCCTTTAATGTTAGTCTCAATTTTTCATGCCAACCATAATTAAAACCTTTAAATACTATTCATAGAATGGCTGCTGGTCTACAGACTGAAATGTTAGCATGTGTGGATAACTGTTTGACCTTAACTTTATAAGGGTTTTTTCAGAGAAGAGAGTGATTGCCTCTCTGTGTGTGTGTGTGTGTGTGTGTGTGTGTGTGTGTGTGTGTGTGTTAGTCTTACTGGGTATTAAACCTAGGGCCATCACACTGAGCTATACCCAGACCTCTCACTGCATTTTTTATTTTGAGACAGGGTCTCATTAAGTCACGAGATGCCTGGGCGGGGCCTGGAACTTTGAATCTTTCTGCCTCAGCCTCCCAGAGTGTTAGGATTATAGGCACACACCATAGAGTGATTGCCTCTTTTGCAGTTTTTCCGATGGTTCTTGATTTTTCATGGCACCCTAGGGTTTGCTAACTAAGTACAATTCCTTCCTTTTAAACAATGAGATGAAAATAAATAAAAGAAATAAACTTTTCATTGTTCTATGTAAGGACAAAAACAGTGGTAGCATTTAAACCCAAATAAGCAGTACTTATTAGCTAGAGAAGTACAACCACCTACCAATATATAACTCACTTAACAGAAATTGGTGGTCTGTTGTAACAATACTTATCTAGAGAAATATTTTTTGAAAGTTAATTAAGCCCTCTAGATGTACTAAGGAAAAAATTGGGCTCTTAGTTTGTTTAAAATCCAGCTAGTAGGGCCTGAGAGATGGCTCAGTGATAGAGCACTTGCTTAGCATGTGAGATTGGGTTTGATCCCCAGCACTGCTAAAAAATAAACCAGAATAGTGGTACACAACTGTAATCCAGACACTCTGGGAGGCTGAGGCAGGAGGACCACAACTTAGCAACTCACCAAGACCCTGTCTTAAAAAACAAAAAGGGCTGGGCACGTAAGCATCCAAAGGCCTAATAATTCCATCCCTAGTACTACAGATAGATTAGGTAGGATAGATGGATAGAGATGGATAGATAGTGGCATTTTAACCACTAACATTTTACATGAGGTTTAAGTTCTTCAAGATCTCATAATAAAAATATCTCAAAAAGGATAGACAGTATTAATTGTTCTCCTATAATGGTATCTCCTGTAGCAACAGAATAGAAATAGTACTTACTTCCTTCTTTTGGCCAACTTTGAAATTATTTTTGTGGAATTATAATGATTTTGATGATTCCCATTATTTCAGTTTTTGTACATAAGTCAAAACTTAGCAGTATTTTTTGTCATTTATTTGTAGTTTACAGAATTTAGAATTTCATAAAATGCAACCTCATATCATTATCTTAATTCATTTTCCTAGAGTCAGTACAAGTGACATCACTACTTGTTAGCAGTTGTGTGACTATTGCATCTCTAAAATTGAACAATTCTTTTCTTGATTAGCTAGCTCACAGAAGTTGTTGAAAGGCACAAATGAAATATCCTGTGTTCCTGTCCTTTCTACTCCTACAGCCTGTACAGAAATACATTGTCTATCTCTCCTTGTTCCTTTAAAACTGTTTGTTTGCATGATAACAAGGCACTAATGAGCATTTCAGATTGAAACCCTTTGTAAGAATGTTATTAGAATCTTAAAAAAATTGGATTAGGGTAAACTGGCTTCTGAATATTTCACATTTTATTTTGTTTTATTTCTTAGCACCCTCTAGGTGGGAACACATGGACCTTAAGTGAAGTAACTTTTACAGTTTGATCCTGACTCTAATAGATTAAAAACCCTAACCTCTTACTTAGATACCTCAACCCTTTACTGTGTCCCTCTGGGCACAATCAAGGTGCAGGATGCCACAAATAAAATCGGTCCTGACCTACACCCCTGCAGTACTCCGGCTATTGAAAGGTCAAGTTGCCACCACCTTCCTTTTTTGTTCCCTCCAGCGCTTGTCACCAGCCATTTTCTAGGTGGTATGGATAACTTCCCTGTCCTCAGAAGTCTCCTTACTGCCACTACCACCACCTAGAGTTTCTTGTTGCTTTCAGTTATCTAGTGCTGTGTAACAAACCAGCCCAAAAGAACAAGCATTCTGGGCCAGGGATTTAGCTCAGTGGTTTTGCCACCTGCTGCGCAAGCTCAAGGACCCAAGTTCAATCCCCAGTACCAAAAAAAAGAAGCATTCTATTATATCCCAGAGTTCTGTTCTACATGAAAAAGGAACTTGGCTTCTTTACTCTTTCTGTGATGATACATAGCAAGTTTACGTGGTTTGGATTCTCCACACGCACACACCTCTGTCCGCCAGTGCTGAGGATTAAACCCAGGGTTTTGCACATGCTAGTCTACCACTAATCTATGCTGCCACACCCAGAATTATTTTTGAAGCCATTTCATACATCAGAAGAATTCTGGAACATTCAACTTTTTCCTAGTAGTAGTGAATCTAAAGTCTTCCATTTAATAAAATTCACAGATGTCTTTTTGAAGAATTGACAATTTTTTCCCGTTTGCATATTATACTTTTTTCCTTTTTTACCCTTCAAAAAATAACTCAAATTCTAACAATATGATTAAGTTTTGTTTGGGTACCAGGCATTGAACTCAGGACCTTGCACTTGCCAGGCAGGCGCAATGCCACTGAACTACATCCCTGGCCTAAGTTGTTTATTTTGATGAGAATGAAAACTGATTTTAAGTAAAGAGAAAAACAGGTAATTTGCCAATCCTTAGATGATCGTGACTCATACTACTAAAAGTAGCTAAATTTTAACTTACTAAAAAGGTTGCTTTGATTGTTAAAAGAGTAAATCTCAGGGAAAAAAATCTTAAAAGGTTTAAATATTTGGTGGAAGAGAGAATACATTCACAAGAAATGAGTCTAAGAAACAAATAGGGGTACACGTAATTTATTATGATTCTATTTCTAGTAGATGATACTTGAAGGGGGTGTTCATTTTGTGAATCTTGATCCGTGTAGCTGATATGTGTGTGTATGTGTTTCTTAGGGAAATTGTTGGAACTTGCCCACCTTCTCTTACATGTTCTTTCCCTACGCCCTGAGAAAAGCTATATGCTATTTAAAATATAGCTCACTGTGTTGTTACAGAAACTAATAAAAAAGGAAAGTAAAGAAAAGGTAAATGTTTGGCCATAAATCAATAAAAAAAACTTTCTGTGAAAATTATTATATCTGGACTCAGGGGCACATGCTTGTGATCCTAGCTACTGGTGAAGCCAGGGTGGGAGGCTCACAAGGTCAAGGCCAGCCTAGTTAGTGAGAATATCCAGAGGGGTGGGTAGCTCAGTGGTAGAGTGCCCTGGGTTTGACCCCCAGTAGCAGGAAAAAAAGGATTACTGTAAAAAGCAAAACATTTTAAACAAGAGTAGATTCTTCCCACAAAATAATGGTGAGTCAGTAATGAGGAAAATGATCATTAATCCAAATAAATGTAACATTAAGAAACATGCTCATTTTTTACATGTAAGTTAACATTGAGGCTAAGGTTACTTCTTTAACAACTTTATGGCTTGATAAAATTCGTCATTGGGTATCAAATTGAGAATTTAGATTTCTGGTACATATCTTTAACTGATGATTATACTTGACCCACTAGAAAAATGCTTCTGTTTCATAATTGTCTATTCCAAATGGCCATTGAATTTTTTAAAGGCCATAACAAAAATCATAGAATCTTCAGATTGAATATTTAGTACTTGGTCGATTTCTTTTGTCACTTTCATTTTCTGGCTTCACATTAGAGTTTATTTGTGTATTAGATTGTGTTACAAGAAGTTCATTTATGCCTTTCTAGCCACAGCTATGGGGTTTTTTTCTTTTATTCCTTCTGCAAATACTTACTGAGCACCTACCATGCATCAGAGTGTTCTGGCCTTAAGGATGCAGAGCTAAACATAGCATCGTTTCTGCTGAAAGGAATATTCAATAGACTATAGGTGGGAAAGCCAGTAAACATAACACTGTGTGACAGTAGCAATACTAGTAACTCTTAAGGAATGTGTACCATGTGCTTGGTTGGCATTGTTACATGGCTTAACTCATTTAATGCTCACAACAAGGGAGTCACAAATATTATTGTATTTTACAGAAGAGCAAACACAACAGAAAGGCCAGGGACTCTGCCCAGTTACACTGCTGCTCCAAGTAGGAACACCATGCTGTGCCCACATGGAGGAGGGGTTCCTCATGGAGAAAAAGGAAGGAAATGTGCCCACAGAGTATGACCTTTAACTATTCACAGCTGGCCTCCTGGACAAGATGCCCCAGTTAAGGGGGGACAAAATATGCCACAACACAGCAAAATAATACACTCTCTTGAGAGACATCAAGTAGGTCATTGTCATTGGAATGCAGAAATACACAAGACGAGATTTGAGAAATGAGAAGAGTTAGATCAATTAGGTTTAATTTTGCATAGCCTGACAAGGAATTTTTCCTCTGTTAGAGAGCAAGGGAAGGCTGAATAAGGACATTAACAGAGATTCTAGGTTAAGTAAATGAGAGCAGATAGTCCCCATGAAAAAATAGGAAGGGACAGAATTAAGGCTGAAGTGTCTGAGACCTGGGGACAGATATGAGAGAGATTGGGAGTGGGAGATTTAACAAAACTTGGTAATTGGGTATGAGGAGGAGGAAGGAATTTCAGATTTCTGGCTTGGTGATTCAACTGAGTGGGAGGCATCACCATTTTATAAGATGAGAAACTTGAGAAGTAGAACAGGTTTAGAGGGAATGAGGAGCTTAAGCGATGAAACTGCAAGGTGTTGAACAAGGGGAGAGAGTGAGCAGAGCATATTATTATGTGGGGAGATGAAATCTTAATCTGGATATTGGGTTCTTGTGTTCCTTTTGTTGTTGGGCTTTATGACTTGCTTGTGTATTACACATATTCTCTAGTACAGATCATATATTACATAGTAAATTGAAAAAGTAACATTTGTTGAAATTGCTGTTAAAGCCAGCCAAAAAGCACTATTGAAAAAAATATTCTAACATTGTACGATTTTAAGAAAATGTTCCAATTTATACTTTGTATTTATTTATTTAAATATAACGAAAGGAAAGATCATAGTTTACCACACATAAAAAATAAAAATGAATAACAAAAAAAAAACCAGACCAATGGCCAATAGAAAGAACTCTCATCTGCCAGTCTGTGGTATTTATCACGTTAGATTAATTTCTACAGCTGTGTTACTGTTAACAAATACAAAGAGAGAACTATTTGAAACAACTGAAAATCTGCTTTTTAAATTGCTTGCAGTGCCAAGCATGGCACATGCCTGTAATGCCAGCACTAGGGAGGCTGAGACAGGAGTTCAAAGCAGGCCTAGGTTACATAGTTCAAGGACAGCCTGAACTACAAGGTAAGACCTTATCTCAAAAACAAAACAAATTAAATGCTTGTAGTGCTTATTGTGTTATGTTTCTATGAAAAGATAAAACATTTGTTTAGGTTGAGTTTTCCTAGTCTAGGGGATGACTTGTAATTTAAATACAGTAGTTAAGGAAAGTCTCTAAGAAACTCACATTTGTTTTTTTGGTTTTTTGGTACTGGGGATCGAACTCGGGACCTTGCCCTTGGGAGGCAGGCGCCAGAACCACTGAGCTAAATCCCCGGCCCAAGAAGTTCACATTTGGAGAAGATTTTGCAGGAGATTAGGGCCTTAACTACGCAGATACTGAAAAGAGCAACCTAGGAAGGAGGCCACCCAAGTGCAAGCACCAAAGTGGGGCTGAGATAAGCACCTAAAGATCAGCAGGGCGGGAGCAGAGTAGTTTGGCTGCCAGGGGTGTAGACCATTATTAAAGACATTGGAATGGACCTGAATGAGGTAGGGAGCCATTGGAGGGTTTTGAGCAGAGGAGTGGCATCATCAGATATTATATTTTTAAAAATCTGCTGTGGAAAACAGACTGTATAGGGCCAAAGATGGAAGGTCAGAGACCACTTAGGATGCTATTTTAATAAACTAGTGAGAGATGGCTGCTAAATTGGACTGGGTGATATCAGTTGTCAAATTCTGGTTTTATTTACAAATTAGAACCCAAAGAATTGTTTGACAGATTGACTCTAGATAGTCAAAATGAAGAAGCCAGATGAGTTCACCAAGTAGGAAATTACAGAAGAAAACTGCCAAGTTATTTCTAAAATGTATATGGAAATGTGAAGGACAAAGTCTGGCCAAGACAGTCTTTTTTTTTTTTTTGGTACTGGGGATCGAACTCAGGTCCTTGAGCTTGCACAGCAGGTGGCGACACCACTGAGCTAAATCCCCAGCCCTAAGACAGTCTTAAAATAGAAGAGCAAACAACAAAATGGGATGACATACTTGATCAGGTGCTATATTAGTGAGCTAAGTTAATCAGATATCAAGACCTATTATAAAGGTACAGTAATATAGGTATTGGGGCATGGATAGAGAAATAGATCAAGAAAAGACCATAGAGTAGAGAAAGAAATCCATACATAGATAATCACTTGTTTTAGGACAAAGATGGCATCATAGGGCATTGAGGAAGGATCATTTTTTTTTAAATAATGGTTGCGCATCAATTAGATATCCTTATATCTCTATAATCATGTAATCTGTATCACCACCTACCTGAGAACATTCACCAAAAATCACTTCCAGTCTGATATCAAAGAAAAATAAAACAATACATTTCTAGAATATAGAAAAAATAATCACTATGACTTTAAGATAAGGAAAAATGACCTTAAAAGTTATTAACCCTAAAAGGAAAAGACTGATAAACTAGAAAAAAATAAAATGAAGCACTTCTCTTTATCAGAAGATACCACTGAGAGTAAAAGAAGCCAGATGGGAGAAAATATTTTTAGCATAAAAAGGTAACAAATGGCACATATTCAGAATACATTAAAAAACACAGATAAGTACTTCGCACCAAAAATGGTGTGCAAATAGCCACTATATCTTTGGGAAAGCAACTAGGTTTCTCCTTCTATGGGTCTTTTTTTGAAGGAGTAAGAGGGGTGTTATTGGGGATTAAACCTAGGACTCTGCACTGAGAAACATCCTTAGCCCTTCATTATATTTTATTTTATTTTTTATTTTGGGACAGAGTCTTGCTAAGTTTCCCAGACTGATCTCAAACATCCTACTACCTCAGCATTCTGAGTAGATGGGTGACAGGTGCAGTGGGATGACAGGTGGCCACCATGCCCAACTTCGTCAGTCTTTATTTGCACTCATACACCTTTAAGATTGAATAGGAATTAAGAGTGTTCACATGGCAGCCTAAAATGTGAATGGCTGTACATTTAAAGAAAATAAAAAGCTATTCTTATCTTTGTACGAGTTGCATGCTTAACCTTAAAGCATGTGGTGTGGTGGATAAGAGCAGAAAAATACCTCAAGAAAACTAGTATTTTAGATTGTAAAAGAAACATCACTGGGGAAGGAAAATACTGACTATTCTGTACACTAAATGCATATTTTCTTCTAATGTTTCAGAATTTATTTTTGACTTTTTCCCCCCAAGGATGTAACCAAAAGGTAGGTGGAGGTTTCCCTGAGTGTCAATTATTGATTGTCATAGGAGAACAATTTTCATGAGATGGCAAAGGGATCCAAGGTAACCAGCAAGTGTTTAGCAGGGACTGGAAGTGATAGGATAGAGAAGCATCTGTGTTTAGAATGCTCCAATGAGCAATCGGCACTCTCCTAAAATGACCCTTTACTGTTGCTAGGCACTCATTTCTCTTTGTGGAGTGGGTGGCAACATTATGTAATGCTGAGCCACATTTCCATCCTTTTTATATGTATCTTAGGGAAAAGAATTAGAACTTCCTCAGTTTTTGTTTTGTATTAGTAAATCGTTAGGATTGAATAAAATTTGAGATTGTTCAAATATGGCCTAAAAATTGAATGGTTGTACATTTAAAGAAAAAAGAAAACATATTCTTGAGCATGAGATTGTTTTTAACAAAGCTGTTTCACCATAAACATAAAAGAATGCTAGGTACTCTCATAAATTAGCAGTAGTTTGTGATTTTATTTACATAATCACATCAGATACAAGGAACTCCTATCTCTCTATTTTATTCCTTTTAGTCCTAGAAGTGCCTAATGAGAGACTGACTTCCTTTCTTGTAGATTTTTGATTGTCCTTTTTTAGAACCATTGCTCTGAAATTTAAATGTAAAGACCAGTGGAACTTTCGACCATAATGTCAAGTGAAGTAAATCAGACACACAAACTTCAATACCACATGATATAGAAGCCTTATATGTAGGCTTCTTATATAAGAAGCCTAATGTATAAGTAAAGTGCAAAATAAAGACAGACAGTTGGAAAAAATGTTATTGTAATGCAGCATGGACAGTGTATCTAAAAGTGTACCTTGATTTAGTGTAATTGTTTTATGTGTTTTTTATGGGTTTTTTTTTTTTATGTTTTATGTTCTTTTTTTTTTATGTTTTATGTTTTGTTTTTATGTTTGTTAGTCTGGCTGTTAATCTGTATTTTTGGTAATTAAGTCAGTAAGGATTTATAAAACAAATAAATGAATCTGAAAAAAGTCACAGTGTTGAAGGTCAAAAAAAAAAATATTAAGTCACAATTATGAAAGTCAGAAAGAGCATCTAAGAGTTTCCTTTTCACCAGCCTGGAAACAAAATATAAGCTGCAATGGACTATACTGTAAACAAGAAACATTATTGGATAGATTATTTCTTTAATAAGTTATAAAATTCAGTAATGATGAAACCCATCCAGTATTCTTATAAATACACTGAAAATCAAATAGTAAGTGGCAACAGGATCAGCTAAAAACTTTACAGCCAATAAATATTATGTAAAGAATTTCTTATTTTATATACAAGTGCTTAAAACTGGAAACGTTTGATGATGATTTCTTCTAACAGGCAAAATGAATGTCTTCTGAATTATTTGTCAGAATTCATCAGTAAGCTAATTAGAAAGTACAGATTGCTCAGAGGCCAAAATCCCAGCATGACAAATAGAACACAAAACCTAGCTTTCACTTCAGAGGATTTCTTGAAATCTAATGACTTTTAACTTTTTGGTTCATATTCTGTTTTGGGGGAGTATGTTGGACAGGAAACACCAAAGACTGATGCAGAGAACTGTAGAACTGTGTCTCAACCGTTCCATAGGAAGAGAGTAAGAACAGGCAGGACAAATAGCACAGAACAATATGTTAGGTTTAAATTTACAAATATCTTACAATAAATGTAAATGCACTAAGTACTAGCTAAAGAAAGACTAAGATTTTAGGCAGCATAAAAAACAAATCTAGGGCGGGAGATTTAGCTCAGTGTTTCTGCCACCTGCCTCGCAAGCGCAAGGTCCCGAGTTCGATCCCCAGTACCCCCCCCAAAAAATGTAGTTACATATTTAAAATGTAGATTTATTTTACATCTAAAAAATAAGGATGAAAAAAATCGTAACGGGTTAGCAAAAGATAAAAAGGGCAAATGCTAACCAAAAGAAAGTTGTAATACCCAGTATATAATAGACAAAACAGATTTTGTGACATAAAGTAATAGCAGAGGTACAGATGGTCAATATATAATGAGAAACATTTTAATTTACCAGGAAGATATATTTTAGATTTGTGTACACCTAATGATATACCCTAGAAAATATTTAAAGTAAAGCCTAACTGTACTTTGAGGACAAATGAGTAGATGAATTCACAGTTATAGTAGAAATTTTTTAAAGCTGCTTTTTAAAATTTCTTTTTGTGGTGCTGGGTATGGGTATCAAACTGAGGTCCTTGTATACCCTAGGTAAGTTCTATAACGTTAAGACACATCCTCAGTCCCATGTCAAACTTTTTTTTTCTATTTTGAGAGAGAGGGAGAGACAAAGCCTCATGTTGGCCAGACTGATCTCAAACTTGTGGACTCAAGTAATCCTTCCAAGTATCTGGGAAGGAATATTTTAATATAAAAAATTTATATTTTTAATTGCCACTGTTCCTCTTCTGCATTTTTCTCTAGATATGTGGTAGTCTGTTAATCAGGTTGTTGGGCAGTCCAGTTATCTACACAGTTACAGTCTTTATTTTTTTTGTGTTTGTGTGCATTCAGCACTAGCAACAGCTTTTATTATTTTTGGTTTTACTGAACCATTTTAAAGTAAGTTGCCTCAACAGCTTGTGCTACAATTATTAGATATCCATGTGCCAAAAAGTAAAGCTAGAGAGGGACCTTACACCTTTCACTAAAATTAACTCAAAATAGATCATTGACCTAAATACAAGACACACAGCTTTAAAAGGCTTTTAGAAGAAACTATAAGAGGAAGTCTAGGTGACCTTAGGTTTACCCATGAGTTTTTATGTAGAACACTAAAAGCATAGTCCATGAAAAAATATGGTAAATTTGGCTAAACCCATCTCTGTGAAAGATCCTTTTAAGAAACTGGAAAGAAATGAGGCAAGGTGGCACCTGTAATCCCAGCTACTTGGGATGTTGAAGCAGGAGGATCACAACTTTGAGGCCAGCCTGGGAAATTTAGCAAGATCCTTTTTCAAAATAAAAAAGGCTAGAAATATAGGTTAGTGGTAAAGTACCCTTGAGTTCTTCTCAGTACCATATATATATATATATATATATATATATATATATATATATATATATATATTTTTTTTTTTTTTTTTTTTTTTTTTTTTTTTTTTGTACCGGGGATCGAACTCAGGTCCTTCTGCTTTTGAGGCAGGCGGTGGAACCACTGAGCTAAATCCCCAGCCCTCAGTACCATATTGAGAAACAAATAGAAAATGAAAAGACATGCTACAAAACAGGTAAAAATACTTGCAAAATATACACCTGATAAAAATTTTATCGAAAATATACAAAGAACACTTAAAACTCAAAAATAAGAAAATAACCTAATTTAAAAATGGACAAAGAATCAAGTGTGATGGTACATGCCTGTAATCCCAGCACTGTGGGAAACTAAGGCAAGATGGTCACAAGTTCAAGTCTGTCCTGGGCAACTTAGTGACTAAGACCATGTGTCAACATAAAAATTAAAAAAGAGCTGGGGATTTTTAGCTCAGTGCAAAGGCCCCTAAGCTTGATCCCCAGTGCTACAAAATTAAAAAAATTTTAAAACCTGAATATTGTAGATACCTTACCAAAAGAAGATATACAGATCATAATTACACATCTGAAAAGATACTCTGTCATGTTAAGGAAGAAATACTATATATGCACTACTATACACCATTAAAATATCTAAGATCATAAAAAACTGACAGTTCCAAGCCAAGGTGCAAACTAACAACTCAATTCATTGCTGTTAGAATGCAAAATGATATAGCCATATTAGAAGACAATTATTTGTTTCCTGCGAAACTGAGCATAGTCTTACTATACAATCAGGCTTCTACGTATTTATCCGACTGGATTGAAAATGTAGGGTCACGTGGAAACCTACATGTAAATGTTAATCCAACTTTGTTTATTATCACCAAAGAACAGAGAAAAACTCTTAGGTCTATATAAGAGTACTATAGCCTGATGAAAAAGATAAAGAATTAGCTATCAGGCCACAAAAAAGATAGATGAATCTTAAATTCTTAATTTTATTGCTAAATGAGAGAAACAAATCTGAAAATTCTACATACTATATTATTCCATTTATTTGACATTTTAAATAATGTAAAATACAGAGATTTTAAACAGCTGTGGTTGCCAGAGGTTGAAGGAAAAGAGCCTAAAAAGGTGAAGCATAGCAATTTTTAAGGCAGTAAAAATAACTTTGTATGATATTGTAATGGCATTATGCATTTGTCAAAACATAACTTTATAACACAAACAAAACTATATATGCAAATTTTTAGAAATTGTCTTGAACCCTTCAAGATGGAGATTCAAGATGGAATGCAAAATGTGACAAAGGATTCTTAAGTGTACTACAAATGTATGAAACAACCTTGTCAAAGGGGGGGGGGTGCTGATTTAAGTAACTTTGGAAATGACCAGTATTTGTAAAACTACCTATAGTCCAAGGAAGCTATACATAACATTGCACTTGAGCTAATAAAGATATATCTCATGGAGGTGCTAGTTAAAAATTCTAAAACCACTATACATATATATTGGAATGAAATGAGTAAATGTTTATCACTTTTAGAATGGAAGGTTACAGATAAAAGAGAAATGGCTAGAGTGATCCATAGGAAACAAGATGAGAAGAGGAAGAGAAGCACTCCAGGCAAAAAGCATACACTCCAGAATTGAGGTAGAAATACATGAGGCATATTGAGGAAGCTATGTTAGAACAGTTGTTTTATATAAATCAGTGATTTTCAGATTATATTCTGATGAGCTCCTACAGTGGCTGGTCAGGAAGTGGGTGGGGCAGTGAGGAGGCCAGCAATTGAAGTCTTTAGGCAAGGCAGTGCTGCAGGTATATTAAAAAGATTGATCTGACAGTAGACACAGGAATATGTTGGGAAACCATCCAGTATGTCAGATGAGATGGCATGAGCCCAAATGTATTATTGGCCACAAGACTGAAAAAATAGGAGGATGGATGCATGTAGTCTAACCAAAGAAGGACCAGCAAGACGCAGTTACTCACTCTGCAGAAGAAACAGAGTAATCTAATGATGGAAATGAAGAGTCTCATGTGGAACCTAAATTTGGTGGCACTAGATTATATGGGAATATGGAAGATAATATCTTGATTGTGTTTCAAGTTCTAAAGAGAAATACAAAGCAGATTAAAATTATTAACTTGGATATGTAAAACTTAACTATAATGGCTAATTTATGGGATTATACCTAGTGTCAGTAGTGAGTATGAACACACAACAGACTTGAAAATTAATGTTATTCTTTATACCGTGACTAGTTGTTTTCTTAGAATTCACTAAATTAAAAAGGTTTTTTGCTGTGTTCATGTATGGGCTCAGGCTATGAAGTTATAATGAAAAGTCCTAGATTCTGTGGCACTGCAAAAAATCCCATAACCAGAGTGTGACGGACCAGCCGTCACCAGTTGAAAGGTTCCTGAATGGGGGAAAGGAGGACTGAGAAAATAAGACAAAGAGACAGAGATGGGAGGGCTCCCAAGACCGAGCAAGCAAGTTTATTTACACCTCTCTTTTATACACTCAGTGAGTTAGGTCATTAATCATGACCTTTATACAAAAAACTCCTGCTTCCTTGTTTACTAGTTTTCTGAACATTCCCCGCCCTCAAGGGCTACTTTGTTTCTTGAGGTTACAGAACATTCATCTTGTTTCTAAGGCAACCTCTGAAGGTAAGCATCGGAGTTGGCAAGGACACGGTTCCCCATAACATAATCTCCTAACTATTTACAACGGAGGGTAAACTTAAAATGGAGCTTCTTTGGCTGACACCGCTCCCCACACAGAGTCTGGGAGTTGGTGCTCCTGGTGAAGTAGCATTCCCAGGGTAATATTGTTAGGTGAAGCAGAGATGGTTAATAATGTGGTTCCTTGTTGATAAGGATAAAATCCTGAACAGCAGACTTTATATTCTTCCTCTGACCTATTGACATAAGCCACAAACTCAGAGCTCAGGGTTAAGGAAGGATAAGAATGTGAAGAATAAGGAGGTCACTAGGTATCTATTCCCTCCCCACCAAAAGAAAATAAACTATAAATGAACAAAAAATATAGACAGGTATAGGTAATTACTTCTTGTCAGTACAGGACTATTTAATATATTTAACATAAAAGTTCACAAATCAACAATATGTGCATTTTGGTAAAATTGATAACCAAAGCCAATATCCTACAAAAACATTGGTTAAGGTAAAATAGACAGTGATAGCCTAGAATCAACAATAACAATAGTCTAGTAGCAATGGGAACAGCCAGTAGCTAGATCTTCATTTCAAAGGCCATTCTCCACTAACAGGAACAGGGGCACCTTGCAGAAATGGCTGATTATATGAATGGGGCAAGATATATACAAGATGAGTCTAGAATGCTTTGTAGTGCTGGAAAGTAAAGAAGTATTCAAAACAAAAGAAAAACAGTAATGGAGGTATGTATAATGATCACAAGAGCCAAGTAGAAGAGATCTCAGTGTCCAAAAATTGAACAGTTTGAGCAACAAAATAAAGTTGTATTATAACCCAAAGTGTAACATAAATATCCATGATTTCATATAAGTAAATGATTGAATAAATAAATGAGTAGAGGGGAATAGACAAATCTCATATACTAAACTTCCAAAAGGTTTATGTCAATACTCCATCGTCAAGGCATTGGACCATAATTCCTCTCCATAAGTAAAAGATAAACATAGTAAATTCCTTCCAAAATCTATGTTATGGAAAGCTGGGGAGTTACTAACTTTATCTGACAAACTATTTCAGCCAGGTGATTAAGGTCAATATTGTCAGTGATAAGTTAATTTGAGAGTATGTACCTTTGATATATGATAAGAATGACAGATCACCTTTGTGTTATTATCACCAATTGGCAAACGATTCTTGTGCACAATTCAGATAGAAACCATGAATTGGCAAAGTGTGATTCCTTTTATGTTAGTGCCTTCAGGCTTTGATTGCCAGGGCTTTGATTGCTCTCAGCCTTTAGTGTTACAGTTCTGAACTTTGGACAGCCCCAGCTCTCATCGTGACAGCTCATCAGCTTGAGAAACTTTCTGAAGAGTCTGGGAAAACATGATGATTAAATGTAATATAATAAACAAATAAAATCCCAGATAGGACCTTACAATAAAATTAGACATTATGTGCAAATCAAGCAAGTCTGAGTAAAGTATAAACTTTAATCAATTGTATGGTTTAGTGATTTCACAAATGTTCCATACCAAATAAAACTTTAATAATAGAGGAAGCAGGAGTCCCCTATCTGTATTGGCTATACATTTTTTCTGTAAATTGAAAACTTTTCTAAAACTAAAAAGTTGTTTTCAAAAAGAAAATCGCAGTGTGACATTTTATTCTTATTATGTCTCCTAAACAAGGCATTTTCTTACCTAAGAACAAGACTAATATCACCTTGAAAAAACACCTTGTAACACTGAAAAAAGTTTAACACCTAAAGTACAGCCCAAGTTGCTGTAATATATTATGTACTTGCATTGTTTTAAAAATATTGAACCCAATCAAGGAGCATTGCATTTAATTGCCAATTCTCTTCAGTTTCCCTAACCGTAGAACATCCCTCAAGAAGAAGAATTTAAATACTTTTCAGTTGATAATCTACTGCACTTTATTTAATCACTTACATGTTTATTTTAGGGAGCAATAAAAGTAGCCAAGTCGGGAATGATGGAGACTAGGCTATTTCTCAAAGTGACAAAACTGCCTTTTATGAAACAATGAGCAGCATTTCCCAAGGGGCAGAGAGGGCTTGGTAGTGCCAACCAGCCAGCATTCTGGTTTTGTGCTGTGAAGACTGATGTCAGAATTAAATTAGATGATAGTGTAGTTCTTGTGATACATTTGTTTCTTTTTCTACTCAGTTGTCAAAGTTTCTAACTCTCTGATTTTTGTATACTAAGAAGGTACTTAGTTGTTCCTTCTTTCAGGTGAACATCTCAAGAAAAAATGGAGAATATTTTTAAATGCTTTCACAATATTTGTTATATTCTGGTTATTATTTTGGTAACATCATTTCTATTTTTGTTTTTTGGTTTGGATGTTTTCCCCCCTACAAAAGGAGACTATGAAACATTTCATCCTCACAAATAAAAAAGTCACATGCCTATGATAAAAAGGGAGTGCTCTCTCCATGAAGAGGGAGATTGTTCTAGCTCTAGGGAGTGGCATGGGAAAAAATTACTGAGTTAAAGATACTAGAGGCACTAGAATGATTTGAATAAATGAAATGGAGATGCATAATCACAAATTTAGTTTTAATTAAAAAGCAAGTCAGTGGGTGTGGCTCAGTATTTGCCTATGTGTGAGGCCCCACAACACCACCAAAAAAAAAAAAAGCAGTGGCTTGTAGCATCAGTGATATCTGTTTTTGTATAATGGAAAAGAATTAAAGATTGTGTGAGAGCAAAATATTAAGTTCACTTCATACCTAGTACAGAGTTGTCTTGCCCACTTGTGAGGTGACTAGAGGTGACTGTAGCTTAGATTACACAGTAGTTATGAATGTTTTATGGAAGGAGTTGGCAGAAATTTTAGACCAAGTTCAATTCAGGAAAATTCATTTCAAAGTTCACAGGGTACTGAAAGAATTATACAGAATAGGATAGAATCTCCTTTTATGGCTTTCCTTACTCATCTTTTCTTTATTTGTGTAGAAGGATGTATTTTTAGGAGAGGAAATATTCTCAGCATTTTCACATTAAGTCTGTGCAATTTATCTTCACCAGGAGCTGTGGGGTTTTGGGGGGTTTTTTGTTTTGTTTTGTTAACCTTAAATTACAGCTGAACTCTTAAGTTATCGTTAAGTCAGTAGGGCTAATGGTAAGTTTGAGTTTCATAAATCCTGTGCTTAAGTGCCTAAATAAAGCAAACAGTTCCTCCAAGTTAAGAGTTACTCAGGAGTCAAGTGATATGAGTAATTCTTAACCTCTTCAAATATATCTGCCTTAACCAGTTTGATAGGAATTGAAGAATGTGATGAATGTTGATATGGACATTCCTTTATGCAGGCTTGGTACACACAAAAAATGGCTCTAGACTCTCTTTATGTTTGATATTAGTGTATCGGTATACTAGTTACGTTCTGAATGCTGACTTCATTCAACTAACAATATTAGGGAAAGCTATAAGCTATATACATTATATGAAGTACAAAGCTTTATTTTAATTTTATTTTTGTTATACAAGAACAGAGGTTAGATGTTCAACATTTGTTATGTTTTGGCTTCAGTGCTTGCTGAGCACATAGTTTATACGATCCCTAATCTCTCTGAGCCTTCTATCATTTGTAGAAATAGAATAATAACTGTACCACCTATGGATTTCTTATTTGTAATTACAGTCAGAATGGAGAATTGCATCTGGTAAACTGGAATGCTGCTGATTATGGGATCATCCTCTTTCAAATCTGAGCTGTGCTGTGGAACTCTACCCACAGGATGCTGAGTTACTTGAGTGTATCAAGGGTTTGTAGCCCTTAGTTCTATAGTGTATTCTGTACTGAGTTCAGCATTCTTTTTAAACTTTTTTCTTTGGTTGGGGTTTACCACATACCAGTAGTAGGTCATTGTGGTGGCAGTAAGGGTGTGGCTAGGGGGAAACAACTAGAGGATGAGGAAGTAGGAGTCTGATTTGCTGTGGTTTTCTTTTTTTTACCCAGTTTTATCTTTAGCTTTCTTTTTAGAGTAGAAATTAAAAGTTGTAGAGTAAAATTAGAAGCTTAGCTCTAGCAACGTGGAAATTCCAAGCTTCATAGCTTCTGATGACTATTATTAAAAACATGTATAAAGTCTTTTAAATGAGTGTTTACTTTTTCTCTCCTTGGCGGTTTTAAACTTGTACCTTTGGCTCTAGGATTCAGAATTTGGGGTTTTCCCCAGGGGGGCTGACTTTTTCTTGCTATGTGTAACTTTTATATTTTTCTTTTGGGTTATAGCCACTTAACTTTTGTTTTACTAAATGGGAATTCTCCACTAGAAGAGATTCTTGGCAGCAATTCTTATACAGCATTCTTAAAATGTGTATGAGACAAAAGTTAAACATGATTTTGGTAGAGATCACGCATGAAATTTTGTACCTGATTAGCAATGATAGGGTGACTCACATAAGAAATTTATCAGAGGAGGAATATATACAGGCTCACTGTTTATCACTAGACATTGAAACGCTGATAATCATTTGATCTTAAGTGAGTACAAATTGATTACTTGCAAACATTTTTATTGGGTCAGTTTATGTAACTCTTTTCACTTATGATTTCTTTTTTTTTTTTTTACTTATTATGATTTCTAAAGTGACTGTCACATTACTTTAAAAAATCCAGTTGGACTGAAATCAGTTTACTATACTGATAGCAAACTGCTTAATCATGGTCAGTTTAATCCAAGCCAAAGTAAGCATAATATTGTCACTACTTTGTTTGTTGAAGATGCATAATTTAGAAATTGAAATTGTTGGGCCCTACTTTCCAAGATTCTTATTCCAAGTTGATTTTTATACACAGACAAATTTGAGAATTACTGAAACACATTTATAGGGGATGCTTTTCAAATAGTTCTCAAGGGTTTAGGATCCTCAGAGGATGCTACAGTCAATGAAATTAAATTATCTCAGGCACATGTTAATTGCATTGTCTTTTATTTATAAGATTCCTAAGACACTTTTCCTTTGGAGGAAAAGTACTTTGAAATAAGTCAGAAAACTGCTGTTATAAAATAGCGTGTTTTGGGCTGGGTATGTAGCTCCACATCACAGTGCCTGCCTTTGCATGAGGTTCTGAGTTTGAGCCCCGGTACCTGAAAAAAAAAATCCTGTTTTTAGGGATTTTTTTTTTTTTTTTTTTTTTTTGAGATAGGTTCTCGCTATGCAGTTCAGGATGGCCTTAAACTCGCTATGTAGTTGAGGCTGGCCTGGAACTCACAGCTATCCTCCTGCCTCAGCTTCCTGAGTGCGGGGATTATAGTCATGTGCCACCACGCCTGGCCTTTCTAGGGTTTCTTATGACTATTACAATTCTATTTGAAAAATTCAGAATAGTCTATTAATATGAAAGGACTAATATTCATACAATTGGAATAAATGATACAAAACAGAATCTTGCCTTTTTTTTCCTCCTTAATGTTGCATAAAGCATGTCTAAGCTTGGTTATCACAATAGATGCCTTTATAAAAATTTCACTGAATTCTCTTAGTTCCCTCTACAGATCATACTGTATATGTTCTATTGTCCTGATAGAAGCATACTGTAGTGTTTCCCTTGGCTAAAACACATGTAGTCAGTGATGTGCTGGTAATGCTTAACAACTTGAGGGAGAGAGGACTTATTCATATCATTAGACAATTCCCATGATGTAAAATACCCACTACAATAACCTAGTTCAAGCTACCAGTGTGACCTCACTGAATGTAGGGCCAGGAAGATATGTACACAGCACACTTAATGTTTCTCACCAGACAGATGCACAGACCTTCAAGAGCATGGAAGAATGTAGCTGCATAACTAAGAATAAAAGTAATTAGGAAATGATGAGTTTTTGAGAATTTGCTGTCTGTTTTTAACATTTTTTATATGTATAAATTATTTCACTAAAAGGACACCTAAAAAATGTTTCCATGCTTATCTTGGGGAAATAGATTGTGTCAATATGAGAGAAGACTTTTACTTTGTATTTTCTACTGTATTATTTAAAGTAATTATCTGTTGTCTATCAACAACAATAATATGTAAAAATAGAAGCTTTTCAGATATTTGTGGTGGGTGACTAGCTTGGGGAACCACTGGTGGTTCGCAATATAGCTGTATAAACTGAATTTTTTTTTGATTGCCTGGCACCTTAGAATTGAATGTTGTGCTTAGTTACAAGGACTACTACATTATAATTATTTATGCTATGCTATGTTCTTTCAGATGATCCAAGTGGGGTATGTTAAAGAAAAATAAAGAGCATTGAGACTAGAAGAAAATAGCAAAGAAAGAAAATTAAAATCTGGTAAATTCATATATAAATTTGCATCCTGTGGGCCACCAGTTAATAGAGTTGAACATAGTTGACTGAGTTTCCTGGCGATCTGTGAAAAAAAAATCTGAAAAGGAGGGGGCCAGGATTTAGCTCAGTGGCACTGCAAAGCTCAAGGTCCTGAGTTCAATCCCCAGTACCAAAAAAAAAAATCTGAAGAGGAAATAAAATAATTCTTATTAAACAGAAAGAACAGCATTCTTTCCTCAAAAAAAAAAAAAAGCTAAGCATTTTACTATAGTAGTGAATTCCAAAATTAATCTCACATATGAAACTTCATACATAAGGATACTAATATAATAGACACTGTCTTTTAACACTGCTCCTAGAGTGTGTGTGTGTGTGTGTGTGTATGTGTATTTTTTTTTGTACTGGGGATCAAACTCGAGTCCTTGCACTTGCGGGGCAAGCAGCAGAACCACTGAGCTAAACCCCCGGCCCCCTAGAGTATATATGGATATCATACAGCAGCTCCCTGGTGATGATACCTGATTCAAAGCTAGGATATACTACCTGAAGAAATAAATGTTTAGAAGAAGGATGGCAAAAGATGACAGATGGATCTACTTAGCTGCTGTCCTTTGCTGTATGAGGATATGGTGCCCTATAGACAAGGATTCTGAGACCAGGGTGAGCAGAATTTGAATTCAAAGAATAACTAGCAGTCTCTGGCTTGATCACAGAAATGAGGCTAAGCAGAGAAATTTCTGCATACTTGTCATCCCTACTCCAGGATATCTTAAGTGAATTTCACTGCTAACTGGCATCTCTAATATAAACTGGATTACAAATGGAGTGTGTGTGTGTATTTTTTTTTAAGCCTGGAACGTTAAGTTGCTTTCTGAGCATGTATATGCTATATATGTTGTGACTTCCTCATCCTAAGAAACCTGGTATATCTATCTTCCATTACTTTTTTATTATGAGTTCTCCCATTTTAGTTAATTTCTGGTCCCATTGGGTTGTTTTTTGTCTTTAATCTAATAGAATGCAGTATTTACAATTGTTTTGTTTGGGAACATGATTGCCAAGTAGTGAAGTAAGTAAAATTTACCAAGTTATTACTGTGGTCATATTATATATTACTGTGTGATGTTATCAGCAATAAACTTATATTTATTTTAAGAAATTATGATTTAAATATTTTTACAGTATTAGAGACTATAATGTAAAAGTTTTAGGTAGTGTTTTTAAGGATTACTTTATATGCTATGTAATTGTTCTAATCCATAGCTTACTATGTTAAAACACATGATTCTGTTGAAAAAAGTTTGATGGCTATTGCCTCTTCTACTTTACTTAATTCATCCAGTGACTTTTTTCTTACCCTGTTTTAAAAGGATAAGAACATTTCATATATTTCTGGCAAGAATATAGTGTTCCCTTCTAAACAGCAGTTTAGGCATATATATATATGTAATTTCAGACTGTGACCCAGTTATTTCACTTGTAGAAAAGTATCATTAGTAAATAAGCAAAAGATTTTAACTGTAGATTCTGGAACTGTATGGCTTTGAATCCAACCAACAAACATACAATTTGTTTGACTCTGGGTTAGTTTCCTAACTTCTTTAAGCCTCTCAGTTTTTGCATCTGTAAAATAACTTTTTACAGATAAGCACCTATCAGAATTAATGAAATGATATACATAAGTTAGTTAACATTATGCCTCTCGTAGATAATTGCTGTTATTAGTAATCATAAAAATATTGTTTATCATAGCATTGATAAATAGTAGACATATAGGAAGTGATATAAATGATTTCCATTCATAAAAAGGAATAGAGTACTCTAGTAAATGATATTCTTAAAAGAATATTTAAAGATATGAGAATGCCAGGTATGGTGGTCCACACTTGTAATACCAGCACTTGGGATTACAGCATTTGGGATTACAGCACTTGGGAGGCTGAGGCAGAAGGATTGCCATGAGTTTGAGGCCAGCCTGGGTACATAGTGAATTCAAGGCCGTCCTGAACTACATAGTGAGACCCTGTCTCAAAAAAACAAGAAAAGTGAAAGAAAGATAATGTACCATTGAATGGAAGGGCAAGATAAAAGTCTGTATGCTTTAAGATGTTAAATATGTTTTACATTATACTGTTAATATGTTTTGAGGTTTTTTTGTTTTGCTTTTGCTTTTGTTTTTGTTTTTTCAGACAACGTTTCACTATGTAGTTCAGGCTGGTCTTGAACTCACTATGTTGCCAAAACTGGCCTTGAACTCACAGTGATCCTCCTGCCTCAACCTTACGAGTGTTGAGATTACAGGCATGTGCACCACCACTCCCAGCTTGTTTATCGTGTTTTTAAACATGTTAATTATGTTTTAAAATAATGGTTAAAAATGTTTTAGAACTGGAGGAGTGGCTCATATTAATAATTGATAAAACTAGATGATAGATACATGGAGATTTGTTATAGTAACACTGTTCTGTTATATATTTTTACTTTTCATTGTTTAAGAGCGACAGTAAAGCCGGGGATTTAGCTCAGTGGTTCTGGCACCTGCCTCACAAGTGCAAGGTCCCGAGTTTGATCCCTGGTACCAAAAAAAAAAAAAAAAAAAAAAAGAGTGACAGTAAAAATAGTCAATAAAAAAGTTTAAATCTTTGGTATTAGTGCTTTTGTAACCTGTCTTGATCAGTTTTGTTATCAAACTATTATTAATGCTTCTTTGTTTTATTAAAGCAGTTGAGAGACTGTGTCAATTTTAAATTTTTTGTTAAAAATTACGATGAAAATGTGTAAACATTTAAGAAACCCTTTAACAAAAAGGGAAGAATGCCTCACTCAGTAATGGAATTAGTAGTGATTTTCTGTATTTTATACTTTGCATCTTCTAAAATTTCTATACTAAGACTCCTCTAGGGTCTTAATTAGAAAAAAAGTTTTAATCAATTTTTATGAAAAGATACTGATAACTTTTTGTGGTATTGGAGAGCACACTGATATTAATAACTTTTATGCTTTAATGACATTATTCTAATATTTAGAACACTTTAAATGTGCTGTAATTCCCTGAAACAATTTCGGTAAAGGATAAATGGAGCCAGAACATCTGTCTAAAAAATAGCTATTGTAAGTTTCATATATGAAAACTGAAAAAGGACTCCCAGCATTCTCTTGTTCTTTTTTTTTCCATTTTTAAAATAGTATAGATTTTTCAACATTGCCAGCATTCATACATTTCAAAAAGAAAAACTTACTTTAAGGGGTGGAAGATATCTTGAGTATTTTGGCAACGTTCTCCATCTTTAGGCAGAATAAAACAAAGAGGAAATGAATAACTATTTCTTCTTGCCTCTGTGACGGAAAAAAATATTCAAGTTTATAGGTGAATTTTATTTGTACCAAATATTTTCTTTATAAACCCTGACTTTATCTAGTAGGTGGCCTTTTAAAATACACTTTATTTTATACACTGTGCTTATGTTTTGGCTTTATGCCTGACCTCCCAGGCTGCAAACATGTAAAGTAGACCCCACTGTTAAAGAAAATAAACCAAAAACATTTTAAGATCAGAGAAAATATCACAAATGTTAGTAATAAATTACCAAATAATAGTCACATTACAGAAGTAATGAATTATAATATTAATGGTGGCAGTCCGTAGGTTTGTACCCCTGTTGATTAAGACATTTAATGTTTTCGGGCTTCCAAATAAGGTATCTTACTGTTTTCTGTTCTTAGAAGAGAGAGGAATTAGGGATATTTTGTTTGACTTACTCTATTTAATGTAGAGATTAGAAAATACAAAGAAAACACCTATATGCATAGTATCAACTAACACCAAATCCTTACTTTATTCAAGAAATATGTTAAGGAATCTAAAATAAAATGCACTAAATTCAAAGTAATTAAACCTGACAAATGGTTCCAAAATTCAAAATGAAAGTAATTTATGTTTTATGCAGGAGGCGGTCTTGGGGAGAAATATGTGATGCAAGAATGAAAAAGGAGGGCTGAGGATGTAGCTCAGTGTCGCCATGCCTGCCTGGCAAGCACAATGTCCTGAGTTCAATCCCCAGAAACCGAAAAACAAAAGAATAAAAAAGGGAGAAAAAAATAGAAAGGACAGAGAGGAGAAAAGATAAAGAAAGGAGGTTGTTATGGTTTGTATTTAGATGTCATCCCAAAAGCCCCTTGTGCTCATGGGTTGGAGCTTTTTGAGGGTGGCTGGATCATCATGGGTGTGTGAATATGGGTAAAGAGTGTGTGATTATCTGGATTAGTGCTCTAACTTGATTAGCATAGTTCTGGATGCGACTGAATCGCTTTACTGAAGAGGAAAGCCCCACCTGGGTGTGGGTTGCCTTGTATTCTAGATGCAATAGGAAGGGACAGAAGGAAGCCAGGCTTGCTGCCTTCTTACCTGCCCTGCCATGGACTTGTTCTCCGCTGCCATGTCCTCCTGCCTGGTTGCCAACCAGATATGAGCTAAAACCTCTACAGACTGTGAGCTAAAATAAACTTTTCCTCCTTTAACCTGTAAGTATCAAATATTTTATGATAGCAATAAGAAAGTAACTGAGACAGATTGATTCAGGCAAAAAGGATACACTCCACCATTAAAATAGAAATACAAGAAGCTTAAGAAGAAAACCATATTGAAACAGTTTATGTAAGTCAGTGATTTTCAAATTATGTTCTGATGAACCCCTACCTGGGTTGGGGAGTGAGCTACCAAAATCTTTAAACAAGGCAGTACTGCAGGTGTACGTACAAAAAACACTGATGTGACAGTAGACACACAGGAATATGTTGGGAAACCATCCAGTATTTCAGATGAGATGGCATGAACCCAAATGTATTATTGGCCACAAGACTGAAAATGAAATAGGAGGATGAATGTACGTGCTTTAACCAAGGAAGGACTAGCAGGACTCAATTATAGAATGGATGAATGCTGTACCAGGGGAAGGAAAAGTTGAAGATCCATCCAGTTACAGAAATGAAGAATCTCATGTTGAACCTAAATCTAGTAGCACTAGGTTAAATGGAAATATGGAAGATGATACCTTGATTATGTCCCAGATTGTAAAGAGAAATGCAAAGTAGATTAAAATTGTTCACTTGAATATGTGAAATTTAAGTACGATTGGTCTTTTATGGTATTACACCTAGTGTCAGTGAGTGTGAACATACAATAGACCTGGAAATTATGTTCTTATTCACACCTTGGTTAGTTGTTTTCTTAGAAGATTCAAAGCTGAAAAGTTTCTATGCTGTGAAGTGGGGTGGGGTAGGGAAGGAAGTTAAGTTGAAAAATCCTGGGCTCTATGGCACAGCTAAAGTTCCTGAACCAGAGTCTGTGAGTGGTACTTCTGGTGAAGTGGTATTTACAGGCCAGCATTGTTAGGTAAAGCAGAGGTAGTTAATGATGGAGGTTCTATCTGGTAAGCATAAAATCCTAAGCAAGAGAGTACTTAGGGTCCCTCCTCTTACCTGGTGTCATAAAGCCACAAAACAAAGGATAAGAAAGGCTCCAGGAATTTACTGCCCTCTTCCTTGTCCCCCTGAAAAACTAATAATGAAATAGAAAAAGATGCTAATATTTACTCAGTGTAAGAAAAAGATATAAATGTAATCACTTATTCAATATAAAGGTTCACAAATATGCAATATATGTTAAAATTCAGATATTGAGCTGGGGATTTAGCTCAGTGGTGCCATTGCCTGCCTAACAAGAGCAAGGTCCCGAGTTCGATTCCCGGTACTCAAAAAAAAACCAAACAGATACTGAATTCCTAACCTCCTGTACCTCAGAATGTGTCCATTTTGGAGATATGGACCTTAAAAAGGTGATTAAGTTTGGCTGGGGATTTAGCTCAGTGGTGCTGCCACCTGCCTCGCAAGAGCAAGGTCCCAAGTTTGAACCCAAGTATAAATAAATAAATAAGTGCTTATGTTAAATGAGGTTTTGGGGGTGGGACTTAATCCAGCATGATTGGTAGCCCCATAAGAAGAGGAGATTAGGGGACACTCAGACATACTAGGGTTGAGATGAGAACATAAGGCTAGGGTTGATTATGAGAACTAGAAGGCTGCAAGCCAAGGACTGAAGAGGCCTCAGAAGAAACAAAACCTGGCATTTTGAGCTTGAGGTTTCAGGCTCCAGAACTGTGACAAGATAAATTTCTGTTGTTTAAGCCACCCAGTACAGTATATAGCATTTTGTCACAGTCACTCTGGCAAAGTAATGTGACAGCATACATTTTGGCAAGTTCATAAACAGAATAAAAAGTTAATAATAAGCTTAAAAAATCGCTGGTTCATGTAGACAAAGAAGGACCTAGAATCAACAACCTGCCAGTAGCACTGAGCATACTTAACACAAAATCTTGGATTCAAATACCATCCTTAATAAAAGAAATCAGGAAGTGACTGATTCTAAGAATGGAGCGGCACATATACAAGATGAGCCTACAGCATCATATAATGCCAGAAAGTAACCTAGTATACCACACACACACACACACACACACACACATCAAACCTCACAATAATAGAGATGTCAAAGGGATATAGGAGCTATCAGAAAGATCTACCAGTGACCAGATCTTTGAACAACAAAATAAAGTAGTATTATATCAGAGTATAAAATAAATATCCATGAGTCCATACCAATACAAGGAAATCATTGAATGAGTGAAAAATAGACAAGTATCTTGTGCAGAAGAACTCTAGTTAATTTGGGTAGACATTCCACTCTCAGTGAAGTAGAGCTAAATTCCCATCCTACTCAAGCACATGGAGTATGCATAGTGACTTCTTTCTGAAGGATGAAGTATGGAAAGTGGAAGAACAAGAGTAACTCTTCAGTGGCATAATCTGACAAAACATTACCTCAGCATATTGATCAAGGTTAACATCAAGAGTGTTGAGTCATGTTGGTTACGTATACTCGTGATACAGTATGATGAGAAATAGTAGTTTACCTCTATAGTCCTCCTAAAAACCCATTCCTCCCTCTAATCATGAGAAAAAAATCAAACATTCAAATAGAGAAATATCCTTCAGTGTAATTGACAAGTATTCTTTAAAACTGTCAAGATGATCAAAAACAAGGAAAGTCTTGACTTACAGTCAAGAGAGCTTAGAATACCTCTAAATGTGATGTGCTATACCAGGTAAGGTCTTGGAACCAAGGAAAGAAAAGAAGAAAAAGGCAGGGGAAAGGAGAGGGAAAGAAGAGGAGAGGAGGAAAGATACTAGGTAAAAACTAAGGAAATCTGAATGAAGTATGATGTTTACTTCAATCAGTACATCACTGTAACAAATGTACTATATCAATCTTAAGGTGTTACTAGTAGGAAAAATTAGGTATGAGAATTATCTGTAACATCTTCCCAACTTTTCTATAAAATGTGTTCTAAAATAAAAAGTCCATTTAAAACAATAAACAAAAAAATTCTACATGCTATGCAACGAAATGCTAGTAAACACTTGAAAAACATTCAAATTTTTCCATATTCAGAAATGTACACTAAAACTATATTTCTCTTATTTCACTAGCAGTTCTTTTAAGATCTGCTGCAACCATTATCTTTGTTCTTTATCATACATTTAAGATGAGGGGTAAGGCTTTAGCATACTGTGTATATATGGACCTTTTAAAATGAAGCTTTTAGGGCCAGGGATTTAGTTCAGTGGTTCCACCGCCTGCCCCGCAAGCACAAGGACCCGAGTTCGATCCCCGGTACCAAAAAAATAAAATAAAATAAAATGAACCTTTTAAAAATGACATGTTACTGGAAATGCTATCTACACAACAACAACTTAGCTCTTTGTTAGTTCTTCTTTGCTGTCTTACCAAAGTTTGATGGAGACACTTCCATAATTGTTTATGTGTCTGTGTGTATATTGGATTTTTATAAAGATGGTAGTAAATAAAAAAAAGTTTTTAAAAAAATTTAACCTATGACTTGCAACATACAGAATGAAAAATGGAATGGTTATTTTGTTAGTAGGTAAAAATGTGTGTAACCTTTGAGGCAGCAGTATCCAGTCAGGAAATGGATGTCAGTGTTCAGAAAAATGTTTTTCACAGTGTTATGTGCAATAGGAAGAACTTGGTTATTAACCAAAGCCTTATAAATACAGAATTATGGGGATCCTAAAGTGTAATGCAATGCAAATATTAAGAATAATACAGTTGAATAATATTTGAAGACAAAAAAATTTCATATTACGTGAACATGTCAGTTGTAAGACCTGTGCATTATGTCATGACATTTCTGTGTCTGGCATTTATGTTTGTATATATCTCTTGGATATGGAAATTGGTGAGTGTAAGAAATAGCATTAAATTCTACTAGTGATTTAAAGTCATTTTGTAAATCCTTAGTTATGTTAATACATACTATAATTAATATATCAAGTATTTTTTCACAGCTCTATCAGTATGAGTAAACACCAGTGCTTCTGAAACTACTGGCATGTAGGGCCAAGTTTTCATTAACATGAATGGTGTGTGGATATGCATGTATATTGGGTGTAATGTTTTAGGTATACCACATAGGGATAAAAAGTGGTCTTTTTGTAAAATAAAATGCTATGTGTACTTATCCCTGACTAGAAAGATTGAGTTATTTTCTCTCTCTCTCTCTCCCTCTCTCTCTTTCTTACGGAGGGGTGGGTCTACATTTTTCAAAGGTTCTTCGGGAAACCACAGAATATTTTTTGTGATGAGGAAAAAGGTTTTAAATCAGTTTTTTCAAAATAAATCTTTTATTTCCTTGAAACTGTTATCTAAAATATTTTTTAATAAATTCTATTTTATTTTATCTCAAGCCCCTCTCCCCTCCCTATATGCGAAACCTTTGTTTCCATTTTGCTAACTAAAATATTGAAGTCGTTTTATGAAAAGAAAATTTATTCTCACTTTGCTTTTCTCTGGTCAATTTAATTTATACACAAATTACATTAATGCAAATTTAAAGTTACAGGTTTCCTAATTCTTTTCTGTTAGGTTACATTTTCTTGAGCTATTACAAGGATTGTTGTGTTTAATTATTCTTCTGCTTTTTTACTTTTAGGCTGGTGTTTGGGATGCTTTATCCTGCATATTATTCTTACAAAACTGTGAAGACAAAAAACGTGAAGGAGTATGTAAGTGATTACTTTTCATTTAATTTATTAATAATATGCAACACTAGAAAAACTGCTCTTCTTTTAGAAGCAGCTGAACTCATGTTTTGGGTTAAAATGTAATATAAATATGAGGTATTGAAATTAATCTTTTTTAACCCGAAGAGCATGACACTGGGTCCAGCAGACCGATCCCTTATTTTTCTACTGTAATTTGTACTTTAGAATAATAGTAACCAGCTATGAGGGATATAGGATGTAATCTACTTGATATGATGAATGGCAAGGTGTGTGCATGTGTACAAAAGGAGCAAAATGATATTTTTTTACCCACATTATGCTCCATCTAACTGGTTTACATATGTTTACCCACGCATCACAGAGGGTGCAGTAGACCCACACCATTTCAGGATTCATTTTTTTTAAAGTTTTCTTTTGATTTTTCTGGTAGATGTAGCCCAATTCAGTACAATAGCACATGAAAAACCAGATTTGCAAGTTTTGGAGAAGGCCAAAAGTGTATCATCAGATTACTCATGCATGGATGATGATGATTCGTTATGGTAAAATACATGTTTCCATAACAGAAGAGTGGTGTTGGGTATATTATGATGTTGGCTTTGACACTGGCCATGTGGGCCAAAGTTCCCATAACAGTGAAATGGAGCAAGAATCGACTGATACAGACACAGGAAATCCAAACCTCCTTTATTCAGATGAGGAAGAAAACAGCAATGTTAGTACATATCTGACTAGTTGGAATGTTGTAAAATGGCCACACAACCAAATAGAACGATCCAATGTTAGAACTAAGTCTTAAAATATAGTGAGGGTCTTGGCAGAGGTGAAATGTAAAGGACAGAATGCCAGCACTGCCATTCAGTATTGGAAATTGTAACAGAAGAAATGCTACAAGATGCTATGAAATACACAAAGGCTGAAATGCAAGTAAAACATTCTGAATGAACAGAATTCAAAACTGTATTTATTATGACACTTTACTAGCTGAACTGAAAGCATTCATAGGTCTGCTGTACTTAGCAGAGATTTCTCATGGTAATCGCAGGAATGTAAAAGATTTATGGAAAAGTAGTGGGTCAAAATATGGCATAAAAATTTATGCTCTTGCAAATACAAATTATTATGCTTTCAATTTAAGACATTCATCCTGGAACTCAGCCATCAGGTCCTTATTTGATGATGATGATGTTGTGAACAGACTTGTTGCTCCCATCTCCCAAACTAATTGGAATGTGATATTCAACAATTAGTTTACCAGTTTCCAACTGATGTTACATTTGCTAACAGAGCACAAGTTGACCAGTGCAGGAACTGTATGAAGAAACAAAGCAGAAATTCCAAATGAAATGTTGCAATTTCAAAACAGAGAATTGTATAGTACAGTCTTTGGATTTCATAAAGGTTTACATTGGCCTTGTATATGTCAAAGAAAAACAAACTGGTACTACTGACGTCAACATTGCACCATGATGAAAATACTGATATGGAAACCTCAACAAAACAGAAGCCTGAGATGGAAACTTTCTATAACAAAACCAGAGGTGGAGTAGATTTTGTTGATGAATTATGCAGCAACTGAAGTCACTCGAAACAAAGCATTGGCCAATGGCTGTGTTTTACTCAACCCTAAACGTGTGGCATAAATAGTTTGATAGTTAACAAAGGAAATAACAAGTACAAAATGTCACGGAAAATTTTTCTAAGAGGATTGAGACTGGAACTCATAAGGGATCATTTCCAGCAGAGGAAAAACAGAATGTTTCGGGTCAGGGAACTACACAAAAAAAATTGTGGAGCACACTGGTGAGCTGACAGGTGCAGCATCACAAAGACCTACTAAGACAAAAAGAAAACCAGAAAGATGTCAACTGTGCCCTTTAAGGACAGGGAAACAAAACATACATGGTATCAATATAAGCAATACTTATGTATGGAACATGCAGTTGTCATATGTGAAGACTGCTTTGGGAGTTATAGTTGAAGCAAAGATTATTTCTGTGGTAAGAGTTTTGTTTGCGTTTACATTGTAGTTTACATGGGTTTTTATTTCTGCTGTCTAGGTGTTGTGAGCAAGTAAACAGCTGATGTGAAAATGTTGATGTCTATTGTAAGCACTCATTACATATTTGATATTTTATTTTACTGATATTGTATTTCCCTGCTAAGTGCATGTTGTGCAATGTAGTAGGAAGCTCCTGACAAAACAGAAAGAGGAGAGAGGTGACAAGACTGCCACACAGGAAAGGAAAGCTAAGAACATGTGGTGTCAGTGTAAGCAAGACGTGTGCATGGAACGTGCAATTGTCATGTGTGAAGACTGCCTTGGGGTGACAATTGAAGGAAAGATTATTTTTGTTGTAGAATTCTATTGGTATTTTCATTGTTGTTCATATAGGAATTTATTTCTGATGTTACAGGTTTTCTAAGCAAGTACACAGCTGATGTGAAATTGTTGATGTCTGTTCTAAATGCACAATACATATTAAGAATTTAATACTGGGCCAGGGATTTAGCTCAGCAGCACTGAACCTGCCTTGCAAGCGCAAGGTCCTGAGTTTGATCCCCAGTACAAAAAAAAAAAGGATTTAATACTTTATGTTCCTGTTAACCACACACTGTATAATAAAAAAGTCCCGAAAAAACAGCCAGATCAATGAGATATCAAGTATGTCCTACAAAAAGGCAAGGAAAGCAAAACACATGTGCTGTCAGTGTAAGCAACATGTATGTATGGAACATGGCATGTGTGCACACTACCTTAGGTGTGGTAATTGAAGATATTTTTTTATTTTGGTAAATTGCTGTTGGTACTTTCATTGTAGTTCATACAAGAATTTATTTGTGTTGTTCTTGTTGAAAATTTTGATGCTTTTTTATAAACACTCAATAAATATGAAAAATTCAGTAGTTTATTTTTGTGATTTTTTTTCCTGTTAAGTACTCATTGTTTAATATAATAAAACTCATAGAATTAAAATTAATAATTCATCAATGGAAATATTCTAAACAATAAACATGGATGTGACAGACCCACATTTATGCACCTTTATGACAAAATCAGTGTTGATGCTGTACTTAAAAACTAACTTTCGGGGCCCAGGGATTTAGCTCAGTGGTTCTGCTGCCTCCCTCACAAGCTCAAGGTCCCGAGTTCAATCCCCAGTACCAAAAAAAAAAACTAACTTTCGGACCGGGGATTTAGCTCATTGGCACTGCACCTACCTCACAACCACAAGGTCCTGAGCTCAGTCCCTGGTACTAAAAAGAAAAAACTGACTTTGAAGACTACTCCAAAGTAGAGCTTCAAAAATAGTTCACAGTCAGTTGGCATCTAAAGAAGCATATGAGTCTAAAGAAGATGAGTCATTGGATAGTTCTTAATTTAGTCTGTAAATTCCAGTTTAATAAGGGTTTGGGGGACTTTTTTTGTATGTTTGACTTTTGGAGAAGGGATGTGGTTTTTCTACCCTTATAAATTTGTAGATACACTGAGAATATATCTCTCTTTGTGCAAAGCCTTTTTCTTTTATGTTTTTCATCATTTTCTAATTGACTTAATTATACAAATACTCCATCACTAGTGAGAATTCTTTTCAAATTAGACTATAATTTTTTGTTTTTAATCCTCAGTGTTTTTCTTTCAGTTTACTCTTCTGTTCCTTTTTTCTTTCTTTCACTCACTGTTTTATCATTTCTGTAAGTTCTCCCCTTTCCTATTTTTATCTTTACTGTTTAATAGAAAAGGACCTTCAACACTCAAAAAATAATAGCCTTTTTATACACGAATAGCAGACTCACTGAGAGAGAAATTCGGGAAACAATTCCTTTTACAATAGCATCCAAACAAATGAAATATCTAGGAATCAACCTCACAAAGGAAGCAAAGACCTCTACACTGAAAACTACAGCACTCTGAAAAAGGAGATCGAGGAGGATATAAGAAAATGGAAAGACATCCCTTGTTCCTGGGTAGGAAGAACCAATATAGTGAAAATGACCATACTTCCAAAACTACTATATAGATTTAAGGCAATGCTGATTCAGATTCCAACAATATACTTCACAGAACTAGAGAAAACAATCCAAAAATTCATTTGGAACCAGAAGAGACCTAGAATGCCAAAAGCAATTCTAGGCAACAGAGACATGGCTGGGGGTATCACAGTCCCCAACTTGAAACTATACTACAAAGCTACTGTGATAAAAACAGCATGGTACTGGCAAAGAAACAGACCTGAGGCTCAGTGGAATAGATTAGAAGATGCAGAAACAAGTTCAGATATACTCAGCCACCTCATGTTTGACAAAGAAGCCAACCACCATCATTGTAGGAAAGATAGCCTATTTAATAAATGGTGTTGGAAAAACTGGATTTCACCCTGCCAAAGATTAAAGCTAGACCCATACCTATCACCATGCACTAAACTAAGATCAAAGTGGATTAAAGATCTAAATGTTAAGACAGAAACACTAAACCTGCTGGAATATAAGTTAGGTAGAACTCTTGAAGGCATTGGCATAGGAAAAGACTTTATGAACAAAACCTCAGTAGCATGGGAACTAGCACAAAGAATCAACAACTGGGATCTCATCTTATTAAAAAGCTTTTGCACTGCAAGAGAAACCACCAACAGAGCTAAGAGACAACGTACAATGTGGGTAAAAATTTTTAGCATCTGTACCTCAGACAAAGGTCTACTATTTAGAATATATAAAGAACTGAAAAAAATCAGACACCCGAAATTCAAAGACCCAATTCAAAAATAGGCGTCTGAAATGAACAGACATCTCTCAGACAAGTAAAAGCAGCAAATGAATATATGAAAAAATGTTCAACATCACTGGTCATTCAAGAAATGCAGATGAAAACAACCCTGAGATTTCACCTCACTCCAGAAAAAATGGCTGCTATCAAGAAATCAACCAATAACAAATGCTGCTGGGGGTGTGAGGAGAAAGGAACCCTTCTCCATTGTTGGTGGGAGTGCAGGCTGGTGCAACCACTGTGGAAATCAGTATGGAGATACCTCAAAGAACTAGGACTAGAGGTCCCATTTGACCCAGCTGTTCCCCTGCTGGGTATCTTCCCCAAAGAATTAAAAGAATCATACCACAGCGATATATGTGCACCCATGTTTATAGTGGCACAGTTTGTAATAGCTAAAGCTTGGAAACAGCCCAAGTGCCCATCGACTGGATAAATAAGATGTGGTTTTTTATAAAATGGAGTACTACTCAGCCATAAAGAATGAGAAGCTAGAGATATTTATAACTAAATGGATGCATATTGAGGCCATACTCTCAAGTGAAATAAATAGGACACACATGTGTAAATACTGAATAGTTTCTCTAGTGTGAGAAACTGAAAGTGTAATTAAGGATTAAAATTATTAAAATGAATAATTGATAATTTGAAATAGTAAGAAAGGTCCAAAGCGGTGGGGGTGGTGGGAGCAGAAGGGGAAAGGAAAGAAGGGAAAGGAAAAATTATGAGAAAAGAAAAAAAATGGAAACAAAAATCTATGTAAATATGGAAGGCTGGAAGGGGGTAAAGAGTGCACAGGTAATGGGGAAAAAAATAACCAAGATTCATCATGTGCAGGTACAAGCACCCAATGATAAATGTAAACGTATTGTATACCTAAAATGTACCAATAAAAGAATTTAAAAGAAAAAAAAACTAAAAATAGAACTACCACAGGATCCAGCTATATATCATTACTGGATATGCATCCAAAAGAAATGAAATCAGCAAAACAAAGAGAGTGCATAGCCATGGTTATGGCAAAACTATTCACAGTACATAAGATATGGAATCAACCTAGATGTCCATCTACAGATGAATTGACAAAGGAAATGTGGCGTGTATTGACTTGGAACACTATTCAGTCATAAATAAAAATGGACTCTGTCCATCCCAACAAAGCAGATGGAATGGGAGGGCATTATGTTAAGTTAAATAAACCAGATGCAAAAAGAAAAAAAAAATAGAAATGGACCTTCCTCACATACGAATCTTGTCATTAGTGTGCAATGTTTGTCAAAGTGAACTTTCAGAGAATAGCAAAAGTGTACTTTGTTTTTAGTTAATCAGCAGAGGAAAACAGTCAATTCTGAAGTAACACACCAATAACTAAGGCTTTTTATTTTAATTGAGAATGTCTTTGATGGCATAATGTTAACCATTTCAAAGTGAACAATTCAGTGACATTTACCATATTCGTAATACTTTGCAAAACATTACCTCTCTCTAGTTTCCCATGGCACCAAAATAAAACTCCATGCCCAGTAAGTAGTAACTCCTCATCCAGTTTTCCCATCCCCAAGCTACTAGCAACAAACAAACAATCTGCTTCCTCTTTGTTTGGATTTCCCTGTTCTGAATATAGTATACAAATGAAATCATAAAATATGTGACCTTTCCTCTGGCTTCTTCCACTTAAGCAAATGTTTTCAACATTCATCCATGTTTTCATACTTTATTCCTCTTTAGGACTGAACAGTATTCCATTGTTCCACCACCTGCCTTGCAAGCACAAGGTCCCAAGTTCAATCCCCAGTACCAAAAAAAAAAAGAAACCAAACAAAACAACAATATTTCATTGTGTTAATAAACAAAACCCAGTCAGTCCAGATCTATTCATTTGTTGACAAATATTTGAGTTGTTCTATCTTTTAGCTATTATGAATAGTGCTGCTACAAGCATATAAGGATTTTTTTGAATGCCTGTTTTTATTCTTTTGGTTTTAGATCTGTGGCTCTGTAAGGGATCTTGGATGGTAGTCTTGTCATTCACCTCATCAAATGATCAGAAAGCAGATTGTGCTTTTTTATTCTGTATATCCAGAGCTGGGGACAACAGACTGAAACCCTTATAACTAACCCATTCTATTGAACTTTTATAGTCCTTTTCATGTAAAGCTAATAAGGAAGCATATATATATAAAATCATTTAGAATGGTGTAACACATTTAGCAAAAGGAAAAAGTTATTTAATTGAGCTCTGAAGTTTTTCTTTATTATATAGATCTCTTGGATCTGGGATTGGTGAAACAGCCTTAAGAGAGAACCACATTAAATCCTAGTAATTTATATTTATTTTATAAATGCCTTGGGATGTATTTTAATATATGTTGTAATATTTCAAGTATTGTTTTATAATAATGATATACTTTACTCTTTAGAAGCCAGGATTTATCTTCTGTTAACACTTTCTCAAGCTGCCTGTGATGAAGAACTAGGGTGGTGGTGGTGTTGTTGTTGTTGTTGTTGTGGTTCCAGGGATCAAACTGGGGACCATGTGCTAGTGAGGCAGGCAGCGGAACCACTGAGCTAAATCCCTGGCCCTATGAAGAATTAGTTTCATTTTGTTTTTTCAAGAAGTCATTGACCTATACTTTTGCATAACAAAATAAACTAATCACTAAAAAAGTGAAATAGAAAAACAAAAACAAATACAACCCCAAGTTTTTATTACTTCTTTAGGTAGACCTAAATTATTATCAGTTTGTATACTTTTGCAACATAGTACTACTTCACAGCCTTGCACAATTTTCTATATAACACTCTACCCTACTATGTTAATATTTTAATTGTAATCCTCTTTCAAGTGACAAAAATAAGAGTTTCTCATTATATTCACACACCATGAAGATAAAAGATGTGGAGTGTACTACTGGCAGTGCTTAATAAATGTTAAACTTCTCCTTATTTGAAATGTTTATGATACTATTATATTTTGTGGATCGATGCCTTTTTTTGTTGTTATGCGGTGCTGAGAATTGAGCCCAGGGCCTTACTCATGCTAAGGAAGTGCTCTACCACTGAGTTCCAGCCCCTGCATGGCTGTTTCTGAAGAATAACTAATTAACAGAGTAGGAAATAACTGTATGTAATTTTGCTAAAATACTGTGACTCCAAAAATAGTTTTCTTAGCCATCTCTGAGATCAGAGTAATGAGTAATTAAACAGAAACTAGGGAAGCAGAAAGGCAGGTAGCTGGAGCTGGTTTGGTAATTATATGGTAATCAACTCTGCGTAACAAATAAAATGAGTGCTAGAAACAAAAATAGGCACTGCAAAAGAAAGGGCAGGACATTGGCCTTTGACAAAGAAATATGGTAAAATTCTGAAGACCCCCCAGTAATTGTTCTCTAAAGCATCAAGGCTATTAGACAAGTTGAGATGTCAGTTTGGAATAATAATATTTTGCATATATGTTATTTCCCACTAATTTCAAAGTACGTTTGCATATTTTTCCTATTCCTACTATAACAAACTGCCACACTCTTAGGCTTAAAATGAATAAATGTATTCTTGTAGAGTCCTAGAGGTCAGAAATCCAAAATGAGTCTACAGGACTGTATTTCTTCTGGAAGATCTCAGGGAAAATCTGTCTCCTTTCCTTTTCTAGCTTCTACCCACTATCCACATTCCTTGGCTTATGTCTCTGTTCCTCTGTCTTCAAAGCCAACACCTTTGGACTGAGACCCTTTTATGCAGCCAGCTTTCTGGTTCTTTCCCTCTCCCTCTCTTCACGTCTTACAAGGACCTTTGTGATTACATTGGACCCATATGATTAATCTAAGATAATCTTCCCATCTGATTAGCAACCTTAATTCCATCTGCCATCTTTTTTTTTTTTTTTTTTTTTGTCTTTACCCTGTAAACTAAAATAATCATAATTTCTAGGGATTAAGACATGGACATTTTGTGGGGAGGGAGGCATTATTCCCATCCCACTGACCCTATCCAGTGGGCAAGGAAAATATTCTGGTATTATAAATTCAGAGAAGTGAATAAATCTGCCCTAAATTGTGTGGCTCATAAAGGCTGGATCAGAGATCTGTGTGTAATGTTTTACTCTTTTTTTTTTACCATGCTACCTTTAGAAACATAAGTGAGGATGCTAAATTCACAAAAATGTTGAGGCAGCATTCACAGACAGGCAGTGAATGTGCTTGTGATTAATTCAAACAGACTTTTAGGGCCCACAACCATATGGGTATTTTCCAGCAATAGAAATGAGGCAGCTTCCCCAGTACTAGGTTAAGACCCTGAACCTCCATATAGACTGAGAAGTTTTTGAAAGTTCTGTAAAGTTTTGATAGTCTATTGAGTGTTGTCAATCCAATTCTGCTGGTAGAAATTTTGAATATTATTTTTTTCTACTCACCTGTCCTACGACACTGAGTTAGTCTTGCCAGGTACAGTTATGCATGCCCATAATCCCAGCCACTTGGGAGGCTGAGTCATTAGAATCATAAATTCAGGGCCATTCTGGACACTTAGCCAAGACCCTGTCTCAAATGAAAATTTTAAAAAGAGCTGGGCATGTATCTCAGAGGTAGAGTGCTTCCCTACTCATGTGGAAGGCCCTGGATTCAATCCCTACTAGAGGAAAAAACAAAAAATTTAACCATCAAGTTTAAACTCCAGGCTAACAGTTTCATCAGAACTATCCTCACGAAGTTTTCCTGTCTGGTAATTGCATCCAAATTTGCTTTGTTTTGGTACTTTCTTGGTAAATTACTGTTACATTTTTAATAGCCCTTTATACTACTTGATGTTATATTCCTTATGTATATAGTGTACACTTGTCTCCTATCAGGATAACATCCATAGGGAAGGGTTTTGTTGTTTTAATTGTTATATTCTCATACCTTTAAAAGTACATGATATATAGTAGTTACTCAGTATTTTTCCCCCCGGTACCAGGGATTGAACTCAGGACCTTGCACTTGCAAGGCAGGCAAGGCACCACTGAGCTAAATCCCCAGCCCCAACTCAGTATTTTTAGAATGAATGAATGGATGGGTAAACAAGAAAAGGGAAAAATGATAACTTTTACATATATATACATATATATATATATAAAATGTTAAATTTGGATTGGTCTACTTTCTCAGCTTTGATTCTGTTTTATTAGAGAGTACACAGTCCAGTCTGAACACTTATCCCAAGGTCCACTTTCTTTGTGGTGTTTGGTTATGACCTAATTCTGCTTATATCTACTCAAAACTCTTTTCTAAAAGCAAACATTGTTGGTTAATTTACTTCTTCCCACCCTAACTACTACCATTCCCTTTCAGCCTACAAATGGTAGATTGCACCTGATAAAACATGCTGTGTTCAAATCAAAACAAATGGAAAGTGCTGTGTATTTTGGCAACTTTCCTTTCTTCCTTTGCCTATTTTTAAAACAGCTTTCCTAGGATATAATTTCCTGTGTAGTGTGGCTGATATGGCCTACTTAAAAGACTTTCAGTCTCGGAGTAGTTGAAATGTAAACTTACTGAAGAATTAGTATGGCTTTGCAAATTTTTTTCAGGTTCATACCATCTTATGACTTGAAAATTGAGTGTTTACTTCCAAGTCACGTGTAATTGCTGCAGCTTTTCTAGGAAACCAGTGTTCTTATTCTAAGAATAATGGAGAAAGAAGCAGTGAAAAGATTGGCTAACAGGACTTAAAAATTAAAATCAGACATTTGGTCTTGTGATTTACTGTGAACAAGAACAAAGAACAGGAAAAACTCTGGGGTATTACTATTTAAAAGGCCCAGAAATGGCCCTCTGAAACTCTGACTTGGTTTTTTAGAATGACCCAATTTTTGACTGAACATTTAGGTAATATGAAACTGAACAACTATACCATATGTTAGTTTATTGTTTTTACTCATTAGTAAAATCTGAAGTTCTCTGCTAGTTGTAGGGTGGGGAAACAAGGGCAAAAACATGCTAATGAACCTTTCTTTATTGTCAAGAAGTGTTTCTTGCTATCTTGATATTTTGGAATAAAATACTTATTTGAGATTTGGGGAGGTAGTTCAGTGGTGGAATACTTGTGTAGCATGCAAAAGGCCCTGGCTTAGACCCCTGCACTGGGGAAAAAGAACTCCATTTGATTCAAGGGTTTTGTCAGGCCACATACTTACTTGTTTATTTTCAATTCTGATCTACTTTTGATTTTTATTTTTATCAAAGATATGCTTGCTTTTAGATCAAAGTTAAATTAATTTGCAAGGTTTATTATGAAAAAAGATAAAGTTTCCCACCCTCCCATACCTATTTCTGAATATCTACAGGCAACTATTTTCAACTCTTTTAGTACTAGTTCTTTTCCATACACTAAATGACATCCTCACTTTGCTGCTTCTTACTTTTTCAGATGGGCATTGTGAATTGACTTTTTTCTGTGAGGGATGATGTCATAGTTTACCCAGTGCCACTATATACGTGCATATTTCCCTGTTCCAATAGCCTCCCATGTCATTACAATATAATTTGGACCAGATTAATATTCAGTATATACGGTGCTTAGATTAAGTTAAAAGAAGTAATATACACATAAATAGCATAGCATCTAAAACCCAGCTGCCTAGATTATCACCTCAGCTCTATCCCTTGCTAGCTGTATCTTCAAGCAAGCTATATGACCTTTTCCTGTGCCTCAGTTTCCTTGTCTGTAAAATGAAAGCAATAGTATTTACCTCCTCAGGTGGTTGTGAGGATAATATGAGTTCATGAATATAAAGTAAAAATACCACAGACCAGGTGGTTTAAGCAACAGAAATTCTTGTTTTAACAGTTCCGGCATATGGAAATCAAAGCCCAAGGGACAATCAGAGTTGGTTCTTGATGAGACTTCTCTTCCTGGATTATAGATGGCCACCCCCTCACATGTCCTCACATGACCTTTCTTCTATGCATGAGTAGAGAGCAATCTCCTTTTCTTTCTTCATATAGCAACACCAGTCCTACCTACCATACTACATCCCACCCATATCACCTCATTGACCATGATTACCTCCTTAAAGGACTTATCTCCAGATATATTCACATTGAGGTCTAGGGCTTCAACCTGTAGGTGTTTTTTTGTTTTGTTTTTTGGGGTTTTTTTGTTTTTGTACTGGGGGTCGAACTCAGGACCTTAACGCTTGCCAGGCAGAACCTGTAGGTTTTGGGGAAACATAATTCAGTCCATTACAGATTTCAACATCTTTTAGGAGGACACCATTCAACCTATAACAGCTATTTCTTTGGAACATTGTCAGTTTCCTTTCTGTTAACTTTTTTCTTTTGTGCCAGATGAATTCTTCAAAGAAGACTTAAATTCTGAAAAGTACCTAGTTGCAAGTGTTCAGTGGGAGAATAAGGCTGAGGATTGTCAACATTTCAGTTTATAAGCTTTTATTTAGCTGTCCCAGAGATTTGCAAATCCAAAATAAACCTCAAGTTTCCTCTAGGAAAGAAAGGGTATCACCAGCTGCTAGAGTGGGAGAACATCCCATTGCTCCTAAAGCAGACTTACAACTATACTGCCTATCTATAGCCCTTTTTGACAGATAATTGTGCAAATTTGGTGATAGCTGCAATGTAATGTTGCGTTGCTTCTAAATTTTTCCCATTACCAGCTTCGTATATCATTTTCTTAGGCCTCCTAAATCAATTACAACTCATCTATTTCTTTTCTGGCTCCAAAATATTGATGCTTTCTTCTCTTTTTTATTCTTCCAGTTTTATGCCACTTTTTTAAAAATATTGTTGTTTTAATGAGATTTTCAGAGGAAATAGAATTAAGTGTGTATATCAAATCTATCATCTTTGCTCAGATTTCCAAATTGACTTTGTGACTGGATACTTGTTTTGACTTATACTATGATACCATATAAGACATTATTAATATTAGTTTTTTTAATGTGATCACATAGGAAATGGGTTTCACAGTAACACATACTGTCATTTTTTTAAATCCTTGAAAATAATTATGAAAATTAATTTTAGCTGACACAAAATGAATACATGCATAACCTTCTCTTAACTTATAGTTATTTATAAATCAAGTTTTTTGTTTGTTTTGTTTTTACAATAATGAAGATTTAACCCAGGGCCTCACACATGCTAGGCAACACTACCACTGAATTACACTACCCCATATACTCATAAGTCAAGTTTTGATAAATAAAATCACATTTTCAGTGTACTGGGACAGTTCATTATCCTTTAGTGGATTAAGTCCACTTAAATTTACTTAAATTATGTTATGATAGTTCCTTATAAAATACATTTTTGATGGGGGTCTTGTTTACTTATTTCTTACATAATATATATCAATATATAACTTTACTGCCAAAGTAATTTATACTGTTATAATCAAATGACTTATATTCTTATGTTTTTCAAAAACAAATTCTTTCTGATCATCTCAGGATCATTACAATGGATCCAACTTTAGGAAGCAGGTGTTAAATGTAAGATTATGTAATTGGGGGATTGAAAATACATGTCGAATATAGTTTCCTTCTAAAATTTTAATGTGAATTAGTGTAACCCCTGACCTTTTGAATCCATTCCCACAGTTTGGACAAAGATGCAGCAAACCAACTGCAGCTTCCAGTCTTTTTCTGTCTTCCAATGAAAATGCTCTGGAAAACATACAGAAAAAAGATTCTCACAGTAACATTAAACTAAGGAGCTAAGTCAGGCTTTTGCTAATATCTAGGAAGAATTTTACCATCTTTATAGTGCCAGTGGAAATGAATTTTAAAAACAGATACAGAAACAGTTGTTTCCTTTAAAGGAAATGTTGCTAAGAAGTAAATAGGAGAAAGGCCTGGCTACCTCCACCCTAATCCCTAGTGATGGAATAGCTGAAAGTCATAAAAGCTACAATAACCAATAACCTCCACCCTCACTGCAGGGAAAAATGTATTCAGAGGCAGCCAGTGTTTTACTTTCCCTTTATTCAGTAACCATAACCTCACCACCTTGAAGAAAACCCCAGTAAGTTCCAAACAGGAGAAATAACAGTTGACTACAAGAAAAATCAAAGTGCAGTAATAAATTAATTCAAAAATTACAATGACAGTAACACATACCAGAATATATGTTCATGAATAATAGCTTTAAAAGACTTCTGTTTTTAAAAAGGAAACATCAACTCACAAAGCAAGAAACACATCAGTGAAAAGACTATACAGAGGGCCGGGGATTTAGCTCAGTGGTTTCACCGCCTGCTGTACAAGTGCAAGGACCCGAGTTCAATCCCTGGTACCAAAAAAAAAAAAAAAAAAAAAAAAAGACTGTACAGAAAGTAAGCTAAATAAAGCAATATAAAAGGTCCCCCCCAAATTACCGTAAAATCAGGGAAACTAATATATCTAAGAATTGTTCCCTTGAAGAGGCTTAATGAAATAAATACATGAAATAGGTAAGATGAGGGAAAAGTATGAACAGGATTGACAAATTGAGAAACAAGAAAAATGGTTTAAACAAGCCATGCTCACTATGACAAAAAAAACAGTAAGCTGCCTATAATTTTTATTAAAAATTGGGATTTTTAAAATACTGTCATATATACCTGACTTTTTTTCCTTTTCATCTAAAGATTATACTATGTATACTTTGAATTTTCCTTTTACACAATACCAGGATCTGCCTTTGCAATGTTCAGACATGTACATCATCTTTCCATTATATAATTTTAGAAATACAGTGCTCTACCAACTGCAGCTGTAATAATCAGATTGTCAACCAGATTGCTGTCATGCTGTGAAAAGGCCTCCTAAAAATATAAAAGCTAGGACTGTTCCTAAAGATTTTAACTAAGTAAGAGAAATAAATTCTTTCCTCAAAGCCTCATGTAACTTAAAAAGTACATGGAAAGGATATTACTTCAGAAATGCAATAAAAACATAAGATGAAGGGCTGGGGATTTAGCTCAGTGGTTCCGGCGCCTACCTTGCAAGCACAAGGTCCTGAGTTCGATCCCCGGTACCAAAAAAAACCATAAGATGAAATTCTTTTAAACAACTATTAAAAATGTAAAATACATTTAAGTATATTTAGCTTAAAATTAGTCTATCTCTTGGCTATCAAAATAAAATTTTTATTTTCTTTTTCTTTTTTTTTTTTTTTGGTACTGGGGATTGAACTCGGGACCTTGTGCTTTCAAGGCAGGCGGCAGAACCACTGAGCTAAATCCCCAGCCCTAAAATTTTTATTTTCAAGTTGAATACTTTTTTTTAAAAAGATACAGATTCTGCAGATAAAATGAAATTTTTTTTCAAATGATCTTTAAAAGTCGCTGAAATAGATTGAGTTATTTGTACCTCACAAAACCATAAAGATTTAAGAAGCTTTCCAACAGGTCTCTTCAAATGAAGATCTAACACTTCAGTTTTATTATGTTAAGTCCTTGTTAACAAAATTGTCAAAATAAATTATTCAAGCCAACTGGGGAAGTCTTTGCCATGTCGCTGTGTTTGAACATAGTCTCAGCCTACTAAGCCTAGAGGGGGCTGATTCTTTCCTGAGGAGACCTCTAAGAGCACTTTCTTGTTGGGAAACAAGGAGCCTCCACTGAGTTTTCCTTATCCAGATAGCCCGGGGCTCTTGAGATGGGTAGACAGGGACATTCTTCAGGAAGCCTGTCAGTTTACCCTTGCCTGGATTGTTTGCTCAAGCTTTCATCTGCTAAGTGCTAGCCTGTAATAGTACCTCTGAGAGGTGGGCTAAAAGCCCAGCCATTTTTCTTAGTTTTGAGCATTTTTGTATTTCCTCGTGTTTTGTTTTAATGGTAATATCTGTAACCAGTGTTACATTTTAAATGTTTACACTGAACAAGTTAATCTCTCAAAACCAAGCTGATCTTTTCTCCAAATGTAAGGCTTTTGTTATACTCTCCTAGAGAAGTCGCTACCTTCCTGTAATTGATATTGTGAGAATATGCCCTGAACAGCCTCCTGCTATAGTGCTCTCGAGTTTTAAGGACTACATGAGTCCCCCTGGGATCTGTGTCACAGGTCTGGCCTGAGCTTGAGATTGCATTTCCTGCAGGCTTTCCATGTAATGCTAGAAGTGCTGGTCCATAGACTTCAGCTCAAATACTGTAGCAGGGATTCTGCACAGGTCTCAAACGCTGATCACACGTCCAAAGCACACATGGAAAGCCAGGCTAGGTGGTCAGGAGGCAGAGGCAGGCGGATTGCAAGTTTGAGGCTAGCCCGGGCAATTTAGCAAGATACTGTCTCCAAATAATAATAAAGGCTGGGGATGCAACTCGGTGGAACTCCCCTGGATTCAATGCCCAGTACCACCACCACACACAACTTGCTATTTAAGCAGCTGGCTGCCCTCTTCTGCTTATTGTGATAAAGGGGACTGGGAGTCCATACAGGTATTTATAACCCCCAAGTGATTCTCCTGAAACTATTGATAATGCCAAGTTGAAACTGTTGACAAGGAGCTGTCTTGTGTTACCATGGTACTCATCCCTTCAGCACAGGCCTTTATCACACTGTGCTTTAAAAAAATAATATGGCCAGGCGTGGTGGTGCATGCCTGTAATCCCAGCACTTGGGAGGCTGGAGGATCGCCATGAGTTTGAGGCCAACCTGAGGTACATAATGAGACCCTGTCTCACACAAAATAAGAATAATAATAACAACTTCATGTATGTGGATGGGCACTTAATAGTTTTACACGTATCTTAGTAAACTGATTAACAACTTGGAATATATTAAAGAAAAAATATTTTAACAAAATTAACCACATAATTAGGGGAGTAAGGGTATTGAGTTTGACCTCCTCCTAGTTTTCTTGTTTTAGGGCTGGCCTAATGTCCGGGTCAGTGAAGTTTCCCTTTAGAATCATTCTCCCTTCTCTCTGCACCTTTGTCAGTGAAGTTTGCCTTTAGAATCATTCTCCCTTTTCTCTGCATCTTTCTCTTGCCACTTTTCCATCTCACTGTTTGCATGGAGCCTAACTATACCTCTCAGGCAGACCTTCTTTACCCCAGACATCCTGTGCTATTACTTACTTATCCCAAATAAATGGAGAGGACTTTAAACCAAAAAAGAAAAAATGTGAAGTGTGAATTCTCAGCCAGTGTAGATGGAAAGAGTTATTTTGAGACTGAGAAGTCATTCCTTCCTAAATTCTGCTTCTGGGAACAGTTCCCTTAAGCAGATCCTGCTTTTTGCATCTTCTTTTCAACACTCTTTTAAAGTTAATTATCATTTAGTTTTTAAACATTTCCGCACTTTCTGTTCTCTCAAGTTTCTTGAATTCTGCTGAGGTCAGGGACAAGATTTGTGGGGCTACTTTCAAGAGTACCTGAAAGGCATCCATTTCTCTTTACAATCTGTCCCATTTTAATTCACTTTAGCACACATACTTCTATATAATGTGAGGCTTTCTCCTTCAGAGGCACAGGGTTTTCTGTGAGGTCTGTGGCAATGATGACTTCAGGTGAACAGTGTTCTGAGGGTTTAGCAGGTGAAAGTATAGCTCCCAATCTTGTGGAGCTGCAAAAACTTGAGACATAGTCAAAAGTGGCAGTAGGAAAAGAAATACTCAAATTGAGTAAGCCCAACTCAGTCCTAATGTAATATATTCATATTTGACATGCTCCATCTTTTTAAAAAACATGTTTAGCCGTGGTCTCTATTCACTCTGGATGTGACTGCAACTAGCTTATTTTTATGCCTCTAACTTGGCACAGGACTGAGAAAAATCCCGTAACTGAGCCATCTGGGGTGGATAAAGGAGGGAGTTTTTCTATTTGACTTCTCACACTTTGTTCCCTTTGTTTTAAAGGGGGGAGATCATTATGAAGTAGCGAAACTATTGCATAATGTTAATTAAATAGAAATCCTTTCAACTCTATACTGTTCATAAAGAATTTTGTATCAGGATCTTCTGTCACCTCTGAAATGCGCTATGGAATTAATGTTTTGGGTGAATTTCCTTGACTGAGTAAGTAATGATGGTCAGAAAATAAAGTTCTCTTTGGGTGGTCTGAAATTCAGCAGTGTTTATTTCTTTTTAGACTCAGCAAAGATTTTTTTTTTCCCAGTGAAGCATATTTTAGCATTTCATGCTCTCGCTTAGTGTAGTTATAATTCAAGTCATTAGACCTATGTAATTTTTTATTTTTTTCTTAAAGATCAACATTCATAGCTTTATGATTCAAAGAATCTGTAATTAACAGAATTTGGAAACTTTAAATATCTAAAACTCTGAAAACAACTTTGAAAAAATAAACTATTTTGAATGTTAAAAGCTGCTACTTGCAGTTCATGTTGCTATATCAATTCAGACTTTAAAATTTAAGAAATAGTTAAGTAAAAGCCTTCTTCTGTGCTCACTTTACCAGGCACAGAGTGCTAGGTGCTGGGAATACAATGATGATCAAAGTAATTTTGGTCCCTGCTGGTTTATATAGTCAGATGGGAGAGGCAGGTATTATATAAGCCAACCACATGTGCATGCTACAAAGGAAGAGAACAATGCACCAAAGACTATATATGCCCTTTGGAGTGGGTAAGAATGGTTAGGAAAACCTTTCCTTTTGAAATGAAGAAATTGCATTCATACAAGGCAGTGGATAATATATAATAAAAATATTAGTATTTATATGTTGGATCAAACATTTTGCTGGTAATCATTTATTTTGTTGTTATTGTTGTACTGAGAATCAAATCCAAGGCATCATATATATATATATTAGGCATGCACTTTGCCACTGAACTACATTCCTAGCTCTATTCTTTCATGTGTCTTCTTATACTCATTCCCCCATGAAAGCATCTTGGAGATATAAATACCTTGACATGGTGGTTGTGACTACTTCATGTCAAAGACTTTGTTCAAGTTAGGCCCTAATAATTATCACTTTAATTTTTCTTCTTATCATACAACTATAAATTAGTACAGTTATATCAATTAACAAATTATTATCATTGCTATTATATTATACTGATCACAGAAAAATAAGTTATTGAGCTGACCATTATAGTACATACCTGTAATCCCAGCACTGAGGAGGCTGAGGGTAGTAAGATCACAAGTTCAAGACCAGCCTGAGCTACATAGTGAAACCTTGTCATTACTTAATTACCTAAATAGAGCAGTTGAGACAGGAAAATCACAAGTTCAATTCCTGCCTAGACAACTTAGTGGGACCCTGTCTCAAAATGAGGATGTAGCTCAGTGATAAAGTACTCCTAGATTAGATTCCCAGAACCACTAAGTAACTCACTCATTCACTCACTCACTCAGTAAATAAATAAATAAATATTTCTTTGTTTGCATTGTTTATCCTGGAAGCTTTGTACAAATTTTGTCTAAGAACATAAAGTATGAAAACCTGTTTTGCTGAAAAATGTGAAGATAGTGAAACAAAGCCAGCTTTTCTTTCAGAAATGGGGTATGTAAATGCATTCCTATTAAATGGAGCGTGGTGGTCTTCTGATAGTAAATTTAGCCTATGAGTATGTTCATTTTTACAATATTCATGCAGCCTTTAAATAACCTCTAATTCCTCAGGAAGAGTGAAGCTAAGAACTCCTTCACATGACTGTCTGGATTTCTGAAATGCTGAGGCTTTATAAAAGCCTTTTGGATTTTGAGTAATAATAAAGCAAGTGCTGGCTTGTTAAGTAGGATAATCTAATCCATGCATTATATAAACCAGAATGTAATTTTAGATACTATGATTTTATATCACAGATGATTCTATAATCTTCAAAAGAACTTACCTAATTAGGAGACTGTATTTTCTTGGAAAATACATTCCTTTTGATTTTTGAATGATTTTAAGATTCCATTTGAGGACTCTTATTTATAAATATTTTATTTTAAATTAATATATTTATCACATTTCCCTAGTCATGGAGATTGTAATGGGTAAAGGGTTACAGATTTTAAAATGACCACATGCATAAGCTTATTACTGAATAATTAGGAAAAATAGAAGTTATAATCTTGCTTGTTACCTAATTCATCAATTCTTTTATTAAATGTTTTGAGCATCTGCTTTGTGCCAGCTACACTACTGGACATTAGGAACAGGTTTGAGAAAGAAAACACAGTAAGCCAAATAGAACTTCAAACATTTTCCTGTCATCTTCCCGCTGACTTATTTGCACTTTCTTTGCGTATTCCATCAACCTTCTACTCAGACTATATTTACTTCAAATTTTGTGCATATTTGTATCTGTATCCTTGGCCTATTGAAAATAAGGAATTGCTGCTAAAGTCACATATTCTGACAACACAAGGGGGTGGCTGACAGATTCACACAGTTGGAAGCCTTACTTCCCTGTGGATCACAGTGATAATTTAAAATAGTATTACTCTGCCCTGCCCAGTTGCTGCATGAGAACTCAGTCCTTCCTACTGTCCAGTTGCTTCTCGAATATTTCTGAGAGACCTCTGAGGATGACAGAACAGAGTTTCTGAAAATCACAGCTCTTCTCCACTTCTTCATCATCATGATTGTTGGACCTATCACCATGAACTCGGCATTAACCAAGCTCCAGATAGACCCTAATAGCATTATGACCATTGCTTCCTAATTCTAGAACCATTAGTGTGGTGGCTATGACCTCTCAGTCTCCACAGAGATTAGAATGTGACCTCACATTAAGGGGGCTAAGCTGCTATATCCATCAGTAATGCAGTGATGAAAAGAATATAGTGTAACATTCCAGCATGAGGCAAGGCATTCATTTCAGCAAGGAATCAACCTCATGCAACTAGTTAAGAACTGAGGCTCTGCCCACCTTCAACACATAGCTTCCGAGGCTGCTGTATGCCCTACCAGCCCAGCTATCAGGAAGAAGGGAAGAACATGTGGAGAAGACTCGCCCACTACTCCAATCCTTCAGCCCATATTCTGTTGATGAGTACCAGACACGTGGCCCCACTACCAGCCTGCAAAGGGGGATCAAAGAGTGGGCTACTTCTCAACCACACTATCGCTACACCTTTGTGTATGTGTGTGTGTTACTAGGGATTGAACATTGAACCCAGAGCCTTCACACTGAGCTACATCCCCAGTTGTTTGTTGTTTTGTTTTGTTTTGTTTTTGAGACAGGGTCTTGCTAAGTTGCTGAACTCCACAGGCTGGGCTCAAACTTGTGATCCTCCTGCCTCAGCCTCCCTGTGCTTACAGGCTTACACCACCACACACAGTTGTTCTACCTTTTTATGGACGAGTTGTCGCCACCAGGCCTCTCCTGTTTCATTATCTTAGACTTCTCAGTGCAACCCTTGCTCTAGCTGGTGAGAGCACCATTGCTCATCCAGTCTGTTCAGCTCTTCCCTGGGTAGCTCCCTCTCCCATCCATAAAAACAACTCTTCTAAACCTCTTCCTCTCTTCTCAAATCCACTCCCCTGCCCACTCATGCCCAGCCATAACAGATTACCTGCCTGCCACTGCAGACTGGAATTCAAGGGTCTCAACTGTGACCCACTTCATCCCTCTTCCCGACACAGCCCCCCTGCTTCTTTCTTGAGCCCACTCTTCTTTCCATCTGTGTCCTCATCTTATTCTTGCTTATCTCATCCAGGATCTTCTGTTAAGTATTCTGGCTTTCTCATCATTTCAGTCTCTGTCTCTTCAGAAAAACATTAAACCCTTGCGGACAGAACCTTTCATGTTGGTGTTTCTCTTCCCTTGACATGAACTAGCCAGTTTTATCAATTAACATTGTTAATGCTGCCACCTGAATCCTCAAGAATTGACTGAATTAAGTTTCATGTGCCAAATTAGACAAAAAGAAGGTGTGGGTCTGGGTGGGGTGCCTTTTAATGCTCTTAGGTATCTACTTCATCTTATTGGAGAATTTATTTCTCTGGGATCAAAGATAACATTTTCTTTCTCTTTCATAGTTTTTTATGATCATCAGCTAGACTACACAGAAGTATTACAGAGCATCCAGGCACTCCAATCTGCCCTGTGAGCACTCTCTCCTCTAATACACACCCTCTTTCTGAAAGTGAATTTTCACCTGTGTTGAAAATGTTCACCACTGAGAATGAAGTTATAGTGGCAGTGGTGAACCTTTTAAAGCGTTCAATGATACAGCCTACTGTGGCTCGCATGCCATAGGTTTACCACCACTGAATTACAGACTGACTGAAGAGGGTCAGAGAGGCTTTTAAGAAAAAGTTGGGTACTGCTTTCTTATTATTCATTGTTTTCATGAAGGTATCTAAACAAATTTCTTGATTTTACCAATTGTTTCTGAAGTGGATAAAGTATTATTTGTTCCCATTTTCCCCCAAACATAAATTTATATCAATAAAAACAGTATTAGTGACTGTTTTCTTCAGTAATTTGAAAAGGTGAATTGTAATTTGTTAAAGTCACCGGTTAAGTAACTGTTTATTATTGGCATAATATATTTTAATAGCTATTATGTTTTGTTATGTATAATCAGTCCTCCAAGTTCTCTATGCTTGGATTCAGCGAACCATAGACCAAAAATATTTGGGGTTAAAATTACACACAGACATTTTTTCTTGTCATTCTTCCCTAAACGAGACAGTATGACAGCTATTTATATGGCATTTACATTATATCAGGTATTATATGTAATCTAGAGATGATTGAAAGTCTATCAGAGGATGTGCATAGGTTCTATATTGACATTCCATCTTATGTGAAGGACTTGAGAATCTGCAGACTTTGGTGTCTGCAGGGGTCATGGGAAATACCCTGCAGATAAAGAAGGATGACTGACTATACATCCTATGATCAATGTGATTGTTTTTCTACCAATATTTGGCATGAGTATTGCATTTTCTTATTGGTGTTTTCAGTTTGGAAGGTTTTCTTTATCTTCACATGTTTAATTATATTTATAATTTTGTGATTTGCTTTTTTTTTCTGTTTTGTCTCTGACTTCTTTCTGTTATTTTCTTTGGGCAAAACCTTATAGTAGGTTGAATGGCCTTGAGGTATAGTTTTAGTAAAAAACTTTACTGAGTAATCATTTCACTTAAAGTCCCAAGCAAATCCATTAATGAAAAAAAAAAATCAATATATTTTCAAGGATAACTTTCTTTGTGGTTGCTCTCATGAATAACACATGCTCATTGAGTTACATTTAATTATTGCCTGGGTTCAACTATAAAGTCTATATTTCTTACAGGAAGAATAAAAAATCCATAAGTTCAAGAGAGCAGATTGCCAAAGAATTCATTCCTTTTTATTTATATAAAATTCTAGTCAATACCCTAAGACAATTATTGATTACCTTATTGATTAATTTCTTCTTTGGTAGTTCTGTTTAACTATCTTCTTTTTCTTCTGTTTTTCTTTTTAAATTTTGACATTATTAAATATCCCCATAAGGTTTTTCGGAACCTTGCCCACAGATTTATAAATAATCCCATTAATAAGATTTCAAAAATAATCTTTGAACTGTGGATAGCTGTTCATTTGGGGATATCAGCAAACAGCTATTGTCTGTACTACCCCTTTCACCTATCCTCAGCTCTATTAACAAGTAAACTGTAACAGTATGGGGAGTATTACTCAAAGCTGTTGTCCCTTTGGACAATCACAAGCATAATGATGGTTGTGAAGTAGTGAAAATGTGACATAATGAAAAATACCAACCTTCACTTAAAGAAGAACCAAATCTAAATTAAGCCTCCACTTTGCCTTGGAAAGAAGTGGTAGATAATATTTATACTGAAATCCCTGTGCTAATTAGAGGAGAGGAAGAGGACCAGGAATTATAGGGAACTGGGTGGTCGGGTGGCAGCCACTTGTGGAAAAGGTGCGACATTCAGGTTGCAGAGTGGATAGGGCTTCCTTCAACCATTTCCTAGCTCAGTGACTTAGAGTGACTTTTTTGTGTGTGTACGGGGATCAAACTCAGGTCCTTGCACTTGTGAGGCAGGTGGCAGAACCACTGAGCTAAATCCCCTGTCCTAGAGTGACTTATTTATTTTGGCCCTCAGTACAGTAAGAGGAATTCACTATATTACTACTTTTTTTCAGAATCTACCCCAGGGATCAGTAGAATTTCTTGGAGTCTCTTCAGGAGTCCTAGGGTAGGTTGAGTGGGTAACAACCCATCCGGAATAATTTCTTCTAGAATGTTTTCAACTTTTTTTTTTTCTAGGAAAGAATTACTTAGTTTTTAAAAGCTTAATCACCCCCAAGATCCCTTCTAGCTCCATAAAAGCATATTTTCTCTTTGTAGTCATTTTCCTTCATTTCTTTTTTGGGAAAAGGCCTATAGCTAATCAGGGTAAAAGATAACCTTGTGAATACAGTCAAGAGGCAAAAATGCTAACTTAATGTTTGGATTTAGAAGGGCTAAATGAATGAACTCATATGGAGGAACATTACTTCCCTTTTTTAAAAGGATAAGGATGGAGTAGGATGGAAATAAAAAAACAACACAACATACACAAAAGCACATATAGGTTTTAGCCCTGAAAGAAAATTCCTTATCCTTGGACAAAAACATGGAGCTGGTAGCAGTGTGAGATACAGTCATGAAAGGTGAAAAACTGAAGAGAACATAGGTCTTTTTAAAATTTTCAGTGATGACTTTATAAATCAACTTCCTCATATTTCAGATATAATATACCCTATTATTTGGATAATTTTTGAAGCTTTCATGATTCTCCATAAATTAAAGTAAATTGCTTCAAAAGTTATTTGTAGCTCTTGATAATTGGTTTGTCTATATAAATAGAAAACTGTGAAAACTACGTAAGTTACAGTCTTATGTTGTCCATGAAATATCCAAACAAGCATCTAAATTAAAACTAAAAGTTAAGGGCTAGAGGTAGCTCAGTGATAGAAAACTTGCCCAGCATGGACAGAGTCCTGGGTTCAGTCCCCAGCACCATTCCCCCCGAAAAAGTTGAATAGACCAATGTTTAGCTGCTTATAAGGACCTACATTTTTCTTGGGGGTATTGATTGGGATAAGAACAAGGAGAAGTAATGGTTATTCTTGGACCCCACATTCAGCAATTCCTTAGTTTTCTCTCCATGTTCTACACTTGATTAGCCAAGTCCAAAATCAAGCATCCCCCTGCTAAATGACATTGTACAAGTTCATTTTACCTTTCCTTGCCATAATTCTCTTATGTAAGATGGAAATAATTATATTTTCTGCTTCATAATGATGTTGAATTACTAATATGTGATTGTACTTAGCAGTCCCTAGCCCATGATTGGCATGGCATTATGTATTTGCTATTATGTTCCTGAGCAGAAGGACAGAGATAAGTGAAATTCAAACCTACTTGAGAAATAAGAAGGTCTATCTATGGAGGTAGAGAAAAAGATGTAAATTGGGGGACATAAATGCAACAAAAATCTGGCAGCAGTCTTTGAAAAGCATGGCACCAAGAAACTCCAGAGTCAGGGACCACTTAAGACGAGTTAACCAGTTAAGTTAGTCTAGGGAGTAGGTAAAAATGTCCTGAACTACCAGTGTGGAATTGGAATGGAAGGAGAAAGATGGTCAGAGTTTACAGGCTGATCTGAGGAGGAGGAGAAGAAAAACACTAACTCAGAATCAACCTAAGTGACTAGCATTATGAATGTATCATTAATAGAATTAATAATCCCAGGGTTGCTCTTCAGTTTTTTTAATAATTTCTGTGTATCAAGAAATAAGGAATGCAAAATTTTGCAGACTAATGAAGATTAGATGTGATTGTATTATTTTACTACATTATTTATGTAATAATAAATAGCTAATGATCATCAGTAAATGTGTAAGTAACATGGTTTAAAGAGCTTTCCTCCAGTTAGGAAAAATATTTCATGTTTTCCCAATTCTTTGATTTAGATTCTTAAATAATATTGTATCAGGCCCCAGAGATCTGTTATTCTTTGATTCATTTATCTCAAGAATGTTAGTATAATGATATAAGGCATTCAAATATTAAAAACTTGAAAATTGAACCATTACCCATCAAATTATTCAGAGTTGCAAATCATTTCAGTTGTTTAATAAGTATTTTTATAATTTCAGGTTCGCTGGATGATGTACTGGATTGTTTTTGCTCTGTACACTGTGATTGAAACAATAGCAGATCAAACAGTTGCTTGGTAAGTTCTGTTAATAGGCCTACACATGCTTTTTCAGATGTCCTGAGTTCTTATCCTGCTCGTGTTAGTAACTAAATGAATTCCATCAAGTCATCACTTGTCCAACCTCTCATTTTCTTCATCTGCTTTTGCCATAAGAACATTACTTTTTGTGTAGCCCCCCTCCCTGCATGAAGACACTTCACTCTGCTCCCCACATGCTACTCTGCCCACCTCCCAAACTCTACCCAGTTATCGTGGAGTAGAGAAAGTTGGCTGACATCTGTTTTTGTTTTGTTTTGTTTTGTTTTGGTACTGGGAATCGAACTCGGGTCCTTGCACTTGCGAGGCAAAAGGGAGAACCACTGAGCTAAATCCCTGGCCCCATCATCTGTTTTATACACTGATGACTTCAGACTTTTTTTCTTGATCAGTTCTTAAGTGACTTCTCTTCTGAAGCCTACAACATCTGATTCTAGCATTTCTTCCCCACGCTTAAAATTTTTCACAGGGCCTGGGGATGGCACCACACCTGCCTGGCAAGCGCAAGGTCCTGAGTTTGATCCCTGGTACCAAAAAAAAAAAATCTCTTCTCCACAGACATTCAAATTGGACAGCATCCATGTGGTCATCCATTCAACACCAGCTCCTTGGCTACTCTGTTCCAAATTGCATGAGGCAAAATTAAAGCATCTTTATTTCCTTGAGGATTTAACATTTTTTCAAGAGCAATCCTTAATGGAAGAATTCGAATGTCTTTGTGCCTCCTTTCAGTAGTGCATTTCCATCTAAACCCTGCCGTCAGTTTTTTCACATTTAACTTATGATCTTGCCAGTGTTCAATTCCCCAAGCCACGTAAACTTCAGCCTAAAATAACCAAGTTATCATTCTTAATTTCTTTACCTGGGCTACCAGATGCACCCAAAAAAATTCACTCAACAGCACTTATAAGCATCACTTAAACTTCACCATTCCTTTTATTTGCTTTTAGTCAGTTGCTGCTTCTATTCCCTCTGTGCCTACATCACACCTTTACTATTCTCTCTTTGAGCTGTCTTTCCCACTTTGCCATTCTCATTTTCTCATAGCACTTTAGGTCCCCTTGGACTTGCTAGGAACAAAAATAGAAGTCATCAGACTTAAACATTCTTAATAACCTGCCGTTATTTATGAATTGCTGGGTATCCACTCCCATATTTCCTTGGTTTTATTTTGATGGCACAGGGATGCTAAGCACATACTCTACCACTAAGCTATACCTCCCTAAGCCCTCATCTTCTTACTTGAAATATATTTTCCTCCCTCTGTCCCAAATCCATTCATTCACCTGTTATGTTTTTGGAGTGGAGGTTTGAGGGAAATTTTTCTTTTTATTTCTAAGTGGCAGAACACAGATCCCAAACCTTGGTAGGTGTCTCTAAGTTTCAATTTTATTTTCTTTTAAATCTTCTCATTTTTTCTGATTTAAAATGTAGCCTGTATACAATTTTTATTTATTTTTTATTTTTTCCTTGAATTCTTTTATTGGGTGTATACAGTTTTTTAAAGGGTAGAAAAACACTAATGTGAATATTGAAAGTCAACAAACTTCTTTGTGGCAAAGATGCTTTGTTGACTACACACAGTCAGTCCTCACAGCCTCCTCCCTACCTGTGCACCTTTGCAAAAGAACCCAGCCTTGCTTAGGTCGTTGTGTAACTTGGTGCCTCCTGGGCCACAAGATGCTTGGCTTCTTTTGAGATATTGTTTAACTTCTGGCATGGCCACAAATAGCCCTCTAAAGTACAGTGGGTTAGACAACATTTATTTCTTACTCAAGCCACTTGAGAAGAATGGTTGACTGCATCTTTGCTGGGCTCAGCTTAGTTTTCGATGTCTTCTCAGCTCAGCAACAAGGTTGAAGAATAGCTATGCTCATGGCAGAGGCAAAAACTTAAAGCAAGAGGTTGAGGGCATTGGACTAACAGAATCAAGGGGCATCTAAAGCTTCTGCTTGCACGTGACGTGTTACTGTCTCGTTCTGTTGATCAAAGCAAGCCATGTGGCTAAATATAGTCATTGGTTGGCAAAGTGTGTTCTACCTACAGGAAAGGTACTGCAAAGTCACAGGGAAATGTCCATGAGTGTTTAACCCTAATTCCTAGTCTCCACCACGGTAATTCCCTTTACCCTTCAATTCCAAGTAAAATTTGCAGTTCTGGCCAAATGAGATTGGAAAGGATGTTTTCTCAAAGTTGTGAGAAAGATCAGGAAATGTGCATTTGGGGTAAACATTATGCACTTGGAGCATATAAAGTTGTACCCTGGTGTTTTTGGAGTTATGTCATGTATTTCTGCAACAGCTCACTCACAGTTTTCCTGCATCAGCCTCCCAAGTGGCTGGGGTTACAGGCCTGTGCCACTGTGTCTCATGTTAAATGCTGTTAATGTATTCTCTTAACTGTTATACTTTGGCAGCTTGCCTGTACTTGCACCAAAGGAAGAATCTTGTAGTAGAAGACATGAATCTCTGTGGGTATCAGTTCGTTCTTTGGTTAACTTATCCAAGATTAAGATGAATTTGTCAGTTCCATCATGGTTGTTTCCCTGATCACTTAACTTCTACGTGTGAAAACTTAACACAGTGACTAAACTTGAAAAGTGGTTTTGTGATTTCCACATTGTTTGTAATTTTTTCACCAGCTTTCTTTTTTCTTGTTAGGTTTCCCTTATACTATGAGCTGAAGATTGCTTTTGTCATATGGCTGCTCTCTCCCTATACCAAAGGAGCAAGTTTAATATACAGAAAATTTCTTCATCCACTTCTTTCTTCAAAGGAAAGGGTAAGATATATAATCTATTTCCACGAATCCTTTTTTAGAAATGTTTGTAGATAACGTGCTTTCTACCACAAAATTTGTGAAACTATTATATGGTAAGAAAGTCCTACTTTTTGGCTTCTTAACACTTTATAAATAAAATTAACATCTATAGTTGTTTTTATTTTTGTTTCCACAGGAAATTGATGATTATATTGTACAAGCAAAGGAACGAGGCTATGAGACTATGGTAAACTTTGGGCGACAAGGTTTAAACCTAGCAGCTACTGCTGCTGTCACTGCAGCAGTGAAGGTAATTTTCATTTATCTTTTTTATCTACTGTCATACTAAATCAGCAGAAAAAGAAAGGTGGCTTTTTTACTTCAGACTATTATAAAAGTCAGGTAGGAGTTTGCATTATATTTATTCTAATGCTAGAATGACTAGGTAATTTTAGAGATATTTTAACATTATGTTTTTTATAAATACTCAGTATTTTAAACTCTTAGCTGATTATAAAAAGAGTTAGTTAATAAATAAAACATACCTGAAAATGTCATTTTGTCATAATTTTCCCACCTTTAACCTTGAGATAGTTTGAATAAATCACCTTAAGTAAAGATGACCATTCTTCTTTCTCTGTCTTTGGTGTTTTCTCTCTCGATGGCACTATCTTGGTAGGATTTCTGGCTTACTTCTGCACCTCTACTTCAATCAATTTGAGGTAACTGATTATTCAAAATAAGGCATGAAAATGTTCTTAAAACTTGAAATTTTACTTAGTCAATTACTAATGTCATTTGCTGTGTTTGCAAGCCAATGCCTTCTGTGAAAATTTGCATTATAGCTTTTGGATTTCTGTGCATGTAGTAATTGGTGTGGTTTATTTTAAATACCATAGCATAATTGATTTTAGTGTGTGGTATATGGAAAGAAAATAGGCTTCATATCCAGAAAATGCCAAGTGTGACTTTCTAAGTAACCACAGGCAGTTTACTTAATTTCTGTGTTATTTGCTTCACATATAAATCGGGGTAATATACCTATTGGTGAGAGCATATATAAGTGAGTGCTTATGAGTGCTTGCTCCTATATTGTGAGAATTCTATAAACATTAATGCCATGTATTTCATATCAAGTAAAAATTTGAATTTACTGGTATTAAGTTAAATTGAGAATAAATATTCAGCTTTCAAATCAGGCTCTTTGAGTTATTGTGAGCTAAAAACAACAATACTATGGAAAGAAATATTTCACTTAAGAGGTGATTGTATAAGGCCAGGGATTTAGCTCAGTGGCGCCAGCGCCTGCCTCACAAGTGCAAGGTCCTGAGTTTGATCCCTTGTACCCAAAAAAAAAAAAAGAGGTGATTGTCCATAACTGCAGTGTTGAAGGGATGTAAAATAAGGTTGCTTTGAATTAGCAGATACCTTTGGCACAAGTGTCAAAATTAATATAATCAACAAGGTCAGAGTCAGATTATGTAGCAGTGTCGTAATGAGAATTAAATGGAAATTTATTAACTAGATATATAGATATAGATATGAGACAGCCAGTTATTTTTTGTTTTGTTTTTATAGAACTGGGGATTGAATCTAAGACCTCTTGCATGCAAGTACTGTATCAGTGAGCTACACTCCCATATAGATTTCCTATTATTTAACTTTTAAAGCTTCTTCTATGAAAGGTAGGTTAATAGCCATTAAAATAGCAAAATAGTCAGCTTAATAAAAATACATTCTTGGCTTCTGTAGCTGTCAGAAAAGATCAGGAGATTCAACATTTAACAGCTAAGAATTCTCAAAAGAGAAAAAAGATACAAACGTCAAAGAAATAATACAATAATATTCCAGTAACATTCTAGAAGGGAAGAGTATGAGTTTCCACATTAGAAAAGGCGACACAGTACCCAGCACATTAATGAAAAGAATGAACAACTCTATGCAAAATCCTTGTATACCCCAAAACACCAAGGATCAAGAAAGGATTCTAACCAAGATAGATTACATAAAGGTACAAATTTCCAATGATTAATGTCATTATATTGTATACCTAAAATGTACCAATAAAATTAGAAAAAAAGACAATTCTAAAGATCCCAAGGATAGAAAGCAATCACATTCAAATGATGTAGCATCAGAATGGCATTACATTTCTAAATGGTGACAGTAGAAGCTTGAGGACAGAGTAATACCATCCATGATCCTTGCCCTCATGTTCTGCAGTGTAAAGCTCTGAGTCATGTGTGAGCTTAGAGTTATTTTTTAATTTGACACATGTGAAATCACAAATTTTACCTACTATACATGCTTTGTCAAGGCAGGTATGTTCTACCAAAGCTAGAGAATTAAAAAAAAAAAAAAAAAGATCCAATGGGATCTGTGAAGCAGGCTCTCCAGCACAATAGGGAGATGGCAGAATTCCAAGAAAGGGCGCTGCACACCAGGTGCAAAGTGCAAACTGCAACATTGGGTGTAACATGTAAAAGGTGCTAAGCAGGATGTCTCTGGGAAGAGTATGTCATGAGAGATCCATTAGGTTTAATACTATGCAGGAAAGATGCTTCAGCCAGCCAGAGCACATTGTGTAATCATTCGGAGGACTCACTGTGTAAAGAGATAGCTGGTACCTATCTAGCTGCACATCAGCCTTGAGCACCATGAAAAATGTATTTGAACCAAGGTAAAGAGGGAGGGTAGGATGACTAAAAAAATGAGGTTAAAAAAAAAAGGCATAATCATTAACGCTGGAGGGAAAAAACAAAAGTTATGTAAGAAAGGAAATATCATAATACAGCCTCAGCCCAGTAGTGAGCAGCATCTATGTTTTATTAATGAGAACACAAAGGATTTAACAACTGCGATTTTGCTATATTGGGAGGGTGAAAGAGGGAGGATGGATGTGGAAGAGTGCTAAAGTCCTCACCTGTCACAGTGAGAAAGCAGAGTGTTTTAAGTGGTCGTATCTGCAGGTAGATAAAAAGAAAAAGACTAAAAACTTATTTTTCATTTGTTATAAAATTTAGCATTATTTGACTTTACCAACCAACCAACCACATATATTTAATTATATGTAAATATAATGAAAATGATTTCTGAATTTTTCATATTTAAAAAGCATCATTCTACATGATTCTGTGAAGAAAAATTGAAAATTAAATTTCAATTTGAAAAATTGTTTTAAAAACAGACATATTTTAGGTCATTTTACTAAAGATAGAAAAAAATTCTTTTTTCCTCCCTACTTTATCACTTAAACATGGTTGTAATCCTGCTATTGTGTGAGACACCTTTCTACATATTATGCCTATTTAAGGGGATTTTATTTTCTTTTATTTTGACTTACGTTTACTACTTCTATACCCTGTATGAGAAATCAGTCTTCACTGTAGTATTTTATCCTTATTCTCTCATTATTTTGTATACTTGACTTCAATCAGTATTTAACATCCTTACATATCATTTATTTAATGTCTATTTAATGCGTATTATAGGGTAGATACTGGGGATGCAGCAGTGAAAAAGATAGAATCCCTGCACTCACAGGTCTCTATCTCTCTGTAGCTAATGTCTGTATTCACTAACTGAAAAACGTTATCCCATCTTTTGTTGCTAAGAGACCACCCTCCATCTTCCATTATCAAATTAAATATTATCTAACAAAGATTTTTATTTAAAACTGCTATGAAAGTAATCCTTATTTCTCTAGGGATTTTTTGTGTGTGTGTGGTTTATTGATTTTAAGTATGTGTTTAGCACCTTAAAGTCATCTCTCCATCCCCAAAGGCAGAAAGCAGAGAGCATAAAAATCATCTAAGTTACTACTGCAAAACACATATCCCATAACTGAAATTCATTTTGGAACTGTCCCTGCTTGGTAATGATGTCAAGATTCTTTTATGAAGATCTCTGATATGAGGTAGCCTTCACCATTCTTACGATGCATACAGGAATGTTAGAAGCTCCATCCTAGAATCTGTTTTATTAGAAATAGTCATTAAACATGCTGAGCTCAGCATACTGTTAGTGCCATTTGCCTCAATTTATATTGTATTTATTTTAAAGTTGCTAAAATTAGTTTCATCTCTGGAAGCACCAGAAAACGGTAGTCTTAGAAGAATCACTGAACCAGATACTTAATACCCATGAATAAATTGAAAGTGAAATAGGTCAAGTTTAAGAAAAAAACTGCAAGAAAGCTACTAGTAAGACTGGAGAATTGTTTTGAAATTTTATAATACACAGTTTTGTAATACACAGTTTGTAAAAAATATCTTTCAGCACCAGGGGTGGTGGTGCACATCTGTGCACTCCAGCACTTGGGAAGTTGAGGCAGGAGGATTGCCACAAGTTTCAAGCCAGCCTGGTTTACATACTGAGTTCAAGATCACACTAGACTGGACTACACAGCAAGGTGCTGTCTCCAAAAACTAAATATATATATAAATATATGGAACAATCCACTGGACACCACCCCCCGCCCCGCCCCGCTCATCTCTACAGCCACCTGGTTCCACACTACAAAGACAAAGAGGACACCAGACCACCAGACCATGGTACTGAGTCCTGCTGCTCCTGGCCCAGAAGTAGGGGCTTCTGAGCCGCCGTCCCACTGCTCCTGGTCCAAAGGAAGGGGTTTCCCGGCCACCAGCCCTCCGGCTGCTCCCAGCCCAGAGGAAAGGGCATTTGGACCACCATCCCTACCGCTGCTCCCAGCCCCTGTCCCACCTCTCCCAGCCCAGAGGAGGTAATCCATGCAGGCGCCAACAGCACCCCCCCCTCAATTGAAATGAGAAAACATGTAAATAAGTCTCAAAACCAGACTTCCAGATCACCTACAGCAACCCCAAAGGGAAATGAGTTGGAACACTCTGATACTCAACCACCTGGACCCACTGAACTGGCAACAAAAGGGGATCTGGAAAAAATGAAATCAGAAATAAGTTCTCAGATAACAGGAGAAATTGTGCTCCTAGTGCAAGACATGATTAATAAATCTAGAGAGGAGCTCAGGAACATGATGGAATCCCCAACATAGGAAACAAATGGAATCCATAAAACAGATGCAAATAGATTTCCAGGACATGAAAAACTCCATTGAAAGTCTACACAGCAGAATGAGCCAATGTGAGGACAGAATTTCAGATATAGAAGATTGCAATTAGTGACCAGGAAAAGAAAAATTGCTTCAAAATTATAAGGGACCACGAGAAATCAATCCAGCAGCTGCTAGACAATGCAAAGAAGAATAACATAAGACTGATTAGAGTCAATGAAGAAACAGCAGAGAGTGCAGATGACATAAACTCTCCGCAGAAGTAATGGCAGAAAACTTCCCAAGCAGGGGAAAAGAACTTGACATACAGATAAGTGAGGCATATAGGACTCCAAATATCCTTGATCAAAAAAAATCTACACATAGGCATATAATTGTTAAGATTCCAGAAACTCAACAGAAGAACAAAGTTCTATAAGCAGTCAGAGAAAAGAAACAAATCACATACAAAGGAAAGCCCATCAGAATCACAGCAGTCTTCTCAACACAAACCATCAAGGCAAGAAGAGCTTCGAGTGACATATTCCAAGCCCTACAAGAAAACGGCCTCCAACCCAGATTGATGTACCCTCCAAAACTATCTTTCAAAATTGATGGAGAAATAAGATACTTTCATGACAAAGAGCACCTTAGGAACTTCGTGAATACCACACCAGTACTCCAAAGAATTTTACACAATATCCTAGGAACAGACATTGAGGATCACAACCCCAGGAAGCAAAGCACAATGAACCCATCTGGCATGACAAGAAATTAAATGTAAAGGGGGAGAACCCAACAAAAAGAAAAAGTCATGGCAATGACAAGTCAATATGTTTCAGTTATAACCATCAATGTTAATGGTCTCAATTCACCAATCAAAAGAAATAGACTGGCAGAATGGGTCAAGAAGCAAAATTCAACAATATGCTGCATACAAGAAACACTTAATTCAAAATGAAACTCATAGACTAAAAGTTAAAAGGTGGAAAACAATACTCCATGCAACAGGAACCCAAAAAAAAGCAGGAGTAGCTATCCTCTTGGCAGATGAAGTAGATTTCAAACCAACACTGATTAAGAGAGACAAAGAAGGACACTACATCCTTGTAAAGAGAACAGTCCAAGAGGAAGAGATGACAATCATAAATATCTATCCACCAAACACCAGTGCGCCCAACTATATAAAACAAATACTAACAGACATGAAAAGTCATATATGCACTAATACAATTGTAGTGGGGGACCTCAACACCCCACTGTCACAAATAGATCAACTAGACAAAAAGTAAGTAATGAAATACTAGAACTCAATCGAACTTTTGAACAAATAAACTTAACAGATGTTTACAGAGTCTTTCACCCCACAAAATCAGAATACACATTCTTCTCAGATGCACATGGGTCATTCTCCAAAATAGACCACATGCTCACACATAGAACATGTTTAAGTAAGTGCAAAGGAATTGAAGTAATCCCCTGTATATTATCAGATCATAGTCCGATGAAATTGGAGATCCATAGCAAAAGAAACTCGAAAAATTTCATAAACACGTGGAAATTGAACAACACACTTCTGAATAACCAATGGGTCACAGAGAAAATTAAAGAAGAAATGAGACAGTTCCTTCAATTAAATGAAAATGACAATACAACATATCGGAATCTATGGGACACAATGAAAGCAGTCTTACAAGGGAAATTCATAGCAGTGAATACGCATATTAGGAAAACAGAGCGAGCCCAATGAAACAACCTGATGCTGAACCTCAAGCTTCTAGAAAAAGAAGAGCAGGACAAGCCCAGACCTCATACAAGGGAGGAAATTAGAATGATCAGAGGAGAAATCAATGCAATGGAGACTAAGAGAACATTACAAAAAATCAATGAAGCCAAGAGTTGGTTCTTCGAAAGAATCAACAAAATTGACAACCCCTTAGCCAACCTTATCAGAAAAAGGAAAGAAAAGGCCCAAATCCACTCAATTAGGAATGAAAAGGGTGAAATTACAACAGACCCAGCAGAAATACAGAGGATCATCAATACCTCCTTCCAGAACCTATATGCCAATAAGATGGACAACACAGAAGAAATGGACAGATTCCTAGATACTTATGAATTACCAAAGTTGAACGAAGAAGACCTAAAAATTCTGAACAACCCAATATCAACCAATGAAATTGAAAATGTAATTAAAAACTTACCAGCTAAGAAAAGCTTGGGCTCTGATGGCTTCACTGCTGAATTCTACAAGACATTTAGAGAGGAACTGCTGCCACTACTGTTGAAACTCTTCAATGAAATTGAAAGGGAAACAATACTCCCAAATTCATTCCTGGAAGCAAGCATCACCTTGATCCCCAAGCAGAGAAAGACCCAACCAAAAAGGAGAACTATAGGCCAATCTCACTAATGAACATAGATGCAAAAATTCTTAATAAGATAATGGCAAACAGAATGCAGAAGATCATCAAGAAGATCATACACCCTGATCAAGTGGGATTCATCCCAGGGATGCAAGGATGGTACAACATACTCAAATTAATCAATGTAATACAGTATATCAATAGAGCCAAGGACAAAAACCATATGATTATCTCCATAGATGCAGAAAAAGCATTTGACAAAATCCAACATGCATTTATGATAAAAACCCTACAAAAAATTGGAATAGATGGTCTCTCCCTCAAACTGATAAAAGCCATCCATGAAAAACCAACAGCCAATATCCTACTAAATGGTCAGAAACTGAAATCCTTCACACTAAAATCAGGAACAAGACAAGGATGTCCACTATCACCACTCTTGTTCAATATAGTTCTGGAAACATTAGCCACAGCAATTAGACAAGAGAAGGAAATAAAAGGAATAAAGATAGGAAATGGAGAAGTCAAATTGTCATTCTTTGCAGATGACATGATACTGTATATAGAAGACCCCAAGAACTCCACCAAAAGTCTTCTAGACTTAATAACCAAATTCAGCCAAGTAGCTAGTTACAAGGTCAACACACAAAAATCAATCGCTTTCCTCTACACAAATGACAGACTCACTGAGAGAGAAATAGGGCAAATAATTCACAATAGCATCCAAAAAACTGAAATACCTAGGAATCAACCTAATGAAAGAAATCAAAGACCTCTTCTCTGAAAACTATAGCACTCTGAAAAGAGAGATTGAAGATGATATCAGAAAATGGAGAGACATCCCCTGCTCCTGGGTAGGAAGGATTAATATAGTGGAAATGGCCATACTTCCAAAACTGCTATATAGATTTAATGCAATTCCAATTGAGATCCCAGCAGCATACTTCATGGACCTTGAGAAAACAATCCAAAAATTCATTTGCAACAAGAAGAGACCCCGAATAGCAAAAGCAATTCTAGGTAACAGAGACATGGCAGGGGGTATCACAATCCCCAACCTGCAACTATACTACAAAGCTACTGTGATAAAAACAGCATGGTACTGGCAAAGAAACAGACCTGAGGACCAGTGGAACCAGATTAGAACATGCAGAAACAATGCCAGACACATTCAGCCATCTCATCTTTGATAAAGGAGCCAAACACCCTCACTGGAGGAAAGATAGCCTCTTTAATAAATGGTGCTGGAAAAATTGGGCTTCAACTTGCCAAAGATTCAAACTAGACCTATATCTTTTACCATACACTAAACTTAAAATCCAAATGGATTAAAGATCTAAATATTAAAATAGAAACTCTGAACCAGTTGAAACAGAGGTTAGGTAGAACTCTTGAAGACATCGGTGTAGGAAAAGGTTTTATGAACAAAACCTCAGTTGCCCGTGAACTAGCACAAACAATCAACAAGTGGGATCTCTTCTTATTAAAAGGCTTCTGCACAACAAGAGAAACTACCAGCAGTGTGAAGAGACAACCCACAATGTGGGAAAAAATCTTCACCTGCTCTTCCTCAAACAAAGGTCTACTATCTCAAATCTATAAAGAACTTAAAAAGATCAGACCTCCCAAATTTAAAGACCCAATCCAAAAATGGACATCTGAAATGAACAGACATTTCTCAGACAAAGAAGTAGAAATAGCAAATAAATACATGAAAAAATGTTTAACATCATTGGTCATTTGCGAGATTCAAATGAAAACAACGCTGAGATTCCACCTCCAGAAAGAATGGCTGCTCTCATGAAATCAACCAATAACAAATGCTGGTGGGGCTGTGGGGAAAGAGGAACCCTGCTCCACTGATGGTGGGAGTGTAGACTGGTGCAAGCACTGTGGAAATCAGTATGGAGATACCTCAAAGAACTAGGACTGGAAGTTCCATTTGACCCCGCTATTCCACTGCTGGGGATCTTCCCCAAGGAATTAAAAGAATCATACCACAGTGATATATGTGAGCCCATGTTCATAGCAGCATAGTTTGTGATAGCTAAAACTTGGAAACATCCCAAATGGCCATCAACTGGAGACTGGATAAAGAAAATGTGGTTTTTTATATAAAATGGAGTACTACTCAGCCATAAAAAAATGAGAAATTAGACACATTTATCACCAAGTGGATGCACATTGAGGCGATACTCTTAAGTGAAATAAATAGGACACACATGTGTAAATACCGAATAGTTTCTCTGGTGTGAGAAACTGAAAGTGTAAATAAGGACTAAAATGTATAATAGGTCATGTGAAATAGGAAGAAAAGGGGCAAAGGGGAAGGAAGTGGGAGGGCTAGGGGAAAGAATAGAAGGGATTGGGATTAATATAAGAAAATGGAAAAATAGGAACAAAATCTTTGTAAATAGGGAGGAATGGAGGGGTTGAAGGGACGGCTGGGCAACGGTGTAAAATAACCAAGAGAGATTATGTAAAGGTGCAAATTTCCAACAATGAATGTCATTATATTGTATACCTAAAATGTACCAATGTTTAGAATGAATAATCGATAATGCAAAATAGGAAGAAAAGGTCCAAAGGGGTAGGGGTAGTGGGAGGGGCAGGGGAAAGGAAAAAAGGGAAAGGGAAAATGCTGAGAAATGGAAAAAATGGAAATAATGTCTTTGTAAATTGGGACAGGGTGGAGGCGATGAAGGGAGGGCTAGGAATGGGGAAAAAATAAGAACCAAGATGCATTATGTAAAGGTACAGTTCCCAATGAGAAATGTAATTGTATTGTATACCTACAATGTACCAATAAAAGAATTTAACAAAAAAAAATAGTAATTCCTTATTACAGTTCAAAAAACATGATGGAAGTACGCAGCACAAGTAGGTTATGAAAATAGCATTTGGTTTTGACATAATACAGTATGCTATCAGTAAACCATAGTACTGAATCAAGACTCGTGAGTCAAGACCTTTTTCTTCAGGGTAAAATACTGTACAAGTTAGCAGGAACACCCAAAGATTTGTAACACTGTCGACTTTGAAATGTAGAGTTGAACCATTATGGTTGAGTTTCTATGGTAATATTATAACTAGAGGCAATCACAAATTCCAGTGTATCCAAGGAAGAGACAACTGGTATAAAGCCTTGAGAAGAATATTTTTAATCTAGCTATAAATAAGAAATATCTGTATACTATGTATATATATACTATATATATACTATATATATATATATATACTATATATATATAGTATATATATATAGTATATATATATATATACTATATATATAGTATATATATAGTATATATATACTATATATATACTATGTATCTGTATAGTATACTATACTATACTATACATCTGTATACTATGCAAATTTAAAATGAGTAAATTTAGAAACTACTTTTTTTCTTTTTATAAAGCTTTATAGTTTGGGGGCAAATGTAGATACATCTGGAAAATTCAGAAAATGTCCCTTTTAAAGGGCAATGATGAAAATCATTGAACTTTCTGCAGTAAAAGAAGTGTTCTCTATCAGTAATGCCCTGTACTGGATCCATTAGCCACATGTAGTTGTGGAGCATTTGGAATGTGGTTAGTGCAATTAAGAAAATGAAATTTTTATTTTAATTACTTTACATTTAAATAACTTCCTGTGCCTAGTATCTAGCATATTATTAAGGCAAAATAACTTCCAAATTGTATAGTAGTAAACATGTCTTAGCAGATAGTGAATTCATTAACAATATTACAGTATCACATAGCCAAAGTTCTTTGGCTCTTTAATTTTTCTATCTTGTTCTAGGTACAGCTATTATCACATTTGACTTAGCTTAGCTTTTAAAACTGTCTTCACTCTGAAAAGTTTTCCTAAAATCATAAACTCTTAAGCTCCAAAGTGCTATTTTGGTTATCGCTAGTCCAGGATATTGAATCACGACTTAAAACTATGGATACTATTTTTCTCTTAGGGTGATCTCATCATATTTTTTACATTTTAAAATTAAATACAATGCTGAAATATTTGGGATGAAATGTACTAATGTTTACAACTTTGAAATGAATAAAAAATTGAAATGTATTGATGGATGGATAGATAGTAGATATAAGGCAAATATAGCAAAATGTAAATATATCATGCTCACTGTACAAGTCTTTTCACTTTTCTGAAAGTTTTGTAATAAAATATTGAGGAATGTTACTAATGTAACCAAATACCACCAGGTTTCATAATAAAGTGTTTTCATATTTTAAATGTTAAATTAAGCACATTGAATATTTTGAAGTTTGATTTTTCTTGAATTTACCACTTCTATATTAAACAGAGCCAAGGAGCAATAACTGAACGTTTAAGAAGCTTTAGTATGCATGACTTAACAGCTATCCAAGGTGATGGGCCTGTGGGGCAAAGACCGTATCAGCCTTTACCAGAAGCAAAAAAGAAGAGCAAGCCAGCCCCCAGTGAATCAACAGGTGTGCTTATTTGTTTTAATATATGGTCCTTTCGTAATTGGGTTTATGGGTCAAGATGGGTACTAAAATAACAGACATTAACTGTTTGAATTTTGGTAGGTAAATTTACTTTTAAGCTTATGTTTTTGAGTTTTATATTTTACCGTAGCTCGTTTTCTCCATATTTTCTCCAAGGTTGGTATTTGCTGACCATGGAAGTCATCCAACTATGATAGCAGCAGTAGCCTCTTCTGCTTCCTTGAATTGTTAGAACCTGTGGGTGTGATTACTTCCTGACCACCATGCTCAGTTCTGACCTGTGATCCATACTCTTTCTACTCAAATGATGTAGTAGCAATTAAGGAGTTTTATAGTTAAGCACTGCACAAGTATGGATATTGACTCGCAAGATAGAAAAGTTTAAGCACATGACGGAAGATGATTCAGTTTGAAAGTGGGACCATTTCCTACAAGTGGAAAATGTGTTGAAATTACACATTCTACTTCACTAACTTGTAGTCATATTCTCTATAAATTATGACCATATCACAGTTGCTGTATTTAATATACTATTGTGATCTTAAAAGCATACACATAAATAAGACATAGTTCATCATTTTAACACATGTAATAGAAGTTTTAGTTCAAGGTAAGGCTGATACCTAAGATCTTCAGGACATTTTCTATTAATGTGTTAATCCATAGGTAAAGACTTAATCTTTTCTTTAAAAAAGTAGTTTTCTTTTGAAAGAGATTGAAAATCATTCTTTATAATTAAAACTAATACAAAATAATCCTTCCATTAAAAAGGAAAAACACGCCGGGGATTTAGCTCAGTGGTTCCACCTCCTGCTTCGAAAGCGAAAGGTCCCAAGTTTGATCCCGGGTACCAAAAAAAAGGAAAAACAATCAACTTTTCCAAGAATGAATAACTTTGCAAAGTTAGTAGCTATTATCTAAAAGATAGTAATTAATCATTGGCCATTGATTTAGTAATGCGTTTCAGAATGAAGAACAGTTGGGCATGTTGGTGCACACCTATGATCCCAGCACTCTAGAAAACCGAGGCAGGAGGATCACCAGTTTGAGCCCAACCTGCGCAGCTTAGCGCGACCCTGTCTCAAAAATTTAAAAATTAAAAAGGACTAGCCATGTAGCACAGTGCCCCCACACACACACACACAGTAGTAGTAAAAACCATTGAACTTTGAGCCATTGCCTATGTTAATATATTAGTAACATAAAAGTAGTCCCTAGGGCCGGGGATTTAGCTCAGTGGTTCTGCCGCCTGCCTCATAAGCGGAAGGACCTGAGTTCTATTCACAGTACTTAAAAAAAAAAATAGTTCCTAATATAGACCTTTTTACTGATTTTGATTTGCTGAATATATTATATTTTTTCAAATTTAGACCAGATATTTAAATTTTTCATCAGTAATTTATTTAAAATTATATTTAGGGCCGGGGATTTAGCTCAATGGTTCCGGAGCCTGCCTTGCAAGCGGAGGCACCGAGTTTTATCCCCGGTACCAAAAAATAAATAAATAAAAAATAAAATTGTATTTAGAATTGGTTAAGAGTTATGTTCCAATTACCTAAATAAAAACAGGATTATAAATATGAAAATCCATAACTTTTTTTTTGGTACCGGGGATCGAACTGGGGACCTTGTGCTTTCGAGGCAGGCGCTGGAACCACTGAGCTAAATCCCCGGCGCTGGTAGTCATATTTTAAATGTAACCAAAATATTTTAAGATACTGAGGTGCTCTTTAGTCCTTTTGTTAAATTTCAAAGCATGAAATTAAAATAATTTAAGATTTATAAAAAATAAACGATGTTAGAATAACTGCTAGAATTAGAAGTTGGAGTAGAAATTGAAGCTTATACCTTTACCCCAAACCTTCAATCAGAATAAATTCTTTGGTACCGGGGATTGAACTCGGGTCCTTGCGCTTGCAAGGTACGTGGTGAAACCACTGAGCTAAATCCCAGCCCTCAATCAAAATAAATTCTTAAAGTGTTAACATTTGAATGTAAGAAACCATCCAGCAGGAAATTCCTGTGTATATTTTTATTCTCTCAAGATAGATAAACTTTCTTAAGCCTGACATCAAAGTCAGAAAATACAACAAAAGTTTGAAAAATTTTTCTACATTAAAAAAGAACAGTTAAACTGCCCTGCAGGAGGAAAAATAATCACACTATGAAAAAGACAAATTGCAAATTCAGAAATGTTCTCATTATGTTTTTCAGGCCAGTGGTTCACATTTGCAATAATCTAGAAATGCTTACAAACTGATTATTGTCAATTTTATTAAAGAGTACAACTGACCAAGTAATATATAAAAAAAGATCTTCAGCTTCTGATAGTAAAGAAATAGTAAATTTAAATAGTAATAATTTTACAAAATTCAAAGAAAAGTTTTTAGTTAATAGTGTTCTGTGTTGGTAACTGTTCCAGTTACGCATCTATTGCTGCATAACAAACTGGCCCAAACTGGTTTAAGACTGTCACCGTCAAGGGCCGGGGATTTAGCTCAGTGGTTTCACCACCTGCTGCACAAGCGCCAAGGACCCAAGTTCGATACCCGGTACCAAAAAAAAAAAAAAAAGACAGTCACTGTCACTTTCCTTACCTCACAGATGAGAGGGGTGAGTGGATTCAGCAAGGCAGCTTTGCCTCTGCAGTCAGGCTGCATCTGTGACTGGAACCATAATCTCAAAAGAGACCTCACAAATGTCCTGTCTGGGAAGAGCCAAATAGCCCTTGGCCAGAATGACTGGGACTCACACATGTGTCTCTGTGTGGTCTCCACATGGTCTTGGGGGGAACTTGGACCTCACTAGCTGCTGAAGGCTCCCAGAGCCAATGTCCCATGAGAAACTAGCAGAAGTCCTGTAGTATCATTTCTGCCACATTTTTGTCAGTAGTTATGGCAGGTACAAAGGCCTGTGAGATTTAGGGGAAGGCAAAAAGAATTCATGGACATGTTTTAAAACCACTACAGCAAACATTAAGAAACAAACTCATGTACATTGTATGAGTTTAAAATAACCCTTTTGGATGATAATCTGGCATTAATCAAAATTTATTTCCTTTAACTCAGCAAGAAACTTCTAGGAATATGTCATAAGGCAATAATCAGGAAAGTGTTCAAAGATACATATACAAGAGTGTTCATCTTTGGCTGGGCATGTGGCTCAGCAGTAGAGCACTTGCCTAGCATGAGTTCAATCCCCAGCACTGAATAAGAAGTTCATCTCATTTATAATTACTAATATTGGAACAAATCAAATGCCTAAGATAAGTTATTATGCAAAACATGATGTATTAGCATGAAAAATATTAGTATATACAATACTGCCTTTAAAAACATATCCAGATTGTAGGGGAAAAATAATAAAAAAGTACTTGCATTATGATCCTTTCCTGTAGATAATGAAACGATTCCATATATGTAAAGGGTTTTTTTCTTGTTTTAGTTTTTCAGGGCAAGATCTTGCCAAGTAGTTCAGGTTGGCCTCAGACTCGCCTAGATCCTCCTGCATCAGCATCCTGAGTGTAAAGTGATTTTTTAAATGTATATTCATACATTTGAATGAAATGACTAAAATGTTAGCAGTATTTAGCTCTTAGCTGGGCATGACAGTACACGCTTATAATCCCAGCACTATGAGAGGCTGAGGCAGGAGGGTTGCAAGTTTGAGCCCAGCCTGGGCAATTTAGCCATTAAGGAAATGCTGTCTCAAAATACAAAAATTACAGCCAAAGATAGTGGCACATTCCCATAATCCCAGCTTTCAGAAGACTAAGGAAGGAGGATCCTACAAGTTTGAGGTCAGCAATTTTTACCTCAGTGCAAAGGCCCTGGTACTGCAATACCCAGTACTGGGAAGAAATCTTTTACAGAACTCAAATCTAATCTTGTTACCTTTCTGCTTAAAATACTTCAATGCCCTCCCCCCATTTCTCTCTGAAGTTTAAATTCAATAGGTTCCCAGCCTTGTTCTCCCACTGCATCTTGTCCCACTATATGGAAGCCTGAGCCTTTCATGATTTGGCATAAGGACAGTTCCTCCTATATGGCTTTTTCTCTACCCCATCCCCTACCCCAAGTTGAGTTCAATTGTGTACTGTACCCCAGATGCTCCCATAGCACCTTGTCCTTCCTTATCTTCTATTTATAGCAGTACTGTAATGCCCATTAGAGTCTTTCCTCTGATGGTCTATAAATTTCTTTCTTTTCTTTTTTTCTTTTTTTTTTGGTACCAGGGATCAAACTCGGGTCCTTGTGCTTGCAAGGCAGGCAACAGAACCACTGAGCTAAATCCCTGGCAGGTCTATAAATTTCTTGAGGGTAGAAAAAGACAGCCATTTCCTTTCCATGTGAAATGAGAGCCAATTAAAATAGCAAGGACTGTGCTTATTGAACAGTAGTGTTGTGCTACCTACACCTGTGGCCTTAGAGAACTTTTTGATCACAGTCACTTCATTTCTGATACTTGATTTCTCACTCTGTGTTTTGCCACATTGGGATCAAGAATATTATGTAAGGGCTGGGGATTTAGTTCAGTGGTGCTGCTGCTTGCCTCACAAGCACAAGGTCCTGAGTTCGACCCCTGGTACTGTAAAAAAATAAATAAATCAAGAATATTATGTAAGCAACAGCAATAAAAATAATAATCTATGCTGGGATATAGTTACTTATCTGGCATCTGCAAGGCTTTGCACTCAATCCCCAGGACTACAAAAATGAAAGAAAAATTTCAAAAAAGAAAATAATCTGGAAATGACAACCTAAAAACAAAATTTTTTATTATCCTCAATTATAGAATTATAATTTTTAAATATTTGGCAAATTAGAAAAGGAAAAAAGAAATTTTGAATTACCTAAAAGCCCATTTCCATGCGATACATTGGTTTTATTTTTATGTTTTTCCTTTGTTTGCTTCTTAATGTACATTTTTTCCTACTTAATACTGCATCAGGTCATTCTCCCAGGAGTGTAACCCCATGCCCTGTCCTGGCCACCCTGGCCTCTGTGTTTCTTCCAAGCACACTTGCTCCTCTGCTGCCCTAGCCCTCCCCAGAACACACTCTTTTGACTGATGCAGTTAAACAAAGATCTTGGCCTAGAAGATGACTGAATGTACTTCAAAATCCTTTTTAACCTCTAGCCTAAAATTCTCTCAGCATAAAACTGTACGTGCCTAATATACGAAGTTGTTTATATTATTATGAGAGTAAGCAGCTTATTAACAACTCTTTATGGTTTGCCTAGTGAGTCTCAAATTATTCGTGTCCTGGGAGAGCAGACTAAAGAACATTTATTCAGTGTATTTTTCTTTATATGCAAGGAGTCTTCTGTCCCTTACCTCCTCCTGAGCCTGGAAATCTTTCTTCTTCCTCATCTCATGATTTAAATATGTATACCTCTTACCTTTATTAAATGATTATTTGAAACTTCATGGGGCCTTGTAACCTCATCCCTGTCTTTATAACTAACCTACCCAGTAGTACTCTGGCAGCCTTAGAATTCCCTTGTCTTGTTCTCCCCAGGAGCTTTAAGTCCTGGCTTTTATTTTTTGTTTGTTTGTTGTTGTTTTTTGCTTTTTGTTTGGTGCCAGGGATGGAACTGAGGACCTTGCTTGTGAGGCAGGCTTGGTGCCACTGAGTTAAATCCCAGGTTTTTAAATCGGGAGCCATTACCATAAACATCACCTAGAGACTTGTTAGAGATGCACATTTTAGCCCACCCCAGCCCTGCTGACTCAAGCTCTCAGGGTGGAACCCAGCAATCTGTGTATGGTCAAGTTCTTTTAGTAAATCTAGCAAGTACTAGTTTGAGAACCTCTGCTACAGAGATGGGAGAGTTCCTGTCCCTGAGTTCCACCCTCAGAATACTCTCAGACTTCTTTACCCGACTGACTGCCTGGATGTATGCCTATCAGCCAGTCTTTATAGCTACCAGATCAGCCTGTTAGCACACCCGCGTGATCTCTTGTTGACCTTTCTAATGCTGCCTGTCTTTGCTAACTAACATCTGTCGTCATAGCCTGTGATGTTTTCAGTTACTGTTGCCTGCCTGGCTGATTTTTATCTCAGCAGCTGCAGCACAGTTGGTGTAACATCCCCATTGCTTGCCCCCAGTGAACTTATATTGTCCAGAGTTGTAGCCCCTTTGCAGCTTCTTTGGTTCACTCTGCCATTCCCTATCTTATGAGATGGGGTGAGGGGACCTTCCTAAGTAAGTCAAAGGCAAAAAAGGACAGGCCAAAACCTGCTAATGCTTGGGTTGGTTAGAAGTGATGAGAAAAGATGAGAAGATACTATAGTATATCTAGTTATGTTCACTGATTCTTTTAGCAGGATGAATGTGTTACCTCCTAAAAATTGTTTTTAATAAATGCACAGTAAAAATAAGAATGGCCAGGGAGAACTTCCTGGAGGAAATGAATTATGATCTTTATCTAGAATAGTGCAGGGAACAGAGATTAATGACTGGGCAGGGAGCACATTCCTGATCAGAGGAGAGAGCAGTCACCGGGCAAATGCAAAACATGCAGAGGACTGCAGACAGACGGGTGAAAAGCTGGTGCCGGCTGGTGTCCTTTTACCAAAACATGCTGTTTTTGACAACTTGCTTAGCTTATGGAATTCCACTGAAAGATGGAGATGAGAAAACAGATGAAGAAGCGGATGGGCCATATTCAGATGATGAGATGTTAACACACAAAGGCCTTCGCAGATCACAAAGCATGAAGTCTGTGAAAACCGTCAAAGGCCGAAAGGAGGTTAGTCAAGTATAGTTGTTTTCCTAATGATTAGTATTCAGGGATTTCCCCGGTGCATTATCATTTAGGGTAATGATCCATAAATGACGGGTTGGAATTGTAGAGAAGCATTTTTTTTTTTTTTTTTTTTGTACCGGGGATCAAACTCAGGTCCTTGTGCTTGCGCAGCAGGCAGCAAAACCACTGAGCTAAATCCCCGGCCCGAAGCATTTATGTTTAAAAGTCTTCATTCAGACCAGATGTATTAAGATACCTGGAAAATTTTTCTTTCTGGAAATTTATAAAATGTCAAATTCCTAGTCTTACAGTATTTAGTGAAAATGGCGTTCCCACATAGCAAGTCACACAGTTACTATGAATACCCAGTCCCAGCCCTATGCATAAAAAAGGAAAGGTAATATCAAGAGTTACGTAGTTTTGCTTTCAACCAACCTTACATAATGATAAAATAATAAAGGTTTATCCATAAACAATAATAGTTAATGTTTTGGTATTAGTGATAATCTACTGTACATAGTCAACATAATACCAACTACATTTTAATGAATATGTACATAGTGCTTTTTTATATATGCTTACAGGATAATTCTTTGTATCAGAAAGATTAGAAAATTACTATAATTATGCATTATTAAATCCTATCTTATTTTAAAAAGTAATCAGTCTGATTCTTAATAACATTACATTTTTCTCTTCAGGTGCGGTATGGTTCACTAAAATATAAGGTGAAGAAGAGACCACAGGTGTATTTTTAGTCATCTAACTTCAAGTATCACAAGACAAATATACCAATAAACCAACTTCATTTTCTAACATGTTACCTTCAGGATTTACACATTACAATAATTCCTTACATTTTGGCAATGATAAGATTTGTTTCATGAATTTAAATATTTTTTATTTCTTTAACAATTACTTTTAAATATTGACTAATAAAGGTGATCATACAAGGTTTATTAAGTTATGTACCTGAAATTATAGGAAATCATGTTACACAGACCCACAGTATACTTGAAGCGTCTCACTGTGGTTCAGGATATGTTAGCCTCTGTGGTGTTACAACGAGTTTACCTCCAGCAGCTGTGTTGTATCTGGTCACACAAGAACAGTAGCTAAATAGGCCTCTGATTAGGCAGTGACATCACAAGGATCTACAGTAAGATAATAAAGTATGTTTTATATGTTCTTTACATTTTTACTTTTATACTTTCTCCCTTTTTTTCACCTTTAACTGAAAGGTTTTGAAACAAATATTTGAAAAGCAGATATCCATATAGCACTTTCTTGACTAGTTTTGCACACTTAAAAATTGTTTACTTATTTTACAACTGTACATTTCCTTTAAATTTTATTGACACTCAGTATTGTTATTTGTCATATTCTGACGTGTCAAATTTATGCCTTGAAAAACATCTTTCTTGCAGGTTTCATTTGTTAAATTTATTGGATTTCTAATATTAAAACATAGCTAACTGTTCGATTTTTAACTTTTTAAATTATCTTCTTTACAAATGAGAAGTTATTTTAAACATTAACCAGTTTTCCACATGTAACTGTATAGTGTCAGCATATTTTATCAACACCAATTATAATTGTAAAAATGGTAGTAGCTTTTGTGAAATAGAGTCAGAGTCCAGTATAACAGTTAGGTCTCTTTTAATTCATAAAATTATCTGATAGTCAATCCATTCACAAGCTTAGCGTTCATATGTGCTGCTGGTTTATAAGTCTGGCATTGACTAAAATCATCTGAATCTTTCTGGCTGAGATAATTTCCTGAATATGAGTGCCAATGCAAACTACAGACATCATTAATCCTACATATCAGAAACTATTAGAAATTTTTTTTTTTTTTTTTTTTTTTTTTTTGCGGCACCGGGGATCAAACTCAGGACCTTGCACTTGCCAGGCAGGTGCAGCACCACTGAGAGAAAAATACCATTTTTAATCCAAAAAATTTGGAGATCTTGACCCATGAGGCTTTTTTTTGGTTATACTAATAGTTGCGCATTATGAACCCTAAATCAGTATATTTTGGGTGATGATTCTTGTGATCAGTAATGAACTTTGTAGTTAACATGCTTGTTCAGATAATTTACTTTGACCAGTCTACTTGATTGCACAAAAGAACACAATGAGAGAGATGTGTGAGATCTTTGACTCTTCTACCTTTTAAGAAAAATAAGCCAACTGGTAATGTTTATTCAAGACCCCCTCAGAGTATTGGTTGAGAACAGAATGTTTACTCAGAAGCACATTAGTATAATTCATATATTGCCTCTTGATATTAGTCTTAATATTTTTTAGACACCTTACATTGTTTTGTTTTGTTTGTTTTTTGAGACAAGAGTCTCGCTATGCAGTTCAGGCTGGCCTCAAACTCACAGTGATCCTGCCTTAGCCTCCTGAGTGTTGGGATTACAGGCATGCGCCACCATGGCTGGCTCACATTCTTGGGACCTTGAACTTGCAAGGCAGGCGGCAGCTCACATTCTTGATACATAATCCCAAGTAAAAATTCATTCCATCTTTTTTCTCCCAGAGTTTAAATCTGAATATCTCCATCTACTTTAACTTAACTAATTTTTAGCCTCTTCATTTCTAGAAGGACTCTCTAGTTTTGTTCTAAATTCCTATGAATTCAAAATGTTTGGAAGCAAATTGTATTTATATTGCATGGTGCTCGACTTGGCTATAAATGCTACATCATGCTTCTTTTTCCTACAGACATGCAGAGGCAGTGTTATCTCAGATTGCCTGATCAGGTCCTATAAGTCATAAAATGTTGTCTGTTGGCACCATTTTACCTTTTTCAGTTCTAATTACTCTTAGCATTAAACCTGTCCTTTGGGCTAGGAATGTAACTCAGGGGCAAAGCATGTGCTTAGCATGAGCAAGGCCCTGGGTTCAGTCCCCAAGACACACGTACATACTATCCAAGAACTATTTATCTTCAAGAAACAAAATGCTTCATTAACAACAACGCCACATTCAAAGAAGCAACGCAGATCCTTTAGCATACTCCTTCCCCTTCCATCCTTCTGATATGTTTTTGCTATTGAAACCCTTATTCATGATTGATACCATTGTGTTCTCTCACATTCTATCTCTTGTTTTACATTTCTTAAATTTTGGTATTGTCCCCTAACTGTGTTTTAGCATGTCCTTCTCTTTGTGTAATAAGCTTATACATTTGTGTTTCTTTCAAGGTGGAATAGGTCTTTTTGTTTCTATGAATTTAAGTCTACTTTTTTTTTTTCCTTTTTTTTGTACCAGGGATCAAACTCAGGACCTTGCACTTGGGAGGCAGGCACCAGAACCACTGAGCTAAATCCCTGGCCTAACTCTACTTTTAAAAGACGTACATTTACCGTAGACCAGAGTGCCTTGCTTGCCCCGCTACCACTTGGGGCCTGGGCCTTGATACACAAGTCCACTTGACTCAGGGCACTATTTTGGTAGCTGTTGGAACTTACCCAGAAATTGCAGCTGGTATTTTTTTTAACTGTACATTCATTCAGCTTGTTCACTAGTGCTTAACTATTTCCCAAAAGTTTATTCTTACTCTATTATACTATATACCATTTTCTATGGTATAAAAAAAGAGCTAGCTATAGGTCTATTGCTAAGTAATTAATTATGCAAACCTACCTAGGTTCTACATAAGATCCCTTCCACACATTTCATTGTATATATGTGTATTTGGCTAAAAAATGATACTGCCACCATTACTAATTATAAATACTTGACTACACTGATTGATGGAACACAATTATTAAAGTGTTTTCAGGGATCTTTTTCCACGTGTCACCACCAAAGATTTCTGCAGTGTTATAAAGTATGTAAATTTTTGTAAAGCATGGGTTAGATAAATGTGTTTTCTTTCTTTCTTGAAATAACACATAGTTTGTACTTTTGGAAAATGCTTGAACTTTTATGTTAGTAAATATATAATACTATCTTACATTAAATATAAGTAATTTTTATGTTTTAATTGGAAAGGGCTAAATTCTCATTTAATATCTTTTTTCAGAAAAAAGGAGTTAATATATATTTAAAAGAAATTTCCTGTTTTCTCCTGTGTAGGTTGATTTATTTGTGAAACAAGTAAATTTTGAAACCATTTCTATTGTGATATGCGGTATGTATTTCTTAGAAAATATCATCTAAGGGCCAGGGATTTAGCTCAGTGGTTCCAGCGCCTGCCTTGCAAGCGCAAGGTTCTGAGTTCGATCCCCAGTACCAAAACAAAAAAAAAAGAAAAATATCATCTAAGAGTAAAGTTTTCTGAAAGGAAAATAGAATGTTTTTCCCCTAAATGTTTTTAATGTTTAGTCTTTTAGTAGTATTTGAAGATTTAATGTGTATTAACCATATTTAAACATTGACCAATGGCTTAACATTTTCTCTTCTAACATCTTTTATATCTATGTACTTTAATAACTAAGAGAATTTTAGAAATTTTAGAATTTTAGAAAATTTTACTCTTTGTAAAAGCTACCTTTTAGCCCAGAATGTGGGTAATTTTACAAGTGTATTTTTTGAAAACTTAATAAAATAAACTCATTTTATTAGTGGCAATTTGTATTGAGCATGTCTTGATTAAGTAGTGCACAATATACACACCTTAAGATTACAAATCACAGACCAAATTATAAAAAGCATATAGAAAAAAAGATAAACAGCATGTAGGACTGCACAAGAAACACTGACTTGCTAAATTTAGACGTTAGAAAGGGAAGACAAGAAAAACAATGAGTACAAAAACTCTGGCCGTCAACTGATTGGTTAGCTGTCTCAGACATAAAATGCAACATAAAATTCAGATTTATGTATCTTGGAAATGTTCTGAGCTTTCATCTGTTTGAAAGTCAGACGTCTGCCTCACATTTAAGCTTCAGAGAGAAATCCTGTTTAAAAATGTTTCGTGTTATTTCATTATGATATGTATATTTAAGGGTTTCCAAATAGCATTTAAGGTGCAGTTAAATTTTCATTTTTATTATTAGTTATATCCTTGTGGTGAAACAGAAAGATTAGAAATTTTAAAATTCAAGAATACAATTAATACTCTGAATTGCAGCACTTTTTTTTAGTATTTTACTTTTTCTTGAAGTGGTTCGCTATTGTTTAAAAAAGAGATTTGTGGAATTAAAATCATGTCAGAGGCTGATTCACTGTTCCCTGGAAAACAGTCTGCCCTTCTACCTACTTATTAATATTCTAGCCTTGAAACACTCTCTTTATCGTCTAGCTTTCTGTAGTGTTTTAAAATTGCTTTTTAAAAGATAATTCTTTGAAATTAAATTTTAAAGCACAAGATTGAAATTGTAAGTATAGGTTACTAAAGAACTGTGTTTAAAAAAAAATAGGAAAGTCACCATGCTAGCTTTTTGTTTTCCTGAAAATCCCACATTCAAATCAGAAAGAAAAAGACAAATGATGGAATTTTGGTATTATCTACAAGTCAAGTTAGCATCAATTTTTTCAATTCAAAAGTGTCCATTGATTGCCTACCTTATAAAATAGCCCTGTTATGCTTTTGTGTAATGTCTAGATCCATGGAGAATGGAACAATTAAATAATTCTTGCTTATTTATTTATTGTAGGTTTGTTTATTTGTTTGGTACCAGGGATCGAACTCTGGACCTTGCACTTGTGAGGCAGGCAGCGAAACCACTGAGCTAAGTCCTCGGCTCATACTGTAATCTTTTGAGACAGTCTCACTGTGTAGCCCAGGCTGGCCTGGAACTCATGGTGACCATTCTTGCCTCAGCCTCCCAGGTGCTGGGATTACAGGCATGTGCCACCATGCCCAGCTACTAATTCTTGCTTTTGAAAGAATGAATTCACTATTGCCAAATCGGTGTTTGGATTGAGTTTGCTTTATCTTGGGATTTCTTCCAGATACTGAATTACTCATTTGGTTCTCAAAGTGGTTTATCCCTGGCCTTTTATTTTGTTTGTGTGGTACTGGGGATCAAACTCAGGACCTTGTGCTTTCGAGGCAGGTGGCGGCACCATCGAGCTATATTTTGTTTTTTAATCCTTCGTTCTCTTTTCTTTACCTCTTAACATCCCAATACATTACCAAGTCCTTTTTTGGCTCTCTGCAAAGTACAGCCTGACTCCAACCCTTTCACGTCTCCTGCAGCTTCTTAGTTCAAGCCATCATCATGTCTCACCTGGAGTACTCAGGGCATAACTTTTATTTGGGGCAAAATTTCTTCAAATATTACACTTTTAGTAGCTATGCAGATTTTTCAAAGTGACATTGAACTTTGAGTCCCATAGACTGTCAAGGTTTCTTACATTTTCAACTGGTACCTTTGGGAAATACTTAAAATAGACTGAAAGAGAAGGGAGATGAACAGGAAAAGATGCTTTTTGTATATCAGCTTTGCTAGAGTTGTTTTTTGTTTTCTGGTTGCTGAGATTTAGAAAAGATGAGGGAGGAGTGGGGTTGATGAAACCCAGTTAGAGTATCTGGCTAATTCTTGTGTTTTGACATGAAGCTGTCCCCAAATACTGGGAAAAAAGTTGGATTTTATGGGATGATTTCTTCCTCATCAATGCCAGGCCTCACTTAAGCTATTCTAAATTTAAAGGCTACAGTAGATCGTGCTTGTGCCTGGAGTCCACATAAGTACCTGGATTTGTCAGAGCTTTCCAGAGAAACAGAACCAATAACGTATATAGAGCCAGGGAAAGAGACGTATTATAAGGAATTGGCTCGTGATTATGGAGGCCAGTAGGCTGGAGACCCACTGAAGAGTTGATTTTGCAGACAGAATTCAGACTTCCCTCTTTGGTTGACTGTATGAGGCCCAATCCCATTACAGAGGATAATCAGTTGGGTTTTGTTTTGGGTACTGGGGATCGAACTCGGGACCTTGAGCTTGTGAGGCAGGAGGTGGAACCACTGAGCTAAATCCCAGCCCGAGAGTAATCTATTTTATTCAAAGTCTACTGATTTAAATGTTCGTCTCATTACAAAAAAAGCCAGATGTGGTGCACACCTGTAATCTCAGCACTCTAGAGGCTGAGGCAGGAGGATTGCCTCGAGTTCCAGGCCACCCTGGGCTACATTGTGAGTTCAAGAATAGTCTGGGTTCGGCCGGGGATTTAGCTCAGTGGTTTTGCTGCCTGCTGTGCAAGCACAAGGACCCGAGTTCAATCTCCGGTACCAAAAAAAAAAAAAGAATACCGTGGGCTACATAGTGAGATCCTGTCTCAAAAACAAACAAAAAAAAGTAATAATAATAATACCTCCCCAGCATCATCTAGATTAGTGTTTGACCAAATGTCTGAGTACTGTAGCCTAACCAAGTTGTCTTAAATTTTAAATACCATCTCAAAATATAAAGTCATTTGTCTAATTCAGTATGCAGAAACTGTAATCTTAGATGTTACCAATTTATCTTACAAAGAAAAGGAATGTTGTAGCACATGGTTTACTGTAATAAGAAAAATTGTACCTTACAAGGCTTCTGATGCCCCTTGTAGTCAGTTGAGGTAACATTTTTACCAGTTTGTTTTGACCTTCTGAGAAGAATTATCCCTCCCTCACAAGCAGAAAAACTATCATTGTGACTTCAGGTTGTTAATTCCATTATACTTGGTTAACCTGGAAATCACAGTATCCTTAAAAAGCTAACATAGAAATGATTCTTACTCTATATGTATTCAGATTAGAACTTTCAGATTATCAGAAAAGTAATAGAATCATGTGTTTTAGCCAGCAATAGATTTGGCTCTTGGACAAGCTTCAGTAAGGGGAGAATGCTTTCAAATGGAATAGAAAAAGACAAATCACTTACCATCAATTATTGTCTAAGACAAACAGTTTGAAGAGAGGATGTAGTTTAAATGGGAGGAAGTATCCTCTTAGGAGGTGCTTTCCTTCCTCCCTCAATGTCCCACCAGCCTTCCTCCCATCAAACCACACCTTATAAACGCTTTTATGTGCTCTGTTCACAACACGAGGAATTCCAAGTGTTGTTCCACCCTGGGCTTCAACTAATAAAACACACACAAAAGGCCAAATGCCTTTTTACACAGGAGATTAACTTTTTTCAGTCTTTAAATTGAAAGCAAGTACAGTTAGGGCATGTAACAGGCAACAGTTTCCATATGCTATGTTTGAGGCAAGCAGAACTGCATTATTTATAGTTTACAACATGTTATATAAAATTAAAGCCAACAAGGGGGCTGCAAGGAGGTAAATTAGAAGGAAAGCAGAACTCTTGTGCTATATTGAGAAGATACCTTTACTCACAATTTTTAAAAAATACTTAACATTAAGCAGTCTACAGAGGTAGTTATGTTCTTTATAATAACAAAGTTAGAAAGGATATTGAAGATGGGATGAGTCTCAGAAAAGCTAAATAATTGACGTTACAAGGGTAGATCTTCCAAGTGCAAAGTAAGGTTACATGAGATCAGGTTGATCTTTGACCCAGCAGTCTGAAAGCAGGAAAGACTGCAGCAAGTAATAATTGCTTCCTCATTTAGATTAGACAATGAGTTCTCTCTGCAAGCTGCTTTCCTCTAAATAGACTGGAGAGTAATTGAAACGTTGTACGGGGAAGTGAGTGCTCGATTCCTCAAAGTGTGAGAGCAGAGCTATGGTAACCTCTTAAGCCTGCCCTCCATCCTGTTCCTATTTAGGGAATCTGTGGGGGCAGCCAGTGTTGAGTGCAGCCTGCAATTCACCAGCTTTATTGTTTAGACTTGAAGGGAAGGTCACATGCCCTCTTTGACAGAGAGGTTTATGGGCTCTCTCTAATTAGCAGCACCCTCCACCAGACAGGCTGTTGGCCACTTTCCAAGAACCGGGGCTTGATAGCGGCCACTGATGAAGGGGAAAACAAGGTTATTTACCCTGTGACGGTAATTCTTGGCACAAGTTGTCCTTTTACACTCAGACACGTTTTCCTTTTGTTCAAACTTGCCTTTGGAATTCTGAGTAGGGCGTGAAAGGAGGGAAATGCAGCTATATATTTAGTGTTGTAAGCAACCCAGATGTTGGCCTCAGATACACTTCACTATTCCAAGGCCACATTTTTTTTTTTTAAAGGAAAGAAAAAAAGGGCAACATAGAGCGTTGCTTGTGGATTATAAGTGCTTAAGCACATGCCCACACACAAGCTCAAAAAAGGAAGTTAAATTCGCAAAATCTGAAAAGTAAAGACTGCACGTTAGGCCCCTTAAGAAATCCCAGCGGTAAAACGTGATTTGGTCTATTACTGGTGTGTTTAAAGAGTATCAGAATATACTTAGCTTGTCTTGTTCTGTAGGTTCTGCAGGATGATAAAGTAAGCCGAAAGAAATGGTTTTTTTGGTTGATTTAAACCAGACGCTCTATTTTTGTCCGGTTTGCAGGCGTAGCGGCACTGCATAAGGCAATACTGCCCCCCTCGGCCTTCGCCACTGCAGCCAGGGGAGCCTGGTCTTTACCAGCTACCTCGGCCATAAAAACCTTTCAACTCCCCATTATTATTCCAGGCGCATTCCAAGGGGATTGAGTCACAGAGTTCTCTAAGCTTTTCTCCCGCCCTGAACTGCCTGTACCAGGTGGAATACGACCCCCTAATTCAAATATGGAATCCATAACCGGTCAAAGAGCGCTTTAGGGTGAGTCCCAGCCAGCACTCGAGTCGTCTGGTTCAAATGTAGGGCTTAATCTTTGAAAAATCCTGTGGAGCTACCCTACTTTCTGTGCTGGTTTGAGAAGCTCCAAGGGCTGCACTGCCGCAAGGCACAGGCTGGACTGGAAACTTTTCCGTTACGCAGTGCGTGCCAGGGATTTGGGAGGCCCAAACCCGAACCCCTGGGCTTGAGGTTCTGGTGGCTTTTAAATCGCCTAGGAGGGACCCCCTCTCTGCCCCTCCCACGGGTCCGCCCAGACTCGCCGGCAGCCAGCTTAAGGCGGGAACACGCACATCTGGCCCCATGAGCCACATCTGGAGCCCTCACACACACACACACCCCGCCCAGATGTTCGGCCCGAGGGAGTGATAGGACCCTAGGAGTGGAGCCGCTGGCCTGTGGCACCTCCCTCCTGCAGCAGGGGTCCGGATGCGGGAGGAGGCGCCCTCCGGGGAAGGGAGAGGAGCGGGCCAGGGGACTTGTGGGCTGGGCCGGGCTGGGGCTGGAGCCGCCTGGGGCCTTGGGATGGAGGAGGGAGGCTGGAGACGCGCTGGGAATCCGAGCCGACAGTTGGGTGCTGGAGCCGCGCCAGCTGACTGCAATGACTCGCCCCGCCCCGCTGCGTGGGATTTTACAACCCTGGTCTCCAGGAGGTGGTGGCAGAAGGAGGGGCCGGCGGGAGCGTTTCCTGGGGGGAGGGGGAACAGTGCTCGCCGAGGGCCTGAGCGCCCCCTGCCCCCGGCCGCCGCTCTCGCTCCCGGTTCTTCGCTCTGACACAGGCGTTACCTCCCGCAGAGACCCTGGCTCTCGCCTCCCCTGCACCTTTCAGGGAGGAAGAGAGGCGTCCTCTGGGACTATCCTACCAGGTGTCTCTCCCCCCTCCTACTCCTGCCTTAACCCGGGTGGGGAGGGGCGGCGAGTGCCCTCTTGGCTTCCTCCCCAACTTGGACTGGCGGAGAAGCCGCGCTGGGCGGGCGGCCGTGCCTCTCAGACGTTTGTTTGCGCGCAGGAGTTTTGACGTCTCGCTAAGCAACAGGGTTTGCCAAGGAGTCAGGGCTGTTTGGAAGATCCTGTTTCTATTGGATGCCTCAATCTGAACAAAACGTTTCCATTCGATTTGTTTAATCAAGGCGAGGGCGGACTGTTCTTAAAAGTTGCCCTTCATCCAAGTTGTCCTCAGATTTTTATCTAGGGGTGTCGTAACACCCCAGGTCGTTCGCACAAATGCTTTGTGACAGAAAATCAAAGGAGAGTAAATCAAAGGAGAGTAAAATCAAAGGAGAGTAAAAGGAAAAAAGACACTCTTAGAGAAAAATGATGTCAAAAGATTGTTGGTTGGTTTTCATCTGACAGCCTCTTTACAGTCTGAAAGCAAATATCCCCTGTTGGGGCCAAGTGTGTCAATCGGCCCTCTGGTCCCATCTTACCTGCTGAAACACTGAACAAGCGTAGTGTTTCCTCTCCCAAAGATTACAAGACTTCCCTAAGAAAACAAGCAAAAATCAGAGTATTAAGTATTCATGGTAAGTATTCACACTTGGCTCTTTCATCCCTTACCTCTAGAATCTATGGCAGAATATTCATTTCTTGGTGCCTAGTGTCTCAAGTTCACGGTTTCTAAAGGCAGTTGTATCTATACCATGGGGTAGTGTTAGGATTAAATGTTAATGAGATGGTGCAAATCAAGTGTTTAATATTAGCCCTGAAGTGTATGAAGCATGAGATAATTAGTAGTATTGTGAGTGGGCTGTTTATCACCCAAAAAATGTTTTGTTTTAACTTTTTTTTTGGTACCGAAAATCGAACTCAGGACCTTACACTTGCCAGGCAGGTGCAGTGCCACTGAACTAAATCCCTGGCCCACCAAAAAAAGTTGTGAGCAATGGCAGCCGAAAAACGTAGCCTCCATAGGTCATCTTCTATGAGTTTGATTACATCTAAAGAACAGTTAAAACCAACAACCCCTAGTCATATCGCTAGTCATTACCTTCAGCAGAACCTTCAGTCTAATTAGAGGAAATTAAATGAAATGAGTGATACACAGGTTTTCATCATAATGTAGCTATTTTTTTCTCCATAAATACTCAGAAAGTAGTGCTGGGATTGAAGTAGGATACTTGGCAAACGCTTTACCAATTGCCATACATTTGTGTCCACTAAGGGAACTATACTCTCAGGCCCCATAATGTAGCTTTTTAAAGCATGGGTTTGCCTTCTGGGTTTCCCGATTATAGCTACTTCCCAAAGTTCACTCTTCTTTGAGAAAATACATATTGAACACATTGTCTTCCTTTTCTGTCTAGCTCCTTCTCCCTTTTGCTAATGTAGAAGAGTCTGATGCAGAAGGCCTCTGTATTAAATGGAAACCTCGAACTTAGAAATGCATTAGATGCACATAAAGTGCACATAAAGTCCTGAAAAGGTCAGGACTATTGTGCACAGAAGCAGCTGTTGGAACTTATGGAAGTCTTTTAAATTCTCCAGGCTCTATTTCCTCTCCTTTAAAGTAAGAGAAGGTTTGGACTAGCTCTTCCTTCCTGCACTAAAATTCTTTGGTTTCAAAGGTTACTGTGTTCAGGTGGTATTTTCTGTGTGTAACAGAGCCCAGCCAGGGAGGGACTTTGGCTTTTGGCTTGAGAAAACAACATGGAATGTTGAGGGAGGGTAATGGATGCAGACCAGCACTGAATTATAAAGCAAGGTAAAGTACCTATAACCAGGAAATGCTAACTTGAATATATTGATGGCATATACATTGCTGTATATTAATATAAAAGGTACATATGTATTTATTTCTGGTGTATGTACAGTATAGGGCTCACAGACTCCCATTAGTACGTTTTTCCTCCACCTGCAAAAAAAGGTGGAATTTTCTTCCTCTAGCGTCAGGGAGGTGACTTTTCAGCTGAGAAGGAACTGTAATAGAGAGCGTCCATGATTCTGGCTGGAAGTGTGCCCTCTTGTGGGCCTCCTGCAATGTTATCAAGAAAGTTTTCCCCAAGCAAGGACTATGGCCCTTGTGCTCAGGGCTCTAGTCCCATTTTACCTTAAGATATGTCCCACGCAATTTTCTCTCCTCATTTTCCCAGACGAATATCTCCCAAATAGTAATACACCCCATCTCCCTAGATTCCTCTCCCTTACATTCCACATCCAATCTATCAGCTCCTGCTGTTTATAAATTCAGTTATGGATATAAATTTTTCCCAAGCCCCACACTTTCTTATTGCCTGCTACATGAGCAACTAGTCCAAGTCATTGTCATTTCTTGCCCACTCTACTACAGTTGCCTCCTAATTACCTTCCCTGCTCCCACTTCTTCACAGTGCATGTCATTCTCCACACAGCCACCAAAGCAGTCCTTTTAAAATATAAGTGAAATGTGCTGGCACACCTTGTAATAACCTTCCAGTCACACTTGCAATAAAATCCCCACTCCTAACCACAGCCAAGCCCAGCCCATCCCATATGATTGGACTCTGGCCTAATTCTGTCACCTCATCTTCTATCACTTTCTCTCTCATTCCTCTCCAGTCACTCTGGCTGTCTCACCATTCCTTAAAAGTGTCAAACTCACTCATGCTTTAGGGTCTTTGTATTTGCTGTTTCCTCTGCCTTCAGTGCCCAGATTTTCACATGGCTTCCTCTCTACCTTATCGGATCTCTGCCCAAATGTCACCTCAGAGAGACCTAATCATCCCGCATAACATAGATGCAACTCAGCTATCCTCTAACCAATTACTCGGCTTTATTTTCCTTTGTCTCTTTTATTAAATCTCATTTACCTGTTTACTTGATTATTACCTATCTCATCTCAGAAGGTACACTCTATCACAGCAGGGACGTACTTAAGTCATTCTTGTCCAACAAAACAACTCCAGTCTAAAACACTGCCTGTCACATGAAAGTCACCCCATAAATCATTGTTGAAAAGACGAAGAGAATGTCACACCACATACAGCAGTGATAAAACAAGCTGTCCTTCAGTTAGGATGAGCTCAAGAAAATTTAATTCTTACCCAATCTCATGAGTTTATTCCTGATTAGCTACTGCTCCAAGAGTGATCCTGACTGTTGGGGTGGAGTTGAATGCTACGTGCATATAAATACATGAATCAAACTACATTCATTCGTGACAGAAAGAGAAAGGGAGGGGGAAGGAAAAGAGCAATGTCATAGCATGGGTGATTCTTTATATTGTTTTGCTCAGTTAGTGTATGCACTAGAATATGCATGAAACTGAGACATGGATCTGCTCTGAGGATATTAAGCCAAAATATCCTTAACTTTGAAAAAAGAAACTGGACCTTCAGGAGGTCACCACACAATTATAGTTGAACAAAAGATGCTTCCTACTTTTTAATTCTGTAAGCTTGTTTTGGCCAGCACTTCTATAACATAATACTCTCATGTCAGTCAGCTCTACTGAAAAATAAATATCAGTGTTTTCCCTAAACTCATATGCCAGATCATCCCTGTACAAGGGACTCAGGCCAGATAGTCTTTGGAAGCTCCTTTAGCTCTATTTTCCTATGGTTTTCATAAAAATTAAAATAACTCAGTGAAATGAGGGGTTTAGGATTTAGCACTGTGTTAATTGTGCCTGGTTACTCAGTGAATCATAGACAATTGAGATGGTTTAAAGTCCACTGTATTATTTGGAACAGGCCAAGTCCAGGTTCAACACGAATAAAATTCCTCTGAATTCTGGACAGGCTGTCAGCGCCCTTCTGGGCTCAACTTTTCACCACGATTCCCAAGGCCTTAATCAATCGTTCATATGTAACTGCATTGGGACCTCTTAAGAAAGGATTGCAAATACCAGTTTTTACTACCCACTAGTAATTGTTAAAAACCTCCTTGAGCTTATTCTACATATGATACATTAATTACACTTTCTGCGCTCTTCTCCTTAGTGAGCTTACCATAATTCATTCAACAAATAATGGACTGAGAGCTAGGAATTTGCTAGTGAAGGTGACTGAAGTTTCCAAATTAGAAACCTGTCACATATTAAATCAGCCACTAAAGTGGTGCCAACACTACTTTCTAAATATCTCTTTTATCCCGTTCTCTCTTCTCCCTGCTCCCAATGTCACTATGTTGGTAAAGGTGGTCTAAGCCCAGGTACTCTAAAAAGCAAAGCACAAGGCAAGCTACTAAGGAGTACATTCCTGGTTTCTGTCATGAAGTCATGAAATAAATCACTCCTGCTGCCTGCACAAGGGACGTTTCTGGAAAGATTGATGACAAGAGGAGCTGCGTCTCATACGAGTCTACAAGAGGAATAGGGGTGAGTATAACCGTCTGTTTCTCTTCCGAATCCATTTTCCCTTGGCAAAGGTTTACCCCATGGATATCAAAATGCTCCTGAACCTAATGTATCATGTGGCCACTTTAGGGGTTTAGGGAAAGGCAGATCCCTTGCCCAAGGTATGATATATTATCCAACTTCAAAAATAGAACAGAGATGACACTCTGACCTAAAGTGAGAAGGAAGAGGTAGTCAGGAGATCTGAGTACCAGTATGAACAAAGTCTTCATAATTGTAACTTTTCCTTCAGATCTTTGTAAATGCCTACTAAGAGGACTTTGTGTTTCTCACTCCCTTTTCATCCATTTTCCACGCTATGCCTATAGTCCTCTTTGGCAGATTCAAGTCTTTCACCAGCTCACAAGATCCCAACCTTTTACCATGGCATGTGGTGCTCCATAATATGTTGCTTGTTCTTCAGTCTTCTTTTTTTTTGGTACCAGGGATCGAACTCAGGACCTTGTGCTTTTGAGGCAGGTGGTGGAACCACTGAGATAAATCCCCGGCCCCAGTCTTTTTATTAAAGAGAATATTTATCAACAGAACCAGAAGGTCATTCCTCTCAATCTTCTTAACACTTACTGATTTATTTTCTGACTCAAAAAGTAACATACTCAGCTAGGCAGGTGGCACATACCTGTAATCCCACCAACTAGGGGGTTGAGGAGGATCTCAAGTTTGAGGCCAATGTAGGGAACTTAGTGAGACCCTGTCACAAAATAAAAAGTGCAAAGGTCTGGGACGTAGCTCAGTGGCAGAGCGGATGCAAACATGAGCCCTTGGCTTCAATCTTCAGTACTGAAAAAAAAAAGCAATATACTCATTATAGGAAATTTGGAAAATACAAAAAATCTTAAGGATAAAACTCCTAGTGGGCTGGGGATTTAGCTCAGTGGCACCCTACCTGCCTCACAAGCACAAGGTCTTGAGTTCGATCTCCAGTACCGGAAAAAAAAAACAAAAAACCTCCTAGTAACATTATAGAGTTATGAAGGCATGCATTAATTATCCTGGCTGTATTTTTCTATGAACATACATACATTTAAAATTTTTTCACAGACATATTTAATAAAAATTATACTTCAAGAATTACTGCTTTAAACTTTATATTCAACAAAAAGTACCTGTCAAGACCACCCAGATGGTTCATTTTGATAATATACCCTTTACTACAATTTTTCACTTCATTCTTTTCTTTTTTTATTATTTACTTTTTATTGAACTTATTAATGTTACAGAGTTCTTGCACTGCCAAACCGTGCCTGAGAATCCAAAGAAATGGTACAGTGGACTACCTTTTTTTTTTTGGTGCCACTGAGCTAAATCCCTGGCCCTCATGCATTTTTGTAATTTAACTATCTTAAAAAATTATAACAAGAGCTGGAATTTAAATCTGCTGTAGGTCTTCAGATTTCCAGTACAGTGTGCCATTAAATTAAACCTCATATTTATCTCATTCCACCTCTCAATAATATAACCCCCAACAAAATTTTGTGGGACAAACCATACTATTCAAGGAAAAGTATGTGACTCAAGGTCCAAGTGATTACTTGTTTTTGGTTCCCAAATGAAGACTTCAGCTTAACCAAGAATCTCTTATTTTTTACTTAATCACCCAAATTCCCCTAACTGGCTCAGCTACTCACCCAAATACACCAGAAGGCAGGCATCATACCTGCCACCTCAAATGATGTCAACATTACTGCCCACAGTGGCCAGCAGGGTCTTTCAGGAGGCACTGTATGTGGCCCTCCTAGGAGTCTTATTCTTGTACTGGCATCTTCAGCAAGACTGAAATCCTATTTTAAAAATGCCCCCAACACCAGGATAATTTTACTTACCCATTTGCTTTATTCTTGCCAGTAGCATGACTGCAACTCCCGCCTTTGACAAAGGCATTGTTTTATTTTCCTGTTACTTAGGTATGCATTGGAAATATATGTTTACATTTCAGAAATATAGCATAGTAAAAATCTCTCTGTAAACACGCTCCTTCCTGATCCATTTTACTTCTGTTTTAAATAAAATAACTTAATATTAAATAAATGTAATAGAGAACTATCCAAAAATCATGAATGCAATTTTGAACTTCTGTTATATTGGAAGAGATCATTTAAATAAATTATAATATGCTGTTTCCTAAACGATGACCTAAAATTAGATACAAAATGTGCCCTACATTAAGCATTGACAAAGATTGCTTGTTTTATGCTTCTATTAATTTCAATATATTTTTATTCTATTATAAATAAATTGATATACATGAATTAGCATTACAAATTACCACTTCCTTCCAGTCTGTAAGTGTGGACTTTCCATAATAGTTGATAAAAATGCTGTGTATTAAAAAAAAATTACATGGAGCTGGAGTGCAGTTCAGTGGTAAAGCATTTGCCTAGCATGTGCAAAAGGAAAAAAAAACTGTGAATAGAATATGAAGTAAACATCTCTGGAACATATAAACAAACCACATGCCAAAACATGTAGTTTACTTTATACTATGTTAAATCTATGTTTTAAATTATTTTTTTAAAAGACAACTTTTTTGGGGGGTACTGGGGATCAAACTCAGGACTTTGTGCTTGCCAGGCAGGCACAAGAAAACATTTTAACATTGCTGTAGGCAATGATTATCTTTGACCCCCTGTGACTACCCTGTAATCTTCAACCTTCTTCCAGGCTGACATTCTCTCATAAGGATTTCTGCTTGAAGTCAGTTGGTCATAGTAGTGCTTTGCTGGCCTTGCAGTGTTCCTTCCTCCTCTTCCTGACCAGCTCTATCCTTAATATCCTATTCTCTCCCCTTGGGACATGCTTGAGTTCCTACAGTGCCTGTCAGACACCAGCCACTCAGAAGGCATAGGAAACTGTGCTCATCTGTCTGGACTCCTTTCTGCAAGGCTTGGCCATTGCTTGTAGCCACAAAGGATAGTGGAGTTTCTCATGTCTTGCAGCTTCCCTCTGCCTATTCCAGGAGGATACAGTCACTAGCTCCACGATCTCAGTCTTACCTGAACCTATCTGGATTTTTTTATTGCTTCTCCAGACAGATTAAGTGCTCAGAGGGGTTAAGTCTGGACATTAGCATTTGACCTCCTGTCCCTAATCTCTCCTCTCATCTATTCTCTTCTATCCCTAAACTGAACATCTCCCTAAATTTCCTTGACTAGACGGTGCTTCTCCTACATAATGTTCTACTTCTGTGCAAGGTAACCTTTATCTTCATTGAGGCCATAATGGTAGAATGGCAGGAGAGGAATATAATTTGTAGGAAATATTAACACATCAGTTCAGTATCTTCCAGATAATTCTTTGTTTGTTTTGTACCAGGGATTGAACCTGGGACCTTGCACTTGTGAAGCAGGATGTGGAACCACTGAACTAAATCCCTGGCCCAATTCCAGATAATTCGTATTACACTATGGTAAACAGTATCCAGTGCTGCCTATAACTTTACAGTTTTCAAAGCACCTTCTTATCTGATAACTCATTTCATCATGGTACAACATGATGCTTGGGTTCCCCAAAAACAGGCTCTGAGGTGGATATTTGCATGGAAGAAGTTTGCAGGGGTGGGGTGCTCTCAGGAACAGCATGTGCAAGGCAGGAAAGAAACAAGATCAGGTAGAGGGAGTGGTTGGACCTCGACTCAGTACTGTCCAAAGGCTCAGCCTTCTTATAAGGAGCTCTAGACTCACATTACTCCATATTTTTTTTAAATTGAAGCAAGAGGGCCTGCTCTTCAAAGCCCTGCATTGACAGTCATGGCATCTGAGCTGCCTCCAGGGAACCGGACCTGGCCTTGGATAAATCACCTTCAGCTGCAACCAGTTCTCTAGGAGGAACCAAGCTGAGACCTGTCAGCTGACAAACCCAGATGCTGGAGAGGGAGTGATATAGGCCTGAAGGGACCTAGGGACCCAACCACAGTGGCTGTTACATTTCAAGAAGGGAAATTCTTCCTGCCTGTCATGGCATTTTATGCATAAACACCAGGGGCTCAAGAGAGATTGACTTAACTAGATCAAAGTCCCAGAGCAAGTAGGGGATTTACATATTTTATTTCACTTGTCTTGCAAAAAAATTCTATCAGGTGTAGCTTATTAACTTTGTTTTAAAGATGAGGCTGCTGAGATTTGGAAGTTTAGGTGATTCCCCCAAAGCATTCAAGGCCAGCCCATGGTGGAGCCAAGATAGGCTGTACTTTCTGTACTTCACACACGGATTGGATCATGCCCCAATCATTTGTGGGGGGTTTTGTTGTTTCTTTTTTTTTTTTTTTTTGTACCTGGGATCAAACTCAAGATCTTGGGCTTGCAAGGCAGGCGCCGAAACCACTGAGCTAAATCCCCAGCCCTGTTTGGTTTGTATTTTTGAGACAAGGTCTTCCTATGTAGTTCAGGCTGGCCTGAAATTTACCAGGTAGCCCAAGCTGGCTTCGAACTGGAGGCAATCTTCCTGCCTCAGCTTCCTGAGCTCTGGGATTACAGGTGTCACCATCATGTCCGGCTTCCAATAATTTGGAATAAAAGAATTTTAGGATTGGAAGAGACCTCAGCAAACAGTTCACCTCTCTCATCTTCTAGAAAGAAAGGTAAGTTAACTTGGTAAATTGGTCAAGGAAATGAGACTGGATAATATCTCTGGGTCTTACTTAGTTTCCTCATCTGTAAAATTGGGTTAAGCTGCCCACCTACAGGTTTTAAGATTCAAACAAGATAATGGATGAAAAATAAACTTGAAATGTATTTACATGGTACAGGATTATCAATAAGAAGAAAATGACAACTGTTAACAGAGAGGTCACATGTTACTTTTGGGGGGTGCTTGCACAGAAAATGAGTTTAGATTCCTGCTAAAAGTGAGCAAGTTTTCAAGGGGGTGTGTGTGAGAGGTGGAATTTACAAAACAGTCTTTCTGGCAGGTTTGGATCAGAAGTTGGATCCAAGGAGACATGCTTTGAATAATTGTGACTAATATTTGGAATTCATAATCATATAACTTCCTATTCTCAGATAAATAAAATAGCATAGCTCAGTCTGCTTTGGTGTAAAGGAAACACCAAAGTTCCTTCCTCTGAACTGTTTGTGACATAGAAACAAAAGATTCAAAATACTTTGTGTTTTCCTTTGTCAAGCAGGCTAAGTTCCTGAAACATGATAGATGAACAAAAGTTAAATTATTTGACTTCTTTATCTACAATCACAGCTTCTGCTTTTTTGGGTTCTTTGGGATTTAAGAGTCAAAAGGGAAGGGGATCAAGAGATGGAGGAAGGAAGGGATGAGGGATGTAAAAAAGGCATCAGGATGTCCCAAGGCCACACAAGGAATGTAAACATGATCCACTATAGGCCCAGGGATGTAGCTTAGTGGTGCCATATAGGGAAAGGGTAATGGGAGTTGTCAGAGAGCCCTGCAGTGGTCCTGGCCTCTTGTAAGCCAGTATGACGTCCTCAAGATAGGAAAGTGGGAATTAAAAGAAACACAGAGACTGGGCCGGGGATTTAGCTCAGTGGTTTCACCACCTGCTGCGCAAGCGCAAGGACCCGAGTTCGATCCCCGGACCAAAAAAAAAAAAAAAAAGAAACACAGAGACAGAGACTTGAGAGAAGCTGAGTCTTGGGCTGATCTAAGCTGCTCTGGGCAGCAAAGACAAAGGACTCCCAGGACATCCAATGTTTATTCCTTACAAGTGTGGGAAGGAGGAAGCTGGGAAGGCCTTGGGACACCTGCTGATAACAAGTATCAAGTAGGCAGGACTGTAAAACGAGGACACAAACATATTTTTGTAGAAGAGAACAAATGATTAATTTAGAGGGGGAAGAATTTAGTTGGAGTCAGTTGACCTTGGCTGGAAGTGAACTCACCTGAGCCCTACTATTTCACAGACTAGGAATGAAGTCTTGGTAGCAGCCATTAGCAAAGGAGCAATATTAGCCCAACTCTGCTATCTGACGTGTCCATTTGAGTCACCTAAGCTTTGGTCAGACTCCTGAAATAATACACAGCCAAATGATAAAGGGGCAAGAAGCTTGTGCCACTATAGCCTGCTAACAATGGGCAGAGGTGTCTGCTACAGTGCTGTGCCTGTCTGGCAAGAGCAAGTCCTGAGTTTGATCCCTGGTAGCAGGGGGAAAAACAAAAACAAAAACATTATATACTGCAAACATGTACCCAAAGAAAGGAGGGAGGATCAGGGATGGATGGAGGAGAGAGGGAGGGAAGGGAAAAGGGATGAAAAAAGGAATTAAAATGTTTTATACACATGTACCAATTTCCTACAAGGAATGTAAACATTATATACTACATTCATGTACTAATAAACTAAAATAATAAAAAATAATTTTAAGAGTCAATGAATTGTTTGAATGTTTTTCTTTGGAAAAACACCTAGATGAATTTATTTTTTCTGCTTTCAACATCACAAAATAGTTCTGGTAATAGAGATATTCATATCAACAATACTGTCACTTTAAAGGATGCATTATCTATTGCTGCATCACAAGTCACATCAAACTCTTTAAGAATAATAACCATTTACCATTCACAGTTTCTCTGTCTCAGAACTCTGGAGTTGTGTGAATAGGGAGGCTGTGTCAGGAGGTTTAGTCAGATTATGCTGAAGCCTTCTGAAGGCTTGACTAAGGCCAAGGAGCCATGCCCACGGGGGCTCACTCACACAGCTGGCAAAGTTGCATTGGCCATTGGTGAGAGGTCTTAGTTTCTGTCTGAATGAACTCGCCAAGGCTGCTTCAGTGTCTTCAGAATGTGGTGACTGGCTTCCCCACAAAACAACAAGACAACAAAGCAGAAGCTGTCATGCCACTGCGATCTACCCTTAGAAGTCACCCATCTTTGCGTATTGGTAATTTGGAATAGCTCACAGTCCTAACTTAATAGGAGAGGAGACTATACAAAGATATAATAAAAGAGGTGAGGATCACTGAAGGGTCACCTTTCAAGAAGGAAAAAAGTAGGCCGATGTGTTATTTAAATGATCATGAGTCAAACATGTACAATAATAAAGGTTGGACCAGCTCTCCTGGCCTTCCCCCAGAGGAAAAGAAATGCCATGATAACTGAGAGGTTCAGTAAGGAAAATCCTAACTCTCTAAAGAAATTCCCAGAGCCTTTATCAGAGGGGATGGTCCACCTGGCTGGCCCCTTCACCTCTGAAACCGGAGTGCACAATGCTAGGAATTCCAAGCCAAGTGTTGCCAAGTGATTCTGTGATCTAAAAGCAAGTAGGCACAGTCAGAAATGGTAAATATCAGCTATGGTGTCTGTAAGCACTTATGTGAGAAATACTTCTCTCCTACTTGATATCTCACTTCGGTCAGAGACATGTGCCATGGGTATATTTTACGTCCAAAGATTTGAGTGGGTGCTGAGAGGTCAGCAGTTTCAAAATATCTGACCTCTTAGCCCCACATGCCAACTCTAATTGTCATCTTTAGTAGAATGCCTTATAGCTGTCTTAAATATGTCATATCTGAAGCAGAACTAATTTCTGCTCCTCTTTTACTCTAATTCTGTATTCCTCTCAATCTTAATACATGTTACCACCCACCAACCAGTAGCTCAGTTAAATAATATTCTTGATTTCTGCTTTTCTCAACCCCTAAATCTAATTCATCAGCATATTTTATCCATTCTACTCCAGAATCTATCCCAATGTCTACCTCTATCACCATGACCACCACCATCCAATCTAAGTCACTATCACCTTTATCATCTGAATGACACAGGAGTCTTCTAATTGTGGACCTCATTTCTGCTCTTGGAGTTCTCTCCATTCCACTTTCCGTTCAGCATGACATTTGGTATCCCACAAAATCAGCAAGAAGCACATGGTCACAACACTTGAGGGGCATCAAAAAGAATCTCTTTCCTAGTTTTAACCAAAAAGCCTTCAACAAAGTGTCACAAATATCTACATAATCTTTTTTACTTCTGGGTCCTATTTGGGTTTGGAAATTGACATCTAGATTCATTGTGTTTAGTTAGGATCACTGTAATACAAATCCTTAATCTTGGAAAATTGAAGTAAATCTAATTGTGGTTTATACATTATAATTTTATAATTTTAATTGTCCTACAGTTAAGAGTAAATGATAAGGCATGCATGGATGTGTTTTGTAGGATATCAGTCTTTTAAAAAGTTAGACTTTCAGTCCATAAGTGATAGAAACCATTGGTAGGTTGAGAGGTCAATATGGAATCAATCTGTAATGTGAGTCAGCACAGTGGCACCCATCTGAAATCCAGCACTCTGGGAGGACTCTCATTGAGGCAGGAGGACCACAAGTTGAGCCCAGCCTGGGCAACTTTGAGATCCTGTCTCAAAATAAAACATGACAAAAGGACTGGGGATGCAGCTCAGTGCAAAAGTCCATGGTTCAATGCTCAGTACTGGGAGGAAAAAATCTGTAGTGTGTATGACAAAGAAACCACATAAAAACGATAATAGATGTAGATCATTTTGTTTTTTTGAGACAGTGTCTTGAAATGCAATCCACGCTGCCCTTGAACTTGCTATATATATAGCCCAGCCTGCATTGAATTCACAGCCATCCTGGCTCAGTTTCTTGAATGCTGAGATTACAGGTGTCTGCCCCCGTACCTGACTATAGATGTAGATCTTTAATCAAATATAAATAGTGTATTTTATTTATTTTCAAGATGGGGCCTTACTATGTTGCTGTTTCCCAGGCTGCCCTTAAACTCTAGGGTTCAAGTCATCCTCCTGCCTTAGTCTCCAAGTGCTGGGACTATGGATGTGTGCCAACCACACCCAGCTGTATTTTGTTTTTTAAAGATTAAAGGTCATATCAGTTCGGGCTTATTGCTTTGGGAGGTACAGTACCAGAAGGTCACCTTAACCAAAAAGAAAATCATATGGATTATGAAAAGCTCATCAGGTATGCCTACAGTACAGAAGAAATGATATTATATAGTAACAGAGAGGAACCTAAAATCTGACAGAATACAAATTCCTCAGGCCTTTCTTACTTCATTATTTGGAGTTCAAAAGGACTGATGGTTGAATCTAATACATATATACATATATACGTATGCAGGTATGAGATTACATTTTTTGGTAAATATTGATATGAGGAACGTTCTTTATAAACATGAAAGAGCTAAAGATTTGACCAGCTCTTTTGCTATATTAATAATGAAACTTCTCTCAGGTAGAATAAATTTAAACCAAATTCACACTAAAAGATTCATAGGATTACTGATGTTTTTTCCTCTGAATTTTGAATTTCCCACCTTGAAGGTAAAGAAAGGTCATTAAAATTGCCACCAATGATTCAAATTAGAGAATGAGTCAGTGTTCCTGAAAAACATTTTTTTCTTTCTTGCTGGCCATCTTCTATATTTATTCACTGACCTAGATAAAAATTTGTACTGTAGTTTACTTTTAAAATTGCCTTTTAATTTTTAATGTATATTCTTCTATAACAAAGTGAAGAGATGATTTACCATAAGCCAATAAGGTTGTTATGCCTCAATTATGCCAGTACTCAAAGCAAAGTCAGCACCATACAAAAGGATTCTCTATCCCAGTTTCAAGGTGCTCTGTGATATTGTCTAGAACTACTTCCAGATACATTATGAAATCCTAAAACAAATTTTAAAAAGAGATCTCCCTATTACTTTGATTTCATTTCGCCACCTGCTGCGCAAGCACAAGGACCCGAGTTCAATCCCCAGTACCCAAAAAAAAAACTAGAGTAATTTGATTTCACTTTAATCTTGGAGTCATTCACAAACTCTTGGAAGGAGGAAGAGAGACTTTAACTCAATTATAATAGTATTTCAAACTTAATAGGTTTGAGTCTCAGCAGGCCTTGGGGTGAAAGGGTAGAGCTCCCATTTACTGCTGTTTGGCCTCAGTTGATACTATTGGGAGAATTAGAAGAAGGACTGAAAAATCAAAGGGCTAGCTTCCTTTCAGTTCTAGTTCTAACACTTTCCCACTTGGTAGCCTATATATAGTATAAGTATAGTATAAGTCACTGATCACCTCTGAATTTCATTTCGTTTTCTTCAAAATGAAAAAGACATCACTGACCTCCCACAGTTGCTTTGGAACTTAAGTGAGATAATGGATGTGAAAGCACACTGTGCTGTACAAATATAAGATATTATTAAAATTTGTGTGTGGATGTGTATTCTTCTATGAAATAAAATATTTTATGAACAAATACATAATTTAGAATGTACTTTCAGCCTTTACATTTCAGATAGATAAACTCCTTTTTTTTTTTTGTACCGGGGATCAAACAATAAACTCCTTTTGAGTGGAATTATTACAAGGAAAACATAATCCAAAAATTCAAGGAAAAGTGATATTATAGGAGAGTTTATTAGAAAATGCAAGGCGATGCATACAGCAAGTTAAACTCAATTTATTGGACAAAGATGAAAACTGATTCTCAAAGTAGAAATTGAAGAAGAATCTGAGTATGAATTGATAACTTTTGAAGTACCTTATTAGCTGAAAGGAAAACTGACAACAATATAGCTCGTGTTACCCTAGGTGTTAGGAGCTTTGAGATTGTTACATCTTGATTAGCACTTATGATATGGGTAAGAGTCTGAAAACAATGTGAATGCCTTCTTCACTTAATGTAGGTGATGAGTCACCTTCACTTAAGTAAGCACTGAATGATCTCAACCACAGAGCTAGCTGTGTGACCCTTGCTCTTAGTTTTCTTGCTTTCTGTAGCCTCTGTTTCACCTCATGCAGCACAACGTTTGTGCTTCGAATGAGCCATGCCTTTGCCGATTGGTCCAAACTCATGTTATTTCCTCCCCTGGATGCACTCTCCAGCCATTCTAGCAGCATTCCAGGTGTGTTTGATGGGCTATTAGAGGTGTGGCTCATGTTGACAGACAACATAAACTAATAAAGTTGACCAAAGGACTCCTGTTCCCAGCCAGCCTTGCATCAACGTGGAAGACTGGTGAATCTGTGTACATTCATTTTAACTTAAAATAAAATGTGTATATATCTGTTAAAAATATGACTTTTTATTTTTGCTAAGTGAATTTTATCATTAACTAAACAACTACCAATCTTAATTGTGCCAAAAAAGAAGTGTGTTTCTATAGAAGACAGATACAAGACCAACGATTTGAATAACAGATAAATGCTTGCTCAGTATAAATAAATTTACAATGGTCAGACTGTCTAAAAAATACTTCCTTGGTTGATAATCCGGAGGTTGGGAGATTTTCATCAGAGGCTGGTAAATATCTCTTAGAGGTGTTCTTTCATCTACTTGCTCACTTACTGACCAAAACATGTAATGGGCACTGTTCTCACCTGCTTTGTGTTGCTAAAACAGACTCCTGAGACTAGCTTATTTTTAAAGAACAGAGATATATTTTATACATTCCTGGAGACTGGCAAGTTCAAGATCTAACAGCCCAGATCTGCCAAGGGCCTCTGTACTGTGTTATTCCATGATGGAAGGTGGAAGGTAAAGAAGCCAAAAGAGCAAGAGAGAGCAGAACTTGCTTTTACAACAAATACATTCTTCTCCTCCCCCCAACCCGGCTACTGGGGATCGAGCTCAGGACCTTGCATTTGTGAGGCAGGCACAGTGCCACTGAGCTAAATCCCTGGGCATAACAAATACATTCTTGCAGTAATGAATCCATTCCCACAATAATAACATTAATCCATGCATGAGGACTGCCCTCTGTGACTTAAAATCCCACCTCTCAACACTGTTGCATTAGAGATTAAATTCCCAGCATATGAACATTGGGGCACACCTTTAAATCACACTAAGCTAATTCCATGCTCAATATATAGTTGCTGCCATGGGATAATCTGTTAATGTGATCCATAAAGGGATTCAAGTTTATGGAGCTTAGTCCAGAAGACTTAGGTTTGAGTGATAGAGGAAATGAGGCAAAGATGGGGATGAAGACCACAGTTTGCTTTTCCACTCAATGTGCAAAACTCCATCTGGGATCTTGTTAGAAATGAAGAATTTCAGCCTCCATCCCCTTCCCTGAATCAGAATCTACATTTTGATGAGATCTCAATGTGATCTGGTATTTGAAAAATGCTGCTCTAGCCCTGAGATCCCTACTTTTTATGACCCTATATCCTTCCATGCTGGTAACGAAAAATCCTCGAAAAAGTAAATGACTTTATAAGACTTTCAGCTGTGAAGTATCTCCAATTTGGGACCAAAATTTTAATTTAACATTTCACCTTAGTCTACACCTAAGTTTCCAGGACAGTCTGGAAAAAGTCTTATGTCCAAATGCCTTTTTTGTACATTGTTCTATTGGAAACCTCTGTGCTACATCACTGTTGTCCTTCACTAGCTGGGCATCTGCCTGACATTGGGCTTCCACAGATAGTAAAGGATTAAATCAAACAAGCAAGAAAATCTTTATGGTTGAATCTTTCCAATGTTATAACCTCTCTGACATTTTATAATTACTTTAGGAAACCTGGATATTTTTCTAAATATTAAAATTGAACACACACACACAAAGGCACACACCCCATACCCTAGAATGTGTCATCTGCTACTTGAGTAGACATCCCTGATGTTTGCCATTAGAACGAAAATTCAAACTCCTTACCATAGCCTAGGGGATCTAAAAATAAAAGACCCCTGTCATCCCTCAAGTCTCATTCAGTCTTCCTTGCGCCCTATATGCTAATTATGTGTCCCTTTGATAATTTACTGGGACATTTTTTTTCTGCATTAGGACCTCTGTATGCATAAATCTGTCTGCTTAGGTAACTCTTTGTAGCAACACCTGCCAAAGCAAACCCCTCCATTATTCTCTGTCACAGTCTCACATTTATTTCCTTCTTAGTACATTGTTAATCAGCTCTGTGACTTATTAGGTTTTTATGTGTTTATTGCCTCTTTTCTGGACCCACTGAAGTGTAATGTCTGTGAGGGCAGAAACCTTGTTTTACTGTCCATAGCAAGGTGCCTAGCACACAGCCGGCTTGCAATAAATATCTGTTGAATGAATTAATGAATATAGTAAAGCCACTTTTCCTCACACGTTTCATTTGCCTCAAATGAAATTATAAGCAATTATAACAAGTTGGATGAATTTTTCACAGAAATGAAATATAATAACTACTCACACACTTTGATTGCAAAAGTAAGGTAATTGAGGAAAAAAATGAGATGATAAATTTTCTTTTTCAGAGATAGAATATTTGTTTTGTCAGCTGTAACCTTGATATTATGACAGGTGTGCTGCAGTGTAGTTTTTTTCTGCTAAGTAGATGACATCATTTTAGTACAATCTTTCTTCTTTTTTTAATCTCTAACAGTGCTATTAATCAAGCACAAAGCTATAAAGTGAGCTTGGTGTCATCTTGTCCTTTGCTGACTTCCTGATTGGAAGACTCACCCTTGGCCTATGATCACATCCATTTGGCAGGAAGTCAGTTTATTTGATGTGTAAGGTCATCAACATGTTTCTTTTCTTGGTAGACTTGGTCCTGCTTCCCCAGAAACACAATATAAATGGAACAGATGTGTCAAACCTGCAGATACTAGTTCTCCTCATTTTCCAAATGCTTAACCTAGCTCATACCTGAGGAATAAACTGGATAACATGGGGGAGATTAGCGTTGAATATGACATCAATGAGTTGATCAGCCTCTTACTCTACCTGGCTGGCAGAGTCATAGGTTTTTTGAGGATAAGGATACTGTTTTCTTCCTTTGAGACTTTTTTTTTTAACTGAATTAAGATGTTTATTGCATTCTATTGTTGGTGGAAAAAATGTAACATACATTTATTTAGTACAACCTTGTGAAATACACAAAGCATAACTGTGTAAGAAGCATTTTTCTATTCCTAGTCCATTTCTGAGGACCAAATCATGAGCTGCTGTGCTGTAATTAAATGTCTTGCAATAGTTGGACACCAGGTTTCACATTTTTAATTTTCTCCTCTCAGTATTGGCAGCAATTCACCATTTTTTTTCAATTCCTTAACTATATCCAATCCTCCAACAAGCTCCCCTTTCACATACAGCTGAGGGTATGTTGGCCAGTTTGAGTACGCTTTTAATCCTTGCCGAACTTCTTCATTTTCCAATATATCAAATGCTTCAAATTCAACACCGGTACTATTCAATATTTCCAGAATTTGTTTGCTAAATGCACACTTTGCTTCCTATTTGTTTCCTTTCATAAAGAGTATCACAGAAGCTGTATTTGGCAGCACTTTGAGGCTTTCTTCTAATTTGGGAACTTTGGGGCAAATTGGAATAAGTTTTTAGCCCATGCCGAACTTCTTCATCTGAGAACATATCAAAACTGTTAAACTGAATATTATGATTGTGAAGAATTTCCACCATCTGCTTGCTGAAACCACAACGTGGTTCTTGAGGAGTTCCTTTCATGAACAACATGCAGGTGGCATTATGTATTAACTTCTTCAGGCGAAGGTTAAGATCTTTAAGATGCTTATTGGCACTGGGGGGGCGGGAAGGAGCCACTAGAAGCATGTCGCTGAACTTTTTTGGTCAACTCTGGGGCATGTGCACCATCTAATCAGTCGATTTTCTGAGAATTCTTGAAAAACAAAAGGTGGGAACAGAACTAATTTCATATTTTTCAGATATTTCAGGAACCGCTTCAGCTTCCAACTTCACAAATGAAACTTGAGGGTGTTCTTCAGCTAACTCCGCCATTACATCGTTCATTTGCACACACTGTGGAGCCCATGGTGCCCTGAAAAAGACCACAAGGACGGACTTGGCTTTGAGGCGCAGATGCTCCTCAAACTGCTGGGCCGAGCCGACCTCCACCACCGTTGCCACCACGTCAGCCGCCTCAGCCGCCCCCGCCGCCATGCGGCAGTTGCCAGCTCTTCCTTTGAAACTTTGTTGCCATCTATGCTGACTGCCTGCTGGGTTTATAATATTACTAATTATGCACACTGAAGTAGTTTGGATTCAGTGGAAGAATGTCCCACATACGTAATACAAACTACTTATGTTACAAACACAATCTGCTTACCCTCCAAAACAAAAACTTCCATCTGCTTCATTGAGCAACTCTAAGTAACACATGATAGTTGCAATGATTATATTGCTGAATGCATACTATATTCTAGGCACTGCTCTCAACGACTCACATAGATTATTTCATTTAATCCCCTGCTACAGAATGCCAACTGTTAAAATGTATGTGGAAATCCTAATGTAGTAAATGGGCTATTGTAGAGAATTTTATTGCTTGTTTATTAATATATTTAACTGAGAGGCTGGAATTTACCCTCATTTTCCTTAATTCTTAGGGTTCACAACAACACCATCTGATCAGAAGCCAAATCATGTTTGAATCAATTTTTCTAACTCCTATTCTTATAATACCCTTATTTAGTGAAGAAGTTGAGGTTCAGAGAAGTTAAAATCTCATGAATGGTATTTGTTAAATATACCATTGTTTGTTGAAGTTTCAGATAATTAGTTGTGATTTCCTTTATTATTTCCAAAAAGTAATCTCTACTATTTAAAAAACAAAAGCAAGGTAATAAATTTTTAGAGGTGCAAACTGCAAGTTACTTAACTTCTATCTTCAATGAAGTTTTTACATAGAAAACTTTATGGCTTCATTCCAAGGTTTTTACAAGGAGCTTTATAGAGAAATTTAAGAGTCATCCTGTAGTTCATCTATACTTCATTTCTACACATACCTGTGTTTTTTACTTGTTGTGACTGCTATGTAGATGCTATTTTATATTTGTTTACTAATTTTAATTTTCAAAACCATTAAGAAGGGAAAGGAAAAATTATGAGAAAGAAAAAAAGAAAAAAAAATGGAGACAAAGTCTATGTAAATAGGGAAGGGTGGGGGCGGTTAAGGGCACACAGGTAATGGGGGAAAAAATAAGAACTAAGATGCATCATGTTCAGGTACAAACACGCAATGATAAATGTAAATGTATTGTATACCTAAAATGTACCAATTAATATATAAATAAAAAAGAATAGTCATTTAGAATGAAGTATCATAAAAGAAATATTTTACAATATTTCTTTTTTTTCCCTTAAATTCTTTTATTGGTACATTTTAGGTATACAATATGTTTACATTTATCATTGGATGCTTGTACCTGTACATGATGTGTCTTGGTTTTTATTTTTCTCCCCACTACCTGTGTGCCCTTCACCCCCTCCATCCTTTCCTATTTACATAGACTTCATTTCCATTTTTTTTCTTTTCTCATAATTTTTCCTTTACAATATTTATGTCACTCTTTATTGCTTATATCAACTATATAGAAGAGTTCAGTGCCATAAAAAACTAGACAATCTAGATCAGGAATGCTATGGTCTGAATGTGTATGTGCCCTCAAAATTATATGTTGAAATCCTAACCTCCAAAGTAATGGCGTTATGACATGGACCCTTGGGGGGCGATATTGAGCTATAAGGGCAAAGCTCTCAGGAATGGAATAAGTGCTTTTATAAAGACCCCAGAGAGCTCTCTTGCCCCTTCCACCATGTCAGGGCACAGAAAAAACAAGCTAAGAAGCACACATACTCCTAAAATTGGCTGGCTCTTTAATCTTGACCTACTCAGATTCAAGACTGTGAGAAATAACTTTTTTTGGTGCTTAAAGCCACCTATTTGTGATATTTTTGTTAGAGAAGTTCGAATAGACTAAGGCACAGAGGTTTTAACCTGAATGTACATTGGACTCACCTAGATGCAAATACCATGGCGGGAGTAGTTTTGAAAAAATATGAGTATAAAAACATATGATCTTAGAGAAATAGACCTCCATTGACCAATTGTATCAGAATCTCTAGGACAGATCCTGGGCATCAGTATTTTCTAGCTGCCCCTTTCTTCCATGATTTTAATGTACAGCTTGAGTTTACAACTGCTGATGTAGAAGAGATCATTGTTTATTGCACTAAGATCTTGAATCACTCCAACTCTTACCTCAAGAGCCACAGGGGTGTGATGTACCATCAATCATTAATCACTCCAAATATTATTGGGTTCATAAGATTTTTTGTTAGCAATTTCAAGTCAGCCATTATAGTTTGTATAATAGCTATGTTCATCTCTGAGTTCTTAATAATTGTAGAGATAGAACAATCTTCCTAAATATTCGACATTTTTCTTTTCTTTTCTTTTTTTGGTACTAGGGATCAAACTCGAGACCTTGCACTTCGAGGCAGGCAGCAGCACCACTGAGCTAAATCCCCAGCCCAATATTTGACATTTTTAATGTGAAAGGAAGATAAAGAGTATCTGATAGACTGAAAAAAAATGTTGCCCTAGGGCTTATGTTTTGAAGCTTCCCTTTGAAGTCTAATAAGCTGGTTTATTTGGAAATCTCTGTTCTAAAACTAAAACAATGATTTAACTTTACACATTTCTCCCAAATCCTGCAACAATCTTTAAATGTCTGCAGTTACACGCACAGTGAAATGGGACCCAGAGGTTTTCATTAATTCATGTCCAGGAAATTCAGTAATAAAACTTAAATTTATAGTCACTGATCCTGAAAATCTCTTCTCACTAAAGGACTCTGAAAGTCATGGGGAAAGATAACCACTTCTAGGTCAAGACACCAAGGAGACTCAACTCTAGATGGCTGATTAAAAGAATTATCTCAAATTCCACAGTGATAACATTGGAACAGACTTGGTTGTAAGTTATTTATTTACTCAGCCATCTGGTGTCAGGCACTAGAGGAAAGAAGTTTATTATAAAATTTATAAATGAACCTACATTTTATTGCATCAAATTTGAAAGGCTATTTTGGCCCATTGTCCTGTCCAAAAAAGGCTCATTCTCTGGTCAGATTGCAGAGTCGCTGGACCTTGGCCACTGATGGACACTAATCCAAAAGCCATTCTATGAGATCTCTTTTCTCTATGGGGAACAGAATTCAGGGAAAAGCTTTCCCTAATTCTCCTCCAGGAATGAGCCACCTGCCAGAAACATAGAGAACCCTCTCCACGGGGCCACAGCATTCAAACTTGGCACAGTGTCACTATATAAACCCTACATACATAATTCCTGGCCAGGACTGAGTATTATGGAGGAAAGGAAAAGACAGGTGCATGCCTAGGATCTTTGAGCTTCTTTGTTACCTTTGGTGTCTATTTTGTAATCCTACTGTGGATAACAGAATGAAATGTAAATAGAAAGCTTTCTTCCTTAAGGAAGAAATGGTGCTTTCTTTTATATTCATGTACAGTGGACCCTTGACTTACGAACTCATTTTATTTACGAGGCTGATTGTAACTCAAGTTGGTCAATTGAAGGCTCAGGCTCCTCTACACAGCCTTCAAAGTCTCTCCTGTACACAGGCAGATCTCAATGTCCTTAGAGAGACATTGGCCCAGGATTTCTCAGTTAACCCCACACAGGAAAGGATGTTGTAATGTTCCTTCCAGAACTCTTTCAGGGTTAAATCTGTATCTGAGACCATCTGGAAACACAAGCAGCCTGCATTTGGGTCATAACTCAAGACTTTGGTTGTAAGTTAAAACTAAAATTCCAGTTGTAACCCAAGTTGTTCATATGTCAGGCCGGTTATAATTCAAGGGTCCACTGTGTATCTTTTTGGTTCTGTGCTCCCCAGCATTCCTCTTTTCCTATGTTGAGACCTGGTTCATGAATTTCAAAATGCTGCCATTAGAGATAGCAAAAGACTCCTCATAATCAGGATGCTGTCAAGAGCAAGCACCTAATAACCCAATGGCCTTTTTGGTGGTCAGTTTTATTTTCCATTTGAATCTGAAACTGGCTCTGATGAGAAACAGCATGGTAAAAAACATTTTTAGAATTACAAGGGTACTTTTGTTACATGTAAGAAGTTGTTGAATATGAAGGGAGGGACCAAATCCTGAAGAGGGGAACTTCATATTTAAAACCATGATAGCAATGGGCAATGCTGATTTTGTTGAACTGCTAACAAGGAATTTCCTTATTGTTATACTGCACAAACATTCTACTGAACCCATATTCATCTACCTGTAGCTAGTGAGATGTGATGATTTCTGTATTCAGAGGGACTGAATTTGATCTTTTAATGAGGAGATACAAGTCTTTTGTTGTATTCCTAATCCAAAGACTTCCAAATATATTGTTTTACAGATTTGTTTTTGTTTCATGCAGTAGATTTTTTATTTTTTGCCACATGCATTTTCTTCGTTTTTAAAATTATGCCCCTACATTCTTGGTACAATTTTAAAAAGACAATAAAGGGCAACATATTCTTAAAAGTGATTTATTTAATGTGTTACAGTACTTAGGGTTTCTGAAGGGTTTGTGTTAGAAGTACATTTATGGGGCTGGGGATTTAGCTCAGTTGTTCCACCACCTGGTCTGCAAGCGCAAGGACCCGAGTTCAACCCCCAGTACCAAAAAAAAAAAAAAGAAGTACATTTATGAACGTGCACACTTTCTCCTGTCCTATTGTATCTTTTATAGCAAGGACAATGTTGTGAATTTTTTTTCTTCCACTCATAATAATTTGGCACAATGGTTTACTCATAAACAACTCATAATAAGTATTTATTTGTTGGTTGATTTTATGTTACATATGGGACACAATCTATAATACTCAATTTTGACATTCTGAGACAGTGCTAAACTTCTTTTTAATTCATTAAGTTTATTGGTACATTTTAGGTATACAATATAATGACATTCATCATTGAGAATTTGTACTTTTACATGATATATCTTGGTTCTTATTTTTTCCCTATATTGCTAAACTTTTAAAAAAGACAAATTTCTCTTCTATTTCCATTTCTTCCCCTTTTCTATTCACTCTACATCCACTAAAATGTAGCTCACCGTTTCACTAAAAACAGCTGTTTTGAGGGTCACCAGCGAACGCTTAGTTGAAAAGCCTACTGTTACCTTGTGGTTGATATTTTCTGGAACCTCTCTATGTACTCTCTGAACTCTCCCTCTTTTGGCTTCCATGCCATCTCTTACTTCTTTGCTCCTTCTCAGTATAGGTTGTAGGTTTAAAGATAGTGGTGAGTTCATCATAGTGCACACTCTCTTCTCCTTTTACCCTACTTTAAGATATCTCATCCACTTGCAAGACTTCAGTATACCTACTAGTGTATTGTAAGTTGGCCCGTCCCAGTGGATAGTTTTCCTGAGGTGTGGACCATAGTTCCAGCTGTTTGCTAAATTTCTATCTGGATATCTCAAAGGCATTGGAAACTCAACATATGAAAACTGAATTCTTCATGATGCCCACAGTTCCCATTCCAACATAACTCTTCCTCCTTAACCCACTTTATATTTTGACTTAGTGAGTTCCACTCCACCCCCACCTGACTTGTCCCAGATAAAAAGCTTGGAACTACTTGCAGAAGTTGCCTTTGAAAAATTCTTTTTTTTTTTTGGTACCGGGGATCAAACTCGGGACCTTTCGCTTGTGAGGCAGGCGGCAGCACCACTGAGCTAAATCCCCGGCCCAACTTTTGAAAAATTCTTTAGTCATGAGAGAACATGTTCTTTTATTTTTATTTTTTCTATGGAAGTGAGGATTAAACCCACTGAGCACTGAACTACACTCTAGCTCTTTTTATTTATTTTTTATTATGACACAGAGTCTCACCAAGTTGCCCAATCTGGCCACTCATGTGTGATCCTCCTGTCTCAGGTCTTTGAGTTTTAGGCCAAGGAAGACCCAAGGCAAAACCAACAAGATAATCTGTGAGGAATTTAAAGTGAAAGTTTTATTGCCTTGGGTCACCATATACCTGGGTCATGAATCTAGAATCGGTCCTTGGTCAGGGGAATTTGGAGTTATATGCAGAGGGATCTGGGATTAGGAGATGTGGGTAAGGTGATTGGGCAGAAAGGGACAAAACAGGGTTGATTGCTAGGTTGGGCTAAGTTCTGTTTTTCTAAGTTAAATGGTATGATCTGCTCAAGGTTGAGTTAAATTCTACTTTTCTAAGCTAGGTTTTTACCTCTTAGAAATGATGTGGGCTGTCCTCCTGGAAGGAAGGTGCTACATTCTCTCCTCACATGGAGCAGCTGTGATTACAGGTGTGTGCCATGGTGCCTGGCTGAGAACAAGCTCTTAATCCTCTCTACCTGTAGCCTTCATCTATCAGCACCCATCTCAAGTACTGTCTCCTTTCTGAGACCTGTGTCATACTCCATAAAGCATGTTTAGATACTCTTACCTCTGGGTGCCCATAGACTCGTACTATAACACAAAACCATGTTGTATTACAGTTGTCTATGTACATTTGCTTCCTCCACTGGACTGTAAGCTCCTCGAGAATAAGAGGTATAGATTGCTTATCATTTTACAAACCAATAGGTAGCACTGGTAGATAATAGAAGCTCAATAAATACTAGTTTCTGGAAAGAGGAGATTAGTTATTGGAATGGAAAATAGAGCTAAGAGAAGATTACTGACAACTCAATTCCTTGCCCGGTTAGTATTTTATCCAGATAATCCTTGGTTTTTAAACCCTTGAACCAGCTGACACTTCCTTTCAAGATAAAAACTGCATACTGAAGAAGAACTAATGGGAGTAACCAAACTGAGTGGAGTAGAGGAGAGAAAAGATTCCCATAAAGTGAGAGAGAGAACAAAGCCAGATTTCCGAAAAAAGAAGCTAAAATTTTGAACAGAAGAGTTATAGAGCAAAGGTCAGATAATAAATATTTTAGGGCTTGAGACCTACATGTCTCTGTTGGAAGTACTTTGTCATTTTAGCATAAGAGCAGTGATAGGCAATATGTAAACAAATAATCATATTTATAGTCCAATAAAATTTGTAAAAGCAAGTGATGAGCTGAATTTAGTCCACGAGCCATGGGTTGCAGACTTCTGCTCTGGAATCATGAAGTTAGAAAAGCTATTCTGACCCATCCTTCCTTCCTAAAAGTTCATCAAATCTACTTTAGTATAAAAGTTAGCAACAGAAAACTTTTCAGTTTTCAGTTCTATACAAACGTATCATAAAAAAGAGAATGAGGAACAAGGTAATTTTCCTTCAACAAGAGCTCCCAAAATAAAAATAAATTCCACAACAATAGAACATCTCCAAAAAGCAAGTAAAAATTCTAAATAAATATTTCAATTTCAGAAAAATAAGAATAGATATGAACTAACTACCCAAGTTAGAATTAGACTAATTGGGGAGTGAGGTGACAGATGACAGGAAGAATTAGAACTTTAAGAAAAAATAATTTTAATAATGACTCCTAAAATAGAAAGTATATAAATAAATACAGCAAATTATCCCTTAAGAAGTTAAAAGGAGAGGATGAAGATGTTTTAAATAAAGCAGAATAAGAGATTTTTAAAAGATTTTGGAGAAAGAAATGGACATACAAGAACAAAAATGATCCAATATTTGTAATAGCATTTCCTGATGAAGAAACTTTAAGAAATGTGACATATGTGTGTGTGTATATATATATATGTATGGAGAGAGAGACTGCCAAAGAAAGAAAGAAAGAAAGAAAGAAAGAAAGAAAGAAAGAAAGAAAGAAAGAAAGAAAGAAAGAAAAAAAAGAAAGAAACGTATATACACTTCAGGAAAAGAAAAACAGTATGATGTTTTTTCAACAGATGGTGTTACCCTCATATGGGGGCTCCTAGAGGATGTCACATATAGCAGAAAACCCACCACGCTGCTGGCCCTTAGAGAAGAAATTGAAAATGCATGTGCAGCAATCTCAGTGACCAAAGTTACCCAAGCAGTAGTTCACTGTACTAATAAATGTCTGGAAGCTGATGGCCACCACTGAGCATCTCTTGTAATTGTCAAAGCCAAAGTTCATATGTATTAACCTCATGATGTCTCAATAAATTTAGTATTAAAATATTTATACAAGTTTTTCTGAAGTGTGTATACATTTTTTGGTGGACTCTGTATGTATAAATAGATAACCTTAAAAATTTTTAGCTCTAAGGACCATGGGTAGAAGTAAGACTAGTTCTGAAACTAGTTTTTTACAGATTTGATTTTGAGAACTATGAAAATTTTTATAGTTATAAAAAATGAAATTTTAGGGGCTGGAGATTTAGCTCAGTGGCGCTGTGCCTGCCTCATAAGCCCAACGTCCTGCGTTTGATCCCCGTACCGAAAAAAGAAAAAAATTTTTAAAAAAAATATTTTCTTGGGCAGGGGATTTAGCTCAGCGGTTCCGGTGCCTGCCTCGCAAGTGCAAGGTCCCGAGTTCAATTCCCAGTACCAAAAAAAAAAAATTTTTTTTCTTAAAAAAAAAAAATCTTAAAATAAAAATAGAAGTCTGAAAAATGTGTCTAATTGGTAGCATCATACAAATAGAAAAAATTCAAATGAGTTCATAAGACAGTACTCTTTATGTATTAATAATAGGATATATCTTAGGAACAACAAGATTTGCAAGCAAGAAAAATAATTGAACCACTTAATAGTTATATCATTAGAGATAGTGTTGGTGTTATCACTTGGAAGCTGTCAGATGTGTATCATTGGACACGGCAACTGAGTGAATAATTATGCAATATTTTGATGGCTATACTTGATACTGTTGGAAACTGGGATTCTGAACATAAGAGAAAGAAGATACATCTGTAATGTAAGTAAAGACCCCAGAATCATTTTGATGGTTAATTTTGGTAATTTGACTGGGGTCAAACATTATTTTTGGGTATTTTTGTGACACATTTAAATTGGTAGACTGAGTCAAGCAGATCATCCTCCTTAATGGGGGAGGCTCATCCAATCAGGCAAAGGCTTCAATAGAATAAAAAGAATGAGCCTCCCCTGAGCAAGTGAGCAAGGGAGAATTCTTCCTGCCCGACAGCTTTTGTACTAAGACATCAGCATTCTTCCTCTGCTGGACTGGAACTATACCATTGATTCTCCCAGGGGCCTAGCTTGCTGACTCAATCTGCAGATATCGGGGCTTGCCAGGTCCATGGTCATGTAAGCCAATTTCTTACAATAATTCTATGTATGTATCTATGTGTCTATCTATCTTCACATACATTCTATAGGTTCTGTTTCTCTGGAATGAATTTGAATTTAAAGGATCAATATGAGTTAGTAATGTTTTAATATATGTGCTGCCGAAGTGAGCATAGTAATGTTTTATTTTAAAAACATTTCCTGTCTGTCTACTTAAAAAACCTAAAAACAGCCAGGTGTGGTGGTGCATGCCTATAATCCCTGCACTCTGGAGGCTGAGGCAGGAGGATCGCTGTGAGTCCAAGGCCAGGGAGACCCTAACTCAAAAAACAAAAAAACAAAAACAAAATAAAAATCTTAAAAAAATGATCAAATTAGCTTGTGATCTCTAAATACTAGTTCCCATGAAAAGGAATCAGAGGTCCTTGGGGGAAATGCCTAGTTCTGATCCAGAATGAGAAATATACATGGTATGTTTGGAACATCTTGTCATATCAGAATAAACCATGAAACCCTAAGAGGATCATGTCAGAAGGATCTAATAGCCAATTTGAAGTGTTTGCCACTGGCCGAAGAAAAAGATTTTTTTTCACGTACTGGAGACTGAATCTATAGCCTTCGCAGTGAGCTGCACCCTAGTCCTTTCTATTTTTTATTTTGAGACCAGATCTCCCTAAGTTGCTGAGTTGTCCAGGATGAGCTCAAACTTGCAATTTTCCTGCCTTAGCATCCCAGAGTGCTGGGATTACAGGCATGTGCTATCATGCCTGAATCAAGATGGGATGATTTGAGTGTGGATAAAAGATAATAATTCTAATAGGTTGAACCACAAAAAGTATTTTTAAGTCTATGTGTTCATAACATTACTAAAAGCAACAACTGGTTAGTGAACATTGTAGGTCACTATAGTAACCCAATTTATTTTGTTTTGGGTACCAGGGATCGAACTCAGAACCTTGCACTTACTAGGCAGGCATAGTGCCACTAAGCTAAATCCCCAGCTCAACCCAACTTATTTTGAAAAATGAAAATAAAAAAGTCGGTAAACATTGATCTTGGCTTTGTTTTATGAACCTTATTCCTGGGGAGCTAGAGTAGATAAAGGGAGGTTTCTTTTTATTCTGTCTAATAAGTAAAAGAATAATAGAATTATAATATTATGATATTTCAATACTTAATGAATGAATGCATCTAGACATCTGCCTACATGATAAAATAAGAGATAAACAGCCATTTAGTGCTTCTAATAAAAACACGTCACATCTATCAAGTACAGTAATACCTTGGTTCATGAACACTTCTGTTCATGAATAACTTCTTTCATGAACAGAAGCATTTGGCAAAATTTTGCTTCCATTTGGGAACTCCACATTGAGTGACAAACATGAACATAGGCATCTTCCCTGCTCTGACACATGGTGGTGGCTTCCTCTAGTCAAGACTGTGGTCTCAGGCAGCCCTGTGCACACTTGCTGTGAAGCTTTTTTGAGTACTTTTTAGCACACACAGTACTGTAGAGTATTATCCATCTAGCATGGCTCCAAAGAAAGTGCAGAGCAAGCATGGTGGTAAAATGAAAGTGCAGGGCAGTAATGAAGGTGGTAAGAGTGTACAGAACAAGAATGGTAAGAAGAAGGTTTTGACGAAAATAATCATTGAATTGAAGAAGGAAATCGTAACAAATCATGAGTGTGGTATTCGTGTGACTGATCTGGCCTCAGAATACAAGATGGCAAAGGCCACAATTCAACTTTTTTTTTTCTGGTACCAGGGATCGAACTTGGGACTTTGTGCTTGCGAGGCAGGAGGTGGCACCACTGAGCTAAATCCCTGGCCCACAATTCAATTATTTTGAAGAATAAAGATCTGGGTCTGGTGGAGCATGCCTGTAATCCCAGAGCTTGGGGGCTGAGGAAGAAGGATCACCATCAGTTCAAAGCCAGCTTGTCTCAAAAAAAAAAAAAAAAAAGAATAAAGATGCCATCAAAGCAGCTGATGTGGCAAAAAGAGTAATGATGCTAATCAAGCAGAAGACACTAGTGCTAGAAGAGGTAGAAAAACTTTTGTCAGTGTGGCTGAATGAGAAACAGCTGGCAGGTGATAGCATTAGTGAAGCTATGATCTGTGAAAAAGCCGGGAAATTGCACAGTGATTTATTGCAAGAAAACCCCCCTACAAGAGCAATAAGTGATTAATGTAAAGCCAGTAGAAGATGGTTTGACAAATTCTGCAAGAGAAGTGGCATCCACAGTATGATTAAGACATGGTGAGGCTTCCAGTTCTGACAAGGCCACTGCAGAAGCCTACAAGAAAGGATTCTCAGAATTCCTAAAGCCATAAGCATACATTGCTCAACAAGTGTTCAACTGCAGCAAAACAGGGCTTTTCTGGAAGAAGATGCCAAACAGAACTGATATTATACAGGAGGAAAAGGCCCTGCCAGGGCACACACCCATGAAGGACACATTGATTTTTTTGCTGTGTGCAAACACAAGCACCATTCTGAACTAAGCCACTACTGGTTTACCATTCCCAGACCCCGCTTGTATTCAAGGAACAGAATGTGCACAAGGACAGATTGCCCGTCATGTGGAGGGCCAGTGGAAAGGCTTGGGTACAAGGCAGTTGTTCATGGAATGGCTGCACAAGGTGTTCATACCAACTGTTAAGATTTTTTTTCCCCCTGGCACCAGGGAACTCAGCACCTTGCACCTGTGAGGCAGATGCCGTGCCACTGAGCTAAATCCCCAGCCTCTTCACACCAACTGTTAAGAAATATCTTTCTGACAATCAGCTGCATGAAAAGTCCCTTCTCCTGATAGACAGTACTCTGGCACACCCTCCAGCACTGGTGGATAATATGGACACTGAATATGACTTCACAAATGTCAAGTTCCTTCCCCCCAGTGTGACACCTCTTCTGCAGCCCATGGAACAGCAAGTGATCTGCAACTTCAAGAAGCTGTACACAAAGGTGCTCTTTTCCAGGTGTTTTAATGCCACTGAAAAGACATCCTTGACTCTGAAAGAGTTCTGGAAGAAATATTTCAATGTCCTCCACTGCATCAACCTCATTGACAAGGCCTAGGATGATGTCACGTACTGGATCTTAAACAGCCTGAAGGAAACTGTGGCCAGAATGTGTAACTGAACATGACTCTGAAGGGTCTGATGCACAGATAGTGGAGGAGATTGTGTCCATGGGCGAGAGTATGGGTCTGAACATCGATAGTGCAGACATACTGGAGCTTGGTGAGGACCATTCAGAGGAACTGATGGTGGAAGAACTTTTTGAACTCCAGAAGGAGCAGCATAAGGCATTTGTTGAGGAGCATTTCACTAAGGAAGAGGAAGACAGGGAGGAGGTTAGCAATGATGTGGTAAAATACATTATGGAAAAATGGAATGAATACTGGAATTTGTGAGAAGCACTGCTCCAACCTAACTGTAATGAACAGTGTTGAATCTGATGAATGATAACATGGTCTCTCATTTCTGGATAGTTATGTAGTTCAGGAGAAAACAGGTGACATTAGACAGATTTTTTCATCATACTCAGTGACTATATCATCCACCAAGGCTGGAGGGTGTTCTAGGCCATTGTCCATTAGAAGAAGGCACCTTTCAGGCAATTCAGACAAAGAGCAGAGGAAACCTCTGAAGATCTCTCAATGTCCTTATGGAGGAGGACTCTTCCTCCAAACAATGACCTCCCCTCCATCTTCCTGTTCTTCCAGCCAGAAGTCACCTCAAGCAAGGTTACTGTTCTCTCTCTTCACACTGTATTGTACTGTACTATACTTTGTTTTACACTTTTGTGGTTAAAAAATACATATGATTCAGAACATATTAACCTTATTTACATTGAACCTTATGGGAAAATTTGATTCGTTTCATGACCAATTTGGTTCTCAATCAGAATTGTGGAACGAATTAAGTTGGTGAACTGAGGTACCACTGTATCATTGCTGAAGGATACCAAATCTGAATCTTTTCAATTTTGTTAGATTTGGGCATACATTTATTTATTTTTCTTTCATTATTTTAAAACTAGCACAAATTCATTATACAGAATACAGGGGTGCTTTAGTTTTAGAAATGATGGGCATGTTTTTTGTTTGTGTAGGAAAGAAGACCACGGTCATATTTGCCACCTGATATGGAGTTTGCAAATAAAAACAAAATTTTTCCAAATGCTTCTGTTTGTGAACCAAATTGTTTGTAAACAAAAGCATTTGTGACCCGAGTACCACTGGAGTGGCTTTCCTTTTGACATATTTGTACATGTAAATTATATACTTTGATCTTTTCCATGCCCACTATCCCCTTAAGCCTTCGCTCCTCATTCCCCTTACTCCCTTCTTTTCTCTACTAGTCTCCTTCATACTTTCACTTGACAAAAAATTTAAAAAGAGAGTCGCAGAATGTGTTGACAATACCGCATAGTTTCAATCAGCAAAATCCAGTCCGTGTCCATAGGAAAAATGACCTGGGTTCTTCAACAAATAAATTAGAAAGATAAAAAGAGCAAAGAGAAGCAGGGAAAGGGTAGAAATTTAAAAAGACCTAAGAAACATGTAGTGAATTACAATGAGGGGGATTTACTTGGATTTTGATTCAAACAGACTTTTTTTTTTTTTGGCACCAGGGATCGAACTCAGGTCCTTGCACTTGCGAGGCAGGCAGCAGAACCACTGAGCTAAATCCCCAGCCCCTATTCAAACAGACTTTTAACAATTAATATATTGATAAGACAAAATTTTAAACCCTAATTTTATGTATGAGAGTATTGACTATTACCAAATGCTTTAGATATGATAATAGTATTATGGTTATGTTTTTTAGAAAAACTAATCTTTTAGAGATGTGCTGAACTATTTTTGAATGAAGTAGTATGATGTGAAGGATTTGCTTCAAAATTATATGGAAGGAAGGAATTCAGTGGGACATAAAGGAAATGAAGTAGGTCATGAGTTTAGAATTCTTGAAGCTGATTGAGCCAGGTATGGTGGTGTATTCCTGTAATCCCAGTTACTTGGGAGACTGAAGAAGGAAGATCACAAGTTCCAGGCCAACCTGGAAAGCTTAGCAAGACCCTGTCTTAAAATAAAAATTAGAAAAGGCTGCACCCTAGATTTGATTCCCAATACTGGGAGGAAAAAAGATTCACAAAATTTTCCATTATAAAACGTTTTTTTAAAAATCTAAACTTTGACTCCCGATGCAGACCAATTTTAACCATTAATTTGGTCATGGGAAAAAGCAAGCAAATTCCAGAATTTTCCACACATAAAAATTCTGATTGGGTTCTCAAAACAAGGGACAGAGGCAGTGATTAAAAATGTCAGCACTGGGAGTTCATGAATTCTATTTTCTCATCTGACTTTGCCAAGAATTTTTTTGTGCTCTTTAGCAATATCAGATTTGTCTGTCTTGATTTGGTTTCTCTCCAAAAGTGGTCAAAAGTCAGAATACACATTATGATTTATCAAAAGGCAGTAGTTCCAGCCAAAGAAGGGTTTACCATTTGCCCAAAGAGGACTCACTACTCTATTTTAGAAGAAAAATTAATTAGCTAAGTAACTATCAAGTCAATGGATTATATGACAAATGTAAAATGAAAACTTTCACAGGGGAAAAAAAATGCTTTCTATGAAAAGCTATTATTGACCAAAGCTTTATAAATAACAGTATTACTCAAAATAGTGGTATTTTTTTCACTTTAATATAAGATCTCATGGTTGGAGTCCTCTAAAACCATTATTCTTTTTCATATTTACCTTTCTGTTTAGTATTTGAAATGTTGTAATATTAATGCTTTCTACACTGGTTTTCATCTATAGTTTACATTAATTTCTTGTATAAAGGGTTGCTACTAAGAATTAAGATGTTTTCTATTACCAATATCTACAGACAGCCTTGCAAACAACTGAAAAGCAATGATACATATCTATTTGTCTGTCTCATGCCAGAAATAAATGGAGTAGTAAATTAAATAGAATCAACTTTTTCTTTCACCCACCTGGCATCAATTGTTTTCAACCCTAATCATTCAGTTGAGGATAATTTGTCTGCCAAAGAGGTTGAGGTTCATCCTGGAATTCTCCATTGCTTATGTAACAACTAGACAATTCCCTTCTCTATGTGTATAGGGTCCGTTTTTCATACTGATCCTCTCCCATGCATTTAGACATGATTTGACAACCAAAAAGATACATCTACTCTAGTTTTCTCTCTTATATCTGCAAGTTATGTTGTCCATGATATACTTATTCATCTGTTTCATATTTAGGTACTCTTCCTTAGTGTAAGAAAATGCTGTCATGCTATTGGAAAAAGTAAAAGTATATGGGAGGAAATTACAGAACCGAACTATGACATATTTGATAGGAAGAAAGAGAGAAATGGAGGGAGAGGGGTGAAAGCAAAATGTACACACCAGAAAAATTTGAAATATCCATAACTGACAGAAATTAGTGGTGAATCATTAATTAAAAATCCTTGTTCTAGATTATTGAGAAGATATCCTACCAAAATACACATACTATGAATCGTGGGTTGACAATGGTATGGGAAAAAGTATAATGTATCTGTACATATGTATATGTGTGTGTGTGTGTGTGTGTGTGTGGAAAGAGAGACTGAGAGAGGCTGACTTAGAAATGCTCAAAACTAGCTAGTATTAGTTAATAAATTTTCTTCTGGATTCATTAAAAATTGCAGAGAGACTGGAGTTAGAATGGAACTGGGATTATAAATGTGGTATTAGAAGTTCAGCAACAGAAACTGAGCTCTTCTTCATCCCTATCATTTTCAATCCAATGACCACCTACCTACAAATCCTGCTGTCCTAGAACTTACAATACGTTCACCCACCCAGTCCTTCCCAAACTACTTCAATAGGATCTCAAAATGAGCCTAGATTTCATGATTCTGAATCTTGCTCACCAAAGACAGTCCCCACAAAGCTTTAAACACATGGTCTTGACTTTACCAAATGCCTTCTTGCAGTAGGAGAGACAGTACCTGGTAAGTAGAAGTGATGCATACATTCTCCTAGGACCCAAAGCCATGCAGATATAAGTTCAAAACAAAGAATCCCTAAGTTCAGAATGCATTAGAATTTCCTAGGAGATATATGTTTAAAACAGGTTCTTGGACTTTCAGAAATTCTAATTCATAAACTCTAAGGTGGGTCACAGGAACCTATTTCTGTATTTCTGTGAAGCCCCTCAGGTATATTTTTCTTGGTTATGCAAAAACTATATTTTGAGGAATTCAGGTAGGGGTTATATTAGTCACTTTCATGTCACTGGGATAGAATACTTGACACAACACAAATGAGAGCAGAAGTTTATTTTGATTCATGCTTTTAGTGGGTTCTGTCCATGACTGGCCAGCCTTAAGGCACATAGAGCATGGTGGAAAGGCTCAGCAGAGAAAAGTTTTTTATGCCATGGCAACTAGGAATCAGAGAGACAGGGAAGGAGCCAAGGATGAGACTATTCTCTTCCAAGTCATGCCCCTGTGATCTGCCCTTTCAACCAGCCCCATCTTTGAATATAAGACTTTTGTGGGACATTTTAGATCTAAACCATAATATTCCACCCTTTGCTCCCAAAAGACTCATGCCCATCTCATTATATAAAATGATTTTGTCAATCTCTAAGAGTTTCCAAAGATTTAACAGTGTCAACACTGCTGAAAAGTCTATGTCCAAAGCTTCTTCTGAGATTTAAAGCAAACTCTTAGCTGTGAACTATTGTTTAAAAAAAAAGTTAAATATTTCCATCATATAATAGCAGAGGGTAAATTTTTCCATTCCAAAATGGGGAAGAAGGGAATAGAAATCAGACCAAAGAAAGACCAAAACTCATCAAGGAAAACATTAAATTCTGTAGCTGCATGTCAAGCACCCAGGGCATGTTGTGGTGAGATGTGAACTCTAAAGGGCTTGGGCAGCCCTGCCCCTGTGGTGTTGTATGTTGAAGTTCACATGGCCTCTCTGTTGGGCAGGCTCCATTTGCTGCCTGTGGTTTTCCTCAGCAGACATTCCACATTCCTGTCATCTCCAACTTCCTGGGATCTCCACTGTGCCTCCAGCTTCACTCTCACAGCTTTGCATACTGCTCTCTCAGGAGTATATGGTCTGGCCTCCCAGATCTGAAATCTGAATGGCATCCTCTGTAATGGTCTTATATTCTTCATGTTTGAGAAACCATAAGGATAATGTCAAAGCATACTGCCAGCTAGACCAATAGCTGGGCCTCTTTCGATCATGGCTGCAGAGGCCTCTGAGTGTCTGAATTGCTGACTGTGATAAAACAAATCCTAGAAAACCAATTCCTTGAGAAACTCTTCTCAACCAGGATGTCTGGAGTGCTCTTCTCAAAGCAATCTTTCAAAGGCATTTACTTTTCCCCTTCTACAACATTGAGCCTGCTAACAGTAGTGTCTGGCCAATTTCTGAGGTGTCATCAAGCCATTTTCCTATTATCCTGATGTTTGCAAATTACTTGGGTTCTTTTTAATGCTAATTTCAGCAACCACACTTTTCTTTGCTCTGACTTTACAGATCAAGCTTCACATCATTTGGCTCTGCTTTTTGCTTCTGATTTTTGCTATAAATCTGGCTGAAAGCAGGTAGAAATACTTATGCTACAGACTGAATCCTGGGTTGTCTTGAAATTTCCTCTGCCAAATTAATTAGTCCTCTGGCTTCATCTCTGTCTCAGTCTCCTTCATCCCAGGGTATGAACAAAATGTAGATAATTTTTCTGCCAGAGAATAGCACACACGGCCCCTAGTAGAACTGCCAATCGAGTCCTTGTTTCCAATTGAAACCTCCTGAGATTTCCCTTTACTATTCACATTCCAGTCAGCATTCTGGTCTTCTGAGCTGTGACCCATATCTCACATCAAGCACTGCTCACAACATTCTAGGGCTTCTCTAGCCTGCATCTCCAAACCTCTCTAGATTCCTTCCAAAAACCAGTTCCAAAGACTTCTGAACCATATGATCAGGTACAGTCACAGCAATGATCCTGCTTATGACACCAATCTTCTGTATTAGTCACTTTATCGTCACTGGCTCAAAATAGCTGACACACCTCAACTTATAAGAGGGGAGGATTATTCTGCCTCACAGCTTCAGTGGGTTTAGTCCATGGTAGGCTGCTTGCAAGGCAGAAATGGCATGGTGAAAGGGCAGATGGAGGAAAGCTTCACATGCCATGGCAGCCAGGAATCAGAAAGACAGGAGCCAAGGATGAGAATACACCTTTCCAAGTCATGCCCCCAATGACCTGTCCCTTCTGATGAGGCCCCATCTCCGAATGTGAAACTTTTGTGGAACATTTTAGATCTAAACCATAAGAGGGGTGATGTCAGATATCAAGTGATATATTTAAGATACCCTGAGGAAAATATCATTTTGTGGAAAACAAAGTCTATTAAAATAACTTTATGACAGGTTGGCCTTCTCCACTTGGAGATCTTAGGACTTCGTTGCTTGCTCATTTCTTTGCTTGCAGCTCTCTGAACCCCCTTCTTGTTGACTTTGACCTTGGTGTCAAACTTCTGGACCATGACTTAGGCCTTTGTTGTGTATCCTTAGCTTTGCCTCTCAACATCTTTTCCTTTTTTTATATTGTGCTCAGAAATTATCCAAAGTACCAAATCACTGATGGGTATGTTTGAAATTACTCTAATATCCAGTTTATTTTCTTCTTAAGAACCACAGAGCACTTCTCAACTCCCTGTGGTTGGAAGGAGCCATGGGATTAATCCTGGCTAAAGAAGGAGCAGAAGTAGCATATGTGGGATCCCCTGGTCCTTCCCTCTTCTTTAGACCATGTGTTCTAGATGATGTAGCTTTGAGTTAGTGGAGCTTTCATCATCCCAAGTCCTTCTGTGACTGTATGGAATAATATTGGCTGATTCACATGGAACTTCTAGTGTGAACAAGAAGGAAAACTGTTGGATCAATCCACTGAGATTTGGGGTGATTTGTTATCACAGAAAAATGGAGTCTATTTTGTCTAATATAAAGTGGTATTCTACTTTAATGATGTTTCCCCAAAATCTCTTTGATCCTTGCTTATTTTGCTGATGGCTGCTGACAGCCTTAGAGTATTCAGTACATGGTGATGCAAGTGATGGAATAAATTGACTTTAGTTAATAGTATTGGTTGGATAAATGTATGGGACAGGGAAAGGGGACACTACTAAAACCTCTGCAGTAAGTCCTAACCTCCTGCGAGCCATGACAGCACAAGGTGAATTAACTTATTATTAAGGAAAGGTAGAAAAAAATTAGACTTTGACAAGAAGCTGAGCTTAGGCCCTGATCAATGCCCTCTGGGCAGCAAAGACAAAAACCGCAGAGCTTCCACACCTTTATTCAGTACAAAGGGAGAAACAAATGTAACAAATGACTTGGGGGAGGGGGAGGGGCGGGGAGGGGGAGGGGCGGGGGGGGGCGGAAATCCTAGAACAATCACCGGACCATTGAAGTCTTAGCTCTGAGTGGAGGCCAAAATGGAATTATGTCTTGAAATGCCATAACTGGCCTGTAGGCAGGGGAACTACGCCTAATCAAGTGATTTCCCCCCAAAATTATGTAGAATTGCTCCTGAACACCAAATGAATGTATTTAAATAAAAATATCAGTTTGAGATGGAAATGGTCAGGGGAGTCTATGGACCAATTAGATTGTGAGCTATATGAATTTGATTAGCACAGAGCTGATGGATTATTTAGTTTTTTAAAAAATAAAACTCATGGGCCGGGGATTTAGCTCAGTGGTTTCACCGCCTGCTGCGCAAGCCCAAGGACCTGAGTTCGATCCCTGGTACCAAAAAAAACCAAAAAAACCCCCCAAAACTCAAACATCAAGATTTGAGATCTAACAGTCATTATTTGGTTTTTTTTTGTATATTTCAATAATGTTATTTAATAAGCTATGTAACAACTCATTCAAACTCAAGGAAAAAACACATTTTAGCCTGTAATCTGAGAGCTATGGAGGTTGAGGCAAAAGGATCTCAAGTTTCCAGCCCAGTCTGAGCTACACAGCAACACTTGTCTCCAAAAGAAATGTAAAAAAAAAAAATCTCTGCAGATTAAGCCACAGGTTTTGATTTTCCCATTAGAACATAAGTGATACAATCATCAAGTTTTTGTCTTTGCTTTGGATGCCAAGTTGGGTTCAAATGCAGATTTCTTCAACATTGATCCCGGTTTTTTCTCCCTCTACACCTGTCTCCTGTTTCCCAGTTGAGTGAATCAGTAGTGGTACCTCCATTCTCATCATTAACTGGTTCTGGGAAGCAGATGTGTACGTGGTGAGTACCACACAAATCATTTTGCCTGGAAAGGAGAGTGAGTCACGAGGCACCCAACGCTGCTGCTAAGTTCTATCCTGTGCATCAAGTAGCAGATGTGACAGGAGTCAAAGCAGTTGAGTATTAAGGTGTGACAGTATCCATATGTACTTGTACATCCTACTGTCCAGCTACACTTTATGAGGGTTTTAGCATTTTTAGGGTTAGGGGCCTGTAAGAGTCACAATTCACATGCTGGTACTAAAATCTGTGATGTTAAGCTCAAGTCATTCTCTAATCTAGTTCTTATGAACGGGAAATGTGAGGGTCGTATTGCAATGTTAACACTGAATCCTGGACAAAGTAAGTGTGCAACATAGAAACATCAGTTTTCCCAAGGAGGAAAGGTTGACTGAAGAATGATTTTCAGGGAAATACACACAAGTCCCCTATTGTTTGCTATTTTTTTCTATATTTTACACCTTGACAACCACACACAGTTTTCTTAACTGGGTCTTACCTGTAATCGATAAACATCCACAGTCCAGATTTGGCTTGCAAAGTCATTTGAAGCTGCTAAGAGGTAAGCTCCATCACAGTCAAATTCAATGCTTGTAATTCCAGCATTACTGCCAGATAGGGCACCCTTGAACTCATGTTTGTCTCCAAATAAGTCCCACAGCTTGACCCTCCAGTCCATTCCTCCTGTGGCCAGCAGCTGGGAGCCTGGACTGAACTGCACAGCACTGACTTACCCATCGTATGCATGAAAGACACACAGGCAGTAGTTGGTACCCTCACGTCTTTACCAGGACCAGGATGAGCATCCACAGTTACATCCTCGGGGACCTAACAGTCATTATTTGTACTCTAATCTGGACTGGATTTCCTACATTTCTTCTGCGTATTTCTCATTGTGTAGATAAATAACCTTCACATATCTCGTAAGTTCAGAAACACAATAGAATCTGTCCTGATAAAGCTCATTGAAACAACAGTCACACCTTTTTTTCATTTAATTTTGCTGGAGTGAGCATAGAAAAGCTCTGAAGATGCTTTTAAGTTTGACTGCTGAGGACTTGTATTCTTTGTGTCCTCCTCAGAAACCTTCATTGCCCATACAAGGCGAGTTAGGTTGTATAGACTGTCCTTGGTTTTACCTTTGCAAATGCTTAAATTATGCAGCTGGAAGAATGGGCGCTAAACAGATTCTTCTGAAGTGATTATGTCTGATTTCTGGCCCAGAGCAAGATGCAAACTGGCAATTTACTTTTGTTGTCTGCACTCTCCACCCATCTCCATGTTTCCCCTACTCTAATAATTAGTTGCTTTTGAAAGTTTTTTGTTGTTTTTGCCTCATTGTATACACTCCTAGTCTGGCTGACTTTCTGGGCTCTGATCCAGTTTGGTTAAAAACATTGTTTACTGCCTTTCAGAACCTTCTTGGGAGATTGGTGTTTTAATTAAGAGCATATTGATTTTAGATTCTAGAAATGTTATCTGACCCAAAATCTCTCTCCATTCTAAACCTTCTCAACAGATTTCTCATTGAACTTTAAACACTCCCTGAAAAGGATAGCAGTCTTTTTTGAGCACATTTACACTTTTGAATGTAGCTTTTTTGGGTGTGTTTTACTTTTTGAGATGGGGTCTCACTATGTTGCCCAGGCTGGTCTTGAACTCCTGGGCTGAGGCAATGCCTGTGTGCTACCAAGCCTGGCTGTTGAATGTGCCTTTTCTCATAGCATTCAGTCAATAAAGTATTATTTCCACACCATAGTTTGCTAGTTTCTTCTCTTTTCTTACATTTTAGTTCATTTATATTTCTAAGAAAATCTTTAGCTCAATATAACACACCTTAGATAAATTTGGGCAGTTAACTTTGAATGTAATATTTACTTGTAATATGTTAAATCTTAACCAATTTAGTAAGACAATTTGAATTTGACAGTAACTGTATTTTTCAAACCCTTGATCTGTAATCTATGAGGGTTGCTGTTCACAAGCATCTCTTCCTTCTTACTATTTTAAAATACATAATTCTAATACCAATATCAAAATGGGAAAACCCATGAATAACCAGATAATTGATGAAATAAGGAGGGGAAAAGGAAAACCATACTGTCTTTGGATTCCCCTGTGATAAAGATTGACTCAAATTCAAGTAGTTTTCATTGGGAGAAGATCCTAGAAAATACTGATGATGTCACTGGCTAGCATATATTCTCAGCTACATATAAGGCAGAAATCAGACACCAGCCTGTTTCTGAGCTTGCTGACAGCCCTCATCATTATCTGCCCTTTTTTTCAGGCCCCTCTAATGGGATGGGTCCTTGCATGTGTCAGGTAAAAGAGCTGAAAGCCAAGACCAGACCAGAACCACAACAAGCCTTTATTGTAGGGACAATCTGCTGGGCTGTCTCCAAACAAAGGTGAGAGACAGCAATATGGCCAGGACAGGGAACACTTTTTATAGGAGCTAGGGTGGGGTTGAGTGATGCAGTGGCTGGGGACTGGAGGAGCCTGTGACATCACTAGTTGCTAGGAGGAGAGCAAGTATCAGGTTACTCTTTTGGTGGGAAAAAGGGGCATGTTGGGAAGAAGGTTGTCTTTTGGTGGGAGAAGCCATCTTGGGGTTGGGTTTTAGGTAGGAAGCAGGATATTATGGGAAGGAGAAGGCCAGTGTGGGTGGGAAAGGAGCCATCTTGGAACTGGGTTTAGGTGGGAAGCAGGGTATTATGGGAAGAAGAAGGCAGCTATTATATATAACAACCATGTTAAGGTGAGGGAAGTCTATCAGTATATGCTTCCTAGATATAACCAGTAGGCTGAGGGTTCTTGCTCAATGTGTATAGAAATTATGAATCGACAAAGTGTAGCTCTTTTAGTGTTAACAGAGGGCTTTGGGTGCCAGGGGCTTTCAGCTCTTTTAGTATTAGTGGCCCTCACTGCTGCTTGGAGCCAGATCTACCACCAAGCATCAGAAATGGTTCTGGCCAGGATGGATGGTGACTCTCAGCAGCTATTTGTTGCTCTCTGTCACTCTCTGGCTGCCATCTGTCTTCAATAATACAAATTCCAGCCACCAGCCACTCTTTGGACCAGCAGCCCTTCATATTACCAGCTCAGCATATGCTACTCAAGACAGAAATAGGAATTTTCCTGAAGCTTTATTAAAACTCGCGCTGCAGCAAAAGGGGAAATAGTGCAGGGACAGAGCCCACATTGATGGGCAGAAGGTTGTTTAAATAGGGTGGTCATGAGTAGGGGAAGGACTCTTCATGGACCTGACTGAGGAGGGGTACAGAGAAACAGAGTCATCCAGAAAGGTTGGAGCTGAGTCATCTGTGACAGCACTATGGCTAAAGTGTAATGTAACCAAAATGAGTATCTCCCTGTGCAGCCATGGGATAGCAGCTATAGCTGGGATGGCTGCAAGGTGTTTGGGACAACTACAGAAGAAAAATAAAAAATATCTCTCAAAGAACATTAGGCCTTTCTCTTCTGTCTCATTAAGAAGTGGGGAAGTAAAATAGGGAAAGAAAGGAAGTCAGCAAAGGATGTATCAAGTCATTTCCTTTGTGGCAACTGGGACTCAATTTTGCTGTTTAACTATGGGACACACAGTAAAACATTTGCCAGAGGCATCTCTCCTAACTGGCTATAGCTACAGTATTTATTCCTTAACTCATTTGGGGCTGCTCATTTGGGGAATTTAATTGTCAGGCACCTCCTGCTTACTCTGCACAGCTTCCTCCCGCAGTTAGACAAAGAAACACTGAATAGTCACAGGTTCCTCTGAGTGGGTGCCTGTGACTGTGGAGGTAGAAGCCGGGGGATATGAGTGGGACAGGTAGCATCCTCTACACTTACGAAAAGGTGATCTGGTTCAGTAGTAATCAAATACATGCAAATTAAAATAACAATGAAATATTATTTTGACCTACTTTTGACATATTAGAGAGTGGAAATGATTTTTTTCCAAAAGGGGAGAATGCTGGAAAACTGTCCCTCTTGCACTGCTGGCAGGAGCAAGAACTATCTTTCTGTAAGGGCAATTTAGGATATGAAGCAAAAGCCTTAAAAATGTGCTTCTTGGGCTGGGGATGTGGCCTAGCATGAAGAAGGCCCTGAGTTCAATACTCAGCAAGGGGGATTCAATCCCTAGCAGGGAAAAGGGATGGGGATGGGGAAATGGAGGGAGGTGAGAGAGTGGGGTGAAGTAGTATGTGTGCTTCCTTTTTGATCCAGAAACTCTGCTTCTTAGAATGTATTCTGAATGGATGATTAGACCAGTATGCAAGTGTTCACTGAGTCTTTGATTACAGAAGAGAAATAATAAATCATTGGCCAATCTCTTATCCATCCATCAAATGGAAAACAATGCAGGCATTTAAATGGATGAAGCAAATCAGGCTTGATAGTGCACTCCTGTAATCCCAGCACTTGGGAAGCTGAGGCAGGAGGATCCTTGGGCCAGCCTCAGCTATATAGTAAGTTCAAGGTCAGCCTGAACTCCATAGTGAGATCCTGTCTCAAAAAACAAAACAAAACAAAACAAAGCTGATGAAGCAGAAATAATTATCTGGATATATTTGCCCAATACACTGATACATTTTAAAATACATTTCTCTATTTTTTTAAAATGTACAAGTATGTTGGGCACATATGAAAAATTATGGAAAGATAAAGATCAAAATGTTAAAAGCAATTATTTCTAATTAGTAGAAGTACACATATTTTTAAAATTAATTTTATTGGTAATTTTAGATATACAATACAATGACATTCATCATTGGAAATTTATGCCTTTGAGTAATATATCTTGATTTTTATTTTTTCCCCATTCCCTTGCCCTCCTTTCAACCCCTCTACCCCTCTCTATTTACAAAGACTTTGTTTCCATTTTTTCCTTTCCTCATATTAATTCCATTCCCTTCTTTTCTTTCCCCAACCCCTCCTACTTCCCTTTCCTCTTTGGACCTTTTCTTCCTAGTTCACATTATCTATTATACCTTTTGATCCATATTTACACTTTCAGTTTCTCACACCAGAGAAACTATTCGATATTTACACATGTGTCCTATTTATTTCATTTAAGACTATCATCTCAATGTGCATCCATTTAGTCCTAGTTCTTTGAGGTAACTCCATACTGATTTCTACAGTGGTTACACCAGTGTACGCTCCCACCAAGAGTGGAGCAGGGTCCCTTTTTCCCCACAGTCCTGCCAGCATTTTTTATTGGTTGTTAATGATAGCCATTCTTTCTGGGGTGAGGTGGAATCTCAGCATTGATTTCACTTGCATCTCTCAAATGACCAGTGATATTGAATATTTTTTCATATATTTATTTGCTATTTCTACTTCTTTGTCTGAGAAATATCTGTTCATTTCAGATGCCCACTTTTGGATTGGGTCAAGGTCTTTATAGATTGTAGATAGTAGACCTTTGTCTGCGGAACAGCAGGAGAAAATTTTTTCCCACATTATGGGTTATCTCTTCACACAGTTGGTGGTTTCTCTTGCTGTGCAGAAGCTTTTTAATAAGAAGAGATCCCACTTATTGATTCTTTGTGCTAGTTCACAGGCAACTGAGGTTTTGTTCATAAAATCTTTTCCTACACTGATGTCTTCCAGAGCTTTACTAACCTCTCTTCCAGCCAGTTCAGTGTTTCTGTTTTAATATTTAGATCTTTAATCCATTTTAATTTTAGTTTAGTGCATGGTAAGAGATATAGGTCTAGTTTTAATCTTTGGCAAGTTGAACCCCAATTTTTCCAGCACCATTTATTAAAGAGGCTATCTTTCCTCAGTGAGGGTGTTTGGCTCCTTTGTTGAAAACGAGGTGGCTGAGTGTGTCTGGAGTTGTTTCTGCATCTGCTAATCTGTTCCACTGGTCCTCAGGTCTGTTTCTTTGCAATACCATGCTGTTTTTATCACAGTGGCTTTGTAGTATAGTTTCAAGCTGGGAATTGTTATAACCCCTGCCATATCTCTGTGGCCTAGAATTGCTTTTGCTATTCTAGGTCTCTTCTTGTTCCAAATGAATTTTTGGATTGTTTTCTCAAGGTCTGTGAACTATGCTGTTGGGATTTCAATTGGGATTGCATTGAATCTATATAGCAGTTTTGGAAGTGTGACCAACTTTACTGTATTAGTTCTTCCTACTCAGGAGCAAGGGATGTCTTTCCATTTTCTGATATCCTCTTCAATCTCTCTTTTCAGAGTGCTGTAATTTTCAGAGTAGAGGTCTTTAATTTCTTTCATTAGGTTGATTCCTAGGTATTTCATTTCATTGGATGCTATTATAAAAGGAGTTGTTTCTCCAGTTCCTCTTTCAGCAAGTCAGTTTTTCATGTAGAGGAAAGCTATTGATTTTTGTGTGTTGACCTTGTATCCAACTACTCTACTGAATTTGGTTATTAAGTCTAGAAGAATTTTGGTGGAGTTCTTGGGGTCTTCTATATAAAGTATCATGTCATCTGCAAATAATGACAATTTAACTTCTTTGTTTTCTATCTTCGTTCCATCGGAGCCAAAAGGCCAAGAAGCGATGTAGTTTCCTATCTTTATTCTTTTATTTCTTTCTTTTGCTTAATTGCTGTGGCTAATGTTTTCAAAACTATATTGAACAAGAGAGGTGATAGTGGACATCCTTGTCTTGTTCCTGATTTTAGTGTGAAGGATTTCAATTTTTTATCATTTAATATGATATTGGTATTGGTTTTTCATAGATGGCTTTTATCAGCTTGACATAGAGACCATCTATTCCAATTTTCTGTAAGGTTTTTATCATGAATATGTGTTGGATTTTCTCAAATGCTTTTTCTGAATCTATTGAGATGATCATATGGTTTTTGTCCTTGGCTCTATTAATATAGTGTGTTACATTTATTGATTTGCATATATTGAACCATCCCTGCACCCCTGGGTGTATGATTTTAATGATCTTGTGCATTCTATTTGCCAGTATCTTATTAAGGACTTTTGCATCTATGTTCATTAGTGAGATTGGCCTATAGTTCTCTTTTTCGGTTGGGTCTTTCTCTGCTTTTGGGATCAAGGTGATGCTTGCTTCCAGAAGTTAATTTGGGAGTATTGCTTCCCTTTCAATTTCATTGAAGAGTTTAAACAGTAGTGGCAATAGTTCTTCTCTAAATGTCTAGTAGAATTCAGCAATGCAGCCATCAGTCCCCAGGCTTTTCTTAGTTGGCAAGTTTTTAATTACATTTTCAATTTCATTGATTGATATTGAGTTGTTTAGAATTTTTAGGTCTTGTTCGTTCAACTTTGGTAATTCATATGTATCTAGAAATCTGTCCATTTCTTCTGTGTTTTCCATCTTATTGGTGTATATAAAGTAGGTATTGAGGATCCTCTGGATTTCTTCTGGGTCCATTGTAATATCACCCTTTTCATTCCTAATTGCATGAATTTGGGTCTTTTCTTTTCTTTTTTTTTTTTGGTTCCAGGGATCGAACCTGGGTCCTTGCACTTGTGCAGGAGGTGGTGAAAACACTGAGCTAAATCCCTGGCCCTCTTTTTTCTTTTTTGTTTTGGTAAGCTTGGCTAAGGATTTGTCAGTTTTGTTTCTTCTTTTGAAGAACCAATTCTTGTCTTCATTGATTTTTTTTTCGTTCTCTTAGTCTCTATTGCATTGATTTCTACTTTGATCTTTATAATTTCCTCCGTTGTATGAGCTTTGTGTTTGTCCTGCTCTTCTTCTTCTAGAAGCTTGAGGTTCAGCATCAGGTTTTTAATTGGGCTCACTCTGTTTTCCTAATATGAGTATTCACTGCTATGAATTTCCCTTGTAAGACTGCTTTCATTGTGTCCCATAGATTCCAATATGTTGTACTGTCATTGTCATTGAATTGAAGAGACTGTCTGATTTCTTCTTTAATTTCCTCTGTGACCCATTGGTTATTCAGAATTGTGTTGTTCACTTTCCATGTGTTTATGAAATTCTTGTGGTTTCTTTTGCTATTGATCTCCAATTTCATCACACTGTGGTCTGATAATATACAGAGGATAACTTCAATTCCTTTGCACTAACTTAAACTTGTTCTATTTGCAAGTATGTGATCTATTTTGGAGAAAGACCTGCGTGCAGGTGAAAAGAATGTATATTCTGATTTTGTGGGGTTAAACACTGTAAACATCTGTTAAATCCATTTGTTCCAGAGTTTTATTGAGTTCTAGTATTTTGTTATTTATTTTTCATCTAGTTGATCTATGTATTTGTGACAGTGGGGTATTGAGGTCCCCCACTACTATTGTATTAGTGCTTATTTGATTTTTCATGTCCTTTAGTATTTGTTTTATATAGTGGGGTGCACTAGTTGCTTGTCATCTCTTCCTCTTGGATTTTTCCCTTTTCAAGGATGTAGTGTCCTTCTTTGTCTCTCTTAATTAATGTTGGTGGGAAATCTATTTGATCTGCAAAGAGGATAGCTACTCCTGCTTTCTTTTGGGTTCCTGTCACATGGAATATTCTTTTCCACCCTTTAACTTTTAGTCTATGAGTTTCTTTTTGGTACCAGGGATCAAACTCAGCATCTTATACTTGCCAAACAGGCACTGGGCCACTGAGCTACATCCCCTGTGAGTTTCTTTTTGAATTAAGTGTGTTTCTTGTATGTGGCATATTGTTGGATCTTGCTTCTTGACCCATTCTGCCAGTCTGTTTCTTTTGGTGAATTGAGACCATTAACACTGATGGTTATAACTGATATGTATTGACTTATCCTTGTCATGACTTTTTCTTTTTGTTGGATTTTCCCCTTTTGGATTTAATTTCTTGTCATGCCTGATGGATTCATTCTGCTGGGCTTCCTGGGTTTTGATCCTCATTGTCTTTTCCTAGGATATTGTGTAAAATTTTTTGTAGTGCTGATTTTGTATTCCTGAAGTTCCTAAGGTGCTCTTTGTCATGAAAGTATCTTATTTCTCCAACAATTTTGAAAGATTGTTTCACAGGGTACATCAATCTGGGTTGGAGGCTGTTTTCCTTTAGGGCTTGAAATACATCACTCCGAGCTCTTCTTGCTTTGAGGATTTGCATTGAGAAGTCTGCTGTGATTCTGATGGGCTTTTCTTTGTATGTGATTTGTTTCTTTTCTCTAACTGCTTGTAGAATTTTGTTCTTCTATTGAGTTTCTGGAATCTTAACTATTATATGCCTAGGTGTATATAATTTTGATCATGGCTAGTTGGAGTCCTACATACCTCACTTACCTGTATGTCAAGTTCTTTTCCCCTACTTGGGAAGTTTTCTGCCATTACTTCTGTGAACAGTTTTTTTTATGTCATTTGTACTCTACTGTTTCTTCATTGACTGTGATCAGTCTTATGTTATTCTTTGCATTGTCTAGTAGCTGCTGGACTGATTTCTTATAGTCCCTTACTATTTTAAAAACATTTTTCTTTTCCTGGTCACTAATTGTAATCCTGTCTTCTATATCTGATATTCTGTCCTCACATTAGCTCATTCTGCTGCACAAACTATCAAGAGTTTTTAATCTCCTGTGTATCTGTTTGCATCTGTTTTATGGATTCCATTTGTTTCCTATACTGGGATTCCATCACATTCCTCAGCTCCTGTATTTTTTTTTTAATCTGTGTCTTCTCTAGAATTATTAATCATGTCTTGCATGAAGGACACAATCTCTGTTGCTATTTGAGAAATTATTTCTGATTTCATTTTTTCCAGATCCTCTTTCTTTGCCAGTTCAGGTGGTTGAGTATCTGATTGTTCCATCTTGTTGCCTTCTGGGGTTGTCTTAGGTGATCTGGAAGTCTGGTTTTGAGACTTGTTTACACTTCTTCTCATTTCAGCAGATGCAGCCTGCTGTGCCTTTGTTGAGGTGACTTTTTGCTTACCCAGTGTTCTTTAGTTCTCAGCAAGCCACCAAGAGGCCTTTTGTCTGCTGCTCACCACTGTGCCAATTCTTGGGTTCAGAATGGTGACCCTGGCAGGGAATTTAGCTCAGTGGTTCTAGCACCTGCCTTGCAAGTGCAAGGTCCCGAGTTCAAACCCCAGTGCCCTCCCCCTCCAAAAAAAGCAATCAGAATTGTGACCTTCTGGATCCCTGAGCTGTCCTGTTGTCTGGGTAGGGTTCTGGCTGGGGGCTGTGCACACTTGGGTTGGTATCTGGGAGGGCCTCTGGCTCCAGCCTGCCCCCCTTTGTAGCTGTTGTCTGGGAGGGTCTTTGGCTGGGGCCTGTACATCCCTGTCACTGGTGACTGAGAGGGCTTTTGGCTAGGGTCTGCATGCACTTATCAATGGTATGTGTGTGGGCTCTGGCTTTTACTTGCCCATCTGTGTAGCTCTTTTCCAGGTGGGTCTTTGGCTGGGTCTTTGGGCCCAAGCTGCTGGGGTCTGGGCAGGGGCCTGGCTGGGACCTGCATGCACCCATGCAGTTCTGGTCCTTGAGGGCTTCTCACTGGGATCTGTGTGCACTTACTGATGGAATCTGGGTGGGCCTCTCACAAGTATTTTTAAAAGGTTTTTTTGGGTCCTGGGGATAGAACTCAGGACCTTGTGCTTTCAAGGCAGGTGTGGTGACACTGAGCTACATCCCTGGCCCTAAAAGCTTTTACTTAATTTTTTTTTGTAATTTCAGAGTTACTTATAATGGTATTAAAACACATTTCAGCAAATTAAAGTTAGTTTTAAAAAGGTGCAACACATATAGTTTAGGATGTTACTGTAGAACGGCCATTTAGGATATAATAAATGTTATATTAAATATGTCAGGTATAGCTGAGCATGGTGGCCCATGTCAGTAACTGAAGCACTCTGAGATACTGAGGCAGGAGGATCCCAAGTTTGAGCCTAGCCTGAGCAATTTAGAGACTTATCAAAACCCTATATCAAAATAAAAAGTAAAAAGGGCTGGGGACATAGCTAAGTACAAAGGGTCAGGGTTCAATCCCTAGTAACACATATACACACACAGACACATACACACAGACACAGACACACATGAAGACAGATCAGTTGTAAGCTAGACACCTATAATCCCAGCACTTGGGAGGCTGAGGCCGGAGGATCATGAGTTTGAGCCCAGCCTGAGCTACACAGCAAGTTCAAGGCTAGCCTAGAGTACATAGTGAGACTCTTACTCAAAAAAATAAAATAAAATAAGTCAGTTGCATTAAATAAATGGAGAATGGTAATTTACCTGTGAAAACCACTCCTATAAACTAAAAGCTTAAAATAATCTATTCTCATCTTAGAAAAAATTTTTTTTAATGAAAAACACTTGATTTCTTTCTAGAAAAATATCTAAGGATTTTATTTTGTCTATACAAAAGTATAACTCAATATAATTTTATCCTAAAGTTATAGCTCATATCATTTGGTAACTTGGAAGAAAATCTTACTATACCAGAATCAAAAGTTAGAGATAGATTGTATTTAAAAGTTCATCGTAGGGCCGGGGATTTAGCTCAGTGGTTCTCGTGCCTGCCTTGCAAGCGCAAGGTCCCAAGTTTGATCCCCAGTACCAAAGGAAAAAAAAAAGTTCATTGTAGGGCCAGGGATTTAGCTCAGAGGTTTCCCCACCTGCTGCACAAGTGGAAGGACCTGAGTTCGATCCCCGGTACCAAAAAAAAAAAAAGTTCATTGTATATCTTGAAGCTAAAACATGGAATAACAACTTATAAGATCAAAAGCCTGTAGAAATTATAATCAAAATTTTATAACTCTTTATGGCTATCATCATTGTTATACAGTTTATATTGTCTAATTTTTTCTCACTAAAATCTTTTTGAGGTCAGTACATTAATAGAATCCTTGTATCACAGTGAAAGTCCACAAGGCCTAGGAAATTTTAAATGATTTTTTTCTACTTTAGCTAAAGAAGTATCTATTTTAGGAATCAGATTTTCTGATTCTTAAGCTATTTTCCATCTAATACTGTGCACAGGATTTAGTCATAAGGCTCAGCTCTTGTCCCAGGCTCTGCCACCTAGGTTATATATAAACCCATGTTCTTTCCTTGGTAAAGTAGAGATGATAATATGTACAGATTCAGGCAGTTGTTCCCTAATGGTAGCCTGCATCAGAATCACTTGGAGGGCCAGTGAAAGCACACATAGTAGGCCATTCCCAAAGCTTCTGAACCAGTAGGTCTGGGATGGGATCTGAGACTACTTTCCAAGGGATACTGATGTTGCTCTTCTAGGGACTATACTTTGAGAAGCACTGGCTTATTAACTAATGCTCCTACTGAGAGGTTTTTTTTTTTGTGCTAGGCATTGAACCCGTGGCCTCATGCATAGTAAGCATTTGTTCTACTACTGAACTCGCCTCAGCCCTTATCCACAGCATTCTAGCCATAATTTATATTGTAAGTTGTTTATATATGTGTTATGTAGATATGTTGTATCTGCATAAATGATATATATATACATACATTATATATATGAGATTTATTTTTTATGGATGTAGATCTATTTTTATGTCATTTTTAACTCAGACTTTCCTCAAATCAAGTCTTTGCTAAGTTGTACCCGTATGTTTTAATCGTGAATAATACTTCTAATGTGAAAGTTATTTAAGGTAATTATTTTGGATAAGAATAGTGTTTTATAGTTTGCACTGATGATAATAAATGTAATCTAAAGATTTTCATTTGCCTTCAGAAATTAAGAAAATAATGTCTGAGATGCCCTTCCCAAATTGCACAATTCATCCTTTCAGGACTGCTGTTTTACCAGAAGTCTCTGTATCACAGAGATTCAGAAGTGAAGTATCATTGTCATGGAAACAGGGAACAAATAATGTAGAAGTGACCAGGATAAATGTAGCTTATTTGTTCCTTTCCTTTTCTCTGGCTACCCCTAGAACATGAAGGTATTGTGCAATCCTCCTATGCTAGAAAAAAATCTTTATATTTGGGTCATCCAACAGAGAAGCGAGTCTTAGAAAGACAATATAAGAGAATTAATGTTCATCAAGAACCTTCCATGTCCCTGCCACTATACTGAGTCCTAGGGATACAACAGTGACTAAGACCCAGCTCTAGAGGGACTGATAGTTCTAGTAGCTGTGTGATTGTAATGATGCCTTTTGCCTATGAATCAACATGGTTCAACATAGAATTTTCTTTTGTATTTTTTTAGTATATCTTGATTGTTTCAAAAGAGAGTCTCTTATCCTAGTATGTAGGAGCAAAGTGATTTTTTAATTTAACATATAATTCATTAACTGCCATGTCTTCTTAGTCTTTACTTTTTTCAGACTAACAGTTCTGAATCTTTTCATATTTTTAAACAGGAAAATAGATAATAGCTGCTATTCCCAATCTTAAAATGTGCTAAATGGGTTTTCAACAAACTAGATATGAAAATATTAAGAATGATGTTGTTTGCCTTTGGAGACAGTTGTTCTTACTGAGAGAAGATGAAATTGACTGTTGAGTTTCAGTGGTTAGCCCCAGGGCCCCAAAAGTTTCCGAATTAGATCAAGGGCTTAAAATTTCTGTGTCTAGCCTCTTAGTTTGAAAGAGAATCAAAAAGAACATCTAGACCCCTAGGGAGATCTGTATACTCTCTCTTGACAATGGGGTCTACTTACTGCGTAATGTGCTTTCTTTATTTCTAACCATGGAAATCATTTAGCTATTTGAGTTTTCTGATATTTCATTTTTATAATGCCATATGTTCTTTGTTTAACGTCATTCTCTCTCATTAGGCTTTGGTTTGAAATAGCTCAGGAAGGGGATTTCATGTCTTGTAGCTATCTAGATTAGCATCACTCATTTCTTGCAGCAATTTTTAGCATAATACATTAAAGTTGTCTCCTTTATTGCTTTTATTATTTCTCTCTTTCTTGTGACTTTTCATTTTTGTCTACCTCTTGCACAAACAGCAAATTAAAAGTCCAAAAAACCATAGAATTTGGACCAATTATTATAGTAAAAATGTTAGAACAATATAGTATTTCTTTCTAGGCTTTCTGTATCCAAAATAAGAATAACTTGGATTTTATGGTGCAGCTCAGGGCTCTGTTGCAGATATTATTTTTCTATTAGTCTCAGGAGGGAGGAATAATTATTACAAGTACAGTTTCATAGGTGGGGAGCAAATGATTTGCCCAGCTTCAGAATTAGTACATAGAAGAAGTGAGACAAAGACTTCAAGTTTCTTGGTACTTACCCTAGTTTTCTTTTTCTTTTTTCCTTTTCCTTTTTCTCTCCCCTCCCCTCCCCTCCCCTCCTCTCCTTTCTTCTTCCTTCCTTCCTTCTTTTCTTCCTTCCTCTTTTTTTCAGTATGGAGATTCAACCTGGACCCTTACACATGCTAGACAAGCTCTCTACTACTAAGCCACATGCTAGACCTTATTTTAGTAGTCTTTGTAGTCATTTTTGTTCCTCTAGTTATAAGAACTTGACTATAATAGACATTTAAAAGAAGTTATAACATTGGTGATAGATTGTATTTTATTCTTTGCAGAAGCTTTATGTAGGACATTTACCAACAATTTCAAATGGAGTTTGGGTTTATTTATTTTTATTTGTTTATTTTTTTGTTTTGGTTTGGTTTTTTTGGTACCAAGGATTGAACTCAGGATCTTGCACTTGCAAGGCAGGTGGCAGAACCACTGAGCTAAAATCCTTGGCCCTTGACTTTATTTTTAGATTTGTAGATGGTGTGGAATTTTGTGCAGCCGTGGGTTGCTATCACCATGATTGGCCCACCATGGCAGATGTGTTAGATAACCTCCAAACTTTAGTCTTCCTCACTTCTTTTTAGATTACTGAAAAACTGATATAGAGTGAATCAAAGTTCTTATTATATTCTCAAGGGTCCAGCCCTGGGACAGGACAGGATAATAGGTAGTAAAAGTTATTGACTTGGGCCACATTTTTCCACACTTTGAAAGTAACTGAATATTCCACCTGTGATATACCATGATGAAACTTCCCGCATAACACCTTGTATTTCAAAGATGACAATCCCAACAACTCATGCCTGCTAGAAAAATACTCTACTACTGAACTGTATCCCCAGCCCATTCCCTAGCTCTTGTTTTTCCTTTTGCTAAGATTCTCATGAAAGAAATGTCCTCCATTTTCAGGAGAAGAATGGACATAGGGGACACTGAGCTGAAACTGACACATTAAGAGAAAGCACAAGGCAGAATTTTGCAGCATTTTTAACATGTCCTATTGGTTTTGAGAAAAAGAGAATTTCAGTGGCAAACTACTTCTCTCCAACTATTCACCCTCTGTCCTGTGGCTGGTGATTCTAGGCCACACAGGTAAAAATGAAGCTCCACCAAACAGTACCTGATGCCTACACTAAAATCACAAATCAAGGATCTGTGAATCATCTTATGTTCTGCTTGTTTCAAATCTAAGGATTATATTTAATCTCAATCTAGCCATTGCTCAAAATCTACCAACACATCAGTAGAGAATAATGTATGTTTGCAGACAGTATTGCTGCTGCTAAATTTAGAACAAAAATCTTCCTCAGTTTGTCCTATTTGCTTTTTTACTCTGGTACTTGTAAATTCTGTTTGGATTTCTAAAGTGAAAGTGAATAAGATTTCAATTTTTTCTGTGGAAAAAATGGTAACAAGTAAAAACACTCTGGAAAATTCATTTATTCATAAATACTTTTCTAGTAGCTCAGCTTTGTGTGTGTACATTAGACAATTTTATGGAATTGTTAGGGAGAATTTTATTTTATTTATTTATTTATTTATTTATTTATTTATTTATTTATTTATTTATTTTTGGTACCGGGGCTTGAACTCCAGTCCTTGTGCTTGCACAGCAGGCAATGAAACCACTGAGCTAAATCCCCGGCCCTGAGAGAATTTTAAAAAGCTGGAACATGCAGACTGTCAGATTATGTGTTTTGCTTCGAAAATTCTGCCTAAGTCTCTTATGCTTAAGGTCTTAAAATGAATGCATAATTCCCTTCTAAACTATGGTACACATTGGTTTGCAAAGAAGGGAAGGCAGCTTTGCTTCAGTGCAATAACTTTCACAATTAAATCCTTTTTGGGGGTGTATGCTTTCTTAACCCCTAAAATGACTGTGCTCCCAAAGCAGTGTGGAAAATCAGAGGGGATATTGCCACATATCCCCTAGGGAATGGAAATGTAAGCCAGGATAAAATTGAAGACATCTGTAGGAACAATGAGCAACTCAATGTATTGTGCCTTTTGTCAAGTGAAACATCCCAGTCCTTGGCAAACCATGGACTGGTGAAGTGGTGATGTGAGGGAGAAGACCTGAGCTAGTCCAGATTTACTGAACATGGGAAACCAATCAAGATTTTCCCTACATGTCACACAAAAATATCTAGTTGGGTTACTGTTTAAGGCACGTTGTAAATTTAGTTTCTCTTGTTACAGATGTGATAACTGAGATCTACAAGAAATTTGAATGATTTAAATGTTATCAATAGGGGGAAAACTAAATATTTTGGGGAAAAGATTCATCTACTGATGAAACAGTTAATTTTCCATAAACTTAAGTTGTTTGTCTCCCAAAATTGAAGAATACATTTGAGGACAAAAGGAGGAATTTAGGGGAGTGTTTATTGGAAACAATAAGAAGAAAAAAGCTCTTGTGCATACCCAAGAGCTCTTTCAGTCCAACATGCTGTCTGTCTTGGCCCTAAATAGATAGGCTGCGCATGGTGGTGGTGGTAGGATTTTTTCTAAGGAAAAGAGTTCAAAAAAATTTCAAGAAGCAACTGGTTATCTTGCATTTCTAATGTTTTCTTGAACTCTTGTTGAAATCCAAGTCCAGAGGTAGGAACTGTCAACTAGCTTAGCATATCTTCTTCCTGGAGGAAAGCCCTTTATCTCCTTTTGTTCTTGTAGCTTTTATTGCTTTTCTTGTGTTGACTTTTGCATCTCTAAGCTTAACCAGCTGCTTAAATTAGATCTATACCCAGGTGGGCTATTTTCTTTTATCTGACTGCCTTATTCATAATAACTGAACTGAACTACTATACCATGAGAAAAGAAAAAACTAAATTGAGGTCTCTAACAAAAGAATTCTGACTTATAATCAGGAGATTTTACAGATAGTTCTAGTTCTGCCACAAATGTTCATAGGCAAATCATGTCAACTCTCTGAACAGTGTCCTGTTCTTGAAAATAAAAGGGAAAGAGATGAACTTTATGGTCTAAAAATTTGGTTCTGCCCTGTCTATGCATAGATGAAAGTTTTATGGTCTCTATGTATATAGAGACAGGATAATGCTTTCATAACTATATCTGGCATCTCATCCTTTTTATTTATCAATTATGTGCTATCTAAGATATATAAAATATATAAGCAATTAAACAGCAATCTTATTATATGAACTGTTAGGTAAGTATGGCGGTTTCAATATCCACATATAACTGTAATCTCTCCTAAACTTCTACTTGAGGTACATATATAGGATTTTTAAATTTAAAGCATAAACCTACAATGACAAAAAAAATATGATTGTGTCCCCAACTGAACAGTAAAACTCCACCCCAAAGTCATATGTACCAGACATTTCCTGGTTGATTTTTTTCTTAATGTCCAGGCATTTGTATTTTGTTTTACATGCCAACAGGGATCCACCACAACAGCATTTTTGAAGCTGAAAACCAGATGCATGTATGGGAAAGGTCTTAGTAAACCTGAGAAAGCCTAATCTGAAATGAACACTGGAGAAGGGAAAGATGAGAACAACTGGATTTATAGCATACACTCCTCAAAATTGGTAGCATCAGGGATGCAGAGGGTAGGGAGGAGACAGGATCTAAGCTAAAGGGGACTGACTGAAAATGAAAGAGGATTCAGATCCCTGGGTTCCTCCTTTGTACTCCATACCACTGGGAAGTGGCCTTATTACCACCACAGCAGGAGTGTGAACACTTGTTCTCTGAAGATGATAAATGAGTCTGAACTGGAGGAAGCCAGATTGGAGCAGTGTGACTCAAGAGGCACATATGTTATCATCATTTTGAACTAAAAATGGCTGGGTGAACCTGGCACAATGTGTATTTGTACTTGGCTTTCTTGAATCACATACAGATGAAGTTTGAATCTATTCCCTTCCTTCTTGGGTTAGCTGAGGACACACATCCTCTCCCTCCCAAATATGTTCTATTAGGACCTATTCCTGACAGCTGGAGGTTGGTCAAAGTGAGAAGTTCTGTAGAAGATATAAACATATTGCTGCCCTATGTGCAGTACCTTGCTTATACTATGACCTACCAAGTATTCCAATTGTGGCAAGTCTGATATTTTTCAGGATTCACTCAGGCCCTGGCTTCCTGACTCCCCTAAAGGATTTTGATAAACTCTCAGTTAAGATAAAGCCAGCTATTACCCAGAATCAATACCTCCTTTTGTAATTCTTATGTAAATTCTTCTTCTCTGCTTAACATTATAATGTCAAATGTATCCATGTTGGGATATTTAGTTCTGCTTCATGTATTTTCTATCATATAGTATTCTAGTTTGACTACACTTTATTAATCTATTTTTTTGTTGCCTGGACTTACAGGATTTTTTTCTTACTTTGTTGTTATGAACAATGCTTCAGGAGAGAAGCTGAGCCAGTCCCAGCACCCGGAAAGAAGCTCCCCCACTGCCATCCCAAGCTCCTAGGGCAGAGAAGGTGAGCCAGTCCCAGCACCTGGAAGGAAGCTCCCCCGCTGCCATCCCATGCTCCTAGGGCAGAGAAGGTGAGCCGTACGGATGCCAGAAGCATCATCCCCCCCACCCCCCACCCCCCCCTACCCTGGAAATGAGAAGACATGTAATCAAGCCTGAAAAACAGACTTCTGGATCACCTACAGCAACCCCAAAGGGAAATGAGATGGAACAATCTGATACTCAACCACCAGGGCTCTCTGAACTGGCAACAAAAGAGGATCTGGGAAAAATGAAATCAGAAATAATTACTCAGATAACAGCAAACATTTTGCTCATGGTGCAAGACATGATTAATAAATCTAGAGAGGACACAGATAAAAAAATAGAGGATCTGAGGAACATGATGGAATCCCAACATAGGAAACAAATGGAATCCATAAAACAGATGCAAACAGATTTCCAGGAGATTAAAAACTCTATCGAAAGTCTGCACAGCAGAATGAACCAATGTGAGGATAGAATTTCAGATATAGAAGAAAAGATTGCAATTAGTGAGGAGGAAAAGAAAAATTGCTTTAAAATTGTAAAGGAACACGAGAAATCAATTCAGCAGCTGCTAGATGATGCAAAGAAGAATAGCATAAGACTGACTGGAGTCAATGAAGAAACAGGAGAGAGTGCAGATGACATAAAAAAACTCTTCACAGAAGTGATAACAGAAAACTTCCCAAGGAGGGGAAAAGAGCTTGACATACAGATAAGTGAGGCATATAGGACTCCAAATAGCCTTGATCAAAAAAGATCTACACATAGGCATATAATAGTTAGGATTCCAGAAATCCAACAGAAGAACAAAATTCTACAAGCAGTGAGAGAAAAGAAACAAATCACATACAAAGGAAAGCCCATCAGAATCACAGCAGACTTCTCATTGCAAACCCTCAAGGCAAGAAGAGCTTGGAGTGATGTATTGCAAGCCCTAAAGGAAAACAGCCTCCAACCCAGATTGATGTACCCTGCAAAACTATCTTTCAAAATTGATGGAGAAATAAGATACTTTCATGATAAAGAGCAACTCAGGGACTTCATGAATACCAAACGGGCAGTCCAAAAAATTTTAGACAATACCCTAGGAAAAGACAATGAGGATCACAACCCCAGGAAACCCAGCAGAATGAATCCACTGGGTGTGACAAATTAAACACAAAGGGGGAGAATCCAACAAAAAGAAAAGTCATGACAAGGCTTTTAAAACTTTTAACTTCATCTCCCTAATGAGTGTATAATTCAATCTTGTTATTGTACTGATTAGTATTTTTCTGATTCTAGAGTTGCACACCTTTCCTTGTGCTATACTGGCTATTTATCATCTTCTTATGTCTACTTTTTAATTGTGTTGTCTATTAATGAGCTCTAAGAATTCTTTATATATTCTGGTCACAGGTTATATGCATTGTAAATATGGTCTGTTTAAAGACTACTTTTCATTTTAATGATGTCATTTAAAGTTCTAAATTTTGATGGAATCTCATTTATCAATTGTTTTCTTTTATACATCATGTCTTTTGTATCCTAGGTAGTTCTTGCCTACCCTGAATTCATAAACATTTTCCCTTATAATTTCTTCTTAAAGTTTTACACTTTTAGGCTTTCATATTTAGGTTCATAGATCCCTTCAAGTTGTTTTCATGTATGGAAATAAAGGGTTGAGGTTAATTTTTTATATATGGATACCAGGTGTTCTAGTGCCATTTGCTGAAAACACTATCTCTTCCTCGGCTCTTGAATTGAATTTATATTCTATAAAATGCTAATGTTAAATAACCTTTCAAAACTCAGTGGACCATATATGTGTGGTTCTATTTCTAGATTCCCTGTTTTATTCCAATGATCTATATGTCTTCCCTTACACCAGCACTGGCTTGATTACTGTAGCTTTAGAAGAAGTCTTAAAATTAGGTACTAAACATCTTCTAACACTGTTTTTTTTTTCTTTTAACTTTTCTAGGTCCTTTGAACTCCTACATAACTTTTAAATTTCAATATCCAATTCTTCATTTATAGCAAGTATACACAGACCTGAATTTTTATATATACCTTGTGTTTTCTAATCCTGCTAAATTCAAATACAAGTTCTTGGGGCTCCTGGAGATTTCTTAGTATTTTCTCTGTAGATAATCATTTCATCTACCTATAAAGATTTTGCTTTTACCTTGCCAATCCTATCCTAATTGTGTCATTTTATTGCCAGACTATTTTGGTGGGGCCTAGGTTTCAAAGTTTAATGGACAGATAAAGTATCTGCCCTTGTTCCCCACCTTAAGGAGAAAGCATTGTATCTTCTCCATTCATATAAGGCATTCTCACTGGAAGTATGGCGTACATATCTTTAATCTGTTAAGAAGGTTCTGTTCTACTTCTAGTCTCCTGATAGCTTTTACCATGAACAGCTGTAGAATTTAGTCCAATACTTTTTCTCCAAGTAGTGACAGGATCATATGGCTTTTTCCTTTCCTCTGTTAAAATGATGACTTTTGGGGGTGGATCTTCCAAAGCTGAACCAACACTGCCATCCCTATAATAAAATCACTTTCTACATACTGCCAGATCTGACTTCTAACAGTTTGTTTTGTTAAACAACTTTCTATCTATGTTCATACTTTTTTCTTCTATTATCTTTATCCATTTTTAGGATTAGCACAATGTTGATTTCCTTAAATGAGGGGAGAAGTGTTCCTTCTTCTTTCTGCTTTGTTTGATATAATTTATCAGTTAAAATGTATATGAGCCTGCTGTTGTCATATAGGTAGTTTTTCAAGCTAGGAATATACTTTCTTTAATAGGTACTATTCAAATTTTATATTTCCTCCAGAGTTAGTTCCATTAATTCATCTTCCAAGGTACTTCTTAGTTGTTGTGAAATTTATTGCAAAACAGATTTTTGAAATATGCTTTCTCTATCCTTTTAAATTCTGTAAAATCTGTAGTAATGTCTCCTAAATCTTGGTATTGTAATTTAAAAAATGTATAATTGATATTGTGTAACAAGAAGAAAAGGTCTAAAGGTGCAGGGGAAGTTGGAGGGGTAGGGGAAAGGAAAAAAGGGAAAAGAAAAATATGAGAAAAGGAAAAAAATGGAAACAAAATCTTTGCAAATAGGGAAGGGTGGAGGGGGTGAAGGGAGGGCGGGGGAAGGGGAAAAATGAGAACCAAGATACTCATGTAATGATACAAGATCCCAATGATGAATGTAACTGTATTTTATACCTAAAATGTACCAATAACCTTAATGGGGAAAAAAACCCCACAAGAAAACAATGCTTCAGGTTTCCCTGTGAGCCTGTAATCTTTAGCAATGTTTTTTTTACCAGCAGTGTATAAAGGTTTCTGATGTTCTACATTCTCACCAGTAATTGGTTTTGCCAGATTTATTAAAGTTTGCTAGTTAAATGTGTAAAACATGTATCTCCATTATGATTTTCATTTCCATTTTCACGTGAGTAGTGAGACTGAACATTTTTTCATTTTCACTGGCCATTCAGATTTCCTATCCTGTGCCTTGTCTGTTAATATCTTTTTTTACATTTTAAGTTTTAAAATTAAAGTGTAATAGACACAGTCTTACTGATATGCTTCAATAAATGTTTACAAATGAATGTAACTGTATAGATATGTGTCCTTTGATATATTTTTAAAATGTTGTTGAATTAATGAACATTTCCCTGTGATTGTGTGTTCTGCTTGAGAAATCCTTCCCTATCACAATGTCAAAAATATACTCTCTATTGTTTTTCTTCCAAATATTTTAAAGTTTTGGTTTTTCACATTTCATCAACCTGAAATTGTTTCATGTGTGCCTATGCATATAGTTTGAAGTGGTTGTTTTAGTCACTTTCTTACCACTGGATGAAATACCCGACACCCACAACTTAAAGGATGAGAGGTTTCTTTTGGCTCACAGATTCAGTCCATGGTTGGTTGATTCCAAGGCAGAAACAGGATGGCAGACAAGCATGGCAGACAAAAAGCTGCTCAACTCATGGCAGCCAGGAAGCAGAAAGTAAAGGCAGGAGCCAGGGATAAGAATTTACCCTTTCAAGTCACAGCTTCAATGACACCTCCAGCTAGGTCCTACCTCCTAACAGCACACTGAGCTACTGAACTCATCAATAGATGAGTCCATCGATGAGTATAGCACCTCCATGATCCAATCCTCATCTGCACACTTGAGAATTTAGGAGGGATATTTTAGGTCTAAACCATAACTGTAGTGATACAGGTTTTTTTCCATATGGATGACCTTTTACTTCCATACTATTTATTAGCCATTATTACCCTCTGCTCTGCCAATGCACAACTTTCATTCATCAAAATTGTTTCATTCATACAAGACCACTTGTATGTAGGTCTAACTTCTGGGAACGTCATTGCATTCCGTGGATCTCTTCATCTAGATTTTCACTGTGTTAGAGAAAAGTACTATTTTTTCCTCTCTCCTCACAAGGTTCATGTCTGAGACACCTATAATTAAAGACAGATTAACAAGAAAAAAGCATACAAGTTCATTTAATGTAAATTTTACATGACACAGTACCTTTTGGAAATGAAGGCCCGAAGAAAGAGAGAAACATCTATGTTTTTATATTTAGGTCTGATGAAAGGTGGATAGTGCTACGGAAAATGAACAAAATGAGGCTGATCTCATGGTAATAAACTAGGAGAAACTTATCAAATCTGTTTGAGTAGATTCTTCTCAGCATCTCTGTGTCCTTAAGGATAAGGATACCCTTCCCCTGAGTATAGGGAGAGCACCTCTGAAATGAAGGTTTTATGACACGTTTCAGAGGTGAATGGGAAAGCAAGAGTGACCTTCCTGCTTCTACTGTTTTCTCAAATACTTACATCTTGGGGCAGCATGAAACCTCTTGGCACTAATACCCATGGCCTTAATTAATGTAACCTTATTATAAAATTTTATATTGGGTTCAAACAAAAGATTACTCCATATTTTGTGCCATAAGCTCCCTGTTGGGCACTGAAGCATGAAAGTATTCAAATAGTTCCACAAAGTGAGGTTGGTAAAGGAAGAAACACACCAAGTTTTTGGTCACAGGAATAGGCTCCTGTCCTGCCTTATCTGACTTCAGGCATGTGACTTCAGGCAGGTGACTCTTTTGACTGGACCTCAGCTTTTCATACTTTAAACATGTAAACTTGAGTGGCATAAGGTACCTGTCAATTTATAAAATCCCAAATCCATCATACTTATTTTGGAGGTGCCCAATGACATGGTACCTCCACCCAATAAGTAGCAACGTGTTACAGAACTCATCATTGGAAAAGAATGTCTCCAACCACTGATTTCTTTACTTCTGTGTTTGAGAACTAAACTGAACTATCAATTTTTTCTCTTTTAAAACTTTAAATATCTAAGCTCAGAAGAAAAACAACTGTCATTGATTTCTCATAAACTTTATTCATACTCTCTGTTTTTTTCATACTTCCTAAAGCAACTATTTTGTTCGTATTTTCTAAAACAGCTTGGTTTACACGGAGATTTTAGTTGGTCTCATTGGGATTGTAAAAATATCTCTTCCTCTTTCAGAATGGATTATTTTGAGTTGTGATATAAATGAAAATCAGCATGTCTTTTTATCTGGTCAGTTTAAATGACAACCAACGAAGGAAATGTCCTTGCCCTTACAAAGCAATCAGTTCTATAGTGACACGCTATAATTAGTGTGCTTGATGGTGAGAACCAAATTCATTCATTTACATTTACAAACTAAATAGTTGTATAGTGGGTGTAATTACTCACACTACTGAAGACTTAATTTTTTTACAATGAGAATTCACTATGGAGTTCATGTAAAATAGAATGTTGTTGGAAGTATGGCAAGAAACATACAATGGAGTTGGGATTTCCTGAGTGGGAAGAGTTCTTAGGGGGCTTGTCAAGTCTACATTTATAAAAATGAGAAGGCTAAGGCCCAGAAGAAGAATGACTTGGCCAAGGATTCAATTTAGGGGAGCATTTCTGCTGCAGAGCACTCTGCTGTGTGAATTCAGATTTATCTATGTTTTGGGGGGTTTTTTGGTACCAGGGATTGAACTCAGGACCCTGCACTTGCAAAACAGGCGGGAGAACCACTGAGCCAAACCCCTGGCCCTTATCTATGTTTTTGATCATAATGTCAAAGTACAGTGTTAAACATATACATTCAGGGAGAAAATTTGGCTTTTATGTAGTCTAAAATAATTCAATTTAAGAATCCCTTTTGTGGAAAAAAGATACAAAATGATAAACAAAATTAAGTTATAAAAGGGAATGTTTATTTAGAATACAAAAAAATCACAACAAATGAAGATTTAGAGATTTCATTCCATGTCTTCTGATATCTCTTTGGGCAGTTTACCAGAAACACATATAGTAATGTTTCCAAGTCTGCCTCTCCCAAGCCTAGAGCACTCCATAACTCCCAGTGTCTCCCAGACTCATTGCTTCAGTTTTATGGTAAATCTGATTCTGCACATATCATGCATACTATTTCACCATTTGGTAAATGTGATCAACAAAGTAAGAAACCATGTAACCCAGGTAATCAGGCAACTGTATTTCATTTTTATGTCATAAAAAAGACTAAAATCACATTTATCAGATGTCATGAGTCACATTGATTTCATCTATAAATAAGGATAGAGAACAATGAAACTTTCTGTTTGTTGTTTGTTACATACAAGACCCTCCTTTGATTTTAGAAGAGGAAACAGACTTGTACAAGTTAAACATCTGGTCACAGGGGACCCAGGTATTTGCATTCTATCACCATCACCTCCCACCAATGAATCAAAAAAATCACTCTTTTCAAGGCCTAGTGCAGAAGATTCAAAATGACAAATGTGACCATTCCGCAGCAGAACACCTCCCCAAAGATACCTGACTCATATCCCTTTGGGTGTTTTCCTAACAAAAATAAAAAGCCGCAAAGCTGGGTTGGAGGTGGAGTTTGGGTTATTTCCTCCACATTTAGTTTTAAATATATTACATAATAGCAGCCTGCTGTGTAGCCATGTGCACTGATGCCATGTTATTTCCTCCTAGCTTGTGAGTTTATCCTTTTTATGAGTTAGTGGAATATAGTAACATATTTGAACTTTGATTTCTAGGATGTAGGATATTGGACTTTTCTGAATAAGTTATTTCAATACTCACTTTCAATACCTTAAGTATTTTACTTAAAAATGTATCTTACAGAGTGGTAAATGTGTTAAATGTGCTAGACCATGCTGTCTGAGAGTAGAGAGAACTAGTCCTCTGTTATTAACTAATTTTTTGTAACTTGATGATTTCTGTCCTTTGGCTGCAGGCTATGTAATTCTTTTTTTCTTTTTTTCTTTCTTTTTTTTTTTTATACCAGGGATCAAACTCGGGACCTTGCACTTGTGAGGCAAGCAACGGAAACACTGAGCTAAATCCCTGGCCCAGGCTACATAATTCTTAACCTCTTTCAACATAGAATTCCTGGCTATGAAATGAAAGGGTTAGACTTAGAACTGAGACACTTCATGACTTTACTTTTTACTTTTTTACAGAGGACTGATCCATGAGAACGTCTATTCCAGCATTACTTAGAGTGATGTCAGGGGTGGGTGGTGGTGGTGGTGTTGCAAGTAATCTAAGAACCAACCAGGAGAATGGATGTGATGTTACTCAACTAGGAAAAGCACCAAAGTAGACATATATATTGCAATGTGGATAGATCTTTAAAACATATTAGTAAAAAAAAAAAAGTTTAGTTCTGTAGAATAATGCTAATTACATAAATTGAAAACATGTATTTTAACACAGAATAAAGGTATGCTTTTTATAAAGATAAATGGACATTGAAATACCTTTATCAAAGGTATCAGTTCCCACCAGGGGGACTGGTATTGGGCATGGAGATCAAAGGAGTGATGAAGAATAGGAGAACCAGAATAGACCAGTAATTCCAGGTACATGAAATAAAAGATAAGATTAATTCAATCTTGTGTGCTTGAGGTTAAAATTTTAAAGTTCTGCAATAGTTTCTTGCTCAAGAAAGATTATGGGCTATGTTATTAGAGTCAACATGGACAATATGGACTGAGGATAATTTGAAATATAAATTTAAGCTAATATACAGAGTGTAACCCAGTTTAAAAACCAATAAAAATAGTAGCAATGAATTTCATATTGATTGATAAAGTAAGGAGAGATGAATTTAAGGAAACATTTAGGACATATACACTAGAATCAGTTTCTCAATTGGCATGGATGAATGTGGGTCACATTTGAGTCATGAAGAATTTGCAGGAAATCCACATGTGATGATAATAAAAGGTTAAATGTTCTCAGTGTTAGATACTCACTAGTATCACATCATTTCTGTCATCTTTCCTTTAGCCAGATTATCTTTGGCTCTATTTTCTTTGGCTTGCTTCTACAGCCAGCACTGGACTTCTTCTTTTGGCTGCTGTCTTGGCATGCACACTTTTGCTAGTTCTTTTAAAGAAGCAAATCTTGCTTTGGCCACACACAATTTTATCTCTCTCTCTCTCTCTCTCTCTCTCTCTCTCTCTCACACACACACACACACACACACACTCACACACAAAGTTACTCCTACTTTGACCAAAGCCAACCTACAATTAGTGGTTTAGAAGCAAAATTTAATACAGGGATAAAAGGATGCTGTAAAACTGATGTCAACAGATAATGTTCCAGAGAATTTCAAGAAGTTATTTCTTCCATAAATAAAGAGATAGCAAGGGCCAAACTTTTTGTTATTCTTTATCATAGTCTTCATTCTCATAGTCCAAATCCAAATATTTAAAGTATATTATCATATATGATAGGTTTGATATTTTATTTAAGAAAATACTTCTTCTATTAATCATAAATTTCATTACCAGGACACTGAGTTTTAAATCCTTGCAACATTTTCTCAATCTACAACTTAATGATTTTTCTCTTTTGACTGTGTATCCTTTGCTCTTTAAAGGTTTTGTAGGATAAGAAAATTTCAGTTTAGAGGTTCAAAATAAGCTTTGCTTAGAATGGAAATAATTTATGTTACAATGCTGCTGTTTTTATTTGTTATCAACAGAGAATGAGGAAATTCAGGACAATGAACTTTCTAGATACCTCAAGTTTTTATTTGTAAGTGACAAATACTACTAATATGGTACTTTAATGTTATTAATTTATATTAGTATCACTAGTTTGGAGGAGAATATTTTACATAGACTTTTTGCCTTGTTGGCTTTATTGAGCAGAATATGTTGGTTATCTGCTTTACCTTTGTTGATGGTGGTCATAAACAGTGATTAGCAGTTGTGGTGCTGGCTGTCAGGCAATGTTAAGGGACCCAGCTCGGGTGGTGGCTGAGTGACTGGTCTCTGAAGCTACACTGTCTGGGTGTAATCCTTAATCTGCCAGTGATGAACTGTATGGCCTTGGGGAGATTATTTAAACTCCTTGTATATTATTGGGTTATTATTAGGATTAAATTTATTTTTGCCAAAAATAAACCAATCTTAGAATATTTTATTTAATAAACACATAGAATTCCCTAATAGTTTGTTCAATAAGGATAAAGGTAATGTATCTCAGCAAGCATTATTGGGGTATATGTAAATGACCCTGGACCTCTGTGATTATTATTTTAAGTTATATTGGTTTTTTGTTTTGCCTTTGCAGTGTTAGAAACTGAACTCAGGGGCTCCTCACTGAGCTACATCCCCAGATCTTTATTCTATTTTATTTTTACATTTTGAGACAGGGTCTTGCTAAATTGCTAAGTTGCCCAGACTGGGTTAAAACTTACAGTCCTCTTGCCTCAGCCTTCCAGAGTGCTGGGATTACAGTTGTGCCATACCTGGAAGCTTTGTAGAGGTTTTTAATAATTGTTCTGACCCCTCTCTTGTATTGGCTGCAATTTGAGTTCTTTTCTGCTACCTATCCTCATTTTCCTTCATTAAATGACTTTCTAATTGGTGATGGTCTGAGAAACAAGGAAATCAATTCATGTTGAAAATTAAATAGAATAGTTTGAAGATCTTTTCTTTTTTCTTTTTGTACTTAGAATTTGTTATGGCTTGTGTCTAGATGTCGCCCAATGCCTCATGCAGCCATAGGTGGGGCTTTTTCAGAGGTGGCTGGCAGAAAGTAACAAAGAATCAAGGGGCAGCCACAGCTCTTTCTATCCCTTATGTCTTATCCAAGTTACTTAGGACAGGTAGCACTCACACCTTTAATCCTAGTGCGCTTGATCCTAGCATTGCACCGGTGAATCAATTCCAGTGTCACACAGTCTAGATCAAGCTCTGAAAAAGCCACTCTGGTTTGGAGCCAGGCAATTATGGACTGAAACCTCTACAAATTGTAAGCTAACTAAACGTTTCCTCCTTTAACTTTGGGTGTCAGGTATTTTGTCTCAGCAATGAGAAAAGTAACTAGAACAGAATTGAACCTAGGGCCTTCACACTGAGCTACACCTCCAAGCCTTTTTTAGTTTTTACTTTGAGAAAAGGTCTTGTTAAGTTACTAAATTGCCCAAGATGAGCTCAAACTTTCCATCCTTTTGCTTCAGCTTCTTAGCGTTGAGATTACAGATGTGCGCCACCACACCTGGTTTGAAGATCTTTCTTATGAATCACGTATATGGTCTTTAGTTCTTGGATGAAGAGATATGTATCTAACTTGATCAGAAATTGTCATTTTTCCTTCTCTTTCAGTTTTTAAGTACATTCCAAACAATTAAGGTCAGTTACTAAGAGCTCTCTAACAAGATTTATCATACTATCTTTTATTCTGCAAATATATTTTGCGTGAGTATCACAGCTCTTTGCTCTCTCCTCCCAATTTCTACAAGTGCTTACATGAGGCAGTGATGCTCTGGGACAGTATAGAGTATGCTGGTCTCAGAGGAAGTGGAACACATGACATGGCAGATAACGGCTAGACAATTGTCTCTGTTCCCAGTTCTCTATTGCTGATTGCAGAGACCTGATACAAACTCTACTCACTGATCAACTAGAAAAGCTTCTTGTCTTCTTTTTAAACCTAACCTGTCTTTTCTATACAAAAGTAGGTACATAATTCCAATGTGATGTTTGAAATGTGGCAAAGTTGTTGAAAATGCATGTAAATCATCACTAGGTTGATTCCCCTCAGAATTATTCTTCTTGGCTTTGTAGCTACTGGAAAAATTGAGCCTACGAGAAACCTCAGAGGTAGCCAACATTTGGTCATAAAATTTTAGAGTTGGGAGGATAAAAAGATTACTTAGTTGGTTTTCAAATTTTCAGATGAGGAAACTGAGACCAGGAAAAGTGAAGCAACCTGAGAATAGTCACAAAGCCAGAATTTCACATTTTCAATGCCGATTTGCAACCATGGAAGTTCCGTGCTTCCTGAGGCAGAGACTGTCTTGATCTTGGCTGCTTAGCTGTGATACACATCATGGGCATAATGAGAATTGTATGAATTTAGTATCTTTTAGTTGCAAAGGGCAAACAAACAAACATCAACAACAACAAAAACTCAGCCTAAACTAATAGAAGGAAAATGGGGAATGTAAATGAGGAGTTATAGTTGAAAAATCTGGGAGGTTTGGCTTCAGGCACCCCAGGATCAGAGGCTCAGACAATGTCAGCAGAATGTGATTTCTCTGCATGGGTCTGTTTCACTCTCTGTTATTCTCACATAGGTTCTTCTCTCATGCTTGAAAGATGGTGGCAGCAGCTCCAGACTATATCCTAGAAGTCAACTCTAATAACAGTCATTTTCTCTTTCCCAGGAATCCCAGAACTAGACACCTACCATCCTGTTGGCTCTGATTGGAACTATGTGTCATCCACAAAGCAATCACAAGGGGCAGGATAAATGTCATATATTGATTGGCTTCAGTCTGGATCACATATAGTGGGGGTTAGTATACAAATGACCTCAAAGAAAAATAAGCACATACATATCATTTGTAAGTTTCTAACAAACAATGTATCTGGCCTTCATTCTGCCGGATGGTTTCCAAAACTTTACAATATTGACCCATTTCATCATCTTAACCCAATAAGATAGGAACTATTATTATCACCATTTTATAAATGAGGAAACCAAGACTTGGAGAGGTTAAGTAATGTGCTAAAGGTCACACAACTTGTAAGCAGCAAAATAGCCACAGTTCCAACCCAGAAAATCCTACTCTTTAATGCTTGCTTTTCCATTGCACAAACAGAGTCATCTTACCTTGAAAGGGTAAGTGGTTTACGAACGTTGCTCTGGCAGGGCCTGACGAAAGAGGCAGGTCCAGCTCAGTATAGGTAATAAATAGTTTATTCGTAGTGCCTTGGGATTCATTTTTAAAGAGCGTTTTGGGCTTTTGTAGATGTGTTCTCATGCATACTATATTTGCTAATTTCTAGAACTGAGAAGATTTGCCAATAAGCTTCTTGGAGATGGATGAGTTCTTAAATGTCAAACGAAACATTGAGTCGTTAAATTGTGCTGTTTAAAATGTCAGGGAAAACCATTATTTTTGCAGACAGAGCTTCAGTGTGGTCTGATTTTGAGTCTGTGAAATGATTCCTGTCTTTAAGAAAAATCCTACTTTTTCTTATTTTGAAAGCTGCTGTTGTTTTGTGTAGAGAAGAATGGTCTAGGAGACAGCGCTGGCCTCTGAGCCCAGTTTAATATGGAGAAATCATTTTAATTCTTCTTTGTCTCTTCTTTTCTTTTTTGGTACAGGGGATTGAACTTGGGTCCTCGTGCTTGTGCAGCAGGCAGCGAAACCACGGAGCTAAGTCCCCGGCCCTTCTTTGTCTCTTCTAAGGCTCTTCCATCCCACAGTAGCCCCATGTCCAAGAAACTCTGTGGAGGGCAATTGACCTGCCTTCTTTCTATCTCCTTTCTTCTCTCACTGTGGTAGCGGAGCTCTGGGTGATATGCTCTTCAGGATCCATTTCTACTTATTTTAAACTGTTTTCTTGCAGAGCATAGCAGGCCCTTGGTTATAGTTGTATGATTTAAAGTAGAGCAGTTCTCAGGCAAATATCAAATAATCACTAAGGGTGGTGGAGTTTTGGCTTAGTCTGCTCCTCCACACCTGTCATTTTTATCCACACTTGGCCAGGTGATTGGGAGCCTGAATTAACCTGAAGTGTGAGTGACAGGAGTGGAAATGAGTGCGGGCCAGGTCTGCTAACTTCCCTCAGAGAAGGGGGTATGAGAGAGGAAGGGTTAGGGCTGCCTCTACGTCCTGTGAATCTCTAGCTTTATAAAGCAATGTTTTAGTGCAGTTAGTTCTTCCTGTTACTTGCTTCCTCTTTCATCCTGACCTAGCTTGATCATCTCAAAATTGTAGGTAGTAGGAGTTGACTAGCAATCTGTCCCTGTATCTAAAATTACATAGTAAGACTTACCACATAATTTACAAGAAACAAAATTAAATTGAGGGGAGGAGACCACTATCTTAAACCTTACTGAGATTCAATGTGAGTACATGATTTTACATGTTCTAGATTGTCACATTTATGTAGCACCCTGAATAGGGTGAGCATATGGCAGACATAGAGCCTGAAGCACTGAATTACATGCCAAAATGCTTAGTTTTTCAACTCTACCACTAATCTAGGTAGGTGACTTTTATTTAACAAATAAAAAACTTTCTGATCCTTTTATTTCTCTTGTGAAATAAAGAAATAAGCTAGGTAAGATTAAAGATTTACTTTCTGCCAGGCGTGGTGGCACACACCTGTAATCCCAGCACTTGGGAGGCTGAGGCAGGAAGATCGCTATAAGTTTGAGGCTAACCTGGCCTACAGAGTGAGTTCAAGTCTAGCCTGAACTGCATAGCGAGACCTTGTCTCAAAAACAAAACAAAACAAAGCAAAACAAAGCAAAGCATAAAGATCTACTTCCTACTTGGAAGATTTAAATTTGTGTCTATTAAATAAAGTCTAAAAATATTAATAATTATTTAAAATTTAAATGAAAATCTTCCCCTATGTAACAGATAAGAAAACTGAGACACAGAGAGATTTGTATCTCATCTGCCACTCCAAGTCCTTCAGAGAGATCCTGTTCCTTGTATGATACTTGGTCACTGAGTCACTAACCTACATCACACAGGCTGTGCTGGCTGTACCACTCCTGGGAGCAGCAGAGTGAAGTCAGTGGGTCTGAATCTGGCTCTTAGATTGGTCAGCTGGGAGAGGATATTTAGAGGGATGGCTCAAAAACAATTCTGACCAAGCAAAGCATTAGTCAGCTTGGGAAAAACTTTATGGCTTGAAAGGAACTTCTCTGGGAGGGACAAGTAACAGAATGCCCTATTCATCCCAGGAGGACTGTTGGCAAAAGTCAAGGAGGAAAGCATTTGTTTTGGAACTACACAGAGAAAAAGGAAGCAGCAAGGGAAAGCAGCCTGGACAGAGTTAAAAGACTTGACTTCTAGTCTAACTCTGCCAAATAAAATGCTTAGCACAGGGTAAGGTACTTACCCTTTCTGGCTGCCTTTGCCTGTAAAATAAGAGGCTAGGAGTCAATGTACTCCAACCTTCTCTGATATCTACTAGGATATTTCCAAAGGTGCAAACCCTGCTCTGTGCCACAGAGCTGAGACAAAAGCTTCTCTTCAATGTTCAAAACAAATCCTAAACCATCAGAAAGATTTCTTTCCACATCTTCTCCTGCTCTTATGGGAGTGGGAGAGAGAGTAGCTTATAAACTACTTATAAGTAGACTTATCATAGACTGATTTGTATGGGAGAAAGTATTAATGTTCCCTTCTCCTTCTGGACTTTTGGCAAATAGTCACCAAGTCATGCATTGTAGGGTCTTTTAGACCAAAAGATGGAGGAAGAGGGAGAAAAGGGGAGGTAAAAAGAAGTAGGGCTTGTTATGTATATGTACCAACTCCTCACAATAAATGTAGTCATCATGCACTGCAAACATGTACTAATAAAAATAAAAATTAAAAAGCATATAGTAAAAGCTGCCCAACATTGGGCATGGTGGCACACACCCCAGCACTCGGGAGGCTGAGGCAGGAGGACTGCTGCGAGCTCAAGGCCAGCCTGGGCTACACAGTGAGTTCAAGGCCATCTGGAACTACATGGCAAGGCCCTTTCCAAAAACAAAAAACCCAAAACAAAACAAAATGAAAAACCAGAAAGCTGCCATCTCTTTTACATATTAGAATTACATAACCAGGAAATTGCGTGTCTTTGATTGCACAGTATTTTAAGTAGTACTATTTCTCAATTTTCAATGCTAATGCTTTAATAATTCCCTGTATAACTTGCATGGTATGCTACTATACAAATATAGAAGTCTTAGCTTATGTGTTCAATTATTGGTTCATAATTTTTTTCATTAAGAGGGCAGCAATATCTATGTGTTATATAGTACATATTTAGTATATGCACATAATATATGTACATTTTCTACTGTGCTGTATACTTCATTGGTTTAAAAAATTGAGCAATTTTTACATTCATTTTTCATTTTTATGCTAGAGCTAACTTTTCCTTAGTCCCGTCCACTGCTATTCCTTCTAAGGCCCTTATGCAGAATTTTGAAGCTTACAGTATTCTTCAAGGTCTTCTGTGTTCCAGCACTTTATTTTACAATCGAGAAAAACTGAGGCCAGAGAGGTTAAGATGTCACTACTGGTCATGACCAGGGGCAGGCAAGACCTGATGTGTCTTCATTTCCATCCCAATGATTGTTCTCCTGCTACAGCACAATAACATTTATAGATATGTAAAATAAAAGCATATGTTTATGTAAGTATAAACAGGAATACTTATGTTTTGCTTACATTCTAGTACAGAAAGGTAGAGAAATTCAGGTATAAATTTCCTTCTGGATGTCTTAGAGATATGCATCTCTATGGATATTATTCATGGGTTGGAGTAAACATGGCTAGGTAGGTAGAAGATATGTATCCTATGTATCCTATTTCTTTAGAAGCCTCTTTCACGCTTTGCCAACGGGATAGAGTACAAGTACTGGTTAATAATTTATAGTATGCATTCATCTCCATTCCTCTTTGACTAAAATATTAATTCCCAACTGATCATCATTATTTGGTTTTTGCTCAGGCAATATACAATGTGCAGAGAGTTTGATGAAAGGGTTATTTCCTAGACTCATCATGGCCCCCCATGCTCTGCCAGTAATTTACTGACTTTATTTACTTGTGGTAATGAGCACATCATGTAGAATGTGCCAGCTGCTGGGAATGCCCTGGGTGCCTTTTTTCTAGGGCAGGACAATGTAAAAAGCACAGCTGTTTTCCTAATTTAGTATTTCCAGCATGCACCTGCATTTCTATCACATTTTTTCACATAACAATCTATGTGAATATGGAGTATTAAAAAAATCTCAGCCTGATTTCTATTAATAAAGTGAGTTTATTTTAAAATATCTTGAGAAGTATTTGAGGGAGTATATGTGTGTTTGTGTGTGTCCTAAAAAAATAACAGGTCCTGAAAGATGGGCAAAGAGGACTTGGTTTAATGACTTAGGAATTGGATAATTCATACCATTTTGTATGTATAGATACATGTCTTGTGTATACATATTTAATTTGTAGAATTTTTATAAGTAATAACCCAGGAGATAGAAGAAATATAGTATATAAACCATCCTTTACCGTGTATGCAAAGACAACATTTTTATATTCAAATTTGTAAAAAGACAGTCAATCTGCAAACCATTTTTGTTTACTGGGAAATGCAGTCTTGAATTTTTAATTCTCTGAAAATATCTGTTTTTCCAAGTTGTGGGCATTTCTACTAAATTATGAACCCGCAGGAGTGTCCCTGTTGGAGGGGAACTGGCACTTTTCTTGGCTCCTCCTTTGGCCACTTAGTCATTCCCTTTCTATGCCCTGTTTCATGTTGAGGATCAATTGCTTCACCCTTCACACCAGTGAACCCAATGAGTTGGCTATTCTTGCCCCTTGTCTTTCTGACTTTTATCTCTGTCTTCCTGTTTTCTGAAATAAAAATATTTCTGCTTTTATTTTCCCTCACTACCTGTTTGACATATTGTTAATTTAAATGATCTGAAGAACTGTAAAAGCTCTTGGCACATCCAAGTTTGTGGGCTGGGTTGCATGACCATCACATTCTCATAGTTTCTCATAGATTAGCCCATGGCGTGACAACCATGGGACACTTGGTTGCTTATGATATACTTCGAGGACTGTGGGTTTGTATGACCATTGCTCCTACTCAGGTGGTGACCCAGTTTTTCCTGAATCTCAGTGAGATAAATCTTCTGTTTAAATAGTCATCTATGTAATTCCTGTACACTGGAGGTGGGGGTGAGAGGAGACCTAGCGTTTGTGTTCCACTCTTGAGTATTGCAAGTCATCATTTTAATAGACCAGTTCTTTATGCATATATGCATCAATCAGGATCTAGCAAGGAAATCAGAAACCCAGTTAAGTATTTACAAGAGAAGAAATTCAATACAGGAATTGTTTACACAGGTGACGGAAAAGCTGGAAGCCAAACAAGCTTTTATCAACAGAGAGGGAGAAGTGAAACAGGTAGGCTCCCCGAAGCCAGGATCACCTAGCAGTGGTGGGAAGGATGGCAGGCCTGTTGAACAGAGCTGAAGCCAAAGGGGTGACCCACCAGTCACTCAAGAAGCTATCCAAGGTGCAGGGAGCTGTGACCTCAGGATTCTCCCTTACCCCAACTCCTCCTCCCACTGGCCAATCACAGAGGGCAGCCAGTAAACCTGAGCTCTGGGAAAGGCAACCCCTGGAAAGAAATACAGATCAGAGTGGGATGGGGTGGACTGAGGAGGGATGCATAGGAAGAAGGCATGGAGAAGAATGGATCATATAGCGAACAGGCTCAGGTTGCATACACGAGGGGCATCATCTGAACCTAGTTGAGCTCTCTTCGCCTCCATAACCAGTAAAATATCGGTTAGGAATCCAAGTGCAGAGGGACTGAAGAACCGGAAGGCTATTCAGAGGTTCTCTGAGGCTTCTGGAGTCCTTCCAAACTCTCTTCTCCTTGGGACTTTCTAATTTTCTTTCTCTTCCCTTGTACCCTCATCACTACTTCCTTGCTTAAACTTTCCCTGTCCTTGTTAGTCAGAATGATGTGGGCTTTCTGAGGAAAACCTCAATTCTTTGTCAGCTGGCTCTGAGCCTTGGTAGAGGGTTAAAATAATTAAGGCAAAGATGATGTCTGCACAGAGTTGCTCGGGCCTCAGAGGTGGGATCAAGTCTTCTCAGACACCCGCACAGGAAATGATCCCTGAGCACCATGGTGACAAACACTCATCAGGTGCAGACCAGCGTTTGAATGATTTGCTTAATATCTTTGCAGTTCAACTGCAATAGAGATTTCTCAAGAATAATGACTGTGGTTTATAGTGCTTTACATCCCAGAACACGATGCTAGCTACTCAAACATTAGGTATTGCAGTTTTTGACTGACAGATAGAAGTCCATAAATTGGAAAAGATAAGTTCCATTTTCAGTGGTTTTGAGTAAATTAGAATAAAGTCTTTAAGCCTCATTTACATACTTTTTCAGATAGGATTTTAAAGAAAGAACATGTTTTCAGACCTGAGGATCAGTGGAATAGATTAGAAGATCCAGAAACAACTCCAGACATACTCAGCCACCTCATCTTTGACGAAGGAGCCAACCACCCTCATTGGAGGAAAGATAGCCTCCTTAATGAATGGTGTTGGAAAAACTGGATTTCACCCTGCCAAAGATTAGAACTAGACCCATATCTATCACCATGCACTAAACTAAGATTGAAGTAGATTGAATATCTAAATATTAAAACAGAAGCACTAAACTTGCTGGAAGACAAGTTAGGGAGAACTCTGGAAGACATTGGCATAGGAAAAGACTTTATGCACAAAACCTCAGTAGCACGGGAACTAGCACAAAGCATCAACAACTGGGATCTCATCTTATTAAAAACTTCTGCACTGCAAGAGAAATTACCCACAGAGCTAAGAGACAATCTACAATGTGGGAAAAAATTTTTAGCAGCTGTATCTCAGACAAAGGACTACTATCTAGAATATATAAAGAACTTAAAAAAATCAGACCCCCCAAATATAGGACCCAATTAAAAAATGGACATCTGAAATGAACAGACATTTCTGAGACAAAGAAGTAAAAGCAGAAGTAAACATATGAAAAAATGTTCAACATCACTGGTCATTCGAGAGATGCAGATGAAAACAATGCTGAGATTCTGCCTCACTCCAGAAAGAATGGCCGCTATCAAGAAATCAACCAATAACAGGGCCAGGGATCTAGCTCAGTGGTTCCGCCGCCTGCCTCTCCAGCGCAAGGACCCAAGTTTGATCCCTGGTACCAAAAAAAAAAAAAAAAAAGAAAAGAAATCAACTAATAACAAATGTTGGTGGGGGTGTGGGGAGAAAGGAACCCTTCTCCATTGTTGGTGGGAGTGCAGGCTGGTGTAACCACTGTGGAAATCAGTATGGAGATAGAGGTCCCATTTGACCCAGCTACTCCCCTGTTGGGTATCTTCCCAAAAGAATTAAAAGAATCATACCACAGTGATATATGTGCGCCCATGTTTATGGCAGCACAGTTTGTAATAACTGAAGCTTGGAAACAACCCAAGTGCCCATCAACTGGAATCTGGATAAATAAGATGTGGTTTTTTAATAAACTAGAGTACTACTCAGCCACAAAGAATGAGAAATTAGAGACATTTATAGCTAAATGGATGCATATTGAAATCATACTCTTAAGTGAAATTAATAGGACACACATGTGTAAATACCAAATAGTTTCTCTGGTGTGAGAAACTGAAAGTGTAAATAAGGATTAAAATGATTAAAATGAATAATTGATAATTTGAAATAGGTAGAAAATATCCAAAGGGGTAGGGGAAGTGGGAGGGGAAGGGGAAAGGAAAGAAGGGAAAGGAAAAATTATGAGAAAAGGAAAAAATGGAACCAAAGTCTTTGTAAATAGGGAAGGGTGGAGGGGGTGAAGGGTGCACAGGGAATGGGGAAAAAATAAGAACCAAGATACATCATGAACAGGTACAAGCACCCAATGATAAATGTAAACATATTGTATACCTAAAATGTACCAATAAAAGAATTTAAGGAAAAAAAAAGAATGCTTATCCTAAATAGCTGTTAGCATCAAACTTATCTACGTTTAAAATAAAACTATTTAATGGAAACGCAAAAAGAAAGAAAGAAAGAAAGAAAGAACATGTTTTTGTGCCTTGTCCAGTCATATCACAAGCAACTTGAGGGTGAGGACGCTATCTTATCTTTTAATTTTTCAATGCCAGGGATTGAACTCAGAGCCTTAGTGTGTATCTTAGTTACTTTCCTTGTTGAAGGACATGATGACACCTGACACCTACAACTTATAAAGGGGGAGAGCTTTATTTTGGCTCACAGTTACAGTCCATGGTCCACAGGCTCCAAGCAGAAGAGTCATGGGCGAAGGATCCACCTGAGGAAAGCTGTTCACATCCTGGCAACCAGAAAGCAGAGAGAGAAGGAAGGAGCTAGGGAGGGATCTGTCCCCTTCTAGGTCACGCCCCCAGTGACCTACCTGTAACCAGTCCCCACCTCCTAACGCAAGTCAGCTGAAGTGCACCCATAGTTTGATCACTGTCCAAAGCCCTGCATCTGAGCACAGGAGGCGCTTGGGAGACCTTTTTGATCTAAACCATAACCATATCTTACACTTTTATGGATATTCTCTAGGACATTGTCTTGCACAAATACGATGCTCAATGCATGTTTAGTAAAGAATGAGCTCCTTGAGAAATTGAAAACAGGACTGGCCAATCTGCAATGTGGATAAATGTTAACTTTTTTTTTTTGATACCGGGGATCGAACTCGGGTCCTTGCACTTGTGAGGCAGGCGGTGGAACCACAGAGCTAAATCCCCGGCCCAATGTTAACATTTTTTTACATTAATTTTTTTTTCTGTTTCCTATATTGTTTTTAATTAGTAAAGCAAAGGAATATACTTATCAGGGGTTTTAACTCAAATGCCTACTAGATCAAATAAGTAATGTGAAAAAACCTTAAGAAAGAAGGGAGTGAGGGATTGTGGAGAACAGTTTATTAGAGAGAACTGTAATTGTCCTCTTCAGAGGGAGTGGCTGAGGTTCTGTCTTAACCAATTGTCACATAGGAGAGTACCCTTCTTGTTGTCAGAACTTCTGGATATGTATGTGAAATTTCCACATGTTTATGACTAGGTTGGAGTTAGGCCATTCTGCTAATTATCAAAACCTTCATTAAAAATTAATCCTGGGTGGGAGTGATAGTACACACCTGTTATCCCATCTACTTGGAAGGCTGAGGACAGGCGAAGCCAATTTACTATGAGCCAGGGCTACATAGTAAGACCCTGCCTCAAAAAATACATATATTTTATACTTCCAGGTGTTATCAATATTAACATTTCTTTAAAAGACACTTCAGGTGCCTTGAGAAGTATTTAATGATTTCAAAGCTCTAATCTAGCTTATCTTCCTTTACAGTTTTAACTGGAATACTTTATAGTGCAGCTCTCTGCTGTACTGTCTACTTGCAGAAGTGACCACATGGCAAAAAAGAGAACAGTTAGCTATTACTGTATTTTGACTCTCTACTGACAAAAACACTAACTGGGTAGCTGCTATTTCAGAAAATTTTTTACAATAATCAATATAACCAAGAGTGATGATAGATTTACAATTAACCAATGGATTAGCAAAAAAATGTGGGAAATGTGTACAGACCGCAAAGATTATGGCTACTATCATGTTTAGATGTGGTCAGCTTAGATAAGAGCAATCCACTGTTGCCAAGGTTGGGTTTGTGTTCTTGAGGCAAAACAACCAGTTTGTTCAGATACAGAAATCTTCTGTGTCCCTCAGAGAATGATGTTCACTCAGAGCTACTTGAATTTCCCAAGACCTTCTCCAATTTGCAGTTGGTTTAACACTGATGGGAGCTAATAAAGGTACCATATGAGTCATTTTCCAGCATGATATAACTAGAATTGGTTCTCGGCCCAGAAAGATGTGAGTCAGTTGAATCCTGATTCAGTTCCCAGAATGACGCACAGTGACTCACTTCCCTATGTGATGTCATGTTTGTTCCTTATAAGACTTGACCTCCTCATTGTTTTGTTGTTTAAGATTTTAAGAGAAGAATTTTGTAGAATAAGATGATATCCTCCCAGTAATACCAAATCAGACTAATAAGCACAGCTAATAAAGCCTTGATTTTATTACAATGACTTCGAAAGAGTAATTAGGCTTTAAGTGTCTACATTGTTGTTCTCATCTATTAGAATTGTTAATTTCCAAACAGCCTACTTATTAGCCAACATTTGATTGAAAAAATTTTGGATATAAAAGAAAAAATTGATATCACAAAGATTCAGACTTTGGGTAGCTACATTTACAAAACACAACTGTATTTGAGAAAAGTTAATAATAGATGATCAGATTAAAGAGGACACATGGGTCGATCTTTCTAGAAAGACCCAGCAACTTACATACAGAAAATAAACCAAAATGGAACATTACTTGTGATAGCCACAAGCACTTTCAGAATGTATAGAATTCTAAAAATGTATCTTAAAGATGGCTGTGTTGTATTATGTCAACTATAAATGAAGTTCAGTGCTCATAGCTTCTGCTGAGGGTCAAGTTTGGTTGCTGAGGAGAGAAACAACTAAAACGCATCAGGCCCTATATGGTGAAAGAAATTAATTTTTGTCTTCCTCTCAAGGCAGACCAAACACTCTCATCCTCAGTAGACAATTATTCAAAAAGGTCAAAGCTATATAAGTTAAGGTTGTTTTGATGGCAAACAACAGAAATCCCTTTTGGTTAACTTAAGCTAAAAAGAAGATGTTGAATGGATGAATCAAAGGAATTGCCTTGGAGCATTTTGGGTCCTCCCAGAGCAGGTATTACTGAATCTTCTATGGCTCTGTCAACCTGCAACTTTGCTCCATCATCCTCTGTACCTGCTTTTTATTACTTGTGTTTCAAATTCACAGAAGAACAATCCACTAATTGGTCTGTGTTAGCAAGTGATCTCCCCTTGGATGATCATCTCTGCCAGATGGACCAGCTGCCCAATGCCCACTGGGAGAACTCTTGTGAGCAGTGATCATCCTAGCTTTGTCTGCTACAGACAATGCTTAGTTTGTTCTCCAACGTGATTCCCTTTCCTTGCTAATCATTATATTTTTAATCTATCCTGTAGATGAATGCTTCTCAAAGTTCTACATCCTTATGGCTCTTCAGGGGGTCTTGTAAAACTGCAGGTTCTGATCAAGTAAAATTGGGGTACTACCTGAGATTCTGGGTTTATTGTATCTCCCAGACAATGCCAATAATGCTAGTCTTTGAATCACATTTTTAGTAAAAAGACTGTATAAGATGCGTCTGGATGCCTAACTAGTACCCATTACTTCCTCCCCCTTTCCTAATAGTACTGAGGTCTTTATCATCTACTTCCACTCTTATATGTTTTGGGAAAACTGAACATACTCTCATATCTGGTTGTGGGTACCAACTAGTTTAAGCCAGTTTGTCATTCAATGTTATTTCATTGCCCTGGTACCTAGATTAATTAATGTTACATAGTAGGTATTCAATAAATATTTATTAAATTGATTCAGCAATTGATGTGAGCATAGATATGTGAATGAAGCTTATCCAATATTGGTGAGTTTCAGGATACTGGGTTGAAATACTAGTCCAGAAGTCCCCTCTGACATTGGATGTGGAGGTTAGAGACCTGATTTTGAATGGTCCTTGTGGAGGGGAGGCAGGAAGTGGGGGGGGGGGAGACTATTGATAACATATTAAAACATTGGATTAACTACTATATATTCACCCCAAGTGTTGTTGGATGACATGACATTGGATGATTTGAGGCCCTTTATGTCTTGCCCAAGGAATTGGCTGGGACAACCAATGAACAGGTATGTGTAACTTTTATTTAAAGTAAAGGAAGAAAAGGGAAAAAGTGAAGAAAACAGAAGAAAGAAAGAAAAGAAAAGAGAAGAGCAAGAAGATATACGTGTTACAAGTTGGTGGACCACTGCAGTAACAGAAGGATAAGGGAACAGGAAGATTGCAGTGGCAGCAAAGTCAATGGTCACTGTCTTTTATGCTCTCCCAGATCCAGTCAGGTTGGTAGTTGTTCTGCCCACACATCTTGGCTGTCATTGACAGGTCACATCCTGTTGTTCAGCCTCCATTCTGGCTTAGGTTACATCCTGTTTTTAGCCAGCCTGCCATGCCCTGATCTTCACACCAGTTGGGTGAACTAATAGATAACCAGTTTTAGCTGGATTTTCTGTTACAATATAAAGAGTCTGAATCAACAATGGGGAAATATCTTATTCCTAGGCTACCCACTTTGGTTCAATATCGGTGCCTTCATAGTCACTATGGCCCAAAACCACTAAGGTCAGAAAGCATTCCATGACATGGTATGGATGTAGACTGTATTATAGAAACTTACAAAGCAGGTGTCAGCAGGAAAGGAACTTGTCTGCTGTATCTCAGCCTGTTGTTAATCCAGTATGAGAAGTACTCATACTCATACTTAGTACTCATATGCATAAGTGCTTAGTATGAGAAACTGTTTATTATTGAGGGTGCATACAGATACTGGAGCCCCAGGCTGTCTGGGTTATGTGTCAGACGTTCTGAGGAGTTGTCTGGGAGAGCTGGCTTTCCAGCTCTGGAGATTTGGGGATTGGGGGAGTTGTAGTGTGTCAGGCTAGGGTGGCAAAGAAACTTCCAGTCCTATAGGAGGCTAAGTTTGGGACAGTCCATCCCACTGAGAGAAAGGGGAAGTCCCTGTTCCTGATAGCTTGTCTAAGCCACACGAAGTGACCTTCTAGAGTCAGTTTTAGCAGTTCTGCTTGTCATACACACTAACCTAATCCTTGATGTGGTTCACTATTACCATTAAGATAAAGTCCAAGTGGTTTGTTTGCAGGACAGTCACCACCTGGCCCAGCCTAACCCATTAGTCTCTCTTGTGTCACTCTTTACATTATCGTGTAAACTCTAGCTATATTGGATGGCCCGCTATATTCCAGACATTTCATGTACCATCCCTTCTCAGGGTCTGGAAGACTTCTGCACCATGCCTTTTCTTGGAATCCATCTTGCTAAACACTCTGCCCACCAAATTTCCTCAGGATCAAAGCCTGCTCATCCTTTAAGTTTCAGCTCAACTGTTACTTTCTCTGGGAAACATTCCCAGATTTTTAATCCTTGGACCCAGCATAATTAATCATTGTTTCCTCTGAGTTTCCTTGGCATTTGGTTCACACTGTTAGAATGCACTTATCACCTTGTTAAGCAGCGTACTCAGGGCCTCCCCTAGATTACCAGTTTCTTGAGCTCAGAGACCTTCTCTTACTTGTCTTTACAGTTTAAGCCCTGCTGGGCTGTTCTCCATAGGCCTGAGCTGCTGGCCACATTGTGGCATCCTGCCCTTTATTCTGTATTAGGGAGCAGGGCTTACTGAAGGCTGTATAGACCTATCCTTCATGATAAGAGACGCTAAAGATGGACTACATACAGTGTGTCAAAATGCTGGAATTTGTACCCAAGGGATATAAACAAGTTTACAGAGACTTTTGTTTAGAGGAAACAAAATTAGGGAGAGAAGAAGCCTGGTCTTTTAGAGCGAGTTCCCAGAGAGTCTATAGGATCAGTTGCCCTAGGGGATAGCTACTAATCCAGAAGATGATCTAGTATATATAAAAGGAACAGCATGGTCTTTTTAAAAATGAAGATTTCTTCCTCCCTTTTGACCTTTTCTCAGTATGATTGTACTGCTGTTAACTTTATTACCGAAGCTTAGGGCCCATGATACCAGGAAGCACTTCTGGAAGCAGCTGTGAATGGAGCCATTCATTGAGTCTGCTCCCACCATCAGGGCATATGAACAGGGATTTCTGTTTCCACAGCTATGGGGCCAGTGTTCTTGTTAGAAATATTAATGACAGGCACTTAAAACAGACCACACAGAGTTAAGGGAAATAGTTCATTTCTTCATTTTCATCAGACCAATGAACTTCAGAGAAGCTTTGAAACTGAACACCGTGACCTCTGTGGAGTTTTAGAACAACAGTGTAATGTCCAGAAAGATAAGAGACAGCAGGCCACGTGATCGTTCTGAAGGTTTACTCAGTCATCTCAGGACAGACCTAAAGGCAAGCTGATGCCAAAGTACACAGGACATTGGGTGTGAGCCTGATGAGAGCAGAGACTGGGAGGCCTAATGGAGGAGTTGGCACAGTGACAGTCTGCAGGCCCTGTCTGGCCTGTGCAGCAGCTGCACATGTTCCTGGACCAGAGCCAACTGGTGGCTCATGGCCATGGTTTCAGGGTCCTGGCTCCATCCCAAAACAGGCTCGAGCTCTTTAGGCTGGCCCAGTACTGGCTTTGTTCTGGCTCCAAGCTGAAGTTTGGCTCCTGAGCCAGAAAGGGAAGGCAGCCCTTGCACCCTAATCCATGACCTCCTTTGAGCTTGACCCATGGCCTGCTTTGGGCAGGACCAGGGACACTGGGCCTGTCCTCCAGGGTTAAACTTGGGTCACTTCCTAGTGGTCTCTTTGGGCCTCCTGGGGGCGCTACAGTGTAGTTCTCTGTGCACTGGACTCTAGCTGATATAGAGGTCACCAGGTTAGAGCAGAAATCCAGCAGATCTGACCCTCACCAGTCCAGGAACACTCAAATGTGACTCCAGCACTAGATTTCAAAACTGGCCATGGTTTCATAAGACATGTTACTCAAAATCAGGGACTCCAAAACAGGTTATCAGGAAACCCACAAAATTCTCAAAATAAGATGGATTTTAATCTCTATTAGAGCATTTCACAAACACTCCTGATAAAACATCACTGGTGACATTCTTTGATATTGATGCTTTCATTCTTCCATTAAATGTGGATGAAGCATCTTTAGAATATTTTGGTATCTTTATTGATTGAAACAGGCAATCTAAGTAAGAGCAGAGTGCTTGCTATGCAATTAAATCTTCTAGACAAAGCTTCTAGACGAGTCTCCCATTTCAAGGAGCAGTTTGCTATCTCGAGTCCCTCCCATATGGGCCTCTGAAATCTGCTTATAAAATATAGTCTTTATTTGCATGTTTCTCCTTCTTGCTTCAGTCTAATTCTCCCAGATTGAGAGAAACACAATAAAGGGATTTTTTTTTTCAGTGCTTTCCTTTTTCACAAACTCTTTTTTTGGAAACCGCAACCTCGGATCCCAGCAGAGGTTCTTGGGGGCTTTAAGAACATCAATCAGTTTCTCAGCTGGAGGCTGAGGCTTTCCTCAGGGAAGACTTTTTACATAAAACAGATTGTACTTTGTCCTTGCCAGGGCAGACAAAGGTTTAAATTAAATATGCAGCAAGCGCCAGTTGGCTGCTTGCCACAGGCCCGGGGAGGGGGAAGGGAGACTGTGCCCTACTCTCCTTCCTGTCTCAGTACTTGTTTCTTTTTCCTATTTCTGTTTTTACAGTGGAGGGAACTGGAGTTAAGAGACTTGGGCTCTGGCCTGAGCTTTTCTGTGAATGCCCTGTGTGATACAGTACAAGTCTCTTAGGGTTCCACTTCTAGGACCTCAGATTTCTCTTTTATACAGTGAGGAGTTTGAAGGAGATGATCTTTGAAGGTCTTTTCTGTCTTTAACCTTTTAAATTATCTCCAAACTCAACTGAATGAATTTTTAGCAAATGCCCTAAGTCTCATCTATGAGTAATTCATCTTCACTGTTCCTAAGGTCACCGGAGGTTCTGGCTCCTTTTCTCACAGATTTCGTGGGCCAGGCAGGTGAATTATGAGACAGAGAGAGAGAGAGAGAGAGAGAGAGAGAGAGAGAGAGACCATTAGTACATGATAAATCACAGTATTGGGGGACTGCTAGAGAATGGTGGGGATTGTAGCTAGCCCTTTATAAATGGTCATCTTCTATCCAAGTCATCTCCAGCCAGTTTTTGCCACTTGGAAATTGTGGGCCCCTGGAAGAACCAGTTCTTTTTCTTTTTTCAGTTATGAAAGGTTTAAATTTTAAAATATTGGTAACTAATTAAAAAAAATAACTGTGGTCTTCCAAAATAGACAAGTTGGTCTGGGGGCTGAACTCAACTGGAAGGTCAGTTTTCAGTCTTCACTGACCTTAGGACAATAAGAAAGTCTTATCCTCTGTATTCCAAATTTGTTTAGACAATCTGTGTATTTGAAAGTGTGTTGTAAGCTTCAGAAAAGAACTATGGATAGGAAAGGTGGCATCCTAATGGGTTGCTCAACAATATTTGTCAATATAGAAATGTTACCCTGGAGGGTAAATTTCAGCAAAATAATTTGACCCATATTCAGTTTCCAAATCAAGTCAGGGCCTGGTAGTTAATGGTTGTGTTCTTTTATGGTTAAAAATAATTTATAATTACTACCTCTGTGTTTAAAAAATGGATTTCATGCTATGAGCCTTGTAGAGAAAGCAGCTATATTGTAAGGTATATTTAAATTTCAGAATTTAATTTAGTATTCTGTAGTAACAGTAGCTTTTATGTTATTATTAACATATTAAATGAAAATATAATTTTCATATATAATTAAATATTAAAAATTGATGTAAAGCAATACATATTTTAATCTTTATTTCTACCATTTGGATTCACAAGTACATAAAGTATAACTTCCATAATGCTCCAATAATTGCAATAATAAGTCTGCGAAGTACAGAAGCAATTTAAGGAAAGTTCTGTTTATACTAAAGTATTAAAGTCTATTTTGAAAAAGAATAAAATGAAAATAGAACTTAGTAATTTAAAACTTACACATTGGTGGCTACAATTATTTTTTTCCATTTAGTTTATTGGTACATTTTAGGTATACAATACAGTTACATTCATCATTGGGATCTTGTACCATTACATGAGTATCTTGATTCTTATTTTTTTTCCCCTTCCCCTGCCCTCCCTTCACCCCCTCCACCCTTCCCTATTTGCAAAGACTGTTTCCATGCTTTTCCTTTTCTTATATTTTTTCTTTTCCCTTCTTTTCTTTCCCCTTCTCCTCCCACTTCCCCTACTGCTTTAGACCTTTTCCTCCAATTTCACATATCAATTATACATTTTGACCATTATTTACACTTTTAGTTTTTCACACCAGAGAAACTATTCGGTATTTACACGTGTGTCCTATTTATTTCACTTAAGAGTATTTCCTCAATGTGCATCCACTTAGCTATAAATGTCTTTAGTTTCTTGTTCTTTATGGCTGAGTAGTACTTCATTTTATAAAAAAACCCACACCTTTTAACTGTCAGAAATGCAAATTTTAATTTCAGGAATGTATATGTAATATACTGCAATTGTTTTAAGTTTATTCAACTGATAAGCAAGTTATACATAGGCACGGGTAATTTTTCAGAAAATAAGATAAAATGATTTCCTATATTGAAATACTATAATTTCAGAGTAAAATAATTAAAATGGTAGCTGACTATAAAAATACTTGTTTTTTCATGGATAGATCATATTTTGATCTATTCAATGTTCTTTCCTTGATCTGAGCAATTTAAGACATGAAAACTTTCTCTATTTCAACTTTCTTCTCTAATTTGTCTCATTTTCTTCCCCTGCATTTAAGCTTTTTTACCTTTTTGTCTAAATTTCATAGATTTGATGTATTAGTATTATAGATAGCTAAATTAGGTAGAAATAACGTAGGCAGTCAGCTAGGGCTGGGCCCTCAACAAAGTCAGCGCAAAAGATGAGAACACATTACAACTGTGGTTGAAGATGCATCTGTTGGAGATCAGGCCTCAAGATAAAGACAAAATGACCAGGCCTGCATACTTCCCCAAAGGACAAGATAAGCGATAACACCTGGCCTAAAGGAGTCTAGATAGCCATCAGTCATCCCACTGGGTGACCAAGACCTCCGGACCCAGCAATCATTATTTCCTAGAAAATGTCTTTGTTCTTTCCATGCACACTTGCTACATGACTTGTTCCCCTAGTGGATCACTATTACCTAAGTGACTGTATTTGTAACCTTACTGGTTGTTCATAGCTTTAACCCACACTGTACCCGTGTGGCTTTTGCTCTATGCAACTCCCCTGAAAAGTGGAGTCCTCAGCTACCCATTCAGGATCCCTCCTGCCTCTCACTAGCTATCTTCTCAATAAACATTTCCTACCCTTAACCTCTGTTGTTCCTAGAATCCATTCTTCATTTTAGAGAACAAGAACTCTGTGTATTAGACAGCTAACAGGTTGGGAATTATATTTCCCTTATATCATTTGGAGGTTCTAATTCAACTCCTATATTATCCTTCTATTATCTATAAGTAGTTTCTGGTGGTGGGGTTTGGGACATGCCATCCCAACATATGTACCTCTGCCTTTGAGAAAACACTAGAAGTGGGGAGGACTCTCTGGCCTTCTCCCTGCCTTCTCCCCTGAAGCAGACCATAAGGAAATTCCTTGCCCTTCCTCTGAAGCAAGTCATCTGGGAAAAATACCCATACTGTACCTAGAGAAAAAGAGCATCCTTATTGCTGAGTACATAGAAAAGAATCTAAACAAGCAGGCCTTGCTAAACTCACCCCAGTTTATCACCATTAGATCAGATCCTCTTTGTTCAATCATACTTCTCTATAACAAGCCACTTCTTCAAACTTAACACAAAAATTCATAAGTTACCCTGTTTCTTTAGGTCTTCATTTCTGAAGTTTTCCCTGTTAGGTAAAACTGAAATACATTTGTGACCTTTTCTCTTGTTACCTTGTCTTTTGCTATAGCTTCTTCAGCCATGATTCTAGTCATGGGTAAGGAAAAGAAATCTTTCCTTCTCAATAGTGACTTATAATTTACATATACTTTATTTATTATTTTTTCCCTTAAATTCTTTTATTGGTACATTTTAGGTATACAATACGTTTACATTTATCATTGGGTGGTTGTTCCTGTACATGATGTATCTTGGTTCTTATTTTTTTTCCCCATTACCTGTTACATATACTTTATACTTTTATATTTCACTCATAGCATAAGCTGAAGGGCATAAGCAAATGGGGTTTTCCTATAAACATGCCATGGACAACGCCAAGGTCAGGAGAAACACCAGGTGTAAACAACCATTCCAGACTTACTGGTTCTTTTTAACAACAAGTTATAAATGGTACAATTATCATCACTAGAATAATTACTGTATGGGAAGCATGAAAACATTTTGGTTGCTGTATTAGTTGTATAATTAACCACAAAACATCCAATAGCCAACTCTGAAATCTTGGGTTTTACATAACAAAAATGTATTTCTTGCTCACATAAAGTGGTATAGTTATCAAGGATTCTCCTCCCCTCAGGGATTCTGGACCCTCCATCTGTGATGCTGCCCCATTAACAAGTCTCTGCAGAGGGAATGAGGGAGCAGACAATGCTGGTGGCTTTAATAGATTTTGACAACAGGTAACACTTGACACTTTGCTCATGTCCTATTGGCCAGAATAAGACACAAGGACCCCACCTCGCTGCAAAAGAGGGTAGAAAAGGTAGGGGAGAGCATCAACTGTTTTGTGAGTCTGCTAACCCAGTATTAGTGGTGACTTCCAACTCACCTCATGCATTTATTAACTAATAGTACCTTGTGACCTTTGCTGCTTAGGCACGGCCTGATTCTGTGATTGTCTTTGATTCTCATTCTCTTGCTAGCTCTCTCACATGTTCTGTAGTCTATTTCTGGTTCAGTTGCCCAAGAGGGACAATTTGATTGGCTTGTTTATCATCTCTGACCCTGGAAGAATCTTTGTGGCTGGCCATCTGATATGCTCTGTCCACTGACTGCTCTTGGTTATGAACACATTACATTAACCATCTGGGAAAGGAGATGGGGAATAAATTGAATAGAAATTTGGAGATTAAATGAATAAATAAATATGATAACTACTTTGCATACTGAAGATATAAAAATACAACTAACAATATTGCTATCAAATTGTTACTATATCACAATAATTGAAAATTTAAAATCTGTCAGTTTTGTAAGGAACTAGAAATTTACTTTTTCAAGCATATTTAGTAAGATGATATCTAGAGTAACTGTTATGTCAAACTAAAGTGCACGAAAATGTGACTTTCTTCATTTTTTGATAGCCAAATTTAAGTTCTACTTTGTGATTCCATTGTGTGGAAGAAATTTACTTTTGCTAAATTTTAGGCTCTCTCCAACCTGCCCAGAGTTGTTCTTAAGATTCAAGGGATTTATGTAGTATTATGTGACTCTGACTTTCATGAGACACTGACCGTGGCAGACAGAGTACCACTTATTTACAGACAGCTGCATTCTTTTTCTTTAGTCACAGCACCACCTTATTTTTATCTGGGCACAGTCTGCTCCCCTTGTGACCATTGTTCCACACCTCTCTGAAGCTAGTGTGGACGTGTCTAAGCGCTGCCCAACAACCGGTAAGTGACAGTGATGTGCCCACTTCTCTGTCAGGCCCTGAGATGGCATCTACTAGGCCTCAGCTTTGCACACTGCCTTTTCTCTTTCTTTTGGGATGAAATGAGGATGTGGTGATGTGAACCAGTTTTGTTTCTGCAAAGGCACAAAGGCAGCATCAGAGGAGGATAGCAGATGGCCAGGCATCAAGAACCCGAGATCCTGGATGACTCTGTGGAGCAGAATAGCTCAAGCCCCTTGGGTCCCTCCTACTTCGAACTTCTGAGTGACAGAATGGACATTTTATCTTGTGAAGGCTCCATGACTGCATTATGATCTTTCTGAGCTCAGTGGAACCCATATCCTAAAGGATATACCCGCTTTCAAGTGTGGTGCCTGCTGTGCCCTCCCTGGTTTCTGATGGCCATGCCTCTTCCTGTGTGTGGCTTCTCAGGGTCTTGCTCAGGAAGTGCTCCATGTGTTGGTAAAATTCTAATGCTTCTTCACTGGCTGCACAATGAGAAACTCTGGTCTGTACCCACCTTGCAATTCTGGCATCTTTCTGCTGCCACCACACCACTTCCCCTCTTGGAACTTCTGTGGGACTCTTGTGGGACCATCTGCCTGGACATGTACAGATTTCCCTGCTACTCCTGTGTGTGCCAGCATGGGGAATTAGAGATTCTTACAGCTTAGAGATTCCCCCTGGAGCAAGCACAATGTTCTCCTTCTCAGAAGACCCAAACATAGCGGGCACTTTATTTTTCCTTTCTCTGAGCTCAACCAGTTTAAGAGAGCCCAGTTTAGGACTAGCCCGGTTTAGGACAAGAGCTGACCCAGGGTCCTTTCTTATTTGCTTTTTTTTCAGATGTCCTTGTTCTTTCCCATCAAAGAAATCTTTCTGAGTCTTGGGAGCAGAGAAAGCTCTGTCCTGATATGTCAGGTTTCTTTCCAAACCTTTAGTCTTACTGCCTGGCCCTAATCTTCAAATGTATTTTGTTTTCTGGGTTCTGAAGTAACCTTACTTTTCTGAGGTAATTAAGGTAGAATTTCTCATGATGTGGAGTGTTGCAATAACCAGATAATGTAGATGGGCAGAAGTATATGTTGATATTTCATAGTGTAGTTGCCATTTAACTAGCAGGCAAAGTTGCTGAATACTTGTCTTTCAGTCCATAAATAAGAATGATTAGTCATGGTGCAATGGAAAGTTCATTGGCTCGAGGTTTGGAAGATTTGTGTTCTAGTCCTAGTTTATTCCTGTGTTTTGGTGGCCACTTTCTATGTCAATAGTAAAGGGCAATTCCAAGTGATATTGTTTGTCTCTTTTATCTGTGGACTTTGAGTCTGCCAAATACATTTCATGCTTCAAGTTTTACTGTATATTTCTACAGCACGTTCCCTCGGATACAGGGAACTTATGTGAGCAAATAAAAATAGTTAATGTTTAAATAGCATTTCTAAGTACCAAGTATTATTCCTAGTGCTTCATTTTTGACTCATTTATTTATGAGGTAGATAATGAGATTTAACCCAAAGTAGAACTAGAATTTATACCTACACAATCTAGTTCCAAGGTCTTTGCTCTTAATTATTAAGCTAGATAACATCTTATAACCAGGAATAATTTGAAGAAAAGGAATGAAAAATATGTAGGAATATTTTGCTAGTTTGATTTATAAGTATCAATCTTTTCAAAATAAACTGTGACTCAATTCTGCCTAAAGTACCCCAAATTTCAGTTTAGGAAAAACTGAATGAATGCTAATAATGCATTGATTAAAGTGTTATTTTTCTTGTTATTAAGCTATCAATTTTTATAAATGAGTAGTAAATATAATAACTTACCTTACCAAATGGCTTTAGGTCACAAATCGATACGTGTAGTCTTCAATTCCCAATTAGAAATAATAATTCAACAAATGGTGTTAAGTGATAAGTAAGAGTTTCTTTAGTTTTTTGAGTTGCACTCATTAAAAGTATTTTAACCCTGACCAAACTGTGCAACTGAAATATAATTGCATGGTAACACTATACTGCCACCTCGTGCCAATAAGGAACACTGCGGGAGTGGTTTTTTGTTTTTTTGTCCCTCTTGGCAGCCACCTTCCAGATGGAATCAGTATTAACCAGTACTCCCAGGTGGCACCATTTCACTCCTTTACCAGTGACCTTTGATTCTGTATACGGTTTTACTAATTTGATGGCAGAATAACTCATCTCACGACATTTCTCATTTTGAAATCATGGTTTGTTGTTTCATCCAAGTCGGAGACCGTGCCCAAATCCTCTGAATGTGCTTACCCCTAAAAGATCCTTTTGTTTAACTTCAGATGATAAACATGGGGAAAATCGTATTGACATAAGCTTAAATTATTATGAGATACTTTAGACATTCAGAAGAGCATAAAGAGTAATATATCAGATACTTATGTATCTGTCATATTAGTTATCTATTGCTGGGTGATAAATTGCCTCAAAAAAAGAAATGTAGCAGCACAAGCAGAAACATTCATTACCCCACACACAGTTTCTGGGGTCAGGAAGCAGAGAGTGGCTTAGCTGGGTGGTCCTAAATTAGGGTCTCCAGGAGGTTGCACTCGAGTGTAGGGTGACCCCAAAGCCCAGGGGGCCTGGAGAATCTCTGGAGCTGGCAGGCTTCTGTTTCTTGCTTGCTGTTGCCTAAAGGCTCAGTTCTTCAACCTGTGGGTCTCTTCCTAGGACTGGCCTCTCCCGAGCCAGGAGAGAGACAGGGTGGGGGTGGGGAAACACAGTTGTTACTTAATTTTTAAATAACCTAATCTCAGAAGTAGTGTTTCATTTCTACCATATGGTATTACACCAACCCACTCTGGCCCCCTGTGACTGGGGACTATACAAGCTTGTAAAAGGAGGTAGGGTCTTGGAGGTTGACCACTGCACCAGCCACCAAGCTTTTAAAAATAGTAACATTTCACCCCATTTGTATGCTTCAGATGTAAGGAGAGGCACTAATGGGAAACCACTTTTCCTCCCACCATTGCTTTCAACCACAATATGGTAGACTCCCTCATCTCATTCTGCAACTCAGGTCTCTGGTAGGTCCTCCCATAGCTTTTTTGCTCAAATTCAGATATAAGAAGAATTCTGTTTTCAGTTATTAAAAAAAATTAGTCCTATTTGGGTGTGGTGGTGCATGCCTGTGACCTCAGCACTCAGGGAGTCTGAGGCAAGAGGATCAAGAGTTCTAGGCCAGCCTGGGCTACATGGCAAAATCTTGTCATCAAAACCAAAACCAAAACCAACACCAACCCCAGTGCTTAATCCTGCTGGGCAAAGTGGCATGTGCCTCTAGTCCCAGATATGTGAAAGGCTGAGGAAGGAGGATAACTTGGCCTCAGGAGTTAGGACCAGCCTGGACAATAGAGTAAGGCTTTGTCTCTTTAAAAAGCAGAAAAGAAAGAAAGGAAGAAAGAAAGAAAGAAAGAAAGAAAGAAAAAGAAAGAGAAATGTGAGTTTAGTCTCTCATGCGTAGTTCAAATCTTTTAAATTCTTCTTACTGCCGACTCTGAGGAAGAAGAGCATAGGTGCTCTTTCAGAATTTTTTTTTTTTATTCTCCTTTCTTGCTTTTTAATTCTCCTAGCAAAAAGTCATCATGCTTAGCTGGCATTGTGTATTGTCTTCTTGGTTAAATCTGCCAAGTCCTTGTTTGCTCCATTAATCTAAGCATCCATGTACAGTTGCTCAGGGAACCTGATGGGGTATGGGGACTCCATACTGTTGTAGGGTTTCTCCAGTTGACTTCCTGACACTTGGCATTTGCTCCACATAGCCAGCATTGTGGGGATGTTGGCCAGAGGTATGTATGAGATGGATATGCAGTGATAAGGGGCCTTTCGAGCCACAAGCCTAAAACCTCCCAGAGTGCGTGGTCAGAGATTTAAAGATAGCCTACTGGGCTACAGGTGACAGTAGGGTGAAATTCATTGCCTTAAGGAGTGAATGCTCTGGCCTTTGTCTTCCCCATACTCCTTCATCATCTAATTTAGTCCCAGAGTCAGTCACTTAACAGACCATCCTCACGTGCCTGTTCTTCCCCTGTCACCCACGTAAGTCCTTGTCCAGACATCTTTCTTTGGTTCTTGCTTCCTGGCTCTATCAATAAAAGGCCATGGAGGCTTCCGTTTGGGGCTATCTTTTAAGACTTTCTCATGCTGAGGAGCCTCTGCTAATGACAGCCCCTCTGGGCCCTCTTGGAGTATGGATTGGACACTGACTCGAAGTGACCTTCCTGTAATCATTCATCCTTCTGTACCGTGCCATGGTTGCAAACTTTGACCAGAGCCTCATTCTACCCACCTCTCCTTGTTGGGGTCCCGTGGCTGTGGGGAGGGGTTTTGAAGGTCAGAATCTTTTCAAGATGGCATTTGCCTCGATACTCTTTCCAGGTTCTTTTGGACAATGGGAAAATATTGTGAATCTGTTTCCTGCTAAAAGTTTACCTATCCAATCAACCCTCTGTTCTACGCTGTAATTGGGTGCTGCTCCAGCCAGTCTCTTGCTTTTGGTGTTCTTGAGATAGTCTAAAACCAAGAAGGGATACCAACAAATGCCTGAGGATGCTCATGGGCTTGCCAAAGAACTTGTGTTGCTCTTTGCCTTGGTCTCAAAGCAACAGTGGGCTTTGTAAACAACCAACCGGAAATTGAGATGCCAGTCGCCTGTCTTGTAGACACTCCTTCTACCTTAGGATAGTTTATTCTTGGGTCTCCCTCATGTGGCTTGGCAATGGGTGAGAAACATCTTACCATGGTGAGAAAGGGAAAAAACTCAAAGCTGTTCTATGCACACAAATCCCTTCAAATGGCTGGGCAGGGTGGCACACGCCTGTTATCCTAGCACTTGGGAAGCTGAGGCCGGAGGATCACTGTGAGCTCAAGGCCAGCCTTGGCTACATAGTGAGTTCAAGGATAGCCTGTACTACATAGCGAGACAAAGCAAAATAAGCAAATACATCCCTTCAAAACACCTCATCAATGAATCCCTTCAAAGTCTGGATCAATTTGGACTGAAGCTGATATTGATGGAGACTGACTACTTGAAGAAACAGCTTGGTCATTTTTAATAATATTCTGCAGAAATGTGTTTAGCAAGTCTGCTTTTTTAGGGGGGTTCCAGGGCCTTGGCTGAATTTCAAAGATAATAAAAAATATTTCCTAACATCTTATGAAATTTTGCTCAGGTTAAAAAATATAGAAATTTAGGGCTGGGGATTTAGCTCAGTGGTTTTGCTGCCTGCTGTGCAAGCGCAAGGACCGGAATTCAATCCCTGGTACCAAAAAAAAAAAAAAAAGAAAGAAAAAGAAAGAAATTTATAGATTTAGTTGAAGTCCACTGTATACTAGTCCTCAATTCCATTTCCCTCTTTGTCTACCCAGGAGATAATCATGACAATGAATTTTTTTTATATATATATATATATATTCTTTTTTTTTACTTCTTTTATTGGTACATTTTAGGTATACAATACATTTACATTTATCATTGGGTGTTTGTACCTGTACATGATGTATCTTGGTTCTTATTTTTTTCCCCATTACTTGTGCACCCTTCACCCCCTCTGCCCTTCTCTATTTACATAGATTTCATTTCCATTTTTTTTTTCTTTTCTCATAGATTTTCCTTTCCCTCTTTTCCTTTCCCCTTCCCCTCCCTTCACTCCTTCGTCTTTGGACATTTTTTCCTATTTCAAATTATCAATTATTCATTTTAATCATTTTAACCCTCGTTTACACTTTCAGTTTCTCACACTAGTGAAACTATTCGGTATTTACACATGTGTCCCTATTTATTTCACTTAAGAGTATGGCCTCGATATGCATCCATATAGCTATAAATGTCTCTAGTTTCTTGTTCTTTATGGCTGAATAGTACTCCATTTTACTAAAAAACCACATTTTCTTTATCCAGTTCCCAGTTGTTGGGCACTTGGGCTGCTTCCAAGCTTTAGCTATTACAAACTGTGCTGCTATGAACATGGGTGCACATGTATCACTGTGCTATGATTCTTTTAATTCTTTTGGGAAGATACCCAGCAGGGGAATAGCTGGGTCAAATGGGACCTCTAGCCCTAGTTCTTTGAGGTATCTCCATATTGACTTCCACAGTGGTTGCACCAGTCTACGCTCCCACCAACAATGGGTCCCTTTCTTCCCACAGCCCCGCCAGCATTTGTTATTTGTTGATTTCTTGATAGCAGCCATTCTTTCTGGGGTTAGGTGGAATCTCAGTGTTGTTTTCATCTGCATCTCTCGAATGACGAGTGATGTTGAAAGAATTTTATATTTTTTAATGCCGTGTATGTTTAATACTACTATATATGTATGTTTCCATAAAGAAAGAATATATTTTATGAATTCTTTCTTGCTTTAAAAGAATTTTTTAAATCATACATATCATCTTGCATGTTGCTTACTTGGTACAATATTGTGTTTCTTGAGACTTATCTGTGTTGATACTTGCATTTCTAGTTCTTCATTTTAACTACTTTATAGTACTTTATTTTATGAATATGATGTAGTTGTTTAACATTTTCCTCTATTGGTCATTGTATTAGTCTGTTTTCTGTTGCTATAACAGAATATTGGAGACTGTAATTTATAACAAAACCAAGTGGTAGCATTGGTTTATAACAACCTTCTCTGGTAGTTATTAATCTAGTCCTGTAATCAAAGCATTAATTCCTCTTAATGACTTAATTACCTCTTAAGAGTCAAGCTTCCAACTCATGAACTTTTGGGGACATGTTCAATCCATAGCTGATATTAACATGATTTTCTTTTTTGCTATTGCAAATGGTATAGCAATGATGATCCTTGTACTTATCTCCTTATATATTTCAGTGTATAAACTTAAAAGAAGTATAGAGCTATTGCTATTTTGAAAGATATACAGTTTTACTAGATGTTGTCAGATTTCTCACTCATGTTAAACTGTTGCCAACAAATCTAGATTTTCAATGATATTTAATATAGTTGGATTAAACAATTTCTGCCAATTATCTTACTGGAGTTTTAAGTTGTAGCTGCACTGTTTTGATGGTTAGTGTGAGTGAAGATATTTTCATATGTCCTCTGATCAATCCTGTGAATTTCTTATCCTGTGAATTAATTCTTCATAAATATTTTCAATTTTTCTGTTGTGCCATTTTTTCTCATTAATTTGTAAGAGTTCTTTATTACACACATTGTAAACATGTCATTGTGGTGCATGATTTCCTTTCAAATTGGTTTATTATATTTCATATAAAAAGCTTTGGGGGCTGGGGATTTAGCCCAGTGGTTCTGCCGCCTGCCTTGCAAGCGCAAGCACACAAGTTCGATCCCCGATACCAAACAAGAAAAAAAAAAAGCTTTGGAAATTAACATAGTCATATTTATCCATCTTTTTCTTTTGATTTGTACCTTTGAAAGAAATCCATCCCAATCCAAAGATCATAGCCATGCTACCTTACATCTTTTCTGAAAATCTTAAAGGGCTTTCCTTTTATTCTTGGGCCTTTAATCTACATCTAAGAGGAATGAATCCCCACTCCTATTTTGGTGTATAGATAAAGCACTGGTTCAGCACTATACATTAAATAATTCATATTTAACCCACTGATTTATAATAAAACTGTCATAGATGAAACTTTTATATATATGTCTCCGAATTTCTTATTCTTTTTCTTTTTCTTTTTTTAGTACTGAGAATTGAATGCAGAACCTTCACACTCAGCTACATCCCTAGAGATTTTAAAATTTTTTATTTGGGACAAGATCTCATTAAGTCACTACATTGTCCAGGCTGGGTTGGAACTTGCAATCTTCCTGCTTCAGCCTACCAGAGTGCTGGAATTATGAAAAATAGTTGATTTAGTTAGCTTATGAATAAGTAAGCTAGCTAGGGAAAGGGCCTAAGACAGAGTAGGGTGATCAGCCATGTTGATAAGAATTAAAATAACAATAGACAGAATGAACTTTCTCAGGCAACTACTAAAGGGAGTTGCAGCCCTGTGCCACTAAGCTCAGTGTTTCCAAGAGCTTAAAACGCAAAATAATCAGTTATTCCTTAAAATCCCAGTTTCCTTTAAACCTTACATGCTGAATAATTGGGTTAAAGAGCCTGGAGTTCTGATTGGTCATTTTAAATTCACAGAGTCACCTGTCATAGGTGGCCTCAAAACAATTGAGCAATTCCAGTTCTCTGCTTATCCATAAAAAGATCTGGATTGAGGAGTCAGGCAGAAATTCCCCACTTTCAGATTCCCCTCCTGCCGGAACCAGGAGCCTTTTTTCCAATAAAAACTCTCCTAACTTCCTCCTTTTGGTTCGTGACTTCATTCTTTAACATTGTGAGATTGAAAGAATTAACTGTTTCAGAGTTACAGGCATGCCTGACTCCTATTCTTTTTATTGCTTTGTTTTTCCTTTCTCTGAGTTCATACCAGTCTTAATTTCTGTAGATTTAAAAATTTATTTAATTTTGTTTTTTTGAGCTAGGGTCTTGCTATATAGTTCAGGCTGGCCTTGAACTCAGTATATAGCCCAGGTTGGCCTGGAACTTACAGAAATCCTCCTGCATTAGGCTCCTGAGTCCTGGGATTATAGGCATGTGCCACCACACCCAGCAATTGGTATAGATTTTTAAATAAGCCATAATATTTACTTGAATAAATTCTCCTCTTCTGCATCTTTATCATTTTCCTCAGCTATTCTTGTCCATTGCAAGGAACTAGCAAAGATTTTAAAACACCTGTCAAAATTTTGATTAAGATTGTACTGTATTTATAGATTAATTTGGGGGATAACATATCTTTTTTTTAGCTTACATCTTTTTGAGCTTGAGTTTTCCTGTTTATGAATATAGTATACCTTTTCAATCACCATTTATGTTTTTTTTTGTACTGGGGATCGAACTCAGGTCCTTGTGCTTGCACAGCACGCAGTGAAACCACTGAGCTAAATCCCCAGCCCAGTGTGTTTATTTTTTAAATTAAATTAAATTTTATTTTTTTGTGTTGCTGGGGTATTAACCCAGACAAGTGCTTTATCACTGAGCCATAACCCTACCCCCATTCTGATCTTTTAAAATATGTTTGAAGTCATGGCTATCACAGCTAGGCCATTCAGAAAGACTTTCATCTAGAAAAACCCCTAACTTATATGAGGAAGCTCTTTTATTAAGTTGAAATCCCCAGGCTCTATGGCAGAGCCAGAAATTCTAAACACAGAATTTAGACATTAGGAATACACATGGCACTTCTTTTTTTTTTTTTCCATTAAGTTTCTTGGTACATTTTAGGTATAAAATACATTTACATTCATCACTGGGATCTTGTACCTTTACGTGACGTATCTTGGTTCTTATTTTTTCCCCATTCCCCTGCCCTCCCTTCAGCTCCTCCGCCCTTCCCTATTTACAAAGACTTTGTTTTTATTTTTTCCTTTTCTCATATTTTTTCCTTTTCTCATATTTTTTCTTTTCCCTTCTTTCCTTTCCCCTACCCCTTCCAATTCCCCTACTCATTTAGACCTTTTTTTTTCCGATTATACAGTATCAATTATACGTTTAAAAAAACTACAATATCAAGATTTAGAGGACATTACCACAGATTATACAGAATTTAAAAGGATATAGAAAGCATATTACAAAAATCTTTTTTGAAATAAATTTGACAACTTCTATGAAGTACCTTGGAAGACAAATTAATGAAACTGACACTGGAGGAAATATAAAATTTGAATAGCACCTATTAAAGAAAGTATATTCCTAGCTTGAAAACCTACCTATAGGACAATAATAGGTTCATATACATTTTAACTGATAAATTATATCAAATATTTAAAGCAGAAAAAAGGAGCAATTCTCCCCTCATTTTAGGAAATCAACATTGTGCTAATACTAAAACTGGATAGAGATAATAGGAGAAAAAAGTATAAACATAAATAAAAAATTGTTTGACAAAACAAACTATTAGAAGTGAGACCTGGCAGTATGTAGAAAGTGGTTTTATTATAGGGATGGCAGTGTAGGTTCAGCATTGGAAGATCCATCCCTAAAAGTCATCATTTTAACAGAGGAAAGGAAAAAGCCATATGATCCTGTCAGTAGTTGCAGAAAAAGTGTTGGACTAAATTCTACAGCTGTTCATGGTAAAAGCTACCAGGAGAGTAGAAGTAGAACAGAACCTTCTCAACAGATAAGACATGTACTCCATATTTCCAGCGAGAACACCTTTTATGAATGGAAAAGATACAATGGTTTCTTCCTAAGGTGGGGAACAAGGGCACATATGCCTACTCTTCATCTGTCCATTAAACTTTGAAACATAGGCCCAAACCAAAATAGTCTGGCAATAAAAAGAAACAATTAGCATAGGATTGGCAAGGCAGAAGTAAAATCTTTATATGTAGATGAAATGATCATCTACAGAGAAAATACTAAGAAATCTCTAGGAGCCCTGAGAACTTGTATTTGAATTTAGCAGGATTAGAAAACACAAGGTATATATAAAAATTCAGGTCTATGTATACTTGCTATAAATGAAGAATTGGATATTGAAATTTACAAGTTAACACATGGCACTTCTAAGATGGTCACATTGTTATAAAGGTTGAACTGAACATTAATGATACTGCCTCCAGGGCATTTAGGGAATAAAAGCCCAAAGGCCATGAGATTCAGTACTCCTTTGCTCTGGAAGGGACCCCTGAGTCTCAACTTAGGACAGGTTATTGTGAAAAATAAAGATGATATCAGAGATCCATAGCCTTTTTTCTTTGTGTACATTTTGCCTGGTAAGTTTCATTCATTGCTCAAGCAAATAGTTTCATCTAGTATAATTACTCCATGTGTTCCTTTTTCCTTACCTATTAACTTGTAGTAGGTCTACAGAGATGTACAGAGATTGTGAAGCAATGTGTACATACGTAGGCTGAGTGTTAGAGGGATGGCTAATGGTTGCACAGTGATGGTTGCAGTAGTTAATGAGAGAGCTCAAAGAGAAAAGTGAATCTTGGGAGATTAGTGGTGGCTATCTCAGCCTTTTAAACTTCAAGCTCCATTAGATAAGAAGATCTGGTCAATTTTTTCTGTAGTTCCTATTATGAAAACAAATGACATATTTCCTCACCAAGCTACTTTAACTTCAATTTAATTTTACATTATAATTTGAAATAAAATGAAACTACGTTCATCAGTCTGGAATTCTGACACGTTTGCTCCTTCTCATTCGTGAGTGAGTAGGAACATGGTTTACTCTCCTTTCCCATATGGAAGTCTTTTCATTGTCAACTTCAAGGATTAGGGCTTTATTTTATTGGAAGATTTAATTTTCCTTTCAGAGGAGAGAAACCACATAAGTTTCTTGTCTCTTATCTTTCACATATTGTTCAAGTGTGTGTTTATTTCCTAATCACCAAAGAAATTTTAGGAAGTCTGGGAAAAAGGATATAAGAAAAAAGTTATCCAGAAACCTACACTTTAGAAGTAACACTTAATATTTTGGTACATTATTAGATTTAGAAATGTTATAAAAATATAGGTCACCTTGGGCCGGGGATTTAGCTCAGTGGTTCTGTTGCCTGCCTCGCAAGCACAAGGACCCAAGTTCGATCCCCAGTACCAAAAACAAACAAAAAAATATATAGGTCACCTGCATTTTCACTAGCAATTAATTGTGAAATTTGCTTATATAATTAACAAATGATTTTTATCAAAAATATTTTGAATGCCAATTCTAGCAGCTATGAATTTAAGAGTATCTTAGCCTCATTGTCTCAGTTGCATTGAAGAGTGATAGAGAGGATTGAGTTTTGTGTTCATTAATTCACGTGCTCATTTCTTTAAATTGTCAGTTGTGTTCCCAAAGCATTGCTAAGATCTGGGGTCACAGAGCTGAGTCAGATGTTTTTCTATCTTGACTTTCATTCTCCTAGGCTCAGAGGCTATTGGTAGAGACAAGAATTTTAATAGGAAAGTAATAAAGCACTTCAAAAATAGAGGGGTGGGGTAGAACAACCTTATTTTGTTGCTAAGTGAATCCCTCTCATTGTTAAAGGTGTTATATTTTATGTACTCTCAAGAAAGGGAAACCACTTAGGATAGAGAACGACATCTGAAGTTGATAAAACCGAAGGGCTACATCCTCTTGTAAAGGTAAATGTAAAAAAAAAGTTTTATGCATAGAAGTTCCAAAAGAAAGCTTGGATATTTCAACCTGGCTCTGGGTGGAAGGCAGTAAAGTAAATCTCCTCTGAAAACTAGAACCACAGAAAGTTTCTTATCCTGGTTGTGGACTGAATTTATTTTATAAGTGACTCAAAAACATTTAAGGAGAGAATTTAATTTAGGGCAGTCTCAGTTTGGTATGGAGCCACGTGACAGGCAGAAACAAACTCAAATCCTTGACCTCAATGCAAGCTGACAGGAATCGATAAGACTCCATAGGCTCTAACCACGTCTCAATTTTCGCTGTATTAAAACAGGAAAAAACATGCATCATGTGCCTACATATAGGCAGAAAATATACAAGGAAGAGACAACAGTGACAGGAGCAAATGCGCATTTTGGGAGGGAGTCCACTGTCCCCTCCTCTGTGCACACTAGAACTACAGGACAAGAGCAGTGCCCTTTTCCAAAGGTCACATGCTCACTTGTACCAAGGACATCATCGCTAGCTTGATCTTATTGGAAGTAGGCTTAATGTTGTTTAATCACAGTATTCTAGTTCCTAGCATAGTGCTCAGTATAGAGCATGTGTATTAGTCTGCTCAGGCTGCCATAACAAATTTCCACAGATTGTGTGGCTTAAACAACAGAAACTTACTTTGTCACTGTTTTGGAAGCTTGAAAACCCTGATCAAAGTCTCAGTATGGTTGGTTTTGGCTGAGGCCTTTCTTCCTGGCTTGCAGATAGCCACCTTTTCACTGTGTTTTTATGTGATAGGAGAAGAGAAAAGGGTGGAGGGGAAGGAAGAGGGAGAGGGAGAAAATGAAGAGAGAAGAGAGAAGCAAGAAAAGAAAAGAAAAGAAAAGTAGAACAAAAGAGAAGAGAGGAGAGAAGGTGAGGGGAAGAGAGATAATGAGCTCAAGCATCTTTCTTTTTGTAAAGACATCAGGTCCATTGGTTTAGGGTCCCATCTTTACTTAACCATAATTTTCTCCTTAAAGGCCCTATGTCTGAATATAGTCACACTAAGGACTAGGGCTTCCACATATGAATTTGAGGGACATGGATGCAGTTAATCCTGTAACAGTATGTCTTCAATGATTTCTCATTAAATCAGTATCACTTATTTTCATAAGTACTATTTTTTATGTTCATATCTACTAATATAATCTGGAGTTTGTAGGTGGAATAGGTGGATGCCAAAAGAAGGAATTAGGAAAAGACAAAAGAAAAAAGAGAACATTGTTCCTTCTGTCCCTGTCAGCCAGAGGTGATGAAGAGAGAAAACAGAAGCAAACTACCATTCATTATTATTACTTTTTTTTCCAGTACTGGGGATTGAACTGAGGACCTTGTGCTTGCAAGGCAGGCATGCTACCACTGAGCTAAATCCCTGGCCCTACCATTCATTATTATTGAAGAAGAGAAGGGTGTCTCTTTACTTAGACAAGAAGTAGATAGGATATCGCTTCAGAATAAAGCCTTTTTTTAATTGAATAAGTTTAACTTCATAAAAAATTGATGTCAACTTTATTAGGAAAAATTTACTTTATACTTATTTTTATCTACTTCTTCTTCTTATTTTTATCAAGAACTGATAAAAAATTCATCCTTGTGTAGTGTTTGAGATGGACTGCTGTTCTAACACAGAGGTTGGCTGACAGTTTTGGTGAAGGATGAGAACATAAAGCTCTTAGGCTTTGGAGTCCACACCCTCTGTCACAACTACTTAACTCTGCCAGGGTCACATAAAAAGCAGCTACAGATGACACATAAGTGTGTGGGAGTGGTTGTGTTCCAGGTGAAACTTATTTGTGGACACTGTAATTCAAATGATTTATAGGGTCATGACATTTTTTTGTTTTGATTTCCCCAGCTATCTAAAAAGGTAAAAACCTATTCTTAATTTGGAAAAGTAAGCAGTATAAAAACAGGTGACAGGCTGAATTTGTCCCATAAGCTACAATTTGGATTTTGGTGCTTTAGTACAACCTCCCCACCTTTACTGAGCCTATTTCTACCACATATCTCATCTGTCACCTTCCCTGTTTTCCCTGGGCTCCTTTTGTAGGCCTCTGACTCTTCCTTTTCATAATCTCATCTAGTAGCATCTGCATTGTATTTTGCCCAAACACTCTAAGTAGATCTCTGTTATGCTTTATGTCTAGATGTCTTCCAAGAGGCTGATGTGCTCATAGGCAGGATCTTTGGAAGGTGACTGGATATGAAAACTTATAGCTGACTTCCTGTTAGGGGGTTGGATCCGGTTGGAAGAGGTGGGTCACTGTGGGTGTGACCTGGAAGGTTATTTTTCTCTTCCCAGGTCCTCCCTTGATGCTCTCTGCCCTTGTGTCATGTCATGAGCAACTCTCCTCTGCCATGCCTCTGTGCCATGCCATCCTGCTTTGGAGCCTGCCAACTATGGACTAAAACTTCTATAAAAACTTGTGGGTGTCAAGAATTGTTTCTCAATGATGAGAAAGTGACTAAAACAGATCTCGGTACTAGGAAGTAGGGTGGTTACTGTGAATGTATGTGGTTTAGAAGCCTTTGGAAAGGTTTGGAGATGCTGGGTAGAGAAGTCCTAGAATGCTATAACCAAGTTTGGTGGGAGATTCTGGTTAGAAATAAAAAAAATTCAGAATGCTAACGAAAAAAGCAGACAGAAGAGAATAGGTTCAGGTGGTTTCTGCTGGGAAGGACTGCATTGGCTGCTGGACTCCAGACTATGTGTATTATGATTTGCCAGAAAATTTATCTGCATTTTGCTCATATCCAGAAACTTTGCCTGAGACTCAGATTAGAGGTGATGGATTAATTAATCTTGCAGAAGAAATTTCAAGGCAATCTAATGTTGAGGTGGTGGCATGGTTACTGTTGGGGTTTCTAGTCAGATTTATGTTGAGAATCAAGAGCAAAAAGCCCAGCAGAATGAATTAAAACATTCTGAGTTTGGCCAGAAAGGAAGCTATAGTAAAGTTGCAGGCTGCAAAGGTGGAACAGAGGAAAATTTGGTCACTGAAAAGACTAGCTATAAAAAGCCAAGAATTTCAGAAGAGGACAATAGAAGTGCTGGTCTGACGACATTACAAGAACCAGCATGATTCCAGTCTTTGGAGCCTCAAAATGGCAAAGGTGAAAGACTTTGATTTGAGAAGAAAGCCTCAGAGCACCATGTTCCAGAATGGTGGTGGCCTAGACAATTTGTTCCTAAGGATTGTGTTCACAGCCTTCAGCAATCCAGGCATGTGACCCTTACAGCCAAGAGAGAAGCAAGCCTGGCTTTTGCTCCAGCTGGTGGCAGACCCTGGCATCATCCCCATCATGCTGATTTTAGGTGCATGCAGAATGCAAGAGTTATGGGGTCAGGAAGGCTACCACCCAGATTTCAGAAGAAGGCCTGGGAGGCCAGGCAGTGTGCCCCTGAGAGGGCAGTGTGTGGAGCTATGAGTGTGAAGCTGAAAGTGCAATAGAAACCCCAGAGAGTTAGAAAGGCCAGGAATGTGGATTGTCAGAGGAAAGTTGCAAGGAGGGAGCAGGGCTGGGCCAAGAAAAAAATCCATGAGAGCTGCAGGGTGGATCTACTCAAGTCCTTTGGAGTTCACATCTTGCCATAGACTGTCTTGGATGCTGGACATGGAACTATGGGACTTGTGCACCCTGCTGGATTTTCATCTTGTTTTGTTCTTGTTCCTTTCTATTTCCCTGTTTGTACCTTTTGGAATGGAAATCTCTATCTTGTGCCATCGTATGTTGGAAGTGTTTTACTTTCTTTTCATTTGTACAAGGGCTCACAGCTATGAGTTTGTTTTAAATCTCAGAAGAGACTTTGGACTTGGACTTTTCAGTAACATTGAAACCATTAGGACTTTGGCAACTCTTAGAGATGGACTAAATTCCTTTTAGGGCATAAAGGGATGTGCATGAGTCTTTAGGGGCCCAGGGGAGGAATGTTATGGCTTGTATCTAGATATCCCCCCAAAGCCTCATGTGGTCATAGGTGGGGTTTTTGGAGGTGGCTGGATCTAAGGTGTGTGATGCTGGGATTAAGTGTGTGATGCTAGCATTAAGGATGTGATGCTTTGATTAAGGGTGCTCCACCATGGGTGTAGGTGGCACCGCCCAAAAGTCAGGTATCCTGGTTGAAATATAAAGGCAGGCTTGGTTGCTGCTGCCGCTACTTTGCTGCTTTGCTGCCTTCTGCCTGGAATGAGCTGTTTCTCTTCTGTGATGCCCCTCGGGCAGGCTACCCTCCCTTGAAGCCAGTCAACTATGGATTGAAACCTCTATGAACTGTAAGCCAAATAAATCTATCCTCCTTGGACTTGTGGGTGTTGGGTATTTTGTCTCAGCAATAAGAAAAGTAACTGACAGTCCCATTGGTTTCTATCCCCCTATTCTTCCTGTTTGGAATAGAACTGTTTACCCTATGCCTTTGTATATCAGCAGTGGTTAACTTTCTTTTTTATTTTCACGGGGGTTCATAGCTGAGTTTGCCTTAAGTCGCCAAAGAGCCTTTGGGCTTGAACTTTTTAGCCATGCTGAAACTGTTAGGACTTTGGCAATTCTTAGAGATGGACTAAATGCATTTTGCATAAATGGATACACATGGGTCTTTTGGGGCCCAGATGTAGATTGTTATGGTTTATATCTAGATGTCCCTCAAGGCAGGACCTTTGGAAGGTGATTAGATTTCTGTAATTTATAGCTGATTTGCTGTTAGGAATTGGGGTCTAGTTAGAAGAGGTGGGTCATTTGGTGTTGCCTGGAATGGTTTAGTTCACTCCCTAGATCCCTCCTACAATCTCTCTGCTTCCTGTCTGCCATGACATTAGCTGCTTTTCTGTACAGCTGGCCCTTCTACCATGCTGATTCTGCCCTGGAACCATCAGATTATGGATTTAAACCTCTACAAACTGTGATCCGAAATAATCCTTTCTTCCTTTAAGTTGTAGGCATTAGGTATTGTGGCTCAGCAATGAGAAAGTGACTAAGACAATCTTCTTCACATATTAACTTACAGTATCTATATCCTTTGTTACTGGGGGGAAACACTGGGGAAATTATTTAACATATCAGCTTCTCCCCTGGAAGATGAGGATTATAGTAATGCCTACTTAAGTGTATTGTGTATATGTGTATTAAATGAGTGCATATAAAGCACTTAGCACAGTGCAGACTTACTTTAAGTCCTCACTAATAAAGTTATTTAATATTACATAGTTTAAATATTTATATATAGTAGTTTTGTTTCTTTATTGAAAGCTTCCTGAACCCTGATATTTTACTTAGTAGTCTAAGGCTCTACATAAAATTGAAAATTACTTACATTCAAGATAATTAAAAATGTTTCTAGAAATGATTAAATGGTAGGCAACAGCCAGGCCATACCTAGTGCTGGACACTCTCAGTCTCTCAATTTGGTGCCTCTTCACACTATTTTTAAAATTTGTATTCAAGATCTTGTCAGTAGGGGAAAAGCTAAAAACACTTTGTGGGAGAGGTAGGGCCAGGCCACTGTCTCTGTTATTAAGAATAATTCCATTCCACCCCAACATTGTTCACACCCTCAACAAAGCACATGCAGAAGCTAACTGGACTCTCCTTTTAGGGAAGTTTAGGGATTTAGGAAGTTTAGGGATCACACCCCTATGGCATCGTAATCACTGCCTCCAGTGGCTTCTTAATTCTCAACCACTTGGCACAGTCTCCAAGCAAGGGGTTTTGGTAAATAGAGGATTCTCTCATCTTATTACATTTTCTCTGATATCATAGGGCTTGTTTGCCTCTTCACTCAGTCAGCAGAAATCAGGTTGCCAGTAGGTTTTGAAAAAAGAAGTTTAAAAGTCTAGCTCCTTAGGGTTGAGTGTCTTAGATTTAGCCCTTTGGCCAAATCTAGGTGAGCAGAGACAAAGATGTTTCAGAAGAGTTCTCAGAGAACCTGGGAGAAGCTGTTATTTAAGTGCAAAAGGCATTCTCCCCACTCCCACATACTTTCCCATGTGCCTCCATTGCCTGAGAATTTAGAGGGTAGACAGTAAATATACTACTTTGGCCAGGCATGGTGGCTGATGCCTGGAATCATATTACTCAGGATGGTGAGACAAGAGGATCAGGAATTCAAGACCAAGCTGTGTAGTAAGTCTCTGTAACAAAACAAAACAAAATAAAACAAAGCAAAAACCCCCCAAAACTGCCTTGTCTGAGAAGAGGCAGGTGACAACACACTGTCAAGGTTTTCTCTTGCAACGCTTCGGGTAAAGAAGACCTGAGCACTAGACTTCACCCAGGAATTTGTCCCCTGAGAATGCAATGTGGTCATGCATGGCCAGAAACCACTGGGGTAGAGTGTGTAGATATTAGGAACACACAGCTTAGGCATCAGATGGTGTACCACTTATTAATAACTTTGGATTATTTTGTCATCTAAAAAAATAGAAATAACAATAGTACCGACTACATAGGCTTATTGAAAAGATTAAATAAGATAATATATGTAAAGCATGTGGTAGTCGATATTAAAATATCAGAAAGAGACATGGGTCAGTAACATATGAAGTATTTCTGACAAAGTGACTTCATTTGAATGTATAAAGAGTGGTCTGGCATTTAGACATGTGAGTCACATATGTTTCCATGTGCCTTGAGTGGCTAAGATATTAAGTGATTTTTTTTGTTGTTGTTCCTTAAAAACCACATCCCTTTAATAGAAAACTACAGCAAACATAAAATATGTGAAAAGGACCACTTATTTATTATCACTACATGTCAGAAACCATCTGGACCCTTTTCTTGTAGCAGATGTTTGCCAAATTAACTTTGGAAATAGAGAATTCATGTAGGGTATTTCTGTTAGCACAATGAATGCAACTAGGACAGATGTAGATAAATTTTTCAAAACAATATTAAGCCGTATTATAGTCAGGTGAAACACCATGGTGACGGCACTCATTCTTCCAATTTGCTTCGAGTGCTCAGGAAATGTCAATAAATGATCTCTCAATTTGAAGGAAATTAATGTAGAAATGATCCGAAATGCAAAAGTGTTGAAAACTGGATCATGAAGACTCAAAAAAGCACTTAATTTATGCTGTTCATGGTAATGGTATTAAAGATATGACCTCTGTGGGTCATTAAGGAGTATCTAATTTTTTCATTTACAAACACACTGCAGTAGGACCTGGGAGGAAAAAGTTTTGGAAGTTAGCCTCAGCTCTCAGGATTCCTTCAGTCTCACTGGCAAATAATTATCCAACCCACAGGTGTCATCAAGGGCTGAGAGTTAGGTGTACCTTGGAGTCTAGGGAAACCCAGGAGATAAATAAAACCAAATCAAAGGTCAGAGAACACTTCTTGAAGGAAATGAAACTTGAAAAATAGCAAAAGTTTGCAAAAAAAAGCAGGCAGAGTTGGGGTGAGGATGGAGAATTGGGTGGGGTACAGGCAGAACGTCAGCAGCAGCTTGTTGGGTTTTTTTGAAGGGAGGACTGGGGATTGAACCTAGGGCCTTTGCACTGAGCTACCTCCCCAGTTCTTTTATTTGTTCATAGAGTCAGTGTCTTGCTAAATTGCCCAGGCTGGTATGAAACATGTGATCTTCCTGCCTCAGCCTCCTAAGTGATTACAGGCATACAGCATTATGTCTGGCTTTGTCTTTCTTTTTGTAATCAACAAAGGCAGGGCAGTAAGATAATCATGACAGCAAATCTAATAGTTTAAACATTTTTCAGTCTCTAATGTGTTCAACTGGCTTGTGTTAGCTTGAGATTTAATGTAGCTTAAAAATCCAATATTTGCCTTCTGTACAGAATTCTAGTGTGAAAGGATATTTAATATCTTTTTCATCTATTTTTCATATTAAAAACCTCTTTTAAAAGACCAAATGACTTATGTTCACATTACTTCTTTTTTTTTTTTTTCCCCCTCTGGTACCAGGGATTGAATTTAGGACTTTGAGCTTGCAAGGCAGGTGCAGCACCACTGAGCTAAATCCCCAGCTCAATATTACTTTGTGTGTGTGTGTGTGTGGTACCGGGGATCAAACTCGTGTCCTTGTGCTTTCAAGGTCAACATTACTTTTTAATAATGTTTATAGAACATTTAGATAAGCAAAAGAAGAAAAAAAATTCACCTTTAATTCTACTTCTAAGCTTTCATGAAATTTTGTAAGCTCATTTCTCAAAAATGCCTATGATTATTTTCTTTAGGAAAATTAAGATTAATTTTAAGATGGGATCAAAACTTTCTACAAATTCCCTATGTTAGCAAATAAGGAAAGATTGCTTTCATATCTGGAAGCTGAAGACAGATGCAGGCTGCCTGAGTTTCTGCCACTTTCGACTATTACAAGCTCTTGAGGGCTTGGCGGGTTACATATATTTCTCAACTTCGGCTTTGTTGGTCAATGGGGAATCTCTCTCAGCTTTGATATGTCACCTGTCATTGTGCACGGTGCTAATGCCTATTTCATGAGCTACTGTCATAATTACATTGAGTAATCTCTGTAAAGAAATTATTCCAGAGCTGGGGATTTAGCTCAGTGGTGCCGCCACCTGCCTCTCAAGCACAAGATCCCAAGTTCGATCTCTGGTACCAAAAAAAATTATTCCAGTGTTTACACTTACTAAGCATTTAATAAAGTTCAACCATCATTATGGTTATTGTTGTTATTACACTCCTTGTATGAAAGAGAAGAGTGCTTATTTTCATGTCTTTAGCAACAGTGGGAACAAAAACTATTGGTAGCTCGGTAGATGAAAATGCAACTTTAATTGCAATTCTTTTTTAACTTCTCCATTTTTTTTTGAACTGGGGATTTAACTCAGGGCCTTCACACTGAGCACATTCCTAGGTCTTTTGAATTTTTTATTTTAAGACGTGGTCTTTCTAAGTTGCCTGGGCTCAGCTCAAACTTGGGATCCTCCTATCTCAGCCTCCCATAGTGCTGGGATTACAGGCAAATGTCACAATGCCAGCTCCCTCATTTTCTTTTTTTTTGGTAGCGGGGATTGAACTTGGGACCTTTTGCTTGAGAGGCAGGTGGCAGAACCACTGAGCTAAATCCCCAGCCCTCTCTCATTTTTTTTTTTTTTACGAGAAAGAGCCAACATCATGCAAGTTACTAAGAATTACATTAGCAACCTGATTTCTCTCTCAAGTTGATTGCTCAGCCCTGCAAGGTAGTATAGCCTTGTAATCAATGTGACCCCTGAATTCAGCCAGACTGGGTTCAAATCTCAGCCCTACCTCTTCCTAGCTCTGTGATTTTGTACCTTTTATCTCTGAAATAAGGGAGTTAGTAACTTTTTCATGCCTTAGTTTCCTCATTTATAAAATGGAGATACTAAAATCAAAGGTTCTTCTATGGAGTAAATGAATTGACTTACATTACCTGTTTAGAACAGTGATTAGCCAGGTATGATGGGTTAATGAGGTTATAGCCCCTGTTAGATGCTGCATTGACCCTACACCACAGTGGATTTGCTTATGTGGTGTGGATCTGTCCAGATAGTTCAGCTGGCTTTAACTTTAGAATTGGGGGAGTAGTTTGGGAACTAGTGAGGCCTTTGTCCAAAGCTATAATGAAGTAGGATGCATAACTGATCATAAGGTCTTTGCTTAGGGCAGCTGCAGAGTGACATGGTTAATTAACTTCTTGCACAGAACTTACCATGTTTATGAACATTCGCAGATGAAGTAAAGGACAGTCCCAGAGCAAAAGCATGCCCATTTTGCTATTCCCAACATTTGCTGTTCCTTAGGTTTACTCATAGATTGACTTCAAAGTCTTTCAGAACCTAACCTGTCTGTAGATATGTGTTAATTCACACTACGGACACAGTTACAGGATCTAGCTAGGTTTTTTCCTTGACCTAAACATAGTTTTTAAAAAACAGTATCTGTTTGCAGAGGCATTGGATTTTATTGACATTGCTTGTGTTTTACCTTTATATATTTCAATGCCATTTTATTCAAGTTGTTTTTTAAAAAATTCTTTTATTGGTACATTTTAGGTATACAACACAATTACATTTCTCATTGGGATTTGCTTGTGTTTTAAATCAAAAAGATTTTTAGGATCACGTGGGCAAAGTTGCAAGTGCAAATTTTCAAATAACTAATGTCATTTAAAAAAATCTCAATTTAAAAAACATTCCACCTTCCTTAAGATAACAATTTGTCTGACAAATATGCACTACTAGAAGGAAACAATTGGAATAATGTAAAACACTAAGGATTCTGAACAACAGGAAGGTGCTTTGCAAAAATGTATTTATAGTACAATCGTTCATTTAAAAACACTTGGGTAGAAAAATACCATGAGCAAAAAATATATTTCTATTGTCTAAATATGGAGATATTGAAAGTGAAGATCCACTAGAATGAAGGGAAGTAAAAAGGATTATGATGTGATATGTATAAGTATCAACTTGCCACATTGATTGTATTCATTATGTATCACAAACATGTACTAAAAAAGAGAATGATGGAGTGATGACTCCATCCATGCATACTGGCAGTGAATAAATGAATATAAAATGATGAGAAATGTTTGTGCGGGTGCTGAGGGCTAACCCACTGCTTTACTAAACCCAAGGTGGTTGTCAAGACCAACTATATGCTACAGAGTGAGAGGATGGTCACTGTTTTGTAGGCAAAATGCAAGAAGGACACCCAATGCTGAGGACTTTAAAGTTACAGTCCAAGTGACTGCTCAGGCAGATAACCACATTTAAACATACATTGATTGGTATAACTCACGCTCAATTATTTCAGATTTTCCTTTTGTTGGTACTGAATTCAAACAACTTCATATAAGAGAGCACTAGTATTTTACATAAAAAATGCAACAAGCTAAACTAATTAAGAAGGATCATCAGGGAGATTTTTAAAAGTATGAATTATTCTTTTAACAATTAGGCCCGGCATTCATTATGCTCTTCACATTAAGTATTATTATGTCTAATATTAGTACTGCCACCAAAATTGCTTTTTTGTTTGTTTGTTTTTGGTACCAGGGATTGAACTCAGGACCTTGCACTTGCAAGGCAGGCAGTGGAACCACTGAGCTAAATCCTCAGCCCTCCAAAATTACTTTTGATGAACTTTTATACTTCTTTTTCCAACTTCTTATTTTCAACCTTTTAATAAATATTTAGCTGGATCATATTTTTGTAACCTAGTTCAAGAGTATGGCGACTGTTCTTGTTCACCTATGTTGATTTTTTGATTCTTCTATAGTAGCAAATTTGTAACAGGGATGTTGCTGCCTAGCCAGGGACTATATTTTCTAGTTTTCTTTGCAGCCAACAGTCTAATTCTTGAAAATTGAATGTGGGTGAAGGAGATATCTGCATCTGTGGCTTAAGTTGTAAAATCTTGCTCGTATGGTCTCCATACCTTCCTGCCTGTGAGTCAGAACTTAGATGTGCCTTTTCCTAGCTTAAACTATGCAGATGAAGATAATACTGTAAAGAAGGGTGGGGAGATAATACAGAAGCAACTTGGATCTCTGCATGACTGCATAAAACAGACTTGCCCATTGGTGTGGCATGTTCACTTCTATTATGTGGTTTAAGCCACAAGAGATGATGATGATGATGGTGGTGGTGGTGGTGGTTTTTAGGTACAGTAGCCTAGTCTGCACTATCATACTCATCATATGATCTGTCCCACACGTGGTTTTAAAAAATCGACTTTATTTTGCTTTCTATTGATTTGTGTCTATTAGATTGAAAACATCTTAAAGAAAGAGGACAAAACTTCTACATTTGTACATTGTGTTAACATATTCTTTTGTTAAGAATTTTCTGAGTCTCTATTGGGTGCCACAAAATAAGCTAGTTGGTGCATGCAAAGTGGAGAACAAGCAGAAAAGTTTCCCACTTCTTAGTATTGTGAGGAGTTGGATATTAAGCAAACATAGAATAAATATGTAATTACCAACTATGATAAAGAAAGTATGGGGTACTTTGAAAACTAATTTATAGTGGGAGAGCAGAAAGACTTCTCCGAGGGCATAAATTTTAAGTTGAGACTTGATGGCTGAGTAAGTGTGAGGTGAGAGCGACAGGGAAGGGCACTGCAGGCATGGGGCATCATATACTAAAATCTTTCTGTGATAAAGAGTGTGTTGTTTTCATAGAGCTGAGTGAAGGTCAGGGAGGTGGAGTGTGGTGAGTTATGAGTGAGGCAGACAGTGGCATGAAATGAGTGTGGAGGAGTGGTCACAGGTGGGAAGAGGCAGAGAGTCTTGGAGGATTTCATATTTCATTTGCGTGTTGACAGACATGCAAAGATTTTTTATTTTTTTGAGACAGGGTCTTTTCTTTTTTTTGGTACCAGGGATTAATGGCAAGATTTTAAAAATCTGATTTGCTTTTAAAAAACATTACTCTGGTTTCTTAGTGGAGGATTGATCATAAGGGAACGATCACAGGACTACGGTGATATCCAGAAACAAGAGTGGACAGGGGGCTGAAAGAAGGTATGAGCAATGGGGATAGAAGAAAGAGGAAAGACTCAAGATACAGTCTGCATGAAGACAGGCAAGGAGGGAGGTGGCTGTGAGGGAGGAGGAGGTGTCAGTGAATCCTTTCTAGTTGATTTATGTGGAGGGAAACTATTACATGGGTCTCTCTTTCTTGATTTCAGTTGAGCAAACACCTGTTCTACAGTTGCTTGCTTAAGCTTGGTTTGTGGCACCTGAAGTAGTCTAGGATACCTTCTATCTTGGGCTGGTGAGATTTTCCTTTCCAACTTGGTAGCTGTGTGAGAAAAAGGATCATGTTGCTTTCATCTCCTGTCCTACATAGCACCTAACATAGTGCTTTGCTCGAAACAGATGCTAAAAATCATTTTAAAAATACATTTCTTTTGGGCCGGGGATTTAGCTCAGTGGTTCCGCCGCCTGCCTCAAAAGCTCAAGGTCCCAAGTTCGATTCCCAGTACCAAAAAACCACAAAAAACATTTCTTTTGAGTACTTTGTAAGAAACTAAGTTTTTTTCTTCAGCTGGACAAGAAAGATTTAATTCTCCTTTAGATACATCTTTCAGCTTTTAGCCCATTTGTAAATTATAGGGCGTTTTGGATAATGATGATACATTCAAGTTAATTTTTCATTTGCTCTTTGATTTTAGTCTGTAATAGAATTGAGTCTTTGGACCAGCAAAAAGCCCAGGGCTTTATCCAAGTCTGGTATTCATATTTGGGAGGGTGAGCTACTGAGGAGCACATGGAAGCATTTTGCACATGTGTTTTTCTCTTTTGCCTCTGTGGTAAGATATTTTCCTAGCTGTGCTTTGGATTTTTCCCATTCCACTTTTGAAATTTCCACTTGGGGGTTGGCCACTTGGTGAACTGCTCTCAGATTTCCCGCTTATGCTCAGGGTCAGCTTCAGCTGTGAGATCTTTGATATCTTTTGGTTTTTCTGAGCCTGGCTTTACTGTGCCACTCACAGGCTTCTTTGCCTTTATTCTTTCCCAATATTTCATGGTTGTAACATAGGAGCCTTTCCTTTCAACAGTTCTCTATCCTCAGGGAAGCACTCCATCTTGTCTGTTGCATGTTTTTTTTTTTTTGGTTTAGGAATCGAACTCAGGACCTTGTACTTTCAAGGCAGGGTGGCAGAACCACTGAGCTAAATCCCTGGCCTGCTGTTGCATAGTTTTCAATTTGACTCTGCTGCTACCCAGCTGTAACTGTTGCAGCTTGAATCACAGTGCCCCAGAGCATGGGCTATTTTTCTGCAGTTTTGCCTATTTCTCTGCCCTGACATTACTTCACGTAGTTTTTAATTCAGCAAGCTTTGCCTCACTATTCTGTTTTTTAGATGCTGGTTCCAGTCTGTCTCTTTAAAATAAAGCCCATTTTGTCAATTTCTTTCTTTCTTTCTCTGGCAACATCGAGATTGCCACTGCTCTTGACAGCTGCTATTCAATATGTCATTACTCAGCTTTGGAAGTAATTTTAGGATGCTGTGTGTCCCTGACCACAGAACGCTGTGTCCCGATGGTGGTACATCTGAGGGTGGGAATGACCTGAGGAATAATTTGTGTCATTCATACAATGCCTTACAGTTTTCAAAGGACCTTCAACTGTGTGGTGTTGCTTAGAATAAGCCTACAAAGGTACAAGATGTTATAATTCTTGTTCTAAAGTCAAAGATCCTGAAGATCACAGTGTTTTCCTAATGCTATGCAGCTAGAAGGTAAAGGAGCCAGAGTTTGAACTTACGTCCTTCTTTATAGTATAGAATTCTGTATTTTCAATATCATTTCATTTTCATGCTCTGATGGATGCTATAGGTTGCAGGCAGTCGGACTCAGGAACTCAAACACTGTTACCAGGTCTAGATTTTCTTCTCTCTCTTGGCTCTACCTTCCTCTAAGTTAATTTCCCTTTATCCAGGCTTTCTTTCCTTGCAGTACAGTGTGGCTTCCAGCAGCTCTGGGACAATATCTTTTAATTCAGAGGAAACGATACTGTGCCTCTTTTGGCAGAACTTTCTTCTGTTTGTCTCTCATTGGGTTGCATGCTTATCTCTGAGCCAGTCGTTGTGATCAGAGGCTTGTGACACTCCAATGGGGAAGGCCTGAATCACATGACTTCTCCTGAAGTCAGAAGTGCAACCAACCAGGCTTAAACAATATGGCAAGAGGATGGAGGGGAAGGGGTTCCCAGAAGAAAACTGAGTATTGTTACCAGAAGAAAAGAAATCCCTACTGGGTAGTCAAAGACAGATAATGTGCTCTGTGTTGGCTATTTTTCATTTCCCCTCAGATCTTCTCACCATCCTTCTCTGTGCCCCAGGAGTCAGTATGTATAAATTACACAGATGGGCCCTCCTTCCCTCAAGCTTCCAATGGTATCTGATCAATGGAGAGCATTGGCAGCTTAGAGTTAAGAAGAGGGAGAGAGGAGCACTAATTTCACCAGCTCCTTTTCCCATAAGGGCACCCCATGAACCTGAAGCTCACTGTTCCTTAAAGACACTCTTTTTCTGTAGCTCACCCTGCCCCCATGTGCTGCCAATTGCTTTATTTTTCTCTCCCTCAAACCTGGAGTGGTAGCACCCCTGGGTATTGTACAATTTCTTTTAGTTTCCCTATACTCATTGTACACTTTCGCAAACGGTTTCTTTAATAAACTGAAGTTATCAAATATAAGTACATCATCACTTTCCTGCACAGACTTGGTTGATATATCTTGTAGAGGGAAATAAAAATCCTGTTCATGTCACAGGACAGCTGATTTGGAGCATCTGGGGGTGCTAGGCTGGGAGTAGCGAAGACTTAGGTGGGATGTGATAGCTCTGATAGAGATTGATTCAAGGAATGACCACAGGGAAAAAGGAGCATAATGGCTTCATGTGACTTTATTTAAGCAAGTTGCTAGGTTTCTAAGCAGCACTAGTTTATTTATATAGTGAGCTGCCCAAAAGGTAAGGAGTTCACCACCACTGAAGATATTTAGCTGGACATCTCAGGTAACATCCAATTGTCAGGGGTTTTGTGAAAGGAATTGCTTCATCAATAGTCGATAGTCTAAATGTCCTGCATGATCCCTTCTTGTGGTTCTCTTCATGCAGAAATATATCTTATTTCTTCTGTCCTTTGGGGACCTGTTACTTTCTCATTGCTTGGGAGATATTGCTGCACATGTGGGAGAGTAACATCCCTGGAGACTTGGAAAATGGAAACCACTGTCCACATACCAACCCCCAGGGGAGCTGAGGAATTACCACATAAGAGTGGAGACTGAAGCAGGTAATATTATAATTCTGAGGTAGAATAGCCTATCCTAGAAAAGTGGATTATGGTCAATAATACTGTCACATAGAAATGTATTGAAGAGGTATTCATTGAGAGAAACAACATCGTTTCAAAGGATTAACATTCCTCTGTTGGCCTCACACAGTGGTTTTAGGATTGTCCATTGGGTAGTGAAGAATTTGCTAGCCTAATGTGGATCTAGAGCAGGGGTTGATAACTTTTTCTACAAAGGGTCACCTGGTAAATACTTTAGGTTTTGCAGACCATATAATATCTGCTGCAAGTACTCATAGAATAGATATAGATGATATGTAAATAAATGGGAATGGCTGGTCCAGTCTTATTTGTAAAAATAAGAAATGGAGAGGCAATGGTCTAGAAAGCTTTGAGCCTTCTTCTAGGAAGATACTTTGTTACTATGGTAGCTTGATAGAACCTAGTCAAGATGAGTGATTCACTGTGAGTCAATAGTTTGTTCAGTAGCTGAGTCCTTGAGCACTTATGTGATGAACTCCAAAGATGTGTATAGTCCAGAAGAAAGCCCATGGAATTATTTAGGATGACTTCAGTTTACATCCTGACTTAAGTACTCTACTATTAAGAGCAAGCTGCTGGACCTCCTTGAACTTCTGTTTTTTCATCTTTGAAATGAATGTAGTAGCTTAGATGCCCTTTATGTTTGCTATTTATTTAAATAATGAAATATATGCAACGTTGAAAGCCTGAACATAGCACTTAGTGCTCACACTTTGTTCTCTCTCTCCTCCCTTACAATAGTCACATGAAGAGCTCCAATTGCTTAATTAAATCTTCACTGAAAGATCAATGACATGTCATTCAACTTAGGAAATATTTGAAGAAAGCTAATGCCATGTCCATGAAGATTCTCAGGAGCACAGAGTGATAGGGATGAGGGGCTGGAATTAGAAGGATGACAAAAAGAATTTGGGCTGGGGATTTAGCTCAGTGGTTCTGCTGCCTGCCCTGCAAGCACAAGTGCAAGGACCAGAGTTCAACCCCTGGTTCCCCCAAAAAAGACCTTGTCTCCTTGTCTTCTTTATTTGGCTCTGCCCAGCCAGTCCTGTCCTCTGGGTAGACTCCCCTGGAGGAGCTGGGCAGGTCTGAGACAGATTAACAAGCAGGACTTCCCAAGAAAGAGATTTTAAATCAGGCCTCTGAGATAATGCTTTCAGGAAAGTGGGGACATTTAGCCCAGAAACATGGTATTGTCTTTAATGTCTGAAGGGCCAGGCACATGGAAAGAGTATATGTGGGGGTACTTCTAGTGGATAGCAGAGGAGCTAGGACCAGCGGGGATGGCAGTCATAGGCCATCTGAAAACACATGGGCAGTTGGGGAAGGCATGAGTTTCCTATTGCCTGGGATATTCAAGCAGAGGGTTTCTGGCAGTTGGAAAGGGAATAAGGACAGGACTGATGGAGTCTGATAGGCCAGGCTCTTCTGACATATTAAACCCTTTTGAGCTTGTGGAAGTTCAGAAAAGACAGGTCAGGGCCTGAAATGCTGCTGAAGATCAGTTACCTCAAAATTTTAACAGCAGTATACTCCTAACTGGGAGGAAGTTGTTTTCATGATAAACATCCCCACTGTGGGCAAGAAGAATAGGTAACATTGTTTGAGCTCTTAGAATGCATCAAAGCTCATATATATACTTTAAATGTTTTTATTTTTCCCTCACAGTGGCTTTAAGAGTTCAGTGCAGTTGTTACATGTTCTTTTCATAGATGAATTAACTGAGATGCAGGAAGGTTAAATGCAGTGCTCAGATAGTAAGTGACACCACGATCTGAACATCATTACTCAGGCTCCAGTGCCCATGCTCTTCCAGTTTCAATCAAAATAATTAGGGAGAGAGGCCTTTCTGGCATGACGTTTTGCTATATAAGGTGCTCCTAGTGGCTAAAACATTGACCTAAGTCAACATTTAATAAGAAAACTATGTTTCAGAAGCTAAAAGTTAAAAAATTTAATGAAGACATGTGGCTCCTTTTAGCAAAATTAAAGTGATATATTAGGTTCTGGCATTCAGTTTGTGGTAGCTCTTTCAGAGCTGGAAGCTTTTGGTTTAATTTAGCTCTGGCTGGGCTGAGACTGTCACTTGCTTATATTGTACCCTTAAACTGAGATATTTGTAGGGTATCTACTTTGGACCCTGCTTTTTCAGGCTGCTCTGCGGGGAGGTGACCCATTGTGGTACTGGCGTAGGGAAGAGGGACAAAAGGGAATGTGCCTGCAAGTTCAGAAGGAGCCCAAGATGTACGTGCAGTTGGGTTAAAAAATTATTTTGACGGTTGGCTTTAGGAAAGAATGGTTTCTGACACGCCTGCCACCACCGCTGCCGCGAGCAGACCCCTTCCAACGGCCCTCGCCGCGCAGGCTGGGACGCCTCTCCCCTCTCCGCCCCCGCTGCGGAAAGTTAAGTTTGAAGAGGGGTGACGAGGGAAACATGGACATGAAGAAGTGGATCCACCTGGAGCTGAGGAACCGAACCCCGGCAGCTATTCAAGAACTTGTCTTGGACAATTGCAAATCCAATGATGGAAAAATTGAGGGCTTAACAGCTGAATTTGTGAATTTAGAGTTCCTCAGTTTAATAAATGTATGCTTGATTTCAGTTTCAAATCTCCCCAAGCTACCTAAATTGAAAAAGCTTGAGCTCAGTGACAATAGAATCTTTGGAGGTCTGGACATGTTAGCAGGAAAAGTTCCAAATCTCACACATTTAAACTTAAGTGGAAATAAACTGAAAGGTATCAGCACCTTGGAACCTTTGAAAAGATTGGATTGTCTGAAAAGCCTGGATCTGTTTAACTGTGAGGTCACCAACCTAAATGACTACCGAGAGAGTGTCTTCAAGCTCTTGCCCCAACTAAGCTACCTGGACTGCTATGACAGAGAGCACCGGGAAGCCCCAGACTCAGATGCAGAGGTGGATGGTGTAGATGAGGAGGAGGAGGATGAAGAAGGAGAAGATGAGGAGGATGAGGAAGATGAGGATGTTGAGGAAGAAGAGTTTGATGAAGATGAAGACGTAGAAGGAGATGAAGATGAAGATGAAGTCAGTGAGGAAGAAGAATTTGGACATGATGGAGAAATTGATGAAGATGAGGAGGATGAGGATGAAGAGGAGGATGAAGAGGAGGAAGAAAGTGGAAAAGGTGAAAAGAGGAAGAGAGAAACAGATGATGAAGAAGAAGATGATTAAGACCCCAAATAACCTGCAAAAACAGAACTGCTCAGTATTGGTTGGACTGCTCATGGATTTGGTAACTGTTTAAAAAAAAAAAAAAGGTAGCTGTGATACAAACCCCAGGACACCACCGACCCAAAGAGCCAAAGAATAGTTCCTGTGACATTCCACCTTCCTCCATTTAGTCCCTCTTGGTAATCACACCAAGCCTGGGGACTTTGCCCCAACAAAATTGTAAGCATTGTTAGGTTTTTGTGTAAGACTCTTGCTGTAGTGTGGATAGCTGTGATTGGTGAGTCAATCATCTGTGGCTACCAGTTACACTGAGATTGTAACAGCATTTTTACTTTCTGTACAACAAAAAAGCTTTGTAAATAAAATCTTAACATTTTGATAAAAAAAAGAATGGTTTCTGTTTAGGAAAATGGCTTGATCAGACCTCTAGGGTAGAAAGCAAGACCTGGGAGGAATGATGTGGAAGACCAGTGATTTGGACTAGGAGGTAGGCACTTTGGTCTGACCATCAAAGGACGTGGTAAGCTCAGGTGACATTCAGGTTGCTCATGCAGTCTCTTAAATCGCCCATCCAAAGGTGTGCCCTTTACTTTGTTGATTTCTTAGACGCACTAGAGGCTAAACGTTAGGGTCTTTTCCATTTATGGTTGCTCCGGAGATGTTAATTTTAACCTGATTTTCCTTGGCTGTGAACGGTGACAAGCTGAGGAGGGGATGATTTGCTACCGAGCTGGAAACATTTTACTTATGTGATTCAAGAGAAAAAAGAGAAATAAAATCCCAGAGAACACAGTCGGAGTTTTTATCTCAGAAAGCACAGTACGCCTGGGTTGCTAGTCCCAAGTCTGCCATGTGAGATTGGGAAAATCACTTGATCTCTCTGATTTCTTGGGTCGAGCTTTCATACTGTGAATCCTGACTCTTCAATATTTCTTCCTTAGCGCTGAGGATTTTTAAGGAAATACTTTCTTCTATTTTTAAATGCAATAATTCATCCAAAGAGAAGAATCATAACATGATCCTAGAAAATATCAACTTATTTTTTGAAAAAAACTTTTTTTTGTTTTTCATATAAATTCTATACTTTTGTGTGTTGCTTGCTCCCTCTTCTATCCAACTTTGGCTTACTCTGGACTTTTTCATAGTTAGAAGGCCATTATATAAACTTGGGGCATTATGGTTTGAAACCTATGCTATTTATTGTCATTGCTGATATTTTCTGCCTCTTTTCTTATTCGCAAAACATAAAAATTAACTTTTCAAGTGTACAATTCAGTATCACTTAATATATTAAAAGTGCTGTACAACACATATTTCTATTTTTATCATCCCAAAGTAAAACCCTGTACCCACTAACCAGTTATTCTCTGCTTTCCCTTCTCTCAGCCCCAGGCAACCATTAATCTTATTTCTGATCTGTGGTTTTTCCTTTTCTAGTATTTCATGTAAATGGAATGATAGCAAAAGTGTCCGTTTGTGTCTGGATCATTCATAATGTTTTGGATGTTCATCCATGTTGTAGCATGTATCAGTACTTCATTCTTTTTATGGTTGAATAATATTCCATTTACTTACATATATATATATCATAATTTGTCCATCCATTCATTTTATGATGGATATTTAGCTTGTTTCTACCTTTGGGCTTTTGCAAGTATTGTTGCTGTGAGCATTTATATACAAGTACTCATTTGAGTACTGTTTTGAGTATGTACTATCAGTAGAATACTTGATTATATAGTAGTTTTACATTTAACTTCTTGAGAAATTGCCACTCTGATTTCCCACAGCAGCTGCACCATGTTAAATTCCCACCACCAATCTGTACATGTTCTGATTTCTCCATATCTTTGCCAACACTTGTTATTTCCAGGTAAATTCTTTGGGTAACACTAGTTAGAATCCCAAATCTGATCTTACTCCTCTGCTTTATATCCCTGGCCGCTCACATTCATGCGTGTGTCAAGCCTGTTACTAGGGCACATCTCTGGGCTTTTGTGTGAAAATGTCTTTTACTGACCTCTTGCTCATTCTTAGCAGACAATAAATTTTCCCCTCCTCATATGCAAAAAGAGCATATGAAAGCCAAGAATAAAGGACAGAAATGTTTTGGTTTTATGAACGCTCACTGTAAGAGACTGGGTTCTTCCTTCTGGGATAGGAGAGGTTGTTAACTAGTCTTGGTCCTGTGTGACACTGGGCACCCTAACTACCTCCTCTTGGGTGGCATGTCCTGAAGGGCCACATCACCTGCTCTAGCTACTTGCTGTCCTGGGGCGGGGGGGAGGTGCTTGAAGCTGTGTTTTGTGCCATACTCACAGCATGGTCTCTGTCCTCATTTCCCTGAGAAACTACAGAGCATGCATTTGGATTTCTTTCTGCAGGGGCTGCCTCTCCAGGAAACTACACTCAGGTGGTTCAGTTGGCTCAGAGAGTGGGAATGCCAGACTTCAGGGTGACACAGTCAGCAAGGCAGGCACAGTCTGGCAGGCAAGCAGATGGCTGAGGTCGGCAGGGGTTAGTTGTTCCCTTCTGCCATCTGTGTAACCTTTCTAATCAGTAATGTCTTCTCTTTCCTCATGTACCACTTCTCTTGCCAAGGCCAAGGTTAACAGTTTGTATGGACAGTTCAGTTTTCAAAACTTGAACTTGTCACTAATGAGGTTTTACCCAATATCAATTACAAAATTAAACATTAGGGAGTTAAGAAAAAATTATGTATAACTTGAAAATAGGGCAGAAAGATGGGTAATATATCCTTTTAGTATCATATAGGGAAGACTGGGGTACAGGTTATGGTAGAGCCCATGCTTAGCATGTGCAAGATTCTGAGTTCTACCCCCAACATTTCCCCAAAATCATGTGGGGCCATGGTTTAGCAGGCCTCTCCTAGAAGTATTTAATTATCTAGGCTGGAAAATATGCTTTCCTCAATTTACTACTGTTAAAGTTTCCAGACTTAGTGAAGTTACATGTTAACATATAGATTTTCTAAATAATTTCTATTTAGTAGAAAAGATAATGCAAAAGTTATGACTTATTGTTCTTTACTCATTATTCAGTTTGTATGTAACCCAGTAAGCTGGTTCTAACATTTTTCCAAATGCCTAAGAAAGACATAGATCTCCAAAACACTCTTTGAATGAGCCATATCATCTTTTGACCCCCTCATTAATTAACAAACTAAATAACACCTTTTACATATATTTATTTTATATTTGTATGAGTAATGTTTTAACTTCTTGAGAATTTGACAAGGGTCTCAGAAGATTCTTTCAGAAACACTGGGAGATGGGATTAGGTCAAAGCTAACATGAGTGCAGGGATTGTGTCCTATGGGTACTGACACCATCTGCTTTCCTAGACGGGATAGTCATGGATCCATTTGCTGGCATTAGCTGAGCATTGTAGACTCCTTGGGACATTAAGCTCCTAACTTCAAGTCTGTGATTCCAGGATGCTCTGACACCTTGCCTTTACTTTCTGTGTTACCTCAGCCCAGCATCCAGTAGCTCCAGGCCTCCTGCTTCTGGTATCTCTGTGCTCCCCTACCTGTTCTGTGTCTGCCTGTCCACACTCCAAACAGCCAGCTGGTGAGTCCTTTCATCTCAGCTTCTCTCCATCTCCCTCTCTAGAGTATAAGACTTCTGTACTCATGGGTCCCAGGAGTTGGATTTTTAGGCCACTCCTTTCTCTTTGTTGAAATGTCTTTCTCCTGTGGACTGTGTAAGTCACCCATCTGACCTGGCTGGAGAAGGATTCTGGGGTGCGATTTTTCATAAGAGCAACTTGTGGGTTCTCATGCAAAGACTTAGTTTCACAGTCTTCTTATCTGCGATGGTCTGTGAGCCTGTGTGCTCGGTTATATCATGATTTTACTTGTGCATCTACTTTATGCCATCAGCTCCTCAGGCTCATTCCTCAGGCTGCTTGATCTCTTGGTTATGCATCAGCAACTTGCACTGTTCTCTCTCCCATGTGTAGCTCTTCCTACAGTTAAAACTAGAATTTTCTAGAAGGTGGGCTCATTCTGATGCTTTCCTTTCTTCTTTCACCTGCCAGAGAGCCTTGTTCCTTTTTTCATTTGCTCAGGAGTTGTACCTCACCTTCTCCATGCTCCTAGGTGGAAAGGCCTCTTGAGAGCCAGATTGTCCTCTCCTGACTTAGGCAAAGGAAACATTATTTTCATTTGTAGGGCTTCTGTCTTGCCTTTCTATTCTTCTCTATTTTAATAATGGCTACTCTGAGGTATTTCTCCCAACTTCTGAGATTCTGTGTGTCTCTCAACCAAAGATAAATATATGTTATGAAACTATTTGGTAGAAAAGAGTAGAATATTCTTTACCTTCCTTGCATAGACTGGCTGCATGCTGAGAGCCAGAACTTCTTTTGTGGACTTACACTGAAGAAGGATTATTTTATTTTTTAGGTTGTCTTTCTTGCCTTTCTACTCACTATTCTATTTCCAAGCTGTTGTTGATGGGATCTAGGTTTTCCTAAATGAGTTGACTTGAAACACAAATGAATTCATTCTCAAATGAGATGAGAGAGAAGAGAGAAAAGGGAGAGAGAAGAGCTCTGGAATGCATTTTGGTGCTCAGCCATCCAGCCAGGAGAGGAAGGGTGGCAGTTAGCTGGAGCTCATCCACACCCGGTCTGCGTGCATTTAGCATCCTTCCTTATACATATGCCACTCTTATGCTTTAATGGAGAAAAAACCAAGTAAACATTGTTAAGCATGGATTTTTTAAAAAATGAATTTGATCTAAAGATTATGCACAATGTATCTGCAAGAGAATTTTGGGGTTTTTTTAGAAGTGAAATTAGACTATCTTAAATCCTTCCTGGACCAAAATGACATGTATATATAAAAAAAAGAGGATGGTTCAGAGTTTCTCTAGACATCCTTGGGTGTGGGCAGCTGGGGCACAAGAAGATAGTAAAGCCTGTGTGTGGTGCACTCCTGTAATCCCAGCCCTGTGAGCAGCTGAGGCAGGAAGATTGCAAGTTCTAGCCCAGTCTGGACAACTTGATGACTTAGTGAGATCCTATCTCAAAATAAAAAATAAAGGACAACTGGTATACCCATTAACAGGTGATTGGATAAAGAAAATGTGGTATCCATACATAATGGAATACTACAGGGCTATAAAGAAGGACAAATTTGAGACATTTGTAGGAAAATGGATGCACCTGGAAAATATAATGTTGAGTGAAATAAATCAAACACACAAGCTTAAATACTGTATAGTATCTCTCATTTGAGTAAGGCAAGTACAGATAAAAAACCCAATAAAGAATGGATAGAAAGAGACAAAGGGCTAGATCTCTTGCAAATGAGAAATGGTCCAAGAGACCAAGGAGAAGGGGCGAGGGGGAGTGGAAGGAGAAATAAGTAGAATAAAGATATGCCAAGTACAGAAATCTAATAATCTCAGTGAATCTAAACATATGTTGCAATCACAGGCTAATATTAATAATATAAACAAGAATGAAAATGGGGAAAGGGAGTTTAGAGGTGGGAGGTAGGTGGGAGGGAAGGGGAAGAGGGTTAAAAAAAGAAACAAGTTGTATTATGTAAATGTACCCACTCTAAAAGATGACTGTAAATGGCATGTATTGCAAACATGTACTAATAAAAAAAAGTAAAATAAAGGGCTGGGGATGTAGCTCAGTGGGAAGGCTTTGGGCTCAATCACGAGTGCCACAAAAAAGATGAGGGTGGGGGGCAGAATTTGAGGGGACTGGATGAACATCACAGTTGGTTTACAAGAGGTTTATGAAACCACATCTTTCAATTTGGGCACTGACACATTTGGTAAAAAGAAGCAAAAAGCTGTCATTGAAAGAAAAGACAGAATAAAATTTTAGATTTCAAAGAGAGTTAAAAAGACTTCGGGGGCCAGGGATTTAGCTCAGTGGTTCTCCTGCCTGCCTCGAAAGCACAAGGTCCTGAGTTCAATTCCTGATACCAAAAAAAAAAAAAAAAAGAGACTTCAGAGGCCATTCTGTCTTTATTTCACAAAAGCAAACTAGTTTGCAGAGATGTTGAGTGACTTGACCAAAGTCACCCAGCATCTTAATGGCCACGATGGGAATGAATCTAGTTTCCTTCTCAATAAACAAATATTCATGTCACGTAATGACTCCCATACCCCTCATTAACCTAATGTGGATCAATTTAAAAGTCTGGGAGAATCTAAAATGCTCCAATTGAAGAGACAGAGAGCTGCGGAGGAATTTATAACCTTACGACCTTGCTTTGTAATTGTGGAGTTTGCAGCTCATTTTATTTAAAATATGCTAGTCTCTAATTGACAGTTTAATGGGAGACTTGCATTTTAAAATTTTTGTGTCATTTCATTGGAAAGGATTGAAAGCTCCCAAGGACACTGTAGGTGCCCCTAATAAATTTGGGCTGTGATTAAAATTTGGGAACTCTATTCTTCAGTCAAACTCACATCAAATGAGGGCACCTTGAACTTCACTCAGTAGCTGAGATTTTGGACAGTTATTTTATTATCTTGACATATATCTCTGGAAACAAGTATCTAATTGGTAAGTATTGTTATATTTAATTCTTTCTGAAAATTTTTCTCAGGCTTTTTTTTTTTGGTACTGGGGATCAAACTTGGGTCCTTGCGTTTTTGAGGTAGGTGGCAGAACCACTGAGCTAAATCCTCAGCCCTTTGAGAAGCTTTTTACAGGTCTTCTGCAGATTTCCTTTCTTTTCTTTTGTACTAGACTTTTTTTTTGAACCCAGGACTTTGTGCCTTCTAGGTAAAGGCTAGGACTATAGGCATGCCCCATCGTGCTCAGCTTGATTTATCCTCTTTGTTTTTTTGATAAGTATTTGCTGCCTAATTATTTTTTTCCTATTCTTTTGGCTGACTTGAAAGACTCTTTTCTCCCCATTTCCCTAATCCATTTCCAGCTTTAGCATTTGATTTTGAATAGGCAAGGATTTAGCTTTCTGTATAACTTTGTTACCTCTTGTAGGCATATTTTTTTTATTATAGTAAAATACATATAACAAATTTGCCATTTTGGTTACTTTAAAGTATACAATTCAGTGGCAGTAAATATATTTACAATGTTACACAACTGTCATTAATCATTTCCAGAACTTTTTCATCATCTCAAACAGAAACTCTGTACCCATAAATAATAATTCCCCATTCTCTCCTCCTAGCCATAGGAGATAGGTTACCTCTATTTTACTTTCTTGTCTCTATTATTTTGACTATTCTGCATACCTCATGTAAGTGGAGTCAAACAATATTTGTCCTTTTGTTTTTGGCGTCTTTCACTTAACCATGTTGGAGCATGTTTCAGAATTTCATTCCTTTTTAAGGCTGAATGATACTCAATAGTATGGGGTTGTCATATTTTGTTTCTCCTTGCATCTGTTGATGGACATTTGATTTATTGCTACCTTTTAGCCATTGTGCATAATATGACTATGAGCACTGCCATGGTCTATGGGGACTTGGCTACTGTTCAGGCTGATGGCAGAGCTTGGGATTATCTACACAATGCTAGTTTTAGTAACACACATAATTCAAGAATTGAGGAGTCAGGTAGGCTTCCATCCAGACTTCAGAGGAAAGCCTGGGAGGCCAGGCCAGGAGCTCCTGAGATACAGTGAGTAAAATTGTGGGAATAAAGTTGAAGGTGCAATGGAGACCCCAGGAAGTTGGAGATGCCAGGAATGCATAATGTCTACTGAGGAGAGCTACAAGCTGTGGTCAGAGACAGCCCAAAAAAGGGGCCACATAGGTTGCAACTAGAAAGACCATAATGGTGAGGTTGCCAAAGCCGTCTGAAACTCACATCTCAGCGCCATGTACCTTGCATGCCAGATATGGACCCACAGGACTTAATGTTTGCCCTACTCTGTTTTGATCTTATTTTTGCCCAGCTCTTTTCTATCCCCTTATTCTTCTCTTTTGGAATGCGAGTGTTTCCTCTGTGCCATTGTACCTTGGAATTATGAAATGTGTTTGTAATTTTTGTAGAGGTTCACAGCTAAGAGTTTGCTTTGAGTCTGAGAAGAGACTTTGACTTTGACATTGGAAAAATGCTAGAACTGCTGAAATTTTCTGAAAGGAATTATTGTGTTTTTGGTAATATGCAAGATAATTGTATCATGTTAGGTGGAATTATTAACTGATATTGTGTGGTGAGTAAGTATGGTTTAAGCAGATGTGTATATGTGTCAAGTTGACAAGAAGTAGGATGTAATGGTTAAGCTTAATTATATCAAATGACCGGTGGAGCACATTTCTCTCTCTTTTCCTCTCTCTCTCTCTCTCTCTCTGGTTATAAAGATGAGACCTTGGGTACTATACATATTCCCTGACCTCATCCTGTCTGGGCTGTTCTCCTGCTCTGCTTCCTGGCCTGGATAACCTAAGCAGTTTTGCTCTGCCTTGCCCTTCTACCTGTAGCCAGCCAAAAGTGGACTGAATCCCCTGAAACTGTGAGCTAAATTAAACCTCTCCTCCACGTTTTGGGTGTTGAGTATTGTGTCTTAGAGACAGGACAGCTGGCTAACACAACTAGTGATGTTAAGCATCTTTTCATGTGCTTATTGGCCATTTGTATATCCTCTGGGAAGAAATGTTTGTTCAGGTCTTTTGCTCATTTTGAACTGGATTATTTCTTCTTGTTGCTATTGCTGTTGAATTTCAGGAGCTCTTTACACATTCTTTATATTAATCTCATCAGTTATAGAATTTTCTTCCATTCTGTGTATTATTTTTTTTCATTCTTTTAATAGTATTTTTAATAGTATCCTTAATTTTGATGAAGCCTCACTTATTTTTCTCTTGTTGCTTGTGCAAGACTTAACATATTTTAAGTGTCCCATAGGATGGTGACTCTTGAAGAACTATAAGGTGTGAGAGGTCAGTGACAGAAGTGACTGAATCTCTACTGCTGTTATCCCCAGCCATGGATATACTGTGTTCTGCTCATTGTGGGGAGGATCTGTTACCCGTTGCCTCTAAGAAGGCTGCTTTGTTATACTCTCGGGTCAATGACTCAGTGACACCACGGTGCTGACCCTGGCTCCCAAACTTCAATCCTGACAAGGGCTGAGCAGGAAATATCCAAGTGTGGAGTTAGTGGAGTATAAGAAGTGAAGAGGCAGCATCATCATCACTGTGGCTCACTGGCCAATCTTGGGCTCAGATTGCCTCCATTTAAATACTGGCTTTACTATTACTAGCTGCTTGATTGCAGTCAGGAAAATCACTAATCTTCTCTGCCTTAGTTTTCTCACAGATAATGTGGAGAGAGGGTTGTTAAAGCATCTTATGAGTTAATACACATGAAGTGCTTGAAATAGTGCTTGGCATATTGTAAGCACTCAGCAAATGTTCTGTAGAGGATTAATGGATTCAAATATGCAAAGCACTTAGAATAGTACCTGCTGCAGCCAGTATTATTCCCAGCTCATGACATTCAAATGAAAAGTTCTGAAAGAACTTTAGAGAAACAGTGCAGACAAAACAACATATTTCTGTGGGCCCAATTCAATTCCAGAACTGCCGGCTTGCTATTCCTGAACCGAAATTAGAGAACTTTGTCAAGCCTCCTGGCCAGAATTGCCTTTTGATTTTGCTTGCTTTGGCTTTATTGGGGCCTTGGCCCTTGATCTCACCTCCTGCCCTCTCCCATTTCTTCATCTAAAACTCTTAAAAACTAGGATTCTGGGAAGCTATTCAGCTTTTTCTACTCATTGGTTTCACAAACTGTCATTTCTTTACCTACGCTGTATCTTGAAGGAGTTATCAGGATTACTTTTATAAGTTGAATCACTTAATTAAAGAACACATTGCTTATCATCATTGATCAAATTGACCCGAGGGTGTTTTTAGTGTGTTTTTATAATTTACTCACTCATTCAAAACACATATATCAGGATAGGAACTAAACATAAGAAGAAAAGATGATTCCTGTTAGGAGCAAAGAATCTATTATTAAGTAGATATGCTTTCAATCTGAATTTGAGGGAACATCTGAGGATCCAGAAATTAATAGCTAATAATTATTAAACTCTGCCAGTTACAAATGAAGGGAACACAACTCAAACTGGAAAAAACTGGATTTGAAAGTTAATAAATTTGGAATCATGAGGATCTTGTCTCTCCATATTTCTCAACTCTGTTTGCTTTCCCTCTGTGTCACTCCCAGGCACTTGTTCTCCAAGTGGTGGCAAGATAGGCTGCAGTAGCTACAGATATACATGGTCCTTAGTTCTTCACCTCCATGTTCACTCTCACGGGGGGATCCTGGTGGGTCCTATTTTGGACACTCGCCTGCTTCTTGTACCAATCCCTGTATTGGATGCATGACTGGTCAGGTCTCGGTCACATGTCCATTTTCGTGGTCCCACATAAAGAAGGGATTTATGCACACCAACTTACAGGTACTTGCCTTGAACATTTTCCATTAATGACTAGAAAGACACATTTAAAAACCTGAGATGGAATGTTTTTCCCAAGTCTGCATGTTAATTTAAAAGTAGTTCAGATTTTCTTAGATTTACCCACTGGTCTTCAATTTTATAGGACTTTGTGTTAGTCAGCTTTCCATATATATGGAAATACCTGAGACAGTCAACTTGTAAAGAGAAAAGGTTTATTTTGGCCCATACTTTGGGAGGTCCCAGCATACAATCAGTTGGTTTGTTGATTTTGGGTCTATAGCAAGGAAGCACATCAAGGCTGCAGTGTGTGGTGGAGAAAACTGTTCACTTCACTGAAGGGAAGCAAAGAAGAAAGGAAGGGACTAGAGTCCCCAAATCCCCTGCAAGTTCAGGCCCCCAGGGACTGAAAAGGCTCCTGGGACTCACCTATTAAAGGCTTCAACACCTCCCAATATAACCATTCAAGGGATCAAGCCTTTAACGTATTGGCCTTTGCAGATATTGAAGATCCTTTGCTAGATCCTCTGGGAGACTTGTCTTATTTAAGATGAATTGTGATCATGAGGCTTTGTTTTAGGTGTTAGCATGGTGACATCCACGTGAAGGTCCACTAGGAGCTGTAGCAGCACAGCCTCTGAGATAAGGTCACCTCTTCATTCCTTTTGCACACCCTTGCACTCACCCATTCACTGGAATAGACTCACTGTGAAATAACAATGACCATGTGCTGGACACAGTCTGAGAGATTATTTTAGGAGATCTTTTTACTGTCCATTGTGACACAAAATGTGTGATGCTCATGTTCTCAGAAAGTGAATATGACTGGTTTGTTTCACATTTTTAGTATCTTTTTCATGTATTATCATATTTCACATTCAATCATGTTTGTGACAGAAAAATGAAAATGGTTTTAGAGTTTTTATCCTGACAATAAAAAATGATAAATGCTCATTGTAAACAATCCAAGAAATATAGAAAAGTTTAAAGAAGAAAGAAAAATTATTCCAAATTCTGTCACCCAGAGATAAAATCATTTAAAATTTTGATAAATATCTTCTGGATATGTCTCTATGCATATATTTTATCATCTATCTGAGAAAACAAGAGTGAATGTCACATTTTCTCTAGTGCATTTTGGGGTCCTTTGAAATGCGCATAGAACCTATTGGACATTTTTTGATATTGCCCTTTTAAGACAATGAAAAAATGTATCTTTCTACTTTTTTTTGTACTGGGGATGGAACTCGGGACCTTGTGCTTGCAAGGCAGGTGCTGGAACCACTGAGCTAAATCCCTGGCCCCTTCCTACATATTTATACATGTTGTATATTTTTCTTCGTATAAACTTTTGTTGGATTTATCTATCAGTTTGTTTTTCAATTCCTTAATTTTTGCTTTTTTTCTGTATTAAGCATTTCCTAAATTCCTTAGGTTTTTTTGTTCATTTTCTAACTTCTTGGTTAAATTCTTAGTCATATATTATGGCAACCTAAACAAGATCCTATTTTCTGACCCTCCTTTTATGACCAGATGAAGAACAGGGGTTCATACTAAATAAACTTCTATTTTCCTAGCTTTTAACTTGAAGAGCAGAGACAATGAGGGAGGCTGACAGCTTTCTCACATGGTGAACTGTAACAGATGGCATTGTCATTTGCTTTTGTTTTGGAAGCTAGAGGCAAATAACCATAACATCTGGGATGGGATCAGGTATAGACTTAAGGATGGAAGAAAGAATTTGGACTTTTCTGTTAGATGAAGATGGTAACAGTTCACCCTAAATGTCATCACCAAAGGAAATATTAACTCTATGCATAACCTCAGCATTTTGCTCAGCATTTTGTATGGATTGTGGACTAAGAGAATTGACATTCTTAACAGAGTTCTCTGACTTATTAAAACAGGAAGTTTCTGTAAATCATATTTCCCTTGTTGATTTATTTAGTGTGGCCAGTCTATTCAACCATATGCCCTACAATCTCCGATGTAAAATCTATTCTTCTTGCAGGATCAATAGCTCAAACTTTAGTCAGAGAGAATCTGTACTTGTCACTCGTTAGCTGTGGCCTTAATCAAATCTCTACCCTCTTTGAGCCTTAGTCTCCTCTTCCAGAATATAAGAATAATGTAAAAATTAAGTTGCTCAAGACATGAAATACAGGAGCAATTTCCAAATTATTGAATGAGGTCATTGACCAATCAGAAGAGGAGCAGATCATAACACTGGAGAGACTTCCCAGGGACTCTCTTTTGTGCTTTTAGTTCTTGGGGGCAGGGTACAAAGAGAGTTGTATGATGGGAGGACTGTGGGACTTGCTAAGGATGCTTAGAGTATCATTTATTTGCTAGTGTGTAACCTAATATTTCAATATTTTAACAGCTAGCATTTCAACCCAGAGAAAGCACTTAGTACAGTATATGACACATCAAAAGCACACAGTGGATGTAAACTATTGTGCCTGTTATTATTTTAAAGATATAATAGTATTATTAGGACTATGCATGTTCCCACCCACAAGCTTTTGCTCTGCCTGCAGAATAGTCATGGGTATAAAAAGGAATGTGGCCTAGCCAAGCTCCTTTTTGTCAGTGACATTTCTAATGCAGTCTTCTGTTTCTGTCATAATGCTCCTTAGTCCTGTCTTAGCTCTTCTTCTGAGGATCACTTTTCTCATTGACAAATCAATCAACCCATGAGCATGATTTAGTACTTCTGATGTTTTGGTACTGTGTTAGCTCATGGAGGTTAGTTCTTTTCCTCAGAGCCCCCAAAGAGGGCTTTGGTGGCTTCCTTTAGTTGTTCCAAAGCCTTCAGTGGCTCCCTATGAACTCTGATTTTCCATCCAAATTTCTAACTTTATCTTCTGGCCCTCTTTTACACTCCATGATTTAGACTAATGGGACTCTGTCACTTTTTGCCACACTAGTTAACTTCCTTCTTCTTTACTCTTTTATTGGTCCACATGGCTTATCTTCCCCTCTGTATTCATCAGCCTGACCCTCCTATGTTTCTTGAAAATGCTATGAGAGTTTCTGGTCTTTGCTCATGCTTCTGTCTCTATAGAATATCTTTCTCTCTTGTCTCTCTGCTCATATCCCCTCTTTCTCTAATTACCTCTAATATTGTGATTATATCATCCATAGAATTTTTTTTCTGGCTTTAGCAATCTGCACTGTTCATTTGATACCTGTGATGGTTAAGCTTATTTGTAAACTTGATTGGCTTGGGGGCCCCCTATGGGATTTGTAAAGCACAATTTTGGATGTATCTGAGTAGGTCATGGAGGTGTAGCCTTTGGGCCTATATCTAGTTCCTAGCCCCTTCCTCTCTGGCAGTGTTTCCCTGCTCTTCTTTCCTGCCACTGTGAATTAAATAGCTTTGCTTCACCGTGCCCTTCTGCTGTGATATCCCTACCTTGGAGTCAGCTGCCCTTGGACTGAATCCTCTGAAACTGTGAGCCAAATTAAACTTCTCCTCCTTGGTATTGAGAACAAGGTTATTGTCACTGTAGCTGACCATTTGGTTCAAAAGCCTTTGGAACTGGTGGTAGGAGGAGTGTAGAAAAATTTGAAGATGTAGGCTGGAAAAGCCCTAGAATGTTACAAGCAGAGCTTGATCGGCAATTCTGGTCAGAGCTCAGAAGGTCTGAATGCTGATAGAAATATGGACAATAAAGGCAAGACTGAGGAAGTTTCAGTTGGGAACAAGGACTCCATTAGCAGTTGGACCAAAGACCATCCATGTTACAATGTGGCAGAAAATTTGTCTACATTTTGCCCATACCTTGAGACTTTTCAGGAGGTTGAGATTAAGGGCTGTGGACTAATTTATTGATGGAAGAAATTTCAAGGTAGCCCAATGATCTAGCTGTGGTATTGGTACTGCTGGCTGCTTTTAGCTAGGGTGTGTGTGTGTCTATATATATGGGCTTTTTTGAGACAGGGTCCCCTGTATAGTTCAGGCTGGACTTGAATTTACTATTTAGCCCAGGCTGGTCTCAAACTTGAGGCAATCCTCCTGCCTCAGCTTCCTGAGTGCTGGGATTACATACATGCACCACCATCAGAATCAATAGAATTAAGGGAGTGTGAAAAGCAAGAAGACCATGTAAGAGTATGTTAAAGTAATTTATTCCAGGACAAGGATAATGGCAAAGCAAATGGGGACAATAGAACACGCTAATAGGTATCCTGAAGAGAGACACAGCAGTGTATTAGGACAGATTTTGTCCAAGGGATGACAGAATAGAGCCAGAAAAAACTTCTGAGGTCTGTATATAAAATTGAAAGAATGGCAGATAACAGGAGAATGGATGCAGAGAGTTTTGCTTTGTATATGAATTTGAGAGAACTCATGGACAAGTAAGAGCTGAGGATAAAGAACTATGAATCCTAAGAAAAAGAGAATTAAAGAAAATAATCAAATCTGTTACACTGGTCTTTAGGTCTGTTTTTTTTTGCCAGTACCATGCTGTTTTTATCACAGTATAGTTTCAAGTTGGGGGTTGTAATACCCCCTGCCCTGTCTCTGTTACCTAGAATTGCTTTTGCTATTCTGGGTCTCTTCTTGTTCCAAATGAATTTTTGGATTGTTTTCTCAAGGTCTATGAAGTGTGCTGCTGGGATTTCAACTGGGATTGAATTGAATCTATATAGTAATTTTGTAAGTATAGCCATTTTCACTATGTTGATCCTTCCTACCCAGGGGCAGGGGATGTCTTTCCGTTTTCTGATATCCCCTTCAATATCTTTATTCAAAGTGCTATAGTTTTCAGAGAAGAGGGCTTTGATTACTTTTGTTAGGTTGATTCCTAGGTATTTCAGTTTTTTGGATGCTATTGTGAAAGGAACTGTTTGCCCTATTTCTGTCTCAGTGAGACTGTTGTTCATGTAGAGGAAAGCTATTGATTTTTGTGTGTTGACCTTGTATCCAGCTACTTGACTGAATCTGGTTATTAAGTCTAGAAGACTTTTGGTGGAGTTCTTGGGGTCTTCTATATAGGGTATCATGTCATCTGCAAATAATGACAATTTGACTTCATTTCCTATCTTTATTCCTTTTATTTCTTTCTCTTGTCTAATTGCCATGGCTAATGTTTCCAAAACTATATTGAACAGGAGTGGTGATAGTGGACATCCTTGTCTTGTTCCTGATTTTAGTGTGAAGGATTTCAGTTTTTGACCACTTAGTATGATACTGGCTGTTGGTTATTCATAGATGGCTTTCATCAGTTTGAGGTAGAGACCATCTATTCCAATTTTTTGTAGGGTTTTTATCATGAATGCATGTTGGATTTTGTCAAATGCTTTTTCTGCATCTGTTGAGATGATCATATGGTTTTTGTCCCTGGTTCTATTGATACAGTGTATTACATTGATTGATTTGCATATGTTGAACCATCCCTGCATCCCTGGGATGAATCCCACTTGGTCAGGGTGTATGATCTTCTTGATGATCTTCTGCATTCTGTTTGCCAGTATCTTTTTTTTTTTTGGTACCAGGGATTGAACTCTAGTTCTTGTGCTTGTCTACTTTTTTTTTTTTTTTTTTTTTGGTACCAGGGATCAAACTTGGGTCCTTGCGCTTGCACAGCAGACGGCAAAACCACTGAGCTAAATCGCTGGCCCTGTTTGCCAGCATCTTATTGAGGATTTTTACATCTATGTTAATCAGTGAGATTGGCCTATAGTTCTCTTTTTTGGTTGGGTCTTTCTCTGCTTTGGGGATCAAGGTGATGTTTGCCTCCAGGAATGATTTTGGGAGTACTGCTTCCCTTTCAATTTCATTGAAGAGTTTAAACAGTAGTGGCAGTAGTTCCTCTCTAAATGTCTTATAGAATTCAGCAGTGAAGCCATCAGGACCTGGGCTTTTCTTGGTTGGTAGGTTTTTAATTACGTTTTCAATTTCATTGATTGATATTGGGTTGTTTAGAATTTTTAGGTCTTCTTCTTTCATCTTTAGTAATTCATACATGTCTAGGAATCTGTCCATTTCTTCTGTGTTTTCCATTCTTCTGTGTTTTGTTGGCATATAGGTTCTGGAAGTAGGTATTGATGATTCCCTGGATTTCTGCTGGGTCTGAAGACCAGTGGAACAGATTAGAAGATGTAGAAACAACTCCAGACACACTCAGCCACCTCATCTTTGACAAAGGAGCCAAAAACCCTCACTGGAGGAAAGACAGTCTCTTTAATAAATGGTGCTGGAGAAACTGGGTTTCCACTTGCCAAAGACTAAAACTAGACCTGTATCTCTCACCATGCACTAAACTAAAATCAAAATGGATTAAAGATCTAAATATAAAAACAGAAACACTGAACCGGCTGGAACAGAGGTTAGGTAGAACTCTTCAAGACACTGGGGTAGGAAAAGACTTTATGAACAAAACCTCAGTTGCCCGTGTACTAGCAGAAAGAATCAACAAGTGGGATCTCTTCTTATTAAAAAGCTTCTGCACAGCAAGAGAAATGACTATCAGTGTGAAGAGTCAACCCATAATGTGGGAAAAAATTTTCACCAGTGGTCCCTCAGACAAAGGTCTACTATCTCAAATCTATAAAGAACTTAAAAAAATCAGATCTCCCAAATTTAAAGACCCAATCCAAAAATGGGCATCTGAAATGAACAGACATTTCTCAAAGAAGTAGAAATAGCAAATAAACATATGAAAAAATGTTCAACATCATTGGTCATTCAAGAGATGCAAATGAAAACAATGCTAAGATTCCACTTCACTCCAGAAAGAATGGCTGCTATCATGAAATCAACCAACAACAAATGCTGGCGGGGCTATGGGGGAAAGAGGAACACTGCTCCACTGCTGGTGGAAGTGTAGACTGGTGCAACCACTGTGGAAATCAGTATGGGGATACATCAAAGAACTAGGACTGGAAGTCCCATTTGACCCTGCTAGTCCACTGCTGGGCATCTTCCCCAAAGAACTAAAAGAATCATACCACAGTGATATATGTTCATACACCCATGTTCATATCAGCACAGTTTGTGATAGCTAAAACTTGGAAACAGCCCAAATGCCCATCAACTGGAGACTGGATCAAGAAAATGTGGTTTTTTTAATAAAATGGAGTACTACTCAACCATCAAAAACGAGAAATTAGAGACATTTATTGGTAAATGGATGCACATTGAGGTGATACTCTTAAGTGAAATAAATAGGACACGCATGTGTAAATACTGAATAGTTTTTCTAGTGTAAGAAACTGAAAGTGTAAATAAGGACTAAAAGATATAATAGATAATGTAAAATAGGAAGAAAAAGGGGCAAAGGGGAGGGGGAAGTGGGAGGGGTAGGGGAAAGGAAAGAAGGGAATGGAATTAATATGAGAAAATGAAAAAATGGAAACAAAGTCTTTGTAAATAGGGAGGGATGGAGGGGTTGAAGGGAGGGCAGGGGAAGGAGGAAAAATAAGAACCAAGAGAGTTTGTAAAGGTTCATATTTCCAATGATGAATGTCATTATATTGTACACCTATAATGTACCAATAAAAGGATATTCAAAAAATAAAGAAATAAAAAATAAAAAATCAGACCTCCCAAATTTAAACATATAATCCAAAAATGGGCATCTGAAATGAACAGACATTTCTCAAAGAAGTAGAAATAGCAAAATAAACATATGAAAAAATATTCAACATCACTGGTCATTTGAGGGATGCAAACGAAAACAACACTGAGATTCCACCTCACCCCAGAAAGAATGGCTGCTATCATGAAATCAACCAATGACAAATGCTGGTGGGGCTGGGGGAAAGAGGAACCCTGCTCCACTGCTGGTGGAAGTGTAGACTGGTGCAACCACTGTGGAAATCAGTATGGAGATACCTCAAAGAACTAGGACTGGAAGTCTCATTTGACCCAGCTATTCCTCTGCTGGGGATCTTCCCAAAAGAAATAAAAGAATCGTACCACAGTGATATATGTGCACCCATGTTCATAGCAGCACAGTTTGTGAGAGCTAAAACTTGGAAACAACCCAATTGCCCATCACCTGGAAACTGGATAAAGAAGATATGGTTTTTCTATAAAATGGAGTACTACTCAGCCATAAAGAACAAGAATTTAGAGACATTTATAGCTAAATGGACGTACATTAAGGTAATACTCTCAGGTAAAATAAATAGGACATATATGTGTAAATACTGAATAGTTTCTCAGGTGTGAGCAACAAAGTGTACATAAAGAATAAAAAGTAAAATAGAGAATGTGAAATAGAAAAAAAAAGAAAATAATGAATAGAAGAACTTCATGAGAAGAAAAGTAGAAGTCCATATACTGAACCAAGGATCCATCCAAGACTGTTCACAGAGGAGGGAGAAGGCTGGAGAAGACACAGAATGAGGCTAGATCTAGAAAATCCAATGTCATGTACACCAACAGCAGCCAGAATTTGAAGACTTGGTAGTCAGATTTTATTGGGACTTGTGGAGAGTGAAGAATATCAGAACAAGTCTTGGGATGGGATGGAAATACATCTATCATGGGGAGAGGTGCTTTAGCATATTGGAAGCCAACCTGTGAGAAAATGGTGAATAAGAAATACCTGTAGAACAAATTGATTTAAACCAGGGTCTTGGCTAGTAGCAGATGCAAGCAGAAACCTATTTGTAGGAACTTCTGGTTTTGAATGAAAGAGGGCTAAGATTAAACATGTAGATATCTTTTGAAATCTCTGACATACATATATTTGGACATATCTTGATTTCAACTTCATGCATAGAGCAGATGCTATTTAGGTGTCATAGGACTTGGCGTCCACATAGTTTGTTGAATCAGGTTCTGTTGCTGACCAGTTTCATGAAAGTAGGCAAGTAGTACAACCTTCTCATCTGCAAAAAGGACCTAATAATGTATAGTGAAGTGAATGACATCATCTGTGTTAAGAGCCTTAAGCAAGTGCTCAATAATCTTAAGGTCATTATTATAGCCAAAAAAGAATCAGTGCTTCGAACATACTAGTAATTCATAGGCTCAGAAACTCCTTGATGCACAGTTAATCAACTGTTGTTTGAATTCATTACTAGGTGTAAGTCGCTAGATTTAGGAAATAAAAATACAGGACACCCAATTAAATTTGAGTTTTATTTTATTTTATTTTTTAATTTTACTTTGTTGGTACATTTTAAGTATACAATATAATGACATTCATCATTGGAAATTTGCACCTTTATATAATCTCTCTTGGTTCTTATTTTTTCTCCATTCCCCTGCCCTCCCTTCAACCCCTCCATCCCTCCCTATTTACAAAGACTTTGTGTCCATGTTTTCATTTTCTCATATTAATTCCATTCCCTTCTTTCCTTTCCACTACCCCTCCTACTTCCCCTTCCCCTTTGCCCCTTTTCTTCCTATTTCACATTATCTATTATACCTTTTAGTCCTTATGTACACTTTCAGTTTCTCACACCAGAGAAACTAGTTGGTATTTACACATGTGTGTCCTATTTATTTCACTTAAGAGTATCACCTCAATGTGCATCCATTTAGCTATAAATGTCTCTAGTTTCTCATTCTTTATGGCTGAGTAATACTCCATTTTATAAAAAACCCCACATTTTCTTTATCCAGTCTCCAGTTGATGGGCAATTAGGATGGTTCCAAGTTTTAGCTATTACAAATTTTGCTGCTATGAACATGGGTGCACGTATATCACTGTGGTATGATTCTTTTAATTCTTTGTGGAAGATACCCAGCAGGTAGGTCAAATGGGACTTCCAGTCCTAGCTCTTTGAGGTATCTCCATACCGATTTCCACAGTGGTTGCACTAAATTTGAATTTTAAATAATAAATGAATACTTTCCAGTATAAGTATCCCCTAAATATTACATGAGCCATATTTATACTAAAACCTTTTTCATTGTTTACTGAAATTCAAATGTAGCTGGGCATTCTGTGTTTTGTCTGCCAACTCTAACACCCTGGTAGCTATGTAATATTAGGCAAGTTACTGAAATTCTCTGTGTCTCAGTTTCTTCACCTTCTAGTGGGAGATGAAAAGGACTTTTAAGGCACTTAGAACAATGCTTGGCTCATACTAAGTGTTCTATGTATTGTAATAATTGTTCAGATGGGGTTGTGCCTATTTAATGCCAGGTTCTGGTAAGATCAGGAATTGTAATATTGAGGATTCAAAAAAATCTTTCAAAATGATATTATCTCTGTAATTGCATTTAACAATCCATTTGGCATTGTCCTCAAAAATGCAACCTCAAACTGAAGTAAAAAAAAAAAAAAAAAAAGGAGACTCTAGACTCATAATAGCTCCTTTTTGCTTTAATGATTCTTTTCTTCCCTAAATTCTTATGACAGGATTGACAACCATCAAGGAAAATTCAATTCTCACTCTATTTTTGTGATTTTGCCCTCTGGAGTAATGCTGAGCTGGTGTTGAAACAGATGATATTGCCCAGTTTCCTCATTTTGCACAACTTACAAAAGTCATGTCTAAGAAGTTTTTAGAAATTTCAAATCAATTCAGAATTGTTTCTCAATCATAAGCCTTGGGTACTGAGAATGTTCAAAATGAGGGACTCTGAATTTGTAACTGAATTTGTAATTGCAGGTCTTGAAATTACTTATTAAGTTAAGCCAGATATTGCATTTTAAACACATCACCATCATTTTCTTTTTCATCCATTAGAATCTTTACTAGTTAGTCATTGACTTTTCAAGTCCTTGATCTGAGAAAGTAGATTAAAATGATTTCTCCTTCACCCAAAGTGTCTTAGTTCATGTGTGCTGCTATGACAGAGTACCATGGACTGGATAACTTATAATTAACATAAATTTATTGCCTCTCATTTCTGGCAACTGGGAAGTCCAAGATCAAGGTGCCAATATCTGGGAAATGCCACCAGAAAGGGGGCCCAGGTTTCTCCTGAAATAAGGAACTCAACACCCTACAACAGCTTCTCAAAGATCCCACCTTTGAATGCTGTCATGATGGACATCGCATTTCAGGATGAGTTTTAGAGCAGGAAAACATTCAAACCATAGCAGATATATCTCTCCAACTCTTTACCTCTTCAAAACTCCACTGGTCCATGTTCTACTTATCTTTCCAGATTGTAATATGCTCCTTGATGCCATCTCAGAGTCCAGAAATAAACTTTATGAGAACGTTTGTCAGTTTGTCTTTGGACAGACATTGTTACTATCCCTGAGGGGGAGGGCCAGAGACCACTTACAGTTTATCTTTGAATTCTCGATGATGCCCCAGAGTTGACAGAATGCCCAATAAATGTTTGTGGTGTTGAGCTGAAAACATCTGAGCACTTGACAGGTTTTTGGTGTCACTACAAATAATCTGTGTTTTAACAAATATTCACTTTTACACTCCAGTCTGGAAGAGTTGCTTTCCATGCAACAGGTGAAATTTAAATATGGAAACAAAAATTGGAGATTAAAAAACGTCCATCAGGGCCGGGGATTTAGCTCAGTGGTTCTGCAGCCTGCCTTGCAAGTGCAAGGACCCGAGTTTGATCCCCGGTACCAAAAAAAAAAAAAGTCCATCAACATTACAGTGTTTATGTTTTTAGATTTCACAGATAAAATGGGTTGATGGAAGTGTGAAAATTCATAGCAGACATAAGAAATAAGTAGTTTGATGGAAATTATCTGAGTCAGTGGAGAGAGGATCCCCCCACTCCTGAGCAGAAAGATGTTATCTGCAGTATGGGCAGAGGTGAAGGAAGCCGATATTAAAGAATTGAGCAATGTAAATTAAAACAACATTGAGATTTCATCTTACTCCAGAAAGAATGGCCATCATCAAGAAATCAAATACTAACAAATGCTAGTGAGGATGTGGGGCAAAAAGGAACCCTCTACATTGTCGGAATGGAAACTAGTAAAACCATTATGAAAATTAATATGGAGATATCTTAAAAAAGTGAAACTAGAAATTCCACTGGACTCAGCTATTCCCTTTATATGTATCTCCCTGAAAGAGTTAAAGATATTGCATTACAGAGATACATACATACCCATGTTTATAATAGAACAGTTCATTGTAGCTAAATCTTGGAAGTGGCCTATATGTCCAACCACAAATGAATGAATAAATAAATGTGGTACTTACACGCAATGGAACACAACTCTGCCATAAACAAAGATAAACTTGAGTCATTTGTAGGGAAATGAATGCACCTTGAGACCATAATGTTAAATGAAAAAGAATTAGACACACAACCTTAAATATTGCATGGTTTCTTTTATATGAGAAAACCAAAATATAACTGAAGAGCAGGAGGAAGGGGAGGGGATGACAAAAAGAATTGAGATGTATTATGTAGATGTACCAGCTCTCCATGAGAAATGTAATCATTATGTACTGCAAACATGGACTATAAAAAAATAAAAACAAAAAAACCTGGACCTCTCATCTGGGTTGTTTTTTCTCTATTTGCCCCACTTGTTTTGCCTCCCCCACCATCTGGCCTGCCCTGCTCTGTGCCCAGGCTGCTGACCTTTCCCAAACATTGTTCACCTCCTGGTTGTCTTCCAGGTGGGTTTGGTTAGCAGAAGGCAGCAGTGGGACAGGAAAAAGAGGTTGGAGTGTTCCTCCTTGTTTGTACACTGTATTCCTGATAGCAATGGGGTCCTTCCATGAGGCCCTCCGCTGGCTGCTTTCTCTATTGCTGGCTCACCTCCCCCAGGTCTTGTGAGTGGTAATGGAGTCTCACTCTTCTAGTCTAGTCTGTGAGTGCTTTGTTTCCTAAACTCTGCCTTCACTTCTACGACAAGTTCTTTTATTAGTCTTTATCAGGAACATCAGAAGTAAATGTATTGTTGCCAAGATACTACCACCACACCATCCAAAGCAAAGACTTAAAGACTTTGAAGCAAAACATTAAGCAAAGGGTTAATAATCTTTGCTCAGTAAGTCTTCCTAAAATACCCCTGTCCATGTCCCTAAAACCTGCCTTAGGGGTGGGTGGTAGAGGCAGTTCAGAGAAGAAAACCTGGTTCCTGCTCTGAAGGCAGGCACAGTAGTGCTGTGGTTGACCTTTAGATTCTGGGAAGAAAGTGGCTATGCAAAAATATAAGAAATAAGTTTGACATAAGTACTGATAATAATCTGTAGAATAGAGAACAATTCTGATAGATGAAGGGGCACTCCCACACAGAGATGTTCAGCATGATATCTCCACTGTTGTTTGCTTTTACAGTACTCTGCCTAATCATATAATGTGTGTGTGTGTGCTGCTATATATCAACAAAGTTAATATTATAAAAATATTATAATGCCTTTAAATGTAATGAGATGAGGAATGGGGGAATGTCTGTGTTATACAGAGTTTGCTAGTTATGACATTTTAAAATAAAAAAGATTAAAAACTAATCTTAAAGATATTGGATATTTTTATTTTATAAAACGGACAAATGCTCATTTTTTTGGTGAAGACAAGTGACTGTCACATATGTTTGAACGTAAAAATAATTTTTTTTTTGTCCCGGGTATTGAACTCAGGACCTTGTGCTTGCCAGGCAGGTGCTACACCACTGGGCTAAATCCAGGGCCCTGAGCATAAAAATAATTAAACATACTCATTTTGTTTCATCAAGTTAAATTTATTTTAAATAATAAGGAAATAACTGCTTTGCAAACAAACAAATAAACAAAACAAAATGAAAAACCCAAAAAACAATCTCAGGTCCATAAAAGGGTCATGTTCACCATCAGAAACAACACAGAGACAACATTTTAAAAAGGGATATCCAAAAATGTATTGAGGCCTGCCATACCATTGGTAAGATCCCAGGGAGCAGCTGTGTGGACCAGAGCAGTGGAGCTGCAGGCAGATCCCAGCCAGGGCTCCATTCTGTCCCCAGAGGCTCAGGCACACCTGCCCAAGGCAAAAGCCTGCCCAGAAAAGAGCTGCACAGGTACACAACCTTCAGCCAGAGGCCCACCATATCATTGGCCACAGCCAAGGACCCACCTGGAAAAGAGCTACACAGGTGCACAAACAACAGCCAGAGGCTTGCCCAGACACCATTGATAAGTGTGTGGAGACCATATTCAGAAGCCTGCCCAGACAACAGGAACTGGGGTGCACAGCACTAGACTCCAACTAGCCTTGATCAAATAATCTACACGTAGGCATATAATAGTTAAGATTCCAGAAACCCAACAGAAGAATAAACTTCTACAAGCAGTTAGAGAAAAGAAAGAAATCACATACAAAGGAAAGCCCATCAGAATCACAGCAGACTTCTCAACACAAACCCACAAGGCAAGAAGAGCGTGGAGTGACGTATTTCAATGCCTAAAGGAAAATAGCCTCCAACCCAGATTGATGCACCCTGCAAAACAATCTTTCAAAATTGATGGAGCGGGTTGGGGACTTAACTCAGTGGTTCTGGCACCTGCCTCATAAGCGCAAGGTCCCGAGTTCGATCCCTGGTACCAAAATAAATAAATAAAATAAAATTGATGGAGAAATAAGGTACTTTCATGACAAAGAGCACCTTAGGAACTTCATGAATACCAAACCAGGAATCCAAAAAAATTTTTTTCCATTTCATTTATTGGTACATTTTAGGTATACAATACAGTTATATTCATCATTGGGAACTTGTATCTTTACATGGTGTATCTTGGTTCTTATTTTTTCCCCATTCCCCTGCCCTCCCTTCACCCCTTCCACCCTTCCATATTTACAGATTTTGTTTCCATGTTTTTCCCTTTCTCATATCTTTTCTTTTCCCTTCTTTCCTTTCCCCTTCCCCTCCCACTTCCCCTAGTCCTTTACACATTTTCTTCCTATTTCACAATATCAGTTATACATTTTGATTCTTATTTACATTTTTAGTTTTTCACATTGGAGAAATTATTTGATATTTACACATGTGTGTCCTATTAATTTCATTTAAGAGTATGGCCTCAATGTGCATCCACTTAGCTATAAATGTCTCTAGTTTCTCATTCTTTATGGCTGAGTAGTACTCCATTTTATAGAAAAACCACATCTTCTTTATCCAGTCTCCAGTTGATGGGCAATTGGCCTGTTTCCAAGTTTTAGCTATTACAAACTGTGGCACTATAAACATGGGTGTGCATATGTCACTGTGGTGTGATTCTTTTAATTCTTTTGGGAAGATACCCAGTAGAGGAACAGCTTGGTCAAATGGGACTTCCAATGCTAGTTGTTTGAGGTAACTCCCATGTTGATTTCCACAGTGGTTGCACCAGTTTGCACTCCCACCAACAATGAAGAAAGGTTCCTTTCTCCCCACAACCCTTCCAGCATTTGTTATTCAGGTTTTCTTTTTTTTTTTTTTTTTTGTCCCGGGGATCGAACTTGGGTCCTTGTGCTTGCGCAGCAGGCGGCGAAAGCACTGAGCTAAATCCCCAGCCCCAGCATTTGTTATTCATTGATTTCTTCATAGCAGCCATTCTTCCTGGGGTGAAGTGAGATCTCAGTGTTGTTTTCATCTGCATCTCTTGACTGAGCAGTGATGTTGAACATTTTTTCTTATGTTATTTGCTGCTTTTACTTCTTTGTCTGAGAAATGTCTGTTCATTTCAGATGCCCATTTTTGAATTGGGTCTTTAAATTTGGGGGGGTCTGACTTTTAAAAACTTTTTTATATATTCTGTATAGTAGTCCTTTGTCTGAGGAACAGCTGATAAAATTTTTTCCCACATTGTAGGTTGTGTCTTAGCTCTGCTGGTGGTTTCTCTTGCAGTGCAGAAGCTTTTTAATAAGATGAGATCCCAGTTGTTGATTCTTTGTGCTAGTTCTCATGCTACTGTTCATAAAGTTCTTTTCTTTTTTTTCCAATTAAGTTTATTGGTACATTCTAGGTATAAAATACAGTCACATCCATCATTGGGATCTTGTACCTTTACATGATGTATCTTGGCTCTTATTTTTTTCCTCTTTCCCTGCCCTCCCTTAACCCCCTCCACCCTTCCCTATTTACAAAGACTTTGTTTCCATTTTTTTTCCTTTTCTCATATTTTTTCTTTTCCCTTCTTTCCTTTCCTGTACCCCTCCCACTTCGCCTGCTCCTTTAGACCTTTTCTTCCTATTATACAATATCAATTATACATTTTTAAAATTACAATATCAAAATTTAGAGGACATTACCACAGATTTTACAGAATTTAAAAGGATATAGAAAGCATATTACAAAAATCTTTTTTGAAATAAATTTGACAACTTCTATGAAGTACCTTGGAAGACAAATTAATGAAACTGACACTGGAGGAAATATAAAATTTGAATAGCACCTATTAAAGAAAGTATATTTCTAGCTTGAAAACCTACCTAAAGGACAACATCAGGCTCATATATATTTTAACTGATAAATTATATCAAACATTTAAAGCAGAAAAAAGAAGGAACACTTCTGCCTTCATTTTAGGAAATCAACATTGTGCTAATGCTGAAACTGGATAAAGATAATAGAAGAAAAAAGTATGAACATAAATAAAAAATTGTTTAACAAAACAAACTTTTAGAAGCCAGACTTGGCAGTATGTGGTAAGTGGTTTTATTATAGGGATGGCAGTGTAGGTTCAGCATTGGAAGATCCATCCCCAAAAGTCATCATTTAAACGGAGGGAAGGAAAAAGCCATATGATCCTCTCAGTAGTTGGAGAAAAAGTATTGGACTAAATTCTACAGCTGTTCATGGTAAAAGCTACCAGGAAAGTAGAAGTAGAACAGAACCTTCTCAACAGATAAGACATATACTCCATACTTCCAGCAAAAACACCTTTTATGAATGGAAAAGATACAATGGTTTTTTCCTAAGGTGGGGAACAAGAGCAGATATGCCTACTCTTCATCTGTCCATTAAACTTTGAAACATAGGCCCAAACCAAAATAGTCTGGCAATAAAAAGAAACAATTAGCATAGGATTGGCAAGGTAGAAGCAAAATCTTTATAGGTAGATGAAATGATCATCTACAGAGGAAATATTAAGAAATCTCTAGGAACCCCTAGAACTTGTATTTGAATTTAGCAGGATTAGAAAACACAAGGTATATATAAAAATTCAGGTCTATGTATACTTGCTATAGATGAAGAATTGGATATTGAAATTTAAAAGTTATGTAGGAGTACAAAGGACCTAGAAAAGTAAAAAGAAAAAAAAAATTTTTTTGGTAAAATGTTGGAAGACATTTATTACCTAATTTTAAAAATTTCTCTAAAGCTACAGTAATCAAGGCAGTGTTGGCACAAGGAAAGAAGTATAGATCATTGGAATAAAACAGAGAGTCTAGAAATAGAACCACACATATATGGTCCACTGAGTTTTGAAAGATTATTTAACATTAACATTTTATAGAACATAAACTCAACTGAAGAGCAGAGGACAAGATAGTGTTTTCAGCAAATGGTACTAGAACACCTGTTATCCATATGTAAAAAATTAACCTCAATTTCCATACATAAAAATAACTTGAAAGGACCTATGAACCTAAATATGAAAGCCTAAAAGTATAAAAGTTTAAGAATAAATTATAAGGGAAAATGTTCATGAATTTAGGGTAGGCAAATTTCCTAGGATACAGAAAACATGATGCATAAAAAAAAAGTAATAAATGAGATTCCATCAAAATTTAGAACTTTAAATGACATTGTTAAGAAAATGAAAAGTAGTACTTAGACAGACCATATTTATAATACATGTAATGTAAGACCTGAATATATAAAGAACTCTTACAGCTCAATAATAAACAACCCAATTAAAAAGTAGACACCAGAAGAAGATAAATAGCCCGTACAGCACAAGGAAAGGTGTGCAACAATAGAATCAGAAAAGTACTAATCAGTACTATAACAAGATTGTATTATACACTCATTTGGGAGATGAAATTAAAAGTTTTAAAAGAACAGTTGTCAGCTTAGGTGTGAACCAGTTAGAACTTTTGAATACTGTTAATGTGAATATAAAATGATAAAACCATTTTGGAAAACAATATAGAAATTTCTTGTATTACTGTTAAGAACCAACAGTTCTGTTCTTAAGTTTTTACTTGAGAGGAATGGAAACACATGTTCACCATAGATTTGTACATACAAGTTGACTATCCCTCATTTGAAATTCTTGGGACCAGAAGCGTTTCAGATTTTGGTTTGAAATCCACTTGATCTGCAAAGAGGATAGCTACTCCTGCTTTTTTCGGGTTCCTGTGGCATGGAGTATCGTTTTCCACCCTTTAACTTTCAGTCTATGAGTTTCTTTTTGAATTAAGTGTGTTTCTTGTATTCAGCATATTGTTGGATCTTGCTTCTTGACCCATTCTGCCAGTCTATTTCTTTTGATTCATGAATTGAGACCATTAACATTGATGGTTATAACTGATATGTATTGACTTATCCTTGTCATGACTTTTTCTTTTTGTTGGATTCTCCCCCTATGCATTTAATTTCTTGTTGTGCCTGACAGATTCATTCTCCTGGGCTTCCTGGGGTTGTGATCCTTGTTGTCTTTTACTAGAATATTGTCTAAAATTTTTTGGTATGCTGGTTTGGTATTTGTGAAGTTCCTAAGGTGGTCTTTGTCATGAGAGTATCTTATTTCTCCATCCACTTTGAAAGGTACATCAATCTGGGTTGGAGGCTATTTTCCATTAGGGCTTGAAATACGTCACTCCAAGCTCTTCTTGCCTTGAGGGTTTGCATTGAGAAGTCGGCTGGGATTCTGATGGGCTTTCCTTTGTATGTGGTTTGTTTCTTTTCTCTAACTGCTTGTAGAATTTTGTTCTTCTGTTGGGTTTCTGTAATCTTAACTATTGTATGCCTAGGTATAGATTTTTTTGATTATGGCTAGTTGGAGTCCTATATGCCCCACTCATCTGTATGTCAAGTTCTTTTCCCCTGCTTGGGAAGTTTTCTTCCATCACTTCTGTGAACAGTTTTTTTATGTCGTCTGCTCTCTCTCCTGTTTCTTCATTGACTCCGATCAGTCTTATGTTATTCTTCTTTGCATCATCTAGCAGCTGGTGGGTTAATTTCTCGTGGTCCTTTACAATTTTAAAGAAATTTTTCTTTTCCTGGTCACTAATTGCAATCTTATCTTCTATATCTGAAATTCTGTCCTCACATTGGCTCATTCTGCTGTGTAAGCTTTCAATGGAGTTTTTAATCTCCTGGAAATCTGTTTATATCTGTTTTATTAATTCTGTTTGTTTCCTATGTTGGGATTCCATCACGTTCCTCAGCTCCTCTATTTTTTTAATCTGTGTCCTCTCTAGATTTATTACTCATGTTTTGAACTATGGGGACAATCTCTCCTGTTATCTGAGAAATTATTTCTGACTTCGTTTTTTCCAGATCCTATTTTGTTGCAAGTTCAGGGTGTCATATTGGTTGAGTATCAGAGTGTTCCATCTCGTTTTCCTTTTGGGTTGTTTTAGGTGATCTGGAAGTGTGGTTTGGAGACTTGTTTACGGGTCTTCTCATTTTAGATGGGGGGTGGGGTGGGATGGGGGTTGCTGTTAGTGCCCATGTGGCTCCACCTCCTCTGCTCTGGGGTGGTGGTGGTATGGCACCCTGGAAGCCTCCGTCTGGGCACTGGGAGTGGCTCACCTCCTCTGTGCTGGGGGTGATTGGTTAGATAGAACTCTTGAAGACATTGGTGTAGGAAAAGATTTTATGAACAAAACCTCAGTTACTCATGAACTAGCACAAACAAGTAGGATCTCTTCTCATTATAAAGCTTCTGCCCAGCAAGAGAAAGCCCAACAGCATGACGAGACAACCCAGTATGTGGGAAAAAATTTTCTCCAGCTGTCCCTCAGACAAAGGTCTACTATCTAGAATCTATAAAGAACTTCAAAAAATCAGACCTCCCAAATTTAAAGACCCAATTCAAAAATGGGCATCTGACTGGAAACAGCCACAGCAATTAGAAAAGAGAAGGAAATAAAAGGAATAAAGATAGGAAAGGAAGAAGTTAAACTTTTATTATTTGCTGATGATATGATACTTTACATAGAATACCCAAAAAACTCCACCAAAAGACTTCTAAACTTAATTGACAGATTCAGTAGAATAGCTGGATACAAGGTCAACACTAAAAAAAATGATAGCCTTCTTGTACACAAAAAAACAGACTCCCTGAGAGAGAAATTAGGGAAACAATTCCTTTTACAATGGTATCCAAAAAAATGAAATATCTAGGAATCAATCTAACAAAGGAAAAAAAAGACCTCTACACTGAAAACTACAGCATTTTGAAAAAAGAGATCGAAGAGGATATAAGAAAACCTTGTTCCTGGGTAGAAAGAACCAATATAGTGAAAATGGTCATACTTCCCAAACTAGTAGATAGATTTAATGCCATCTCGATTGAAATTCCAACAATATACTTCACAGAACTAGAGAAAACAATCCAAAAATTCATTTGGAACCACAAGAGAACTAGAATAGCAAAAGCAATTCTATGCAACAGAGACATGGCAGAGGGTATCACAATCCCCAACTTGAAACTATACTACAAAGCTACTGTGATAAAAAAATAGCATGGTACTGGCAAAAGAACAGATCTGAGGATCAGTGGAATAGATTAGAAGATGCAGAAACAACTTCAGACATACTCAGCAAACTCATCTTTGACAAAGAAGCCAACCACCATCATTGTAGGAAAGATAGCCTATTTAATAAATGGTGTTGGAAAAACTGGATTTCAACCTGTCAAAGATTGAAACTAGACCCATACCTATCACCATGAACTAAACTAAGATCAAAGTGGATTAAAGATCTAAATATTAAAACAGAAACACTAAACTTGCTGGAAGATAAGTTAGGTAGAATACTTGAAGACATTGGTATAGGCAAAGACTTTATGAACAAAACCTCAGTAGCTCAGGAACTAGCACAAAGAATCAACAACTGGGATCTCATCTTATTAAAAAGTTTTTGCACTACAAGAGAAACCACCAACAGAGCCAAGAGACAATCTACAGTGTGGGAAAAATTTTTTAGCACCTGTGCCTCTGACAAAGGACTACCATCTGGAATATATAAAGAACTGAAAAAAATCAGACCCCCCCAAATTCAAAGACCCAATTCAAAAATGGGCATCTGAATTGAACAGACATTTCTCAGACAAAGAAGTAAAAGCAGAAATAAACATATGAAAAAATGTTCAACACCACTGGTCATTCGAGAGATGCAGATGAAAACAACACTGAGATTCTATCTCACCCCAGTAAGAATGGCTGCTATGAAGAAATCAACCAATAACAAATGCTGGCGAGGGTGTGGGCAGAAAGGAACCCTTCTCCATTGCTGGTGGGAGTGCAGACTGGTGCAACCACTGTGGAAGTCAGTATGGAGATACCTCAAAGAACTAGGACTAGAGGTCCCATTTGACCCAGCTATTACCCTGCTGGGTATCTTCCCCAAAGAATTAAAAGAATCATGCCATAGTGGCACATGCACACCCATGTTTACAGTGGCACAGTTTGTAATAGCTAAAACTTGGAAGCAGCCCAAGTGCCCATCAACTGGAAACTGGATAAAGAAGTTGTGTTTTTTTTTTTTTTTGTAAAATGGAATACTACTCAGTCATAAAAAATGAGAAACTAGTCATTTATAGCTAAATGGATGTATATTGAGGCTATACTCTTAAGTGAAATAAATAGGACACACGTGTAAATACTGAATAGTTTCTCTAGTGTGAGAAACTGAAAGTGTAAATAAGGACTAAAAGGTATGATAGAGAATGTGTATTAGGAAGAAAAGGTGCAAAGGGGAAGGGGAAGTGGGAGAGATTGGGGAAAAGAAAGAAGGAAATGGAATTAATATAAGAAAAAGGAAAAATGGAAACAAAGTCTTTGTAGATATGTAGGGATGGAGGGGTTTAAGGGAGGGCAGGGGAATGGGGAAAAAATAAGAACCAAGATGATTATGTAAAGGTGCAAATTGCAAATGATGAATGTCAGTATCTTGTATACCTTAAGTGTACCAATAAAATTAATTTTAAAAAATGTATCCATCAGTATGTTATTTTGTGGCCAAAATTAAGGCAATTAGTTTTACCTCTTAAAATTCTCATAAATCCACACTTAAATTTAAAAACATAATTTTCTAACTTGTAAAAAACCTTTCAAATCTTGTTAGATAACTTTCAAATCTTTCAAATAATTTCAGAAATCATTAAGCCCATTTGTTAAAAATACATATTGTATAATTTTCCAATTAGTTTAGATATAAGTAAGAGAGATGAAGATGAAAATTTACCAGAAAATTATCAAAAAAGTTATTTTTCATGTTTTATGTATTAAATTAAAAATTGAATATGATAATTCTATGACTATATCCAGTGATGCACTCCTTTCATTTAACTATGAATTTTTCCCCAGATATGTGAGACAGTAAAACCTAATATTAAATCACCTAAACCTGGTAACCACTTCTTTCCCACTAGCATATTTTACCAAGAGTTTCATTAATGATACATGGGAAACCTCAATTTTTTTACTTAGTAGAAAATACGAAAAGTTTTATCATTTAATTCAATGAGATAATTATTTGTTTTAATAATTACTAATTTAAAGTAATTTACTAAAAATAAAATGATTTTGCAGCTACTAAAGAAGCCTTATGTGAAACATATTGCCTCTCAAATCTTTTCATTATTTCCATGTTTCTTTTTTACTTCCTGTAACAGAATAATATAGGAATCCATGTATACTTTAAAATACATGTACATTTTGAGTTGCGGTAAAATGTTTTTAGTGACTTGGACAAATGTTTGGTGAAGAGTGAGCATTTTGAACACACAGACCACAAAGCCTAGCTGTACCAGTGGTCTGGAAGTGCCTTGGGGATCTAGAGGAGAAAAAGAGTAATTTTTGTAGGAGTTAAGGAGTCCACATGGAGGCAGCCACATGTCAACCTTGTTTTTAATGAGGAGAATCACAGATAACATGGAAATTCATTATGGGTAATGGCACAGAGACCAGTGTCTCTGAGGCATGGTTTCTTCTTCTATAAAATGATGTTAGTAACATCTGTCTTGAAGAGAGGTAGAAAGATTAGGGGCATTAGAAATAGCATATAAAAATACCAAGTAGCATCACCCCACAGATGCTCAGAAATGATAGTGATAGTAACGTTTGTGATAAGATGGGTCTTTGTCTCATGAGGCACAGGCCAGGCCTGACAGGTTTGAGAACTCCCTGAGCAGTGAGAAAATTCCCTAGAGAGGGCTAAGTCCACTTGATTAGCCTATGATTATGAAATAAATGTCCCCTGGAGTCCAACAGAGAAAGCACTATTAGGATTTTTTAAAGGCATTGATTATTCCATGTCTTGACCATATTTCTAATCTAATAACAGCACACTTCTTGCTTTGAATCTTGGCCTCCAGAGTTCTCTTGGGTGAAAAGGCTGTCCTGACCCAAGTTTTCATTCCACACCTGGTGTCAGTCCTGCTAGTTCTCTGCACTGGCTCACCCATTTTAACCACTTTCTGTGTTTTTGAATATGGGGCCCATCTGGCATCTAGTATATAACAAGGACTCCCAAACTATCAATACTCAGAGATGCTTGGGGTAACTTACTCACCTATTTTCAGGCTCATCTAACCACAGAGGAGAAAGCCAAGAACACTGTTATGGGACATCTGGGTTGTAATGTGATAAGCATTCTTTCAGCATGGTGTGTGTTGAGACACAGAATTTATTCTGGACGAAGACTTGGAGTTCACTAAACGCAGCCATGTCACGTCAGTGATGAGAGAGCTGAGGTGGAAGTGGTTAGAAGACAGGCATAGTAGTAGAGCTGAGGTCTCCTGGTTCTCAGGACAGAACCCTTTTCTCTGTATCACAACCCCTCTTGGCTGTGGTGTTGGAGCAACAGCAAAATACAGATTCCTCTCTCTGTCTTACAAGGGGCAGCCTACTGCTGGCCAAAAAGGGGATTCCTTTGATCAGGGGAGAATACGAATTTTATAAACCTCCAGGAAGCTTGGCTTTGTAATGACAGCCCCCCACCCCTGGCCCTGCACTCCAACTCTGTTGTCCTTGGAAGTACAACAGAACCCAGGCTGAGGTCATGCCTTGGAGTGGAACTCAGGATTTGTGTCATACAGTCTACATATTTCCCATTTAATGCCAGTTATTCATTCCTCCCATCCAGACAAACCAAAAATAAAACCACAGACAGGGAGTAGTGTGACAAAAAGCCTTGACTGAGAAGTGAGAAAACTATGACTATCATGCAGAAACATCTACTTCCTGATCAGAGACCCAGCTGTAGTGTGTGTCCCTTGAGGGAAGGGAGGCTGCCTGGAGCAATGGGAAATTGAGCATGAAAGGAACAGTTGTGGGCCTGAAGATCACTTTTCTGTTTCCCTGGGAAGACAAAGTTCCTTAACTGGGGAAGACAGCTACAACTCCTTCTAGAGTGCCCGTTCCAACAGACTGAGTGCCTGTGCTCAGGGAGAGAGAGTAGAGATAGAGGCATGCTATAGAAAAAGGTTGTAATTTTATTCTAAAGGCTTTTACCAAGCTTAGTTCCTGAGCCACTGAGTCTGATCTTTAAGATCCTTAAGGGCAGATGTTAGGATGAAAATGAATCCCAGGCTTTCCTCTGCCACATGCCAGTTGAATGACCTTAGGCACGCAACTGAAGCACTGAGTTGGCACCCTCATTTCGTAAAATAGGACAGCCAGACCTTCCTCCGAGGCCTTTTGTGAGGACTAAATAGGACAAGGTACGCTAAACTGCATAATGCTAGCTACGCAGGAAGTAGTCAGTAATGATTAAATATGACCTATTTCACATATAAAGAGAATGATACATTAAACACCAGTGAAACATAATGATGTAATAGAAAGTCCTGAGTACACTCTTCTCTTTGCCCTTCTCCATCTCATATGTAAACATAATACTATATTTGTACTTACATTCCCACAGAGGTCTTTGTAATTTTACTCAAAATGATGTATAGAATATTGTATGGGTATTAAAAACCATTCAACATTCTCTGTGCATTATTCTATAACTGCATTTTTGCTTCAAAATTCTTTTTGTGAAGTTCACTTTTGTTGACCTATGTAGCTCTAGTTCATTTTATTTTCCTAACTTATTTGCTTACTTTCTTGATGAAATGTAGATTTTTTTCTCCCAAAATGAGTGCTGCAATCACAGTAGTTTTGTATGCCTCAGATCCTCTCATTTATAAAAGAAAATAAAAACATTTGTGATATACCGCTAGTGTGACAGTATTCCTTACAATGACATTTTCGGATCATTTTAATTTACAGAATGTTTTTAAGTTCATTATTACCATCCCCAAAGAGGGAAAACAGATTCATACTCGGGTTTTCTGGGTCCCAAAGCAGGACTACCTTATGCTGTGTGAACTCGTAATAAACTTCAAAGACTTTTATTAAAATGAAATGACATGATCATTGCTGAAAAATACCTTTTTACAGTAGCTCAAAGACCAATATTCTTGTCTTTCAAATGAGGTTTCGGATTCCACTGCTGAAGGTTTCCAAACCAAAGTCTTGCAAAACAAATTCGATTTCCAATTTCCCACCTTGAGGTAAAGAATAGTTCCTTGGAATAAAGTTGGCATTTGCTGCCTGATCAATGTGGCTTTTTAGTGAGTTTCTCTATAAACAAAGATTCCCATGGTTTTTTTTTTAAATTGAGTTTTTCCAATGATAAAATTAATATGAGATTGTTATATAAAGATTTGAAAACTGTAAATGCAGACAGATGAAAAACTTAACTTAGAAACAAGTGCTTTTATGATTTTGGTGTATTTCTTTCCAATTTTTCCCCCAACATATTGTTTATATAGTACTGTTTGTGTTGTTAATCTAGTTTTGTGCCCTGCATTTTCCACTTAACGTTATAATGTAGGCTTTCCCTCTGTGGCCAAAATTTACCCAGAAAGGAAGTCTATGTCTTTAAGGAAGCTCATTCTCAGAAAGGAAAAAAAAATCTGTTACAAGGTTATGGGAAAAATGTCTCTTCAGTGGTTTAGTCTGGCCCTGAGTAACTGTTGTATGCACCACTAAACTTGTTTTCTCAATTAGTTTGGTTTTTATAAATATAATAGCTGAAGTCTATTATACATGTGCATACATATATACATAAAATAAAATGTGCATATATGTGTGTGCATATAGATGTGTGTATAAGGCTCGGTGTTTGCTTTTCCACACACACATGCTCACACACAGACTTACACCCCTTTAGAGAAAGAGCTAGAATAAGAAGGACAAAAAAGAACCATGTTACCGTTATTTTGCTAGTTTAAAGAATTGACTTTATTCTTACTCTATGTTGTGATCTCAATTTCTGGCTTCTCCCAGAAAGGAGAAATAATTACTAATGACAGCATGTAGTCCAAGTTAATTTGTTGTTGGAGGAACTAATTATCCATTCCAGGTGTTCTCCATCAAGACAACCTGTAACAACTGACGTTTTGTTTTGTTTATGATGAAGAGAATTAAAATTAATTAAATACTTTGAATTTACAATACAACTAATTACAAGTAATTACAGTACATTAGGTTTGTTGTATGCCTGAATCAACAACCTTTGAAGCCAGAATCTAGTTTCCTCAGATTCAATGAACATGTTCATAATATAAGCAAGGATTAAACCAAGAAATCTGCCACAGAAATTTTTAAATGACCCATTACCAACTTTTAAAAGATATTAATATTTTAATCATAAATATAAGAGGATGTATTTCCCCAGGCAGGGTGTAACTAACAGAAGTATAAATTAGCTGTGAAATTATAGAATGGATTTTTTTTTTGTATCAGGGATTGAAATCAGGACCTTGTGCTTGCGAGACAGGCGTGGTGCCACTGAGCTAAATCCCCGGGACTAGAATGAATTATTGGTTGGAAATGTTGAAATTCTTTTGAGAGTCATAATGAATAATATTGAAAGATATTGTCCAGTTGGCCTGAATTCACCTAACCTCCTTGTCTATCTCCAGAGTATGTAACAACATCACTGTCATTGCCACAGAAGGGACAAAAATATCTCTTGGTTCAATAGAGACAAAGAGAATCATTTTTTTTGCCAAGGCCTCTGTGTGACCAGCCCAGCCCGTCTCTGGATTGTGGGAATTATTCCTTTTTTTTTAGTTACTGGGGATGGAATTCAGGACCTTGCACTTGCGAGTCAGGCGTGGTATCACTGAGCTAAATCCCCAGCCCCTCCATTTTTCTATCTGTCCTTCAAGAAACCTCAGCTGAGAGGCTATTGCAGGAGGCAATGAAAGCAGATTAAATAAGTGGTTTTGAATTTGGAGAGAAAGGGAGGAGATGGGTGAGATATATGTTTGTAAAACAGAAGGATTTGGCAACATTTGTACGTGGGGTGTGTTGAACATGCCTTACACAGCACGTTAAACCCTAATGGCCTCACCTCTTATTCATTCCTCCCAGAGTGCTGGCAACCAGCTCCTCTCTCTTGAGCAGGTTTCTGAAGTTTTAACCCAATAATGCTCTCAGGTTGTCACGGTGAACTTCTTGTACTTCTGTGCCCTTGAGGACCTGCTTGACACACAGTATTCCCAACAGCGCAGCGCTGCAGAGTTAATGCTCTGAAACTCTTGATCTATTATGCTAGAAACCAAAGAATGCATGTTTTATCCTTTTCCTGTCCAAGTCCTAAGACACATTTGATGTGGTGATTGATTTATGGAGCACTTGGCAGTCTATCATGTTGGCCTACTTGACACTGGATTCTTGTGGTTTTATTCATTTCTTGTTTCATGTCCTGTGTCTCACTTTTGACTCCTGGGATCTCACTACCAAACAAAATATTTGAATGGAAGGAATCATCTCTGGGCTTGCTTTTGGGATAGCCCAATTTAAGATATTGTCTTTGGGGCTGGGGATTTAGCTCAGTGGTTTTGCCACCTGCTGCGCAAGTGCAAGGACCCAAGTTAGATCCCCGGTACCAAAAAAAAAAATTGTCTTTGTCCATTTTCTGTTATAATGGAATACCCGAGGTTGGGTACAGTTGTCCTTTGATATCTGCAGAAGATTGCTTCTACCCCCCCATACCAAACTCTTCATAGTCTTTTATATAAAATGGCATAGTCTTTACATATAAACCCCCACATCCCCCTATATACTTTAGGTTATCTCTAGATTACTTATAATACCTAATATGATGTAAATACTATATAAATAATTGTTATACTATATTGTTTAGGAAATGATGACAAGAAAAAAGGGTCCATAATGTGTTCAATACATTTTCTTTGCTTTTTTTTTGTACTGAGGATCAAACTCAGGACCTTGCGATTTTAAGGCAGGTGCCGGAACCACTGGGCTAAATACCCGGCCCTTTCTGAGTATTTTCAATCCAAGTTTAGTGAATTCATCTGCAGAAGTGAAAAAAGTGACATAAATGGCCAGGTGTAATATATTATAGCAAGAAGCTTATACTGGCTTGTGGTTCTGGATGAGTATGGCACTGATAGCTGCTTGGCTGATGGTGAGGGCCTCATTCTCCTCCATGAATGGCAGAAAAGTGGAAGAGGAAGCAGGTACATATGGAAGAAGCTTGTTCAAGACAGGGAGAGGTCAAAGTATATATTGCAACCTGCTCTCTCTAGAACTAGTACATTCCTGCAAGAACAAATTCTGTCCTGGGAGAAACACATTAACTCCTCTTAACAGCCTGTGGTGGATTAACAAAGGGTCAACTTGGAACCCTCAGCTGAACTGAACCAGCGTTGTTTGGGCATGGAAGATCTACCTGAGGATTGTTGCCAACAGCATAAAAAGAGAACTGAAAGGGAAGATTGGGGGCTTTTTATTTTCTAGGAAAAGCTTGCTTGTAGTTGGTTTTCCTGATGAGAACTTGGCTGTTCAATCATTGTAAGAGGAGCTCAGGTCCTTCCTGCCACTGGGAATGGCTGCTGTTCTCATCAGGGGAGTTCTGATCTCCACCATGAGCATCACTTCCTGGCTCCAGTATAGATCCCGCAGCTTGGTGCCACAAATTCTTCACCCCATCAGTGCAGGTTTTCTGGTTTTCACCACTGGCCTTTGGGCCTTCCAGGTGCAGACCCTCGATAGGGACAAGATGAGATAATGCCACGGGCTCTAGGCCTCTGGCTGGACTCATGGAGGGCATTGCCTTGGACTCTAGGCCTTCAACTGGACTTGTTTGGGACATTTTTGTGGGATCCATGCCCTTGGGTGGATTCTTTGGGTCTCTAGTTTGTGGTCAGATCTCTTGCACTCCTCTGCATCTTACTTTTGTGGTGACTATTATAAAATAATCCTATAAATTATGTTTTGTATTAAATCTATTTCCTTTGCAAACCCTGACTACAACAAGCCTCACATCCCAACACTGCTACTTTGGAAATTAAGCCTCAACATGAATTTTGGTGGGGACAAACCATGTCTAAATCATAGCAGACATGTTAGGCTTAGGTGCATGGGAAGACAGTGAGTCCATCAAGAGGAATGGACAAAAGGCAATGGATGAAAGAGGAAGGGATGAAAGGCAAGCTGGTGAGTGCAGGTTGGGTCACACTGAGTGTGAAGAAGCAGATGGAATTCTTGGTCACAGAAATTCCAGTTAGCATATCAGTGCTCTTGCTAGCCAGAGATTGGAACCTGAGTAATTTAGTCCCTACTTTAGTTCCGACCCATGCAAAGATGGTTCTCTAGTTGCTTTTATATTTCCAGCAGTATGTATTACTCTTTACTGCACAACAAATTATTGTACAATGTAGAAGCATGAAACTGCTAGCATCTGTAATATATCACAGTTTCTAAGGGTCAGGAATTCAGCAGTGGTTTAGTTGGGTGGTCCTGACATTTGCTGCCCAGTCAATGTGGCTTTCTATGTATAACGAAAAACTTAGCAACTTTTCTTCTCCCTCTTCTTCTTACTTTTGACTTCTGTCTGCTGTTTCAATCCTTCGGTCTTATGAGGTTAACAATATTTACATTCTGTTCCATAGGTATACTTGCTTTTCATTCACTGAATTTAGATTTACTCTAAAAGTTTAAAGGCATGAAACAGCACTATATATATGTAATTATTTGGATTAAATGCCTATTGTAAAATGATGTGTTGAAACAACAATAAAGAAAATATCAATATTAATACACAAAAAAGTCCCAATGCTAAGGGAAAATTAATTTCCTTTTCTTTTCAAAGTCAATAGATTGCTCAAAATATATCACATTTTAGTTTGCATCACATTTGCTTAATGGCTTTTTTGGTAATATTTTACTTTTCCTAATATTTCTAGCTGCCTCTCTTTTTCTGCTTTCTAAAAAAGATGTAATATTTTAATTTTATCTCTAAGAACTTTCTGGTTCTTTTTTTTTGTATTAACTTCTTTTATTGGTACATTGTAGGTATACAACACAATTACATTTCTCATTGGGAATTGTACCTTTACATAATGCATCTTGGTTCTTATTTTTCCCCCATTCCTAGCCCTCCCTTCACACCCTCCACCCTTCCCTATTTACAAAGACTTTATTTCCATTTCTCATCATTTTTTCCTTTCCCTTCTTTCCTTTCCCCTGTGTCTCCCACTACCCCTACCCCTTTGAACCTTTTCTTCCTATTTTACATTATCAATTATTCATTCTAATAATTGGTACATTTTAGGTATACAACATAATGACATTCATCATTGGAAATTTGCACCTTTACATAGTCTCTCTTGGTTCTTATTTTTCACCATTGCCCAGCCCTCCCTTCAACCCCTCCATTCCTCCCTATTTACCAAGATTTTGTTCCTATTTTTGTATTTTCTCATATTAATCCCATTCCCTTCTATCCTTTCCCCTAGCCCTCCCACTTCCTTCCCCTTTGCCCCTTTTCTTCCTATTTCACATTACCTATTATACATTTAGTCCTTATTTACACTTTCAGTTTCTCACACCAGAGAAACTATTCGGTATTTACACATGTGTGTCCTATTTATTTCACTTAAGAGTATCACCTCAATGTGCATCCACTTAGCTATAAATGTCTCTAATTTCTCATTTTTTATGGCTGAGTAGTACTCCATTTTATAAAAAAACCCACATTTTCTTTATCCAGTCTCCAGTTGATGGGCATTGGGGCTGTTTCCAAGTTTTAGCTATTACAAACTGCACTGCTATGAACATGGGTGCACATATATCACTGTGGTATGATTCTTTTAATTCTTTGGGGAAGATCCCCAGCAGTGGAATAGCAGGATCAAATGGGACTTCCAATCCTAGTTCTTTGAGGTATCTCCATACTGATTTCCATAGTGGTTGCACCAGCCTACAGTCCCACCAGCAGTGGAGCAGGGTTCCTCTTTCCTCACAGGCCCGTCAGCATTGGTTATTGGTTGATTTCATGATAGCAGCCATTCTTTCTGGAGTGAAGTGGAATCTCAGCATTGTTTTCATTTGAATCTCTTGAATGACCAGTGATGTTGAGCATTTTTTCATGTATTTATTTGCTATTTCTACTTCTTTGTCTGAGAAACGTCTGTTCATTTCAGATGCCCATTTTTGGATTGGGTCTTTAAATTTGGGAGGTCTGATCTTTTTAAGTTCTTTATAGATTCGAGATAGTAGACCTTTGTCTGAGGAAGAGCAGGTGAAGATTTTTTCCCACATTGTGTGTTGTCTCTTCACACTGCTGGTGGTTTCTCTTGCTGTGCAGAAGAAGAGATCCCACTTATTGATTGTTTGTGCTAGTTCACGGGCAACTGCAACTGAGGTTTTGTTCATAAAATCTTTTCGTACATCCATGTCTTCAAGAGTTCTACCTAACCTCTGTTCCAACTGGTTCAGAGTTTCTATTTTAATATTTAGATCTTTAATCCATTTTGATTTTAGTTTAGTGCATGGTAAGAGATATAGGTCTAGTTTTAATCTTTGGCAAGTTGAAGCCCAATTTTTCCAGCACCATTTATTGAAGAGGCTATCTTTCCTCCAGTGAGGGTGTTTGGCTCCTTTGTCTAAGCTGAGATGGCTGAGTGTCTCTGGCGTTGTTTCTGCATCTTCTAATCTGTTCCACTGGTCCTCAAGTCTGTTTCTTTGCCAGTACCATGCTGTTTTTATCACAGTGGCTTTGTAGTAGAGTTGCAGGTTGGGGATTGTGATACCCCCTGCCATGTCTCTGATACCTAGAATTGCTTTTGCTATTCTGGGTCTCTTCTTGCTCCAAATGAATTTTTGGATTGTTTTCTCAAGGCCTATGAAGTATGCTGCTGGGATCTCAATTGGAATTGCATTGAATCTATATAGCAGTTTTGGAAGTATGGCCATTTTCACTATATTAATCCTTCCTACCCAGGAGCAGGGGATGTCTTTCCATTTTCTGATATCATCTTCAATTTCTCTTTTCAGAGTGTCATAGTTTTCAGAGAAGAAGTCTTTGATTTCTTTCATTAGGATGATTCCTATGTATTTCAGTTTTTTGGATGCTATTGTGAAAGGAATTATTTGCCCTATTTCTCTCTCAGTGAGTCTGCAATTGGTGTAGAGGAAAACTATTGATTTTTGTGTGTTGACCTTGTAACCAGCTACTTGACTGAATTTGGTTATTAAGTCTAGAAGACTTTTGGTGGAGTTCTTGGGGTCTTCTATATAGAGTATCATGTCATCTGCAAATAATGACAATTTGACTTCTTCATTTCCTATCTTTATTCCTTTTATTTCTTTCTCTTGTCTAATTGCTGTGGCTAATGTTTCCAGAACTATATTGAACAGGAGTGGTGATAGTGGACATCCTTGTCTTGTTCCTGATTTTAGTGTGAAGGATTTCAGTTTTTGACCATTTAGTATGATATTGGCCATTGGTTTTTCATAGATGGCTTCTATCAGTTTGAGGTAGAGACCATCTATTCCAATTTTTTGTAGAGTTTTTATCATAAATGCATGTTGGATTTTGTCAAATGCTTTTTCTGCATCTATGGAGAGAATCATATGGTTTTTGTCCTTGGCTCTATTGATATAGTGTATTATATTGATTAATTTGAGTATGTTGAACCATCCTTGCATCCCTGGGAAGAATCCCACTTGATCAGGGTGTATGATCTTCTTGATGATCTTCTGCATTCTATTTGCCAGTATCTTATTAAGGATTTTTGCATCTATGTTCATTAGTGAGATTGGCCTATAGTTGTCTTTTGCAGTTGGGTTTTTCTCTGCTTTGGGGATCAAGGTGATGCTTGCTTCCAGGAATGAATTTAGGAATATTGCTTCCCTTTCAATTTCATTGAAGAGTTTCAACAGTAGTGGCAGCAGTTCCTCTCTAAATGTCTTGTAGAATTCAGCAGTGAAGCCATCAGGGCCCAGGCTTTTCTTAGTTGATAAGTTTTTAATTACATTTTCAATTTCATTGGTTGATATTGGGTTGTTCAGAATTTTTAGGTCTTCTTTGTTCAACTTTGGTAATTCATATGTATCTAGGAATCTGTCCATTTCTTCTGTGTTGTCCATCTTATTGGCATATAGGTTCTGGAAGTAGGTATTGATGATCCTCTGGATTTCTGCTGAGTCTGTTGTAATTTCACCCTTTTCATTCCTAATTGCATGGATTTGGGCCTTTTCTTTCCTTTTTCTGACAAGATTGGCTAAAGGTTTGTCAATTTTGTTGATTCTTTCAAAGAACCAACTCTTGGCTTCATTGATTTTTTGTATCATTCTCTTAGTCTCCATTGCATTGATTTCTCCTCTGATCTTTATAATTTCCTCCGTTGTATGAGCTTTGGGGTTGTCCTGCTCTTCTTTTTCTAGAAGCTTGAGGTTCAGCATCAGGTTGTTTAATTGGGCTCATTCTGTTTTCCTAATATGCGTATTCACTGCTATGAATTTCCCTCCTAAGACTGATTTCATTGTGTTCCATAGATTCTGATATGTTATATTGTCATTGTCATTTAATTGAAGGAAGTGTCTCATTTCTTCTTTAATTTCCTCTGTGACCCATTGGTTATTCAGAAGTGTGTTGTTCAATTTCCACGTGTTTATGAAATTTTTTGAGTTTCTTTTGCTATGGATCTCCAATTTCATCGCACTATGGTCTGATAATGTACAGGGGACAACTTCAATTCCTTTGCACTTACTTAAACATGTTCTATGTGTGAGTATGTGGTCTATTTTGGAGAATGACCCATGTGCAGCTGAGAAGAATGTGTATTCTGATTTTGTGTGGTGGAAGACTCTGTAAACATCTGTTAAGGTCATTTGTTCAAGAGTTCGATTGAGTTCCAGTATTTCATTGCTTATTTTTAGTCTAGTTGATTTATCTGTTTGTGACAGTGGGGTGTTGAGGTCTCCCACTACAATTGTACTAGTGTATATATGACTTTTCATGTCTGTTAGTATTTGTTTTATATAGTTGAGTGCACTAGTGTTTGGTGCATAGATATTTATGATTGTCATCTCTTCCTCTTGGATTCTTCCCTTTACAAGGATGTAGTGTCCTTCTTCATCTCTCTTAATCAGTGTTGGTTTGAAATCGACTTGATCTGCAAAGAGGATAGCTACTCTTGCTTTTTTTCGGGTTCCTGTTGCATGCAGTATTGTTTTCCACCCTTTAACTTTCAGTCTATGAGTTTCCTTTTGAATTAAGTGTGTTTCTTGTATGCAGCATATTGTTGGATTTTGCTTCTTGACCCATTCTGCCAGTCTATTTCTTTTGATTGGTGAATTGAGACCATTAACATTGATGGTTATAACTGAAACGTATTGACTTATCATTGCCATGAGCTTTTCTTTCTGTTGGTTTCTCCCCCTTTACATTTAATTTGTTGTTGTGCCAGATGGGTTCATTCTTCTTTGCTTCCTGGGGCTCTGATCCTCAATGTCTGTTCCTAGGATATTGTGTAAAATTCTTTGGAGTGCTGGTTTGGTATTCACGAAGTTCCTAAGGTGCTCTTTATCATGCAAGTATCTTATTTCTCCCTCCATTTTGAAAGATAGTTTTTCAGGGTACATCAATCTGGGTTGGAGGCTGTTTTCTTTTAGGGCTTGGAATATGTCACTCCAAGCTCTTCTTGCCTTGATGGTTTGTGTTGAGAAGTCTGCTGTGATTCTGATGGGCTTTCCTTTGTATGTGATTTGTTTCTTTTCTCTGACTGCTTGGAGAACTTTGTTCTTCTGTTGAGTTTCTGGAATCTTAACAATTATATGCCTATGTGTAGATTTTTTTTGATTAAGGCTATTTGGAGTCCTATATGCCTCACTTATCTGTATGTCAAGCTCTTTTCCCCTGCTTGGGAAGTTTTCTGCCATTATTTCTGTGAAGAGATTTTTTTATGTCATCTGCACGCTCTCCTGTTTCTTCATTGAGCCCAATTAGTCTTATGTCATTCTTCTTTGCTTCATCTAGCAGCTGCTGGATTGATTTCTCATGTTCCCTTATCATTTTGAAGCAATTTTTCTTTTCCTGGTCACTAATTGCAATCTTATCTTCTATATCTGAAATTCTGTCCTCACATTGGCTCATTCTGCTGTGTAGACTTTCAATGGAGTTTTTCATGTCCTGGAAATCTATTTGCATCTGTTTTATGGATTCCATTTGTTTCTTATGTTGGGATTCCATCATGTCCCTGAGCTCCTCTCTAGATTTATTAATCATGTCTTGCACTAGGGGCACAATTTCTCCTGTTATCTGAGAAATTATTTCTGATTTCATTTTTTCCAGATCCCCTTTTGTTGCCAGTTCAGTGGGTCCAGGTTGTTGAGTATCAGAGTGTTCCATCTCATTTCCCTTTGGGGTTGCTGTAGGTGATCTGGAAGTCTGGTTTTGAGACTTATTTATGTGTTTTCTCATTACAACTGGGGCGGGGGGCTGTCAGTGCCTGCACGGATTACCTCTTCTGAGCTGGGTGAGGTGGGACAGGGGCTGGGAGCAGCAGTAGGGATGGTGACCCAAAAGCCCTTTCCTCTGGGCTGGGAGCAGTGGGAGTGATGGTGACTGGGAAGCCCCTTCCTCTGGACCAGGAGCAGTGGGATGATGGCTCAGAAGCCCCTACCTCTGGGCCAGGAACAGTGGGACTCAGTACCTTGGTCTGGTGGTCTGGTGTCCTCTGTATCTTTGTAGTGTGGAATCAGGTGGCTGCCTGTCTGCAGCGGGGTGATTCGGCATCTTCTGCATGACTCAGGACCTTGGTAGGGTGTGCACAGACCTGTCTGTCTGCAGCAGGCTGATTCGGCATGTTCCATGCAACTCAACTTTCCAGTTCTTAATCATACATTTAGGTAATAGAATTGCCCTTTGGCCTAATGACATTACTATGATTTCTTGTTCTAATTTGGAATAAGTTACTTCCTACCCTTGTGGACTTTTTCTTCAGTAGTTCTTTCAGGTTAGCTCATTCTACTTGTTTCTTCTTATTTTCAGATCTCTTTTATGTTTTGTTGTAGTAGGTCCTCCCATGGACATTTTGAAAAAAATGGGTTCATGAAAATTAAATTTTCTGAGTTCTTATGTGTCTGAAAATTTTGTATTCACATTTAATGGATAATTTGGGTTAGCATAGAATTGTAAGTTCAAAATAATTTTCCTTAGAAGTTCAAAACATTACTCATTGTCTTTTAGCATTTAGTGATGCTGATAACAATCTGTTATTAGTAGGATTCTTTTCCTAAATACATTTTTATTAGGGCATATTAATTTTACAAAATATTGGGTTTTAATGTGGTATTTTAATAGTGATATTCTTGTTCTTTTGAAGGTAACCCTTTTATGGAAAGTTGTATAATTCTTTTTAAGTTTTGGAATATTTGAATATCTTTTTAAAAAAATTAAACCACTGTGAGGGGAGCCAGTCCCAGCACCCAGAAAGAGGCTCCCCCACCACCATTCCATGCTCCTAGGGCAGAGAAGGTGAGCCATGCAGGCACCAGAACCCCCCCCCCCACCGTGGAAATGAGAAGACATGTAAACAAACCTCAAAAACAGACTTCCAGGTCACCTACAGCAACCCCAAAGGGAAATGAGATGGAACAATCTGATACTCAACCACCTGGAGTCTCTGAACTGGCAACAAAAGAGGATCTGGGAAAAATGAAATCAGAAATAATTTCTCAGATAACAGCAAAGATTGTGCTCATAGTGCAAGACATGATTAATAAATCTAGAGAGGACACAGATAAAAAAATAGAGGATCTGAGGAACATGATGGAATCCCAACATAGGAAACAAATGGAATCCATAAAACAGATGTAAACAGATTTCCAGGAGATTAAAAACTCCATCAAAAGTCTGTGCACCAGAATGAACCAATGTGAGGATAGAATTTCAGATATAGAAGATAAGATTGCAATTAGTGACCAGGAAAAGAAAAATTGCTTTAAAATTGTAAGGGAACATGAGAAATCAATCCAGTAGCTGCTAGATGATGCAAAGAAGAATAACATAAGACTGATTGGAGTCAGTGAAGAAAGAGGAGAGAGTGTAGATGACATAAAAAAACTGTTCACAGAAGTGATGGCAGAAAACTTCCCAAGCAGGAGAAAAGAACTTGACATACAGATAAGTGAGGCATATAGGACTCCAGCTAGCCTTGATAAAAAAAAAAAATCTACACATAGGCATATAATAGTTAGGATTCCAGAAACCCAACAAAAGAAGAAAATTCTACAAGCAGTGAGAGAAAAGAAACAAATCACATACAAAGGAAAGCCCGTCAGAATCCCAGCAGACTTCTCAATGCAAACCCTCAAGGCAAGAGCTTGGAGTGACGTATTTCAAGCCCTAAAGGAAAACAGCCTCCAACCCAGATTGATGTACCCTGCAAAATTATCTTTCAAAATTGATGGAGAGGGCCGAGGATTTATCTCAGTGGTTCCACTGCCTGCCTGACAAGTGCAAGTTCCCAAGTTCGATCCCCGGTACCAAAAAAAAAAAAAAAATTATGGAGAAATAAGATACTTTCATGATAAAGAGCACCTCAGGAACTTCATGAATACGAAACCAGCACTCCAAAAAATTTTAGACAATATTCTAGGAAAAGACAATGAGGATCACAACCCCAGGAAACCCAGCAGAATGAATCCATTGGGTGTGATAAATTAAACGCAAAGAGGGAGAATCCAACAAAAAGAAAAAGTCATGACAAGGCTTTTAAAACTTTTAACTTCATCTCCCTAATGAGTGTATAATTCATTCTTGTTATTGTACTGATTAGTATTTTTCTGATTCTAGAGTTGCACACCTTTCCTTGTGCTATACTGGCTATTTATCATGTTCTTATGTCTACTTTTTAATTGGGTTGTCTATTTATGAGCTGTAAGAGTTCTTTATATATTCTGGTCATAGGTTATATGCACTGTAAATACGGTCTGTTTAAGGACTACTTTTCATTTTAATGATGTCATTTAAAGTTCTAAATTTTGATGGAATCTCATTTATCCATTTTTTTCTTTTATACATCATGTTTTTTGTATCCTAGGTAGTTCTTGCCTACCCAAACTTCATGAACTTTTTCCCTTATAATTTCTTCTTAAACTTTTATACTTTTAGGCTTTTATATTTAGGTTCATAGATCCCTTCAAGTTATTTTTATATATGGAAATAAAGGGTTGAGGTTAATTTTTTATATACGGATACCAGGTATTCTAGTGCCGTTTGCTGAAAACACTATCTTTTCCTTGGCTCTTGAATTGAGTTCATAGTCTATGAAATGTTAATGTCAAATAATCTTTCATAATTCAGTGGACCATATATGCGTGGTTCTATTTCTAGATTCTCTGTTTTATTCCAATGATCTATATGTCTTTCCTTATACCAACACTGCCTTGATTACTGTAGCTTTAGAAGAAGTCTTAAAATTAGGTACTAAACATCTTCCAACACTGTTTTTTTTTTTTTAACTTTTCTAGGTCCTTTGTACTCCTACATAACTTTTAAATTTCAATATCCAATTCTTCATCTATAGCAAGTATACATAGACCTGAATTTTTATATATACCTTGTGTTTTCTAATCCTGCTAAATTCAAATACAAGTTCTAGGGCCTCCTAGAGATTTCTTAATATTTCCTCTGTAGATGATCATTTCATCTACCTATAAAGATTTTGCTTCTACCCTGCCAGTCCTATCCTAATTGTGTCATTTTATTGCCAGACTATTTTGGTTTGGGCCTATGTTTCAAAGTTTAATGGACAGATGAAGAATAGGCATATCTGCTCTTGTTCCCCACCTTAAGGAGAAAGCGTCGTATCTTCTCCATTCATATAAGGCATTCTCGCTGGAAGTATGGAGTACATGTCTTTAATCTGTTGAGAAGGTTCTGTTCTACTTCTAGTCTCCTGATAGCTTTTACCGTGAATAGCTGTAGAATTTAGTCCAATACTTTTTCTGCAACTACTGAGAGGATCATATGACTTTTTCCTTTCCTCTGTTAAAATGATGACTTTTGGGGGGGGATCTTCCAATGCTGAACCAACACTGCCATCCCTATAATAAAACCACTTTCTACCTACTGCCAGATCTGACTTCTAATAGTTTGTTTTGTTAAACAAATTTCTATCTATGTTCATACTTTTTTCTTGTATTATGTTTATCCAGTTTTAAGATTAGCACAAGGTTGACTTCCTAAAATGAGAGGAGAAGTGTTCCTTTTTTTCTCTGCTTTAAATGTTTGATATAATTTGTCAGTTAAAATGTATACGAGCCTGTTGTTGTCATATAGGTAGGTTTTCAAGCTAGAAATATACTTTCTTTAATAGGTGCTATTCAAATTTTATATTTCCTCCAGACGTAGTTTCATTAATTTGTCTTCCAATGTACTTCTTAGAAGTTGTCAAATTTCTTTCAAAACAGATTTTTGAAATATGCTTTCTATATCCTCTTAAATTCTGTAAAATCTGTGGTAGTGTCTCCTAGGTCTTGATATTTTAATTTTAAAAATGTATAATTGATGTTGTGTAATAGGAAGTAAAGGAACAGGGGAAGTGGGAAGGATAGGGGAAAGGAAAGAAGGGAAAAGAAAAAATATGAGAAAAGGAAAAATATGGAAACAAAATCTTTGCAAATAGGGAAGGGTGGAGGGGGTGAAGGGAGGGCAGGGGAAGAGGAAAAAAAATAAGAACCAAGATACTCATGTAGTGGTACAAGATCCCAGTGATGTATGTAAATGTATTTTATATCTAAAATGTACCAATAAACTTAATAGGGAAAAAAAATTAAACTACTGTGGCTCATGGCAAGCCCTTTCGCTCCTAGGTCTAGAGCCTTCTTTCAGTCCTGCCTTGGTGGTCTCACTTCTTCCCTTCTATAACTCTTGTTACCCAGATGTGTACACTATGGATCAGTCCTCCATGTTTCTTATCTTTGTTCTCAGAATTTTAATTTTTGTAATTTTGCTTTGTACCCTGGGAAATAGCTTTGACTGTGTCTTTCAGACCAAGTTCAAGTTCATTAACAGAACTGAGTAAATTCAATTCCTCTGTTGGATTTGCTGTTCTTTCATTGCTCTTTTTTCCTAGGTGTGTGTGTGTGTGTGTGTGTGTGTGTGTGTGTTTGCGCTTTCTCATTTCCCTGTGGATACTCATAAATAAAAACAAAATATTTTCCTTGTATTATTCTTCTGTGTCCTTTTGATTGGTTGTCTTTTTGAATCATCTTGGTCTTTCTTGTTCATCTTCTCAGGCTTTGTTCTCTCTCTAGGGCTGGTACATACATAATGTGTTGTCCCCAGCCTAATCTTTTACTACATTCATACAGCAGATTTTCAGATCTCTGGGAGGGTAGCATTGCTGAAGTAGCTCTCTGTGTACTTATGAAAAAGGAGTGACTGAATGCACATTTAGTTCAGGCAGCCTGCCTCTCCACAGTTTGACAATTCTTAGAAGGAGTTGGGGATTTATATCTAAGATGACCTTAAGATTTAGTGGTAATTTTATTAAAAATAATAAACATTTACTGAGCATTTGTCCGTGTGCCACGGACATGACATATAGTATCTATTTCTTTCAAACAGTTCTAAAATGTAATTATTATTACTCTGTTGTGTGAAGAAATGGAATTAAGAAAAGTCTTCCAAAGTCACATAATCAATAAATTCAAAACTACTATTTGTACGTAGGAATTTTGGAGGCTCCAAGCCATTGCTTCTAAAAGATTTGTCTGTGTGGCTTGATAAACGATGAATAAACATTGCAACATTTAAAAAAGTCTCAGTTCTTAAAAACTGTTTTCTCAATTATGCAGAAACAGTGTTTTGGAAAGTAGCATTTGGCATAATTCTCATCTTCCCTCATGTACAATACTATTTTAAGAGACCAAGACCTGTTGTTTACTGGGAGGAAAACTGGTATAGAATTTTGAAGGACTCTCTTGAAAGTAGATGGGTCTGCAAGTGGAGAGAAAGAGGAAAGATATTTTTTGGAAATGAGACTGAGACTGAAGTTTGAGCGTACAGTGAGGGAAAAGCAGCTGTTTGAATTAGAATAGGATAGTACATGTGTGTTACTTAAAGTGAAGCTTACACAATTTGGGTAGAAAAAGATGGTTGTCAAGACCTGTGAGGGTTAATCAAATATCATGATATGTGGAGGTAAAAGCCAAAGAGTTTTAAGATTTACAAACTATAGGTCGATAACAGAAAAGAATGACCGACTTGTAGACTGAAATTCTTATTTTGGACATATCTCCCAGCATTGTGTGTCTTAGAAAAAAGCAAAAACAGAAAATGGTTTTTGTGTGTGGAAATAAAGGGACAAAAAGATGATGATACAGACATGGAGCAGCATGTGTTGTGCTAAACACCCTTCTGGCACTTGCATAGGCTACTGGTGCTCCTATTTGTGCATTTGAGGTCCATGCACTTGCACTGGCAGAAGTCTTACCACAAATAATTTGATTTTACTCTTCATTTCATCATACTCTCTAATTAGACCATTGCTCATAGAATTCTCTCATAAACGCCCATTTCTGAAGCTCTCTTGCTAAATTTGACTTGCACGCCCTCTACTGGCAGACAAGATTCTTACTCCCAATTAGGAATTTGGTTTTGCAGAGTTCACCATTGCGAAAGTCACGTGATATTTACTGAGACCCAATAAAACTTTCTCTTTAATTTGATATGCTATTAGGTTAGCCAGAGGATGAAAGGATGATTATTATTAATAGACTACCAACCTGCAAAAAGCCCTCTATAACTGATAAAGGTTTCCTTTTGAAGAAGTGAATATAAGATGTGTTGCACGAAACTTCCTGTACATGGGTTTGTTTCTTAATTGTTGACAATAACAATGCCCTAGACAGCAGGCCAAATTAAAATGCACACAGTAGAAGTATAATTTTTAAATTTTAATTAACCAGTTCTTTATCTTGAATGTAAATAACCTCTCTTCCTACTTTGAGATTTGCTCTTTCAGGTTTATGCAGTACAAATTTTAAAATACATTAAAAAGCAAAATCTATTCAAATATCTTTCAAAGACAAATGACTCCCACAAGTCTTGTCTTCAGATACAGCTCAGTAGATTCATGTGTGACTGGGGCATTGTCAGTGATATTGGGGGATGGGTGGAATTTTCAGTTCTGTTTTATATCCTCTTTTCTCTCTCCTAACTGAGTAAATAGTGGCGAGTGGGTTTGCAGATAACAATTCTTCTCTCTATGAGCAACTATGAGAAGCTGAATATTCTTCCCACAGAACTCCTTTCCTTGAAAAATGCACACAGTCCCTTCTCAGAAGAAGCAATAGGTAAAGACAAAAATATCAGACCATAGGCAGCAACCTTTGTCACTGTCTTTTTATAATTGAATATATCATTGTTCTGTTTTACTTCATATTTTCTGCAGTTTGAATACTAAGTAAAATGTTTCCTTTCGAAGAAGTGAATGTAAGATGTGTTGCATGCCACTGTCAACACCATTTTGTCTTCTGAAACACTGTGACTTCTTATTTGCATTTTATTTTTCTATGTAATGAAATCTGCTAAGCAAATACAAATCACACAAAACTAATTTTTGCCCCAGAATACAGTGACCAAAAGGCTATATTTCATAAAGGGATGTAAATATTATGTACTACGAACAAATATCCTAATAAAAGTAAATAAATAAGTGAATTCAGTAGCTGATGATCAATCAGAAATCATGCTTTTCTTCTTTTTTTGTTTTGGGAAAGGGCATTGCTGTGTAGCTCAGGCTGGACTCAAATTCACCACGTAGCCAGGATGGCCTCTATCTCTTGGTGACCCTCCTGCCCTGGCCTTCAGGGTTCGGGGGTTACAGGTGTGTGCCACCACGCCTGGTTCTTCTTTCCTCTGAAATTGATGGAGACTTTTACTATAGCAAAACCAAGAAGAAAATAAACTTCACATGGTATTTGCTAGTGAAGATTTTTTTTTCTACTTACAGGCTGAAAAGTAAAATAAAATGGTCAACAATTCTACTTCTGTGTAGTATTTCTGCTTAGCAAGACAAGGCATGCTTATGACAAATACTTAAAAAACTGTGGCCCAAAGAAAACTCTTTTCAGGTAGAAAGGAATTCCACTAGATTAGAGATACAATCTTTGTCTGAGATCCAAAAAATCATACAACACTCTCCTCTTTCTTGATGATTAGCAAAAAAAAATTAAAATAATCAAGAAAAACTGATGGTGGAGAAAGGGCAGATGCTTAACTTAATTCCTTTACTTGGGCCTTTGGGAGTTTGAGATTTGTTATATTTGGTTTTGTGGTACTGGGGATTAAACCTAGGGCCTTGATAGTAAGTTATATCCCTGGGGCCCCTTTTTATTTTGAGATACTGTATTTGCCTTTAAACTGTCCTTTTTCCTCTTTCTCACATTGCCTTAATTTTCTGTCCTTGTGTTTTGGGTATCTATTAGGAATGAATGAATTTAATTGAAAATTAAATGAAATGATTCTTCCTTGGGAGTCATTAGTTATCGACACCAGGTTTCTTGGTAGAACTGAGGTAGGAAATTATAGCTGGGCCACATGGGCCAAGCAACTGGGTGGAATGTGTGGAAGTCACAGAGACCCAGGGGACATGCACAGAACATAGGATGCAGGGTGACTCAGTGGCTCCTGAGCACGGGACCAATCAGAAAGTGCTATTTTCAATTCTTCCTTTACATCTGGCAGGAAGCCAAAGTCTTTCCGTGGTGCAGTTTAAATCTGGCACCAGGCCAAGTGAGTTTTTGATGGGACAACTGTCCCAATGCCTTATTTGCACGAAGCAAAAACCAATTCAAGAATTTCAGTTACAAAAGACCCCTCTCTTTTGTCCTCAGGCTGCTGTGAGTCTGTTCACCAGCCCACTCTGACCCTTCAGAGCTTACTTCTTTTTCACCTTCAATAAGTGTATACCCCTACTATCTTTTTTGTGTATCTTGTCCAATTCTTTGTTCAGGACACCAAGAACCTAGAAAGAATTTCCACAACATTCACCATGCAGTAACAGCAGTACTCTTTTAACTCAATGAAAGACAGGCTCTCTTGCCGGTCGACAGTGGCAGATGTCTGGTCACTTGGAAAGCTTCAGTGCTGTGTGCGAGAGATGTAAAGAACTGATTAGAAGGAGTAGAAACAGTGGAATGCAGCAAAGTCTAAGTCCACTTTTTCTGCTCAGAAAGTATAACATACATCTAGTTTTAGTCTCTAGTTCATGAGCAGTGGGAGTGGGAGGCATCTGGCCCAAGCTAAGGTAATCAATGCCTTTTCCTGGAAGTTTTAATCTTTAGGGAATATATTGGGATAGAATGTGTATGCAGTGGGCCATCTGTCTGGAGCCAAAGCAGTCATCTCTGAATTACTGCTTTTCATAGGTGCCTAGAGTAACCAACCATGCTTCCTGTCCTTCCTGTGGTCATGCTATTGTAGATAGGTAAGTTAATTAGACATCTTGTAGGCAGTTAGCCAGGGCCACCCTCAAGGTGCCAACCCTCAAGGAGCTAACTCAGCAATGAGCCAACATGGAAAACAATGGTTAGCATTATAAAAAACAAAAGAGGTACTATTTCCTTTAGAGATAGATAGCTGTGATTGATATTCTAAATGGGAAATTCCTTGCATGTGACTTGTTTTCTCATTTGATCCCTATTTAATCAATTTTACCTGGGTGACTGTACTTGTAATCTTATTGGTTGGTCATGGTTTTGTCCCACCTCATGCCCACCTTGTAATTTTCCATTAGGTCTTATAGTTTTGTCCCACTTTGTACCAGCCTCAACCTCATGGCTTTGCCATATAAAACACCTTTGAAAAAGTGAGATGGGAGGGCAACCCATTTTTCTGGTCTCCTTTCTGTCTCTCTTAGACAGAAGCTATCTTTCTCTCAATAAATTATTCCTGCTCTTAACCTCTGTCATTCCTAGAATTTATTCTTCAATTTTAGAGAACATGAACTTGTGTTTCAGATATCTAGCAGATTTGGGAGTTATATCTGTTCCCCCTATATTAATGGTGTTTAGAGGGAGCTTCCTTCCCAATTCTAACCATCTTAGAATATTTCCAATGAATCTTTCTTTCTTCTTTAATATAGTAGGGTCAATCCCATTGTTTGCCATTAAAAACAAAACAAAAAAATGATGGACACTTTCAGTTGTAGCAGTAGTTTCTGGTAGAGATTAAGTAAATGGCTGTATGAGAGAAAGCAATTATCCCATCCTATGAGTCTAAATGGTCAGTGGCTGATCTGAAGGCTGCTGGGCGGCATTCAGACATCCTCTGGCTCTACCTCATGTGCCTCTGGTAGCTCCAGAGCTCAGCCAGAGTGATGAGAGCCTAGTACAGCAGCAAGGAGAGGTATAGCATTTCTCAAAATTATTCTGAGGAAGATTAATTCCTTGAGAATCTCTTGAAAATAGTTTTCTAAAGAGGAAGAAACAAATCATCTTGCAAGTACTCCTTGGAGATTTATAGTGCTCATAAATGTAGTGAAGGCTCTGATAAGTTATGTGGGAAAGAGAATCATTTAACTTTAACTCATCATTTTCTAAACTTTCTTGATTATGGAATTCTTTTCCTACAGAAGACCTATTATTATCTCTTGGGGAGATACAAGTATAGAGGAATTAGAAAACCTAAGTTTATGACATAAAATATGCATTTGGTAAAGTGCTGAACAATAAATTTTAATGTATTATCTTATTTCCCCCCAAATACCTCATTTTTAATTATATGATTTCAAAAAATGTGGAATATTTTACTGGGACCTCATTGGGGTCATTGAAATGGGTGTTTAACAGAATGGCTTTGATGATTTCAGATAATCACTAACTCTGCTATTCCTAATGGATGGATGATAAATTCATGCCAAGATCAGTAGCCAAGAAGAAACACATTTGATTTTATTAATCAGATATGTATTTTAAAATATGGGACTTTGAGGGAGTTTATCACTGAATGAAAAAAAAATTAATATGTGATCAGTTATCATAATGGTTTTCAACCCTGGGCATTTTTTCCTCCAGAAGACCTGTGGTAATGTCTGTTGATATTTTGATTGTCACAACCGGGTAGTAAGTTCTATTTGTTCAGCCCCAAATTTTGCTGAGGTTGAAAAAGCCTGAGCAATGAGACTGCTCCTTGAGAGGAAATAGTCTCATACTAAACCTAAATCAAGATAGAAAGAGATAGGAAAAGACTTCATGAACAAAACCTCAGCAGCACTAGAAGAAAGAATCAACAACTGGGATCTCATCTTATTGAAAAGCTTCTGCACTGCAAAAGAAACCACCAACAGAGCTAACAGACAACCTACAATATGGGAAAAAATTTTTAGCAGCTGTACCTCAGACAAAGGACTACTATCTAGAATATATAAAGAATTGAAAAAAATCAGACCCCCCAAATTCAAAGACCCAATTCAAAAATGGGCATCTGAAATGAACAGACATTTCTCAGACAAGGAAGTAAAAGCAGCAAACAAATATATGGAAAAATGTTCAACATCACTGGTCATTCAAAAGATGCAGATGTAAACAACCCTGAGATTCCACCTCACCCCACAAAGAATGGCTGCTATGAAGAAATCAACAAATAACAAATGCTGGCGAGGTTGTGGGCAGAAAGGAACCCTTCTCCATTATTGGTGGGAGTGCAGATTGGTGCAACCACTGTGGAAGTCAGTATGGAGATACCTCAAAGAACTAGGACTAGAGGTCCCATTTGACCCAACTATTCCCCTGCTGGGTATCTTCCCAAAAGAATTAAAAGAATCATAGCACAGTGATATATGTGCACCCATGTTCATGGCACAGTTTGTAAAAGCTAAAGCTTAGAAGCAGCCCAAGTGCCCATCAACTGGAAACTGGATAAAGAAAATGTGGGGTTTTTTTTTATAAAACGGAGTACTACTCAGCCATAAAGAAGGAAAAACTAGAGTCATTTATAGCTAAGTTAATGCATATCGAGGCCATACTCTTAAGTGAAATAAATAGGGACACATGTGTAAATACCGAATAGTTTCACTAGTGTGAGAAACTGATAGTGTAAACAAGGGTTAAAATGATTTAAATGAATAATTGATAATTTGAAATAGGAAAAAAGGTCCAAAGATGAAGGAGTGAAGGGAGGGGAAGGGGAAAGGAAAAGAGGGAAAGGAAAAACCATGAGAAAAGAAAAAAAAATGGAAATGAAATCTATGTAAATAGGGAAGGGTGGAGGGGGTGAAGGGTGCACAGGTAATGGGGAAAAAAATTAGAACGAAGATATATCATGTACAGGTACAAACACCCAATGATAAATGTAAATGAATTGTATACCTAAAATGTACCAATAAAAGAACTAAAAAAAAAAAGAGAGTCTTTTAGCATAGTCCATATTTCTAAACCCTATTAAACATTTCCCATGTAGAGCACTGTGTTTGAGAGTTTAAGTCTAGATTTTATAATTCAATGAGATTGAAAGATTTCTTGCAATACTACAATTCATAAAGAACAATCCTGATCCTTGAGCATTATGAAAGTAAAATAAACTATCATCAGGCTTAGGCTTTGGGGGCCTGTAACTGTACAGAGAAGATCTGAATCTAAAGATGGTGAATCCCTGTGCCCAGGCAGGTCTGATGAGTCATCTAGCAATCATGAGCCAGAGGATGAATGGCTCATTGTGTCTTTTAGAGAATCTTCATTAATGACTATTGTTCTACTCATGCCGTAAACAAAAGCTCAGACCTCAGCTCTCACCTCAAACTCCACTCATATTTTGGCCACCTCCTGCTCTCTTAATACACTTAGACACCACCTTCATGTTAATACATATCTCTATCTCAAATTCTCATCTTTTCCTGAACACTGATTTCAGATAATCTTAGGCGTAGTGATAATAATAATAATAAAAATAGCTAACACTATTGACCTCTTGCTATGTTGCAGACATTATGTTAAGCTCTTTTCTTATTAGCTTATTTAACCTTCAAAGGCATACAGAGGTTGAGCAGCTTTTTCAAAATCAAACAATTAGTCTATGGTATATTTGATATTTAAAAGTGCCAATATTTCAAATTCCACATATCCCTGATGGATTAGTTTCCCCCTTACAAAGACTTCTTTTTTCTTATTCTTTATTTTCTCTTAAATTCTTTTATTGGTACATTTTAGGTATACAACACATTTACATTCATCATTGGGAACTTGTACCTTTACATGATATATTTTGGTTCTTACTTTTTCCCCATTCCCCTGTCCTTCCTTCAACTCCTCCAACCCTCCCTATTTACAAAGACTTTGTTTCCATTTTTTTCTTTTCTTGTATTTTTTCTTTTTCCTTCTTTTCTTTCCCCTACCCCTCCCACTTCCCCTACTCCTTTAGACATTTTCTTCCCATTTTACAATATCAATTATAGATTTTGATCCATATTTACACTTTTAATTTTTAACACCAGAGAAACTATTCGGTATTTATACATGTGTGTCCTATTTATTTCGCTTAAAAGTATGGCCTCAACGTGCATCCACTTAGTTATAAATGTCTCTAGTTTCTCATTCTTTATGGCTGAGAAGTATTCCATTTTGTAGACAAACCACATCTTCTTTATCCAATCTCCAGTTGACAGGTATTTGGGCTGTTTCCAAGTTTTAGTTATTACAAACTGTGCTGCTATAAACATGGGTGAGCATATATCACTGTGGTATGATGCTTTTAATTCTTTTGGGAAGATACTCAGCAGGGGAATAGCTGGGTCAAATGGGACTTCTAATCCTTGTTGTTTGAAGTATCTCCATATTGATTTCCACAGTGGTTGCACCAGTTTGCACTCCCACCAACAATGAAGAAGGGTTCCTTTCTCCCCACACCCCCGCCAGCATTTGTTATTTGTTGATTTCTTCATAGCAGCCATTCTTACTGGAGTGAGGTGGAATCTCAGTGTTGTTTTCATCTGCATCTCTTGAATGAGCAGTGATGGTGAACATTTTTTCGTTTGTTTATTTGCTATTTCTACTTTGTCTGAGAAATGTCTGTTCATTTCAGATGCCCATTTTTGAATTGGGTCTTTGAATTTGGGGAGTCTGATTTTTTAAAGTTCTTTATAGATTCTAGATAGTAGTCCCTTGTCTGAGGAACAGCCGATAAAAATTTTTTCCCACATTGTACGTTGTCTCTTAGCTCTGTGGGTGGTTTCTCTTGCAGTACAGAAGATTTTTAATAAGAAGAGATCCCAGTTGTGCTGATTCCTGTGCTACTGAGGTTTTGGGCATAAAGTCTTTTCTATGCTGATGTCTTTAAGAGTTCTACCTAATTTATCTTCCAGCAAATTTAGTGTTTCTGTTATAGTATTTAGATCTTTAATCCACTTCGATTTTAGTTTAGTGCATGCTGATAGATATGGGTCTAGTTTTAATCTTTGGCAGGTTGAAATCCAGTTTGTCCAACATCATTTATTAAAGAGGCTATCTTTCCTCCAGTGAGGATGGTTGGCTCCTTTGTCAAAGATGAGGTGGCTGAGTAGGTCTGCAGTTGTTTTTGGATTTTCTTTTTTTTCCCCTTAAATTCTTTTATTGATATATTTTAGGTATGCAATACATTTACATTTATCATTGGGAACTTGTTCCTTTACATGATGTATCTTGGTTCTTATTTTTTCCCCATTCCCTGCCCTCCCTTCACCCACTCCACCCTTCCCTATTAAAAAGACTTTATTTCCATTTTTTCCATTTCTCATAATTTTTCCTTTCCCTTCTTTATTTTCCCCTACCCCTCCCACTTCCCCTACACCTTTGACCTTTTCTTCCTATTTAGCATTATCAATTATTCATTCTAATCAGTGGAACATTTTAGGTATACAATATAATGACATTCATCATTGGAAATTTGCACCTTTACATAATCTCCCTTGGTTCTTATTTTTTCTCCATTCTCCTGCCCTCCCTTCAACCCTTCCAACTGTCCCTATTTACAAAGACTTTGTTTCCATTTTTTCATTTTCTCATATTAATTCCATTCCCTTCTTTCCTTTCTCCTACCCCTCCCACTTCCCCTCCCCCTTCCCCTTTGCCCCTTTTCTTCCTATTTCTGCATTTTCTGATCTGTTTCACTGATCCTCTGGTCTGTTTCTTTGCCTGTACCATGCTGCTTTTTTTTTTTTTTGGTACTTGGGATTGAACTCAGAACCTTGTGCTTTTGAGGCAGGCAGCAGAATCACTGAGCAAAATCCGCAGCCCGCATACTGCTTTTACCACAGTGGCTTTGTAGTATAGTTTCATGTTGGGGATTGTGATACCTCCAGCCATGTCTCCGTTGCCTAGAACGGCTTTAGCTATTCTAGGTCTCTTCTGGTTCCAAACGAATTTTTGGATTGTTTTATCTAGTTCTGTGAAATATACTGTTGGGATTTCAATAGGGATTGCATTGAATCTATATAGCAGTTTTGGAAATATGGCCATTTTCACTATATTGGTTCTTCCTACTCATGAAGAGGGGATTTTTTCCATTTTCTTATATGCTCTTGGATCTCTTTTTTCAGAGTGCTGTAGTTTTCAATGTAGAGGTCTTTTGCTTCCTTCATTAGATTGATTCCTAGATATATCATTTTTTTGGTTCTATTGTGAAGGGAATTGTTTCGCTAATTTCTCTCTCAGTGAGTCTATTTGTGTACAAGAAGGCTATTGATTTTTGAGTGTTGACCTTGTATCCAGCTACTCTACTGAATCTGTTAATCAAGTCTAGAAGTCTTTTGGCAGAGTTTTTTGGGTCTTCTATGTAGAATATCATATCATCAGCAAGTAATAACAGTTTAAGTTCTTCCTTTCCTATGTTTATTCCTTTTATTTCTTTCTCTTGTCTAATTGCTAGGGCTAATGTTTCCAGAACTATATTGAACAGGAGTGGTGATAGTGGACATCCTTGTCTTGTTTCTGATTTTAGTGTGAAAGTTTTCAGTTTTTGACCATTTAGTATGATGTTGGCTGTTGGTTTTTCATAGATAGCCTTTATCATGTTGAGATAAAGACCTTCTATTCCAATTTTCTGTAGAGTTTTTTTTCATCATGAATGGGTGTTGGATTTTGTGGAATGCTTTTTCTGAATCTATTGAGATGATCATATGGTTTTTATCTTGGCTCATTAATTGATTTACATTAATTGATTTACATATGTTGAACCATCCTTGCATCCCTGGGATAAATCCTACTTGGTCAGGGTATATGACCTTCTTGATGACCCTATGTATTCTGTTTGCCAGTATCTTATTGAGGATTTTTGCATCTATGTTCATTAGGGAGATTGGCCTGTAGTTCTCATTCTGGGTTGTGTCTTTCCCTGGTTTTGAAATCAAAGTAACACTTGCTTCTAGGAATGAATTTTGGAGTATTGCTTCCCTTACAATTTAATTGAAGAGTGTAAAGAGCACTGGCAATAGTTCTTCTCTAAATGTCTGGTAGAATTCAGCAGTGAAGCCATTAGGCCCTGGGCTTTTCTTTGTTGGTAAATTTTTAATTATGTTTTCAATTTCACTGACTGTAATTGGGGTGTTTAGAATTTTTATATCTTCTTTGTTCAACTTTGGTAATTCATATGTAACTAGGAATCTGTCCATTTCTTTTATGTTTTCCATTTTATTAGAGTACAGTTTCTCAAAGTAGGTATTGATGATCCTCTGGATTTCTGCTGGATCTGTTGTGACATCACCTTTTTAGTTCTTAATTGCATGGATCTGAGCCTTTTCTTTCCTTTTTTTGATAAGGTTAGCTAAGGGTTTAATGGTTTTATTTATTCTTTCAAAAAACCAACTCTTTCATTCATTAATTTTTTATATCATTCTCTTAGTCTCCATTTCATTGATTTCTGCTCTGATCTTTATAATTTCCTCCCTTGTATGAGCTTTGGGGTTGTCATACTCTTCTTTTTCTAGAAGCTTGAGGTTCAGCATTGGGCTGTTTATTTGATCTCTCTCTGTTTTCCTAATATGGGCATTTACTGCTATGAATTTCCCTCGTAGAACTGCTTTCGTTGTGTCCTTTAGATTCCTGTCTGTTGTATTGGCATTATCATTTAATTGTAGAAACTGTCTAATTTCTTCTTTAATTTCCTCTGTGACCCATTGGTTGTTCAGGAGAGTGTTATTCAATTTCCATATGTTTGTGGGGTTCTTGTGGTTTCTTATGCTATTGATCTCCAATTTTAGTGCACTATGGTCTGATAATATACAGGGGATAACTTCAATTCCTTTGCATTTACTTAAGCATTACTCAGACTTCTTGCTAAAAGGATAGAAGACATAAACTGGACCAGAATTTTAAAATCCTTCTCTCATACCCTGTATTAGTAAGTTTTTTTGTTCCTATAATAAAATGCCTGAAAGAATCAATTTAAATGATGAGAGTTTTATTTTTAGTCAGTGGTTGTCTGTCTCCATTATTTCTGGTCCTGAAGTGAGGTAGAACATCATGGTGGGAGGGTATGATATAGCAAAGCTGCTCACTTCACTGTGGCTGGGAGGGGAAGGGGCTGGGGACAAGACATACCCTGAAAAGGCCACACCCCTGATGACCTACTTCCTTCAATTGGGCCCCAACTCCTCTTAGCCTACTCAACTATGAACTCATCAATGGATTAATCCACTGGTGAGGTTAGCACGCTCATGATCCAATCACCTCTGTACACCTAATCTCTGAACGCTGCTGCACAGGAGATCAAGCTCTCAATGCACAAGTCTTTGATAGACATTTTATATATAAAGCATAACACACCCTTATATTTACAACAAGTTTCCAAAAACTTAACATCAAATTCACCTTTTGCTTCTCTTATCATTCCTACTGTCATTTGCCCCTGCTGCAGACCTTCATCACTTCCCATTTGACATATTGCTATAACCTTGTAACAAAATGATATACTTCTCAGCCTTTCCTTCCTGTTATGCATCTGTTACTGTATTTTTCCTTGCAAAACAGAGATCTAGTCACTTTTTTCCATTCTTACAAACTTTTTTTCATTAAGTTTATTGATACATTTTAGATATAAAATATAGTTACATTCATCATTGGGATCTTGTACCTTTACATGATGTATGTTGGTTCTTATTTTTTTTCCCTTCCCCTGCCCTCCATTTACCCCCTCCACCCTTCCCTATTTACAAAAATTTTGTTTCCATTTTTTTCTTTTCTCATATTTTTTCTTTTCCCTTCTTTCCTTTCCCCTACCCCTCCCACTTCCCCTACTCATTTAGAATTTTTCTTCCTATTACACAATATCAATTATACATTTTAAAAATTATAATATCAAAATTTAGAGGACATTGACACAGATTTTACAGAATTTAAAAGGATATAGAAAGCATATTACAAAAATCCTTTTTGAAATAAATTTGACAACTTCTAAGAAGTACCTTAGAAGACAAATTAATGAAACTGACTCTGGAGGAAATATAAAATTTGAATAGCACCTATTTTTTTTAAAAAATTCTTTTATTGGTACCTTTTAGGTATATAATATGTTTACATTTATCATTGGGTGTTTGTACCTGCACATGATGTATCTTGGTTCTTATTTTTTTCCCCATTACCTGTGCACCCCTCACCCCCCTTCCCTATTTACATGGATTTCATTTCCATTGTTTTCTTTTCTCATAATTTTTCCTTTCCCTTCTTTCCTTTCCCCTTCCCCTCCCACCACCCCTGAACCTTTGGACATTTTCCTATTTCAGATTATCAATTATTCATTTTAATCATTTTAATCCTTATTTACACTTTCAGTTTCTCACACTAGAGAAAGTTTTCAGTATTTACACATGTGTCCTATCTGTTTCACTTAAGAGTATGGTCTCAATATGCATCCATTTAGCTATAAATGTCTCCAGTTTCTCATTTTTTATGGCTGAGTAGTACTCCATTTTATTAAAAAACCACATCTTCTTCATAAGTTTTCCAGTTGATGGGCACTTGGGCTGTTTCCAAGCTTTAGCTATTACAGACTGTGCTGCTATAAACACGAGTGCACATATATCACTGTGGTATGATTCTTTTAATTCTTTGGGGAAGGTACCAGACAGAGGAACAGCTGGGTCAAATGGCACCTTTAGCCCTAGTTCTTTGAGGTATCTCCATACTGATTTCCACAGTGGTTGCACCAGTCTGTACTCCCACCAGCAATGGAGAAGGGTTCCTTTCTCCCCACAGCCCAGCTAGCATTTGTTATTGGTTGATTTCTTCATAGCAGCCATTCTTTGTGGGGTGAGGTGGAATGTTAGTGTTGTTTTCTTCTGGATCTCTCGAATGACCAGTGATGTTGAACATTTTTCCATATATTTGTTTGTTGTTTTTACTTCTTTGTCTGAGAAATGTCTGTTCATTTCAGATGCTCATGTTTGAATTGGGTCTTTCAATTTGGGGAGTCTGATTTTTTTCAGTTCTTTATGTATTCTGCATAGCAGTCCTTTGTCTAAGGTGCAGCTGCTAAAAATATTTTCCCACATTATAGGTTGTCTGTTAGCTCTCTTGGTGGTTTCTCTTGCAATGCAGAAGCTTTTTAATAAGATGAGATCCCAGTTGTTGATTCTTTTTTTTTTAATTTTTAAATTAATAATATTGGTACATTTTATTGGTACATTGTAGGTATACAATTCATTTACATTTATCTTGGGTGTTTGTACCTGTACATGATATATCTTCATTCTTATTTTTTTCCCCATTACCTGTGTGCCATTCACCCCCTCCACCCTTCCCTATTTGCATAGATTTCATTTCCATTTTTTTCTTTTCTTATAGTTTTTCCTTTCCCTCTTTTCCTTTCCCCTTCTCCTCCCTTCACTCCTTCATCTTTGGACCTTTTTTCCTATTTCAAAATTATCAATTATTCATTTAAATCATTTTAACCCTTGTTTACACTATCAGTTTCTCACACTAGTGAAACTATTTGGTATTTACACATGTGTGCCCTATTTATTTCACTTAAGAGTATGGCCTCGATATGCCTCCATTTAGCTATAAATGACTCTAGTTTTTCCTTCTTTATGGCTGAGTAGTACTCCGTTTTATAAAAAAACCCACACTTTTTATCCAGTTTCCAGTTGATGGGCACTTGGGCTGCTTCTAAGCTTTAGCTTTTACAAACTGGGCTGCTATGAACATGGGTGCACATATATCACTGTGCTATGATTCTTTTAATTCTTTTGGGAAGATACCCAGCAGGGGAATAGCTGGGTTAAATGGGACCTCTATTCCTAGTTCTTTGAGGTATCTCCATACTGACTTCCACAGTGGTTGCACCAGTCTGCACTCCCACCAACAATGGAGAAGGGTTCCTTTCTGCCCACACCCTCGCCAGCATTTGTTATTTGTTGATTTCTTCATAGCAGCCATTCTTTGTGGGGTGAGGTGGAATCTCAGGGTTGTTTACATCTGCATCTCTTGAATGACCAGTGATGTTGAACATTTTTCCATATATTTGTTTGCTGCTTTTACTTCCTTGTCTGAGAAATGTCTGTTCATTTCAGATGCCCATTTTTGAATTGGGTCTTTGAATTTGGGGGGTCTGATTTTTTTCAATTCTTTATATATTCTAGATAGTAGTCCTTTGTCTGAGGTACAGCTGCTAAAAACTTTTTCCCATATTGTAGGTTGTCTGTTAGCTCTGTTGGTGGTTTCTTTTGCAGTGCAGAAGCTTTTTAATAAGATGAGATCCCAGTTGATTCTTTCTGCTAGTTCGCATGCTGCTGAGGTTTTGTTCGTGAAGTCTTTTCCTATGCCAATGTCTTCAAAAGTTCTACCTAACTTATCTTCCAGCAAGTTCAGTGTTTCTGTCTTAATATTTATATCTTTAATTCACTTTGATCTTAGTTTAGTGCATGGTGAAAGATGGGGGTGTAGTTTTAATCTTTGGCAGGTTGAAATCCAGTTTTTCCAACACCATTTATTAAATAGGCTATCTTTCCTCCAATGATGATGGTTGGCTCCTTTGTCAAAGATGAGGTGGCTGAGCATGTCTGGAGTTGTTTCTGGATCTTCTAATCTATTCCACTGATCCTCAGGTCTGTTCCTTTGCCAGTACCATGCTGATTTTATCACAGTAGCTTTGCAGTATAGTTTCAAGTTGGGGATTGTGATACCCCCAGCCATGTCTCTGTTGCTTAGAATTGCTTTAGCTATTCTAGGTCTCTTCTGGTTTCAAATGAATTTTTGGATTGTTTTCTCTAGTTCTGTGAAGTATATTGTTGGAATTTCAATTGGCATTGCATTGAATCTATATAGTAGTTTTGGAAGTATGGCCCTTTTCACTATATTAGTTCTTCCTACCCAGGAGCAAGGGATGTCTTTCCATTTTCTTGTGTCCTCTTCGATCTCTTTTTTCAGAGTGCTGTAGTTTTCAGTGTAGAGGTCTTTTGATTCCTTTGTTAGATTGATTCCTAGATATTTTATGTTTTTGGATGCTATTGTAAAAGGAATTGTTTCCCCAATTTCTCTCTCAGTGAGTCTGTTATTTGTGTACAAGAAAGCTATTGTTTTTTGAATGTTGACCTTGTATCCAGCTACTCTACTGAATCTGTCAATTAAGTCTAGAAGTCTTCTGGCAGAGTTTTTTGGGTCTTCTATGTAGAATATCATATCATCAGCAAATAATGACAGTTTAACTTCTTCCTTTCCTATGTTTATTCCTTTTATTTCTTTCTCTTTTCTAGTTGCTGTGGCTAATGTTTCCAGAACTGTATTGAACAGGAGTGGTGATAGTGGACATCCTTGTCTTGTTCCTGATTTTAGTGTGAAAGTTTTCATTTTTTGACCATTTAGTATGATGTTCATTGTTGGATTTTCATAGACAGCCTTAATCATGTTGAGATAAAGACCTATTTCAATTTTCTGTAGCATTTTTATCATGAATGGGTGTTGGATTTTGTCAAATGCCTTTTCTGCATCTATTGAGATGATCATATGTTTTTTGTCCTTAACTCTGTTAATATACTGTATTACATTTATTGATTTATGAATATTGAACCATCCTTGCATTCCTGGGATAAATCCTACTTGGTCAGGGTGTATGATCTTCTTGATGACCCTCTGTATTCTGTTTGCCAGTATCTTGTTGAGGATCTTTGCATCTATGTTCATTAGGGAAATTGGCCTGTAGTTCTCTTTTTGGGTTGGGTCTTTCCCTGGTTTTGGAATCAAAGTAACTAACACTTGCTTTCAGGAATGAATTTGGAAGTATTGCTTCCCTTTCAATTTCCTTGATGAATTTAAAGAGTAATGGCATTAGTTCTTCTTTAAATGTCTTATAAAATTCAGCAGTGAATCCATCTGGACCTGGGCTTTTCTCTGTCGGTAAATATTTTATTACATTTTCAATTTCACTCATTGTAATTTGGGTGTTTAGAGTTTCTATATCTTCTTCATTTAACTTTGACAATTCATATGCATCTAGGAATCTGTCCATATCTTCTGTGTTTTCCATTTTATTAGAGTACAGGTTCTCAAAGTAGGTATTCATGATCCTCTGGATTTCTGCTGGGTCTGTTGTGACTTCACTTTTTTCATTCTTAATTGCATGGGTTTGAGCCTTTTCTTTCCTTTTTTTGATATGGTTGGCTTAAGGTTTATCAATTTTATTTATTCTTTGAAAAACTAACTCTTTGATTCATTAATTTTTTTGTATCATTCTCTTAGTCTCCATTTCATTGATTTCTGCTCTGATCTTTATCATTTCCTCTCTTATATGGGCTTTGCATTTGTTATTCTGTTCTTTTTCTAGGAGTTTGAGGTTCTGCATTAGGTTTTTTATCTGAGTTCTCTCTGTTTTCCTAATATGGGCATTCACTTCTATGAATTTCCCTTGTAAAACTGCTTTCATTGTGTGCCATAGATTCCTGTATGTTTTACTGGCATTATCATTTAATGTAGAAACTGTCTAATTCCTTCTTGAATTTCCTCTGTGACCCATTGGTTATTCAGATGTGTGTTGTTCATTTTCCACATGCTTATGAAATTTTTCCAGTTTCTTTTGCTATGTATCTCCAATTTCATCGCATTATGGTCTGATAATATATAGGGGGTAATTTCAACTCTTTTAAATTTACTTAAACATGTCCTATGAACTAGCATGTGGTCTATTTTGGAGAATGACCCGTGTGTAGCTGAAAACAATGTGTATTCTGATTTTATGAGGTGAAACACTCTGTACATATCTATGAAGTCCATTTGTTCAATAGCTTGGTTCAGTTCTTGAATTTCAATGTTAATTTTTTGTCTAGATGATCTGTCTATGTGTGATAGTGGTGTATTGACCTCCCCCACTACAATTCTATTTGTGCTTATTTGATTTTTCATGTTTATTAGTATTTGTTTTGTATAGTTGGGGGCATTTGTATTTGGTGCATATATATTTAGGATTATCATCTCTTCCTCTTGAATTGTTCCCTTCACAAAGATGTAGTGACCATCTTTGTCTCTCTTAATTAGTTTTGGCTTGAAATCTACTTTGTCTACAAACAAGATTTCTACCCTTGCTTTTTTCTAGGTTTCTGTTGCATGGAGAGCCATTTTCCATCCTTTTACTTTCAGTCTATGAATTTCTTTTTGAATTAGGTGTGTTTCTTGTATACAGCATATTGTTGCATTTTCCTTTTTAATCCATTCTGCCAATCTATTTCTTTTGATTGGTGAATTGAGGCCATTAACATTGATAGTTATAATTGATAGATATTGACTCATCCTTGTCATAATGTTTTACTGTTGTTGGCTCTTTTATTTCGTATTTCTTTTCCCCCCTTTCCCTTTAGTTTCTTACCTTGTCTGGGGACTTCCCTCTGTTGGGCCTCATGGAGTTGTGACCTTCATTGCCTTTTCCTAGGATATTGCTTAGAATTGTTTGGAGTGCTGGTTTGGTGTTCATGAAATTTCTCAGTTGTTCTTTGTTGTGGAAGCATCTAATTTCCCCATCGATTTTGAAAGATAATTTTGCAGGATACAGTCTAGGTTGGAAGTTGTTTTCTTTTAGGGCTCAAAATACTTCACTCTAGGCTCTCCTTGATTTGAGGGTTTGTGTTGAGAAGTCTGCTGTGATTCTGATGGGCTTTTCTTTATAGGTGATTTGTTTCTTTTTTCCAACTGCCTGTAGGATTTTGTTCTTCTGTTGGGTTTCTGGGATCTTGACTATTATATGTCTAGGTGTAGATTTGTTTTGATCATGGCTAGTTGGAGTTCTATATGCCTCACTTATCTGTATGTCCAATTCTCCACCTCTGTCTGGAAAGTTTTCTACTATTACTTCTGTGAACAGTTTTTTTTATGTCAATTGTACTTTCTCCTTTTTTATCATGGACTCCTATCAGTCTTATGTTATTCTTTGCATCATCTAGTAGCTGTTGGATTGATTTCTCGTGTTCCCTATTTTTAAGAAATCTCTGTTTTCATGGTCCTTTACCACAATGTTGTCGTCTATATCTGATATTCTATCTTCAGATTCTCTTAATGTGCTCTGCAAGGTTTCAATGGAGTTTTTCATCTCCTGAATATCTGTTTGAATCTGTTTTATGGATTCCATTTCTTATGTTGGGCGATCATGGTTTCCATTTCTTTCTTATGCTGGGCATTTATGGCTTCCAGCATGTTTCTGAGCTCATCTATTTTTTTTATCAGTTTCTGTTCTAGAGCCTCTAATCATGTCTTTCACTCTGCTCACCATCTTTGTAGTTATCTGGGAGATTATTTCTGCTTGGAATTTTTCTAGAGCCTCATTCATCTGTTTTGTAACTTCCTGTGCTTTCAATTAAGGGTGTCTAGGTGGTTGTTTATCAGACTTTTTCACCTCATTTCCCCCAGAGTTTGCCTTTGTGGGGTGGAAATCCGAGTTTGTGCCTTGCTTAAATGTCTTCTCATTTTTGTTTTTGGTACTGTCCTTGGTTAATTCCTATGATGATATTTTGAAGTTGCTTATTGTAAGTATCTTTGTTGATGTATTTAGAACCCTTGTGGAATTATTGCTTCTCAGAGGTGTCTTCCAGATATAGCTGAGTTTTAGGTTTTGAGTCTCTAATGGCTCTGAGGCTATCTCATTTTCATTATACCAGGAAGGACAACTGTTTAGATCAATCACAACACCTTAGCCCACATGATACAATCAGCAACACCATAGCATCAAATACATCTTAGACAATGACAATTTATGGTATTTATTATTCTATCACCTTTAACTGTGTGAATTAAATCGAAATCAAGGACCAACCCAACATATGCTTATACTGGATAAACTCTTCAATATAGGAAATTTACCCTTCAGGATGGGGAGTTAGAAGGAGTTGGGGAGGGAGGTAGGTAGATGGATAGGGGAAGGTTAGCATTAAGGCCAGAGAGCACAGGCAAGAGAAGGAAAGAGAAGATAATACAAATAAAGAAGAAATACAAATTAGAGCCAGAACAGGAACACAAAGAGAAGATGAAGAACAATGTGGGAAAGCAAAGGAGCAAGAAAGAGAGAGAAAGAGAGAAAGAGAGAGAGTGAGAGAGAGCGAGAGAAGGAAAATATAAGAGAAAGAAAAAAGAAAATTTTTTTAAAAAAGAGTAGAAAAGAAAAAAGAATATTAAAAATAAGAGCAAAAAATGTGGTAATTTAAAAAATAACAAAAGATACAAATGAAAGGCCTCCTTCAGGTTATGTCTCTGCTGTCACAATAGACAATGTGGGCAGCAGTATGCAGTTATAAGTCAATGAGTCTCAGTAAGCTAGTCCCAGACTCGTGAGATTCAGGCAGATTTCTGGCTGCAAGTCCCAAGTTAAGCTCTCTGTCCTCCTGCAGGGTAGCACTCTGTAAGATTCTATTGCAGGTTTCAGCTGCCTTTCCCCTGGAGGAAGTCCAGGTTCTGATGGGAGCTGATGATCCCTCCAATTTACCAAGCACGGTGGTCTGGTGTGCCTTTGTTGCAGAGATTCTCTTCACTTTTCCAGTGGGCTTGTTTTCATCAGGGAGCCTGAGAGAGGCCCTCTCTCTGTTGTTCACTTCTGCAGCTGAGGACAATGGCTTTTATGTCCCCCTGTGCCTCTGTAGTGTGGACCCAACTAGCTGCACAGCCAAAAGGCCAGAGGCTGGCGGGGGGGGGGGGGAGTGGGGCGGGGCCTGTTGTTGGAGGCGCCCATGCAGCCAATCTGGCAGCTGGTGGGCGTGCCTGGGGGGGTTGGTCTTCCTCACCCTGTCTTGGTCACAAGCTAGGGGAGCAAGCTGGAGGAAGCAGGTACCAGTCAGCCTGCAACCACTTGGCCCTGCTTGGCCCCTCTTGGCCAAGCTAGCAGCTGGTAGGTGTGCCCGGCGGGGGGGGTTCCTCTTCACCTTGTCTTGGTCGCAAGCCTGTCTTGGTCGCAAGCCTGTCTTGGTAGCAAACTGGTGGAGCAAGCTGGAGGAAACAGGTCCCAGTCAGCCTCCAGCTGCTTGGCCCCTCTCGACCTTGGTTGTCCCCCCTCAGCCCCCTGGAATCCTAACTATTATATGCCTATATGTAGATTTTTTTTTGATTAAGGCTAGTTGGAGTCCTATGTGCCTCACTCATGTGTATGTCAAGTTCTTTTTCCCTACTTGAGAAGCTTTCTCCCATCACTTCTGGGAAAAGTTTTTTATGTTATCTGTACTCTCTCCTGTTTCTTCATTGACTCCAATCAGTCTTATGTTATTCTTTGCATCATCTAGCAGCTGCTGGATTGATTTCTCATGGTTCCTTACAATTTTAAAGAAAGTTTTTTTTTCCTGGCCACCAATTGCAATCTTATGTTCTATATCTGAAATTCTGTCCTCACATTGGCTCATTCTGCTGTGTAAGCTTTCAGTGGAGCTTTTACTGTCTTAGATATCTGCTTGCATCTGTTGCATGGATTCTATTTGTTTCCTATGTTGGAATTCCATCATATTCCTCAGCTCCTCTATTTTTTTATCTGTGTCCTCTCTAGATTTATTAATCATGTCTTGCACTATGGGCACAATCTCTGCTGTTATCCGAGAAATTATTTCTGATTTCATATTTTCCAGATCCTCTTTTGTTGCCAGTTCAGGGAGTCCAGGTAGTTGAGTATCAGAGTGCTCCATCTCATTTCCCTTTGAGGTTGCTGTAGGTGATCTGGAAGTCTTGTTTTGAGGCTTGTTCACATGTCTTCTCATTTTGCGGGTGGGGGGATTGTGCTGCTGGCATCCATGTGGCTCACCTCCTTTGTGCTGGGAGCAGTGTTATGGCATTCTAGGAGCCTCCTCTTGGGCACTGGGAGCAGCTCATCTCCTCTGCACTGGGTGTGGTGCTATGGCAGTCTGGGAGCCTCCTCCTGGTCACTGGGATTGGGTCACCTCCTCTGTGCTGGGAGTGGTGCTATGGCAGCCTGGGGGCCTTCTCCTGGGCACTGGGAGTGGCTCACTCCCTCTGCACTGGGCCATTCTTACAAACTTCTAATGGTCTCCCCCTACTTACAGAATAAAGTTCTTGCTGTGATATTTTATACCTTCCAAGAGTGAGGCACAAATGTGGCATCAGCTATTTTTTCATGTCATCCAGACTCCCAGCCTCTAGAATGGCACTGTTCATGTTCAGGGCAGATCTTCCCTACTGAGTTCAGTAACCCACACACCAATCTTCCCTGGGAACACCTTCATAGACACATAGAAGTGGGCTTAGCTGGTTTTCTTGACATCCCTCAATTCAGTCAAGTTGACAGCATAAATTGACCATCATAAGGATCTATATTTTCTCACTCCTAATTATAACACTATGATACAGTGCTCTTGGTTCAGAAACATTAGCTTACCATTACCTTGCTCAGTCCAATGTAACACCTTGATTCTTTTTTTAGAGAAGTATAAGGGCTTCTTGTGGTTCTCAGAATGAGTCTGCTTTCCTATGTTTCATTGTCCTGTAATGTCCATCCTCTGCCTCCTGCCATTTTCATAACTGTCCAAATCTTTCAAAACTCATATTTGAAGTATCTTGCATTGAACTTTTTCTGCATTTGGAAAATTTGCAAGATACCAGATCAACATATAAAATTAAGTTGCTTTTCTATACACCACTTGTTATGGTTTGGATCAAGACTGTCCCCCAGAGCCTCATGTGTTCACAAGTCAGGCTTTAGAAAGGTGACTAGATCATTGGGACACTATGGCTTGGTGATGGGGAACCTTTTAGAGTTCCCAATAATAATGAACAGCCAGCTGTGGTATGCGTGCCATAGTTTCACCACCACTGCTATAGCTGAGTGTGCTAAGAGGTGGGTTCTGATAAGAAAAGGCAGAAGAGGCAGAACTGATAGCATGACCTGGAAGGGAATTATCTCCTTCACTGGCTCCTCCCTTCTCTGTCAGCTTCCTGACTTCTATGATGTGAGCAACTTCCATTCATCCAGCCCTTTCCACAATGCTGTTTTTCCCTTGGAGCCAGCCAACCATGGACTGAAAACATAAGCCAAAATAAACCTCTCCTCCTTTAAGTTGTGGGCATCAAGTATTATGCTCACAAAGTGACTAAGACACAAACCTACCAAAAAAGATATTAAGAAAAACATCCCATTTACAAAAGAATCAAGAAAAAAATAAAATACTTAGAAATAAACTTAAGAGGGTGAAAGATTTGTAAAGTAAAAATGATAAAACATTGATGAAAGAAATTAAAGAAGATGTAAATAAGTGGAATGATATCCTGTGTCCATGGATTGGAAGAATTAATATTGTTAAAATGTCTACATTGGGCTGGGGATTTAGCTCAGTGGTTCCACCACCTGCCTGCAAGCACAAGGTCTTGAGTTCAATCTCTGGTACCAAAAAAAGAAAAAAAAGTCCACATTATGCAAAATGATCTACAGATTGTTATATTTCTAATCAAAATTCCAATGGCATTTTATATGGAAATAGAAGAAAAAAATTCTAAAATTTGTGTGTAACTGCAAAAAACCACAAATAGTCAAAGCAATCTTGAGCAAAAAGAATAAATCTGGAGGTATCACATTATCTGATATCAAAATATACTTCAAAGCTATAGTAATCAAAACAGTGTGGTACTGGCATGAATGTTCATTCTTCAATATGTTGGTGATATAGGAGCAACGAATTCTCTCAACCTGTTAGATGTCAAATGTGCTGAGTTCATGGTCACACAACATCAAGGAATGATGCTGAGAACCAAAAGAAGAAATTAGGAGAGTTTTTCTGGAAATAAGGAGAGAAAAATAGCTCCTGGATTTCCAGGAGTGTCTCAAATGGGGTGACCACTGAAGCCATTTGTCAAGGGTAATTTATATACAGCCAAGTCACAACATGAGTACAATATGGGTCAGACTACCATCAACCTACAAGATTACAAGCATAGCTGCTTAGCTAACATTGATCCAATAGGGAAATGAGTCACATAGCAAGGGTACATGGAAAGGACAAAGGCATTTTTTGGAAGGGATGAGTCCACATGGTTTGGTCACCTGCCCACCTACCTGACTGATGCCTTTTGGACTTAATGGTCTAGGTGGTACTAATTATAATACAATCTCAAGTTATTGTTTATCCCTTAGGGAGTCACGTAGGCCTGGCAACATTGTATCTTTGTCTTGGACCTGACCTTCAGATGTGCCTCCAGCTACAATTCTGATGTCTTTAATTTTTCTGCTGACTTCCTTGAGAGATAAGTCCTTCTCTGACTGTATATTTATTTCTATCTTACTTAGCTGGCTGTAATAGTGGGACCATGAACTTGGTACATTTGACATCTAATTGGTTGATATATTTCTCCTATATCAATAGCAATAGATAACCCTTATTTTTTCCAATTTTCATTCTTTATTAGTATATGTTCCCAGCACATAACAACTACACTCCTCCTGTGGAGTTGGGATATGGACACAATGCATCTCAATTCCTTCTACATCCCCTCCTGTCTCTCCCTCCCCATTCCCTCCATCTCTTGAGCTTTTACTCTCCAGATTTCATGATTGCACTTTTGAGTTATCTTATTTAGATTACATAGCAACTCACTTAATAAATGAGGAAACTGAGGCATAGAGAAATTTAAGAACTCACTTAGGATCACAGAATTCATAAGGTTTAAAGATGATATTCAAACTTACATTTGATAACAAAGTTCATTTACTTCCTGACTATGCTCTAGAATAACGTGCTTTATTTTATTTTTATTTTTTTTAATAACTTGGTTTATTCACATACTTACAGCTTTCTAAGTAAATGAAATGAACTTGATTCTAGTTCAAAAGTCAACTTGATTTAAGGTATGTAAATTTTAAAAAATTAATTTTATTGATACATTTAAGTTATACAATATAATGACATTCACCATTGGAAATTTGTACCTTTACATATAATCTCTCTTCGTTCTTATTTTTTCCCCATTCCCCTGCCCTCCCTAAAACCTATCCATCACTATCTATTTTGTTTCCACTTTTGCAGTTTCTCATATTAATTCCATTCCCTTCCTTCCTTTCCCCTACCCCTCCCACTTCCCTTTCCCTTTGCCCCTTTTATTCCTATTTCACATTATCTATTATACCTTTTAGTTCTTATGTACACTTTCAGTTGTTCACACTAGAGAAACTATTCAGTATTTACACATGTGAGTCTATTTCACTTAAGAGTATCGCCTCAATGTGCATCCATTTAGCTAATGTCTCTAATTTCTCATATTTTATGGCTGAGTAGCACTCCATTTTATTTAAAAAACCACATTTTCTTTATCCAGTTTCCAGTTGATGGGCAATTGGGCTGCTTAGAAGTTCTAGCTATTACAAATTGTGCTGGTATGAACATGGGTGCACATATATCACTGTGGTATGATTCTTTTATTTCTTTGGGGAAGATAGCCAGCAGGGAAATACCTGGGTTAAATGGGACTTCTAGTCCTAGTTCTTTGAGGTATCTCCATATTGATTTCCACAGTGCTTGCACCAGTCTACACTCCCACCAGCAGCAGAGAAGTGTTCCTCTTTCCCCACAGGCCTGTCAGCATTTGTTATTGGCTGATTTCTTGATAGCAGCCATTCTTTCAAGGGTGAGGTGGAATCTCAGTGTTGTTTTCATCTGCATCTCTCAAATGACCAGTGATGTTGAACATTTTTTCATATGTTTATTTGCTATTTCTACTTCTTTGTGTGAGAAATGTCTGTTCATTTCAGATACCCACTTTGGATAGGGTCTTTAAATTTGGAAGGTCTGATTTTTTAAAGTTCTTTATATATTCCAGATAGTAGACCTTTGTCTGAGGAACAGCAGGTGAAAATTTTTTCCCACATTGTGGGTCTCTTCACGCTGTTGGTGGTTTCTCTTGCTGTGTAGAAACTTTTTTCTTCTTTGGTATTGGGGATCGAACTCAGGTTCTTACACCTGCGGGGCAGGTGGTGGAAACACTGAGCTAAATCCCTGGTCCTGTGTAGAAGCTTTTTTTTTTTTCAAAAATAGGATTTTATTTATAACTATTAAAAATCTGGATTTTAAACAGACCCTTGGACTGATGGTTCATATCCATCAGTTTGTTCAACTTTAGCTCCAGTCTCATCTTGAGTAGCTTTTCTAGAGCTACTACCTTCACCATGAAGCTCCATGAGTTTTCCCAATTCAAACTTGGATTTCTTCAGCATTTTTACTTTTCTGACAAAGACATCATGAAGAGGATACATAGACTGGCAAGACTTTTCTATGTCTTTCCCAATGCTGTCTGGAATCAACTTATTTACCACTTCCTTCAAGTCATTTGTCTGCACCTCTTGGGTCATGATTTCCATCATCTTCTTCTGGATTTGGTGGACCTGTTGGTGCTGAGCCTAAGAGGTCTTCCGTATCTGATTGTTCTGTTTTTTAGTAAAACCAACACAGAACAAATGAGGCAAATAACCATCAGTAGTCTTGACGTCAACATGAGCTTCGATCATGGTCTGCCATTTCTTGACTATGGAACACATTTTGTCACGGGTGAGATCCATACCATGGAAGTTAGGCAGTTTTTGCCCTGAACATCTTCTGTAATTAGCTTGAATTTTCTAAAGGCAACTTCATCATTCTGCAGATCAGCAAGGCTCACTTCAAACACACGACCTTTGAGCCAATCAGGTGCAATTTTGGTTCCTTGAGTTCTGGTGACTAGTGTTTTTCCAATATTTCTAATGGTGAACATAGCCAGTGCCTTCACGTCATACCAGTCTTTTTAAGAAAATGGGTCAACTACTTTCTTCTTGGCTCCCTTTTTGCCACCTTTCATAAGGCGCTTGTTCTTGCCCACCACTGTGGTGCTGCTCAGAGAGCCAAAAGGGCTAGAAGCTTTTTAATAAGAAGATATCCCATTTGTTGATTGTTTGTGCTAGGAACCACTGAGTGGAACTACTGAGCTAAATCCCCAGACCTGTGTAGAAGCTTTTTAATAAGAAGATATCCCATTTGTTGATTGTTTGTCCTAAGTCATGGGCAACTGAGGTTTTGTTCATAAAATTTTCCTACACCAATGTCTTCAAGAGTTCCATCTAATCTCTCTTCCAGCTGGGTCAGCATTTCTGTTTTAATATTTAGATCTTTAATCCATTTTGATTTTAGTTTAGTGCATGGTGAGAGATATAGGTGTAGTTTTAATCTTTGGCAAGTTGGAACCCACTTTTTCCAGCACCATTTATTAAAGAGGCTATCTTTGCTCCAGTGAGGGTGTTTGGCTCCTTTGTCAAAGATGAGGTGGCTGAGTGTGTCTGGAGTTGTTTCTGCATCTTCTAATCTGTTCCACTGTTCCTCAGGTCTGTTTCTTTGCCAGTACCATGCTGTTTTTAATCACAGTAGCTTTGTAGTATAGTTTCAAGTTGGGGGTTGTGATACCCCCTGCCACATCTCTGTTGCCTAGAATTGCTTTGGCTATTCTGGGTCTCTTCTTGTTCCAAATGAATTTGTGGATTGTTCCCTTGAGGTCTATGAAGTATGCTTCTGGGATCTCAATTGGAATTGCATTAAATCTATATAGCAGTTTTGGAAGTATGGCCATTTGCACTATATTAATCCTTCCTACCCAGGAGCAGGGGATGTCTTTACATTTTCTGATATCATCTTCAATTTCTCTTTTCAGAGTGCCATAGTTTTCAGAGAAGAGGTCTTTGGTTTCTTTTGTTAGGATGATTCCTATGTATTTCAGTTTTTTGGATGCTATTGTGAAAGGGATTATTTGCCCTATTTCTCTCTCAGTGAGTCTGTCATTGGTGTAGAGGAAAGCTATTGATTTTTGTATGTTGACCTTGTAATCAGCTACTTGACTGAATTTGATTGTTAAGTCTAGAAGACTTTTGGTGGAGTTCTTGGAGTCTTCTATATAGAGTATCACGTCATCTGCAAATAATGACAATTTGACTTCTTCATTACCTATCTTTATTCCTTTTATCATTTCTTTCTCTTGTCTAATTGCCATGGCTAATGTTTCCAGAACTATATTGAACAAGAGTGGTGATAGTGGACATCCTTGTCTTGTTCCTGATTTTAGTATGAAGGATTTCAGTTTTTGACCATTTGGTATGATATTGGCTGTTGGTTTTTCATAGATGGCTTCTATCAGTTTGAGGTAGAGACCATCTATTCCAATTTTTTGTAGAGTTTTTATCATAAATGCATGTTGGATTTTGTCAAATGCTTTTTCTGCATCTATGGAGATAATCATATGGTTTTTGTCCTTGGCTCTATTGATATAGTGTATTACATTGATTAATTTGAGTATGTTGAACCATCCTTGCATCCCTGGGATGAATCCCACTTGATCAGGGTGTATGATCTTCTTGATGATCTTCTGCATTCTATTTGCCAGTATCTTATTAAGGATTTTTACATCTATGTTCATTAGTGAGATTGGCCTATAGTTGTCTTTTTCAGTTGGGTTTTTCTCTGCTTTGGGGATCAAGGTGATGCTTGCTTCCAGGAATGAATTTGGGAGTATTGCTTCCCTTTCAATTTCATTGAAGAGTTTCAACAGTAGTGGCAGCACTTCCTCTCTAAATGTCTTGTAGAATTCAGCAGTGAAGCCATCAGGGCCCGGGCTTTTCTTAGTTGATAAGTTTGTAATTACATTTTCAATTTCATTGCTTGATATTGGGTTGTTTAGAATTTTTAGGTCTTCTTCGTTCAACTTTGGTAATTCATATGTATCTAGGAATCTGTCCATTTCTTCTGTGTTGTCCATCTTATTGGCGTATAGGTTCTGGAAGTAGGTATTGATGATCCTCTGGATTTCTGCTGTGTCTGTTGTAATTTCACCCTTTTCATTCCTAATTGCATGGATTGGGGCCTTTTCTTTCCTTTTTCTGACAAGGTTGGCTAAAGGTTTGTCAATTTTGTTGATTCTTTCAAAGAATCAACTCTTGGCTTCATTGATTTTTTGTATCATTCTCTTAGTCTCCATTGCATTGATTTCTCCTCTGATCTTTATAATTTCCTCCCTTGTATGAGCTCTGGGGTTGTCCTGCTCTTCTTTTTCTAGAAGCTTGAGGTGCAGCATCAGGTTGTTTAATTGGGCTCATTCTGTTTTCCTAATATGTGTATTCACTGCTATGAATTTCCCTCATAAGACTGATTTCATTGTGTCCCATAGATTCTGATATGTTGTATTGTCATTGTCATTTAATTGAAGGAACTGTCTGATTTCTTCTTTAATTTCCTCTGTGACCCATTGGTTATTCAGAAGTGTATTGTTCAATTTCCACGTGTTTATGAAATTTTTTGAGTTTCTTTTGCTATGGATCTCCAATTTCATCGGACTATGGTCTGATAATATACAGGGGATAACTTCAATTCCTTTGCACTTACTTAAACATGTTCTATGTGTGAGTATGTGGTCTATTTTGGAGAATGACCCATGTGCAGCTGAGAAAAATGTGTATTCTGATTTTGTGGGGTGGAAGACTCTGTGAACATCTGTTAAGTTCATTTGTTCAAGAGTTCGATTGAGTTCTAGTATTTCATTACTTATTTTTAGTCTAGTTGATCTATCTCTTTGTGCCAGTGGGGTGTTGAGGTCTCCCACTACAATTGTATTAGTGCATATATGACTTTTCATGTCCGTTAGTATTTGTTTTATATAGTTGGGTGCATTAGCATTTGGTGCATAGATATTTTTGATTGTCATCTCTTCCTCTTGGATTCTTCCCTTTACAAGGATGTAGTGTCCTTCTTCATCTCTCTTAATCAGTGTTGGTTTGAAATCTACTTGATCTGCAAAGAGGATCGCTACGCCTGCTTTTTTTCAGGTTCCTGTCGCATGGAGTATTGTTTTCCACCCTTTAACTTTCAGTCTATGAGTTTCCTTTTGAATTAAGTGTGTTTCTTGTATGCAGCATATTGTTGGATTTTGCTTCTTGACCCATTCTGCCACTCTATTTCTTCTGATTGGTGAATTGAGACCATTAACGTTGATGGTTATAACTGAAATGTATTGACTTGTCATTGCCATGAGTTTTTCTTTTTGTTGGGTTCTCCCCCTTTCCATTTAATTTCTTGTCATGCCAGATGGGTTCATTCTGCTTTGCTTCCTGGGGTTGTGATCCTCAATGTCTGTTCCTAGGATATTGTGCAAAATTCTTTGGAGTGCTGGTTTGGTATTCATGAAGTTCCTAAGGTGCTCTTTGTCATGCAAGTATCTTATTTCTCCCTCCATTTTGAAAGATAGTTTTTCAGGGTACATCAATCTGGGTTGGAGGCTATTTTCTTTTAGGGCTTGGAATATGTCACTCCAAGCTCTTCTTGCCTTGATGGTTTGTGTTGAGAAGTGTGCTGTGATTCTGATAGGCTTTCCTTTGTATGTGATTTGTTTCTTTTCTCTGACTGCTTGGAGAACTTTGTTCTTCTGTTGAGTTTCTGGAATCTTAACAATTATATGCCTATGTGTAGATTTTTTTTGATCAAGGCTATTTGGAGTCCTATATGCCTCACTTGTCTGTATGTCAAGCTCTTTTCCCCTGCTTGGGAAGTTTTCTGCCATTATTTCTGTGAAGAGATTTTTTTATGTCATCTGCACTCTCTCCTGTTTCTTCATTGAGCCCAATTAGTCTTATGTCATTCTTCTTTGCTTCATCTAGCAGCTGCTGGATTGATTTCTCATGTTCCCTTATCATTTTGAAGCAATTTTTCTTTTCCTGGTCACTAATTGCAATCTTATCTTCTATATCTGAAATTCTGTCCTCACATTGGCTCATTCTGCTGTGTAGACTTTCAATGGAGTTTTTCATGTCCTGGAAATCTATTTGCATCTGTTTTATGGATTCCATTTGTTTCTTATGTTGGGATTCCATCATGTCCCTGAGCTCCTCTCTAGATTTATTAATCATGTCTTGCACTAGGGGCACAATTTCTCCTGTTATCTGAGAAATTATTTCTGATTTCATTTTTTCCAGATCCCCTTTTGTTGCCAGTTCAGTGGGTCCAGGTTGTTGAGTATCAGAGTGTTCCATCTCATTTCCCTTTGGGGTTGCTGTAGGTGATCTGGAAGTCTGGTTTTGAGACTTATTTATGTGTTTTCTCATTTAGACTGGGGTGGAGTGCTGTTAGCACCTGCATAGATTACCTCTTCTGAGCTGGGTGAGGTGGGACAGGGGCCGGGAGCAGAGGTAGGGATGGTGACCCAAAAGCCCTTTCCTCTGGGCTGGGAGCAGCGGGAGTGATGGTGACTGGGAAGCCCCTTCCTCTGGACCAGGAGCAGTGGGACGACTGCTCAGAAGCCCCTACCTCTGGACCGGGAACAGCGGGACTCAGTACCTTGGTCTGGTGGTCTGGTGACCTCTGTGTCTTTGTAGCGTGGAACCAGGTGGCTGCCTGTCTACAGCGGGGTGATTCGGTGTCTTCCGTGTGACTCAGGACCTTGGTAGGGCATGCACAGACCTTCCTGTGTGCAGCGGGCTGATTTTGCCTATTCTGCAAGACTGGGGACCTCGGTAGGGCATGCACAGACCTGCCTGTCTGCAGTAGGCTGATTCGGTGTGTTCTGTGCAACTCAGGACCTCAGTAGGGCATGGGCAGACCTCTGCGTTTAATTTCTTGTTGTGCCTGACAGATTCATTCTACTGGGCTTCCTGGGTTGTGATCCTCATTGTTTTTTCCTAGGATATTGTCTAAAATTTTTTGGAGTGCTGGTTTGGTACTCCTGAAGTTCCTAAGGTTCTCTTTGTCATGAAAGTATCTTATTTCTCCATCATTTTGAAAGATAGTTTTGCAGGGTACATCAATCTGGATTGGAGGCTGTTTTTCTTTAGGGCTTGAAATATGTTGCTCCACGCTCTTCTTACCTTGAGGGTTTGTGTTGAGAAGTCTGCTGTGATTCTGATGGGCTTTCTGTTGTATGTGATTTGCTTCTTTAACTGCTTGTAGAATTTTGTTCTTCTGTTGGGTTTCTGGAATCTTAACTATTATATGCCTATGTGTAGATTTTTTTTTGATCATGGCTAGTTGGAGTCCCATATGCCTCAGTTATATGTATGTGAAGTTGTTTTCCTTGCTTGGGAATTTTTCTGCCATTACTTCTCTGAACGGTTTTTTTAATGTCATCTGCATTCTCTCCCATTTCTTCATTGACTCCGATCAGTCTTATATTATTCTTCTTTGTGTTGTCTAGCAGCTGCTGGATTGATTTTTCATGGTCCCTTGCAATTTCAAAGAAAAATTTCTTGGGCTGGGGATTTAGCTCAGTGGTTTTGCCACCTGCTGTGCAAGTGCAAGGGCCCGAGTTTGATCCCTCATACCAAAAAAAAGAAAAAAAAATTTCTTTTCCTGGTCACTAATTGCAATCTTATCTTCTAAATCTGAAATTCTGTTCTCCCATTGGCTCATTCTGCTGTGTAAACTTTCAGTGGAGTTTTTAATCTCCTGGATATCTGTTTGCATCTGCTTTATGGATTCCATTTGTTTCCTATGTTGGGATTCCATCATGTTCCTTAGCTCCTCTATTTTTTTATCTGTGTCCACTTTAGAGTTATTGATCATGTCTTGCACAATGGACACAATCTCTGGTGTCATCTGAGAAATTATTTCTGATTTCATTTTTTCCAGATCCTCTTTTGTTGCCAGTTCAGGGAGTCCAGGTTGTTGAGTACCCAATTGTTCCACTTAGTTTCCCTCTGGGGTTGCCTTAAGTAATCTGGAAGTATGATTTTGAGACTTGTTTACATGTCTTCTCATTTCAACAGATGCAGCCTGCTGTGCCTTTGTTGAGGCAACTTTTTCTCACCCTGTAGTCTTCAATTCTCAGCAACCCACTGAGCAGCCTTCTCTCTGCTGCCCAGCAGTACACTATTTCCTCGGTTCAGAATAGTGGCCTTCTGGATCCCTGAGCTGACCTGAGCTGTCTGGGTGGGCTTCTGGCTGGGGCATTTGCACACTTGGGATGGTGTCTAGGTGTGCCTCTGGCTAGTGGCACTCTGTACCTGTTGTCTGGGAGGGCCTTTGGGTGGGGACTGTGCACCCCAGTTACTGTGTTGTTTGAGCATGCTTCTGGCTAGGGTTTCGTGTACTTACTGATGGAATTGGGGTGGTCCTCTGTCTGCTGCTTGTGCACATGTGCAGCTCTTTTTCAGGTGGGCCCTTGGCTTGGCCTGGTGTGCCAAAGCCTCTGGGGTCAGGGCAGAGTCCTGAGTGGGATCTGTTTGCAGCCGCACCACTCTGGTCCATACTGCTGCTCCCCCAACTAAGGTGGTCTGGTGTGCCTTTATTGCAGAGATTTTCTTCACTTTTCCAGTGGGCTTCAATTTTCATCAAGGAGCCTCAGAGAGGCTCTCTTTCTGTTCACTTCTGGTCTATCTCTGGAGCTCAGAACAATGTCCTTTATGACCCATGCAACTCTGTGGTGTGGATCCAGGTAATGGCTTGGCACAGCTGTGAGGGGGTCAGTGGGTGCTGTTGGTGCCCAAGCAGCTCACCTGTTTGGTGCTGAAGGTGGCTCTGTTCCTCGGTGCTTGGGGGCAGTGGTATGGTGACCAGAGAGGCTTACCTCCTTGGTGCTGGGTGTGTGTGGGGTGCTCTTATGTAAATTTTTAAAGAGGAGTGTAGCAAATTTTTTCTTCTAGGAAGTTTCTTGAGATTTGTAAAATTTTATTTTGAGGTGAAGGGGATAGAATGGAAGAGATAAAGGTAGGTAGTCAGGAGACAAGGAAAACTAGAATTTTAAAATTGTACTTTAAGAACAACTCCAGCTTCAAGACACAAAAGTTACTCAACACTGGTTTAAATTTTGTTTTTTTCTCTTTTCCCAAGACACAATATGCCTAGGTAATTTCCTTTCACCTACGAATTGGCCTTTACACCTGGGAATTGGGCTTCTTTTCAAAGACCATATCTCAGCTTGAAAGACATATAAATGATTTATATTCTAACATAGCCCACCACATGGGTAACCTGATGGACAGCAGGAATACACAGCCTAGGTCACCCATCTTGAAGACACCCCTATGATCCCATAAATATATCCAACTCCAGATCATATGGTGCTTCTCTCTCTCTTTAGGACACGTACTCAATTTCTTTGAATTTGTGCTTTTAAATTTCTGCCTAATAAGTCCCTTTATGCCTCTTAGTAATGTATCTTGAATTTTTTTTCTTCTATGGGACTCAGAAAACCTACAATTTAATTCTTAGGGTAGAGTGAGTTCAGGAACCTCCTAGGACCCTGGTGACAATGTGATCTGCTTTGTTTTTATGATTCCTCTACTTTGGGCATACAGTAGATTAAAGAAAAGTCTGTTAAGATTTAGGAATGCTGATGTGATTGATATGTCATCATTTAACAGTGGCAACAGCAAAAAACAATTAGCAAGTTACTGAATTAAATTTCATTTATATGTCTTCTGGGAAAAACTGTCAGATTAAGTAACACTCTGGGCTTTTATTGCCCAAGCTACATGAACTCAGTCTGGCTCTCCACAATGAGGATCAAGTAACAAAGTCCTACTTTTACCTATCCATCATTCCTTTGACTCCTTAGAGAACCTTGGTTTTAATTAAGATAAAAATCTATTACTTTGAACTTTCTTGATAATAAAAATCCACCCAGGACCTTAATTAGTGAACTAGAAAATTATTTTTCCATACTCTGTCAAAGGCATGACTTGGTATTGATTGTTTTGAGGATATTCCATTATATTTTTATTTTAGAAATATAAAAAATACAGATTTTTGTAATATCTGGAAAAATGGCTGATTCCAGCTTGTGGGCAGTAGAAGTGAAAAATGAACTGGATCATTTTATTCAGCAGGAAAGTCAGGGAAATGCTCAAAGACCCATTAGGATGTGTTAGAAGAATATTCAGGCCAACCTCCTATTGGCCAAATTGGGCTGTTCTTGCTAATTACTAAGGAGGAAAGTTTACTTTTAAATTGGAAACATCTTTTTGGTCCCTACCCTTACTGAGCTATCACAGTCCTTATTATTAAGAAAAGGACAATCTAATAATTCTGGTGATGTGATAAAATACAAAGCACACAACATCATGCTGTTAGGCAGATAGTTAGATGTTAGTGGCTTGATGGACAAAAGGGGTGGCTCCAAAACAGCATGCATTGCCTATTAATTAAAGAAAGTCTTCAATGTATAATATATTTATAATCATTTGTTAGTTTTCAGACCTAAAATGATCCCACAGAGCACAATGAGATCTTAAGTTACACTTAAGAACACTGTGCCTGTTCCTAGATATTTGGCTACCTGGCCATCTAATTGCAAAACAAGACATACTGCAGTCCTGATCGGCATAGCCTACAGCCCAAGGATATCAGGAAAAGAAATGTACTGTAAAGCCCCTCCTGCCTTGGCCTGGGAGCTGATTAAAAACTATCATTTACAAGTTTCTTATATAATTAAAGCCCCTAAGGAAACTGATCATCTTAAAAGGACAGTAAGGTATTTTGCAATTCCTAAATAACTTCTAAGTAAAATAGTAACAAACATCATAACTATATCAGTTCCCTAGACCCAGTGAGTAACTCTTGGGTGCATAAAAATGTATCCAAACTCACACTCAGTATAGCTGCCTTCATGGCACTGTCTACCTTCTCTCTTAATGTGTAATTCTCTCTTTATCTATGTATTTTACAATCAATCCTACTTAGACCTCTGGATAGCGTTCATCTCTTGACTGAGTTTTCTTTCACCAAGGGTACAAAGAAGCGAGGACCAAGGAAGCAAGGGCTGGGTTCTGCACTGCATCAGCACCTGGCTTCCATGTAGCAATGCCGGCAGTGTTTCTGCCAAAGATCTTTAACTTGAATTTAATCAAGAGTCTAATTATGGCTTATTTTCTAGTTTATAGAAAAAAGAAATGGTAGCACATAAATTTAGTAATATCACTAGAAATGTTTCACAGAAATTTCGAATGCAGGCCGTTTTATAAGACAATAGGCCTGGTTTTTCCAAAATGCATATGCCATAAAAAAAGAGATTAAAAAAGATTCGATGTAAAAGAACAGCAATGCTTGAACTTTGATTAGATCTAGATTTTAACAAAATGTTTAATTTCAATAAACACCAAAAGAAAACTTTTAGCTAACTTTGAGTGCTATTAGGGAATTACAGTTAATTTTCTTAAGCATAACTGTGGTATTGCTGTTGTGATAATATTCTTTCTTTCAGGAGTTGAAACCTCCAATAAGGCATCATCAGGTCTCTAAGTTATAGATAACAGAAAAAGCAAATATGGCAAATTATCAATAATTGTTGAATTGAGGTTTCCCAGAAAAATTATTTTTAAACGTTTTGTTTTTGGTGTGGTTGGGAATTTTAGCCTTTGCAGACATCTTAAGTAGAAGATCAATGTGGAAGCAGTGTAATGAAGGTTAAGACCTTGGTCTGGGTTGGAATTCTGAATCCCCTACCTTTTTTCCTTTAACTATGCTAAGGCTCAGTTACCACATCTGTAAAATGGGAATAGCAGTAATATCTGCTTCAGAGAGAGGCTGAGAGAATTAACTAAGATAAAATACATAAACAAAGTGTTTAGCACAGTGCCTGGCACATAATACTCGCTAAGTAATTATTATTTGTTAGTATTACTTTTATAGTTTTTGTCTATATGAGCTCTATTATCCATCAAAAGCTGTTGTACCAATCTTGGACATCTTCTCTTTGCATTTTGTTTTTAGAACTCTGCACTTCACAATGGATCTTTGTTACAGCTAAGTTACTATCCAATATCTGTACAGTGATCTCAAAGGCTACTGTCATAGTAGGGAATATTGGGAGACAGAAATCTGTGGACAAGAGATAGAAGCAGAAATCCCCCCTGAGAGACCTCACACCCCAGTGAAGGAGTTGGGTGAGGGGCTGGGAGAGGAACTGCAGTGAACAGGTCACAGCCGGCTCTGGCAATAGACTCCAACCCAGAAACGCTGTTGAACAGTCTCCTGCTGGAGAGCTGGCTGGAGACTGGGGATCAGAGAGCATTCTTGACAGGGGACTCTGCCACCCACAGTGACTCCCCGCTCAAGCTAGGATGACTTGAGTCAGGCAGATTTTGATTTGCTTGCCTTTGGACTTCCCTGTGTGAGTCCTTCATTCAAATTCTGAGAGGAGACATATCTTTTCCTCTCCTTTTCTCTTTCTGGATCATTTGATGGCACTCATCTTAATCCTGTCCCAATTTATGGTCATTGGCAGTTTATTTCACGTAGTGTTACTTCATCATAAAACTTTAGTCTTCCTAAAGTGATTTGAAAAATTGGTGTATAGGAGAAGAGAAATAAAGTCTCATTTTCAAGGATAATTTCATGTTTCACTGTCTAAAAATGCTAATTTTAAAAAATCATGGTTTAGTATTGAATAGAGCTTCAATTTTCTAACAGAAGATAATGCCAAAGTTAGGTTTTATGATTTAAATTTTCACTTAATGCAAAACTTTCCTGGAACAGAGGAAATGCCTAAATCAAGGCAGAGTCACATTACTCCTTACTTTCAGCTTTTCACCAGTGGACTGGTGACAAAGACTGAAGGATAAATAGATTGTGTGAACGTGGGCAAATTATTGAGGCTAAGTTTGTCTACACATCAAAGGGTGCACGTGGGGACAGGGAGCACTCATTGAGCTGCTGCAATGTGGATCAGTTCCTTTTCTTCTTTGGTAAATTCCTCTTTTCTATACTGTCGCTTGCCCAGTGGAAAGGCTTGGCTTTATTGGTGTTATTGGGTATGCTGTCAACTTCTGTGTTAGTATTTCAACACACATCAGTTATGTCAGGAAGGATCATCATTTGGGCCTTATCAAATCCACCAGATTCCAGGATCTGGCTAGGATACACGAGTACTAAGGCTGCCCTTCTCAAGAAACCAACATTCTAATCAGACAAAAAAAGAGAAAAAAATCTCTGAGAACATCTTTCTTTTACCTTTTCTCCTTCTATCTACGTTATATGTGGCAGATAAATATCTTTTGGGAATGCCTAAGAGAGGGAAAATTTCTTTTTTTGTTTCTCTGACTATTCTCTATTCTGTGTTTGAATCTTGCTTTTATAGTAATAAGCCCCTTTACGAAGCATTTGTACAGGTGGATTTAGTTCCATAAACTTGTCCTGAAACTGAGACTTCCAGTTCACCTCTGTAAGTAGTAATCAGTATACTTACAAATTTCCATTTATTTCTGATGGTGACACTTTTGTTTATTTATTTTAAAATTTTAATCCTTTTAATTTGTATTGTTCAATGGCATTAATTACATTCACATTGTCATGCAACGACTACTACCATCCATCTCCAGAAGTTTTTCATTTTTTCCAACTGAAACTGTACCTAAGAAACAATAACTCTCCATTCCTCTTTCCTCATTCCCCAGCAGCCATGATTCTACTTCCTGTCCTATGAATTTGCCTGTTCTAGTTAGTTCATATAAGTGGAATCATAATTATTGTTCTTTTGTTCCTGACTAATTTCATCTTACCATGTGTCATAGTTCCCTTCCTTTTTAAGGTTGAATAATATTTCATTATATGTATATACTTCATTTTGTTTATCCATTCACTTGTTTTTAGACACTTGGGTTGCTTTCACCTTTTGGCTATGATAATGAACGTGTTTTGCCTATTGCTGTGCACATGGGATATCTCCTCAAATTCCTGCTTTCATTTCTTTTAGGTATATATCAAGAAATGGAATTGCTTGATTATATGGTAAATCTACGTTTAACTTTTAAAAGAATCATATCATTTTCCCTAGCAGCCACACCATTTTATATTCCAATCAGGAAAACACAAGGATTCTAAACTCCCCATATTCTCAATCTTTATCATATCAATATTTATTTATTAGACATGTTCATGGGTGTGCGATGATATCACATGTGCTTTTGATGTGGATTTCTAACAGTGGTGTTGAACATCTTTTTATATACTTGTTGGCCATTTATATATCTTTTTTTGAGAAATGTTTTTTTAAGTCCTTTGTCCATTTCTGAACTGGGGATTTTCATTGTTCAGATACACTTTTGAAAGCAGTGCCAAGAGCTGCTGTGGTGAGAGGAAAGAAAGGGTGAGTGGAGTAAGAAGGACAGAAGCAAGAGAAGAAAGGAGTGGGGAGAATGAGAAAGGGCTGGAAAAAGCTTCTGCAGTGTGGGGCACAAGGAAAGCAGCCCTTTAATTTTTTTATTCAGCAAATATTTATTGAGCACCGGCTGTGTGGTCTTACTTCTCCAGCCAGGTGTCCCTGTTTACATGTGTGACTCAGTTCCCCATTCTGGTTCTCTGACTGCAGTGACCCTATGGCCTCCAGGAGCCAGGGCAGGGAGTAGTTAAGCCCATAGGCTCTGTGGTCAGGCAGAGTAGGCTTTGAGTTCTTAAAGTGGAGCATGCCTGCCTTCGGACAAATTATATCACCTCCCTGAGCCTCACCTTCCCCATTATAAAATGAGGGCAGAACTAGAAATAAAAAAAAATAAGTAAAGTGCATGGCAAGGGACAGCACAGAGACATGTGCCTGAGTCAGCCAGAGCAGCTTTTGTCCTCTGAGAAGGCCATTCTGGCCTCTTTCTCCTTCTCCACATGCAGCTTCAGTCTCAACCTAGGCTGTTCCCCTGAGGGTCTGATTTATGGAATCACGGATACTTTTAAAAAGATGGACTTGGGTTCCCTTTTCCCTGGCTGGCAGCATGGAGGCTGCAGGATGCCTGGAGTTACCGTAGAAGTAAACCAGCAGGAGTTTGTCAGAGCTCTGGCAGCCTTCCTCCAAAAGTCCGGGAAGCTGAAAGTCCCCAAATGGGTGGATACAGTCAAACTGGCCAAGCATTAAGAGCTTGATCCCTGAGAAGACAACTGGTTCTACATGCAAGCTGCTTCCACAGCAGGGGACCTGTATCTCCAGGGTGGCACTGGGGTTGGCTCCATGATCAAGATCTATGGTGGACGTCAAATAAATGGCGTCATGACCAACCACTTCAGCCAAGGTTCCCAGAGTGTGGCACGCTGAGTCCTCCAGGCCCTGGAGGAGCTGAAAATTGCAGAAAAAGACCAAGATGGAGGCCATAAGCTGACACCTCAGGAACAGAGAGATCTGGGCAGAATCACCAGACAGGTGGCAGTTGCCATCAAGAAGCATTAGAACAAAGAAGGCTGGGTTAATAAATAGCCTCATTCATTTAAAAAAAAAAAAAAGATCGACTTGGAAGCTGGGACAACAGAAAGAAGGAGAACCAGGTGGCAGAAGCTTTTGCTTTGCAACCGTGGAGAAGAGCCAGGAAACTGAACCAAGAGACACGTGAGCCAGAGAGTGGCAGAGGGACTGGCCTGGTAAGGGAGGCCACTGGAGCCTGGTGCTGGTCCTGTGAGCTGATGTGTTTCCAGCCTGGCACTATCACAGTAACAATTATAGGGTCATAATATGTGTAACATCTTACTTTCCTGAGAAATTATTTCAAACCGAAATTCCAGGGCCAGCACATAAACTGGCTCATTCTTCTACAGGGAGCTTATGAGGCTAACCAGCGAAAACTTTCAAGTTCCTCCCATCTATTCACATCAGATACTGTATCTTCCATCCTTTTCTTTGGACTCAACAAATGTGTGCCTTCCACCTGTGCCCTTCCCTCATCTCCAGAACTTGCATTGTTCATTATTCCTCTCCCCTGGATCTTCACTCTCTGCTCTCTATGAACTCTTTTCCATTTGACCTTTAAAAATGTTCAGCTGTCCTTTGTTTGAAGATATAAACAAAAAATCTTTTCTGAATTTTTGCCCATTGCTAACTGCTGCTGTTTCTTTTTTGCATTACAGAACTGCCCTTGACAGTATGGTCTACATAAGGAGTCTTTTATTCACTTTCCACAGAAATCTAGCTTTTGTCTGTTTCATGAAATCACTTCCTAAGTGACCCATTCAGTGGGTATTTTCTTTGTTTATATTTTTGCACCATCTGGTTCTATTGACTAATCTGTCCTTTTAAGATGTTTCCCCTTTGTATTCACAACATTACACATTTTTTTCTACTTCTCTACCCATTTTTTTCTAGGGTATTCTCAGACTCTATTATTATTTTTAAAAATACTAATTTCTTTTCAATCTCAGAACTTCTATATAGAAGTAGCATTTTGATCCAGAAAAAGGAGAATGATGGTGGGTTGGAAGATGGATTGAAGCTGTGTTTGCATGCACTTCAGCTTAAGAAAACATAAATTGCTCTAGGCAAAGGCTTAAGTGAGAATAAGGTAGACTAAAGTGCCCTATCCTTAGAACTGTTACTGGACACCTAAACTACTGCCAGTTTACTGATTATAAACTAATACCTAAAGATCTAGAAAACCAAATATATACTCAGGGCTGAGAGAATTGATATGAGCCCTGTTAATAATTTGGCTTCGTTTAATAGGCACATATGTAGAGCTAATTGCAAAACCGACAGCAAGTATTACTTCTCCCAGTGTCACATCCCCTCTGTTTTGAGTGATGAGTGCTTCCCTCCCAGTGACTCCCAAGCTCTTCCCCATCTCTTCTGTCTTCTGAACAAATACAGCTGAGTTGTCCAGTTCCAGAGTGGGTCTCCCTTTCTCCTAGTTCCACTGCAAAAATCATTAATAGCAAGCCCCAATCCTACAAAAAGTCCCTGTCTATTCCCTCTGATCTGGATGCCCCAAGATTTCTCATGGTGCATGTTTTTCCTGGTCGTAGTAAGTTGAACAAACCTAAGACAGCTGGTCAGCACTTGTGCTCTTGTTAATCTTTATTGGATTGGCCTTACTGCTATAGTTCTCAGTCCTTACTCATATTCCAACTACCCAGAACATCTCCACTTACTTGTTTCATCAGTGACTGGCATAAAACATATCCACAATGGAACTCATCCTCTTCTTCTCCTTATCTGTTTTGCTTTCTCGTTCTCTTCTATTGGGTAATGGGCCTGTTATCTATCTAGTTTTTTTTAAAAGTCAATATTTGGGAATTCTTCTAGAATCCTTTCTTTTTTATCTTATTTATCACCAAGTCCTGTGAATTATGTCACTTAAATATGCTCCAAATATCTTTCATTTCATCTTTATCTTTCATGGGATTAAATGCCTATCTTCATGGGATTATATCTTTATCTCTTCATACCTAAAGTCCCTCTACCCCACCTCAGAATTCTCTTATTCAAGAACTAGGGCTCTGTCATTTGATGTGAGTAACTTTTGTTAAATGCATACAATAGTCCTTAAACTCGCTAGCTTTGTGGGTTAAAATACTCCTACATTTTGTGGAAGGCTGTTGACGGTGTCTTACTGATGTCAGTTACACAAGGAGAAACATAACTCTCACATTAGAAACACACACACACACACACACAAAGATGAAATACTTTAGTTGAAATGTGGCTCATTTGCTTCTGCCCATGAAGGTGTTGATGGAGTTTAATTCTTTTGCTAAAACCAGCACTGAAGCTGGGAGGTGGTTTTGACACTTCTAGTGTCCTCGCTGTGGATATCTCAGAGAGGTACCAGCACCTCTAAGACTCAGGGCAAAGCTTCAATGGAACTGTCTGAAATTCGTGGGTTGTATGCTTAGGTGACAATGACCCTAATGTTTCTTTATGTTAAATTTCTTTCTGTTCTACTTTAGAATAAAGTGAGTTGTCATCAAAGCTTTGCTTAATGTATAAGGGAAAGGGTTTGTGTCTATTTCTGAGTCAGGATATAAAGGGGATCTAAGGGGGAAAAGGGAGAGGGACACCAGGAATCACCTGTTTAGCCTTACGGGATTTTACTCTAGAATTGGGCTTTGTTAAATGAAGAGACGTGGGATTCTGTGATTAAGCTCTTAATGAACGCCTTCATTTTTCATTAAGATAAGGTAAGTCCTAGCCTAGGAAAGGACTTTTATGCCCATTGCAAGCCTATTTTAAAACTACACATTCTATACTTCCATACTGCCTTACACACACACACACACACACACACACACACACACACACACAGACACACCATGCTAAGGTTTCATAACAGCATGTTTTTATTTTTTCTGTACCAATTTTTCCTCAGTTTTACTGTGGCTACTTTTATTTTCTCTCACAAACTTTCTTGAATGTTTTGGGAAACATGACCATTGACAGTTTAAGAAGTATACCTGATAATTTCTATTCTCAAAATAGGACTGACTTTTTACTTTTGGGAAGAGAGGCCAGGGCAACATCTTTGGCTGATTTGTGCTAGCCCTGGATTAAGTGACTGCCTAGGGCGTGTGAGAGTAGGTGAACCACGGCAGTGCCCACTTGATCCATGTGGTAGAGCAGGGGGGAAGAGCATTTTCCAGATGCTGTAAGAAGTTACTGTTCTTAGAAGAAGGGCAGGATTCTAGACAAGTAGTAATTTGGGCTCTTTCTTCTCTTCTGAAATAAAATGGAATTTTATTTAACTTATGCCCTCAAAATCCAACATACACTTGTTGGACTGAATGATGCCTCTATTGGCCGCATCTTACAACGAACTTTCTCATTTAGAAAAAAGGGGAATGTGCTTCACAGGAAAATCAGAATGTGCAGAAGTGCAGGAAAGAGCTCTAATTATTGTCCCCAGAAAAGAGTGGCTACTACTATCTGAGGTGAGCAGTGAGAAGTAGAGGTCAGGTAGGGGTAATTTCTTCTTTCTTTCTAGGGCCAACTATATGTACTGAATGTGAAATTTGAAGGCTCTTCACAGATTTGATTATGTCTTTGGCTCTAGTTTTCCAATTACAGTATATCACGTCATCTGACAGCTGACTTTTTAAATATTCTATGTACTTTATGAATCTACTTCATCCTGATATAGGGGAAGAGATGCAGCTCCCAAACCTGCTAGGTATCTGAAACTAGAGTTTGTGTTCTCTAAAATCAAAGAATGAATTCTAGGAACAACGGAGGTTAAGAGTAGGAAAAATTTATTGGGAGAAAGAAAGATTCTGCCTAAGAGAGACAGAAGAAAGACTGGAAAGTGGGTTGCCTGCCCACCCCACTTTCCAAAGATATTTTATACAGCAAAGCCATGTCGTAAGGTCGGTACAAAGAGGGACAAAACTATAAGACCCAATGGAAATTTACAAGATGGGCATGAGGTGGGACAAAACCATGACCAATCAATAAGATTATAAGTACAATCACCCAGGTAATATTGATTAAATGGGGATCAGATGGGAAGAAAAGTCAAATACAAGGAATTTCCCATTTAGAATATCAATCACTGCTATCCATCTCTAGGGGAAGTAGTGCCTGTTCTTTTTATAATGCTAACCAGTGAATGTGCCTCAACTGTTCTCCATGTTGGCTCCTGGAGGGCTGGTGCCTTATGGGAGGCCCTGTCTAACTGCCTAAAAGATAACTTACATATCTACATATCCCACATATCTACAATAATCCCACCCCTGCTTTCATGGCACACTTGTAATTGCTCTCTTGGATTTCTACTGTGCCATTGTTTAGTAAGTGCTGTACTGCAGCAAGATACCATCTGTGTTTCTATGGTATGCTTTTTATATATTGATTTAAAAAACATCCCATGCAGTTAATACTAAGTTTTTAAAGCAGGTCCTATATGTATGTTTCTACCTTGCAAGATGTAAAAGGTTAATTTCAAGTTAGCCAGACTTTTTCAGGTTCTCATTAATGGGGTCAGTTTCTTTTTAAACTGCTGAACTTTTCATGTTTCTGGGTTTCTGTGGGTTCATGCTGAGTTAAAAGAAATTTCATGCCACCATTTATTCAACGATTTTACTTTTCCATTTTTATTTAATGTAGCAGAAAAAGCACAGAATTTTTCAATCATGAAAACCTAAAACATCAAAGGATATTTGATATTCATAGCTTGAATTTCATGATTCCAGGGGAAACACTTTCTTAATGAAAATGATCCAGAATGGGGTCCCAGAACATGCAGCAGTGGAACCACTTCTGCAAATATTCAAATAGCTGCTCCATTATGTTTGTGAATTTATACTCAACATTTTAATTTGTATTTAAGAATGGTTTGGGGCTATTATCATCTATGAGTATTTATTTTGCTCAAAAAGAAAGCAGAAGACTTTCTGATCAGAATTACCAAATATATAATGATATCAATTTCCTCTAGGAAATGGTTCCAAGGGGTCATCACTTGAGAAGAAGAAAAGCAAAAGCCATGGGTGAAAGATATTTTCCATCATAAATGTTTTTATATTTAGGAATACATAGAGAAAAACCAGGGTTCTACCCTTTGTACTAAATTGCCTGTTGTGAAATTAGAATCAGCCCCATCCCTATGTAAGGTCTCTTTAGCAATTAAGAGAAGCAGGATTCTCCAGAATCCTTCCTTTCCTATCCTGAGGCTGGGTTAGAGCCACCAGTGACAGGAGTCTGGGTAGCAGAAGCAGAGTGGCCATTTTTCTTTCATGTGGCTCTGAAGGCAGATGAACATGTGGAGTGAGAAGTAACTGCTCAGTAGGCTTCTTGTAAAGTATACAAGTCTGTGTTTTAGGCTGAAGTTTTCAGCAATAAATTTCCTATCTTTTCTTGGAATGTATAGCTAGAGTGACTTCTGTTTTCCAGACTTGCTCCTGACTTCATGCTGGTTACTTCAATCTTGGTGAGTATCAGACCTTCTCACTCCCCCATTATTTGTCTACATGGATGTGAGAATACTCTAGGACAGAGGTGGTGAACCTATGGCACATGTGCCACCATGGGGTCTTTGAATCATTGAAAACTCTAAAAGGTTCACTGTCACTGCTCTAGGATGACAGCAGAACTTAAAGGAGGCTCAAGAACTAACACCTAAAGTTGCTGATGAAAGTTGGAGAATAAATATGAAATTGGAGGATGGCAGCTTGAGAAGGACCAAGGATGGTGTGGGCTTGTACAGAAAATATTTTTATGTTTCTGTGCCACCCAAGACTGTGACTTCTGTAACACTTGCCTCTCTTAGAAGGAAACTGTAAGGATAGAATTTTCTATTTGCTAAGAAGGAAATTGTGCGGATAGTATAAATGCCAGAGGGAGAGAGGGGAGAGAGAGAGGAGAAAGAAGAGAGGAGAGGGGAGGGAGGGGAGGGGGAGAGGGGACCTGAGAGGAGAGAAGAGAGAAGGGACAGAGGAGAGGGAAAAAGGAAGAAGGGGGGGAGGGAGGGAGGGAGGGACAGAGAGTTTTCTGGAGAACAGAGGCATTCTTTTCTCTGGGTCTCAAGCTGTGCAGATGTCAGTCTCACTTAAGCTGAAGGCTGGGTTAACTTGGGCTTCTGGGGCCATCTCCTTTGATTAGTCTGTCTTCCTGGCTGACCAGCAGGCAGATAAGCACACAGCCTAGGGGCTTGGGATTCGAGAGGGAAGGTAGCAGAAGGAAGGAGTTGTGGGATGGAGTTGTGGGAATCTCTTCCTGATTGTATTTATTTCTAGAACTCTTCCACCCAAGAGGATCCTGTGAATCCATTTCTTTTCCTCAGAGTGAAGCAGGAGCAAGAATGAAACTGGAGACTATAGAAATTCACTTCAAGAGTCTAGGCAAGGATGGATCAGGGAGAATTCTTGCTGTGATGTGTCTGTTGATGAATTGGGAAGGAACTTGACCTTCTTAATGGCTTCTGTACTGTGATATTACCGGCTGTGCTTTATCAGAGGCACATGCCCCTGGACATTCTGTTTGTTTCCTGTTTTGCTTAGGTAAGTAATGTCCTTAATGATCATGACAGGATCCATAAATTTAACTTTAAAAAGATTAGATGCTGGTTATTATGGTTTCATTGCTCTTGGTATTTTGATGAAGAAGGAATTCTTAACAAAGAGTGGGAAGCAATAATGCTCTTTGGGCTAAAATCATTCATTTTCTAAATGCTTATGTAAAGGAAAGACAAAAAGATATACCAGGTAAACTTCATATGCTCTTTGGTAGTTTTCACTTTTGTTCCTGTCTTATCTTGACTGGAGTTCTTAGAAATCAAATGTACCACTTGTGAAATTAATTTGTTTTCCAGAATTTAAGGCTTAAAACATTTTCTCCTCTTTGGAGAAAGAAATGGAATTTGCCTCCCATTGACATTTATTCTGTCTTGGTATCTGCTCTTGTCAACAGAAGTCAGAGTAGACTAGACTGAAAGTCACAGTTTGTGAGATTTGGAGCCTACCACTAGGTAAATTCAGTCTTAGTATTTTCAGTGTCATGATGAAAACACTCATATAACTACCCATTGTTAAAGAAAAGTTTTAAAACCCTTAACAGTTGAATTCTGATTAAATTCCTTAACAAAGGAACTTCAAGTAGAGATATCCTGCTCTTGATAAGTGGTCATAAGCAAAAAAACTTTTGATCTAAGGCCCATTCCTTCCTTCCAAAGAGTTCATCTCCTCTAAAAGATATACATAGACCTCCTTACAATCTCCCTATCTAAAGGTAAAAGTAGAGAGTGAGAGCAGGGGTAGAGTATGGTGGCCTTGTAGGAATTGCAATTGTTAACATACAATTTTAAATTCAATGTAAGTAATCCCAGGATATCAGAAAGGAAAAGGACATTCTTCTTTTGGGGTATGGGAGTTGGGGGGATAGAACTCAGGACCTTGGGCTTGCAAGGCTGGCACAGTGCCGCTGAGCTTAATCCCTGGCCCCAAGGAAAAGGACATTCTTTAGATAATCATATGTGCGGCCTAGACCCCTTCATCTTCCTCCTCCTCCTCCTCCTCCTCCTCCTCCTCCTCCTCCTCCTCCTCCTCCTCCTCCTCCTCCTCCTCCTCCTCCTCTTCTTCTTCTTCTTCTTCTTCTTCTTCTTCTTCTTCTTCTTCTTCTTCTTCTTCTTCTTCTTCTTCTTTTGTTATCAGGGATCGAACTCGGGACCTTGCGCTTGTGAGGCAGGTGGATAGACCCTTTCTTCTTATTCTCAAACCCTAATAAAACCCTGAAATCTCTTACCCTGACTGCATCTGCTGTCCCCCTTGGCCGCTATCCTAATCCTGATCTAAATCAACTCTTGTCTTCTTCACTCCTTGTTTGTTGGTAAATTCTTTTACTGGCACACCCCACTGGTCCTCCTACTTCACTCCTTTGACCTTCTCCCAGGGCAGTCCTACCATTTCTTTGCAGTCATGACCATTGGTTCCTTCTTCCATGACCCATTAAACTTTGCCCATAATACATTAAGTGGATATTTACTGAATGTAGCCACATGTCACTATCATGATTGTCATCGGACACACCAGGGTGAAAAACAGACACAGGATCTCTCTCTGTCTGGGTCTCTCTCTCATCATCTTGTGAAGAGACTAGAAACTTTTTATCTCCTTTTCTGTCAGCTCAGACAGACCAAACAAAGCAATGATTATAAAAGATATATGTTCTATAGTTAAGGAAGTATAGCAGGTCCATTTTAGCACATAATGGAGACAAATAACCAAGTGTAGGGAGTTATAGAAGGAAGTGATGGGTAAGTTGAAGTCCAAAGAATAAGGATGTAGTAGTTAGAATAAGGAAGGGGCTATGCATGTCAGGCACAAAGAAGAGTTAGAGGGTTTAGAAAAGACTGACAGTAGACCTAAAAATGATTGTATATATATTTTAGACACCCTCTATGTAATTTGTACCACATGATATCCTGATGCTGTCGGGACATACATGAGAAGGTAGGGACAGGGGGTCATAGGCAGGAAAAAGGATAAAATAGGATCTCATCAATCTTTATTAAAGAAATTAATAGGAAATCTTACTAAAGGCAGCTTTTGCCTCTGCAGTTAGACTGTAGCAATTAGAAAGACAAAGGTAAAGAGGAGAGGGAAACCAGATCTGAGAATCACTAGGTAACTCTAATTAACAGGTAATTCTAATTAACATAAGAATTTAGTGAGAAGAGTCACAGGCAAAACAGGGATGTAGCCAGGAACATGAAAGGCCAGGGTAACCAGCCCCCTCAATGCAAAGGAGATATGGGGCAGCCATCTAAGGACTCTTACTTCATATATAAAACACACATGTCCCCTTTACTTAATCATTAACTCTAAGTTACCTCTCTACAAGCCTACCCCATCCATCACAAAAGGACAGGAAGAAATCAAATCAAATGGGCAGAAGAAATGTAGATAGAGGTGCTCAGGTTAGGATCAAAGACAGCCAGAGAGTCGATCAGGTGTTGACAACTTCTAGGTACCTACACGGGGAGTGGGAAAAATCACTAGTCCTAAATAAAAAGGAGCCGAGGACAAAAATTCTCAGGTATTCACTTCTGATGCTCCCTACTTTTCCAGAATAGCTATCTTTCTTTTTTACCCATCTTTTTTTCCCCAAATAAACCACCATCTTTTATATTAAACTCTGTCTCTTTAATTCATTACTGAAGCTGAGAGTTTATGATCCTGGCAGGATCCCCGTAACTGCCTCTTCCAGCAGAGCAGTGGTGTGGCATGGTGTGAGGTGGCATGGTATGGTGTGGTGTGATATACACTCCTCTCCCAGACGTGACAAGAAGTTGTGTTGGAGGTGCACATTTCTTCTTCCTTTGGCTGTGCTATGTGATTATTTGTGTCCCTGAAATTAATGATGATGCTTGATATTGAGTAAGATCTCTGATTCTTGTGAGTCTGATGTGACAACCTGATATAGCAGTTGTGAAAAAGCACTGCTAGATCTCCTCCTACAGGAAGCAGAATTGACTGACAGCCTTAGCTGTCTCTCTTCTGAATCTATCACAGTGTTCATCCAAGGCCACGCTCCTCCAGCTGGCTGCCAGCTAATAACCGAGCATGGTGGGGCCATGAATGCAAGCCATTCCAATAGGATGTATGACTTCCCTTTTGGGTAACTTGGGCTTAGGAGCTCTCTAGGATTCTGGCGAGATTTTTGTAGAATTTCAGAGTCTGAGAATTTTCTACCCAATCTGTTTTTTTCCCACATGTATTGGACCTGCTCTGTGGTCTAAAGATTCTCCTTGCCACCAGGAAAGCCAGCTTTGGCTTTCCTGAAGGAAAAATAAAATCAATAGAGAAGCAAGGCAAGGGTGATATCAGTTGGGGAGCCCAAATTAGCTACAGTAATGGCAATCATACATTATTTCTCTAACCTGCAAGTTTCCCCCAGGAAGAAGCCCTATGAGAACTACAGAGGAGCTGCTTCCTGAACTGGCATAAAGAAATAGATCTGTGAGGCAAAATATGTGGACTTTGTCGGTAAATATACTAATCATATCTCCTGGTGCAGAAGCATGGTTGACTGATGGTCCCACTATCCCATCTCTGATCCACTGCTGAGTTTATGTCAAGGCCACATATTCTTTGGGATGTCACAAGGTAGTTTCTGACCCTAGTGGAGATATGGTACAGACCCATCTCTGTGGAATATGGGACTCCTCTAATGGCTAATTTTGTCTCAAGGGCTCTCCATAGTCTTGGCCAAGACATTCTTAGAGCTATTCTGAAGCCTGAAACTTTTTCTACCCAATCTTCTTTCCTTTTCTTTATTCTTTCATAGATGTCAGACCTACATTAAAATCTGAAGTCTCTCTCTGGCTACTCCTGCTTCCTTATATTTATCATTTAGCCATCTCAAGTATTTCCCTAATAAATTTCCTGTACATTGTGATAGTTAATTTTATGTCAGGTTGACTAAACTAAGGGATGCCCAGATAGCTGACAAAGTGTTATTTATGGGTGTATCTGTGTATTTCTGGAAATGAATATCATTTGAATTGGTAGACTGAGTAAAGAAGATTGCACTCACTGATGTGTGTGGGTATCAGTGATCTGTTGATGGAGGAAGGTTGAATTCACTCTCTTCTGTGCCAGCTTGATCACCCATCTTCTCCTTCCCTCATACATTCTACCAACAGAAAGCCTAGTTTTCAGGCCTTTGGACTCAGACTGAATAATATCACCAGGTTTCCTGTTCATGGAACTTATCTGCCTCTATAATCATATGAGTCCGTTCTCATAATAAATGTTCTCTTATCTATTGTATTGGTTCTGTTTCTCTGGATACTCCTGACTAATACATCCACCTACATCCATCTTGGATCTGTTTCTTTGAGGGCCCGAACTAACAGAGATCTACATGTCTGTGGAATCGAAAAGAGCAGAAACAATGTACTAAAGAGTGAAAATGGAGGTGGAGAGGGTCAAGAGGACCACATGGTGGCCCTCTGCCATGTAAAGCCATTTGGAGATTATTCTCAGGTCATTGTGGAGCCAAAGAAAGACTTTAAACAGATGAGTGATAGGTTTAGAATAATTACTCTGGTTACAGTTTAAGGAATGAATTGAGAGGGAGGTAGCTTGAAGATGCATATATTGTAGTTGGCCTGATCAGTGACAATGGGAGCCTGGGTGGGAGTTTATGGATAGTAAACAACCTGAAGGCCAGAATCCAATTTTGCTGGTGTGGCTGAACTCACACTGTGGTAGCTATTCAACAAATGTTTGTTAGGAATATTTAGTTTTCTCCTTTTTTTGAGAAATAAAAATACATTTAAAAATATTCTTTACCTTTTTGAAGTATGCATTTATGTAAGCCTAAAATCAATTGCTCTTCTCCCACTGAGTCATCAGCCTAAGTGGAGGGCCATTTTAGTAAATTGTCTCTGGTCACTGTTCTTTGGGATTCCGAATGACTTTCCTTTGTGAAGCTATGCTGTTTGGGTACTAGTTCTGACTTTAAAAAAGTTAGCTATTACTTTCCATCTCAAAAATCAATTTAAGTTTTATTCTGTCAGATATTCCAGAAGATATTATTTGTACATTAGGTCTTTTTCATTTTAATGACAAAAGAGATGTAAAATGTCAAAGAGAAGTATCTGATAAGAAAAAAAAAATAAACTAGCATTTATCCTTATAATGGACACCTTTGAATACTTACAAGAGCACAATGATAGGTTTCTCATTAACAACTCTGAAAGCAGAGATGGCTTCAAGGGTGTGTAAACTATGTAGCTGAACAAAGTCCCCAGCTTGGAAGAGCTCCACATCCTCTTGACTCCCAAGTGGTTCACATCACAAAATTATTAGTAATTAAGAAAAAACTCCTCATTATAAAAAGTATTAGTAATTTTTCATTTTGTATTGGGCCATAAATTATGTAGATGGTCCTACCTGCAAGACAGGTATTATTATCCTTAATTTGTAGGTAATGAAATTCAAATTTGGAGAATTTAAGCAAGTTGCCTGAGGACACACAGCTGATAAATTACAGAGGGAGGGCTTGTGTTCAAAGCTCTTGCTTTTCCTATTGTATTTGTATCCTTCTTTGTGTGACTCTGTCTAGAATAGATGTGAGATTAGCCTACTTTTATTAGCCTACTTTCCTGTGTTAGTTTGCGCTCAGTGGAAGTACAATGAATTAGAAACTCAGAGCTTTTGAATACAAATAGTGTGCCTTCCATTACATGGATGACTTAAAGACTCTGCATCATACTATTTAGGACTTCATTTTCATGGATCATGGAATAGTGGAGTTGGAAGGCACCTGACAGGCCTTCTTTATCTGGCAGTGGGTGGCCACCTAAGCTGTGTTAGTAACACAGTTGTTCTTAGCTCTGAGTGAACCTTGAACCACCAAGAAGATGCTGCTACCTCTGTTCCACTGCTTCGTCTGGAATAGTTCTCACCTGGTGTAGTAGTCTGGACTGAGAACCATTGGAATCATGTATTCCCAGGTGAGGAGTCTCTCCTTCAGCCTGTAGACTTTGCAATATATCTTTTCTCTCTTTCTGCAAAGCCCTTTTCTGGGGTTTTGTCCGGTTTGATTGGTCAGATACTTCTTTTCTCCATGATGTTTCCAAGTTTATCAATTGAGTTCCCATGCTAACCCCTAAGAATTTTTTCAATATCTGAAGTGTAAAGTTCTGGTTTCCAAAAGTTTAATTCAGTGTAGTAGATAAAGATAAATTGTTGGTAAAAATGAAAGCAAATTCTGATACTTAATTGGAACGACTTAACATCTTTCTATTATATGTTCACCTTTAATTAATAAAATGAAGATGTGATTGTGCATTTTTTCACCTTTTGGCTTCCCCTTTGCACCCTCTACAACTTTTCACCTCAGCTATTTCTGAGCCTTTTTTTTCCCTCCATGAAGCTGTAGTAGATTTTAATTTTACATGTATCACTTGGAAGTATAGCAGAAACAACTTTATTGAGAAATCTTGTTTTTGCTGAAAACAGGTAGCATTGTATCAGTGGTGGGGTTTAAGATTGATTTAATCCTTCCTGTTTATCTGGTAGTAAACTTGCAGCTAATTTGTCTATTTGGAATTCCAGTTTGATCACTTTAAATTCAAACTCTCTTATAAGGCCTACAAAAGTAGGGTAATCTCACATCTATCCTATCTCTCTGGTCTCCAGTAGTAATTTATATGATTGTTCCCAACTACTCATTTCTTCCTCCCTGAAAGGGTATGAGGCAAAGCTTCCTGTTGCCCTGTGACTTGTGAAGTGTTCACCATCCTCATTGACATCAGACTTGACCATTTTTGGACAATGACATCTGAAGTGTGGTGTCAGTGTGCAAATTACACACAGAGATTTAAGAACCATACTGTCATTGTGCCTGTGCTCCCGCTGCTGCCCTGTATCATGAGTTAAGTTGATCAGCCCAGGTCCCAGAAGGAAGGAGAACTCTAGGGCAGATCCCAGAAGAGACACTGCCAATTCAAAGTCAACAGGTAGAAAGCAGGAAGCAACAGGGTTGAATAAGATGGATGTAGTTATTTGCTTTACACTTAGAAGTTTGCACTTAAGAATTATTCATTTTTTTCATAGAATTATGTATGTCAGAAAATGGAAGAGATCTTTGTTGTTGTTATGGATCTATCTTTCCCTCTTCCTTTCTTTTCTCTCTTCTTCTTTCTTTTTTGTGGTTGTGGTTGTACATCTTTTCCCAGGTTGATAGCCGGGAGCTGAGGGAAGTATATGCATGTATTAGCACATTGTACAGAAGGAGAAGTGTCTTTGGAGTCCCTGAATCTGCTCTTCTAGTGTCCCTGTGCCTGATGAGCTTATGGTCTGGTTTCTTGTCAAGGGCAATGCATGAGAATTCCAGCCTTTGCCTCCCATCCTATCTTGCCTCTCCTTGATGTCACCTTCCTTTGAGTAAAAGCCTTATCTACCATTTGGCTCTAAGCTTTGGACTGCTTACACCTAGTGTCTAGTGTGGGGTTCCCTTATCTTACAACAATGGAAACTCCTTGGCAGGACCTTGGCTTTCGACTCTCAGCTGCATACTGCTTCTCTGGTATCACTGCCTAAGCATGCTACACTCTCATTTTTTCACATCTGCTGTCACCTTCTATTGGCATTGGACAAGATGCAAGATGGTGACTAACCAGAGAATGTACAGGCCACTCAAGTTTTAGGGTTCCCCAAACTAACTGAAAATGGCTTTCTTCTCCATCTTCCATTTTCCTAATCTCAATTATTCCCCATTCCCGTGTTTTTCAAAAGTTCCCAATATTGGGATTCCATCATATTCCTTGACTCCTCTCTAGATTTATTAATCTTGCACTATGAGCACAATATCTGCTGTTATCTGAGAAATTATTTCTGATTTCATTTTTTCCAGATCCTCTTTTGTTGCCAGTTCAGGGAGTCCAGGTGGTTGAGTATCACAGTGTTCCATCTCATTTCCCTTTGGAGTTGCTGTAGGTGATCTGGAAGTCTGGTTCTGAGACTTGCTTATGTGTCTCCACTGCTGGTGGGAGTGTAGACTCGGGCAACCACTATAGAAATCAGTATGGAGATGCCTCACAGAACTAGGACTGGAAGTCCCATAGGACCCAGCTATTCCCCTACTGGGTATCTTCCCCAAAGAATTAAAAGAATCATACCACAGTGAAATATGTGCACCCATGTTCATAGCAGCAAAATTTGTAATAGCTAAAACTTGGAAGCAGCCCAAATGCCCATCAACTGGAGACTGGGTAAAGAAAATGTGTTTTTTTTTTTTAAATGGAGAACTACTGAGCCATAAAAAATAAGAAATTAGAGACATTTATAGCTAAATGGATGCACATTGAGGTGATACTCTTAAGTGAAATACATAGGACACACATGTGTAAATACCAAATAGTTTCTCTAGTGTGAGAAACTGAAAGTGTAAATGAGGACTAAAAGGTATAATGTGAAATAGGAAGAAAAGGGGCAAAGGGGAAGGAGAAGTGGTAGGGGTAGGGGAAAGGAAAGAAGGGAATGGAATTAATATGAGAAAATGAAAAAATGGAAACAAAGTCTTTGTAAATAGGGAGGGATGGAGAGGTTGAAAGGGGGGCAGGGGAATGGGGAAAAATAAGAACCAAGAGAGGTTATGTAAAGGTGTAAATTTCCAGTGATGAATGCCATTATATTGTATACCTAAAATGTACCAATGATTAAAATGAATAATTGATAATGCAAAATAGGAAGAAGGTCCAAAGGGGTAGGGAAAGTGGGAGGGGTAGGGGAAAGGAAAGAAGGGAAAAGAAAAATTATGAGAAGTGGAAAAAAGGGAACAAAGTCTTTATAAATAGGGAAGGGTGGAGGGGGTGAAGGGAGAGTAGGGAATGGGGAAAAATAAGAACCAAGATATATCATGTACAGCTACAGGTTCCCAATGAGAAATGTAAATGTGTTGTATACCTAAAATGTACCAATAAAAGAATTTAAGGGAAAAAAACTCCCAATAGCTGGGAACAAGCTTTATCCCTTTCCAGTTTTCTGGGATACTGCTCTTCCCTTATATCCTGCATTGTCTATATACTTACTGTGAAAACTATTTAGTTCTCTCAACTTGGATCTTTGATGTGAAAGCCCTGCTTTGAAGATTATGAGAAACCTTTTTTTCTTTCTAGTTTCTGGATTTTGCTACTAAAAACCAGATCCTTCTTGAAGAGTCAATCTTTTTTTTCTTTTTTCATTCTTTTATTGGTACATTTTAGGTATACAACACATTTACAGTTCTCATTGGGAACTTGTACTTTTACATGATGCATCTTGGTTCTTATTTTTTCCCCATTCCTAGCCCTCCCTTCACCCCCTCCACCCTTCCCTACTTACAAAGACTTTATTTCCATTTTTTTCATTTCTCAGCATTTTTCCTTTCCTTTCCCCTGCCCCTCCCACTACCCCTACCCCTTTGGACCTTTTCTTCCTATTTTGTATTATCAATTATTCATTCCAATCATTGGTACATTTTAGGTATACAATAAATATAATGACATTCATCATTGGAAATTTGCACCTTTACATGATCTCGCACCCTTGCCCAGCCCTCGCTTTAACTCCTCCATCCCTCCCTATTTACAAAGATTTTGTTCCTATTTTTCCATTTTCTCATATTAATTCCATTCCCTTCTTCCCTTTCTCCTACCCCTCCTACTTCCTTCCCCTTTGACCCTTTTCTTCCTATTTCATATTACCTATTATATGTTTTAGTCCTTATTTACACTTTCAGTTTCTCACACCAGAGAAACTATTCAGTATTTATACATGTGTGTCCTATGTATTTCACTTAAGAGTATCACCTCAATGTGCATCCATTTAGCTATAAATGTCTCTACTTTCTCATTTTTTATGGCTGAGTAGTACTCAATTTTATTAAAAAACCCCACATTTTCTGTATCCAGTCTCCACTTGATGGGCATTTGGGCATTTGTTTCCAAGTTTTAGCTATCACAAACTGTGCTGCTATGACATAGGTGCACATATATCACTGTGGTATGATTCTTTTAATTCTTTGGGGAAGATCCCCACCAGTGGAATAGTGGGGTCAAATGGGACTTCCAGTCCTAGTTCTTGAAGGTATCTCCATACTGATTTCCACAGTGCTTGCACCAGTCTACACTCCCACCAGCAGTGGAGCAGGGTTCCTCTTTCCCCACATTTCAAGATAGCAGCCATTCTTTCTGGAGTGAGGTGGAATCTCAGCATTATTTTCATTTGCATCTCTCGAATGACCAGTGATGTTGAACATTTTTTCATGTATTTATTTGTTATTTCTACTTCTTTGTCTGAGAAATGTCTGGTCATTTCAGATGCCCATTTTCAGAATGGGTCTTTAAATTTGGGAGGTCTGATCTTTTTAAGTTCTTTATAGATTTGAGATAGTAGACCTTTGTCTGAGGAATAGCAGGTGAAGTTTTTTTCCCACATTGTGGGTTTTCTCTTCACATTGCTGGTGGTTTCTGTTACTGTGCAGAAGCCTTTTCATAAGAAGAGATCCCGCTTGTTGATTGTTTGTGCTAGTTCACAGGCAAGTGAGGTTTTGTTCATAAAATCTTTTTCTACACCAGTATTCAAGAGTTCTACCTAACCTCTGTTCCAGCCCGTTCAGTGTTTCTGTTTTAATATTTAGATCTTTAATCCATTTAGATTTTAGTTTATTGCATGGTGAGAGATATAGGTCTAGTTTTAATCTTTGGCAAGTTGAAACCCAATTTTTCCAGCACCATTTATTAAAGAGGCTATCTTTCCTCCAGTGAGGGTGTTTGGCTCCTTTGTCTAAGCCGAGATGGCTGAGTGTGTCTGGCATTGTTTCTGCATCTTCTAATCTGTTCCACTGGTCCTCAGCTCTGTTCTTTGCCAGTACCATGCTGTTTTTATCACAGTAGCTTTGTAGTATAGTTGCAGGTTGGGGATTGTGATACCGCCTGCTATGTCTCTGTTACGTAGAATTACTTTTACTATTCTAGTTCTCTTTTTGTTTCAAATAAATTTTTGGACTGTTTTCTCAAGGTCCATGAAGTATGCTGCTGGGATCTCAATTGGAATTGCATTGAATCTATATAGCAGTTTTGGAAGTATGGCCATTTTCACTATATTAATCCTTCCTACCCAGGAGCAGGAGATGTCTGTCAATTCTCTGATGTCATCTTCAATCTCTCTTTTCAGAGTGCTATAGTGTTCAGAGAAGAGGTCTTTAATTTCTTATGTTAGATTGATTCCTAGGTACTTCAGTTTTTTAGATGCTATTGTGAAAGGAATTATTTTCCCTATTTCTCTCTCAGTGAGTCTGTCATTGGTGTAGAGGAAAGCTATTGATTTTTGTGTGTTGACCTTGTCACCAGCTACTTGACTGAATTTGGTTATTAAGTCTAGAAGACTTTTGGTGGAGTTCTTGGGGTCTTCTATATAGAGTATCATGTCATCTGCAAAGAATGACAATTTGACTTCTTCATTACCTATCTTTATTCCTTTTATTTCTTTCTCTTGTCTAATTGCAATGGTTAATGTTTTCAGAACTATATTGAACAAGAGTGGTGATAGTGGACATCCTTGTCTTGTTCCTGATTTTAGTGTGAAGGATTTCAGTTTTTGACCACTTAGTATGATACTGGCCGTTGGTTATTCATAGATGGCTTTCATCAGTTTGAGGTAGAGACCATCTATTCCAATTTTTTGTAGGGTTTTTATCATGAATGCATGTTGGATTTTGTCAAATGCTTTTTCTGCATCTATGGAGAGAATCATATGGTTTTTGTCCTTGGCTCTATTGATATAGTGCATTACATTGATTGATTTGAATATGTTGAACCATCCCTGCATCCCTGGGATGAATCCCACTTGATCAGGGTGTATGATCTTCTTGATGATCTTCTGCATTCTATTTGCCAGTATCTTATTAAGGATTTTTGCATCTGTGTTCATTAGTGAGATTGGCCTATAGTTCTCTTTTTCAGTTGGGTCTTTCTCTGCTTTGGGGATCAAGGTGATGCTTGCTTCCAGGAATGAATTTGGGAGTATTGCTTCCATTTCAATTTCATTGAAGAGTTTAAACAGTAGTGGCAGTAGTTCCTCTCTAAATGTCTTGTAGAATTCAGCAGTGAAACCATCAGGGCAAGGGATTTTCTTAGTTGATAAATTTTTATTACGTTTTCAATTTCATTGGTTGATACTGGGTTGTTCAGAATTTTTAGGTCTTCTTTGTTCAACTTTGGTAATTCATAAGTATCTAGGAATCTGTCCATTTCTTCTGTGTTGTCCATCTTATTGGCGTATAGGTTCTGGAAGTAGATATTGATGATCCTCTGGATTTCTGCTGGGTCTGTTATAATTTCATCCTTTTCATTCCTAATTGCATGGATTTGGGCCTTTTCTTTCCTTTTTCTGACAAGGTTGGCTAAAGGTTTGTCAATTTTGTTGATTCTTTCAAAGAACCAACTCTTGCTTCATTGATTGTTTTGTATCATTCTCTTAGTCTCCATTGCATTGATTTCTCCTCTGATCTTTATAATTTCCTCCCTTGTATGAGCTCTGGGGTTGTCCTGCTCTTCTTTTTCTAGAAGCTTGAGGTGCAGCATCAGGTTGTTTAATTGGGCTCGTTCTGTTTTCCTAATATGCATATTCACTGCTATGAATTTCTCTCATAAGACTGCTTTCATTGTGTCCCATAGATACTGATATGTTATATTGTCATTGTCATTTAATTGAAGGAACTGTCTCATTTCTTCTTTAATTTCCTCTGTGACCCATTGGTTATTCAGAAGTGTGTTGTTCAATTTCCATGTGTTTATGAAATTTTTCCAGTTTCTGTTGCTATGGATCTCCAATTTCATCGCACTATGGTCTGATAATATACAGGGGATAACTTCAATTCCTTTGCACTTACTTAAACATGTTCTATGTGTGAGTATGTGGTCTATTTTGGAGAATGACCCATGTGCAGCTGAAAAGAACATGTATTCTGATTTTGTGGGGTGGAAGACTCTGTAAACATCTGTTAAGTTCATTTGTTCAAGAGTTTGATTGAGTTCTAGTATTTCATTACTTATTTTTAGTCTAGTTGATCTATCTATTTGTGACAGTGGGGTGTTGAGGTCCCTCACTACAATTTTATTAGTGCATATATGACTTTTCATGTCCATTAGTATTTGTTTTATATAGTTGGGTGCATTAGCATTTGGTGCATAGATATTTATGATTGTCATCTCTTCCTCTTGGATTCTTCCCTTTACAAGGATGCAGTGTTCTTCTTTGTCTCTCTTAATCAGTGTTGGTTTGAAATCTACTTAATCTGCAAAGAAGATAGCTACTCCTGCTTTTTTTCGGGTTCCTGTCACATGGAGTATTGTTTTCCACCCTTTAACTTTCAGTCTATGAGTTTCCTTTTGAATGAAGTGTGTTTCTTGTATGCAGCATATTGTTGGATTTTGCTTCTTGACCCATTCTGCCACTCTATTTCTTCTAATTGGTGAATTGAGACCATTAACATTGATGGTTATAACTGAAATGTATTGACTTATCATTGCCATGAGTTGTTCTTTTTGTTGGGTTCTCCCTCTTTACATTTAACTTCTTGTCATGCCAGATGGGTTCATTCTGCTTTGTTTCCTGGGGTTGTGATCCTCAATGTCTGGTCCTTGGATATTGTGTAAAATTTTTTTGAGTGCTGGTTTGGTATTCACGACGTTCCTAAGGTGCTCTTTGTCATGAAAGTATCTTATTTCTCCATCAATTTTGAAAGATAATTTTGCAGGGTACATCAATCTGGGTTGGAGGCTGTTTTCCTTTAGGGCTTGAAATATATCACTCCAAGCTCTTCTTTCCTTGAGAGTTTGCATTAAGAAGTCTGCTGTGATTCTGATAGGCTTTCCTTTGTATGTGATTTCTTTCTTTTCTCTCACTACTTGTAGAATTTTGTTCTTCCGTTCGATTTCTGGAATCCTAACTATTATGTGCCTATGTGTAGATTTTTTTTGATCAAGGCTATTTGGAGTCCTATATGCCTCACTTATCTTTATGTCAAGTTCTTTTCCCCTGCTTGGGAAGTTTTCTGCCATTACTTCTGTGAGGAGTATTTTATGTCATCTGCACTCTCTTCTGTTTCTTCTTTGACTCCAATCAGTCTTATGTTATTCTTCTTTGCATCGTCTTGCAGGTGCTGGATTGATTTCCCATGTTCCCTTGTCAATCTTGAAAGTCAAAGATGAACAATGAGATAAATTATTGATTGTATGTCACTGAAATGTATGGGTTAGGTTTATATTGGCTAGTATAATATACTCATCCTCTTATCCCCATCAGAGTTTTAAGTCAATAGATGTTTTTTTCCTCCCCCTCTCCACAATAATGTAATGTGAATATCCTTGGTTGTCAGATGGTTTTCTTGCACTTGATGACTTGGGGACTCAGTCTCCTTTTATCTTGTGGTTCATGTAATTCCTAGAGCTTGACCTTCCTTTGCATTTAGTGGGGGTAGAGATGGGAGTAGAAGGAGGGTGAAAGTGAAGTGGATTTTGAGACAGGTGGGAGTCTGGGAGAGTCTACTTCTAGGTCTCTCAAAGCCTTGTAGGAAATGGCACACAGTCATGTATTCACACTCAGATGTGGCATGTGGAGTGGGTAGGGCTCGAAACATGCCCTTGGGCTGGTTGGCATTTCCTAGTGATGAGTAGTACTATGGGAAGGGGAGCAGAATTCTTGGTGGACTACTAGCCTTCTCTGCTATAGTGTTCTACTATATACCCCCACATATTTATATACCCATTAATTCTCTTAAAAACAGAATTCACTGGAGACTTTCCTATGAAGCCACACTGTCTCTTATAACTCACTTATTATTATTATAGTTTTTTATTTTTAGAAAACTGGTAGAATTTACCATGGGATAATCACAAATTTCACTTTTAAAGCCTTTTATTACTCTTAAATCTTTAGTGAGTCTGTGAATATTTGATCATTTTAATAATTTTGAAATCTATTTTCCTAAAGTTTAGGGAACAGCCCCAACTTGGATTGTGGCTTTAAGAGAGAACTTGGAGTAATTTTCAGGATTCTAACAAGCCTTAAGTGTATGTTATTGCCCATCTGTTATTGTTCATTTGATGAATAAATGATCTCTCTCTGTTTCTCTCTCTCTCTCTCTTCCTCCTTTTTAAATATGTACTGGGTTCTGTGTCTGGTGATATATATTCATTAAAAAACCTTCCATATCTTATTGTGAGAGAGGCCAATGGAAAATTTGTACATTAAAAATCAAAAGTCACTTGTGCTCACTTCGGCAGTACGTATACTAAAAGTCAAAAGCCATTTAAGAAACTTAGAATCCAGTGATTAAGATTAATTTTACTATTCCCACCATTTCTCCCAGAATATACACATCTTTGCACATAAACTACTTCTTGTTCAGAAGCCTGGAGTAGCTTTTATTGTTTAGTACATATTTGTCAGATTTAAGCCCAAGAGTCAGTGTTCCTTGCATATTCTGTCTCTGAGAGATTGAATTGTCATCAAGGCATTTGAGCAATTTTTTGGAATCTCTGTTCTTAACAGATTTAAACCTCAGGCAGAAGGTAGCCTTATATTCTGTCTTGTTTTGCTTACTGTGGCTTACTTGTATGCTTTAATTTTATTCCCTCAGTTTGACTGTGTGTAAAGAATAGGAATGTGCTTTCTTATGTTCTGTCTATGTCTTGAACAAAAGAGATAATTACTTCTCTTTGTACTTTGTACTTCCTACTTAACTTAGGAATTATTAATATTTTCATAGAACCATAAAGTGTTATAAATGGAAAAGATCTTAGAAATTGTTTGAGTAAATTTCCCATTTATAGAGGAGGAAGGAAAGGGTCAGATAGCATTTTTTTTTTTTTGGTACCGGGGATCAAACTCAGGACCTTGCCCTTTCGAGGCAGGCGGCAGCACCACTGAGCTAAATCCCCAGGCCCCACCTAGCATGTATTATATTAATGTGTCTTTTCTCTGAATATAGTTAATGCTTAAAAAATTCGAAGTAACTTATAAGAAATAATAAAGGCCTATTATATACTCACATCATTGTCTCTGTGGGTCCTGGGCAGTGAGTGGAGGTTAATCTATGCAGTCATTTAGGGACTCAGTGTTTCCAGCATGGTACAGGGTCTCTGAGACTGGATCCTCTCATTTAGCCAGGGTACAAGAACAGAGAAAAAATGGGAAAGACACACTTGCTCTCAGTTGACTCAGATGCAAAGTGACATATCACTTCCTTGCAAATGTATTGGTGAGTATTTGCCATATGATCCCATCTTGGTGCAAGAGAAATTGCACCTAGATGTGTAACCAGTAAGGGAGAACAGGTTTGGTAAGTTTCCAGCCAGATGTTGCAATACCTTTCCATATAGCAGTGGTTCTCAAAAGTGTCATCTAGGAACATCAGCATCACCTAAAAACCTGTGAGAAATGGAAATTCTTAGGTCTCACCTGTTCCTGCTGAATCAGAAACTGAGTGACCCTGCAAGCTCCAGTTTAAGAATCACTGACATGTTCTATTAAATCCTATATAGTGGTTCTCTATCTGGGCTACACACTGGAATCACCTAGGGAATCTAACACCAAAATCAAGCCAAATAAAATTGCCTGTACCTCACCTAAGATCAATTAAATCAGAGTTTTTGGAGGTGGGGGACCCAGAGATTGGTGGTTTTACAGTAAAAGTTCTTGATTGTTCTACCTGGCCAGAGTCAGGGACAACTATTCTGGATGATGAGAAGCATAGTTTATATTTCTTTTGTTGTACCGTGCAACATGCAGCTTTTTACTTGTGTAGCTTTAGATAAGCCAGTTAACCTCACTGAACCTCTGTTTTTTCATTAATAAATGGGCAGAATCCTAGAATCTCTGTAATTTAAAGATTCTAAGAGTTGTGTTTATATAACAGCTGGCACATAGATTGTACTTATAGAATATAACTTTTTTAAAATTAAATTTTGGTAGCTCCTTTGAGAGAACTATAGAGAGAAAATAAGGTTGTTAAATAAAAAATCAGGAGAACATTCATTACACTCCCTCCTTATTCCCTGTGTAGATTGGAAATTTGGGATTTAGATTTGGAATTATTCACCACATGGGATTGTTTGTATTATTGTTATTGTTTTTTTTTTTGGTACCGGGGATTGAACTCAGGACCTTGTGCTGCGAGGCAGGCGCCAGAATCACTGAGTTAAATCCCTGACCCTATTTGTATTATTTTTATTTCATTGTCTATGGGTACGGTTGCTCCCAATGATATATGCCTCAAGCACTGAATTTGGGTGGCATGGTAGATCTGGTGTGACATGAAAACAAGGGGATTCTCACACCTTGCTGTCTGCCTGGTGACTATGTGTGTCTGATTGGTAGTTGGGCACCTGGGAGGCCTTATCATCTGTAAGTGACACTACTCTGGTGTCTGGAAAATATAGAAATGCTTGCCTCTCTGTATTTGGTTTGCTGCTGGAAAAAACCCCTACATATTACATGGTTGGACAGATTTTTTTACATGAAATTTGTTGTTAATGGTAAAATTTTAGTGGGGACTAGATCCCCTAAAACACTGCTCAGAAAATTTTTCTGTCCATTGTGGACTTAATAGAGGGATAGATTAATTTTGTAGAAATTTCAAGCCAAATGGCTCTTTGAAAAAGCAAAATACCTAGTTCATTTGCCCTTGTCTTCATGGAATTAAGATTAGATTCTGTCTCTACTTAGAATTAAATGGCTTTGCCAGTCTGTATCTCCAGCGTTAACAAATATTTTTCCTTTTTTTAATTAATTATATTGGTACATTTAAGGTAAACAATACAATGACATTCATCTTTGGAAATTTACACCTTTACATAATCCATCTTGGTTCTTATTTTTTCCGCATTCCCCTGCCCTATAGTTAACTGACATATTTGATAAAAGCTTATTTTGGCTAGTGAAACTCTTCAACTGTGTTTGAAGTAACTGTACTTTAAAAAAATGCTTTGGATGACAGTTGTGATGGATTGAATCTGGAAACAAGACAGAAAAATTGGTAATACATTTGATAGAAGATGAATCATGTTAGGGTTAATATTCTGACAGCAAAACATTTGTATTTAAACTTCTGATGGATATAGATGGCTCAGTCTATTCAGACATTCTGGCAAGAGTGAATTTAGGATTCTGGTAGGACACTGGGTGGTGAGAAGCATAATTTTCAAGGAAGTAATCACAAAGCTGGAGGTTGACAGCTTTGAGTTCAAATTTCAGACTCTCCTTATATTATCACATAAATCACGCAATTTCTCTCTGATCTTTCTTACTACCCATAAAATATGATTCACTGTGCTTTTTTCACACATCCCTCATTATAATTCTCACTCAAATACTTTATATTTCAAGGATTAGGAAATTAAAAACATTTTTCTGTCAAATTATACTCATTCCAGGGCACATTTTTTTTTCTAGAAAGTTCTTTATTCCTTAGGGTGAGGGAACCTTTGACTGATTACCTCCTGGAAACAGTATAAAAGGTGAGTTAAGTGTCAGCTGTGAACCAAAGTCTATTATGGGAGTCAGACACTAGCGTTGCTATTCACCTGGCTCCGGTCATTTCTGTGAGTGAGGGGAAAATCTGACTTCTGTATGAAGTCATTTTACTCTGTGGGTTTATTATTTTGGCTGACAAATGGAGAGGTAAATTGACAGTGACTTCCCAGCCCAGACTAGTGTGTGTTTACTGCCACAGGGAGATGGGATTTTTGTCATTTAGCAGGATATTTTTTGGTTTTTTATATCCAGTTTTTTTTTTACGCCAAATTCTATTTCAATAAAAATTTGGAGAAGGCTCACTGGTTATTCCTGTGGTAGACCTTGATGACATCGTGTTAAATCCTTAGCAAGGCTGACCTTGGGCTTAACGGGTAAATTCTTCCATTATCAGCCATCTCCAAGTCTGCATTGACGAGATGAAGGTTGCAAAGCCAGGAAATGGAGCTGTGAAGTGTAGAAGGCATTCCAGGGAGACAGTGCAGGAGTGTGGTTACAGGGCTATGCTCTGGGAGTCAGATAGGCTTGAGAAGGAATCCTGGCTCAGCACTTTGGAAAAATGACTTGATCCAGTGTCCCAGTGAACTAATCTGTCATTATCATTGACGTTATAGTTTTGTTGTGAGGATTACATGAAATCATCTGTGCCCAAGATCTGGCAAGGTCAAGGCTTGGCATGTAGCATGTGCCCACCCTTCTGAGGCAGCTTTTCCACCACTCCTTCCCTTCTGGTCCCATATGTAAATGACAATTAAAAATCTCTGATGTCCATGGCTCTAGGAAAAACTTTTGATTTGTCATTTACATTAAATATAATTTCAAGCCACTTACCTCCCTCTACCTGTGTGCATAGCAGGAGTCCTAACCTGGGTTTAGATGGAGCATGTGTTACCACTCCGCCATTTCTGGAAGGTGAGCTGAAGGTCCCTTAGAAGTCAATTGCATGAGATCCTGAGTTAGAAGTCATCTGAAAAGAACTCAGAAAGGAAGTAGATAGGTTCAGTTAAAGTGCAATGCTCAGGGCAGAGGAGATGGTGGATTCTGAGAATAGCACTAGGTTAATCCTTCAGGCATGATGCAGTGTTACTTAACACCCTCTGATCTTGGTCCACTGCCTTTAGACATAGCTGAATGAGGTTTCACTGGAGACTATAAATAAAATCCCCAAAGGGGGTTTATTAAAATCTTGATGGACTGAGAATATAAACCATCGATACCATTGATTTGGTTATGTTGACTGTAATGAAGAGTAGTGCCTGTGATCACACCACTTCTCCAGTAGTGGGAAATAGTACGGCTGGTATTAGCAGTGACGAGACATGGCAATCTCAAGGCAGGCACTGGCTGCATCACCAGTAAGGTATTCTGTGCCTCGGATCAGATGGTATTGTGCCTCTGCAGCAGTGATGGCACCTTTTGCAAACTTTTGTGGTAGGCCTTTCCTGACAATAGGGAATTAAAGCTAGTTGCAAATTGTTTTATCATTCAGCTCATCAAGAGGTGAAGTGTATTTGTCTTTCCCTTGAATTTCCACTGATCTTATGTCTTTCTCTGACTAGTGGAATCAGGCAGAAATATTTCTGTGTAACTTCAGGTTTAGCAGTCAGCTGCTTGGAACATTCCTCTTGGAATCCAGACCTCATGCTATGAGAAATACCAAGCAGCCATATGGAGATGCGAACCAAGGCTCCCGCTGGACAGCCAGCAACAGCTGCCAGTCATGAATGAGGTCATTTTGGACAGCACTATCTTTCTATTCCATATGATATTACATGGATCAGAAAAACCACTTGGTGAACCCATGGAATCATTGGAAATAATAAATTCCCAATAGCTTAGGCCAAGAAAATTTGTGGTGGTTTATCGCGCAGGAATAGATTGCTAAACTGGTTATTTGCAGCATAGGAGATAATGTTCAAGAACTGGAAAAGAAAAGAGGTGAAGTAGCAGATCTTATGGGATAGTTAACAAGATTAGCTATGCAAACACACTAGAGCTTCACTAAGGATCCCTGAACTATAAGGAAGAAACTTTTTTGGCGGGGGAAGAGGAGATGGAGTCCTCTTTTATGCAAAGGAGACGGTAATAGTAAACTTTTAGAGTTGTAGTGTAGATTAAAAGGGATAATATAAATGAAATAATTAGTGCAGTTTTTGACATATATACAATCAGTAAGTAGTAGCCATTATTGTTACTCTTACTTGAAGCTAGGCTTCTAATTTGACACTCAATAGAAAACAACTACATGATACTTTGTACACGTTTTATTTTTACAGCAAGATAGAAACTATAATGGGAAGATGCTCCCACTTACATTTCTCTGTGTGATGTAAGCTCTGATTGTTGATGGGCCCAGAATGGTGCAGAATATAGCACATTTCTTTTAGGGTTCTAGTGTTATTCACATTAGGCCCATGTGTCAATTTGTCATCTTAGCTAAGTTCCTAAAGCTGAACAATAAAAACCAACTGAACTTTAACTGACTTGGACATTTGTTGGCCAGATACATGGGAGTCCCACATGTGTATTTCAGGCAATTTTTGTGAAAGCCAAGTGCTTGACTGTCAAGGAGTCCTGTGTATTTGATGGTCCTTAGTTGAATAAGCTGCACACCTGCTGTGAGCTCCAGGATGCTTGTCTCTGCAGATATGAACAGCCAGGTACCAAAATAGGTCTGTAGTTACCAGCAGGACAGCCTCACCAGGGTTTGTGGAGCTGAATCCTTGTAAGTAGTCAAGTAATATGTGATTGTCCCTTTTAGGCGCTGCTGTTAACACCTGCGCCACACAAGGAAGCAGCCACTAGTCTCCTCAGCCAATCAGCTGAATGACTTCCCAGTACTGTTCTGCTTTAATCAGCTGGGAGACTATACAGCCTTGGTCCATTATAGCAACAGCAGGTGTGTGTGTGTGTGTGTGTGATTATATAGATATGCATGGCTGGCAGGTTAAGCATAGCAGGGTTCTCTGACCAATATATTTCACTTTAATTTCTTTGTAGGATCTGCCCACTTACATCTATTCACAATGAATTAAATTCTGTATGTGTGAGGAATTTTATCATTTTCAGGAGGAACAATAAACAACTTTTGAACATCAATTTACACAACTCATCGAAAGTCTCCTCCAACATATCCTATTAATCACTAGAGGTGCTTGGTTTCTGAAGAATGAAAAGATAAGAAACTGGTAGACAGTTTCTCTAAACAGAATGTGTGAAAATGATTATCTATGGTTCTTGACATATACACGATAGAAGGGCTAATTTACACAAAGAATTTGGAGCTAGAAATCTTCCTGTGAAATTCAGATTAATGACCAGTTTTATATTTATATAGTGTCCCTCTTCTGGAACTTAAACCAAGGCTATGAATTTAATAACTAATTATTTATGTAGTATGATTTGGGAGGCACCAACAAGAATTTTATATAAATATACATACATAAGTGATACAGGCTTTGAAATGCTACCATTAGAGAGATTCATTCTTTTAGGTTCAATATTACCTCCATAACAGTCTTCTTTGTTGGAATTAGATAATTCATTACTTCATTTACATTTTGATATAAACCTTTTATTCAATACTTCTCTTCCCTTCAATTGGGAAGTGTGTGTCTGTATATGTGTGTGTGTGTGTGTGTGTGTGTGTGTGTGTGCTTTGTGTATGTCTATTTGCAACAGTCACAGAGTGGTGGCTGTAGACCGTTGTACACCTACAGAGGGGAGGTAGGCTGAATAGGAGGCATTTTTGAGACATACTTCACAATTCTGCACAGGGCTTTATCTTAGTAAAGACTCTATCTTTGCTAGGAAAGGGAGGATAGGACAATACCTGGGTAGATTCAAATGACATTGAAGATACACATGACATTAACCGCTGGACTCTTCTGGCTCATGATCATCTCCACTTAGAGATTTTATGGCATGAAATGATTCCTTCTTACCTGAAGGATGTAGGCAGTGCATGAAGGTTACATGTTGGAAATATGTGCACCTCTGGGCAGAGGGTGGGTCTGGAAGCCTGGTTGTCTGTGATTAAGATGAAATATGTTAACATAAAATAGATGCTTTTGGCCACATGACACTATCACATAAAAGTGGATTACCTATGAGTGTGCTGGTCATGATCCCAAGATGTTCACAATTCTGTAACAAAGAGGTATCTTCCTGACTATGATAGAGGAATATTGCTCTCAAGGGGGAAAGCAATATATCATTGTAATGGTTTGTGGTCTTTCAAAGGTGACAGGGCGTAAACATACGTACAATACTATGGGGGCTGTAATTAGGAAAAATTACCTAAAAAAGGCCTTTAGAAGGACAATAATAGTCTTAGTTACTTTTCTCATTGCTGAGGCAAAATACCCAACATCCACAAGTTAAAGGAGGAAAGGTTTATTTCAGCTCACAGTTTGGAGAGATTTCAGTCCATAATCAGCTGGCTGCAAGGCAGGAAGGCTTGGAAGAGGGGCATTGCAGAGGAGAAACAGCTCATCAAATGTCAGGCAGAATATGGTGAGCACCAGCAGCAGGAGCTGCAGTGGCAGCCAGCCTGCTTTTCCCTTTTGTCCTATCCAGGCTACAAGACTTCTGGGTGGCACCACAGAGAACTGTGTGAATTCTAGTCAGTAGCACACACCCTCAATCCCAGCACCACACACCCTAGATCCAGCAAGCTCCAAAAAGCCCTGCCTATGAACCCATTAGACTTTGGGGGGACTTCTAGATACAAGCCATAACAGTAATAAAAAATAAAAAGATTAAGAAACGCTCTTCTAGATCTAAGCAAGATGACTTATCTTAGGAAGATGTGAACTGCAGTAAAATAGATGTTATGAGACTTGTGACCAGAGACTCATAGTTGGTGAAAACAACCTGGATTTGAATCCAGCCCCACCTTCTACCTACTTGGAATGGACAAATAACTTGATCTCTCTGTCTCTCTTTTTTTTTCTTTTGAGACAGCATCTCACTATGTAGTTTAGGCTGGCCTTGAATTTACAGAGATCCTCCTGCCTCAGCCTTCCAAGTGCTAGTATTACAAGCATGCATCACCAGGCCTGGCATGCCTCTCAGTTTTGTAATAGTGATTCTAGGCAACCATTGATCTATTTTCTGTTATTACTGTTTTCTAGAATTTCATACAAATAGGCTTATATAATATTTAGTCTTTTGTGTCAGACTTAATTTGTTCATCTGAATGTTTTTGGGAGTCATTCATGTTGCCTATATCAGAATTTAATTGTTCTTTAATGCTAAGTTGTATTCCACTTACGGGTTGATGGGCATTTGAGTTCTTTCCAGTTTGGGGATATTATAAATGATGCTTTTATGAACATTTGTTTGTGAATCCTTGTGTAGGCATAATTTTCAGGACATTTTCCTATATTTCTTGTTTGTTACCAAATGCTATTAAAAACCAGGTATGATATTTGGCTAATACATACATAAACTGCACCTCACACAAAACAAACAGAAGATAGAAAGGAAGCAAGAAAAAATACACATGAATGAATTGAATAAAATTGTTTTAGAAATGCTACAGATTTTATAAATATTTGTTGTTATACAAATTTCAAAAAATCTTGAAGTATAAAAAAGTATATAAATAGAAAAAGGTACCTCAAGTGTACAAATTAATTATACTAGTGATAAGTCCTGGAAAATAATGCATGATTATGTAAAATATAAAATTAAATTCACAGTATTGTGGGACATATTGGTTTTGGAATAAAACCTAATTTGCTGGACATGGTGGCACATGCCTAGGAGGCTGAAGCGGGAGGACTGTGAGTACCAGCCCAGCATAGGCAGCTTAGCAAGAATATCAAAGTAAAAAGTGAAAAAGAGTTGGGGATGTATCTTAGTGAGAAGGCCCTGGGTTAAATCCCTAGAACTGCAAAAACAAAACAAAACACAGTTTATAGTCCTTAATTTATAATTTTAGGCATATTGATCATTGAGCAAACAGGTTCCAGGTAAGCAAATTTTAGGCGAATTTATTTTGTGCAAATGTCACTGTCAATGGAAGGGAATTTGTGACTAATTGCATGGGTAGCAAAAAGAGAGGTCAAACCTGGGTGATTCTCAGATTTCTCTTATGGACTGACAGGTAGATGGTGGTTTAATTTGTGAAAACGGAATCCAGGAAGGGGAGGAGGATTTGTTGTAGGGTTAGGGGATGGGGATAACAAGTTCAGGTGTGTATGTATTGATTTTGAGCTGCTAGGGAGGCATCCAGGCAGAGGTGTCCAGTAGGCTATTAGAGTTATGGAATATAAGGTAACAAAGTCCGGCTTGATGATAATAAGTAAGGGTCTGGTACAGAGACCAAGCTCCTAGCACACAGGTGTTGGGCACACTGGTGGAACTCTTGGAGCTGGAGGGGATACATAGTGAACACTTGTTCCAATGCAAGAGAATGAGCCTTTCCTGCCCACATTGCCTGAATGTCTCTGGGTAAAGCTCCTTTAGATGTTCCAGGGTAAAAGACATATCCACAAGTCCTGACACCACAGGGCTGTGGGTGATTCTAAGAGCAGCATGGGTTCATTTCTTTCTTCCTCTACATTGGATTCATGTCTGAATTCAATGGACATGCAGCAGTGAGTATGCATTGGAAGCTATGAAAAAATGGAAAAACTCACTCTCTGAGAACAATACGGGGAGGGAGCAAGTGTCATTGCTTTGGGGCTCTTTGAACAGAATGTAAAGTGGGGTATTAGAGTGTGGCTGATGCCTTCAGTGTTCATGTCACCTCCCTACTGCCCACCTCTGTTTTCAGCTGTAGCTGTGGCAGGTGGTTCTGGTGAACTTGAACTATATGGATCTTCCTAATGTCTCTTTTAGGCCCTTCTCTGATTCTGTAGAAGCTCCCTTGACCTAGGTGCAATTGCAGCCCAAAATGTACGGGAGCCAGGACTCCCAGGGGGTAATCCTGGCTTGGTAGGGATTGGGAGCCAGTGGACACTCCAGCTACCCATCCTTCAGGTGGGCAGCCCTACAGGTGTCCTGTGTACTTCTTGGGGCTCCTAGTTGAACTGTGCCCTGTTTCTTATAATGATGACATGAAAAACACACCCTTGTATTTCATTTTCCTCCTTCCTTGTCTCATTTTCTCAGTTATTCACTCCAGATTCCTGCATCACTTCCTATCTAAGCCCCTACACCCAAGTCTTTTCCTCAGGCTCTGTTTTGGGGTGACTTACCCTAAGATGGCTAGTTTTGCCCATTCTTCAACAGAACATTGTCAGCTTGGGTATGTTTCATAGGCCATGGCTGAATGAAGACATTGTGGTGTTAGAAGAAACAGCACAGTGCCCATTGGATACAGCAACACCCAGCCAACCAAAGAGTGCCAGGATGTAAAAGTGAAGGGGGGAAACTGGGAAACTGAAGTTGACATATGGTAGCTATAGGACTGTGGGCTGAAAGTGTCCATGGACACATGTGAGGCAAACCTGGGAGCGTCCAGAAGTACTTGACAGCAACTTTGCTGGAGGCTGGGACCCTGCATCTTCAGGAATGGATAAAAGCTAGTGAAACACTAGCTCTGCACAGAGTTTGAAATTGTCAGAGTATGTGTGGTTGGGAGATTGATGACCAATGACAGTGAGTACAATTTCTTAGAAACAGCTCATTGGCTCTCAAACTTTGGTGCACATCAGAATCACCTGAGGAACTTTTAAAAAATATTGATGCCCCCAGGTGATACTGATCTCAGTAAAGACTGAGGATCTTTATTCAAACACGAGACACAAATATAGCCAGAGAAAGAGGTTTGAGGAGGTAGCACTGAAGATGCTGGCAGAGAAAGATGTCAATGAATGAAGATAAGATGGAGCAGACAGGGAGGTAGAAGGAGCTTGTTTCAGAGAGTTAGGTGAAGGAAGGCTCAAGGGGAAAACTAAACAGGACGTTGGGTAATGACACTGGTAGGGGCAGTTTCATGGAAGAGTGGGGATAGATGGGAGATCACAGCAGACGTGAAACAAAGAGGAAGAGGGACAAAAATGCTCCGGGCCATATTCACAGGGCTGACAGATCAAATCCTGTTGCCCACAAAATCATGGCCTCTCAGTGGTATAGCAGCTAGGATGGGGCTCAAATGACCTGAAGTTAGCACCATCCCCCAGCACTGCAGAGAGGTGGCAGTGTCACCTTGAGAAAAGAATCTGGAAATCTCTAGCGGATAAAGATCTCCAAGAAATTAAGAAGGATCAAAAATTTTTAAGAATCAAGCACTTCAGAACAACGCACACACAAAGAGTAGGATTGTATTTTGATGTTTTTAAATGAGAGTTGCCAAAGTAGCATCCTTTCCCCTCTTAGCCGGCCTGCACCTGTCAGTTCCTGGCATCAAGCAGCTTAGGTCTCTGTCTCCCAAGCACGGGGAAGGGAGAAAAACCTCTCTCAGCATCTTCGTGGCCACGTTCGTCTTGCACTGTGGTACTGTATCCTCTAGATGGCGATAAATCTCCAAAGAACGCCCAGCCTTCTTCCCGGGCGTTAAGGTCTCTTGGACAATTGCTTTTTTGGTAGAAAAAAATGAGAGATATTTTCTCAGAACTGAGTGGAAGCTGCTGAGAAAGCTCTTCCTTGCCTCTCAGTTTGTGAAAGGGCTTAGAAACACTGGCCAGCGTCCAGTGTTTGGAATAGTGAAATCCACTTGAGAAGGTTGCGTTGATGAATACTTTGGGGAGGCATGCTAGCAGGGATGGGGGCTGTAACAGCCCCCCAGGATGGTTGTTCTTGCTCCTCAGGGTCAATTTTTTCCCTCCCCCATGCCTGTTTGCCTGCTTGTTTTTACCATTCTTAACAGGGGCATGGATATTCATTTTCCATAGCATAGTTAAAGACAGCATGAGCTAACCTTCTCTCTCTCTCTCTGTTTTACATTTATTGACCATATTCAAATATGTGCTAAGTGCTTCAGAAATCTCATTCATCCCTCTCAAATAGATTTTTTTTTTGAATAAGGGAAATACTTGGCCAGAGTCACTGTGGCTGGGATTTGTTTCTAGAGTGTGTGTTCTTAATCACTGCTGTGTTATCGCAAGGACAGTATCTACACTCAGGGCCTCTGGAAAAGGATCCCTGTGTTGGGTCAGGGATCAGTCAAGTCTCTGGGACTCCAGAGGGTGTGGTGTCTGGGGCTCAGTCTGTCTGAAGGGGCGGGATAGCATGCTGGGAGGGTGGGAAAGCTCAGAAGAGACCTGGAGCATGTGTGAGCTCTGGGTGGGATGATTCTGCTTTCCAGCTCTGCCAGGGCTCAGCTCCATCTGTGATTTGGAATTGGCCTGTTAACCAACAAATGGATTCTGACTTTTTAGTGCCAGAAAATGACTTCCTCACAAAGCAGGCAGCCAGATGACCTGTTCAAAGCAGGGAGTAAATGTGGGTCTAATCTGGAAATGTAACTGGCAATTGCTGGGCCAAAGCGCAGCTTTGGTTTCTGGCTGAGTGTCAGAGGATGGACTTGCCAGCACCACAGATGAGGAGGGCTCATGGTCCAGTGTGGTGCAGACATCTGTACTGTGGGAGTCATCAAGGTGAACACTCAGGTTCTTCTACAGAGAATGCAGGCAAAGAGTTGAGGTCATAGTCTTTGCTCATTCCCCAGTTTGCTTTTAAAATGGTTAAAAATGATCATTTACTGATTATGTGCTTGCTATGAGTATGGCCCCATGATGAGCCATTCATAAGCACTCTCATGCTTAGCTCTCACACAATCCTATATCATCTCCACTCTGTAAACGAGAAAACTTAGGCTCCGTGTGGTTAATTTACTTAAGGTCACACAGGGGATGGCAGAGACCTTGTTTTTCTTAGTTCGTCTTAACTACTTGGTTCACTACTCTCTCTCTTTCTTTTTTGATACTGGGGATCGAACTTGGGACCTTGCGCTTGCAAGGCAGGCAGCAGCACCACTGAGCTAAATTCCTGGCCTGTCACTATTTTAGGCAGAATTTTCCCTTGTCTGTCTAAAATTCACTTCATTAGCTGAGGCAGAAGCAGAGTTGGGCAGTGTTTGCTGGAACTCAGAAATCACTAGCTCCCCTGTGCCTTCCTTGCAAGTGAAATTCAACCTGCAAGGAAGTCAGTAAGATGTAAAGGAGACTTCTGAAACCTGAGAACTACCTGTCCATAGCACTTCCCCTCCCTGGCTGTGACAGTGGGAGAGAGATTTGCAGGCTAGGAGGCAGACCCTACCCTTTACAATGAAATCCTCAGGGCTGCTGCTTGCTTAGGCTCTGTGGCTATTGTTAACTCTGTCAGTGCTGTAGTCAATAGAATACATTTAATATATATTTATTATAATATAATATATATATATTTATTTTCCGGTACTGGGGATCAAACTTAGGACCTTGCACTTTGCAAAGCAGGTGTGACGCCACTGTGCTAAATTCCCAGCCCTGAATACATTTAATATTAACACTGGTACTGATGCTACCTTGGTTGTAGCATGGGGTTATAGCAGATGGCATAGCTCCACCTGGTGATTAATGGGCTGACTGGCATTGCAGCTGTATTTGCCTCATCCGTGTTGAGTGCTCAAGTGTTCTTACTGTATTATCAACATCCATCCTAAAAATGCTGTTAATAGCTATTTTTTCCATTTTCCCCAAGGATCTTGAAAGGCTTTGCATGTATTTCTCCTACTAAAAGATAGAAGCCTGGTGTTCTAGTTTAGTTCCATTTATGAGATGGATTTCTTTTTTGGTACTGGGGATTGAACTCAGGACCCTGTGGTTGCAAGGCCAGCGGCAGAACCACTGAGCCAAAACCCCAGCCCGAGTTGGATATTCTTAAAAACAAATTGGAAGCTGAGCTCTGACTTCAGTATATGGGCTCCTTTCATGTACCATGATTCTCTCCAGAGACTTAAGAATATATAGAAGTAGGGAAGCCTTAGTTATGGAGACATACAGGAAACTATTTGAACATTTACTTTTATCAGCACTGCATTTTCCTCCTTAACATTCATTTATCCTTTTTATTCTTTAGTAGAAAGACATACTCATGTTAGCAAAGAAAGAATATTAAAACCTTACCTATCATAAAATTTATTTGATTATGCAAGTGGTTTTATTTAATAGTCTTCTGCTTTGTAGCTTGATTTTTTTCTTTTCATATACTTTTAAGAAATAAATATATTTCTCTAAACTATCAACTAACATTTATGAAGCTCCTTCTATGCATATGACACTATTCAAGGCTCTGTGGGGGATACAGATTTGTGTCTATTTATTTTCTCTCACAAAAGAGCTTATGAGCTAGCAGGGAAGAAACTTGCCTATCCATGTCTCTGTTCATAAAGTCATCACTTCTATTGTTAGTTGTGACACTTAGAAGTTATGATAGGACTCGCACAAAGGAGATGCCACTGTGAGTGGGCCGATTACAGCTGGGTTCCAGGACATGGGGGCCATTCATTCATTCATTCATTCAATGCATATTTATTGTGCAGTCACTGAGAATCTTGCTCGGGCTATGGTGATATGTTAGAAAAGCCTGGAGGAACTCAGGGATGGTGGAGAGACAGATGAATAAATAGCTGATTATAATCTGGGCCAAACCAACTGGGAAAGGCTGAGCAGTTCATGCTCTAAGTTAGGCCCAAGGGAAGAAATGGGGTCGAAAACCACCCTCTGTCCTCTCATGGCAAGGAACTATTGAAACTTCTGTCACCAGAGGGGAGCCCTCTGCAGTTCTTGCTGAGGTGTGGTATGTGCTTGTGGCTGCCCTGAGTGTAATCAGTCCTTATTTTTAGATGGACATACAGTAAGATCCACTCTTTTTGGTATACAACTCTGAGGTTTGGCAAATGCACAAAATCCATTGCGCTCCTAAAATAATTCCCTCCTTCTACCTCTTTGTGGTCAAGTTTACCCTCTTCCCCAGTACCTGATAACCACTGGTCTGTTCTCTGATCCTTTGCTTTATCTTTTCCAGAATGTTATAAAAATGGATCCATACAGCTTGGTTTCTCTCACTGACCATAATGCATTTGAGTGTCATGCATGTTGTTGCACATGTGAATTATTGCTTGCCTTTTATTTTTTATCTTTGGTACTGGGGATTGAACTCAGGATCTTGCACTTGCAAAGAAGGTGTGGTGACTCTGGGTCCTGTTCTATTGAGTGGAGGGTCTTGGTGCTGGTTTCTAATTTTTGGTGTTGATGCAGAAAACCATGATAAATACTTATGTATTGGATTTTGTATGAACATAGGTTTTCATTTCATTTGGGTAATAATGTTCTAGAGTGGGATTATTGGTACATATTGGTTGTATGGTAAGTGTATATGTAACTTCTTAAGAAGTTAAGGTAAAGAAAATAAAACTAAAATAGAAACAAACTCTTTTATAGTGGTTATGCTCATTTGTATTCTGAACAGTAATGTATGAGAAGTCCAGTTGCTCTGAATCCTTGCTAGCACTTGATACTGTTAGTTTTTTCTTTTAATTTAGTCATTCCAACAATTGTGCAGTGGTATCTCATTATGGTTTTATATTTCCATAATGACTAAAGTATTTCCTGGGTTTTCTTTTTTTGGTCATTTATATATCTTCTTGCTAAAGTACCTACCGAAATCATTGCCCTTTTAAAATATTGGGTTGGCTCGATTGTTATATTTTGAAAGTTCTTTCTTATACTCAGAATATGTTATTTGTCAAATATTCAATTTAGATTTATTTTCTCTCAGCTTATTTCTTGTCTTTTGTTCTCTGCTTGTGTCTCTACAGAGAAAAAGTTTTGAATTTTGATGAAATCCAAATTACCATTTTTTCTTTTATTGATTGTGCTTTTGGTGTCATATCTAAGTACTTGTCTAACTGAGGAGTACAATGATTTTTCTCCTGTGTTTGCTTCTAGAGGTTTTAGAGCTTTAGATTTTATATTTAGATCTCATCCATTTTGAACTAGTTTTTATAAGTGGTATAAGGTGTGCACTGAGGCTTTTTTATTTTTGGATAGCAATGTCCAATTGTTCTAGCACCATTTATTAAAAAAGATTATTTTCTCTTTATTAAGTCAATTGACCACATTTCTTTTTTGTGTGTTTATTTCTGGGTTCTGTGTTATGTTCCATTGATCTCTGTGTCTATCCTTTTTCTAACATAAGTGATAAGTCTTAGACAGTGAGAAGGGAGTGTGTGATAAGGTGGGAAAGGCTGGAATTTCCAAGGAACAAAACTTTAATCAGAGTTCTACATTGGGAAAGAGAGCAGAAGAGGATGAGCAGATGTCATAGCATATTTCAGGCCTTGGGAACATTATGGGACATGGGTGGAGGGCAAGAGAAAGTAGATGGGTCCAATTGTAAGATTTATAGTATGGCTAGAACAGACAGGGATAGAGACTGGCTGGAGATGAACCGGGTCAGGGCCAAGTCAGGGTAGGAGTGGATTGATCCAAAGGGCAGAGTGGGTGCATTGATTTCAGAAGAGGGAAGTAAATAGGTCAACAGCAGAATACTACAGTCCATATCTCTCTTTTGTCATTCAATTAGTGCATCCTCCTTACCTCTAAAAGAGAGAATCTGGCTTCTCTAAAAGAGCAGACATTAGATCCTGCTGCCAAATCACTTTCCAGACAGGACAGCCCACTCAGCCCAAGACTGACACCACCTTATTTATAAATACCTGTCTGAGTTGAATCCTGCTGAATTTTTCCTCTTGCCTTGGTTCTGGAGCAAGACCTTGGTGAGGTGCAGGACATTACCTAGAGCAGAGCAGCAGATGGCAGCAAAACCAAGGCTCATGGGGCTAAGGCTGCTTGTTTCCCTGCTCAGTTCAGAGCAGCTTTATTATTGCAGCAGCTTTGGTGCTTGCATAAAAGCAGGCTTCTCCCTGCCACCCCACCCGAGAAATAATATTCTCTAAAGCTTTGAGAATAAAAGCTGCCAAGTAGACTGTAACACCTTACCTAATCATTTGGGCCACATTCTCCTTTCTCAATGGGTGTTGGTTTCAGGGGGAATGTTTCCTGTGGCTGTGGATCATCGAGAAGATGGTGCTGATGTGCTCTGGTAAGCTGAAGAAATAGCTGAGCATGTTGCATGGAGTAAAATAAGGACAAATACAGGAGACACTCAGAGGCAGGAAGTAGGGAAAGAAAGACTGAGGAGGTAGGGTGGCCAATCAGGTGCTCAGCTGCTCAGTGTTTATTGCTGAGGAATAGCTCTGCCAGGAAAGCCTCTTCCCAGGAAATTACTCCCTCTACACCATAACTGACTTCCAGAATTCCTTCACGGAGGACTAAAGGACTAAGCTTTTCATAGGATCAAAACGTTACCTGTTGTTGCACTTGCTCCTCTTGCTTGTACCACAGTGCAACTTTCCTTCATGGTACTTTACATGGTTTGTAATTGTATGACACTGTGCTCATATATTTAATATCTCTGCCTCTATCATTAGGTGGTAAACCTATGAAAGCAGAGAAAGTTTTGCTGTGTTCCATTTTGTGCCCTACAGGCCTGGCACAGCTCTTGGCACAACAACAGCACAATTGTTTGTAGAATAATTCCAAGATTATGTAAACAGAGGAGGAAGACAGGGGAAAATTCTATGTCAAAACTTACCCATGTGTGTACTTGGGTATGTTACTTATGTACATACTTATGAACAGATTTCAGTTTTCCCATCTGTAAAGTGAGAACAATAACATTTATACGGCAGGATAGTCATGAGTATACAATGAAATAATCTACGTAATAATCTAGTTAGCACAGTGCTTGAAAATCAGTAAGTGCTGAAACATGATAACTACTTCAATTTTTCTTTTTTTTAAACATTCTTTTATTGGTACATTTTAGGTACACAATACGTTTACATTTATCACTGGGTGCTTGTACCTGTACATGATGAATCTTGGTTCTTATTTTTATCCCCATTACCTGTGCGCCCTTCACCCTACTTTAATTTTTCTGGTGGGGCCTTCATATGTCATTTGCCCAGGGAAACAGCAAAAATAGATGAAATGAAGAACATGAGAGTTTGTTATATAGTTTTGACAGGAGAAGTTGGAGGTGATGGTGCGGCTGCTGCTGTTGCTGAAGTGAGTAAGTCGGAAGACCTGAAACTGTGAAAATGTTCTATGCAAGGGTGTTGTGTGGGAAAATACTGCTCTGAATAAAGAGCTGGCTAGGTGAAGCCATAGCCTTGTTCAAAAAGGCATGCAGGGGTTCACTGATATGCAGGTTCAGCCTTGCGAACATGCAAGGCTGAACAAAGCAACCAGACATTCATGCAATCACACAATTGTGTCCTACCAAGACTGATCCAACAGAGCTATGCTCAGTTCTGCTCTCCACAGGGGACAGCAGTGGGGTTACATGAGGATGACCGCTATTCTCTTCCTGAGAAATGCTTTCAGTGCACAGAAGTGACATTCATAATAGTCCAAAGCAGAAGAAAACCAAATGCCCATCCATCAATAGATGAATAACAAAATTTGTATATTTATTTAATGGTATATTATTCAGCTATATATAAAAAAAAGAATGAAGTTCTAATACCTGCTCTAACATGGATGAACCTGGAAAACATTATGTTAAGTGAAATGAGTCAGACACAGGAAGACAAACATTATACACTTTCACTTGTATGAGGTACCTAGAATAGTTCTAGGGACAGAGGCAGGAAGTAGAATAATGGTTGCCTGTTGCTGGGAATGGAGCTGGGTGGGGAAGTGGCTACAAATGGGTATGGAAATATTCTAAAATTAGATTGTGCTGATAGTTTTCTAATTCTATGAACATGCCAGAGCCCACTCAAGTGTACAGTTTAAATGAGTGACTTGTATGATATGTGAATTATATTTCAATAAAACTATTAAAAATGATTAGAGATAGAGCAGTAGTTCTCAACCCAGGTTGTACATTGCAATCATTTTAATAAACAAACACATAAACCACACAAAGCAAACACACAAAATCCCAGGGTCCCGTTGTAGCCAGTGAAGTTAGAACACCTGAGGGCGGAGATGTGAGGCCTGGGCGTTTGTAACGCCAGGTTGGTGATGCGCTGCATGACTGAGGGAGTAGATTTTGACTTTTCTACTTTTTGAAAACTTACTATGGCACTTGATTTTATTGTTTTTGCTTTCAATGCTATAAATCTGTATGTCTAAGGTCATTTTCCTTTAGTTTATGTCTTAAAAATTAATTTTTATGAGTACAAGTTTACAGTACATAATGATCACATAGCGAGGCAGGTGCGGCACCACCGACCTAAATCCCTGGCGCATAAATTGTTTATACTTTGGATTTCTCATATATGAGAAACCGTGCAGTATTGAAGCTTGCGTATCTGATTTATTTCACTTAACATTGTGCCTTTAGTTTTTCTTTTTTTAAAAAAAGATATACTAGTTTTTATTGACATGTAATTATACAGAATAATGCTTAATGTATTCCTCTTAAGCCTATAGTTTGATGGTCTTAAAAAAATTTTTTTGTTAACGCATATTTGGAGTATACATGTGTGGAGTTGGTTCAAGTACATAAAACATTTTAATTTTTATTTTCATTTCCTTTCCCTCCTCTCTCTTCCCCTTCCCTCTATCTCTTGATTCCATTTGAGATTTATCTCTCTACTTCCTATTATCAATCTTTTATTTTGTTCTTTATTTATAATTTGTGTTTCTCACATAAGAGAAATCATGCAATATTTTTCTTGAAGGCTGGATTGTAAAACTTGCTAGAATCTTTTCCTTTAGGATTTTGTAATTAAAACATATGTTGCAAAATTTGTAAAAATGTACAAACATTTGTTCTACTAATGTCTGAAGCTTAATACTAGAAACATTCTGTTCTTTTGTTTTTCTTATTTTCTTCTAGCTTTATTCAAGTCAAGTCTACTTGGTAAATAAAAATTGTATTATATTGAAGTTGTACAACGTGATGATTTTATGTATTTATACCTTGTAAAATGATTATCAAAAGCAAGCCAATTAGCACATTCATTACCACATGTAGTTGTAATCTTTTGTTTTGTGTGTGGGGAGAGAACAGTTAAGAGCTAATCTTTTAGCAATCTGAAGTATACAGTAGTGTTATTTTCTATAGTCACTATGTTGTCTGACTCCTAGAGCTTGTTCATTTCAGAGCTGGAAGTTTGTACATTTTGATCAACATCTTCTCACACCCTGCACACCCTGCCTCTCTCCTCAAGCCCCTGACAATGTCACTCTGCTATCTGTTCCTGTGACTTCAACTTTTTTAAGTTTCACATATGAGACTACTCAGTATTTGTGCTTCTTTGCCTGGCTCATGTTGCTGAGAGTACTGTCCTCCAGGTTTATCCAGGTTGTCACACAAATGGCAGAATGTTTTTCTTTTTCATGTTCAAATGATATTCCACTGTATGCCACATTACACACCACATTTTCTTTATCCATTTAGATGCCAATAGATTCTTGGGTTAATTCCATATCTTTTGTGAGTAATACTGCAAATAATATGGGAGTGTAGATATGTTTTTGACATAGAGATTTAATTTATATTATATATTTATATATATATATATGATCGGAGTTAAAAAAAAATTTCTTGAGGAACCTTCATAGTTGTGCATAATGGCTGCCAGTTTACATTCCCATCAATGGTGTGCAAGAGTTTCCTTTTCTCTACTCCCTTGCCAATACTTAGAATCATAGGTGTGATGTGATACCTTATTGTAGCTTTGATTAGCATTCCCTTGATGATTAGTGGTGTTGAGCACATTTTCATATACCTGTTATCTGTCCGAATGTCATCTTTGAGAAATATCTATTTAGGACATTTAGGACATCTCCTTCCCTTTTTTTTCCCCCCTATTAACTTTATTGGTACATTTTAGATATAAAATACAGTTACATTCATCATTGGGATCTTGTACCATTACATGAGTCTCTTGGTTCTTATTTTTTTCCCCCTTCCCTTGCCTTCCCTTCACTCCCTCCACCCTTCCCTATTTGCAAAGACCTTGTTTCCATTTTTTTCCTCTTCTCATATTTTTTCCTTTCCCTTTTTTCCCTTCCCCTGCTCCTCCCAATTCCCCTGCTCTTTTAGACCTTTTCTTCCTGTTACACAATATCAGTTATACATTTTTAAAATTACAATATTAAGATCTAGGAGACATTACCACAGATTTTTACAGAATTTAAAAGGATATAGAAAGCATATTACAAAAATCTGTTTTGAAATAAATTTGAAAACTTCTAAGAAGTAACTTAGAAGACAAATTAATGAAACTAACTCTGGAAGAAATATAAAATTTGAATAGCACCTATTAAAGAAAGTATATTCCTAGCTTGAAAACCTACCTGTATGACAACAGCAGGCTCATAAACATTTTAACTGATAAATTATATCAAATATTTAAAGCAGAAAAAAGAAAGAACACTTCTCCCCTCATTTTAGGAACTCAACATTGTGCTAATCCTAAATCTGGATAAAGATAATAGAAGAAAAAAGTATGAACATAGATAGAAATTTGTTTAATAAAACAAACTCTTAGAAGTTAGATCTGGCAGTGTGTAGAAAGTAGTTTTGTTATAGGGATGGCAGTTCAGCATTGGGAGATCCACCCCCAAAAGTAATCATTTTAACAGAGGAAAGGAGAAAGCCATATGATCCTGTCACTACTTGGAGAAAGAGTATTGGACTAAATTCTACAGCTGTTCATGGTAAAAGCTATCAGGAGACTAGAAGTAGAACAGAACCTTCTCAACAGATCAAAGACATGTACTCCATATTTCCAGCAAAAACTCCTTCTATGAATGGAGATGATACAATGCTTTCTCCCTAAAGTGAGGAACAAGGGCAGATATGCCTACTCTTCATCTGTCCATTAGTCTTTGGAACAGAGGTCTAAACCAAACTAGTCTGGTAATAAAATGACACAACTAGGATAGGATTGGCACAGCAGAAGCAAAATCTTTACATGTAGATGCAATGATCATCTACAGAGAAAATACTAAGAAATATCTAGGAGCCCCTAGAACTTGTACTTGAATTTAGCAGGATTAGAAAACACAAGATATATATAAAAATACAGGTCTGTGTATACTTGCTATAAATGAAGAACTGGATATTGAAATTTAAAAGTTATGTAGGAGTACAAAGGACCCAGAAAAGCCAAAAACAAAAACAAAAACAGTGTTGGAAGACGTTTAGCACCCAATTTTAAGACTTCTTCTAAAGCTACAGTAATCAAGGCAGTGTTGGTATAAGGAAAGACATATAGATCATTGGAATAAAACAGAGAATCTAGAAATAGAACCACACATATATGGTCCACTGAGTTTTGAAAGATTATTTAACATTAGCATTTTATAGAATATAAACTCGATTCAAGAGCCGAGGAAGAGATAGTGTCTTCAGCAAACGGCACTAGAACACCTGTTATCTGTATACAAAAAATTAACCTCAACCTTTTTTTTCCATACATGAAAATAACTTGAAGGGATCTATGAACCTAAATAAGAAAGCTTAAAAGTATAAAACTTTAAGAAGAAATTATAAGGGAAAATATTTATGAATTCAGGGTAGGCAAGAACTACCTAGGACACAAAAAACATGATGTATAAAAGAAAAAAATGGATAAATGAGATTCCATCACAATTTAGAACTTTAAATGACATCATTAAAATGAAAAGTAGTCCTTAAACAGACCATATTTACAATACATATAACCTGTGACTAGAATATATAAAGAATTCTTAGAGCTCATTAATAGACAACCCAATTAAAATGTAGACATAAGAAGATGATAAATAGCCAGTATAGCACAAGGAATGGTAGGCAACTCTAGAATCAGAAAAATACTAATCAGGACAATAACAAGATTGAATTATACACTCATTAGGGAGATGAAGTTAAAAGTTCTAAGAGCCTTGTCATGACTTTTTCTTTTATTCTGCTGGGTTTCCTGGGGTTGTGATCCTCATTGTCTTTTCCTAGGATATTGTCTAAAATTTTTTGGAGTGCTGGTTTGGTATTCATGAAGTTCCTGAGGTGCTCTTTATCATGAAAGTATCTTATTTCTCCATCAATTTTGAAAGATAGTTTTGCAAGGTATATCAATCTGGGTTGGAGGCTGTTTTCCTTTAGGGCTTGCAATACATCACTCCAAGCTCTTCTTGCCTTGAGGGTTTGCAATGAGAAGTCTGCTGTGATTCTGAGGGGCTTTCCTTTGTATGAGATTTCTTTCTTTTCTCTCACTGCTTGTAGAATTTTATTCTTCTGTTGGATTTCTGGAATCCTAACTATTATATGCCTATGTGTAGATTTTTTTTGATTAAGGCTAGCTGGAGTCCTCTATGCCTCACTTATCTGTATGTCAAGTTCTTTTCCCCTCCTTGGGAAGTTTTCTGTTATCACTTCTGTGAAGAGTTTTTTTTATGTCATCTGCACTCTCTCCTCTTTCTTCATTGACTCCAATCAGTCTTATGTTATTCTTCTTTGCATCGTCTAGCAGCTGCTGGATTGATTTTTCATGTTGCCTTACAATTTTAAAGCAATTTTTCTTTTCCTCCTCACTAATTGCAATCTTATCTTCTATATCTGAAATTCTATCCTCACATTGGTTCATTCTGGTGCACAGACTTTCGATGGAGTTTTTAATCTCTTGGAAATCTGTTTGTATCTGTTTTTTGGATTCCATTTGTTTCCTATGTTGGGATTCCATCATGTTCCTCAGATCCTCTATTTTTTTTTATCTGTGTCCTCTCTAGATTTATTAATCATGTCTTGCACCATGAGCAAAATGTTTGCTGTTATCTGAGTAATTATTTCTGATTTCATTTTTCCCAGATCCTCTTTTGTTGCCAGTTCAGAGAGTCCAGTTGGTTGAGTATCAGAGTGTTCCATCTCGTTTCTCTTTGGGGTTGCTGCAGGTGATCTGGAAGTCTGTTTTTGAGGCTTGTTTATGTGTCTTCTCATTTCCACGGGGTGGGGGTGGGGTTGCTTCTGGCGCCCATGTGGCTCACCTTTTCTGCCCTAGGAACTTGGGATGGCAGCGGGGGAGCTTCCTTCCACGTGCTGGGACTGGCTGAGCTTCACTGCCCTAGGAGCCTGGGATGGAGGCGGGGAGCTTCCTTCCGGGTGCTGGGACTGGCTCAGCTTCGCTCTCTCCTTCCCTTTTTAATGGCGCTGGGGATTGAACCCAAGGCCATGTGCATGCCAGGCAAGTGTTTTACATTGAGGTACACCTCCAGGATCATTTCCCCATTGGAAACCAGTTCCCCTTCCTTCCTCCCCCTGGCCCTCCAATCAGGGATCAAACTCAGGACCTTGTGATTGCCAGGCAGGCATGGCACCACTGAGCTACAACCCCAGTCCCTCCTTTCCTTTCTTTTCCATCTCTTTCTTTGCTTTCAATTTAGTTTTTTGAGTTCCTTATATATTTTGGATATTGGCCCCTTATCAGATATATGATTTGCAAATATTTTCTTCAGTTACATAAGTTGCTTTTTAATTTTGTTGGTTTCCCCCCTCATTGCAGAAGCTTTTTAGTTTGATGTAGATCCACTTGTTTATTTTGCCTTTGCTACTTGTGCTTTTGGGGTCATATCCAAAAATATCATTGCTAAGATCAATATATTAGGGAGCCCCTCCTCTCCAACTTTTTTTGTTTAGGAGTATTGTAGTTTCAGTCCCTACAGTTAAGTCTTTAACCCATTTAAGGTAATTTCCTATGGTAATCATGTGGTACAGGAGGAATATCCCTTATGAAAAATGGGGTCAGAAATGTTAAGGATTTGGGGTTTTTGATTTTGGAATATTTGCATATACAAAATGTACTATCTTGGAAATGGAAACCAAGTCTAAACATGGAATCATTTATATGTATATGTATTTTAGACTTATAGTCTGAAAGTAATGTTATGCAAGTTTTAATGTGCCTATGTTTCAACTAGTGGAATTTTCCACTTGACATCATGTAAACATTTAAGAACATTTGGATTTTGAAGCATTTTGGATTTTGAATTTTCAGATTAGAGATGCACAACCTGTAGTTCTATTTTTTAAATTTTTTGAGGAAAAATAATGTAAGATAAGGGTCCAGCTTCAGTCTTTTCCACAAGGATATTCAGTTTCCCCCGCACTGTTTATTGAGGTCAGAGATTAGCTGACCACATATGCATGGTGTTTCTGGGGTCTTTATTCTGTCTCATTGATCTATGCTTCTATTTTTATCCAGTACCATATTGTTTTGATTGCTATAATTTGTAATACAGTTTAAAAGCAGAAAGTATGATACTTCTAGTTCTGTTGTCTTTACTCAAGTTTACCTTGGCTATTCTGTATCTTTTAAGGTTGCACACACACTTTAGGATTGATTTTCTATTCATGAAAAAAATGCCATTGTAATTTTGATAGAGGCTGCATTGAATCTGTAGATAGCTTTGGCTAATGTGGACATTTTAACAATATTAATTCTTCAAATCCATGAACACAAAATATTTTTTCCTTTATTTATACCTTTTCCAATTTATTTCATTAATGTTTTAGTAGTGGTACATGTACAGATTTTTTCCCCTCCTCAGTTAAATGTGTTCCTAAGTATTTTGTGGGTTTTTGTTAGGCTACTATAAATGAGATTATTTTCTTAATTTACTTTTTGAAGAGTTTGTCCTTAGTGTATAGAAACACAACTGGTTTTTATGTGTTGATTTTGTATCCTACAATTTTACTGAATTCATTTATTTCTAACATTTAAGGTTTGGATATATAAAACTATAATTTGTAAATAGAGAGTATTTAACTTTTACCTTTTTATACCTTTTATTTCTTTTTCTTGCTAATTGCTCTGGGTGTGACTGCGAGTACTATATTGAATAAAAGTGGTAAAAGTGAGACTCCTTATCCTGTTCCTTATCTTACAGGAAAACTTTCTGCTTTTCATCATTGAATATGATGTTAGCTATGGGCTTGTCACATATGTCTTTATTATGCTCAGGTATATTCCTCTGCACCTAATTCGTGAAGAGTTTTTATTTTTTAATCATGAAAAGATGTTGAATTTTGTCAAATGCTTTTTATGCATCTACTGAGACGATCTTACAGTTTTCCCCCCCATTCAATTGAGTTAATTTCTTCACTTGTAGCCTATGTATGTCCTTAAATTAAGTCCCTTCTGGCAAAATGTTGTATCTTCATTAAAAAAAAAATTCATTCAGGCATTCTGTGTCTTTTTACTGGATAGTTTAATTCACTTAAACTCAGTACATTTTCTGATTTGTGATTTTCTGATGTTTTCATGTTATGTCTGATTCTTTTTTCTTGTCTTTTTTGGATCCATTGGTTTTCTTCTTTGTGGTTATCATGAAGCTTACATAAAAGATCATATAGCAGTCTGACAACTTGAAGTGCATACAAAAACTATAGGTTTGCTTACTTTCTTCCATTGTTTAGGCTACTGATGTCACATTTTATATGTTTTCGTATAGTGTATCCATAAAAAATTTTAGTTATTATTATTTTTAATACTTTTGTCTTTTATTCTTCATGCTAGTGTTAAAAACAAGTTATGTACCATAATTATGGTATTAGAATTTCTGAATTTTACTATATAATTATCTTTATTAGTGAGTTTTTTATTTTCTTTTTTTGTACTGGGGATCGAACTCAGGACCTTGCCCTGGTGAGGCAAGCATGGCACCACTGAGCTAAATCCTCAGCCCAATTTTATATTTTCATATGTTTTCCTGTTGTTATTTAGTGTTCTTTTGTTTCGACCTGAGTAAGTATTTCTTCTCAGGCAGTTCCGGTGGTGATGAACTCCCTAAGCTTTTACTTGTGTGAGAAAGTTCTTAGCTTGCCTGCACTTGAAAAGGACAGCTTTGCTGACTATAGCATTCTTGATCAGCATTTCTCCCTTTCTGCGCTTTGACTACGTCATTCTATCTCTTCCAGGCTCCTCCCGGGTCCTTTGGTGGATGGTGCTGGTGGTAGGGCTGAACAAACTGGACTTTCGCCAAGTTTGCAGGGGGGATGGGCTGTTATTTCTGGGTCGGGGCCGGGACCAGGGCCCTGTTCAGTACCTGCCTCTGGGAGCAGGCCTGCTTCTTCAACATGGTCCTCCTCCGACTTGCAGCTTCCTACTTGGATCCTAAAGCTCCCGCAAAGGCACTTTTGTCCACAGATAGCTGCAAAATTATTGCTGCTATGGGAAGATATAAGGAGAGGACCTCCTATTTTTCCATCTTGCTGAGATCTCTTCCTCTGTTCATTTAAAATTTAGTTAAAAGAGGTAATGAAATGAGTAATAATCTGAACATTTTATGCCAAAATTGTACTTTCCACTTAGACAAATTAAAATGATTCATGTTTAGGAAGAGACTTGTTTCATTACTGTTGTCATCACTATCAATATCGTGATCAAAAGCAATTAATTGTCTACTATAATTTTCCACACTAGTGGGATTAAGTCATACCTGTCTTGTTAGGCCGATCTCTGTGTTTTCTGAACAGTAGTAATAAGCAAATGTCCCTGTCAAATTCTTTATGAAAGCTGGCAAGGAACCTGTTTGAATTGTAGTAACTTTTTAAAGAATGGAGAATGTCTCCCGTACTTTGTAATGCATACTAATATTTAAAACGTTCAAAAAGAGTGCTTTAGAATAGAGGATATCATGCTTTTAAATTAAATTTTGGAAGGCGACTCTGGCAGCATGAAAGGAGGAAGAAGAGATAAAGGAAATTTACATTTATTGAGCTTCTACAATGAGTCAGATTAAAAACTTACTGCTTTATATATGGTATATCATTCCATTCTACTCCCAATCATTTTTGTAGGTAAGCATTGTCTTTTTTTTTCTTCTGTTGAAGAAGCTAGGCCTGAGCAGCCACTTAATTGGTTGTAAGTCAAGTTCCCGAGATGTGGTCCAGCTGGGTGTAACTGCTGTCCTGTTATTCTGAAGAAAGGTCAGATTCTTTGTTATTTTACAACTTTGTGAAGCAAAAAACATTATACTTTAGAAGAGCCTAGTTTTAAGTTTGATGTGGTCTTGGACAAGTCATAACTCCTGGATCCTTTTCCTTGAGCTATGAGGGTGCAAACATTTGCCTTATGAGATTATTAAGAGGCAAATGAGTTAATGTAGGTGAAAGTGCTCAGCATCTTGCTTGATGAGGCACAGATAGGACATTATAAATGTCAGTCCAGTGACTCCAACTTTGGTTTTTTAAGACGTGTGTCACTGAAGTGGAAGAAGCAACCCATTTTGGTAAAACCTCCAGCCTTACTCTAATCATCTTCTTTGATGACCCTCTGATTAGGGACAGGCATAAAAACCTGGGATGGAAGAGGCTCCCTATGGGTTCTGTTTGACTGGACAGATATTTTGATTTTCAAAAGAATTATTTTCCCTGTTTGAGTCTTTTCTGAAATCCGTTAATTTATAAACCAATAGAAATATATGAAGCACCTGCTCTGGGCTGGATGCCATGGGAAAGAACTCTGCCCTCAAGGAATTTAGTGGGTAGTGGTAGGTGGCACGAATATATACAAAACAATAGGAGTGCCAATGAGATAGTAACAATGAGATAGTAACAAATGAGATAGTAACATCTAGTAAAAATTCAAAAATACTTGTGAGTCCTTTTTACACCAGTGTCCTTTTTGTCCTGGTTCTCTTTCCTTCTGATCAGTGTCTTGGTACTTTCCGAGTGATTCTTTCTGTATGCAAACATGGAGGTGCATATAGCACCTTCTTTTTTTTTTTAAAATTAAAATACCAAAGGAGACATACTATAATACTCTTCTACACTTTGCTTTTTAAAATTCGTAAAATATCTCAGATATTGTGGAGTATCCGTACATATTGACCTCATTCTCTGTGTGGAATTCCTTTGTATGAATGCACCACACTTTATTTAATGGCTCCTTATCAGTGGTCTTTTAGGTTGTTTCCAGGCTTTTGCTACCTGAACAATGCTGCAATAAATTCTCCTATCAAAGCCATAATTAAGGGCTAAATTGTGTGGCTCAGACTGTAAGTGATTCCAATTTCGCAGTGTGGGTGCTAATGGCATTTGGGGTGTGATGGTTTTGTAGTGCTGGGAACAGTTTTGCCCACTGCATAAAATCAGTTCCCCCCAACCCCCACCATGTTCCATTATGCACTCATTGTGACAACCAAAAAAAGTCTTCCTCCCATTTCTGAATATTACTTAAGGGGAGGATATTGGCCAGGCTGGGGCTCACTGTGACTGTAGTGAGGTAGAGTTGGAGGCCTTCTGGGTACGGGGCGGGGTGGGGGCGGTGGTCAAAATATGCTATGGCTTCAGTGTTGTATGCTCTCCAAAATTCATGTTGAAGCTTCATCTCTAGTGCAACAGTATTTAGAGGTGGGGCCTTTAGGAAATGATTAGGCCATGAAGGCTCCACCTTCTTGGATGGGATTCGAACCCTTATAAAAGGGCTTGAGGGAAAGAATTGAGCTTCTTTTTGCCTCCTGTCCTTTCCATTCTATGAAGACAGTTGTTCTTTTTGGAGAATGGAACAATAAGGCACTTTTTTATTTTTTATTTTTTTTTTTGAGACAAGGTCTCACTTTGTAGTTCAGGCTGGCTCTGAATTCACTATGTAGCCCAGGCTGGCCTTGAACTCGAGGCAATCCTCCTGCCTCAGCCTCCTGAGTGCTGGGATTACAGGCCTGTGCCACCACGCCTAGCTTTTAATAAGGCATTTTTTTTTTGGTACCGGGATCGAACTCGGGTTCTTGTGCTTGCGCAGCAGGTGGCGAAACCATTGAGCTAAATCCCTGGCCCTAATAAGGCACTTCTGAAAAGCAGAAAGACGTCCTCGCCAGACATCATGCTTGCTGGCTTGATTTTGGACTTCTCAGAATTGTGAGAAATACATTTCTATTGTGCATAAATCATCCAGTCTGTGATATTTTGTTATAGCAGCCCAGGAGGACTAACACAGAGTAGACTTTGAGAATTTGCATAGGCTTTGGTCCACAGAGAAATGACCTGAGGCAGGCACCTCTTGGGAGATTTTCTCTCCCTCTTTGCACCTACTGCCCAGGAAGTGGTCTGTAGTCTTTAATGCAGGCCCCGGAAGCATTCTGTGTCTTTGCTTCAGCTTCTCCCCTGGGCTGCCATGTTGCCCCTGGGTCTGTAAAGACCAGGGGCACTGGTCCAGCGACTATGTTCACCTATGTTCAGCTAGCACAATGAGATGGGGGCACTGACCAGGTCTGGGGCTGACCATGCAGTGCTTGTGTTTTCACTCCACTGTCTTTGTACCAATAAAACATAAAGTTCTAGAAAGTTACAGGTGGAAAGAAATTTTTATGCAATCCAGCCCCTCCTAATTAGAGTCAGGCTGATGTGCACATCAAAGTCCCATTTAAAGGGAAAAATGTCATACAACAGCACACTTAAGGGGTGTTATGGACTAGAGAAGAATAGAGATGGCTACGATGGGCTCCATGCCATGGGAAAAATGATCTAAATCAGTGATTTCTTAACTAAGTTTTATATCAGCATTACTTAGAAAAGGAAGAAGAATGTAGATTCCTAGATTTTACCTCAAATCAAAGAAACTGGAATCTCTGAGATAAGGGTCCTTGGGAATCAGTACCTGGGAATTAGTACCTATGATTCTTGACTGATTCTTATGCTTGTTAGCAACCTGATGATCAAGCTTGGGAAGCTCTGACTTAAATAGGCTCTGATCAAACAATTCCCACATCACAAATAAGTGTGTAGAGGTGCCTGGAGTGCTGCTTTGGTGGTTATTTGTCTTATTGGTATAGGAGTGAGTAGATAATGTGCTAGATAGTTAATTATGCTGGCATTTATTCATTCTGAAATGTTTACAAAAGCAATTAGAAGTCAGATTAGATGTGATGCTCACTGACCTTTAAGGAGAGCTTGGCCTGAAATAACCAGGAAAAAAGTGTGAAAAAAAAAAAACAAGCAAAAGAGGGAAATGCCTATTTCAAAGGTTAATCAGAGCAAAACACAGCATGATTAGCAGGGAATCTCAAGGTTGCAAAAAGAAAACTTTTATTTGTTATTAAGGATAAGAATTAGGAAAAAACGATCATTCCTTCTAGGTCATTGTTTTTCCTGATTTGGATCAGTGCTCTGAGAAAAGACAGCACCAAGTCTTCACAGAATTGCTTCTTCCTCGGCTGGTCTTGCAGTTTTCCTGTGTTTGCCTGACCCAATTGTCAGGATCTTTTCAGTTATAAATTTAGAGTTCTTGCTCCAGGCAGGCACATAATCAAACAGGATCACTGACCTTGCTTAGCTTATCATCTAGAGACTGTTACCCTGGTTTCTTAAGCACCCTTTGGCTTCTGGAGAAGCTCTCTCCCTTGCCTCTCCTCTCTTCCAGTTCTTTGCAGCAAGGGATGTGGCATTGGGGTGAAGCTGACTTCTTTATGTGATCTTAGTTCTGCCTCCCACCTTTTCTCTCCTCCTCCTTTGCCTTTCTCAATTTCCTATTCTTGGAAGCTGACTCCTGTAGACCACATCACACAGGCTTCTTCGCCAGGTGATGTCCTGCTGGGTCCAGCTACCCAGGAGTCCCTGCTAGGAGCACATCAGTTTCCCCAGCTTCATTCATTAGTCCAGCCTTAGGAACAGCTGTGCACCACCCTCTCCCTCCCCAAGGTTTGGTAATGTGCTTCCTGCTTTTGACTCCTGCCTATAGGCTATGAGGGAGCCCCACTTTGTAGCATTGGGTTCTTCATCCACACTCCATGCTTTCCTTTTCTCTGCACATATCTCAGTAAGTAATCCTTTTACAAAGGTCCCTTCAGCTGAATACCTTGAAGGCAATTGTTTGCATCCCTGCCTGATATGCTTCTTTCCTTTCCTTCTTTTTAAAGATGTCAAATAGGGAAGCAAACCTTCCTTTGCCAGACTTAGTGCAACTGTGAAGATAATGTGAGACAGTTCCTGGGGCGGAGAGTAGTTTAGAAGTGGAAAACATTCCCCTGTAGGTGGTATCACAGTTACTGCTGTGATGATTACTAATACGGTCTGAGACATCTTTATAATATAAGAACTTCCTGGACAGTTTTTAATATTTGCACAGCATCTTAGTTACTTTCCTGTTACTGGGACAAAATACCCAACACCTACATTTTAAATGAAGAGAGGTTAATTTTGGCTCGTGGTTTCAGTTCAGGGTCAGTTGGCTCCAAGACAGAAGTAGCATGGAAGGGCCTGGGAAGAGGACAGCTGCTCATTCCATGGCAGGCAGGAAACAGAGAGAGAACGAGGAGCCAGAAGTGATATATAACCTTTTGGGTCAATGCCCCTCATGACCTGCCCCTAACCAGGCCCCTACCTCCTAACAGCAAGTCAGCTATGAACTCATCATTGGGCTAGTCCATTGATGAGAATAGCATCCCCATGACCCAGTTACCTTCTAGACACATGAGGGTTTTAGGGGACGTTTTAGATCTAAACCACTACTGATATTACTTGATTAATGCAGGGAGCAGGAAGTGGGGAGCAATGACAATAACATCTGCCTACTCTCAAATATACAGTCTCCCTATGTTTCTGATAAATATAAGAAAGTTTATAATTCTGTTTCTTGTAAATAGAAACTCCTCCTAGATTCTGGTAGCAAGTTGACATATAGCTCTATATAAACATACAGTTGATATATAATTGACATATAGCTTCAGAGTTGTATCAAGTTTTCATTTTTGTCTGTGTTCCATAAGTATTTTTTTTTTTTTTGTACTGGGGATTGAACTCAGGTCCTTGGGCTTGCGCAGCAGGTGACAAAACCACTGAGTTAAATCCCCGGCCCCCATAAGTATTTTGTTGACAGTTAATTGAAGACATATTCAGGGTTACTGGAAAGATTTCAGTTTAACCTGGAAAGCCTTGAAAACATGCTTTCAAATGGCTGTGCACAGATGCCATAATTTATTTAACCACTGTTCCATTGTTAGATAATTAGATTATTTCCAGTTTTGCTGCACGATAAAGTGATAGACTGATCATCTTTGCATCTTATCTCACAGTAGTCTGCACATCATTCAAGAATGCCAACCACACTGCTCAGGTCAGAGGAGGGCAGAAAAGCAGTAAACCAAAGGTAAAGCTCTGGTCTTATGAGCTTTTATTCTAGTTGGGGAGACAGACAATAAACAAATACAAACAATAAATAAGGTCAAGTGGGGTAAGAGTGAGGGAATGAAAGGATGAGCCCGAAGGGATTGCCAGGGCAATCACAGAAAGCCCCTCTGACTTGGTGACAACTGAGTAGATGTCCGAATGACTTGACAAGAGGAAGCAAGCCAGAAACTTCATGGCCTGGCCTTCCCTCTGCTTCCTTCCTGCATGTCAGAGGGCGAGCTTATGTGGGCCCCTGACTGCATAACAAAGATTGCAGGGAAGATACTCTGGGAGGGAGTCAGGGTCAGGTTAGAAAATTAACCGAAGTGTCTGTGTATGGACTTGGACGATTCCAAGTGTAAAAAATTTGACTCCCGGTTGCTCTATTTAACGCACAGAATTGTCCAGGCTTCAGCTAATGGGGCCCAGTCCTTGTAATTTAGTGGGAAAAGAAAACTGAGTGAGGAGAGATGGCTAAGGATCTTCTGGGCTATATTCAGACTCTGGATTCCCACTTGGCTGGACATAAAGAGACACTGCTTGCTGTGTTTTTTCCTTTCCCTTTTTAATTGAATTCAAATCCATTATATCTTTGGAGAAAATTACTTAGAGCAACGAACACACATAGTGCTTGGCAAGAAAAATAAGAGTGGAGAGAGAGAGAGCATGGAATGTAAGGTACATTTACTGCGACATATGGTTCTTCTCCTGGATTTCCACTGACTCTGTTATCTAAGCAGGAACTTGTTTTCAGAGAAAAAGGAGTATTCTGCAGATGGCAGCATATTGAAATCATTGTCAGAAAGAGGAGAGATTATATCAGACTCATATTCAATCAAACATTCAGTTAAGAATTAGTCTGAGATCATTTTCCCATGCAGTAATGTACACTTTAATATTTGCAGCCTGCTGCTCCACACTGCTCATGTTCTTCTCACAAAGGGATGCCTCTGAGGGGCCTCAAGATAGTGCTAATAAAAACTGTCATAAGACAGCTTGATTCTGGTGAGAAGAGAGAGAGCCTGCTAGTGCCCTGAGAAGTGCTGGTGGGCTCTTGCCTGGGCAAAGAAGAAAATCCTGGGGACTAAAATGTCTCCTTTTCTTCTGCCCATTGCAAATACCTGCATTCCTTGATCATTAAGGAAAACTTTGAAAGTCCTTGTAGAAGGGCTGTTACCAAATAATATTTAAACAATAAGAAGCCATTTACCTTTTAAAAACTGTATTACTGCAATATAATTCACACATAAAATTCATCCACTTAAAGTGTGCAATTCAATGATTTTTTAGACTATTCAGAGTTGTGCAACTATCACTGCAATCAATTTTAGAACATTTCATTACCTTCAAAAGAAAACTCATACCTATTTTCCCTAAAACTCCAGCCCTAGCAACTACTAATTTATTTTTTCTCTTTAGGTTTGCCTATTCTAGAAATTTTGTATAAATAGTAGCATGCAATATATGGTCTTTTGTCTCTGGCTTTTAAAAAAATTAGCATTATGTTTTTAAGGTTTATTCATGTCATAGCATATTTCTTTTTATGGTGAAAACATTCCATCATATGGATATATCACATTTTGTTCATCTGTTGATAGATATTTGGATTGTTTTCAGTTTTTGGCTATTATCGATAATGCCATATAAACATTTCAGCACAGGTCATTCTCATTTTAGCACTAATTAGTTTAGAACTCAAAAGTCAGCTGCCCTAGGAAGTCTGCCTTGATCTGCCCTCCTCTTTCTCCCCCTTCTGTCTTTTCCCACTCATTTGCTCTTTCCTTTCTAATGGCATCATGCATGTCCATTATTACAAATACTCTCAAGACTCATACCTATTTGTTTAATGTCATATATATGTATGGAATAATGGAATGTATATCTCTATGGAATATATATGTCTCTATATAATATGGCCAAACCCAGAGGTGGCTAAAATCATTTTGAGCCAGAGGGCTCTGGTTGGAAGAGGTAGTTCACTGGGTCTATGACCTGGAAGGGTATATTCTTGTCCTTGGCTATCTCTGCTTCCTGGATGTCATGGGTTATGTAGCCTTCCTCCACTAGGCTCTTCTGCTATGTCATTTCTACCTTGGAGCCAGCCAACCATGGACTGAATGCTCTAAAACATGAGCTGAAATAAACCTTTCTTCCTTTAAATCATGTATGTTAAGTATTTGCCTCAGTGACAGGAAAGTTGAGCAACACAGAGCAACAATCCTGGAATTTAACCTTTTTGTTCTGGCAAGCTTGTCTAAATTGCCTGTTAATTCTTCTAGTTGAATGCTACCTCTTCATCTATTCTTGAGGCACTAGATCTTTGCATAGGTATGGTTTCTAGTTTGAACTTTTAGAAAAGGTATGTGTCTCCAAATTATCTCCCTTTTGTGACCTGGATTGGCCTCAGCTTGATGAAGGAAACTTAAAGGTGTTTTTTATCCTAATAATAAATCCCTGGCCATGTGTAAATAACATTTGGTAATATTTTCAAGAGGTTCAAAGAACTCTTTCATGGGACCCACACTGCCCCATGGGATTAGGGCCATATCTTATCCTTCTATTGTTCTGCATTCCCTTTGGCTTCCCATTCTGTTGCCTATCCTTTAAGAATATAGAGACAGGGAATCAAACGAGTAGGGTATTTCTATAAAAACAAAACACTGAAAATAAGAAAAGTGATATTTGTCTACAGATCTGGAGAGAATCCAATCACACTTTTACATACCAAGTGAGATGGAATTCCAAGGCTCAGAATTTCCGTAAGTCATTTGCCTAGCAAAACCAAGGGACATTTCAAGCATGTGGGACACTAGGTGACTAATGTCCTTCAATTACTCACCAGTGATATTCATCCTGTAATTAATCAAGACCTGTTTAAGAGGTTGTACCATCTCTTCTGACTTACATTTATTTCACTGCTTCCAAAGACTGTAAGCTCAGTGAGTTCAGGTCTTCCACATCCAGGCAAGTCTCACAGTGGCTCTCATGCACTGAAAGAACTGATTTTGGACATTTTTATCAACTAGATATTTCTATCTGAAAATTCCATCTTGAGTTCTATATGAGTTAATTTAGTCCCTTTTTCTTCTAAAAAATTTAAATGTGCTTATATGTTATATGGCAAGATGACATACAATAAAGATGGGTAGGACCTAAATTAAAGATGGATAGTGAAAAATTAGAGTGCCATGAAAGGGAGTCTCCAAGAGGCCCACATGCTACAGGTGAACTATAGATTTGGTTTCAGAAAACTAAATGGGAAACTTGATTGGCACACAGTTCATTGCCCATTTGATAAAAGCAAGCTAGCTTCCTGGGAGTAGTATGAGCAGTGCATCCTAAGACCCTGGAGGAGTCTCTTGAAGGCTGTCTGTGAGATTCACAGCTTTTTACTAGCCTGGGCTCTCCAAGGGGGTAGATTTTCAGGTAAAGAGAGGAATGAATGAATTGCACAGCTTTCAACCAATTTTTATTTCTCTCAGCTGAGCTTTTGTGGAAGTGCAGTTATTTTTCAGAGAAAAACTCCATTTTACCCTTGAATTCATTCTCCCTTTTGCTTCTTTTTTTCTGAAAGAAAACTGTAATCAGATAGCTGCATAAATCTGTAATGTTATATATAGTTGTATAAACTTCTTTGTTCGTTTGTTCCCACAACCACACATCAAAATCTCTTCCTTTCTTGTTCTCTTTTTTTGTGGTATTTGGGATTGAACCCAGGGGTGTGCATTCACTGAGTTACATCCCCAACTGCTTTTATTTTTAATTTTGAGACAAGGTCCCACTAAATTTTCTAGGCCAGGCTCAAACTCACTACTCTCTTTCCTCAACCTCTCAGAGTACTGGGATTACAGGTGTGTGCCGCCACACCTGGCTCCTTTCTTCTTTTTTCCCTTTCCTCTGTCCTCTTCTTCTTTCCTTTGTTTCTTCATCTTTCTCTTTCCTTTTCTTCTTCCATCTCTCCCTTTCCCCTTCCCTTACACTTACCAGGATCTAGGCTAAACATATGAAAGCATCATATTAAACATATGTAACAATTGTCAGAGGGACTTTCCAATAAAAAGTAATATCAGGTTTAATGCAGGAATAAGGACCTCAAAACCTCTTATGCCAGCTTTGAACTCTTCAGTTTTTGGATTGGAAGGGAAAAATTACCTTAGAGGATTCCTGTAGAAGGCTGGGGTGGTAGTGGGGGAATGGGACTGGGTAGATGGGCATTTCAGGAAAGGGGTGGTTTTTGCACTCACAAGTATAAAATGTTTCAGTATTTTAACAGCTGGCACAGCTGTATTGGTGAATGCTGGATGCACATGAGCCATAGATACATGGGGTCACAAAGGTGAAAGGTTCTGACTCTAAAGGACACTGGATCTCACTATCTTCAGAATGTGTTTCTAAAACAGCCTTTCTTCTGTTGTCATGTCTGAAGTTTAGACTCACTAGTTCAAGTTTTGTTGACTATAATTATCTTTTAATTAGTCTTCTGGATTTAAATTTCTGTCCTTTTTTATTTTCTCTCTTTCCAATGTTTCAAGTATGTGCAGCCAGAAAAAATTTCTTCCAGTATTACTTTTATCAAGCAATTATTTTCTTCTCCCAAACTATCAAGAAAGGATTTTTTTCACCTCTTTTGGAAAATAGTTGAATTCTTTTTGTGGACATCTGAAGCCCCTCTATTTTGTACTTAAGGCGTTGTGTCAAGTGTATGGTGTCATGAAGGGACAAGCCAAGCCCTCTGTTGCTAAGTAGCTTAAAATGTTTGCAGTGATTGTTATGCAGTAAAAGTGAATGTGGGAAACAGGTCAGGACAGGTTATGGGATGATGTAGGATTGACAGGCATGAACAGCCAGAAAATAAAGTCCCTTCAAGGATCATTTATCTTTACCAGCTGAACACAATTGATTACTAGTCAAAGGTCTTTGATGTCTAGATGGTCGAGCCTGGGATGGTCGAGAGAGAGGCTTGCCAACCTCACAGGGAAGTACTTTTTTGAGATGTAAACACAGAATGTGAAGGCATTTCAAAGTTTAAACACACTGATGTAAATCTCAGTGTTCATATAAGCTACTCCATCAGCTCCCTCAGAAGTTTTGCCATCAGCTTTGATCGGATTTGGCAGTCTAGGCTGACTGTATTGACAGGACAAGTCCAGGGAGGAGGATATAGAGTCTTTTCTCTGAGCTGTTTTTTGAGAGAAAGCTTGGCTCAGTAGTCACTGGGCTTACACTGAGAGAAGTTGTTCTAACCTCTCATGTACTGAGGACCTACCATAACCTTACTTGTCTACTGCAGGTTAAGCACTTTTCTAACATTTTCATACACTCTCTCTAATTTTTGCTATTATCTTGCAGGGTAGATATTATAAACAAACATAGACCCAAAGGCTCACTTACCCAAGATTGCACAGTGAGTAAATTCTAGATATAGACTTGAAGATTACTGGAATCTATGCTCCTTCTACTCTGTCTTTCAAAACCTAAGGCTTTTGGTGAGCATTGAAAAGACGAAGATTAAGGATTTATCTGGCAGTTTGGGAGAGATGTTTAAGTTCCTGAATCCCACTGCTATTTCCCTTCACTGATAAGGCAATTGAATGTTTATCTACTGTGGGGAATAAGGACGTCCACCATCTTGGTTGGAAGTGCCTTTATTTCCTGGTGGAGTGACCCCAGTAAGATTGCCTCAGTCCTTCAAGCATATGCTTTTACATGAAATTCAGTGGTGTTTTTGATTTTAGATATTGAAGTTCCTTTTAGATAGAATATTTATGCTCTAACTTGCCAATATCCCCACCATTATCCCTGATTTACTTCAACCATTTATGCAACTTCTGTTTGAAATTTGATTTGAGTTGTTGTGAAGTTTAAATAAGATCACGCCTATAAATGGTTAGTACAGTGACTGGCACATTTTAAGAGTTTAATAAATGGTAGTTACTATCATGGTTCTCACTAAGTTGAGAGTTGTCCATAATCACAAAATATGCTCTCAATCCTCATTTCTTCAGATGAGTATTGGTCACCTGAAAAATTCAGAGGAGATGAAGCACAGATCAGATAAGTTTTCAGGCAGAAAAGTGGTCAGGAAAGAACTGGTATGTATAATGATGTGTCCCAGCGGGTATCCTGAACATTCAGAGGGAATCTAAGATGGGGTTCAGCAAGTTATGCCTCCTGGGTAAAATCCGGCCTATTGCCCATTCCCGTATGACCCCTCAGTTAAGATCCTTAAAAAAATCTCTATGGAGGAATAATATTTTGTGATATATACATTATATTAATCTCAGATTTCAGAGTCTATAAATTAAGTTCTGTTGGTACACAGCTCTGCCCATTTGTTTTTGTATTGTCAGTAACTACTTTTTGCTTTATAATGGCAAAGTTGAGTAGTAGTAGCAGAACCTATATAACTCTCAAAGCTGAAAAGATTTACTATCTAGCCCTGTATAGAACAAGTTTACCCTGGTGTAAGATAGAATGATTTAAAAGAAGGAGGTGAGAGAAAATGCAAACATATAACTCAGTTACAAAGCTTCCAAGGAGAAGCCCTGCTGACTTGGGCCGTGAAATTAGATTCTGTCTAGTTTCAATTCAGTTGAGTAAATGCTTACTGAATGGTTTTCATGTGACAGAAATATTCTCTGTCCATAGAAACCTTACAATATTATAAATAGATTTATTGGATGGAATGTGGAATCACCTGGTGTTTGATTCAAACCCCAGCTCCATCATTTACTAATTGTGTGCTTTGGGAGATAATGTCCATTTTCCTCTCCAAGGCTGCCCTTCTCCCCTTTGCTGTCCTTCTCTGGACCTGGGGAGGTTGACTCATGGATTTCACTGATAAATTCCCTCGCTATCCAGCTTCCAGTTGGATTTGGCCAATGGGATGTATGAACAGAAGGAGATGGAGTCAAGGTGTATTCTCCCAATTCCTTCCTTACTACTTTGCTGTGCTTGGCTGCATGTCTTTTCTCTCTCTCTCTTTTGTTAGTACATGTTTGCCATATATAACGAGTACATTCATCAGAGAAGATTTGTGCCTGTACATAATATGTCTTAACTCTTTTGTTCCCATTCTCCTCCCTTCCCTTCAACTCTTCTTCCCCTCCCTATTTACAAAAGCTTTGTTTCCATTTTTTTCTCTTACATTCTTTTTAAAAAATAATCCATTTTCCTTTCCTTCCTTTACCTCTCTCCCCACCCTTGTTTCCCTTCCCATTTGAACATGTTCTTCCTGCTTTTTGGTATCTAGCCTCTGTTTTGCTCCTTATTTACCCTTTTGATTTCTCACACAAGAGAAATAATATGATTTTTAGACTTGTACGTCTGGTTTATTTCACTTAAGATTATGGTCTTGAGGTGCATCCATTACCTAAAAATAACTCAAGTTTATCCTTCTTTATAGTATTCCACTGTATAAAAATATCACGTTTTCTTTATCCATTCATTGGTTGATGGGCATATGGGCTGTTTTCAAGATTTAGCTATTATAAATTGTGCTGCTATATACATTGGTGTGCATATATCACTGTGTTACGATGCTTTTAACTCTTTCGGGAAGATGCCTAGAAAGGGCACAGCTGGGTCAAAATAGAACCTCTAGTTTTAGTTTTTTGAGGAATCTTCATACTGATTTCCATAGTGATTGTACTAATTTGCTCTTCCACAAATAGTAGAGAAGGGTTCCTTTTTCCCCACAGCCTCCCCAGCATTTGTTATTGGTTGCTTTTCTGATGATACCCACTTTTTCTGGAGTGAGATGGAATCTCAGTGTTGTTCTAATTTGTACTTCTTAAATGACCAGTGATGTTGAGCATTTTTTTATATATTTGCCATTTCTAATTTTTCATCTGAGAAATATCTATTCATTTCAGATGCCCAGTTTTGAATTGGGTCTTAAATTTTTTTGGGGGGGGTTGATTTTTAAAAATTCTTTATATATTCTAAATATTAGTCTTTTGTCTGAGGAATAGCTGTCAAAAATTTTTTTCCCGGGGCGGGGGATTTAGCTCAGTGGTTCCACTGCCTGCCTTGCTAGCGCAAGGTCCCAAGTTCAATTCCCGTCTCTTCACTTTGTTGGTGGTTTCTTTTGCTGTGCAAAAATTTTTTAATTTGATGTGATCCCAGTTGTTGATTCTCTGTAGTATTCCCTGTGCTGTTAGGGTTTTACACATAATGTCTTTGCCTACATCTATGTCTTCAAGAGTTGTACCTATTCTTCTAGCCTATTAAGTGTTTCTGCTTTTATAGTTAGATCTTTTGTCCATTTCAATTTTAGTTTAGAGCATGCTGATAGATATGGATTTAGGTTCAGTCTTTGGCATGTGGAAAGCCAGTTTTCTCAGCACCATTTATTAAAGAGGCTGTCTTTCTTCCAGTGAAGGTGTTTGGTCCCTTTGTCTAAGATAAGGTTGTTGAGTGTTTTTGGAGTTGTTTCTGAATCTTCTCTTCTGTTCCACTGATTGTTGGGTTTGTTTCTTTGCCAGTACCATGCTGTTTTTATCATGGTGGCTTTGTAGTATAACTTCAAATCAGGGATTGTGATGGCCCCTGGCTTGCCCTTACTGACCAGAATTGCTTTTGCTAGTCTAGATCTCTTCTGGTGCATGTCTTTACAAAGGCTCCATCGCTTGTTGGAAGGCCTTTTCTGTACAATTACTCTCTTTGCTTGTACTGGTAACTAATCCCTTCTCTTTCCCTTGGACTTAGGGTTGTAATAGACTCTGATGTCAATAGCTTTTGTTAGTTTTTAAACATGACTCCAGCATTTATAAACAGTTTGGGAAAGCTTCAGCTTCCTTATCTGTAAAAGGAGGATAACATATGAGCTGTGATCACAACACATATAAGCTCCCAGTACCATGTCTGGGCGTGTAGCAGGACTCAGTAAATACTATTTACTTTCTGCTTTCCTTAAGTGCTTATGGTTTCTCAAGGGAACAAATCAAATGGCTGTAGAATAGTTTGAGCCAAATTAGGTCAGTGGTTTAGAGATTACTAAGAAAGGACACATTTGGGAAATAGATTGTAAATAAAACAAACAGTCTTTACGTATATAGAATAAGGGGAAGGGAGGAATCGAGGATATGTGAATTTTCTGCTTGGTTATTATATGGATCCTGGGGTCATCAACAGATACAAAATGCAGGAAGAGTACCAGGGTAAGAGAAGAGGAGCATGATGAGTTCTTTAGAACAAGTAGAATTTGAAATGTCTGTGGGATAACCAGGTGCAAGTGTTAAGTGGGAGGCTGGCTAAGAGACACTGGGGAATGCTTTGTATAAAAGGGGAATATTTGAGAGTCATCATACTGGGAAATAACGAGATTGGTAGGATTACAAGATGCTGTGATGGCAAAAGAACTAGACCAGAAATGAAGTGACTGCTCTTCTTGATCCAGTCTGCCATTTTCTTGATGTTTAACTTTGGAGATGTTAGCCATGTTACTTAACTATGCTGACATTCTGTTTTCTCCAGCAAATGTAAAATGAGAAGGTTAGACTAGGTGATACCTATGATACTCTGGGACTTGCACTCTAATTGGGAGGCCAATCATAACATAACCTGAGAGTATTAAGTGTATCACTGAGTGCAATATAAACAAAAGTCCCCAGGGAACTACAGTATTTTTTCAATGGCTGTTTCTCAGTGAGAAGAAGGTACACAAAAACTAATGCACAGTTTCATGGAATAATAATGATAACAGTGGCCAATATTCATTGAATGTTATCTGTGTACCAGGCTTTAAATCTATTAATATTTAATCTTTGCAACAATTCCATAAAGTAGGTGCTATTAGGAGCCTCCATTTTATAAAAAAATTGATAATAAAAAGGTTAATTATCCCACTCTTTAGTCCTAAAGGCAGTAGGATTTAAAGTGGAGCTGCTTGTGTCCCAAGCCTAAGCATTTAATCCCAGGCTATCTGCTCATAGGGAAATTGGTGAGCTCTGGGGAAATAAGAGCCAGAGGCACACACATTGGAACTAGCAATGATTTTAGGTCAACTGTGATTTCAAGAGAGGCAGGATCAGGATCAGGATAGTTATGATTATACTTACCAGTTGTGATTACAGTTGCTGACAGGTATTTTTACTATATTTGGAGAAAGTAGACATACTATTTCGTTTTTTTTTTTGTACCGGGCATTGAACTCAGGACCTTGTGCTTGCGAGGCAGGTGCAGTGCCACTGAGCTAAATCCCCAGCCCTGACATACTCTTAATTGGTACACTTTGGTAATAATTTAAAAAATTACATGTAAGCACATATATGAAATGCATTCATATATAAACACATACAGATGCAATCTTTTGTCCACTTTAAGCCCTCTTCTGCTCACTTCCAAGAATCGCTCCCTCTGAAATGTGCTTGGAGGGTAGGTGCAAGACAGATGACAGATGGATGTTTCTTGGTGGGACTGGGAATTGAACACAGGGTCTTTACACTGAGCTATATCATCACCGTAGTTTTATCATCATCATTTTTATTTTTAGACCGAGTTCCACTAAGTTGCCCATGCTTGCTTGAATTTGTGATACTCCTGCCTCAGCCTCCCAGAGTGGTGGGAATACAGTCATGTGCCACCATGCCTGGCTAAGGTAAATGAATCTTATTCCCATGACTATCATAAAGGTACTGTTGAGGTCATGTTGTATTTACCGCTTATTCACTGTTTCCCCTTTAAGGACTTCCCAGGTGAAATTTTCTTGAGGTCTTCCTGTTAATATTACTTATAACCTCCTAAAGCAACCATTTCAGTTTTTCACTAGAAACCTTTCAGCAAAGCAAATTATTAAGTTGCTCTTTTTGCACTGGGCCCCTGAAAACATAAGAACTGAATCTGTGGCCAGTGACAACAGATGTGCAAATGCATTTTTAGTTTTATTTCTGGTTCTACTGTATAATCCTGTTTGCTTTTCTTTTTTTAATCTCCTTTTCTTTTCATAGCATCTTGTAATTTATGTCATTATAATCAGAGACAAAGCAGGATTTAAATCAATGTCTGTATGCATATAAACTTACTGCAGACACATATTCACATCCACAGTGCATCTTGGACTCTTCAGGAGGTTGATGTTGGTTTGTAGGCACAGGGACTATTAAGGTTCTCTAACTACACAGCATCCTTGCTGATAACAAGGAGGTCATCAAACAGGAATTGATAATTAGGAAGATTATCACAACCATCAATTTACAGTCCCTTTGATGAGTCTTGGTTGCACTTAATGACTCACTGAGGATCAAGTCACACTTCCTTTCAGCAGTAATGCAAGCTAAATAAGCATTAGTGTGATGATGACAATGAGTAAACAATCATCTCTGTAATGATAACAGTTTGGTCCGGGCAGGAGGGAAAATATTCCTGACTGGGCTTGCTTGACTGTAACCAGAGGTGGAGAGGCAGACATGGTAGATGGAAGGGGATGGCTGGTAGTTTGAAACAATCAATGAAATAAGCTCAAGAGTCATGGTGTTGGAGCAGGACAGGGAGTGGGCATGTGCGCATGTTTGAATGGAGGAGCAGTGAGAGTTTGTTTACCACAAGGAGTGAGGGAAACCGGACATGGTGTGAGGGAGAGTGTGGGTCAGATTGCTGGCTGTATTCTGACTAGCTGCATGCCTTGGGCAAGTTACTTGACCTCTGTGTGTCTCAATTTCTTCAGCTGGAAAAGTAGGACCTCCAATTTTTTTTATCTACATTGTGTTCTCATCATCTCATCTCACCATATATTTCTTTGAATCAGCATACATCCTGGGTACAGATAAATGTTCAAAATACACTTATTGAGTTTAATTGAGAGGACACTTAATCATATTTTGGAATAAGGAAGGCATTAATGAGCTTGAAATAATGAATGTCAATATAATCATGAAAATACTAATGATAGCATAAGGTTGCATGGGTGTTTGGATTTTTTTTCAATGCTTCCATAAACACATTAACCCTCATATACCCAGGTCTGTTGGAAACATGCTACCATCACTTAGAGAGTTTTAAGCTTATGCCTAGATGCCATGGCTAGTAAGTGATGGAGCTGGAGTCAGAATTCAGATATTTGAACACTTCCAACAAAGAAATTGTGGTCAATACTGTTCAGAGTTAGAAAACCTGGGAGCTGTCATTTACTGCTTATCAAGCTGTGTGGTGTATCTCCTGCTCACCTGTAATGTGACATTTATAAACTCACCTTTTTGCAGGGTACAGGGTCACAAACATGTGTCTAGTAGGTTGACAGAGAAAGGGGAGTGTGGGAGGTGTAACACAGATCCAGGCCTTGTCAGAAGCGGGTAGCTGCTGATTAGCTCCAGATGACGGTTAGCATGCAGGGAATAGATGCGCAGAGTGGCTGATGCTAGTGGTTTTTAAAAAGAAAAGCCCCAAATTTGACTTTTTAAGTGAACTATTCAATTTCAAGAATCAATAATTAATTCAAACCAAAACCAAACACACACATTACAATAGGCATGTTTAATAACTATGAGGGCCAAATCAGGCGGGTGTTGCCAGCCTGCAAGCTCTACATCAGGTTTAGATGATTTTCAAGGCAACTTTCAGCTTTAAGATGCAATGTAAAGGTTAGCAGCTTCCTGCTGAAAGGCAGGAAACCATTTCTCTTCACTCATATTCAAACCCATCATCTCTGTTTCTGCTAGAGAACATTCACTGGCACTAGGGGCTGACGCCATGCCAAGGCCCAGGTTCTCACCTGGGTAGAGCTGGAATCACCATGCCCCAGTGCAGTGAGTGACAAGTGTAAATGCAGGGAAGAGAAAAGCAGATCTGGGCTTAATTATGTAAATCTATGGCTACACTTTAATAAGGTACTGCAATAAAATTGTCATAGCTACCAAGTTTGGGAAATAGGATGAGAGAAGTTTTCATTCCTGGCACTATATTTGGGAAGAAAAAAAAGAAGAAGAAGAAGAAATATGCAGAGGAGCTGGTTCATCTTTGAAACCCTTCAGAAACACGTCAGAGATTCCTGAGCGTCTTGCTCCTGCCAAGCAGCATTTGCAGTGACAGCTGGAGCTGAAACCCCAGCCACCCACACAGAGCTCCTCAGGAAAGGGGAAAGCTGAAGTTTCAAGGTTGATGTTTTCTAATGAGATCTCAGAGAGATGGAGCTTTCTATCATCACCTGCCAGTTCTCCCTTAAATGAGTCAGCCTTCTCTGTGCCTCACAACCTCGCTCCTGCTGCTAGTTGCCACAGTGTGACAAAAGGTGACTGGGGCTTGGCTGTTCTTGAAAGCCAGTGCTAGCAGGCTAGGCAGTGGCAGTGGGTACTTCCTTTCCATCAGGTGGTGGGGGCAGGTGTGCTGCTCCATGTGTTTTAACTGTCTCAACGTATGTGTGTTCATTTTAATTTTAGCATTAAAAAATCTCTATCTTCATTTTATAGGGTTAGGACTTTCATGGCTATGGCTCTTTTGGTCATGAGCAACAGATGCCTTTTCTAAAAAGCAAAACCAACAGCCCACCAAATGGCCTTCCCAGAAGAGGTGTCTTTATTTTATGGCATCCTGTTCTCTTACCATTTCAGACTGTCCCCAATAAGGAAGACTGAAAGGGTAGCCCACTTTCCCATTTGTTTTAGTAAATAATTGAATGACTTGTGTGGAAAAACAGGGAGGAAGTAAGAGGGAGGGAGATGACAGAGAGAGAGAGAGAGAGAGAGAATTAATGCACCTTATCAGTCAATGAAAGTGTTTATGGACCTTATTTGCATCCCAAATAAAGCACATTATAAAAAATTTATATGACAATTAGGAAACTATTAGGGAGTATTATTAAATTATTATTATTTTTAATGTGCAGTAATATATTGCAGTTTTGTTTTTTAAAAGAGTTTTTATCTTTTAGAGTTAATGTTAAAGAGCAGGAGAAATGATACAATGTCTGAGATTTTTAAAAAGGCAATCGGAGGATGGAGGAGTGCAGTGATTGGCTAGAGCCTAGTGTGTGCTCACTGGCAAGTGATGACTTAAATATTCAAAAATTCAAATAAGGACTAAACACTTCTTATTGAAAATTAAATTCTAGAAAGTTAAAATTAGATGAAAATATTTTTAAAAAAGATAATAATTACTCAAAACTTACCACTTCCTGGTTATTTTACTACAGTTACTATTATCTGTGCTCTTGAAATTTTTCCACCTATTGTATATGTTGGAAACACCACAGAACCGTGTCTTCCTGTACATCTTTTCCCAGTCCTTGTTTGGTATCATCATGTTGATAACTTGAAATCAGTCACAGAAAGCCACAAATACCACATACAAATCAGATACAAATTCCTTCAGGGTGAATTGGTTGTTCTGAATTTACTCCCACACCCCTGGAGGGGTAAGAGGCCTCTGGATGAAATAAGATCACTCAGGAGTTGATAATTGTCTTGACACTGAGTGAAAGGAAGGTGGAGATCCATCACACTATTCTCTACTCTTACAGATGGTAAAGTGGCCTGTACTGGACAGTTTGAAGAAATGTGCTGGTTCAAGGATGTTCTTGAATAAAGGAAGATTGAAGTAGTAAGGGACCAGATAGGCAATGAAGACCTCCTGGTGCTAAGAAAGGAGCAATGATCATGAGAAAGTGCTTCACTGACGAGCTCTGCTCTTGACAAACTGTGAGGCTTGAGGGAGTCAGTGTCTCCATGCCTTGTCATTTCGGAAATAAGATTCGCACTTAGTAAGAGATTGTGGCATTCATGTTATCAGGTGAGTCCAAGGTGAGGACAAATTAGAAGTATGAGTGAGGTTGTGAAAACATATTAAAGAGGTTTATGAAATAAGTGAATTATCTTTTACTACTAATTCCCATTTATTCTAGAAGGAAAATAGAGTGACCAATAACCTCCTAGGAGCTTTCTTTCTGGAGTAATCTTAACTTCTTAGCTCATTTCAATGGGTCCTTTAGAGGAGAGAATTATCTGTGATTAATAGGACATAGAATTTAAAAGTGCAGGTTTGACCAGGGATTTAGCTCAGTGGTTCCGCCACAGGTGCAAGGACCTGAGTTAGATCTCTGGTATGCAAAAAAAAAAAAAAAAAAAAAAAAAAAAGAAAAAGGAAAAAAAAGTGCAGGTTAACAAGAAGTGAAAATTACCCAAAATAAATCAACTGCTGAAAGGATATATAAAATGTGGTACCCATCAACTGGAGACTGGATAAAGAAAATGTGGTTTTTTAAAATAAAATGGAGTACTACTCAGCCATAAAAAATGAGAAATTAGAGACATTTATAGCTAAGTGGATGCACACTGACACAATACTCTTAAGTGAAATAAATACGACACACATGTATAAATACCGAATAGTTTCTCTGGTGTGAGAAACTGAAAGTGTAAATAAGGACTAAATGTATAATAGGTAATGTGAAATAGGAAGAAAAGGGGCAAAGGGGAAGGAAGTGGGAGGAATAGGGGAAAGGATAGAAGGGAATGGGATTAATATGAGAAAATGGAAAAATAGGAACAAAATCTTTGTAAATAGGGAGGAATGGAGGGGTTGAAGGCAGGGCTGGGCAAGGGTAAAAAATAATAACCAAGAGAGATTATGTAAAGGTGCAAATTTCCAATGATGAATGTCATTATATTGTATACCTAAAATGTACCAATGATTAGAATGAATACTTGATAATGCTAAATAGGAAGAAAAGGTCCAAAGGGGTAGGGGTAGTGGGAGGGGCAGGGGAAAGAAAAGAAGGGAAAGGAAAAATGCTGAGAAATGGAAAAAATGGAAATAAAGTCTTTGTAAATAGGGAAGGGTGGAGGGGGTGAAGGGAGGGCTAGGAATGGGGAAAAAATAAGAACCAAGATGCATTATGTAAAGGTACAATTCCCAATGAGAAATGTAATGGTGTTGTATACCTAAAATGTACCAATAAAAGAATTTAACAAAAAAAATGTAGTATAGCTATATAGTGGAATATTATCTGACCATAAAAAAGGAATTAAGTACTGAAAAGTGGTATGACACAGATGAATATTGAAAACATTATACCAAGTGAATGAAGCCAAGCACAAAGATTACACTGTTTGACTACACGAAATGTTCAGAATAGGCAAATCTATATTCGTAGATGATAAATTGCCTATAGGTTACCAGGCCTGAGGGATGGGAAATTGGTAGGTAACAGCTAAAAGATCTCTTTTTGTGTTGATGAAGATACCCTAAAGTGATTGTGTTGATGGCTGCAAAACTCAACAAATACATTAAGACCATTGTACAATACAGTTTAAGTGGATGAATTGTATGGAATGTAATTGTATCTCAATAAAGCTGTCAAAAAATGCAGGCTTTCAGTTTTGTTTTGGTTGAGTTCTACTGTATTTGAATATTGTAGTTTTTTTCCCCTTGCATTTTTCTTCTTTGAACAGTTTTAATTTTTTCTATGTGTGTGTGTGTTTGATAATAAAGTTATTTACAAAAATACAGGCTTTCTAGGTAAAAATTGTGGTTGAATTTACTAATTATCTGAGGGATTTGTGGCAGATTTTCTTAGCATCTATTTCCTCATCTGCAAAATGGGGATAGAGTTGGTTCTTGCCTCATGGGATTTTTATGAAGATTTAACTTAATCCTCAAATAGGAAGTGCCAACATGCTTACAGTGTGTCCTACACATGGAAAGAAGAAAAGGAATTAAGATGTGTTACGTACATGTACCAACTCCTTACAAGAAATGTAAACATTATGTACTGCAAATATGTACTGAGAAAAAAACGATAATAAATGTTAGCTAGTATCACATTCTTGTTATAAGGGAAGAGTTTATTAGTGGAGGAGAAAGAGAATCTGCTGACATTTGGTTTTTCACCATTTAATCTTGGTCTGGGGAAGTGAGCATGTAAGCAAAGAGCTTTAGGTGTAACAGTGCATTAAATTCAACGGTGAAAACCCAAAGACAAGTCCATGGCTCAACTCCTCCAACCCATGAATGTGACCTTATAGGAAAAATGATCTTTTCATGTGTAATTCAGTTAAGGATCTTGAGATGAGAAATCCAGTGGGCTCTAAATCCAATGACAAGGAGCATGCAGATTAGATACACAGAGGAGAACCACTTGAAGACAGACAGAGATTGGAGTTAGCAGCTTTACCCAAACAATGCCTCAAGTCAGCAGAAGAGCTGGGAGAGGTAAAGAAGGACTCATCCCTAGGGGCTTTGGAGAGAATACTTGCCTTGCTGCTACCTTGATTTAGTTTTTTTTTTGGACCGGGGATCAAACTCAGGACCTTGCACTTTGGTGGCAGTCACAGTTCCACTGAGCTAAATCCCCAGCCCTGATTTAGGTTTCTATTGTTTTGGCAATAGAAACCTATTGTTTTTCAAGTTTATGGCAGCCCTAAGAACTAATACACAGTGAAAGGTTATATCTCCTCAAACTGGTTTTGAGACAGACCAAACTTCACACTGAAGTTTGAAGCACATTAAAGATAAATGCTTCATTCAGAAATCCAAGTTATGCTTTATAGTCCAATTCCTTCTCCTCATCTGTTAAGGCTCCTTTATGCCTGTTTTCTTGGTTCAGGTAGTCTTTTCCCAAGGCAAATCCAAGCCATTCATCCCCTGAACTCAATTTTCATCTGTGTACTCTGCTCTTTCCCGTCTTGATTCTCTAAATTAATGCCTAGCCGGGGGTGGTGGTATATGCCTGTAATCTTAGCACTTGGGAGGCTGAGACAGAAGGATCATCACAAGTTGGATGTCAGCCTGGGCTACATAGTGGATTCAAGGACAGCCTGAACTATGTAGTGTGACCCTGTCTCAAAAAAAAAAAAATTACTCTGTCGGAGGTGCACAATTTAGTACTATCTTATGTGCTATCTCTTAGTATTTTCTGCTTATTTTTGTATATAATGCTGTCTGTACAACTAGACAGTTAACTTGTTGAGCACAAATAATCTATTTCTTTAGATTTTTACCACAGTAATGTTAGACACGTGGTGGATTAGCTAATGGTGAACTTGTAACATCCAGCTGAAATGAATCAGTGTAGTTTGGATGTGGAAGATCTACCTGAGGATTGTTGCCAAAGGCATAAAAAGAAAACTAAAGCAGGGGTGGGGATTTAGCTCAGTGGTTCTGCCACCTGCCTCACAAGTGCAAGGGCCCGAGTTCGATCCCCCATACCAAAAAACAAATCAAAACAAGAAAACTAAAGCAGAAGATCAGGGGCTGTTGAGGAGCTTCTAGGAGAAGCTTGCTGTGGTTGGTTTTCCTGAGGCGAACTTGGCTGTTCTTATCCGAGGAGTAGCTGGGGCCCTTGCTGTCCCTGGGAATGGCTGCTGTTCTCATCAGGGGAGCTCTGATCTTCACCGTGAGTATTACTTCCTGGCTCCAATGTGGATCCCTCAGCTTGGTGGCACAAATCCTTCAACCCACAGGCGCAGGTTTTCTGGCTTCCACCACTGGCCTTTGGGGCTTCCAGGTGCAGATCCTTGATAGTGACAAGCATGAATTATTGCCGTGGGTTCCAGGCCACTGGCTGGACTCGTGGAGGACATTGCCTTGGTCTCTAGGCCTTCAGCTGGACTTGTGCGAGACATTGCTGTGGGACCCAGACCCTTGGTTGGATCCTTTGAGTGTCTACTATGCAGCTAGATCTTTTACACTCTTCTGAATTTGACTTTTGGGTGACTATTATAAAATAATTCTAATTATGTGTCCTGTATTAAATCTATTCCCTTTCAAATCCTGACTACAATAGACACATAATAGATGAGTGAATGAAATGACTCCATGCAAGTAGAACAATCTGAAAAGACAATGGGAATTCATCTTTCTGCTTTCTTTCTTGATCTCTGTTTTTCTCCTTCTCATGTCCAGGGCTAATTCATATTCCCAAAGAACAGTAAAAGACATTAGGAATAGATGTTGCATAAATTCTTTTTATTTTTTTTTAAGAACAGGCTTCTACAAATATTTGATTCTTCCTTTGCCAATTTTTGCTATCTTCAACTATTTTGAATTCTCCAATGAGGGTAACAAAGGAGAGCACTGTGGGTTTTTAATCATTACAATATTCTTTCTTTGTAGATAGGTAAACAGCTCCACCAGGGAGCCATGTTGGGCAGAACAGATGAATGGCATGAAATGGGGAATTTTTTCAGAATAATATTTTTGTTGCCTCTGAGTTAAAGTGAAAGCATGTGGCACTTTGTAGAAGTAGCAGAAAAAGCCCTGGGTCAGGAGCAAGAAGCTCACAGTCTAGCTCTGTGCCAGCCACTACCAGTCGTGACCTTGAGCAAGTCAGCTTCTCTTGCATTTCTGCCCACCCCCATCACCAAGGCCCATTCATATTTGAATACCCTGTGATTTTGGATCCTTTTCTTATTCACCTGAATCTTATACGGCTAATGTAGGTTGCATCTGGCAGGATCAGGTCAGAAAACAGAAACCACACTAGATATTTCAACAGGGGGACTTTAATATGGGAAACTGGTTACACAGCTTTTGGTGGGCTGAAACAGACCAGGAATGTGAACACTGGGTTAACACAGAATTGACAGTCACACGAAGCAGCTACTGTTTATGGGGTAACAAAGAGAAGATGTTACAGTTTTTAGAACCTAGAAATGTGCTGATACAGTCCCTCAATGCAGGAGCTCAAATATCTGAGGAAGGTGCTCTACTTTGCTGATGTTTTTGTTTTAGGAGCTTAGAGGAGGAGTTTTATAGAAGCGAGGCTTATGATTCTGAGGAAAGGGAACTGGTACCTTTGAAGGGGCATGATGAGGCTATCCTGAAAGTGTCTCATTTAGGGTCGAGGCTGAGACTGACTGGTGGGGTGACAGTGTAGGAATAGCAAGCACTGCTCTCCTCCTATCCTTCAGGGTCCCTCTAGGGTCTGTATTAGCAGAACCTACCATGGATGCAGCTGACAAAGGATAAATAAGGTTTTCAGAGTCTGGCCCAAGCCTCAGAATGCAGAGCATTGCAAGATGAATTTAGAGTTGAGACGGTAGCCTATTGCCTAGCACAGAAGGGTCCATTGTGTGTATGTACATTAGCAAATGCAGCTCCTGCAAGTTTAGAGTCTGTCTTTAGGCCAAGAATCCAGGTCAAGTGAGTATTTGCTAAGAAGTACAGGAGATATGATGGTAAAACAGAAAATGTGAAGAGGTAAAAGAATTGTGAACCTCTTTTCTCTTGGTTTGGTCAATTACACTCATAATAATGTGATTTATGCAATATAAAGCTGATTCAGTCTTGGATATTATAAGTGGATGTTTGTTTGTGGAAGTTGTCTAATATGAGAAATTCTTATCAAGAGGGAACCCATCTCTGAACTTGAGGAAGGAGATAGTGCAGTAGAGTTTGCGTCCTTGGGCATCCATTGTAAGCAGAATTCTAAAGTCTCCCCAAGACTCCAGTCCTCTGGTCTTTCAGTCAAATGTTAATCCAGGTACTGCTGTGAAGGAATTTTGTAGTTTTAATTAAGATTACAGTGGGGAGATGATTCTGGATTATCCAGATGGGCACCATATAACCACACAAACTCTGAAATTTTTATTTTTACAAATATGAACTTTACAAACAGATTTTACATTCTCAAACTCTGAAACTTTCACTTAAAAAAGTGAGAGACAAGACATCCTCTACTCAAATATTTCAGGGATGAATAAACTAGTTCCATATTTTAAAATTATATAAGCCAGCAGCATTTTTTCATACTATAAAAATAGTGACATTCACTAGTTTCAAGTATATCTATAAGAAGTACATGGACATAATTGTGTAAAACCACAGTCAATAAACATCTATGTGTTTGACATATATTTCCATTAATGGTAGGCATAATACTGTGAATATCAAATCATACAATTTTTTTTTTTTCATACTGGGGATTGAACTTGGGACCTTGCGCTTGCGAGGCAGGTGGCAGAACTACTGAGCTAAATCCCCGGCCCCAAATCCTACAGTTTTTAAAATTGCACACAAGCACACTGTAACAAGGAATGATACCATAGCTCTCCACAGAAACTTGTAAAAACAGAAAATCTGTCTCTGTCCTCTGTCATAAATGTGGCAGAAGATGAAGACAGTTGGGAAGACGAAGCAGAAAGCTCACAGAGATTCTCTATGTGAAGGACTCCACAACCTTGTTATTGGCATTGTAGGGGGCCAGGAACCAGGGAATGTGGGTGTCCTCTAGAACATGAGAATGGCCTCGAGCACACAGACACCAAGGAAGCAGGAACTTCCTACCTACAACTGTAAGGAACCAAATTCAGCCAAGAAGTTGAGAGAACTTGGAAATAAATTCATCCCCAGAATGTAAAGAACAGGACACAGCCCTACTGACACCATGGTCTTGGCCTCATGAAAGCAAAGAAGCAGCTGAGCATTTTGTGGCTAGATTTGTAACCTATGAAAATGATATTAAATAGGTGTTTTAAATAATGTATGTGGTAATTTGTTACAGTAGCAACAGTGAAGAAACACAGGACCGAAATGGTGTTCCAACACAATCTCTGTCCTTGTCATTGTCTCCCTGGTGGCTCCTGTGGCTTCCTCCACCTGCCCTCCTAAAAGGAAACCCATTGAATCCTTACAGAAGTGAAACTTGAAGATTCCATTAGGGGTTCTCCTGTCCAATCTGAATTCTGCCATGGTCCACACAAGAGGAAACTTGGGAGACTCTCCCTCCACTGACCTAGGATGGGTTCAGGGAAAATTTCTACTGGTTTTAATTAATAAGCAGCAAGCCTGTCACAACAAAGAGGATTGATGGAAATTGGGACTGATAACTGATGTAAGTGTCAGCAAAGTTGGGTTGAATCAGAATTTAAACGCTCCTTTTCCTTTTTCCCTTAATCATGTTAGGTTTCCATGTCTCAGGGGAAGTGTCACATTTATTGGCCATCAAGATAGAATGGTTGTATGATCAAATTGCAAGTGAAATTGTTAAGCTAAATTAAAGTGTCACAAACTCAAAGAAGGATTCCTTCTGATTGGAGCTTGGTCCACTCAACAAGCAGAATATGCTTCATGATATTGTCCAGACAATGGACATGGTCTGGTTAGAGGAAGACTTAGATTTCACTATATTTTTTGAAAACCACTTTGGAAGAGAGGCTGTGTGTCAGGTTGTATCTATTCTTTTGACTCATGGTTCACAGGGAAACTGTTATTGCAGAGTTTTCTTGGCATTGGACAACCACTGTTTCATTAAGTGACTTCTGAGATCTGGACACCAAGGGGTTAGATGAGCTGTCAGAAATTTCATACCAGCAGAAAATGGAAAGCTGTTATGGTTTTCTTTATTTCTTATCACTAAATTCCATTACAGAGTTGGTAACAACTCTCAGGGCAAAGCATTTCAAGGTTTTATTGTGTTCCCCCAGTTGTTAGCTAACTGACCTTTGATCCTACGCCATCTTGTTCCTCACAAGTTAGTGTTCATCATTCCTTAGGAGACATTCTGTAATTTTCAGATGGAACTTTCTAACTGCTTCTACTTCACTAATCTCTTTTTTCATTTTAAAACAATGCACAAGAATGCTTATTACCCTTTCCTCCCATAGACCATATATGAATAACTAGTATTGTGACAAAGAAAATGTTGCTTAATCTCTTTGCCTATTAATGAGGACATCTTATTTTAATTTAATCCTCTTATCTTTTCAAAGTGCTCCAGATCTCTATTATCACCATACTTGACCTTTCTACAGTGTGTGACATTCCTACAGGGACTTAAGGTGGGTTCAGGCCCATTTTGGAAAGTAGTGCTTTCTATCTGGTCATCCAGATGACTGTGTGCAAGTGGGATCTCTCAGGTTAAGTACACCTCTTTAAACATATACAAGGGGTTACTTTGGCTTGAGAATTTATATAAAGCTGAAAGACTATGGAATGAACCAGTATTAAAAAGTATAATTATGAGGGCTATAATCTATATGGGAGCTAAGAACTCTTTGTCTCTTAGGATGTGAAATATGCTTCAAAACCATATTTCAAGCCCTCTGGAAAAGTCTATCCCCTCTCTAAGTGCTCCTGCATTCCTAGGTGCTTATATTATCACTGGTATCATTGGCTTTGGATTTGTGTCCCTACAGGAATCCTATTCTCTTCTTTGGAACTGATGCTGGTCTTTTTCCTCTGACCCACATGTGAGACTCAGATGGTTTCTTTACTACAGTGCACACACTCACAGGAACACACACACGTGCACACACATGCATCACTTATACAATCCATTTACCCAAGGTCCTTGCATGTAAATATAGCAGCTTTTATCAAAATCTGCGGTATCAAGGGGGGAGGTTTGGATAAGAACTATAAGAACAACTTCAAATTGCATATCCAACATTATTAGCTCTTAAAAAAAGTCCTCTGGCATCGTCATGGTGTTATTCAGCCATCCTCCCTTTCTTGTCTTGCTTCCTTATCTCTCTTCTGTTTTAAAATTCCTGTTTATTTCTGTGGTAAGAGCATATTGACCACAACTGCTTGCTTTATCTCTTTGGTTAACCTAGGCAACATTCACATATAGGCCTGAATAATCCATTGTGAGGGTCAGTCCTATGTATTAGAGGATGTTTAGCAGCATCCCTGCCTTCTACACATGAGGTACCAGTACCACCCATTCCCCTGACTCAACAACCCAAAAAGTGTTTCTAGACATCAGCAAATATGAAAAGAAAATGGGTGAGGAGGAAAATATCGGTCCCAAACTAGAGTTTTATTCTTAGGCTTTCAACTTTCACATCAGTGAACTGCTTTAAGCAAAAGCACTTCCTGCTCTAGGAAGGAATTTTAGGACCAGCTGTTAAGATACTTTTTTTCACCCTCCTATTTAGGTAAGACTTACTGATGAATACTGTCTGCCAGGCACTAAGCTAGGCATTTTATACACATTGTATCATTTTTAGATGTAGTTAAACCTTATTTCAAACATATGTATATATTCTTAAATATATGCATTATACCTACAAACATATATTTATATATTCCTGTATGTACACAGGTAAAAACTAGATGTTCTCCAGTCCTCTTGCCTTGTGGAAGCATATGCTTTGTGATAGAGTAGCTTAAGTGGCTTTAGTTCACGAGGGTCCCCCAGTACTCTTTCTGGTATATTTGAGGGTAGCTGAAGTGGGGCTTCCTCTTGCTGCTCAGTCCCCAGGGCCAGTGCCTCCTGCTTCTCCATGCTCACCTGGTCCAATCTGTGCTCCTGGATTTGTCACTCACTGCCCTCTCGTCTCTGCTTTAGGCTGGGTGCTGTTCCCCACCCTTGTCTTTAGTTTCTGAAAGCATAATCCAAAAGATCACATCTGTTGTGGATAATAAATTTGTTTGATGGTTTGGGGATAACAGCAAAGAAATACAGCCCAGCACATTAGGGAATAACTTAAAATTGAATATCAACCGTTCCTGATTTTTTAACACTCCTTTGGCATTCCTTTCACTGAGAAATTTTCACTGGCTGTGGAGGGGAAAAGTAACCCCTGTGAGTTCTTAATTGGACCTTTATACAACAGATGGATAAACAAGAGAAAAACAAAGAGAAGTTTATTAACGAGTATATTTCATATATACATGGGAGACACTGGGTATGAATAGTTCTCAAAGAGATGGCTTTGAATTCCAGCTTATATGGTACCTTCAACAAAGAACAGTAAATTTTTAGAAAGGTAACAAGTCAAAGGCGAAGGACTTTGAGTCTCTAGAGGCAGCAACTTGAGGGAAAGCAAATAACCAGCACATAGCAACAGTGATGGGATGTTCTCTCCAAAATGAGGCTATAAAAAGACTGCAGCTTCTGTCTTAGTAACCTTTACTTACTAAAGGTTAGTAAAGCTTGTTAGTGTATATCCCTCTGGTATCATCTCCAGATGACAGGGGTTCAAAGACGTTTTCACTAGTTAACCTTTGTTCTTCCTGGTAGAGACAGGAAAGCAGGGTGCCTTTTGTCTTTGTAAATCTGTGTCCTGCTTTAGGCAAACAGAAGCAGAGAGTTTTCCTGTATTTGCCCCTTCTCACTTGCCTTCAGCTCTCCCACTCTGCCTTTGTCCTCAGTCATGAGTATCTGTATATTATGTGCCCTTCTTTCTCCATCCTTCTTTATTTCCCACCTGCCAGCCTCAACCTATAAATCATGTTACGTCCCAAAGCATTATCAGTCCCTGACTCCTGCTGGTCTGCACGAAGCACATTGAACTAGTTTCTTTTTCGTACCAGCTTGTATTCTGAGGACCACAATGGCTTGTTCTGTCTTTGATTGCTTGACATCAAATGTGAAAATTCATCATCATCACCCCCTGTGATTCTGTTGCGCTGTAGGTGTTTCTGGCTGCTGAATTCCTTCCTCTGTGGGAGTTCAGCAGAAATACACTGGATCAGGAGGAGAGGGGCTGGGAAGTGCTTGCTTGCTGTGTTTCTCAGGATGTAGCTTAGTCACAGCTGCAGGACTGCCAGGCAGGAGTTGAAGGAGTTTTAGGGACACCTTTGGGTTTTGGTGGGAAGAGAACAACAGTGAAAAATCTTCATAAGCCAACAAACCAGTATTCTGTTACTTTTTCCTGTTATAGTATCAGATACTGTGGAAGAGGTAGGGAATATTACTGTTCAAATACTCATGCTCAATCACAAAAATCTTGGGTGATAGAAATTGTATTATCGTAACTGTAAGAACAAAGGAAGAGACTCAACAAAAACGTGACCTGTGGCTTAGTGCTTTAATTCAGTTTCCCTCTACACACTTACATCACTTTGCTTGTTCCTTAGTGAGGCACGTATTGAATTGTACTTAGGGTTTACACAAGGAAACTGATTCTTAGGACAAAAAAGTGGGTTAACTGGAAGGAGGTGGAAAAATATATATTTTACAAAGTATGCAAAAGATTTTTAGGTATGGTTCCTAATATCCTCTTGTGATATTTAAGGAAGACAATCAGATTAGAATCAGATATGGATTTAACAAGTATTTAATTCAGTGCTAATGATAAATAGGTACTTGAAAATGCTTGTCATAGGGATGACTGAATTGTGTCCCATGATTCTCATGAGTTCCTTAGGAGGCAGTATTTTTTCAGCTATGAAAGCAAAGTTTGGAGCAGGGAAGTGACTTGCCCCAAGTTCCATATCTAGGAGTTAGCAGAACCAGGATTCAGATACAAATGTTTGACTTCAAATCATTAACTTTTTGGTTTATCTTGTCATATCATTTACTTCCTATGTCAACTAAGGATGTGCCTGACTCACAGACATTTGCTAAAAAGATTTTGCTAAGTAAATAGTACTGTTATAATTACAGAACCTACTTAGTTGTAGTCCTGGTAATCCACACTTATCTGATCAAAGCCAGTTGAGATTTTAGAAATGAACAGTCTTTAGAACTCACATGTGTGGCTTTAAAGCTTAATAACTTCTGTGGTAGGCAACATCCAGGGTTCCTCCCGATGATTCTTGCCTCCTGAAATTTATACCCTTGTGCAAGCCCTGGGAATACTATACCAGAGCTGGCCTGTGTGATCAATAACATATGGCAGAAGTGGTGTGATGTCCTTTCCAAAATGAGGTTATAAAAAAGATTACAACTTCTTTCCTGGGTTCTCTCTCTCTCTCTCTCTCTCTCTCTCTCTCTCTCTCTCTGTCTTAGCCTAAACTGGTGGAGATCTCATGACTGACATCCTGTCTGCTTCACCCCTTTTCTTTCTTGGATCTCTCAGTCTGGGGGAAGTCTGTTGGCAAGTTGTGTACAACCATGTGAGAAGGACTGTGGCTAGGAACTGAGGTCTCTGGTAATGTCAACCAGAGAGGAACTGGGGCCTGACAAAAACTAGTGAATGAACATGGCAGTGGATCCATGAGCAACATTGACCTTTTAAGTGACTGTAGCCTCGTGAGACTCTGAGCCAGAACCACCTGGTTAAGCCACTTTCAGATCCCTGACATGGCAATTGGACCTTGCTAACACTTCTTCTCCATTCACTATCCAGTCCACCCTTGTACATAAGGTGTGCTAGCTACTCACTCCTCATTTCTTTCTTTTATCAGGATCACTTCTCTTTAAGGGGCAGTGTGGTTTTAAATAAATAATAGTTTTCCCCCTCTTATCCTGATTTGGTATGGATTTGTGAATACCCCAAATGGAGGGAGGGAGCACCGGTTGTCTGAAATTCACCAACATCCTGCACAATTCATTCAGGTACAGTGAGTGGTGTTTGGGGACCAATGATGATGTGTTCCCTAGGAGTCTGAGGAGGTGTAATGCCCGCACAGCAGCAGCCCTGGGAGAGCCTCGGACTGCAGAGATGCCCCAGTTAGGAGCCCAACTCTGTTTCCAACTAGCTCTGTGACTTTGATCAAGTCCTGCTACCTTTCTGTTTCATTTCTCACCTGTAATAAGGAAATGAGATTATTTATTATGGGGAAGGGCTGAAATAATAAATGGGACAATTCATTGAAAAGTACAAAGGGTAATACAAATGCTGTGTAGTATTAATCAGGGTTCTGGTTATTATGACAGTGTTAAATAACCCATCAGTTGATAGATAATTTTAAGTCAAAATAAGAGATCTTCCCCTCAACGCAAGAGGATTTGCTTTACAAAGTGGAGATGATTCATCATCCTTTAGTCACACCATGATGGATGTGCTCATTCATTCATCTTTTTTTCCACTTAACAAATATTTACTCTGGGCCTACAATGCACTAGGCACTGTTCTGGGCTTATGGAATACCTAAGCTTGCAAAGACCTCTGCTTACATGAAGCCTTCCCCGATTGATGAGGGGCAGGGCTGTAGCTGCTTCTATTCAAGATGGGTGTGCTTGGAGGCAAGGTGAGTCTCAGGAGGACAGACTATCTTAGCAGGAGTGGAAGTTTAACCAAAGGAGAAGGAAGACATAAGGCTTAATGGTGGGAAGGGGCCATAGAGTTGAGAATGTATTATACCAGGCTAATGATTTATGACATTATTTTTTACAAAGTGGGGATTATAGATGGTTTTAAAGTAGAGAATATATAGTCTGAGCTGGTTCACCTGACAACAGGAGATTGAATTATCTGGAGAAGGAAGAGGTGAAGAGATCATACTGGAAGGAGTTGACAATTTCCTTTGTCAGGGAATGAGTTGTGCCCCCCCATTTATATATTGAAGTCTCAATGTCCCATACCTCAGAATATGAACAACATGGCTTGAGAAGATGAATAAGTTAAACTAAGGCAAGTAGGTTGGGTCCCACTCTAGTATGTCTAGTGTCCTATAGCAAGGGAGAGACGCTAGGTAGGTTATGCACAGAGGGGTGGCCATGTGAAGGGAGGCCAGATGGTGACATCTGCAGGGCAAGGATCCTAACTGAACTGTGACCTTGGAGTTCCAGTTTCCAGAACAGTGGGAGAATAAATTTCTGTTGTTTGAGCAGCCTTATTTGTGTTATTTTGTTATTCCAGTCTTGGCAAACTAATAGAGATCCCTCTGTATTCAGTGGGATGTGGGTTTCGCAGCCCATCTGTGAGGCAGTTCTCAGTCCTCATGGCACATTAGACTTCCCTGGAAAAAATTTTTTAAAAATATGGTTCTTAGAATCTACCCCTGACTCATTTAATCAGAATCTATGAGCTCATTTCCTGGACATCATTTTTAAAACATCCCCAAGTGACTCTGATATATAGGCAGGAATGGGAGCCACTGATATCCAGCAATGGAAAAAGTGAATCAGATCCTCATGCTTTATTGTATATCTTCATAAACATTTATGAAGGAAAAATATCCTTACTCCAGTCTTAATAAAGAAGTTTTCACCCTTAACTAAATGTAAATGGATCTCAGAATAAAAGAAAATGTTTGATAGAAGCATAAGGTGGCATTTGATGCAGGTTGATCATTTGGGCTCACTGGAGTGCATAGAACATGTCTTCAAGTGTGAGAGCTTTGCAGCTATAGCTTCTTTCTTGGTCTATTTTCCCACCAAGTTTAAACTCTTGTTCAGCCTTAATATTTGCGTGACCAATTGTAAATTGCTTAACTTGTTTATTACAATTAATTTCAGGTGCATGGTAAATATTTGGTTAACATTAGCTCTATTATTAATGATCCTGAAGAATTTCAACACAGTCCCAAAGATTATGATATGGTTGTTTAGGTCACTTCTGCTTATATTTCTAGTTAGGCTAATGGCAGGTGATTTTTGACTACTAGACATTCAGTTGGTTTAGAAGACAGTTCCTGACCCCTTCTGTGGATTTTCCTGGAGGTCTTGGTTTTCATCAGAATTTTGGAGGTCATCTCAGAACATCAGATGGAAGCCAATACACAAAAGGAGAAATTATGTAAAAATCAGATTCAAATAATCTCAATGTTCATATGCATATTATAGACATTTCTTGGAGAGTTATTGATGACCATTAGAGTGAATTGCTGGGGCCAAATATCAGAAGTGATTCTTTCATGCTCTCTAATTTAAAGGGACCTCTGAGCTAAGGAATTGCATTTTGTTTCCACTCTTTTGTTTAATGCATGGGAACTTTCAGGGATCTCCCTGGCTGGTGGAAATAGGAGTTCTGTAACACACTCTTTTTTCTTTGTGCCCTACCCTCCTTCTAGCTGGGCTTTAGGTAAACTCTTCTCTTTTATAAGTGCAAGATACTTTGATGAGAGGGGATCACCAGCACTGGCACTTTATTCTTTCCAGCAAAAGCCTTTTTCTGTTTTAAACTATTGAATTTGAGGTTCTGTGTTGCCACTGCATGCACCTCTCTTGAACTCTGATTTGTGTGGTTGGTTCACCTCCAGGACTTGACTAATTTTCTTCCATTTCATCCTAGTGTCTAATGAAATCAGAATGCTCTCTCTGGTTCCTGACAAGGATATCCCTGTGGTCTAGACTGGGTTGATCCTGGAGTGAAGTCTTGGGGCCACCTAGGAACACAAGGTAGACAATTTTTTTTGAGTGATTGGACCATGAGGAAGAGGCTTTGCACTTCTACAATGTCTCATGTAGTTTCCTGCATTTGGCAAATAGCAAATAGGCATGTGTTATCTCAAAACACTTCTTAGTCTGGAATATTTGACCTGCATAGATAGTTCAGATGTAGTAGAAAAGAACAATTAATAGGAAAGACTAGCTAATAGAGGCTTCTGTATATGGGGCTGAGAAAATAATATATAGGGGATAACAAATCATCAAAGAGGAAGCTCAGCCAACTCTCTGTTCAAAGACTTCCCCATAATAACAATAGTAGTAATAGTAGTTATAGTAGAATAATTCCATAAGAGAATACTAGTAAAGGACCACAGAAGAAGCTTGCTCTTCTAATTAGAGCTTTTAGGACATTTGTCACCCTGCCTACTTCTTGCAGTCAGACCAGACTAGATTTATGACAGCTGAGATATAAGGTGGAATTGCACCTGTTTGCAATGGGGCTCCTTTGCCTTAATTTACGAGTTTGTCTGTGTACTAAGTTGTGAAAGTGTTCTGCTTGCTTTTCAATGAAAACATTTGACTTCCTTCCAAATGGAAGCACATAATGAGTAGACACACTCCTCTCTTCTCCAAATCCAGCTGACCCACTTAAATTTGCTCTTCTGTTCTTTCCCTCTGTATGATGCCTTGCCTTTCCCTTTTCTATTTTAAAGTAGTCCACCAAAGTTTAATTGCTCAGTGCCTTGCTAAGTGTGTAAATTCTCTTGGGGGCACTTATGGGTTTCCTAATGCAGGACTGAATCTGGATGAGTTTCAAGCAAGTGGATGATGAGGCTTGGCAGGGAATAAAGGAAGCTTTTTATTCTTCAGAGGTTTCAGGGTGGCATCAGTGTCAGATCAGCAAATTTGATAGTTCTGGAGCACTGGGGAATGGATAATGTCTTGCTGATGATATGGGTAATATTGCAGAATAAGTGATTATTACTAAAGTGTTTTAAATTTCTGAAGAACTGAAAAGTCACTCTGTTTGGCATCCATTAAGAAAAGAGTTAAAGAATTGTGAGAGCTGCAATAGAAATATGGGGATAATGCGATATGAGACAGGATTCTCATTTTATTTAAGATAGTAATATTGTTACTATGATCACCACCAATACTACCACCACCATTGCCACTCCTAGCTAGAAAGAAGTTTCAGGTACTACATTAACTGCTTTACATGCATGTCCTCACTTTATATACAGCTGCCTACATCAATCTTATGAAGTAGGTACTACCATTTCTCTTATTCTACATTTGGGGAAGCAGATGCTTAGAGAGATTAATTTGCCTCAGGATCTTCAGCCATGATGTGCTGGAGCTGAGACTTAAATCTATTTTTTCTGCTCAAAGCTTTTATTAATTGATATGCTAATATACATATTGAATACCTGTATTGATTCAATGTTGAAAATTACATTATTTATACTAGAGCACTTTTCTTAGCATTGTAAGCATATGTGGTGTACATCAGTGTGTGTGTGTTTGTGTGCTCTGTGCTGGTGATGAAGAAAGTTATAGAAGTGGACAAAACTATTAACCTGAGCTTGGAAAGGCAAGCTCCATCAGTGGGGAATAAGAATGCCTCTTCCTACTACCCAGAGAGTGAATTTTACATGTGGAGCTCCTGAACCAGAAAAATCAAGCCTAAAGTGGAGAATGTTAGAGAACTGAAAACATTTGATTCAAGGAAGGTGTTTCTGACTTTTGTACTTGATTGAAGCAAGATATTTAGTTAGACTGTAGTCATGTAGTAAGGGACATAACGTGTCTCATTGTGTGGAGGCCAGAAAGTAGAAGTGAAGTTCAAGCCAAGCGTCTGTGAACACTACTAATCAAACTGGAGTTGAAGGCTAGTTGTTCATAATGGTGGCTCTTTGCACAGTTTTGTTTGTAATTGCATAATTGTACTGTTTGTACTTTCTATGTTTGTATCTTATTTATTTTCACTTACTCTTTCTACCTTTCTCTGGGTAGGGGGAGAGATACAGTGACATAGAAACAGAGAGACAGAGACAGCAACAGAAACAGAGAGAGAGACAGAGACAGAGACTTAGATGCTAGAGATTGGAATAGCATTAGGAGATAAAAATGGGAGAAACTCACTTTGGGAATTTGAGGGTCATTAAGGGGCTCTTCTCCAGGTTATTTATACTCAGGGATGAAAATTGATGGAATTGTGTCATGTAGAATATCTGTAGTCAATGTGGTAGGCAGAAGAAAGTATGCAAATCACTCATTGCTCTTAAAATTTGGAGATACCTATCACTTCTGTTCATACTCTTGGCCAAAGTAAAACACATAGGCTTGCCTAACAAGAAGATGGAAAAGCAAGTGTGATCCTACCAGATACCCAAAAGGAGAATACATTGATAATAACTACCATAGATAATACTCCCTTTACTATTGTGGAGCTCACTGCTTTGCATTTGGCAAGTACTGTAAAAAGATGGAAGTGAGGTAAACATACAGAAATTGTGCCTAACTCACGGGCCATATCCCATGATGGAATCTGCTCTTGAGCATCACCCTTCACATGTGCCCTGGGGACTAAAGTTGCAAACTCCTGCCTTACATAGGAAAGGGCAGTCGCAGCTCTGCTTTCCACCTGCTGAGGTTTAGAAGAACCCTGACCTGTTTGGTGAGGAAGGGAAGTGACACAGGAGCTTCTGGGAGCCTCTCCAGAACTGACACAGGATTCAGTGGCAACTCTCTACACCCTTTAAAAGGGATTTTCCAAGCCTCATCTCCAGCTACCAACCTGAAATCTGGGGCTTGAATATCTAACCTTGTGGTAAACTTTCTATCTCCACTCTTTCCTAATAGTTAATATTAATTGAGTGGTTATTAAATGCCAGTCACTATTCTAAGCAATTGCTATGTATTACTTACTTAATACTAGTAACAACTCAGGAACATGGGTGTTGTCATTGAGTAGGGAGATTCCTCTTGCATTGCTCTGGAGAGACTGACTAGCTTCAAAGCTTGGCTATAAGCACAGCATTATATTTAGAAAAAGTGTGCTCAATATAAATGTGGATATGAACAATGAAATGCTCAATGATGCCAATAGCAACTCACTGAGATTCTCAAATACTAAAATTTTCACAATCTTATATTCTTTATTTAACTCAGTAGAATAAAATGGATTCAGATGTACCAGTGGCCTAGTAGGCAGCTTCATCTTCCACAGAACCAAGGCAGGGAAAATTTTCATGACTGAGTATTAATACAGACTTTGTCCTGACTGACAGATGACAGATTTCTAAAGGCCTAAACTCACTAACACATGCAAACGGTGAAAAGCTTTCCAGACTCCTGTAGGAAATCATTATTGCTTAAAAGTTCACTAAAGTAAAACAGGGCTCCTTAGGAATCAGAGCTGCAGTCATGTGAAATCTCCCTCCCTCTCTCTCTCTCTCTCTCTCTCTCTCTGTCTCTATGTAGCTATGTGCCACGTAATGATGTTTTGTTCCATGATGTCCTACATATACAATAGTGGTCCCATATGATTATAGTTATAAGATAGCCCAGACGTGTAGTAGGCTATGCTACCTAGGTTCTGGTAAGTATATTCTGCGGTATTTGTGCAAAATGATGGAATTGACTAAAAATGAATTTTTCAGGATGCCTTCCATTGTCAAAAGACACATGAGTGTATATAAATGTATTGAGAATTTTTCAACAACTGGTTCCTGTTTTTCTGGGAAAAAAATCCTGTTTGTAGTTGTTGCCAATTTCTGTGGTGTAAATATTCCCAGCATGCTAATTTCAAGTTACTAATGTGATATTTCTGAATGTAGAGTAGGAAAGAGATGCTGAGATGTGACTCTTGTTAGGTAGTACGAACTGGTGATAACATACCAGCTTCATTCGATGGGTTAAAAAGATTCCCTCATAGTTCAGGGTTGGTAAAGAAAACAATTCCACTCATAAGAGTTTCAAAAAATACTCAGGAATAAACCTAACCAAGGAGGTGAAAGACCTCTACAGTGAAAATTTTAGAAGTCTGAATAAAGAAATTGAAGAAGAAACTAGAAGATGAAAAAACCTTCCATGTTCATGGATTGGCAGAACTAATATTGTAAAAATGGCCATATCACTGAAAGTGATCACAGAACTAAAAAAATCCCAAAATTTATATGAAAGCACAAAAGACTCAGAATAAAGATATTCTGAGCAAAAAGAGCAATGCTGGAGGCATAACAACACCATTTTAAAATGACTATAAATACTTTCAAAATATACTACAAAGCCATAGTAACAAAACCAGCATAATTCTGACACAAAAATAATCATGTAGACCACTGAAAAAGAATAGAGGATTTAAAACAAAACAAAACAAAATGAAACAACAACAACAAAATCCCCATGCAACTGTAGCCATCTGATTCTTGACAAAGAGGCCAAAAACATGGTGAAGAAAAGAAAGAGAGGCTTCTTAATAAATGGTTCTGGGAATATTGGAGAGCCACATGTGGAAGACTGTAACTAGATTCCTATCTCTCACACTGTACAAAAATTAATTCAAAATCAATCAATACCTAGATATAAGACCTGAATCTTAAAACTATTAGGGGAAACACCTGAAGTTATAGGAACAAGAACATTCCTTAAATAGAACTCCAATAGCACAGGAAATAGTAGTAAGAATCAAGAAATGGGACTATATCAAATTAAAAAGCACCTGCACAACAAAGGAAACAACTAACTGAGTGAACAGACAGCCTAAAGAATGGGAGAAAAATTTCCCCAGCTACTCTTTAGCAGAGGGTTAATATCTAGAATATATAAATAATTCAAAAATCTTAATAACAAAAATTAGCCCAATCAATAACTGGACAAATGAATTGAACAGACACTTCTCAAAAAAGAAGTACAAATGACCAATAAGTAAATGAAAATATGTTCAGCATTTTTAACCATTAGGGAAATGCAAATCAAACTACATTGAGATTCCATCTCACCTCAGTCAGAATGGCTAACATCAAGAATTCAAAAAATAATAAATGCTGGCAAGGGTACAAGGAAAAAGGAACTTTTCTACACTACTGGTAGGTGTCTAAATTAGTAAGTCACTATGGAAATCGTGGATATTTCTCACAAAACTATACTACTCCTTGTTATATATCCAAAGAAATTAAAGTCAGTATACTGTAGGGACACCCGAATACCCATATTCATTGTGGGACAATTCACAATAGTTAAGATATGGCTCCAGGCTATGTACCCATCAATGGATAAGTAGATAAAGAAAATGTAGTATATGCACATTGGAGTATTATTCAGCCATAAAAAAGAGCAAAAGCATGTCATTTGCAGGAAAATGGATGGAACTGGAGATCATCATGTTAAGTGAAATAAACCAGACTCAGAAAGACAAATATCATATATTTCCCTAATAGGTGGAATCTGAAAAAAAGATAACACAAAAGTAGAAGGGAAACATGGTTAGACAACAGAAAGGGAGTAAGGAAATGTGAGGGCGAGGGTGGGTAATGGGGGATGAATACGATCAAAGTTATTATATGGATGCATGAATATACGCTTTGAAATCCAATATTTTGCAAAATGAATATGTACTAATAAAAATGCGTTAAAAAGGGTCATATTGGAAAGGGCCTAACTGAAATGAATGCACTCATATTGAATGAGTACGTAAGAATTGCATTAATTATTTTTGCTTCTACAATCGGCAAAACAATTTTTTTCCCAGACGCATCCTAGTAATCCCTCTGTGTTGTACTTTGGAGTTGTTCTCTGAGAGATTTACTGAAACTGTCAGGGAGCTGCCACTTTTAAGAATTTCAACTTGGAAAGAGAGAGAAAGACTGGGCTGGGAGACCGGAGTACCCAGGAGTGCTGAGTGCTGCCCAGGGCTTCGCTGGTGAGGAGCTAAGCTGTGAGCGGGGTGCATCATTCATCCCGGAGTAACATCACTCCTCCTGTAAAGCCTGCTGGTGCTGACAGTTTATGGTTTTAAGGGCAGTTAAAGGGGATGGTGAGAAGAACGGAAAGTAAATCAGTGGAAAAGGGCAGAGAAAATGGAAAAATCAGGAAGAAAAAACTCAGCGGGGGTGCTGGGAAAGAAAGACATTGAGTAAAAGACAAAGGGAAAAATCTAACATTCATCAAGAACCTCCTATGTGATGGTGATTATAAGATTACTAGTGATTATGGGTTTATGACTATGTGATTATGAGAAGCACTTTGTTTATGCTCTCTAATTCAATTTCTCTAACCAACCTCATGAGACAGTGATTATTTTCTCTATTTTACAGAAGAGGAAAATGAGCCCAGAGTACAATTTTTCAACCACAGTCACCCTTCTGGCGAGTGGCTAACCTGGGTTCCAAACAAGGACTGCAAGTCTGCAATCCTGTGCTCTCTGCCCCAGCTGCACAGTGCCGCCTGGTGGGCAGCAGGTGTCAGGGGAACGTCAGGCTAAGATCACTCGCAGGAGGGCACTTGAGCGCTGACTCTTAGGGATTATTGTTTGACAGGCTTGTTGATCTTTGCTGTTCTTTACCTGCTCACATCTTTAAATCTTAAGAAATGCCAGTCTGGGTCCAGGGATTTAGCTCAGTGGTTTCGCCGTCCGCTGCGCAAGCGCAAGGACCCGATTTCGATCCCCGGTACAAAAAAAAAAAAAAGAAATGCCAGTCTGAAAAGGATGATTTAAGCAGTGCATTTAGACAGAAATTATCCATTGGGATGATCCATCCACCTCCAGAACAATACAATCTGGGGGCTGGGTAACTTCGGTTCTGGGTCGAAGGTTGGCTTTTGCCTGTTTCTTAGGCAAAAGTGGCAGGATGTAGGTGGGTACCGATCCTGGATTTAACACCAAGTCCAGAAAATACAGAAGAATCGAGAATAGGAGGGAGAAGGAACGGGAGAGGGAGAGAGCAGTGATAAAGCGAGGGGCAGGTTTTGCTGTCCAGTAAAGACTACACCATCAGAACACTGATTCTCGGTCTCTGAATCTGGCTCAAAATCAAAAGTTGAATCAGGCATCTGCTTTAATGAATAAGAAAATATTGATTAAAAGTGGCGACTCCCTCAGCTCCCCAGCTCTGGAATCTTGCTGCTTTGATAGCACAAATCGATATCCTCTTGTGACAGTTTAAGCTCTGATTTGTGAAATAGGAACTGCACCAGGGTCCAATAAGAATGCCACCCAGCAGAGAAACTGCCTGGGCACTGGCCCAAGGCAAACACTTTTACCATTTGGGGAGCTTTTATTCAGGGATGGAGCCCTGTGTCAGGATGCTTGGGTAGCTTCACAAATGACTTCCTGCAGTGGCCTGACTAGGAAGGGATCAGATTCCAGGCACGTACTACCCTTATTACACTATACATACATGTGTGCATATATCCCCATACTGAGTGAGTGCCAGAACTTGAGTTCAGGCAGGTCCTGAGTGTGTTTGCTGCTGGGAGGTTTGCACGAAACAGCCTTGTCCTGCTCTTTCTGTACTGTGGGGAGGCCCTAGAGGTGGATGAATCTGTTCTGCTCCAGCTCACATCTCCTTTGTTCTGGCTCAGTTAATCGAAGGAATTGAAGGTTAAATATTTTTAAGGGGGCTGCAGAATTCATACATATTTTGGAGTCAAACAAATCTGTGACTGTGAGGGAGTCATTTAACTTCACTGCACCTGTTTACTTGACTGTGAAATGTAGGTAACAGTAGATTCTAGTTCCTAGGATTTTTTTTCAGGAACCCACTGAATCAGTGGGTTCAGTAGGTTCTTGCAAAAAAGATGTTCAGAGAGTGCCTACAAAGTACTTCATAAATTGAGTGTTATAATAATTTCACAACTTCTTCTAGGTCAGTACTGGACTTATTTACATATAGGACTGTCACAAGACTGGTTGGGCTCTAAGTAAGTAGTGGAGTAAGTGTTGCTCTATCCAAATGACTCTTATTTCTCATCCATCTTCTGTTTCTGGATTCTAGACTTAAGTCAGCCACTAACTAGCTTGAGAAGGACTTGTTATCTGTCTATTTCCCATGACCAGAAGTGTAAAACAGAGTGACAGTGTAACTGTTATGCTTAATTGTCAACTTCATGGACTGGGGATTAGTAAAGAACATTTTTAGGTGTGTCTGTGTTAGACATGAAAGTGGGACTTTGGGCACTGTATATGGTCTGGCCCCTTCCTTTCTGGCATTTTTCTCCTGCCCTGGCTCCCAGCCTCCATGAACTAAGCAGCACTACTCTGCCATGTCCTGCTGTGTTAATCCTGTCTTGGAGCCAGCTGGCCATGGAGTGAATCCTCTGAAACCATGAGCCTAATTAAACTTCTCTTCCTTTAATTGTTGGTGTTAGGTATTGTGTCCCAGGATTAAGAAACTGACTAATGCTCACAGGCTGTTAGTCTACATTGGTTGTGTGACTTGGGTGTCAGATGATTGTGCTATCTAGGCCTTAGTTCCCTTATCTTTAAAGGGAAGCTGGGGTCATAGAGCATTTGATGTCCTTCAGGCCCCTCTAGTGAGAACTTTTTTGAAAGATTCCATGTTCTGTTTCCTGACACCGTGACTTTTTCTCTTAAAGTTTGCCTATGACTTGAAGAACTTCTCTGTCTTTTATTACAGTCTTGTTCCTCTAGTCCTTGTTTCTTTATTTTTGCAGTCATTGGCCACTTCTATGATCTAGAATCATTGAATGATTCTTTTTTTCTTGTCAATGTCCTCTAACCCTTCTGCTTCTTTCTCCCCAAATTCTGCTGTGGTATTTACTTACTCATTTTGGAGTTTAAATGTGCATCTATTTTATTAGTCAGTGGGGGAGAGTAAACAGTATGTTTAACAACTTGTCCCATGGTTCCACCTAACTGCAAGGGTGAGAAGCTGGGAAATCCAATCCACCCAACAGTATACTGAGAAAAAGGAAACATCAGGGTTGGTGGGCATCCAGATGTCCCTATTTGGAATGAAAAATGTAGTCCTCTCTTAGTACTGAAACAAAACTTTTTAAAAAAAATAATTTTATTGGTACATTTTAGATATGCAATATAATGACATTCATTATTGGAAATTTTCACCTTTACATAATCTCTCTTGGTTCTTATTTTCTCCCTATTTCCCTGCCCTCCCCTCTACCCCTCTATCCCTCCCTATTTACAAAGACTTTGTTTCCATTTTTTCATGTTAATTCCATTCCCTTCTTTCCTTTCCCCTAGCTGTCCCACTTCTCCTTTCTCTTTGCCCCTTTTCTTCCTATTTCACATTATCTATTATACCTTTTAGTTCTTATTTACACTTTCAGTTTCTTACATTAGAGAAACTATTCAGTATTTACACATGTGTCCTATTTATTTCACTTAAGAGTATCGCCTCAACGTGCATCCATTAAACTATAAATGTCTTTAATTTCTCATTTTTTATGGCTGAGTAGTACTCCATTTCATAGAAAAACCACATTTTCTTTATCCAGTCTCCAGTTGATGGGCATTTGGGCTATTTCCAAGTTTTAGCTATTACAAAATGTGCTGCTATGAACATGGGTGCACATATATCACTGTGGTATGATTCTTTTAAATCTTTGGGGAAGATACCCAGCAGGGAAATAGCTGGGTCAAATGGGACTTCAAGTCCTAGTTTTTTGAGGTATCTCCATACTGATTTCTACAGTGGTTGCACCAGTCTACACATCCACCAGCAGTGGAGAAGTGTTCCTCTTTCTCAAAAGCCCCACTAGCATTAGTTATTGGTTGATTTCATGATAGCAGCCATTCTTTCTGGAGTGAGGTGGAATCTCAGCGTTGTTTTCATTTGCATCTCTCAAATGACCAGTGATGTTGAACATTTTTTCATATGTTTATTTGCCATTTCTACTTCTTTGTGTGAGAAATGTCTGTTCATTTCAGATGCCCATTTTTGTATTGGGTCTTTAAATTTGGGAGGTCTAACTTTTTGAAGTTCTTTTTGGATTCTAGATAGTAGACCTTTGTCTGAGAGACCACTGGTGAAAAATTTTTCCCACATTGTGGGTTGTCTCTTCACACAGTTGGTGGTTTCTCTTATTGTGCAGAAGCTTTTTAATAAGAAGAGATCCCACTTGTTGATTGTTTGTGCTAGTTCACGGGCAACTGAGGTTTTGTTTATAAAATCTTTTCCTACACAAATGTCTTCAAGAGTTCTACCTAACCTCTCTTCCAGCTAGTTCAGTGTTTCTGTTTTAATATTTAGATCTTTAATCCATTTTGATTTTAGTTTAGTGCATGGTGAAAGATATAGGTCTAGTTTTAATCTTTGGCAAGTTGAAACCCGATTTCTCCAGCACCATTTATTAAAGAGGCTATCTTTCCTCCAGTGAGGGTGTTTGGCTCCTTTATTGAAGATGAGTTGGCTGAGTGTGTCTGGTGTTGTTTCTGCATCTTCTAATCTGTTCCACTGTCCCTCAAGTCTGTTTCTTTGCCAGTACCATGCTGTTTTTATATATGTTTTATATATCATGTCATCTGCAAGTAATGACAATTTGACTTCTTCATTTCCTATCTTTATTGCTTTTATTTCTTTCCCTTGTCTAATTGCTATGGATAATGTTTCCAAGACTAAATTGAACAGGAGCGGTGATAGTGGACATCTTTGTCTTGTTCCTGATTTTAGTGTGAAGGATTTCAGTTTTTGACCACTTAGTATGATATTGGCTGTTGGTTTTTCATAGATGGCTTTTATCAGATTGATAAAAGAGGCTGTCTATTCTACTTTTTTGTAGGATTTTATCATAATTTCATGTTGGATTTTCTCAAATGATTTTTCTGGATCTATTGAGATGATCATATGGTTTTTGTCCTTGGCTCTATTGATATAGTATATTACATTGATTGATTTGCATATGTTGAACCATTCCTGCATTCCTGGGATGAATCCCACTTGGTCAGGGTGTATGATCTTGATGATCTTCTGCATTCTATTTGCCAGTATCTTAATAAGGACTTTTACATCTATGTTCATTAGTGAGATTGGCCTTTAGTTCTCTTTTTCGGTTGGGTCATTCTCTGCTTTGGGGATCAAGGTGATGCTTGCTTCCAGGAATGGATTCGGGAGTATTGCTTCCCTTTCAATTTCACTGAAGAGTTTAAACAATAGTGGCAGTAGTTCCTCTCTAAATGTCTTGTAGAATTGAGCAGTGAAGCCATCAGGGCCTGGGCTTTTCTTAGTTGGTAAGGTTTTAATTAGGTTTTCAATTTCATTGATTAATATTGCTTCTTTTACAATTTTGAGGTCTTCTTTGTTCAACTTTGGTAATTCATATGTATCTAGGAATCTGTCCATTTCTTCTGTTTTCCATCTTATTGGTGTACAGGTTCTCAAAGTAGGTATTGATTATCCTCTGGATTTCTGCTGGGTCCATTGTAATTTCATCCTTTTCATTCCTAATTGCATGGATTTGGGCCTTTTTTTTCCTTTTTCTGATAAGTTTGGCTAAAGGTTTGTTAATTTTGTATATTCTTTTGAAGAAGCAACTCTTGGCTTCATTGATATTTTTGTATCATTCCCTTAGACTTCATTGCATTAATTTCTGCTCTAATCTTCATAGTTTCCTCCTTTGTATGAGCTTTAGGTTTGTTCTGTTTTTCTTTTTCTAGAAGGTTGAGGTTAAGCATCAGGTTGTTTATTTGGGTTTGCTCTGTTTTCCTAATATGAGTATTCACTGCTATGAATTTCCCTTGTAAGACTGCTTTCATTGTGTTCCCATAGATTCAGATATATTGTATTGCCATTGTTATTTAATTGTAGGAACTGTCTGATTTCTTTAATTTCCTCTGTGACCCGTTGGTTATTCAGAAGTGTGTTGTTCAATTTCCACATGTTTATAAAATTTTTTGAGTTTCTTTTGCTATGGATCTCCAATTTCATCACACTATGGTCTGATAATATACAGAGGATAACTTCAATTCCTTTGCACTTACTTAAACATGTTCTATGAGTGAGTATGTATTCTATTTTGAAGAACGATGCATGAAGCTGAAAAGCAGCTGAAAAGAATGTGCATTCTGATTTTGTGGGGTGGAACACTATGTAAACATGTTAAGTTCATTTGTTCAAGAGTTTGATTGAGTTCTAGTATTTTGTTGCTTATTTTTTGTCTAGTTGATCTATCTATTTGTGACGGGGGGTATTGAGGTCCCTCACTACTATTGTATTAGTGCTTATTTAATTTTTCATGTCCATTAGTATTTGTTTTATATAGTTGGGCACACTAGTGTTTGGTGCATATATGTTTATGATTGTCATCTCTTCCCCTTGGATTGTTCCCTTTACAAAGATATCGTGTCCTTCTTTGTGTCGCTTAAACAGTGTTGATTTGAAATCCACTTGATCTGCAAAGAGGATAGCTACTCCTGCTTTTTTCGGGTTCCTGTGGCATGGAGTATTGTTTTCCAACCTTTAACTTTCAGTCTATGCGTTTCTTTTTGAATTGTGTTTCTTGTATGCAGCATATTGTTGGATCTTGCTTCTTGACCCATTCTGCCAGTCTATTTCTTTTGATTGGTGAATTGAGACTATTCACATTGATGGTTATAACTGATATGTGTTGACTTATCCTTGTCATGACTTTTTCTTTTTGTTGGATTCTCCCTCTTTGCATTTAATTTTTGTTATGCCTGATGGATTCATTCTTCTGGGCTTCCTGGGGTTGTGATACTCATTGTCTTTTTCTGGGGTATTGTCTAAAATTTTTTGGAGTGCTGATTTGGTATTTGTGAAGTTCCTAAGGTGCTCTTTGTCATGAAAGTATCTTATTTCTCCATCCACTTTGAAAGATAGTTTTGCAGGGTACATCAATCTGGGTTGGAGGCTGTTTTCCTTTAGGGCTTGAAGTACATCACTCCAAGGTCTTCTTGCCTTGAGGGTTTGTGTTGAGAAGTCTGCTGTGATTCTGATGGGCTTTCCTTTGCATGAGATTTGTTTCTTTTCTCTCAGTGCATGTAGAATTTTGTTCTTCTGTTGCGTTTCTTGAATCTTAACTATTATATGCCTATGTGTGGATTTTTTTTTTAATCAAGGCTAGTTGGAGTCCTATATGCCTCACTTATCTGTATGTCAAGTTCTTTTCCTCTGCTTTGGAAGTTTTCTGGCATCACTTCTGTGCACATTTTTTTTTTAATGTCATCTGAACTCTCTCCTGTTTCTTCATTGAGTCAGATCACTCTTATGTTATTCTTCTTTGCATCACCTAGCAGGATTGATTTCTTGTGCTTCCTTACTATTTTCATGAAATGTTTCTTTTCCTTGTCACTAATTGTAATCTTATGTTCTATATCTGAAATTCTGTCCTCGCATTCACTCATTCTGCTGTGTAATCTTTCAGTGGAGTTTTTAATCTCCTGAATATCGGTTTGCATCTGCTTTATGGATTCCATTTGTTTCCTATGTTGGGATTCCATCATGTTCCTCAGCTCCTCTATTTTTTTAATCTGTGTCCTGTGTACATTTATAAGTCATGTCTTGCACTATGGATACAATCTCTGCTGGTATCTTAGAAATTATTTCTGATTTCATTTTTTTCCAGATCTTCTTTTGTTGGTAGATCAGGGAGTCCAGGTGGTTGAGTATCAGATTGTTCCACCTCATTTCCCTTTGTGGTTGCTTTAGTTGATTTGGAAGTCTGGTTTTGAGACTTGTTTATGTGTCTTCTCATTTCGTGGGCTGGTGAGGATGTGTGCTGCTGGTGCCTGTGTGGCTCACCTCCTCCATGCCTGGGGTGGTGGTACACTGGCCTGGAAGATTTTCCTCCTCTGAGCTTCAGGAAGCTGTGGTCCTCTGCACTAGGGGCCATGGTACGGTGGCCTGGAATGTTCACCTCCTCTGTGCCTGGGGAAGCTCTGCTCCTTTGCACTGAGGGTGGTGGTAGGGCCCAAAAGTTCTGTGTGATAACACCAGACCTAGATAAATGTTAGCAAACTAATTAGTAAAGGCAAAGGAGCTTTAACTACAGGAAATAATGTACCCTCTGAAACTATAGTTATTCCTTTACTCAGTGGAAACAAAGAAAATGAAATAAAATACAGGTATCAGTCAAATTTGATCCTCTTTGGGTTAATATTCAGTTCAATGACAAGGTGACACTAAAATTGAGCTGCATCCAGAGGCTGAGAACGTGCAGAGATCAGTCACCTGAAAGCTCTAAAGAAACAGGATGCTCCCCTTTCTCCAGTGGGCACTAGACTACTAGCGAGCAATGGGATATATGGCCCCATTAGAATTCATCAGCTGTGCCTTGAGACTTTATGGAAACAGAAGTTGTTCTTTCTCTTCAAATTCCCATGGACTAGTAATGGCCACAAAAGTGAATATTCATCAAGGGCTCACCCTGGCCTGGGCAGTTCTGCAAAATTGCACTTATCGTCACAATGACCTGAAGAGGTAGGAATTATTATCCTTGCTTTACAGATGAAGAACCGAGACTTAGAGAAGGGAAGCCTTCAAAATCTCATGGCTACTAAGTGGTACAGGTTACCTCCAGACACAGGTGCTAAGACCTGTTCTTAGAAGTGCTTAGAATATGCCAGTCCGAGGTCTTGACCATCAACTGGAGACTGGATAAAGATGTGGTTTTCAAAAAATAAAATGGAGTACTACTCAGCCATAAAGAATGAGAAACTAAACTCATTTATAGCTAAATAGATACACGTTGAGGCCATACTTTTAAGTGAAATAAATAGCACAGATGTGTGTAAATACTGAATAGTTTCTTCGGGGTGAGAAACTGAAAGTGTACATAAGGATCAAAATGTATAATAGATAATGTGATATAGGAAGAAAAGGGGCAAAGGGGAAGGGGAAATGGGAGGGGTAGGGGAAAGGAAAGAAGGGAAAGAAAAAATATGAGACAAGGAAAAAATGGAAACCAAGTCTCTGAAAATAGGGAGAGGTGGAGGGGTTGAAAGGAGAGCAGGGGAATGGGGAAAAAATTAGAACCAAGATATATCATGTAAAGGTGCATGTTCCCAATGATGAGTGTCACTGTATTGTATACCTAAAATGTACCAATAAACTTAGTGAAAAAAAGTTGTGAGGGCCGGGGATTTAGCTCAGTGGCAGTGCACCTGCCTCTCAAGTGCAAGGTCATGAGTTTGATCCCCGGTACTGGAAAAAAAAAAAGAGGTTGTGAAATGGTAAAATGTCTAAGATTTGCTTGATGTTAATGTGAAGTAGTAGGGAAAACTGGGTGGATAAATGGATAAATAAGCTTGCCCACATAATGAGTCTCTGTGAAACTGGGAAATTGCTATATGGAGGTCATGGTGTTACTCTCTCATTTTTGTACAGGTTTGATTGTATATATTATAAAAAAGACTGGTGAATAGATAAATAGTTGTGTTTTAAACTAGGATACACTTTAAGGTTTGCAAAATAAAGAGAAATTCCAGCTATTCAGGTATGACCTTTCCAACCCCCTGTGCCTTTGGTCTATTGGCTCCAGCTAGAATCTCATTCTTAGCAATGAACAGTGAGGTGAAGTGGTGCTAACCATCTCTTTTCTTCTATTTTCTCTTAAAGATGGTGACCGCACTTGGCTTTTTCAAATATCATGGCATTTCTTCTGGTTTTCATATATGTAGATAGCACACAGCCTCTGCCTTTTCTACTTGAAAACCTCAGCAGGTTTTTCTGTTCTTCACAGTGTGCCAGTGGAGCTTCTGAAGAACACACAAAACACCCTTAAAGATTAGGAACAGATAGCAGTGGGGCATTGAATTAGACGGATTTAAAGAGCCAAAGCAGCAGTGGCTCTTATTTAGAGACCAGATACAAATGTGAAAATGAGAATTGAAGGAGAGAGTAGAGACACCTGTTAAGCTCTTTAAGGGAAAAAGAGCCCAAAGTACATCATAAAGGATAAAACGTGGGGATTTATATCTTCATTAAGGAGTTTATTAATTAGAGTTGAGTTATTAACTAGTTTATAGTTCCCTGGGACTAGGACAAACCTCTGAGGGGAGCCCAGGCAGAGAGCAGCCAGCCTGGGTAATTATTATGGCTTGCCTTGGGGTTTGCTCCAGCCTGCAGACAATTTAATATCTGGCAGGTAGGGCAACAGGTTCAGAATGATCTACCCATTAGGAGAGACAAATTCCCCAGCTCCTGGTCAGTTGCCAAAGTGGGTTCCTCCCTTTTTGTATGGGAAATGAGACAAAGTCAGAGTAGTCTTAACCTGGCAATAGCTCAGAACCTCCAAGAGCTCCCTCCTGGTGTGTAGAATGAAGGCTTCCAGATCCTAAGTGCTCATACAGATCCTGTGTCCCTAAGCCAAATCTGTGCACCCAGGCTCCAGGCCCCTCTGTTCCATGGCAGCTAAGAGTGTCTGTCTTCTTTGGTGTCACCTGGTATTTGTGACAGTTGAGGTAGAGCCTCCTGTCCTGATCTACCCCTTGTTTCTCTTAGCTCTGGCTCCCATTTGTGATCCCATACTTACCCATCTTGCTTGATGATTTGTTTATTTTCATTGACTCTTTGCTCTTTCATTCTCCTTTAGGGAGAAAAAACAACAGACCAGGGTTATCCAGAGAAGAAACAATGATGTGGAAAGTGGCTAGTTAAAACATAATGAAGGCAAAAGCATGCTGGGAAATGGAGGGTGTTTGTACTACTAAAGACAATCAAATTACAATTTCTCAACAATCTCTGGCCTGGGCCAAGAAAAATTTCAGAGAGTGGATTTTTCTGTGTGTTTGCTAGCACTGACTGCCATTCTTGGGACCCACCCCATGTTTTTGTGGGAATGTCACTCGAGCCTGCTTGAGTGAGCAGGTAGGTGAGGCATCCATGGTACATGTGTGGGTAGGGGCTGTCCAAAGAAGAGGGTACACAGATTTGCTTCTTGCATTTCTAGATCTGGTGAATCCCAAATGTGTGAGTGAGACAGATGCCTGTCACATCAGCCTAATCCTAATCTTTAGTGGCATACAAGGAGGGCCAAATGTTGAGTGCCCAATCCCTGCCCCCTCTTCTCCCCACACTCTCCCTAGTTCTGAGTCCTCTTCTTTCCCTGGCTGCTGCTTTTGTAGCTTCTGGATTCTAGTAAGTGATCAAACACACTAATGTGTAGTAAGATGCTAACGAGTTAAACATGTACTTATTTCAGGAGTTGTTTCTTTGGCTCATGTACAATGTTAAGGCTTAATCCAAAGAAATCCTCTCTACTAGATTTCCATACATTTTAGCACTGGAGAACTGAATATATTTGAAATGTTGTAGAAGTCATGTAGCAAATTCTTTTGATTACTTTAGTCAACTTCCATTTTTTTTAATGAAGAGGTTAAAAACTAAAAAATTACTTTTCCAATACTCTTTACAATGAGGGCTCTAGATATGAAATCATTTTTATCAAATTAGACATACAGTACTTATTGCAAGACCTGCAAGGTGGGAGAGAGGTAGAAGCCATTGTCCTACCTCCATTTTTGTGTTTCTGCTGACAAGCAAAGATAGGAAATGTGAGCTGTTTTGTTTTCTGTATTCCATGTGTAATCTCCAGCTTCCTGAGGTCTGAGGGGAAGTTATGGCAGCTGTGTCTTCTTGACCTGGCTTCATGACTCTTGGGGTCCAGGTATGTGGATGTGACTTTGCCATTATACATCCAGTGGCAGCTCAGAGGCAGTCAGTTTGCTATCTCACAGAGTCACTCTGGGAAGCCCATCTGAGAACAGGCTACTTTAGCCCTTCTGTCAAGTTTGTAAACCCTGAAATTCCCTGCATTAAGTTTGCTTGTTCAAAAAACTACAGTGTTTTCTACTTTCTGTGTTGAACCTGACCATTGTGGATTCTTTTTTAAAAAATTAATTTTATTGGTATATTTTAGGGATACAATATACTGACATTCACCACTGGAAATTTATACCTTTACATAATCTCTCTTGGTTCTTATTTTTCCCCCTTCCCCTACCCTCCCTTCAACACCTCCATCCCTCCCTATTTACAAAGACTTTGTTTCCATTTTCTCATATTAATTCCATTCCCTTCTTTCCTTTCCCCTACCCCTCCCACTTCCCCTTTCCCTTTGCCCCCTTTCTTCCTATTTCACATTATCTATTATACCTTTTAGTCCTTATTTACACTTTGTAGAGAAACTATTCGGTATTTACACGTGTCCTATTTATTTCACTTAAGAGCATCGCCTCAATGTGCATCCATTTAGCTATAAATGTCTCTAATTTCTCATTTTTTATGGCTGAGGAGTACTCCATTTCATAGAAAAACCACATCTTCTTTATCCAGTCTGCAGCTGATGGGAAATTGGGCTGCTTCCAAGTTTTAGCTATTACAAATTGTGCTACTATGAACATGGATGCACATATGTCACTGTGGTATGATTCTTTTAAATCTTTGGGGAAGATACCCAGCAGGGGAATAGCTGGGTCAAATGGGACTTCCAGTCCTAGTACTTTGAGGTATCTCCATACTGATTTCCACAGTGCTTGCACCAGTCTACACTCCCACCAGCAGTGGAGCAGTGTTCCTCTTTTCCCACAGCCCTGCCAGCATTTGTTGTTGGTTGATATTTTGATAACAGCCATTCTTTCTGGAGTGAGGTGGAATCTCAGCATTGTTTTCATTTGCATCTCTCAAATGCTGAGTGATGTTGAACATTTTTTCATATGTTTATTTGCCATTTCTACTTCTTTGTGTGAGAAATGTCTGTTCATTTCAGATGCCCATTTTTGTACTGGGTCTTTAAGTTCGGGAGGTCTGATTTTTTGAAGTTCTTTATAGATTTGAGAGAGTAGACCTTTGTCTGAGGGACCACTGGTGAAAGTTTTTTCCCACATTGTGGGTTGTCTCTTCACACTGCTGGTGGTTTCTCTTGCTGTGCAGAAGCTTTTTAATAAGGAAAGATCCCACTTGTTGATTGTTTGTGCTAGTTCACGGGCAACTGAGGTTTTGTTCATAAAATCTTTTCCTACACCAAAGTCTTCAAGAGTTCTACCTAACCTCTCTTCCAGCTGGTTCAGTGTTTGTGTTTTAATATTTAGATCTTTAATCCATTTTGATTTTGGTTTAGTGCATGGTGAGAGATATAGGTCTAGTTTTAGTCTTTGGCAAGTTGAAATCCACTTTCTCCAGAACCATTTATTAAAGAGGCTATCTTTCCTCCAGTGAGGGTGTTTGGCTCTTTTGTCGAAGAAGAGGTGGCTGAGTGTGTCTGGAGTTGTTTCTGAATCTTCTAATCTGTTCCACCAGTCCTCAGGTCTCTTTCTTTGCCAGTACCATGGTACTTTTATCACAGCAGCTTTGTAGTATAGCTTCAAGTTGGGAATTATGATACCCCCTGCCATGTCTCTGTTGCCTACAATTACTTTTGCTACTCTGGGTCTCTTCTTGTTCTAAATGAATTTTTGGATTGTTTTCTCAAGGTCTGTGAAGCATGGTGCTGAGATTTCAATTGGGGTTGCATTGAATCTATATAGCAGTTTTGGAAGTATGATCATCTTCACTATATTAATCCTTCCTACCCAGGAGCAGGGGATGTCTGTCCATTTTCTGATATTGTCTTCAATCTCTCTTTTAAGAGTGCCATTGGCTGGGGATTTAGCTCAGTGGTTTTGCTGCCTGCTGTGCAAGCACAAGGACCCAAGTTCGATCCCCGGTACCAAAAAAAAAACAAAAAAAAAACAGAGTGCCATAGTTTTCAGAGAAGAGGTTTTTAATTTCTTTTGTTAGGTTGATTCCTAGGTATTTCAGTTTCTTGGATGCTATTGTGAAAGGAGTTGTTCTCTCTCATTGAGTCTGTTGTTCGTGTAGAGGAAAGCTATTGATTATTGTGTGTTGACCTTGTATCCAGCTACTTTATTGAATTTGGTTATTAAGTCTAGAAGACTTTTGGTAGAGTTCTTGGGGTCTTCTATATAGAATATCATGTCATCTGCAAGTAATGAAAATTTGACTTCTTCATTTCCTATCTTTTTATTTCTTTCTCTTGTCTAATTGCTGTGGATAATGTTTCCAAGACTAAATTGAACAGGCACAGTGATAGTGGACATCCTTGTCTTTTTCCTGATTTTAGTGTGAAGGATTTCAGTTTTTGACCACTTAGTATGATATTGGCTGTTGGTTTTTCATAGATGGCTTTTATCAGATTGAGGTAGAGGCTGTCTATTCTACTTTTTTGTAGGATTTTATCATAATTGCATGTTGGATTTTCTCAAATGATTTTTCTGGATCTATTGAGATGATCATATGGTTTTTGTCCTTGGCTCTATTGATATAGTGTATTACATTGATTGATTTACATATGTTGAACCATCTCTGCATCCCTGGGTTGAATCCCACTTGGTCAGGGTGTATGAGCTTCTTGATGATCTTCTACATTCTATGTTTTAGTATCTTATTGAGGAATTTTTCATCTATGTTCATTAGTGAGATTGCCCTTTAGTTCTCTTTTTCAGTTGGTCTTTCTCTGCTTTGGGGATCAAGGTGATGCTTCCTTCCAAGAATGGATTTGGGAGTATTGCTTCCCTTTCAATTTCACTGAAGAGTTTAAACAGTAGTGGCAGTAGTTCTTCTCTAAATGTCTGATAGAATTCAGCAGCAAAGCCATCAGGCCCCTGACTTTTCTTAGTTGGTAAGGTTTTAATTAGGTTTTCAATTTCATTGATTGATATTGGGTCATTTAGAATTTTTAAGGTCATCTTCCTTCAACTTTGGTAATTCATACATATCTAGGAATCTGTCCATTTCTTCTGTGTTTTCCATCTTATTGGCATATAGGTTCTCAAAGTAGGTATTGACTATCCTCTGGATTTCTCCTGGGTCCGTTGTAATTTCATCCTTTTCATTCCTAATTGCATGGATTTGGGCCTTTTCTTTCCTTTTTCTGATAAGGTTGGCTAAGGGTTTGTCAATTTTGTTTATTCTTTTGAAGAAGCAATTCTTGGGTTCATTGATTTCTTTTGTATCATTCTCTTAGTCTCCATTGCATTAATTTCTTCTCTAATCTTTATAATTTCCTCCCTTGTATGAGCTTTAGATTTGTCCTGTTTTTCTTTTTCTAGAAGGTTGAGGTTAAGCATCAGGTTGTTTACTTGGATTTGCTCTGTTTTCCTAATATGAGTATTCATTGCTATGAATTTCCCTTGTAAGACTGCTTTCATTGTGTTCCCATAGATTCAGATATATTGTATTGCCATTGTTATTTAATTGTAGGAACTGTCTGATTTCTTCTTTAATTTCCTCTGTGACCCGTTGGTTATTCAGAAGTGTGTTGCTCAATTTCCATGTGTTTATGAAATTCTTGCGGTTTATTTTGCTATTGATCTCCAATTTCTTTGCACTGTGGTCTGATAGTATACAGGGGATAACTTCAATTCCTTTGCACTTACTTAAACATGTTCTATGAGTGAGTATGTGGTCTAATTTGGTTTTTTTTTTGGTACCCAGGATCGAACTCAAGTCCTTGCGCTTGCACAGCAGACAGCGAAACCACTGAGCTAAATCCCCAGCCCAATGGTCTATTTTGGAGAACGACCCATGAAGCTGAAAAGCAGCTGAAAAGAATGTGCATTCTGATTTTGTGGGGTGGAACACTCTGTAAACATCTGTTAAGTTCATTTGTTCAAGAGTTTGATTGAGTCCTAGTATTTTGTTGCTTATTTTTTGTCTAGTTGATCTATCTTTTTGTGACAGTGGGGTATTGAGGTCCCCCACTACTATTGTATTAATGCTTATTTCATTTTTCATGTTCATTAGTATTTGTTTTATATAGTTGGGCACACTAGTGTTTGGTGCATATATGTTTATGATTGTCATCTCTTCCCCTTGGATTGTTCCCTTTACAAAGATATCGTGTCCTTCTTTGTGTCGCTTAAACAGTGTTGATTTGAAATCCACTTGATCTGCAAAGAGGATAGCTACTCCTGCTTTTTTCGGGTTCCTGTGGCATGGAGTATTGTTTTCCAACCTTTAACTTTCAGTCTATGCGTTTCTTTTTGAATTGTGTTTCTTGTATGCAGCATATTGTTGGATCTTGCTTCTTGACCCATTCTGCCAGTCTATTTCTTTTGATTGGTGAATTGAGACTATTAACATTGATGGCTATAACTGATATGTATTGACTTATCCTTGTCATGACCTTTACTTTTTGTTGGATTCTCCCTCTTTGCATTTAATTTTTGTTATGCCTGATGGATTCATTCTTCTGGGCTTCCTGGGGTTGTGATACTCATTGTCTTTTTCTGGGGTATTGTCTAAAATTTTTTGGAGTGCTGATTTGGTATTTGTGAAGTTCCTAAGGTGCTCTTTGTCATGAAAGTATCTTATTTCTCCATCCACTTTGAAAGATAGTTTTGCAGGGTACATCAATCTGGGTTGGAGGCTGTTTTCCTTTAGGGCTTGAAGTACATCACTCCAAGGTCTTCTTGCCTTGAGGGTTTGTGTTGAGAAGTCTGCTGTGATTCTGATGGGCTTTCCTTTGCATGAGATTTGTTTCTTTTCTCTCAGTGCATGTAGAATTTTGTTCTTCTGTTGCGTTTCTTGAATCTTAACTATTACATGCCTATGTGTGGATTTTTTTTTAATCAAGGCTAGTTGGAGTCCTATATGCCTCACTTATCTGTATGTCAAGTTCTTTTCCTCTGCTTTGGAAGTTTTCTGGCATCACTTCTGTGCACATTTTTTTTTTTAATGTCATCTGAACTCTCTCCTGTTTCTTCATTGAGTCAGATCACTCTTATGTTATTCTTCTTTGCATCACCTAGCAGGATTGATTTCTTGTGCTTCCTTACTATTTTCATGAAATTTTTCTTTTCCTTGTCACTAATTGTAATCTTATGTTCTATGTCTGAAATTCTGTCCTCACATTGGCTCATTCTGCTGTGTAAACTTTCAGTGGAGTTTTTAATCTCCTGAATATCTGTTTGCATCTGCTTTATGGATTCCATTTGTTTCCTATGTTGGGATTCCATCATGTTCCTCAGCTCCTCCATTTTTTTAATCTGTGTCCTGTGTACATTTATAAATCATGTCTTGCAGTATGGACACAATCTCTGCTGATATCTTAGAAATTATTTCTGATTTTATTTTTTCCAGATCCTCTTTTGTTGCCAGTTCAGGGAGTCCAGGTGGTCGAGTATCAGGTTGTCCCCTCTTGTTTCCCTTTGGGGTTGCTTTAGTTGATCTGGAAGTCTGATTTTGAGACTTGTTTACGTGTCTTCTCATTTCAAGGGGTGGTGAGGATGTGTTCTGCTAGCACCTGTGTGCCTCAGCTCCTTGTCACTGGGGGCAGTTATATGATGGTCTGGAAGTTTCATCTCCTCTGCTATTGTAGATTCTTCAAGTCATTTATGCCATACTCATTTCTGAAGCTAATTCTTTTTCCAGCAGCAGAGTCCTAAATTTGACATAAAAATAAAGATGGAAATTTAAGTGTATCTTTCTCTCTCTCTCTCTCTTTCTTTCTTTCTTTCTTTCTTTCTTTCTTTCTTTCTTTCTTTATTTCTGATGCTGCTGAGGTATGAGGAAACCTTTCAGAGAAGGTCCTGACAGTGCGGAAACTAAGTGACATACTGTTTTGTTGACTCAAGTAATTAATATTTACCATAGCAAGTGGTCTTTGTTATGAATGTTTACTAATGTCTTGTAGAGGTGTCAGATCATAGCAGAGTGTACTGGTAGCCAGCCCCTCCCCTTATTTAATCTTTTGGTACTAGAGATAAAGCTCTGAAAAAGCAGGTAAAGTTAGCTTAAATAGGTGATTGGTATGTATACTTGCCTGTTCCCATGGACTTCTTTAATTGTTAAGATAGATCAATGAGGGTAATATAGTTTTCTTTCCTAATGGGGAATGCATTTTCATATGGGAATAATTGAATTGGTAATGGAAAGGTGAAAGTGTTGTTTTGTGTCAAAATATTCATCTCTCCCATAACTGCTGAGTAAATGTAGCCATTAGTGTATGCATACAATCTTCCTTAATCCTTTGAGCATTCAAGCAGCAGGTAGATACTTCCTGCAGAGAAACATATTCGAGTATGATTGGTATTTTTAAAAGGAACATGAATCTGTTTGCCATCTGGTGAGGCCAGAATTACTCTTCCATGTTCAGCATGAATTCAAATGACTTCAGGAGAGGGGGACCAGTAATATCACTCTGAATCCTTGTTGCCTATTGAATTCAGCTTTCTTCATAAATTGGAGCTGAAAATTTTCCTGACCAAGCAGTAGCTTAATGGTAGAACATTATGGAAAATTGGGGATGGCTTTGAGGTCTTTTCTACAAAGAACAGTCAGAGGTGGCATCAGTTTTGGTAATGAAGGCATCACTCATTCTAAGATGGCCCTATAAACCTCTGAAAATTTGTCTGTAGAAACTGTTTCTTAAATATATGGTTGCCTTATAGTTAATGGCCTTGCCTCATATGGAGGAAACATCCCCACTCACTCTATCCTTTACTTTCATTTACTTAGCCATTACATACATGGCTATTATTATGCACAAATGTCAGGTCAATTCTTATAACAATATTTTGAGGTAGGTGCTATTATTTTTCCCAGTTTATGGGAATCACAAGGTCTGAACCATAGACTGCCCATATTTGCCTTCTTCATCACCTGGCCCTTTCCAGCTTGCCCTGTTGTCAAGGCAAGAATGGCTGCATATTTCACAAATTGGTCACTTGCTAAGGAGGTCCAGTCAGGGTCTTGGGAACTGAAGCCTGTCCTATCCTCTCTTCACTGGGCTCTGTGTTCTGGTGTGTTACCACCACGCGGAGGCAGAGCTGACCTTATCCAGTCCAGATGCAGGTGCTGTAAGAGAGAGAAGCAGCTCACCCCAGGGACTCCCTCCCATCTATGCATGGATCCTAACCCTTCCTGTCTCTTCTTACACCTTGCAGCTTCATTGATTTCACAAGCAAGAGCAAGAGTGTGGCCTGGTGAATAACATAAGAATATACCTCTTCAAATCTGTTCATTATCTGTACAAAAGCCATTAGTGTACTTTAGAGTAGCTTTAGCACCTTTTGCCTGAACAATAGAACTAATGTTTAAAGCCTTCCAACATCTTCCTAACCTTTTTCTGGAAATCTTTTGAAGTGTACTAGGTCCCTCTTAATTATAAAAATGCTGAGAGTTGAAAAGAAGAGCCACCATAAAAGTTAAACTAAGGTATTAATTAAACTATAAACCACTGCCTTTTCCAGCATTGTTACTATGAGAAATTATGTTTTGAGTTTCATTTTAGGGTGTCTGGAGAGCTTTGTCCTGTAACTCAGGGGATTGATAATGTTATTAGGAGTTGAGAGAGGACTATGGTGCTGACAGTGAAGTGGTTGGTGGCTGTTGATGGGACTTGTTCTCTGCAGCCCGAGACACATTTTCTTCCCAGTCTGCCAAGTCTGCCTTTGCCACATTCCAATTTGTTCTTGACATAGGCAGCTGGACTGATCTTTATGAAGTGCAAGTGTGATGGTGACACTCCTCTTCTTATAACCCTTGGGTGGCTTTTAACTGCTTTTAGAATAAAATCCTTGACACGACCATGACAAAACTTGCTACTGTCCAGCCCTTCCACTTGTCCTGCCTCCTCCCTTTCCTTTTTGTTAGCTTTCTTGTTAAGGTTTCTTCCTTTATAATTTTTTTTCATATGTGCTTTCCCATTTCTCTGAAGTATTGTATTTCATTCTCCTCACCTGGCCAACTGCCACCCATATATCAGCTCTTGAATTTAAAGGTGATTTCCTAAAGAAAAAACTACTCCCCAACTGAAGGCATCATGTAGCTTTCCTTTAGAGCACCTATTACAGGTTAAAATTAAATGTACTCTTTTAGGTAGGAAGTATATTTACCTTACTTTTTTCTTCTGGGACCTATCAAGCATTGAAAAAGAATCTGTTGAATGAATCAATGAGTGATTAAAGAATGAGCCAGGCATATGTGACTGTTTTATTTCCCTAGCTAACTTTTGAATTTCTTGATGGCAGGAGTTATGTTTTAACTCATTTTCTTAGTGTCTAAACTGTCTAGCACAGGGCTTGGGAAATATTGAGCCTTAATAAAGGTTTGGTGGTTAGTTAATTATCTGCCAAACTGAGATGAAATAGTCAAGGTATGGAAAAGCAAGGGAAAGGGCAGGATAAAATATACTGAGTCCTTTTGATGAATGAATGCAACCTGGTGTTTCTAAGTACAGGAATATAATGATCTCTGCCTGTGTTCAGTGATGAACAAATTAGTAGATTATGTTTGGAACCCTCTCCCTTTTAACAGTTGCTTACTTAACTTATGATTTGTATCTTCACTAAAAGTTATTTGTTAGAATAGGTAAGAGTCCTTACTTGGGTACCTGCTAACTATTCTTTCATCTGAGAATAATTAATATTTTTTCATCAATTTGTGGATATGCCATCTTAACCCAATTTCTTTAGCTATAACAAAATACCAGAAGATGGATAGTTTTTAAAGAAAAGAGTTCTGTTTGTCTCATTTTTCTACAGGTTGAGAAATCTGAGATCAGGTGGCTACATCTGGTTGGCTTCTGGCAGGGACTTCTTGCGGTGTCACAGCACATTAGAGAAGCAGAAAGGGAAGTAGACATGTGTGGAAGGAGCACGTGTGTAAGACAGGCCAAGGGAAGATGCCAGCTTCTTTTTTTTTAATCACAGTGACTAACAGTCCCATGAGTACTATTCTGGTGTTGCAAGAAATAATCCAGTCTCATGAGAAAAACAATTCATTCATGAGGGTGGTTCCCGAAGCCCTGCCTCCCCACACTGGCTCACTGAGGAATAAGCCTCAGTATAAATTCTTTGGGGAAAACCATAGTATATGACAAGGACCATCTGTAATAGTAGCTGATTAAACACATTGTGATGTTGAAAACAAGCCTTCGTGGGTTTTATTTTTTAACTTATTGATTTTAGGTGGGTACCAGTTTGCATGGGTATGAACCATATTTGCTGTCCACACAGTTAGCCATCTCCATTTCTTCCTATTGGAAGATGGTAGGATGGACCCTGAGCCTTTTGTTCAGAGGGATACAATCAATCTACCTAGGCTTGATGATTCTTTTTTTTATCCTTAATTAAGTTTATTGGTACAAATTAGATATACATAATGATCACATTCATCATATGGAATTTGTACCTGCACATGATACATCTTGATTCATATTTTTTCCCATTCCCCTCCCCTCCCTTCTATCCCTCTTCCTCTTCTTTTTACAAGAGGTTTGTTTCCATTTTATGTTTCTTTTTTTTTTTTTTCTTTTCACTTCTTTCCTTTATCTCTCCCCACTCCTTTGTGCCTCTTCCCATTTGAACATTTTATTCCTATTTCACTATATCTATTATACATTTTGGTCCTTAATTACACTTTTAGTATTTCACATCAGAGAAACAATATGATATTTTCACATGTGTGTCCTATTTATTTCACTAAAGAATATGGTCTCGAGGTGCATCCATTTAGCTATAAATGTCTCAAGTTTATCCTTCTTTATGGCTGAGTAGTACTTCATTGTACAAAAAACCCCCATATCTTCTTTATCCATTCATTGGTTGATTGGGATTTGGGTTCTTTCTGAGATTTGGCTGTCACAAACTGTGCCACTATAAACATGGTGTTCATATATCACTGTGGTATGATGCTTTTAATTCTTTCAGGAAGATACCAAGGAGAATAGCTGGATCTTTAAAATATGTTCTTCTCGTACAATTATTTTTAATTGTTGCTTAATCTATAGCTCAGGCATCTTGGGGTGACAAATGATTTAGCTAAGTTTGTATGGCTAGAGCATGAATACAACTGGGTACAGTGGTACCTTGGTTCATGAACGCTTTTTTGTTTTGCAAACAATTTGGTTCACAAACAGAAATGTTTGGCAAAATTTTGCTTTTGTTTGCAAACTCTGCATCAGGAGACACATAACCATGCCCATCTTTTCCACACAAACACAAATGTGGCCATCTTTTCCAAAATCATAGAACAAATTCAGTTCATGAACTGAAGTACCACTGTATTTTTGCCAGGACTCTTCTGCTTGTAAGGAACAAACCTTCTGATGTTAACTAGATTTTACCTTAAGAGAAAAAGAATATATTGAAAAGAATTTGGAATCACCTGAAGAATAGAAGAAAGAGTTACAGGAGGCAGGTCAACTTTGCAGACTTATGGAACTGCAACCAAAGCTCTGGAACCTGTGGGAATGTCTCAGTCCTTCTCATAGCTGCTTCTTCTAGGGGTTCTGACATCACTCGGTTAAACTTCCCCAAGTGGTAGAGACTACCATGTGTAGTGTGCAGTGTATAATTGTTCCATGTAAGGGGCACAATCAACTCTAGCTACTTAGTATCAAAGGTCTGTATGTGTATTGTGGAAAGTTTCCAGCAGATGGCACTCAAATGTCTTTTCCAACAAAAGAAATCAATTGATTTGAGGAGCAGACACATTTTCTATTTTGCACAAAGGATTCATAAGGGGCACTGGGAGCTCTGTCTTCTCTCTGTAGTTATATTCTGCTTGATTATAACCAAAGAGGAAAGAGAAACTCTCTAAAAGCTCCAGCAAGAATAAGCTAGACAGTAACTAATGGACTGGGGTTCAGTCACATCTTGGACCAATTTCTATGTCTAGGGTGATGTTCCATGATTAATGCCTCAGACTTCACAATCCACACACATTTTTCTTTTTATTTGTACAATTTCAACTTATGCTTATAAAATTCAGTGAATCCATGTGAAATTACTAGTGTACTCCCCATCATTCCAGTTGTTCCAAACTATCAGCCATTACTTTGGTTTTTCAAAAATTAAGTGTATTGGTACAATTTAGATATACATAATGATCACATTCATCATGTAAAATTTGTACCCATACATGACGTATCATGATTCTTATTTTTCAGCCAACTACTTTGTTCATTACCAAGTGCAGGGGTCTTGTGTGATGTACTTGCTATGGTTTGAATGTATCCTCTCAAAATTCAGGTGTTTCAAATGTGATCGTTTGAGGTGTGGTAAGAAAATACAATGAATGATTAAATTAAAAAATGTTACTATAAGACACAGATTGTCATCAATCCCTGTCAAAATACTTCCCCTCATTTTGAACATATTTATTCCATTGTTCTTTCTACTTTGGGAAGCAGCTCTGGAAGTCCTCTTTCGTGAGTATCTTTAGTTTCACTGTTGCTGCCTCAGTGTCCTGAATCTATTGAAAATATTTACCTTTTAGGGTCATTTTCACTTTGCAGAAGAGCCAAAAGTTGCATGGTGCCAGATCCAGTAAATACAGTGAATGAGGACATACTGTAATGGTTTTGTCAGATGGAGGTTGCCATAAAGCTTGATCATTTAGAGGGTGATCAAAAATAAGTGAATGTTAAAAATGTTTATCATAGTAAAAATCACATTGCCAATCATAATACTCCCCCTGGCTGCAAGCACATTTATCCTATGGTTCTTGGTAATGTGTCTTTTACTGTAATAATTTTTTAAAAATGTAAGCATTCAGTGTATTTTTCGATCACTCCTTGTGTTAAAGGGTAGGCTCTTGAAGAAGTGATCAAGTCATGATGGCTCCTTTTCTCATGAGTGGTACTAAGATCCTTATGAAAGAGGTTTCTCACAGCATTCTGTCAAGCTTGCCTTTCTGTCCCCTGCCAGGTGAGGACACAGCAATAAAGTGCTGTCATGGAATAACTCTGGATTCTCACCAGACAGTGAAGCTGCCAATACCTAGATCTTGGACTTCCAGTCTCCAGACCTGAGAAATAAATTTCTGTCCTTTATAAATTACTTAGTCTGTGGTATTTTGTTATAGTGGCATGAATGGACTAAGTAAGTCCTTTCTCTCAGTCAAATGAGATATCTTATATAGTGCCTTAGTGCGGACAATGAGGCTAATATAACCATTTTCTGTTTTAAAACTTTAATTTTTATTAGTACATGTTTGTGAGAAATAACATTTATTTTGTGGTGTAGGTATATATACATAATACATTTTAATTCTTTTTATTCTTCCCTTCCCTTCTGTCTCCCCCTCCCTCCATCTCTAGATCTCCTTCCCATTTACAAAAGATCTATCTCCCTGTTTCCTATTTCTATCTTTTCTTTTCTCTTTAAATTACTTATACTTTGGGATTCTCATATAAGAGAAGGTATGTGATATTTAAGTTTGTGTGTCTGATTTATTTCACTTAACATTATGGTCTTGCATCCATTTTCCTACAAATGATTCAAATTTATTTTCCTTTGTAGCAGAGCAGTACTCCATTGTGTATAAATGCCACATTTCCTTTTTACATTCATCTGTTGAAGACATATAGGCTACCTCCAAGATTTAGGTATTTGAATTGTGCTACTGAAAACATGGGTATACATGTGTTTTTGTAATATGATGTCTAACTCTTTCAGGAAGGTACCTAGAAGGGAAATAGTAGAGTCAAATGTAATTTCTAGTTTTGCTTTTTTGAAGAATCTCTATATTGATTTCCATAGTGATTGTACTAGTTTACATTCCCACTAATAATGTAGAAGGGTGCCTATTTGCCACACAACTTTGCCAGCACTTGTTATTGTTTGATTTCTGGATGGCAGCCTTTCTTTCTGGAGTAAGGTAGAATCTCAGTTGTTTTAATTTGCATTTTTCTGATGGCCAGAGATTTTGAACATTTTTTTGATGAATTTATTAGCCATTCATAGTTCTTCTGATAAGTGCCTATTCATTTCATTTGTTCATTTTTTGATTGGGTTTTAGGGGAATCTAATTTTTTAAAGTTCTTTAAATATTCTAGATATTAGTCTTATGTCAGAGGAGTAGCCCACAAAATATTCCAATTCTGTGAATTGTCTCCTTATTCTATTTGTTGTTTCTTTTGTTTTGCAGAGGCTTTTAAATTTGATAAAATCCCATTTGTTGTTCTTTTTAAAAAATTTTATTTTATTGGTACATTTTAGGTAAACAATATAATGACATTCATCATTGGAAATTTGCACCTTTACATAATCTCTCTTGGTTCTTATTTTTCCCCCTTCCCCTGCCCTCCCTTCAACCCCTCCATCTTTCCCTATTTACAAAGACGTTGTTTCCATTTTTTCATTTTCTCATATTAATTCCATTCCCTTCTTTCCTTTCCCCTACCCTTCCCATTTCCCCTTCCCCTTTGCCCACTTCGATTCTTGGTGTTATTTTAATTGGGGTTCTGCTCAGAAAATCCTTGCCTAGGTCTATATCCTCAAGGGTTTTGCTTATTTTATTTTCCAGCAGATTAAGTGTTTCTATTTTAATATTTGGTTAATTGACCAATTTTTATTTTATTTTGGTGCATTGTAAAAGATACACACTTAGATTAAATCTTCTATGTGTATATAACCAGTTTTCCCAGAACCATTTATTAGACTATTTTTCTTTTGGTTTATGTTTTGACCCCTTTGTCAAAGATCAAATAGCTGAATATGCCTGGGTTGTTTCTGCATCTTCTATTCTGTCCCAGTGATCCATGTGGCTGTTTTTGTGCCACTATTGTGCTGTTATTATCACTGTAGCTTTGTAATATAACTTGAAATCCAGTATTGTGATACCTCCTATTTTGCTATTGTTGCTCGAGATTGCTTTTGCTTTTCTGGATCTTTTTTTGTTCCATATAAATTTCACGACTGATTTTTCTAGTTCTGTGGGGAACACTATTTTTTTTATTTTTTATTTTTATTTTTTGTACCGGGGATCGAACTCTGGTCCTTGCACTTGCGCAGTAGGCGGCGAAACCACTGGACTAAATCCCTGGCTCCCGCTATTGGTATTTTTATTATGTATCATTTTGGTAGTGTAGCCATTTTGACAATGTTGGTTCTGTCTATCAAGGAACAGGGTATATTTTTCCATTTTCTGATTGGCCTGCGGTTTTCTTTTTTAGTTGAGTTCTTGTCTGTTTTTGGAATTAGGATAAAAGCCAGGAATGAGTTTGGAAATAATTCCTTCTCTTTCAATTTCTTTAAAGAGTTTGAGGAGTATTGGTGTTAGATCTTCTCCAAAGTTCTTTAAGAATTCAAATGTGAATTCTTTTCTCAGTTGGTAGGTTCTTTATTATTGCTTCAATTTCATTGCCTATTATTGGACTGTTCATGCTTTTTCTATTTTCTTAATTCAGTTTTGGTTATTCATATTTGTTTAGGAATCTGTCCATTTCTTGAGATTCTTTCACTTTTTTGGAGTACAGGTCTTCATAATATATACTGATAATCTAGATTGTGGTAGTGTCCATTGTGATTTTCCCTTTTCATTTCTAATTGCATTGCTATGGGTCTTTTCTTTTTTCCTTTTGGTAAGACTGGCCAAAGATTTTTATATTTTGTTTATTTTTTTTCAAAGAACTAGCTCTTCAATTCATTGATTCTTTGTATTTTTTTTTTTTTTGGTCTTGATTTCACTAATTTCTCTTTTGATCTTTGTGATTTCCTTCCTTGTACTCAGTTTGGATTTAGACTTTTTGTTTTTTCAGGTCTTAAGGTACATTGTTAAAATATTTGTTGGGGCATTGCTCTGTTTTTCTGATGTGGCCATTCATTGCTATAAACTTTCCTTCAGACTGACTTCATTGTGTCCTATAGGTTATAGAATGTTGTACTGGTGTTGTTGTTTGATTCTGGAAATTGTTTAATTTTTTCTGTGACATATTTATTAGTCAGTAGTGTTTTATTTAATACCCAAGTGTTTGAAAAATTTCTGTGGCTTCTTTGCCATTGACTTCTAGTTTCAGAATACTATGATCTGATAGTATACATGGGATAATTTCACATTCTTTTGTATTTATTGAAGCAGTTTGTGGACTAGTCTGTGGTCTTCTTTGGAGGAAGTTCCATATGATGCTGAGAAGAATGTGTATTCTGTTGTCATGGGGTAAAACAGCCTGTAGAGATTTATTAGTCCATTTATTCCAAGATGTGGTTCAGATCTGATATTTCTTTGTTGTTATTTTATCTGTTTATTTGTGAAAGTGGTGTACTGAGGTTCTCCACGCTGATTGTGTTGATATTTATTTGATATTTTATGTGTGGTAGTGTTTATTTTATGAAGTTGGGTGCAACGGTGTCCAGTGCATATATATTTACAATTGTTAACTCTTCCTGTTGAATTGTTCTCTTAACTAATACATTGTAACCTTCTTTACCTCCTTCTTTTGATTGATTTTAGCTTGAAGTCCTCTTTGAGCATAAGATTGCTACTCTTGCTTGCTTTCTGGGTCCTGGTGCAGGAAATATTGTTCTCTATCCTTCGATCTTTAGTCTATGAAATTTTTTTTTTCAGACAGGGTTTCACTATGTAGTTCAGATAGCTTTAAACTCACTATGGAGCCCAGGCTGGCCTTGAACTCATGGCGATCTCCTGCCTCAACCTCCTGAGTGTTAGGATTATGGGTGTGCGCCACCATACCTGGCTAATCTATTAATTATTTTTTGGATTAGATGTGTAACTTGTAGGAAGCTAAATTAGTTTTATAAAAATCCATTCTGCTAATCTGTGTCTTTTAATTAGTGACTCGAAGGCATTAACATTGAGAGTTACTACTGAAAGTTATTCACTTATTCTTGTTATAGTGCTCTTTTTCTGTTGGTGAGCCTTTTATTTTTCCCTTTTTGTTTAGCTGCAAATCTTACTTGATGTATTCACTCCATCTGAGATTTTGACTTTGTTGGGTGCATTGTCTCTGTCTAGGATATTCTTAAGTATTTTTGGAGTGATAGTTTGGGGTTCATAAATTTCTTAAAGTTTTCTTTGTCATGTAATATCTTTACTTGTCTATCAATTTTGAAAGATAGTTTTGGAGGATATAATAGTCTGGGTTAGATGTTCTTTATTTTTAGGACTCCAAACATTTTACTTCAAGCTCTCCTGGTCTTTAAAATTTGTGTAGAGAAGTCCGTTGTAATCCTCATGGATTGATTTTTATAAGTGATTGTTTTTCTTTTCTCTGACAGCTTTTAAGGTTCTATTATTTTGTTTAACTCCTGGGATTTTGACTATGATGTTTCATGGGGAGTTTATTCTTTCATTGTAAATATTTCGGGTTCTATATGCTTTGCTTATTTGTACGTTGAGTTCTTTTCCCATACTACAGATGTTTTCTGCTATGATCTGTAAGCAGATTTTATATTTCATGTCTGCTGTTTTCTGATTTTTCTCTAACTCCAATTAGGCTCCTTTGAGTCATCTAGTAGCTGTTGGATCAATATTCTTTGCTGTTTCATTGTTTTTAATTTATCTCTGAGTATATGATCACGAATATCAGATTTGTCTTCTCACATTCATCATTTCTGCTGCTCAGATATTGAATAGAATTCTTTATCTCCTGGATTTTTGTTTGACACCTTTTCATGGACTCTGCTCCCTTAGTAAATTTGTCACTCACAGTTTGGTTTCCTTTAGCTCTGCACGTTTTTATCTGACTCTTTTTTTTTTTTGGTACCGGGGATCGAACTCGGGTCATTGCGCTTTTATCTGACTCTTTATATGCATTGATCAATTTGTTTATCAAATCCTCTATCTGTTTGGTTGTATCATCTTTAAACTTGTCACATTTCTTTGCTTCATCTTTGATCATTTCGTACAGTTCAGTCATTTGGTGTTTAGTTTCCTTTTGATTGGTGCCCCTTAGTTCTGGTTTGTAGGAGTTGGGAGTTTTTGGGGGCACTTTATTGCTGTTTTTTCATGTTTTTGTTCTTTTTTTGTACTGAGGGTTGAGGTCAAAGAGAATGAAGAGACTTTGCTGGTAGTATGGCGATTTCTTTAGTTAGGTTCTGTTTTCCAGTGATGAGGTCTTGGCCTTATTTGTTGAGAGGTATTGTCTTCCACTTCAACCTATTCAGTTTAATTGAGTTGGACCCAGTCACTGTATTTTAAAGAGAGAATTCCTTCTGCTTCTAACACCATCAACAGATCCAACTATAAATCAGTCATGAACATTAAAACTTGTGTTTACAATTTCAACCTTTTATCAATGCCCTCTAGAGATTATAGTATATTGCTAATTATGGTTAGTCTGGGATGTAGAGGATGGGAAGAAGGAATGTGCAAGGGGAAAAGGATGAAGTAAATTAGTAAGAAGGAAGGGAGATAAGAGAAATGTCAGTAGGTGAAAACTGGACAGGAGGTTGGACTTTGCTGGAATTATTTCCATGGCTGGCTTAGAGAGCTAGTGTTGAGGGGGTTTGAGTATCTGTGGAGGTAGGAAGAGGCATACAGAGGGATGAAATTGTAGGTAGAGACTGAGGGAAGCTGTGAAATGGTCAGAACCTAGTAATGTAGTTAGTTTTGTTTGTCTTTTCTAAGCACAATTTTGTTAAGGGTTACCCTGACATGCTAGTGAATAGTATTATTAAAGTTAAAGCACTGGATAATTTTTACTCTATTTTGCACATATACAGGTTCCTGCTATATATATGTCATATGAAAGGGGGAGAGGAAGAGAGGGAAAATGAAATACAATGAGGAAGGGAGAAGAAAAAGGTTAGTGAGGAAAGAAAGTTTTAAAACAGATACTACACTTGATCTTAGCCAAAAGGCCAAGAAGCGATAAGAAAGTTTTAAAAAGAGAGAAGAAAAGCCAAAAGAGAGACTAGGATAAATAAAAAGATTTTTAAAAATAGATTAAAATAAAATAATATTAACAAAGAAGTAAGAAAGAGAGAAGAAAACCCAGAACAAAAAAGCAAGGAAATAAACAAAAAACCTTCATGCAGTTGCTATGGCATTAACCCAGAGCATCCTCACAGCTCTGTTTATGTCACTGTGAGCTCACAAGCTGGTGTCCCCTGCCCCGCCAGACTGCTTAATTGCTTGCCCAGTAGCTTTGAGGGCTGCTGATCTCTGAACCTGCCTCCTGGCCACCAGCTGTGCTTGGGGAGTGGTTAACTGCAGGCCTTTGTCACTGTCCCAAGACTTGACTGCCTCAGTTGATTGGGAAGAAGCAGATGTGGTGTAGTTTGCTCAACACCTGGTTCTCTGTCAAGTTCCAGGGACTTCCCACTCCTATTCACTTCAGGGCAAATCCTACTGTCATCCATGCTTTCCCTCTATAAAGATTTTCTTTTCTTTTGTCAGAAGCCCTCTGACCCAAGTGCCTCTTTCTGTCACTTTTGTCATCTCTGTCTCAGAGCTTTTATATGAGAAACCCAAAATTAGAGAGCAAAATAACAGAAAATATGAAATAGGGAGATAGATATTTTTCAAAAGAGTAGGGGAACAAGAGGTGGAAGTAGAGGTGTGGAAGAAAATGAAAAAAGAATTAAAATGTGTTATATATGTGTACCAGCTTCCCACGATGAATGTGATCATCTACCATGATTGTGCTTGAAACACACCAAAAAAAAAAAAAAAAAAAAAAAGGAGAGAAAAAAGAAAAAGAGCTCTGCTCTCTGATCCACCCCTGGACCTGGCACAGGCCCTAGGCTTGACAAAGGGCCTTTTTTGCCAGTGCAGGACAGTGGGTGGTGAGCAGGAGTTCATGCTGTCTCAGTCTTTCTGGTGTTTGGGGAAACAATAGGAGAGGGCTTACTCTGGTCTGGCACTGCCAGATCTTCCATTTCTCCCTTGTGTATCTAGAGATGTGATCTATGGCTCCTTACTAGTGAAATCTGTGTTGCCTACACTTCTTAGTGTTAACTGCTCTCCATTTAGGCCAGAGGGCTTCCACAGGCCTCCATAAGCCTTTTGCTTAGTGCAACGCTAGAAGCCCTCTGACCTGGTACTGCCCTCTGTCCCTCCTCTTGTCGTTCACTGTTCCAAGAATTTTACTTTCTGACTAATGAATTGAGTGCAGTCCAGGATCTCTCTGGCCTCTACAATCCCCAGGAAGAGGGTGCTGGGGGCTCCCCTTTGAGAGCCCGCTGACAAGCAAGTGTGTGTGGTACACATTGAAGTCCCACAAGCATTGGACTACTGTTGTATGTGGGAGGAAGGAGCAGCTAATTTTTTCTGGTTTGGGCAAGCCTTCTCCCACTACTCACAAATGCTGAGTATTCCTGGAGTACTACAGTTTACAAAACCCGAGTGAGTGCTGGTGTTGTCTCATACACTGTTTTCCCAGCATTTAGTTTTTCTGAAGCTTTCTCTTGTATGTATCTCACTTGCAGCAATCCTCTTCCCAGTGGGGAGGTTAGCATGATTATGTGCCTATTCCATCAGTCAAGCATGCAGCTGAAGAGCCAGCTCCCTCCTTTAGTTAGCAGAATCCTCTTCCATGATAGCTATCATAGGCTGTACCTGGGGAGGGGTGGGGTGCCCTGATCCAGATTTTTCCTTACTACTCCCCCAGGCACTGGATTTTGGCCCAGCAGGCTTCTCTTTTTATTTACCCTTCAGGTATCAGACTTTCTCTTTAGCTCCTCCTCAGGGTACCTGCCCTTTCCCTCTAGTGCAAAATTTGGACTCTCACTCTTTTGCCCCTTAGGTGGCCATGATCAAATCTCTCTAATTTAACCATTTTCAGCCCATCCAAGACAGAACAATCCAGGAAAAATCATATAGTCACAATAAAAAATTCCTGTTTAGAAGTGGGGAAACGGATAAACAAGATGTAGTGGTACAACTTTGGAGAATATGCTGTATTCCATTCAGTATGGCTGGCATGGATCTCATTCACAGTGGTCCCCTCCTTTAGTCCTCTCCTTTAGTAAGGCATGTCCAGCTTTGACTTTGTCCTTGGTACTGTGAGGTCTTTGGTATTCTTTTCCTGATCATTTCCCTTCATGGCCACAATAAATATAGAGACAGCCCACAGAAGGCTGTATGCTTTCAGAAGGCTCCTTGCTGTCACTGTGGTCACCATGGCCAGGGGACTACCTTAGAGTCTGAGCAAGTATAGGGCTTTTGTTTTTGTTGTTGTTGTTTAGGAGTTTCTCCAGAAAAACATCTCCTTAAGCAGCTAGTTGGATTCTAAGATTGAGTTCATTTTGATGGGTCCTATTGATTTATTAAAAACAAAAAATTTTACTGAGTCACAACACTTAACTCTAGATCCTGCCTTTGAAGTTTCTTGTTTGCTGGAAACAGATCTATAGGACTTTGCTCATTCTTCTATGGACTCTGTTTAATAACTTCGTTGGGCCTGCCTCAGAGCAACTGAAGCAATAGGCTGAATTGGTAAAATAGAGCTAAGCTCCCTCTGGCCCCTGACTACATCTCAATTATTTGTGCTTTGTGGTGGGAAAAATTGCTATCCTTTCTCAGGGAGAGGTGGACAGCAGGAGTTGTTTAGTCTGGGTGGTCAGTCTGTCCTCATTTCTAGGTCATTCCTGGGCATCTCTCCTCCTCATCAATGAAATAACTTTACTGTGGGCAGAAGGTTCATCTGTAGTGGTTTTGTAGGTGACATAGTTGTCTCTGTAGCTTTGGATCACTAGCCACAGACAGAAAGGGCTTCTCCTTTAGCAATACTGTATATCAATCTCATTTCCCCCACTATTACATTTCAAGAAATGCCAACTTACATTGAGGCTTGTTTTTTTCTTATAGGACCTTTCTGAAGTGTATAAGAAGTATCTAGCATGTTCTTAAATTTTAAATATTTTTATACTAAACCACCAAAATATTATCATGGCTTGTCTGCCAAGACACAAGAGGTAATAGTGAACATCTACGTTTTTTTCTGTAGAATTTTTGCCTTCCCAGATGGGAATGGAGTAATACTCATTGCCTCTACTTTGTGTCTAATAAGGCCATTCTATTTAAAGGTGTGTAATTTTATCTTCCCATTTCTGGATACTAATTTCTGTTTTCGCCAGTTATGTATGTATTGCTAATGACAGTAACTAAACTGAAAGTAGCTAAAGGAGCAGAGAGGAACTATTGGAAGGATCCTAAGTAACTTTCATAGGAACTACAAGGAGAGACAGCTTTGGAAACTATGACTAAACTTGGAGAATTGATTCTATCTATATATCTATCTTTATTCTAGGTTCTCTGTGTTTTGGCTTCATTTGCTCAGACTCTTCCATATAGTTACAGGAATCTCTGGGTTATATGCTTATACAACAATGGAGCAAGAAGGATTCTTCCCTCCAACTCCAAGAGGGAAATACTGGAGAAGGCTCTGCTGTTAGCCATATTTAACCAATCATCGGAGCTGAGGGTGGATCCTGTAATTGGCTCAGCCTGGCCCACCTGCTTTTCTTGAGTCCTCCAGGTGGGAGGGTTGGTGGGCAGTCAGAGAGGAAGCTTCACAACAGATATGTCTCGGTGCAGCGCTTTTGCCACCTCACCTTTCTGTCCTTTGACATCACTTAATTAACTCAGTGGCTGGGAATTCTGTTATCCTCTGTGCACTGTAGTGGTAGCTGCTGAATTCCTGGTTAGCATCATGTTTGTTTTCATGGGTGGTCAAAAATACCCCAGTACTTTTGAAACCACCCCTGAGAATATGATGTTTTCCTTTTAATAGTAAAAATAAAAATCATTCTCTGTTATCCTCAGAGCCAGCCAACTTTCCTTTAAAGATATTGTCAATTTTTCTTGCGGATGCTGTCTCTCCAGCTTTGGAAAAAGTCACGTTCTGCTCAAATTATGCTTTTGATGAATGTGGTCCCTGGATATTCAGCTGGGACAGTGATCTCCAGAGACAGCAATTGAATGGCCAATCACAGGAGCCACTAAATCACGCCTGAGTGCAGGTGTGTGATTAACAGCAGGTGCTGAGGATGTCAGAGTTGGCAAATTAAAGTCTTCCTTTCTCTTCACCTTAGAGATGCATTAGATTTCCTTGGAACTGAAATTTCTGCAGAAAGATAATCTTTGTTATCAACAGCTGCTCACTGGACACTGAAGGTAGGCTGCTGTGAAGGGGAGTTACTTTTTAAAGGCATAGTCCTTATCTTTGCAGCTTGCTGCAGATCCCTCTGGACCAGAGATGAGAATTTATTTTTCTTTATATACCCACTCTTCCTAAGCCGTGTTGTGTATACAGAGGGTGTCTCACCAGGATAGTTATTATGAAAGCAGGCAGACATTCATCAGGCTCGAGAGAATGGAGAATATAGCTGTGGAAAAAGCCTTGATCTGGGCTTTGGTTCAACTTTTGATTCAAATTAAGTTTTTTGAGCAAGAATACTTATTTATTACATTTAGAAACATTTGGTTAAATGACTATTATGTGCTAGGACATGGAAATGACAGTGAACCTGGTAGATAAAATCCATTTGCTCTTGGAGCTTTTATTTCAGGAGAGAATGCTGAACACAAATAAGATAATAAACAAGATAATGTAGGTAATCATAAGTTTCATTAAGGAAGAGGGATATGGTAAAATACCCAAACAAGGCTTTTAGGATAGGGAAGACAGTCAAGAGGAGTGCATACATTAAGAATATAGGTGTGGAGATAAAGACAGATTTGAGTTTGAAGCTCAACCTCTTCCTCTAACCGTCTATGTTTCCTAAGCAGAATTATGTTAACTGCCCTGAGTCTCATTTTTTTATCACCTGAAAAATGGGGCTATGCACCTACTTTATAAAGCTAGGGTAAATATTAAATTAAAATATATAACACACTTAGTACTTACTATAATGTATTCTTACCATTGTCTTCTGGGTTGTGACAAAATTTTGAATCTTCTCTTTATTTTTTTTCCATTAACTTTATTGGTATATTTTAGGTATACAGTACAGTTACATTCATCATTGGGATCTTGTACCTTTACATGATCTATCTTGGTTCTTATTTTTTCCCCATTCCCCTGCCCTCCCTTCAACCCCTCCACCCTTCTGTATTTACAAAGACTTTGTTTGCATTTTTTCCCTTTTCTTGTATTTTTTCTTTTTCCTTCTTATCTTTCCCCTACCCTTCTTACTTCCCCTACTCGTTTAGACCTTTTCTTCCTATTTCACAATATCAATTATACAATTTGACCCTTATTTACACTTTTAGTTTTTCACACTAGAGAAACTATTCGGTATTTACACATGTGTGTCCTATTCATTTCACTTAAGAGTACGGCCTCAATGTGCATCAACTTATCTATATATGTCTCTAGTTTCTCATTCTTTATGGCTGAGTAGTACTCCATTTTATAAAAAAAACCCCACATCTTCTTCATCCAGTCTCCAGTTGATGGGCAACTGGGCTGTTCCCAAGTTTTAGCTATTACAAATTGTGTTGCTATGAACATGGGTGCACATATATCGCTGTGGTATGATTCTTTTAATTCTTTTGGGAAGATACTCAGCAGAGGGATAGCTGGGTCAAGTGGGACTTCCACTCCTAGTTGTCTGATGTAGTTGTATTGATTTCTACAGTAGTTGCACCAGTCTGCACTCCCACCAACAGTGAAGAAGGGTTTCTTTTTCCCCATAACTCCACCAGCATTTGTTATTGGTTGATTTCTTCTGGAGTGAGGTAAAATCCCAGCATTGTTTTCATCTGCATCCCTCAAATGACCAGTGATGTTGAACATTTTTCATATGTTTAATTGCTACTTTTATTTCTTTGTCTGAGAAATGTCTGTTCATTTCAGATAGCCATTTTTGAATTGGGTCATTATATTTGGGGGGGGTCTGATTTTTTTGAGTTCTTTATGTATTCTAGATAGTAGACCTTTGTCTGAGGTACAGCTGCTAGAAATTTTTTCCCACATTGTAGGTTGTCTCTTAGCTCTGTTGGTGGTTTCTCTTGCAGTGCAGCTTTTTAATAGGATGAGATTCCAGTTGTTGATTTTTTGTGCTAGTTCCTGTGCTACTGAGGTTTTGTTCATAAAGTCTTTTCCTATGCCAGTGTCTTCAGGAGTTCTATCTAACTTATCTTCCAGCAAGTTTAATATTTCTATTTAATATGTTTCTGTTTTAATATTTATATCTTTAATCCACTTCAATCTTAATTTAGTGCATGGTGATAGATATAGGTCTAGTTTTAATCTTCGGCAAGTTGAAATCCAGTTTTTCCAACACCATTTATTAAGTAGGCTATCTTTCCTTCAATGAGGGTGGTTGGCTTCTTTGTCAAAGATGAGGTGGCTGAGTATGTCTAGAGTTGTTTCTGCATCTTCTAATCTATTCCACTGATTCTTGGGTCTGTTTCTTTGCCAGTACCATGCTGACTTTATCACAGTAGCTTTGTAGTATAGTTTCAAGTTGGGGGTTGTGATACCCCCTGCCATGGCTCTGTTGCCTAGAATTCCTTTTGGTATTTTAGATCTCTTCTTGTTCCAAATGAATTTTTGGATTGTTTTCTCAAGGTCCGTGAAGAATGCTGCTGGAATTTCAATTAGGATTGCATTAAATCTATATAGCAGTTTTGGGAGTATGGATATTTCCACTCTATTGGTTCTTCCTACCCAGGAACAAGGGATATCTTTCCATTTTCTTATATTCTCTCTTCAATCTCTTTTCAGAGTGTTGTAGTTCTCAATGTAGAGGTCTTTTGCTTCCCTTGTTAGACTGATACATAGACATTTCATTTTTTGGGATGTTATTGTGAAAGGGATTGTTTCTCTAATTTCACTATCAGTGAGTCTGTTATTTGTGTACAAGAAGGCTATTGATTTTTGAGTTGGTGTTTGCCTTGTATCCAGCTACTCTACTGAATCTGTCAATTAAGTCTAGAAGTCTTTTGGTCAGGTTTTTTGGGTCTTCAATGTAGAGCATCATATCATCAACAAAAAAATGACAGTTTAACTTCTTCCTTTCCTATCTTTATTCCTTTTATTTTTCTCTTGTCTAATTGCTGTGGATAATGTTTCCAAAACTATATTGAACAGGAGTGGTGATAGTGGACATCCTTGTCTTGTTTCTGATTTTAGTGTGAAGGTTTTCAGTTTTTGACCATTTAGTATGATGTTGGCTGTTGGTTTTTCATAGATAGCTTTTATCAAGTTGAGATAATGCCCCTCTATTCCAATTTTCTGCAGGGTTTTTATTATGAATTGGTGTTGAATTTTATCAAATGCTTTTTCTGCATCTATTGAGATGATCATATGGTTTTTGTCCTTGACTCTGTTAGTGTATTACGTTTATCAATTTACGTATGTTGAACCATCCTTGCATCCCTGGGATAAATCTGACTTTGGCAGGGTATATGATCTTCTTGATGACCCTCTGTATTCTGTTTGCCAGTATCTTATTGAGAATCTTTGCATCTATGTTCATTAGGGAGATTGACCGATAGTTCTCTTTTTTGGTTGGGTCCTTCCCTAGTTTTGGAATCAAAGTAACATTTGCTTCCAGGAATGAATTTGGAAGTATTGCTTCCCTTTCAATTTCTTTGAAAAGTTTAAAGAGTATTGGCAATAGTTCTTCTCTAAATGTCTTGTAGAATTCAGCAGTGAAGCCATGAGGACCTAGGGTTTTCTTTGTTGGTAAATTAAAAAAAAAATTCTTTTAAGGGTGTATTTTAGGTATATAATACGTTTACATTTATCATTGTGTGCTTGTACCTGTACACGATATATCTTGGTTCTTATTTTTTTCCCCATTACCTGTGAGCCCTTCACCCCATCAACCCTTCCATATTCACACAGATTTCATTTCCATTTTTTTTTCTCATAATTTTTCCTTTCACTTCTTTCCTTTCTCCTTCCTCTCCCATTAGTCCTACACCTTTGGTCCTTTTAATATTTCAAATTATCAATTATTCATTTTAAACATTTTAATCCTTATTTATGCTTTCAGTTTCTCACACTAGAGAAACTATTTGGTATTTACACATGTGTGTCCTATTAATTTTACTTAAAGAGTACGGCCTCCAGTTTCTCATTCTTTATGGCTGAGTAGTACTCCATTATATAAAAATACCACATCTTCTTTATCCGGTTTCCAGTTGATGGGAAGCTTTTTAGTAAGATGAGATCCCAGTTGTTGATCCTTTGTGCTAGTTCCCATGCTACTGATGTTTTGTTCATAAAGTCTTTTCCTATGCCAATGTCTTCAAGAGTTCTACCTATCTTCCAGCAAGTTTAGTGTTTCTGTTTTAATATTTAGATCTTTAATCCACTTTGATCTTAGTTTGGTGCATGGTGGTAGGTATGGGTCTAGTTTCAATCTTTGGCAGGTTGAAATCCAGTTTTTCCAACACCATTTATTAAATAGGCTCTCTTTCCTCTAAGGATGGTAGATGGCTCCTTTGTCAAAGATGAGGTGGCTGAGTATGTCTGGAGTTGTTTCTGCATCTTCTAATCTAGTCCACTGATCCTTGGGTCTGTTTCTTTGCCAAGACCATGCTGTTTTTTATCACAGTAGCTTTGTAGTATAGTTTCAAGTTGGGGATTGTGATACCCCCAGCTATGTCTCTGTTGCCTAGAATTGCTTTTTCTAGTCTAAGTCTCTTCTGAATTCCAAATGAATTTTTGGATTGTTTTCTCTAGTTGCGTGAAGTATATTGTTGGAATATCAATAGACATTGCATTAAATCTATATAGTAGTTTTGGAAGTATGGTCATTTTCATTATATTGGTTCTTCCTACCCTGGAAGAAGGGATGTCTTTTCATTTTCTTATATCCTCCTCGATTTACCTTTTCAGAGTGCTATAGTTTTCAGTGTAGAGGTCTTTTGTTTCCTTTGTGAGGTTGATTCCTAGATATTTCATTTTTTGAATACTATTGTAAAGGAATTGCTTCCTGAATTTCTCTCTCAGTGAATCTGTTATTTGTGTGTAAGAAGGCTACTGTTTTTTTGAGTGTTGACCTTATATCCAGCTACTCTACTGAATCTGTCAATTAGAGCTAGAAGTCTTTTAGCCGAGTTTTTTGGGTCTTCTATGTAAAGTATCATATCATCAGCAAACAATGACAGTTTAATTTCTCCCTTTCCTATCTTTATTCCTTTTATTTCTTTCTCTTGTCTAATTGCTGTGGCTAATATTTCCAGAACTATATTGAACAGGTGTGGCGATAGTGAGCATCTTTGTCTTGTTCCTGATTTTAGCGTGAAAGTTTTCAGTTTTTGACCATTTAGTATGATGTTGCCTGTTGGTTTTTCATAGGTAGCCTTAATCATGTTGTGATAAAGACCTTCTATTCCAATTTTCTGTAGGGTTTTTATTACAAATGGGTGTTAGATTTTGTGGAATGCTTTTTCTGAATCTATTGAGATGATCATATGGTCTTTGTCCTTGACTCTGTTAATATAGTGTATGACAGGGTGGGGATTTAGCTCAGTGGTGTCACCACCGGCCTTGCAAGAGCAAGGTCCTGAGTTTGATCCCCAGTACCAAAAAAAAAAAAAAAAAAAAATCAAGGTATATTTCATTTAGGGCCCAGGATTTAGCTCAGTGGTTCCAGTGTCTGCTGCACAAGTGCAAGGTCCTGAGTTCAATCCCTGGTACCAAAATATATATATATATTATATACATATATATTATATATATTATATATATATTATATATATATATATAGTGTATGATATTTATTGATTTACATATGTTGAACCTTCCTTGCATCTCTGGAATAAATCTGAGTTGGTCAGGGTGTATGACCTTTTTGATGACCCTCTGTGTTTTGTTTGCCAGTATCTTGTTGAGGATTTTTGCATCCATGTTCATTAGGGAGATTGGCCTGTAGTTCTCTTTTTGGGTGGGTTCTTTCCCTGGTTTTGGAATCAAACTAACACTTGCTTCCAGGAATGAATTTGGAAGGCTTGCTTCCCTTTCAATTTCCTTGATGAGTTTAAAGAGTAATGGTGATAGTTCTTCTTTAAATGTCTTGTAGAATTCAGCAGTGAAGCCATCAGGATCTGGGCTTTTCTTTGTTGGTAGATTTTTGAATTGCATTTTCCATTTCCCTCATTGTAATTGGGGTGTTTAGAATTTCTATATTTTCTTCATTTAACTTTGTCAGTTCATATGTATGTAGGAATCTGTCCATTTCTTCTGTGTTTTCCATTTTATTAGAGTACAGGTTCTCAAAGTAGGTGTTGATGATCCTCTGGATTTCTGCTGTGTCTGTTGTGACTTCACCATTTTCATTCCTAATTGCATGGATTTGTGCCCCCCCCCCCTTTTTGATAATGTTGGCTAAGGGTTTATTGATTTTATTTATTCTTTTGAAAAACCAACTCTTAGATTCATTGATTTTTTTGGTATCATTCTCTTAGTCTCCATTGCATTGATTTCTGCTCTGATCTGTATAATTTCCTCCCTTGAACGAGCTTTGGGTTTGTCTTGGATTTCTTTTTCTAGGAGCTTAAGATTCAGCATTAGGTTGTTTATTTGAGCTTGCTCTGTTTTCCTAGTGTGGGAATTCACTGCTATGAATTTCCCTCATAGAACTGCTTTCAATGTGTCCCATAGATTCCTGTATGTTGTACTGGCATTATCATTTAATTGGAAAAACTGTCTGATTTCTTCTTTAATTTCCTCTGTGACCCATTGATTGTTCAGGAGAGTGTTATTCAATTTCCATGTGTTTGTGAAGTTCTTTCAGTTTCTTATACTATTGATCTCCAGTTTAATTGCACTATGGTGTGATAATATACATCAGATAAGTTCAATTCCTTTGCATTTACTTAAACATATTCTATGAACTAGTATGTGGTCTATTTTGGAGAATGACCTGTGTGCAGCTGAAAAGAATGTATATTCTGATTTTGTGGGGCGGAACACTCTGTAGATGTCTATTACTTCCATTTTCCAAAAGCTTGGTTCAGTTCTAGTATTTTGTTGTTGATTTTTTGTCTAGATGATTTGTCTATTTGTGACAGTGGGGTATTGAGGTCCCCCACTACAATTGTATTAGTGCTTATTTGATTTTTCATGTCCATTATTTGTTTTGTATAGTTGGGGACATTCATATTTGGTGCATATACATTTATGATTGTCATCTCTTCCTCTTGGATTGTTCCCTTTACAAGGATGTAGTGACCTTCTTTGTCTCTCTTAATTAGTTTTGGTTTGAAATATACTTTGTCTGTAAATAAGATAACTACCCCTGCTTTTTTCTTGATTTCTGTTGCATGGAAAACTGTTTTCCATCCTTTTACTTTCAGTCTATGAGTTTCTTTTTGAACTAGGTGCGTTTTGTGTATATAGAATATTGTTGGATTTTGCTTCTTAATCCATTCTGCCAATCTATTTCTTTTGATTGGTGAGTTGAGCCCATTAACATTGATGGCTATAACTGACATGTATTGACTTATCACTGTCATGTTATTTTCCTGTTGTTGGCTCTTTTTTATTTTTACTCCTCTCCTTTTAATTTTCTGCTTTGCCTGATGGATTTGCTCTGTTGGGCCTCATTTAATTGTGACCTTCCTTGTCTTTTTCTAGCATATTGCTTAGAATTGTTTGGAGTGCTGATTTGGTATTTATGAATTTTCTCAGGTGTTCTTTGTCATGAAAGTATCTTATTTCCCCATTAATTTTGAAAGATAGTTTTGGAGGATATATCAGTCTAAGTTGGAGGTTGTTTTCTTTTAGGGCTTGAAAAACTGCAACCCAGGCTCTCCTTAATTTGAGGGTTTGTGTTGAAAAGTCTGCTGTGATTCTGATGGGCTTTCAAAGCTTTGCATATGATTTGTTTCTTTTCTCTAACTGCTTGTCATATTTTATTCTTCTGTTGGGTTTCCAGGATCTTGATTATTATATGTCTAGGTGTAGAATTTTTTATCATGGCTAGTTGGAGTCCTATATGCCTCCCTTATCTGTATGTCAAATTCTTTTGATTTGTTTGGGAATTTTTCTGTCATTAATTCTGTGAATAGATTTTTTATGTCAATTGTACTTTCTCATGCTTTTTTGTGGACTATCAGTCTTATATTATTCTTTCTATCATCTGGAGCTGTTGGATTAATTTCTCATGGTCCCTTACTATTTTTAAGAGATCTCTCTTTTCATGGACACTGACTGTCATCCTGCCTTCTATATCTGATATTCTGTCTTCTAATTAGCTCAGTCTGGCATGTATACTTTTAATAGAGTTTTTAATCTCCTGGGTATCTGTTTGAATCTTTTTCATGGATTCCATTTCTTTCTTATGTTGGGCAATCATGGTTTCCATTTCTTTTCTATGCTGGGCATTCATGACTTCCATCATGGTCTTGAACTCATCTATTTTTTTTTTTATCTGTTTCTGTTCTAGAGTCTCTAGTCATGTCTTTCATTGTGCTCACCATCTCTGTAGTTATCTGGGAAATTATTTCTGTTGTGAATTTTTCTACAGCCTCATTCATCTGTTTTGTTACTTCCTGTGCTATCAATTCAGGGTGTCTAGGTGGTTGATTATCAGACTTTTCCACCTCATTTCTCCCAGAGTTTGCCCTTGATGAGCTGACAGTCTGGGATTGAGCCTTGCTTAAATGTCTTCTCATTTCTATTTTTGTTTTTGGTATTGTCCTTGATTTAGTTCCTTGGTTGATAATTTGATATTGGTTATTGTATGTATCATTGTTGCTTGTATTTAGAACCCTTATGGAATGATTACTTCTAAGAGGTGTCTTCCAGATATAGCTGGTCCTAAGGTTTTGAGTCTCTAATGACTCTGGGGCAAACTCATTTTTATTATACCAGAAGGATAACTGATTAGATCAATCACAACACCTTAGCCCAGGTGATACATTCAGCAATAACAATAATATAAAGCACAGCTTAGAAAATAACAATTTGTGGTAGTTATTAATCTATCACCTTTAACTGTGTGAATTAGATCAAAATGAAGGACCAACCCAAACTATGTTTATAGTGAATAAACTCTTCAATATAGCAACTTTACCCTTTAGGATGGGGACTTAGAAGGAGTTGGGGTGGGGGGAGGGATAGATTGGTAGAAGGAAAAGGAAAGATTAGAAATGATGCCAGAGGACACATGAAGATCACACAAACTCTAGGGACTTTTGAAAACAAGAGGAAAAGACTGAATGAAGGAACAAAGACAAGAATAGAACAACCTATCAGCAATAGGAAAGCTAGAAACTGTATTCACGTTTCTTTGAAACTAATGGAAATTGAGAGAAGGAAAAATGAGAAGAAAAGAGAAAGAAAGAAGAAACCTGAATTAGGGCAGGAACAGTAACAAAAAAGGAGATGAAGAACAATGTGGGAGAGTGAGAGAGTGACAGAAAGAAAGAAAAGAAAAAGAAGAACGAAAAAAATTAGAAAAGAGTAGAAAAAGCAAATAAAAATTAAAAATTAAAAATGAGAGAAAAAAAGTTTAAAAATAACAAATAAAAAATAAAAGTGAAGGGCCTCCTTCAAGTATGTCTCTGCTGTCACAATAGAAAATTTGGGCCACAGGATAGAGGTCTAAGTCAATTAGTCTCAGCAAGCCAGCAGCAAACCCCTGAGATTCAGGCTGATTTCTGGCTGGAAGGCCCAAGTTGAGCTCCCTGACCTCCTGGAGGGTTGAACTCTGCAAGGTTCTAATGCAGGTTCCAGCTACCCTTTCCCTGAAGATAGTCTAGGTTCTGATGGGAGGTGGTGATCCCTCCAACTTACCAACTACAGTGGTCTGGTGTGCCTTTATTGCAGAGATTCTCCTCACTTTTCCAGTGGGCTTCAATTTTCATCAAGGAGCCTGAGAAAGGCCCTCTTTCTGTTGTTCACTTCTGCCTATCATCTAGAGCTCAGGACAATGGCCTTTGTGACACTCTGTGCCTCTGGGATGTGGATTCAGATACAGGCGCAACCAGGAGGCCAGAGTTAGGACGGTGTGCTGGGGCGGTGCTGCAGGTGCCCATGCAGCTCCTCTCCTCACTTGTCCATCTCTGGCTGGGAGGCCTCAGAATGGGGTGGTGTAGCTCAGATGGCTCCAGGTGGTTCCCCTCCTCACTGGTCCGCCCCTGGCTCTTCTGTTTAATTCTGACTCTGATTTTTTTTAGTCAATTAAAAAATTTTTCTTAAAAAAAAAAAGAAAAGAAAAATCCCTTCACATTACTTTCCAATGTCCAAAGTCTTTCAGTGAAATACCAGATGGGAAATTGTCATTTCTACTTAACTTTGCAATCTTCTGAGCTGAGTGTCTTTAAATATAAAGAAGTAGTCATAGGTACCAAGATCGCGAGTCACACGGAACATGCTGAATTAGCCCACTGCAGACAGGCAGGTGTGCAGAAGCCGTACTAAGGTTGTAAGTCGAGTGGAACATGCTGAATCAGCCTGCACCCCAGCAGCAAACCACTGGACACCCCCCGTCCCCCGCTCCTCTGGCCTCTTCTCTGTACATCCAGCCACCTGGTTCTACACTACAAAGACGCAGAGGACACCTGGTTCCACACTACAAAGATGCAGAGGACACCAGACCACCAGACCACTGTACTGGGTAAGTTGGAGTCATCTTCACCTCCCATCAGGACTGGGACTATCTTCAGGGGAAGGGCAGCTGGAACCTGCAGTACGACTCTGCAGAGTTCAACCCTACAGGAGGACAGGGAGCTCAACTTGGGACTTGCAGCCAGAAATCTGCCTGAATCTCATGGGGTCAGTGACTAGCTTGCTGAGACTCATTGACTTATATCTGCACACTGCTACCCACGTTGTCTATTGTGACAGCAGAGACATACCCTGAAAGAGGCCCTTCATCTTCATTGTTATTTTTTATTCCCAAAATTAGTATTATTAGTTTTTTTCTCTTTTCTTTTCTTTTGCTCCTCTTATCTTTAATTTTTGTCCCTACTCTTTGCAGATATTTGTTTTTCCCTCCTTTTCTTTTCTTCTTTCTTTTCTCTTTCCTTTCTCTCTCTCTTACACTCACTCTCTTGCTCTCCCACATTGTTCATCTTCCCTTTTTGTCCCTGCTTTGGTCCTCATTCTGAGTTCTTCTTTATTTTCCTATTATTCTCTTTTTCCTTCTCACCTGTGTCCTCTGGCCACACTGCTAACCTTCCCCATCCTTCTTCCCATCTGTCCCTCCCTCACCAACCCCTTCTAACTCCCCATACCAAAGGGTACAGTTGTTATATCGAAGAGTTTATTCACTATATGTTGGGTTGGTCCTTGATCTTGATTTAATTCACACAGCTAAAGGTGATAGATTAATAACTACCAAAAAATGTCATTTTCAAAGATGTACTTGATGCAATGGTGTTGCTGATTCTATCACTTGGGCTAAGGTGTTGTTATTGATCTAGTCAATGAACCTTCCTAGTATAAGGAAAATGAGATAGCCTTAGAGTCATTAGAGACTCAAAACTTAAAGACCAGCTATATCTGGCAGACACCTCTGAGAAGCAATTATTCCATAAGGGTTCTAATTACAAGCAACAAAGATACCTACAATAAGCAATTTCAAACTATCAACCCAGGAGCTAAACCAAGGACAGTACCAAAAACAAAAATGAGAAGACATTTAAGAAAGGCACAAACTCAGACTTCCACCCCACCAAGGGTGAAAACTGGGGGAAATGAGATGGAAATGTCCCATAACCAACCACCTGGATACCCTGAACTGATAGCATAGGAAGTAACAAAAGAGATGAATGAGGCTCTAGAAAAATTCAAAGCAGAAATAATCTCCCAGATATCTACAGAGATGGTGAGCAGAGTGAAAGACATGATTAGAGGATCTAGAACAGAAACAGATAAAAAAAATAGATGAGCTCAGAAACATGTTGGAAGCCATGAATACCCAGCATAAGAAAGAAATGGAAACCATGATCACCCAACGTAAGAAAGAAATGGAATCCATGAAACAGATTCAAATAGGTATTCAGGAGATCAAAAACTCCATTGAAATTATCCACAGCAGATTAAGGGAATCTGAAGATACAATATCAGATATAGAAGACAGGATCGTGGTTACAGACCATGAAAATAGAGATTTCTTAAAAATAGTAAGGGGCCATGAGAAATCAATCCAACAACTGCTAGATGATGCAAAGAAGAATAACATAAGACTGATAGAAGTCCATGAAAAAATAGGAGAAAGCACAATTGACATACAAAAACTGTTCACAGAAGTAATAGTGGAAAACTTCCCAGACAGAGGTAGAGAATTGGACATACAGATAAGTGAGGCATATAGAACTCTAACTAGCCATGATAAAAAAAATCTACATCTAGACATATAATAGTCAAGATCCCAGAAACCCAAGAGAAAAACAAAATCCTACAAGCAGTTAGAGAAAAGAAACAAATCACCTACAAAGGAAAGCCCATCAGAATCATGGCAGACTTCTCAACACAAACCCTCAAGTCAAGGAGAACCTGGAGTGAAGTATTTCAAGCCCCAAAATAAAATAACTTCCAACCAAGACTGTTGTATCCTGCAAAATTATCTTTCAAAATCGATTGGAAAATTAGACATTTCCATGATAAAGAACACCTGAGAAATTTCATGAACACCAAACCAGCACTACAAGCAATTCTAAACATCCTAGAAAAAAGCAATGAGGGCCACAAATCCATGAGGCCCAACAGAGGGAAGCCACCAGGCAAGGTAAGACCCTAAAGAGAAAGGGGGAAAAATAAGAAATAAAAGAGCCAACAAAAGTAAAACATCATGACAAGGATAAATCAATATCTATCAATTATAACCCTCAATGTTAATGGCCTCAATTCACCAATCAAAAGAAATAGACTGGGCAGAATGGCTTAAAAAGGAAATGCAACAATATGCTGTATACAAGAAACACACCTAACTCAAAAAGAAACTCATAGACTGAAAGTAAAAGGATGGAAAACAGTTCTCCACACCACAGGAACCCAGAAGAAAGCAGGGGTAGCAATCTTATTTGCAGACAAAGTAGATTTCAAACCAAAACTAATTAAGAGAGACAAAGAGGTCACTATATCCTTGTGAAGGGAACAATCCTAAAGGAAGATATGACAATCCTAAATATATATGCACCAAACATGAATGCCCCCAACTATACAAAACAAATATTAATAGACATGAAGAACCAAATACACACTAAGACAGTTGTAGTGGGGGACCTCAATACTCCACTATCACAAATAGACAGATCATCTAGACAAAAAGTTAACAATGAAATTCTAGAACTGAACCAAGCCATTGAACAAATGGACTTAATAGATGTTTACAGAGTATTCCACCCCCAAAAATCAAAATACACATTCTTTTAGACTGCACGTGGATCATTCTCCAGAATAGAACACATGCTAGCTCTTAGGACATGTCTAAGGAAATGTAAAAGAATTGAAGTTCTCCCCTGTATATTATCAGACCATAGTGCACTAAAATTGGAGATCAATAACATAAGAAACTGCAAAACCCCAACAAACACATGGAAACTGAATAACACCCTCTTGAACAACCAATGGGTCACAGAAGTAATTAAAGAAGAAATTAAACAGTTTCTACAAGTAAATGAAAATGTGAGTACAACACACAGGAATCTATGGGACACAATGAAAGCAGTTCTATGAGGAAAATTCATAGCAGTGAATGCCCATATTAGGAAAACAGAGAGAACTCAGATAAATAACCTAATGCAGAACCTCAAGCTCCTAGAAAAAGAAAAGCATAACAAATCCAAAGCTCATACAAGAGTGGAAATTATAAAGATCAGGGCAGAAATCAATGCAATGGAGACTAAGAGAACAATACAAAAAATCAATGAATCAAATAGTTGGTTTTTTGAAAGAATAAATAAAATCGATAAACCTTTAGTCAACCTTATCAAAAAAGGAAAGAAAAGGCACAAATACATGCAATTAAGAATGAAAAAGGTGAAATCACAACAGATCCAACAGAAATCCAGAGGATTATCAATACCTACTTCGAGAACCTCTACTCCAATAAAATGGAAAACACGGAAGAAATGGGTGGATTCCTAGATACCTACGAATTGCCAAAGTTAAATGAAGAAGAAATAGAAATTCTAAACACCCCAATTACAATGAGTGAAATTGAAAATGTAATAAAATATTTACCAACAAAAAAATAAGCCCAGGTCCGGATGGCTTCACTGCTGAATTTTACAAGACATTTAAAGAAGAACTAATGCTGTTACTCTTTAAACTCATCAAGGAAATTGAAAGGGAAGCAATACTTCCAAATTCATTCCTGGAAGCAAGTGTTACTTTGATTCCAAAACCAGGGAAAGACACAACCCAAAAAGAGAACTACAGGCCAATCTCCCTAATGAAAATAGATGCAAAAATCCTCAAGATATGGGCAAACAGAATACAGAGGGTCATCAAGAAGATCATACACCCTGACCAAGTAGGATTTATCCCAGGGATGCACGGATGGTTCAACATTCGTCAGTAAACAAATGTAATACACCATATTTCAGAGTCAAGGAAAAAAACCATATGATCATCTCAATAGATGCAGAAAAAGGATTTGACAAAATCCAGCACCCATTCATGATAAAAACCCTATAGAAAATTGGAATAGAAGGTCGTTATCTTAACATGATTAAGGCTATCTATGAAAAACCAACAGACAACATCATACTAAATGGTCAAAAACTGAAAAGTTTCACGCTAAAATCAGGAACAAAGCAAGGATGCCCACTATCACCACTCCTGTTCAATAGAGTTCTGGAAACATTAGCTACAGCAATTAGACAAGAGAAAGAAATAAAAGGAATAAAGATAGGAAAAGAAGAAGTTATACTGTCATTATTTGCTGATGATATAATACTTTACATAGAAGACCCAAAAAACTCCACCAGAAGATTTCTAGACTTAATTGACAGATTCAGTAGAGTAGCTGGTTACAAGGTCAACACTCAAAAAACAATAGCCTTCTTGTACACAAATAACAGACTCACTGAGAGAGAAATTAGTGAAACAATTCCTTTTACAATAGCACACACAAAAAATGAAAGATCTAGGAATCAACCTAACAAAGGAAGCAAAAGACCTCTACACTGAAAACTACAGCTCTCTGAAAAAAAGGATCGAAGAGGATATAAGAAAATGGAAAGACATCCCTTGTTCCAGGGTAGGAAGCACCAATATAGTGAAAATGGCTGTACTTCCCAAACTACTATATAGATTCAATGCAATGCCAATTGAAATTTCAACAATATACTTCACAGAACTAGAAAAAACAATCTAAAAATTCATTTGGAATCATAAGAACCTAGAATAGCTAAAGCAATTTTAAGCAACAGAGACATGGCTGGGGATATCACAATCCCCAACTTGAAACTATACTACAAAGCTACTGTGATAAAATCAGCATGGTACTGGCAAAGGAACAGACCTGAGGATCAGTGGAATAGATTAGAAGATATAGAAACAACTTCAGACATGCTGAGCCAACTCATCTTTGACAAAGGAGCCAACCACCATCCTTGGAGGAAAGATAGCCTATTTAATAAATGGTGTTGGAAAAACTGGATTTCAACCTGCCAAAGATTAAAATTAGACCCATACCTATCACCATGCACTAAACTAAGATCAAAGTGGATTAAAGATCTAAATATTAAAACAGAAACACTAAACTTGCTGGAAGATAAGTTAGGTAGAACTCTTGAAGACATTGGCATAGGAAAAGACTTCATGAACAAAACCTCAGCAGCATGGGAACTAGCAGAAAGAATCAACAGTTGGGATCTCATCTTATTAAAAACTTTTGCACTGCAAAAGAAACCACCAACAGAGCTAATAGACAACCTACAATATGGGAAAAAATTTTTAGCAGCTGTACCTCAGATAAAGGACTACTCTCTAGAATATATAAAGAATTAAATAAAATCAGACCCCCCCAAATTCAAAGACCCAATTCAAAAATGGGGATCTGAAATGAACAGACATTTCTCAGACAAAGAAGTAAAAGCAGCAAACAAATAGATGAAAAAATGTTCAACAGCACTCGTCATTCAAGAGATGCAGATGAAAACAACACTGAGATTCCACCTCACCCCCGAAAGAATGGCTGCTATCAAGAAATCAACAAATAACAAATTCTGGCGGTGTTGTGGGGGAGAAAGGGAGCCTTCTCCATTCCTGGTGGGAGTGCAGACTGGTGCAACCACTGTGGAAGTTAGTATGGAGATACCTCAAAGAACTAGAACTAGAGGTCCCATTTGACCCAGCTATTCCCTTGCTGGGTATCTTCCCAAAAGAATTAAAAGAATCATAGCACAGTGATACATGTGCACCCATGTTCATAGCAGCGCAGTTTGTAAAAGCTAAAGCTTCGAAGCATCCCAAGTGCCCATCAACTGGAAACTGGATAAAGAAAATGTGGTTTTTTAAATAAAATGGAGTACTCCTCAGCCATAAAGAACAAAAAACTAGAGTCATTTATAGCTAAATGGATGAATATCGAGGCCATCCTCTTAAGTGAAATAAATAGGACACACATGTGTAAATACCAAATAGTTTCTCTAGTGTGAGAAACTGATAGTATAAACAAGGGTTAAAATGATTAAAATGAATAATTGGTAATTTGAAATAAAATTGGTCGAAAGACAAAGGAGTGAAGGGAGGGGAAGGGGAAAGGAAAAACTATGATAAAAGAAAAAAAATGGAAATGAAATCTATGTAAATAGGGAAGGGCGGAGGGGGTGAAGGGCGCACAGGTAATGGGGAAAAAGAATAAGAACCAAGATATATCATGTACAGGTACAAACACCCAATAATAAATGTAAATGAATTGTATACCTAAAATGTACCAATAAAAGAACAACAACAACAAAAAGAAGCTGTCATAAATCTTGTTTTTTGTTTTGTACCAAGAATTGAACTCAGGACCTTGCACTTGCAAGGCAGGCGCCAGAACCACTGAGCTAAATCCTTGGCCCAATATAGATTTTACTATCACGGAGGTCATACCTGTCTAAGCCATGATTTACTTTTTTTTTTTTTTTTGTTATTGGGAATCGAATTCAGGTCCTTGTGCTTGCGCAGCAGGCAGCAAAACCACTGAGCTAAATCCCCAGCCCTGTCATAAATCTTGTAAATTTCAAAATCTATTACCTAGGGATATGGTTAATATCTCCCATCTTAAAGTGCAATTATCTTTTTAAGAACAAAGCTGGCTAAAGAAAGCCTTGGGTGATTTAAAAAAATTGCAAATCAACCATTAAATCAACAATTGTTCTTAATTAATTAAATTAATTTGTTTTTATTTTAAAATTAATTTTATTTGTACATTTTATTGGTACATTTTAGGTATACAATTCGTTTACATTTATCATTGGGTGTTTGTACCTGTACATGATATATCTTTGTTCTTATTTTTTCCCCATTACCTGTGCACCCTTCACCCCCTCCCCCCTTCCCTATTTACATAGATTTCATTTCCATTTTTTTTCTTTTCTCATAGTTTTTCCTTTCCCTATTTTCCTTTCCCCTTCCCCTCCCTTCACTCCTTCATCTTTGGACATTTTTTCCTATTTCAAATTATCAATTATTCATTTTAATCATTTTAACCCTTGTTTATACTATCAGTTTCTCACACTAGAGAAACTATTCAGTATTTACACATGTGTGTCCTATTTATTTCACTTAAGAGTATAGCCTCGATATGCATCCATTTAGCTATAAATGACTCTAGTTTTTCGTTCTTTATGGCTGAGTAGCACTCCTGTGGAAGTCAGTATTGAGATACCTCAAAGAACTAGGACTAGAGGTCCCATTTGACCCAGCTATTCCCCTGCTGGGTATCTTTCCAAAAGAATTGAAAGAATCATAGCCCAGTGATATATGTGCACCCATGTTCACAGAGGCACAGTTTGTAATAGCTAAAGCTTGGAAGCAACCCAAGTGCCCATCAACAATTGTTCTTAATTTAATTCATTGCATATGATCCCAGATGTGGGTTTGATGAACCAAAGCATTTGTGGGATGAGCCTCTGTATTTAGATGTAAGTAGATTAGAATGGATGGCTTTTACACCATGTGAGTTAGGGCCCCTGAACCATACAGTATTCCCAATGGGGGCAGGGGTAGTACATTGATCTGCAAAGCAGAAGTGGATTGTAGAATATACCAAGATTCAGATTCCATGAGATTTGTTCCTGACCCTACCACTTTTTTATTGTGTGAAATTATGCATCTTTTATGCTAATCTCTTGCAAAATATTTTAGGCATTCCCTGTCTATAGATGTTATTTAAATCAATACCACAGCAGCTGAAATTCCTACCTTATAAAACCTCTTTGGTTTAAAGAACTTTCCTTCTATGTCTATGAGGGGAAAAACTTGTGACAGAACTAATCTTTCTTGTCAATATACCACAGTTGGAAGTTAAGGGTGCTAACCACCCACCTTTGCTTACTGTGTTTGAGCTTCTGGCAATTAAAAAACAGACAATCAGAGCCATATGAGTTTGAAATGCAGATTTATTTGTTGCTCAGTAAATGCTTTCCTTCCTTACAGTCCTGATGGTATTGATGTAGCTCTGCTGAGATATAGCTTAGACCAGAAGCTCTTTGTAGTGCTAGCCTAATTGAATCCAGACCAGTTGGATGCCAGTTACTGCTGGTGAGATTTATCCACTTAAGCAGTCATGGGCATGGAAGCTGGGAATGGCAACTTTCCACCGCTATAACAAAATACTAGAGATAAGTAACTTATAAAGGGAAAAAGTTTATTTTGGCTCATAGTTCTGTAGATTCCAGTACAAGATTGGGCAGATTCACTTCTTTGAGCCTTTGGTGGGCATTCCAGTTGGCAATGGCAGTGAACACATGGCAAAGCAATACTGCTTACATCATGAGCCAGAGAGCAAAGAGAAAGAGAAAGAAGTTTGTGTCCCATAACCCTAGAGACCAAGATTTTAACAAAGGAATCTCTAGGGGAAATTAAATAATTAAACTATAGCAGACATGCAGGAGAGAGAGAGAGAGAGAGAGAGAGAGAGTTTGTTCTCCAATATTTAGCTACCTAGTAGCCTAGTTTCTGATGGAAGATCACGTATCTATGCCTATGGGAAGAGCTGGCTCTTGGCAAGCTGTCCATTCTCCTTCCTCCCCCTTCCTTTTCATTTTCTTTCTGGGTATTGATACCTTAATTTTGTCCACATTTCTAGGCTCCTCACTCTTTGGCATCCCAGCTGGGTTTGTTCTCTTAGGTTGTCTCATTCTCCAGGTACTTCCTAACCTTCTAACTCCTTCTAACTCCATTTCTTCATCCTTCTATTTAGTTTCAAGAACTGGTTCTTTTCTCTTGTTCATGTTTGATTATGGTATAATATTTCTTTTTCACAGTAATCTCTGTTGTCTTAACACAAAGTTGTAATTTGCATAAGAATTTCAAGTTTCAGAGTAGACAAGTATGGAAATTGTTTTATTCACAGGAAATTTCTCAAACCCTGAAATCATGCACAATGAGGCAATAGCCTGCTTTGCCTATACACAAAATTGTCCTGGCCATACTCATTTCCATAGTTAGATTTTATCCTCACTTGGATTCCTGAAAAACTGAATTAAATTGATTTCAAAGTCCTTTGAGGAACAAGAAGAACACTTCTCTCACTCTAACAGTGTCTAATTTATAGTGAGAAGGATTGAAGGATGTTTAGTGGAAAGAAAGGCAACTGCTTAGAGGATGTGATATCTGCTTTTTATATTTGAAAAGCTGCTATTTGGAAAGGATTTCTTTCTTTCATATCCAAAAGTTATGAGTTTAAACAGAAGTAGTTTGGGAGCTTTCATAGGCTGACTTGCAGACATGGAAAGCCCTTCACCCAGAGACTAGGCTGCCTTAGCTCCTTGAACTTGCAGATATTTCAGGTGAAGTGAAATGACTGCTTGCTGCAGTGCTGTAGGATGCCTTCCATATGTGGAATAAGGTTAGACTTACAACTTCTAGGAATTCCTTTCTATGCTGAGAGCAAATGGTCCCTTGGTGCCCTCTCTCCTCTTCTAGCAATCTCCACTACTCAAGGTCTGGGAAGCATTTAAATAACAGACCAAATAATCAAATTTCTGTATTTGCCAGATTTTTTCTTTTTCTTAAAAAGTTCTATTTTATTTTTAGTTGATAAATAATAATTGTGTATATCTATGAGGTACTATGTGATATCTCAATAATTGTGTACATTGTGAAATGATCAAATCAGATTAATTAGCATATACATATCTCAAATATTTATCACCTTTTCTGATGAGAGCATTTAAAATTCATTGTTTTAGCTCTTTTGAAGTATATAATACAATATTATTAACTATAGCTTTATTACTTTTGCTATCTTGTGCACACTATGTTGTTTCTCCTCTGTGATGCCTGTTCTTCATCCTGTTCTTGGAGCCAGCCCACTATGGACTGAAACCTTTACAAACTAAACTCACCTGGGACTGCCTGCAAATGCTGAGGAGCAGAGCCCCCCCACCCAGTGCTGAGGAGGTGAGCCTCTTGGGCCACTGTACCACTGCCCCTGAGTGCCAAGGAGCAGAGTGCTTCCTCAGCTCCATGGAGATGAGGTGCGAGGGCACCAGAAGCAAGCACCTGCCCCTCATGGCTGTGCTGAGCCATTACCTGGATCCACACCACAGAGTTGCAGAGGTCATAAAGGACATTGTTCTGAGACCCAGAAGACAGAGGAAAAGTAAACAACAGAAAGAGAGCCTCTCTGAAGCTCCTTAATGAAAACTGAAACCCACTGGAAAAGTGAAGAAAATCTATGTAATAAAGGGACACCAGAACACCTTAGTTGGGGGAACAGCAATGTGGACCACAGTGACATGGCTGTAAGATCACAGCTAGGGCTCCATCCTTACCCCAGAGGGTTGGGCACACTAGCCCAAGGCAAGGGCCCACCTGGAAAAGAGCTGCACAGGTGCACAAGCAACAGCCAGAGGCTTACCCCAATACCATCGGTAAGTGCATGAGACATAACCCAGAAGCATGCTCACACAACAGGAACTGGGGAGCACAGGCCCCAGCCAAAGGCCCTCCCAGACAACTGGTACAAAGGGGTCTTAGCCAGAGACACACCTAGATACCATCCCAAGCATGCACGGGCCCCAGCCAGAAGCACAACCAGACAACAGGTCAGCTCAGGGATCCAGAAGGCCACCTTTCTGAACCCAGGAATTAGTGAGAGAAAAGGCTGCTCAGTGGCTTGCTGAGAATTGAAGACTACAGGGTGAACAAAAAGTTGCCTCAACAAAGGCACAGCAGGCTGCATCTGTTGAAATGAGAAGACACATAAACAAGTCTCAAAATCAGACTTCCAGATCACCTAAGGCAACCCCAAAGGGAAATGATATGGAACAATCTGATATTAAACCACCTGGACTCCCTAAACTGGTAAGAAAAGAAGATCTGGAAAAAATGAAATCAGAAATCAGAAATAATTTTTCAGATAACAGCAGAGATTTTGTCCATAGTGCAAGACATGATCAATAACTCTGCAGAAGACACAGAAAAAAAATAGAGGAGCTGAGGAACATGATGGAGTCTCAACATAGAAAACAAATGGAATCCATAAAACAGATGCAAACAGATATCTAGGAGATTAAAAACTTCATTGAAAGTTTACGCAGCAGAATGAGCCAATGTGAGGACAAAATTTCAGACATAGAAGATAAGATTACAATTAGTGACCAAGAAAAGAAAAATTTCTTTAAAATAGTAAGGTATCATGTGAAATCAGTCCAGCAGCTGCTAGACAATGGAAAGAAGAATAATATAAGACTGATCAGAGTCAATGAAGAAACAGGAGAGAGTACAGACAACATAAAAAAACTGTTCACAGAAGTGATGGTAGAAAAGTTCACAAGCAGGGGAAAAGAACTCAATATACAGATAGGTGAGGCATATGGGACTCCAACTATACTGGAGATCTATTGCAAAACAAACTGCGGGAATTTCATAAACACATGGAAATTGAACAACACACTTCTGAATATCCAACGGGTCACAGAAGAAATTAAAGGAGTTATCAGACAGTTCCTACAATTAAATGACAATGACAGTAAAACATATCAGAATCTATTGGACACAATGAAAGCAGTCTTATGAGGGAAATCCATAGCAGTGAATACTCATATTAGGAAAACAGAGCCAACCTAATTAAACAAACTGATGCTGAACCTTAAGCTTTTAGAAGAAGAAGAGCAGGACAAACTCAAAGCTCATACAAGGGAGGAAATTATAAAGATTAGAGCAGAAATTAATGCAATGGAGGCTAAGAGATAGATACAAAAAAATTCAATGAAGCCAAGAGTTGCTTCTTCAAAAGAATAAACAAAATTGAGAAACCTTTAGCCAAACTTATCAGAAAAAGGAAAGAAAAGGCCCAAATCCATTTAGTTAGGAATGAAAAAGATGAAATTACAATGGAACCCAGCAGAAATCCAGAGGATCATCAATGCCTACTTTGAGAACCTATACACCAATACGGTGGAAACAGAGAAGAAATGGACAGATTTCTAGATATGTACTAATTACCAAAGTTGAAGGAAGATGACCTAAAAATTCTAAATGACCCAATATCAATCAATGAAATTGAAAACATAATTAAAAACTTACCAACTAAGAAAAGTCCTGATGTCCTCACTGCTGAATTCTACAAGACATTTAGAGAGGAACTACTGCCACTACTGTTTAAACTCTTCAGTGAAATTGAAAGGGAAGCAATACTCCTGAATTCATTCCTGGCAGCAAGCATCACCTTGATCCCCAAAGGAGAGAAAGACCCAACCAAAAAGGAGAACTATAGGCCAATCTCACTAAAGAACATAGGTGCAAAAATCATGAATAAGGTACTGGCAAATAGAATGCAGAAGATCATCAAGAAGATCATACACCTTGACCAAGTGGGATTCATCCCAGGGATGCAGGGATGGTTTAACATATGCAAATCAATCAATGGAATAGACTATATCAATAGAGCCAAGGATAAAAAGCATATGATCATCTCAATAGATCCAGAAAAAGCACTTGACAAAATCCAACATGCATTTATGAAAAAGCCCTACAAAAAATGGAATAGATGGTCTCTATGTCACCCTGATAGAAACCATCTATGAAAAATAAATACCAATATCATACTAAACGGTCAGAAACTGAAATCCTTCACACTAAAATCAGGAACAAGACAAGGATGTCCACTATCACCAATCCTGTTCAATGGAGTTCTGGAAACATTAGCCACAGCAATTAGACAAGAGAAAGAAATAAAAAGAATAAAGATAGGAAATGAAGATGTCAAATTGTCATTATTTGCAGATAACATGATACTCTATATACAAGACCCCAAGAACTCCACCAAAAGTCTTCTAGACTTAATAACCACATTCAGTAGTGTAGCTGGATACAAGATCAACACACAAAAATCAATAGCTTTCCTCTACATGAACAACAGACTCACTGAGACAGAAACAGGGCAAAAAATTCCTTTCACAATAGCATCCAAAAGACTGAAATACCTAGGAATCAACCTAATGAAAGAAATCAAAGACCTCTTCTCTGAAAACTATAGCATTCTGAAAAGAGAGATTAAAGATGATATCAAAAAATAGACATCCCTTGTTCCTGGGTAGGAAGGATCAACATAGTGAAAAAGGCCATAATTCCAAAATTGCTATATAGATTCAATGCAATCCCAATTGAAATCCCAGCAGCATACTTCATAGACCTTGAGAAAGCAATCCAAAAATTCATTTGGAACAAGAAGAGACCCAGAATAGCAAAAGCAATTCTAGGTAACAGAGACATGGCAGGGGATATTACAGTCCCAACTTGAAACTATACTACAAAGATACTGTGGTGAAAACAGCATGGAACTAGCAAAAAACAGACCTGAGGACCAGTGGAACAGATTAGAAGATGCAGAAACAATTCCAGACATACTCAGCCAACTCATCTTTGACAAAAGAGCCAAACACCGTCACTGGAGGAAAGATAGCCTGTTTAATAAATGGTGCTGGAAAAACTGGGCTTCAACTTTCCAAAGATTAAAACTAGACCTATTTCTCTCACCATGCACTAAACTAAAATTGAAATGGATTAAAGATCTAAATATTAAACAGAAATGCTGAACTGCCTAGAAGAGAGGTTATGTAGAACTCTTGAAGACATTGGTGTAGGAAAAGATTTTATGAACAAAACCTCAGTTGCCCATGAACTAGCAAAAACAATCATCAAGTGGGATTTCTTCTTACTAAAAAGCTTCTGTACAGCAAGAAAAACCCCCAAGAGTGTGAAGAGACAACCCACAGTGTGGGGAAAATATTTTCACCAGATATGTCTCAGACAAAAGTCTACTATCTAAAATATAAGAACTTTAAAAAATCAAACCTCCCAAATTTAAAAACCCAATCTAAAAATGGGCATCTGAAATGAACAGACATTTCTCAGACAAAGAAGTAGAAATAGCTAATAAACATATGAAAAAATGTTCAATGTCACTGATAATTTGAGAGATGCAAATGAAAATAACACTGAGATTCCACCTCATCCCCCAAAGAACTGCTGCTATCATGAAAGCAACCAATAACAAATGCTGAATGGGCTGTGGGGAAAGAGGAACCCTGCTCCACTGTTGGTGGTAGTGTAGTCTGGTGCAACCACTGTGGAAATCAGTATGGAGATACCTCAAAGAACTAGGACTGGAAGTCCCATTTGACCCTGCTATTCCACTGCTGGGGATCTTCCCCAAAGAATTAAAAGAATCATACCACAGTGATATATGTGCACCCATGTTCATAGCAGTACAGTTTGTAATAGCTAAAACTTGGAAACAGCCCAAATGCCCATCAACTGGAGACTAGATAAAGAAAATGTGGTTTTTCTATAAAATGGAGTATTACTCAGCCATAAAAAATGAGAAATTAGAGACATTTATAGCTAATTGGATGCATGCACATTGAGTCGATACTTTTAAGTGAAATAAATAGGACACACACTTGTAAATACCAAATAGTTTCTCTAGTGTGAGAAACTGAAAGTGTAAATGAGGACTAAATGTATAATAGACAATGTGAAATAGGAAGAAAAGGGGCAAAGGCGAAGGGGAAGTGGGAGGATTAGGGGAAAGTAAAGAAGGGAATGGTGGCGAAGCCCAACCGACCTCCATTGCTGCTTGACAAAGTTCCAGCTGAGGGAAAGAAAGGGTGGAACACATCATACCCTCATGTTTTATTTTTTCTTGCCATAATGTTTATATTGTTACTCTGATCACAGGAGTCGTTGTGTTTGTGACTAACAAACTCTCCATGAGGCAAGTTGGTAATGATATATTGAAATCTGATCTGGCTCACAAGTCTCAAATTCCAGTTTCTCTTAGTTCTATTGCCACATCCACTTCTAAAGAAACCTCTCCTAAAAGCCCCACTGTTTCCCCCACTACTATGACTCCCTCTCTTACTGTCGACATTCTATTTACTAAAGGGGTCTTACGAAAAGATTGGAAAAACAGACTTTGGATGAAAAAAATAGTGGAAAATGGGAAAAAGAAAGAAAGTTAAAACAGGTAAATACATTAAGGAGACAAGTTACTCAGTATTTCTCAAAGTGCTGTAAATATCTCCTGCTCATGGACTATGAACCTAAATGGCATTTAGTTAAGATGAATAGAGGTAAAGTAAAATAGAGAGCTAATAGCAAACTATATTAACCATTGTGCAGTTTCTTAAGGGCCAGCTGGCGACCACAAGTTTGACACTTAGTTGATTAAATCTTGCTTGTACCCCCGCTGATATAAAGATTTTGAATAAGTTACTTTCTGTTCTGTTTAGGTGTGGGTAAATAAGGGGACAATTGTAATTTTTAAATATGTATTCATGACGTTCAATGAAATGAAACAGCTTAGAGAAATTGTACTTTGTTTAGCAAGAAAATAACCTTTACTTCAATAGAAATTGCTAAGGCAACTTAAAATGTAAACATATTCTGCCCAATGCCTCCCAGCTATTGCTTAAAGATATAAAAATAAATCAGACCCTGAGACTTCTCAGACGGAACCTGAACATTGCTTGTGAAGGTTCTTTTCTCATCGCAGTCCCAAGACATCTCCCCTTCCTACCCTACATTGGCTGCAGCTGGTCTGTGGCAGAATGGAATTAGTATGAGAAGATGAAAAAATGGAAACAAAGTCTTTGTAAATAGGGAGGGTTGGAGGGGTTGAAGGGAGGGCAAGGGAAGCGTGAAAAATAAGAACCAAGAGAGATTATGTAAAGGTGCAAATTTCCCATGATGAATGTCATTATACTCTTTACCTAAATTCTACCAATAAAATAAAGTTTTTAAAAAAGATGATAACAGAAAATGGAAAGATATCCCTTGGTCTTGGGTAGGAAGAACCAACATAATGAAAACCACCATACTGCCAAAACTGCGGTATAGATTTAATGCAATGGCCAATTCAAATTCCAACAATATATTTCACCGAACTAGAGAAAACCCCAAAAATTCATTTGGAATCAGAAGAGACCTAGAATAGCAAAAGCAAATCTAGTTAACATAGACATGGCACAGACAGGGGTATCATAATCCCCAACTTGAAACTATACTACAAAGCTACTGTGATAAAAACAGCATTGTACTGGCAAATAAACAGATCTGAGGATCAGTGGAATAGATTAGAAGATGCAGAAACAACTCCAGAAATACTCAGCCACCTCATCTTTGATAAAGGAGCCAACAACCCTCATTGGAGGAAAGATAGCCTCTTTAGTAAATGGTGTTGGAAAAACTGGGTTTCAACTTGACAAAGATTAAAATTAGATCCCTATCTATCACCACACACTAAACTAAGATTGAAGTGGAGTAATGATCTGTAGGGGCCGGAGATTTAGGTCCGTGGTTCTGCTGCCTGCCCCACAAGCACAAGGACTCGAGTTCTATCCCTGATAACAACAACAACAACAACAAAAGATCTAAATATTAAAACAGAAAAACTAAATTTGCTGGAAGATAAGTTAGGTAGAAGTCTTGAAGACATCAGTATAGGAAAAATCATTATGAATAAATCCTCAGCAGCACAGGAATCAGCACAAAGAATCAATACCTGGGATCTCATCTTATTAAAAAGCTTCTGCACTGCAAGAGAAATCACCAACAGAGCTAAGAGATAACCTACAATGTGGAAAAAATTTTTAGCAGCTGTACCTCAAAGGACTACTGTCTAGAATAAAGAACTGAAAAAAATCAGACCCCTCAAATTGAAAAACCCAATTCAAAAATGGGCATCTGAAATGAACAGACATTTCTCAGACCATTCAGTAAAAGCAGCAAATAAACCTATGAAAAAAATGTTCAACATCACTGGTCATTCAAGAGATGTAGATGAAAATAACACTGAGATTCCACCTCACCCCAGAAAGAATGGCTGCTGTCAAGAAATCAACCAATAATAAATCCTGGTGGCATTGGGAGAAAGGAACCCTTCTCCATTGTTGGTGGGATTGCAGACTGGTGCAACCTCTGTGAAAATCAGTACGGAGATGCTTCAAAGAACTATGACAGGAAGTCCCATTTGATGCAGCTATTCCCCTGCTGGGTATCTTTCCCAAAGAATTAAAAGAATCATACCACAGTGATATATGTGCATCCATATTCATCACAGCACAATTTGTAATAACTAAAACTTGGAAGCAGGCCAATTGCCCATCAGCTGGGAACTGGATAAAGAAAATGTGTGTTTTTTAAAAAAAATATAGTAGTACTACTCAGCCATAAAAAATGAGAAATTAGAGACATTTATAGATAAATGGATGCACATTGAGGTGATACTCTTAAGTGAAATAAATAGGACACACATGTGTAAATCCTAAATAGTTTCTCTAGTGTGAGAAACTGAAAGTGTAAATATGGATTAAAACATATGATAGATAATGTGAAGTAGGAAGAGAAGGGCAAAGGAGAGGGGAATTAGGAGGATTGGGGAAAGAAAAGAAGGGAATGGAATTAATATGAGAAAATGAAAAAATGTAAACAAAGTCTGTATAAATAGGAAGGGATGGAGAGGTTGAAAGGAGGGCAGGGGAATGGGGAAAAAATAAGAACCAAGTGAGATTATATAGAGGTGCAAATTTCCAATGATGAATGTCATTATATTGTATACCTAAAATGTACCGATTAAATTAATTTAAAAATATTAACTATAGTCTGTGATTATACAATATTATGAACTGTGAGATAGACACCAAAACTTATTCCTACAATCTCACTGTAACTTTGTACCCAATGATCAGTGTCTCCAACATCTCCCCTTTCTTCATCTACTAACTGCTCCCACATTCTCTGGTGAGCACCATTCTATTCTCTGTCTGTGCTTTGTTAAAAGCATAGCAACTCTTGGTGACCTTTGCTATGAGATGTTAGAAAAAGCTTATAAATAAATTGGTGAACCAAAGGATAGTGTCCTACCTTGCAAAGATGCCTTCTGATTGAAATCTGTCAGCTTTCATCATAGTCTAATTAGTTTTGATGAGTACAGTTCTCTAGTTCCTAACACCTATGGTTCAGTTTTCAAGTAAGCCTTTAGTATTTGGAGCATATATTAAAGGAACTGCATAAGTGTTGAATGTATGGCTTGATGAAGTGTCACAATGTGAACACAGATAAAAAATATTATTCAGAAATAATACTACATGCCAAAAGCTTTCCTCATCCATCTGTGTTTTTTCCAAGTCTTTATTTCACTGTCTTCTCCCCAAAGGTAAATGTATCTTGATTTCTAACATTACAGATAAATTTTTGTCTGCTTTGTGCTTATATAATCTGGTTGCCTCTTGTAATTTTATGCTCTTACTGAAGTGCAGTTTTTTATAGTATTTCTGGTCTATTTAGCCATTTTGGTGGGTGTGTAGATAGTACACTAGTTTTTTTTGGTCCCGGGGATTGAAATTGGGACCTTATGTTTGTGAGGCAGGCAGCAGAGCCACTGAGCTAAATCCCTGGCCCCAGCACACTAGTTTTAAAATTTTCATTTCCTGGATGACTAATGAGCCAATGGTTGTTAGAAATTATGTTATCTTCCTTTAAAAAGTACCTGTTTACGTCTATTTTCTCCTGGTTTCTCTGCCCTGTAGACATTTTTATATATGTGGAATATGAGTTCTTTGTTGCTTATACATTTTGTAAATATTTTTCTATCAAGAGTTTTGCATTTTGCTCTCATGATGGTATATTTTAATGAAAAGACTTTCTTCTCTGTATTTTAGTTATTTTTAAAATTTGAATATGGCCTCATTACAGTCATTCCCAAGTATTTTTATATACTGTTTGAGAACTTTATCCATACCTCAAGACTGTCAAGTTATTATCCTTATGATTCAGAATCTCATTTTTTAACTTTTACATGTAGGCCTACAGTCCACCCAGAAATTATCTTTTGTATATGATATAAGATAGGGCTTTTTTCCCCCTCATGAATATATTCAATCTACTCAGCACCATGACTGAAAATGAATTTGTGATTTCCACTGTGCAGGTCAACCCTTGACATAAATCAATTTGACATAAATCAATTCTCCCTAAAACTATGGTCCTGTTTCTATACATTCTCTTTTGTTCTAGTTGTCTATTTGTATGTTCTGTCTTAATTACTCTTACTTTATAAATCTTGATATCTGATAGGGTGTCTTCTCATTTTGATCTTCTTCAAATTTCTTGGCTATCCTTGGCCTTTTGCATTTCCACATAAGGTTTTTTTTTTTTCTTTTTATCAATTGCCAGTTTCTATAATTTAAAACAAACCTGCTGCAATTTGGAGACAACAGACATCATACACTATTAACTTTTCTAATCTTACAGTTTTCTTTGTAGAGGTCTTGTACTTTTTTTATTAGGTGTATTTTAAGTATTTATGTTTTTTAAAATGCAGTTATAATGATAGCATTTAAATATTATTTTCTGATTACTTTTTGGTACATTGAATTATAATTAATTTTTATTTTGGCTTCTTATCTAATAAATTTGCTAAATTCACTTTTTTTCCTTTTTTATTTATATATATATTTATTGGTACATTTTAGGTATAAAATACATTTACATTTATCATTGAGTGTTTGTAACAGAACATGATGTATCTTAGTTCTTATTTTTTCTCCCATTACCTGTGCACCCTTCACCCCCTCCACCCTTCCCTATTTACACAGATTTTGATTCCATTTTTTTCTTTCTCATAATTTTTCCTTTCCTTTCTTCCCTTTCCTCTTCCCCTCTCACCACCCCCAAACCCTTGGACCTTTTCTTATTTCAAATTATCAATTATTCATTTTCATCCTTATTTACACTTTCAATTTCTCACACTAGAGGAACTATTCAGTATTTATACTTATGTGTCCTATTTATTTCACTTAAGAGTATGGTCTCAATATGCATCCATTTAGCTATAAATGTCTCTAGTTTCTCATTCTTTATGGCTGAGTAGTACTCCATTTTATAAAAAAACCACATCTTTATCCAGTTTCCAGTCGATGGGCACTTGGGCTGTTTCCAAGCTTTAGCTATTACAAACTGTGCCTCAATAAACATGGTTATGCATATATCACTGTGGTATGATTCTTTTAATTCTTTGGGGACGATACCTAGCAGAGGAATAGCTGGGTCAAATGAGACCTCTAGCCCTAGTTCTTTGAGGTAGCTCCATATGGATTTCCACAGTGGTTGCACCAATCTACATTCCCACCAACAATGGAGAAGGGTTCCTTTCTCTCCACACCCCCGCCAACATTTGTTATTGGTTGATTTCTTGATAGCAGCCATTCTTCATGGGGTGAGGTGGAGTCTCAGTGTTGTTTTCATCTGCATCTCTCGAATGACCAGTGATGTTGAACATTTTTTCATATATTTATTTGCTGTTTTTACTTCTTTGTCTGAGAAATGTCTGTTCATTTCAGATGCCCAGTTTTGAATTGGGTCTTTGAATTTGGGGGTCTGATATTTTTCAGTTCTTTATATATTCTTGATAGTCGACCTTTATCTGAGCTACAGCTGCTAAATATTTCTTCCCACATTGTAGGTTGTCTCTTAGCTCTTTTGGTAGTTTCTCTTGCAATGCAGAAGCTTTTTAACACGATGAGATCCCAGTTGTTGATTCTTTCTGCTAGCTCCTGTGCTACTGAAGATTTGTTTATAAAGTCTTTTCCTATGTCAATGTCATCAAGAGTTCTACCTAACTTATCTTCCAGCAAGTTTAGTGTTTCTGACTTAATATTTAGATCTTTAATCCACTTTGATCATAGTTTAGTGTATGGTGATAGGTATGGGTCTAGTTTTAATCTTTGGCAGGTTCAAATCCAGTTTTTCCAACACCATTTATTAAATAGGCTATCTTTCCTCCAATGAAGGTGGTTGGCTCCTTTGTCAAAGATGAGGTGGCTGAGTATGTCTGGAGTTGTTTCTGCATCTTCTAATCTAATCCACTGATCCTCAGGTCTGTTTCTTTGCCAGTACCATGCTGTTTTTATCACAGTAGTTTGTAGTATAGTTTCAAGTTGGGGATTGTGATACCCCTAGCCATGTCTCTGTTGCCTAGAATTGCTTTTACTATTCTAGGTTTCTTCTGCTTCCAAATGAATTTTTGGATTGTTTTCTCTAGTTCTGTGAAGTACATTGTTGGAATTTCAATTGGCATTCCATTAAACCTATATAATAGTTTTGGAAACATGGCCATTTTCACTATATTGATTCTTCCTATCCAGAAACAAGGGATATCTTTCCATTTTCTTATATCCTCTTCGATCTCCTTCTTCAGAGTGCTGTAGTTTTCAGTGTAGAGGTCTTTTGCTTCCTTTGTTAGGTTGATTCCTAGATATTTCATTTTTTAGATGCTATTGTAAAAGGAATTACTTCCCGAATTTCTCTCTCAATGTGTCTGCTATTTGCGTATAAGAAGCCTATTGATTTTTGAGTGTTGACCTTGTATCCAGCTACTCTACTGAATCTTTGTCAATTAGGTCTAGAAGACTTTTGACTGAGTTTTTTTGAGTCTTCTATGTAAAGTATCATATCATCAGGAATGACAGTTTCACTTCTTCCTTTCCTATCTTTATTCCTTTCATTTCTTTCTCTTCTAATTGCTATGGCTAATGTTTCCAGAACCATATCAGAAATTCCAATAAATTGTGGAAATTCTTTTTCAATTTTCTATGTACATCATAACATGTTATGGTTGGGTCTAGATGTTCCCCTAAAACCTCATGCAGTCATAGGTGACTTAATCTAGAGTTTGTGATGCTGGGATTAAGGGTGTGTGATTACTAAATCAGTCCACTAATTGGTTTGGCACTTCCCTAATCCTGGAAGCCTGGAAACAATACAAGGGACAGAAAGAGGCTTGCCTTCTCCCTGTTGCTTTCATACTTTCAGTCCACCATGAACTATTGCCCTTCTGCCATGTGCCACTCTGCCTCAGAGCCAGCTGATTATGGGCTGAATCCTCTATAAATTTTGAGCTATAAATTTCCTCCCTTAACTTTGGATGTTGGGTATTTTGTCTCAGCAGTTACACAAAAGTAACTAAGACCATAACATGTGCAGATACTTACCTCAGTTTTATTTTTTCTTTCTTCTTTTATTTCTTTTTCAGTACTCCTGCTTCTGTTTCTCCCCCTCACTTCTCTCCCTCTCTCTTTCTCTCTCCCCTTACAGCCATAACTGTATGTAGTGACAGAAGCTATTTTCCCCCTCTCAATCCCAACATTAGAGGAAAAGACTTCAGCATTTCATCATTAAGTATAAATGTTCCGGTAGGTTTTGCTTGTTTTAGGGTAGATACCCTGTTTCAATTTAAAGAAGTTCTATTTCTAGTTTGTTGAATTTTTTCTCTTTTTACTATGTATGTTAAATTTTGTCAAAATACATTTTCAATTATATTTAGATGAGCATTGATTTTTCTCCTTTATTCTGATAATATGGTGAGTTAGGTTGCATTTCTGGAATAAATCCAACTTCTTCCAACTTTCTATATTTCATTGATTTTGATTAATAAGACAATTTTGTAAAATAATTTTTATACTTTGAGCTCTTGGGTAGGAGGGATGAAATTTTTTTCTCTTAGGTAGATTAAATATTTTCTCTACAGCCACATGATTCTGACAACTTGATCAGACATCATTCTATTTATATATAAGTAGCATGTCCTCTTTTGTGGGTGAAGAGCTCACTAATTTGCAATTTATCTTCTCTGTAAAAACTTTATAGGATTAGTATATATTTGTATCTAGTTAGAAGTTGTATTAACTGGGAAGGGTTACTCATTGACTTATGTTCTGTGTTTTCTATATTCTCTGACTAATATAAGTTAATAGTTTAAAAAAGTGTAATAGTTTTGGGGATGGTTTTTACCAAATTACCTAATTGGATATTCATAATCTTATAAAATATGTAGGGATAATGGTATTATTGTTAATATGAAAGCTTAATAAGGAGGTTTTATGGGTATAATCCTGAAAGCCCTGGCAACAAAAGCAAAAATAGACAAATGGGATTTCATTAAACTAAAATGCTTTGCATAGCAGAGGAAACAACAAAGTGAAAAAGACAATCTAGAGAGTGGGAGAAAGAATTTACAAACCATACAGCTGACAAGGAGTTAATATCTGAAAAATATAAGGAGCTCAAACAATGGCAAAAAACAACCTAACAAATGAGCAAAGGACATTTCTCAAAAGAAGACTAATGGGTACATGAAAAAATGTTCAGCATCATTAGTCATTAGGAAAATGCAAATTAAAACCCAAGGAGATATCATTTTATACCTGTTAGGAATGGCTTTTGTAAAAAAGATGAGAGATAAGTGCTGGTTGAGGATGGAGAGAAAAGAGAACACTTGCACACCACTGGTGGAAATGTATATTAGGATTGCCATTAAAGAAAATGGTATGGATGTCCTTAAAAAAATTAAAAATAGAACTACTGTATGATCCAGTGATCTCATTCTTGAGTATATATGCAACAGAACTGAAATCAGTATGTTGAAGGGATATCTGCACTCCCATGTTCACTGTAGCAAAGTTCACAATAGTCAAAATGTAGAATCAAGTAAGTGATGACTGGATAGATAAAATATGTACTATTTAGTCTTAAAAGAGAAGGAAATTCTATCATTTGCAACAACATGAATAAACCTGTAGCTAAGCTAAACAGGCCAGGCACAGAAAGACAAAGACTTCCCCTTATGTGTAGACTCTGAGAAAGTTGCTCTCATAGAAGTAGAGAGTAGAATGATGATTACCAGAGGCTGGTGTGTGGGTGGCTGGCAGGTAGGAGGGAAGGAATAGGGAAAAGTTGATCAAAGAGTACAAAGTTTCAGATAGCAAGAGGATTAAATTTTGAGTTCTATTGCAGATCAACTTGATTATAGTCATATAATATATTATACATTTAAAAAGTAAGTAAATTTCAAATGTCTTGTCACAAAAATGTTAAATAAAAATGATGGATATGTTAGCTTGATTTAATGATTCTACATTGCTTACATATAGCAAAATATCACATTGTACCTCATAAACATAGACAACTATGATTTGTCAATTAAAATAATGTTAGTAAAAAAAAGAAAAACGAAAAAACATACATGGATTTTTATACTCAAACTGGAGTGTTTTGGTTTTAAAGTGATTTTTTTTCTCCCTCTTTCTTTTTTCTAACCAGGCTCAACATTAATGTCAGATGTGAAAGATCTTTCATAGAGGTCTGTATGTTCTTGGAATATCTTCTCCTACCCTCTGGTTTATGTTGCATCTGTAATTTAGAATACTTCATAGTAGACTCTGGGAGAATACACAAAAATTTAAAATATTTTGAGGCTATGGCACATAGGAAGACAGAAAATGTTTATACACTTGTTGAGTTAGGATTCTCCAGAGAGATAGAAAAGTAGAATGCATAGAGATCTATATGAGAAGGTATTTATTGGGGGATTTGCTCACTCAATTGTAGAGGCTGAGAAGTCACAATAGGCCATCTGCAAGATGGAGAACCAAGGAAACTGGCTCAGTCTAAGTCTGAGGACCTTAGAGTCAGAGAAGTAGATGGTGTAACTCAGGGTGAGGCCAAAGGCCCAAGAGACTTGGGAGGGTGTGGTGTGCCATTGATGAGAGCCCTGCAATCCAAAAGCCAAAAGTCTTGCAGTTATGACATCCAAAGGCTGGAGAAGAAGGGTGCCCTAGCTCCAGAAGAGACAGAATAAGAACTGGTCCTTGATTTGCCTTTTCCTCCATCCAGTCCGCTACCAACTTGATGGTTCCCACCCATATAAAGGCTGGATCTTTCCCACCCAGCTCACCTACTCACATCCAGTCTCTTCTATAACTTCCTCACTGACACAGCTGGCAGCCCAATCATCCTCATCAGGTTCCAAACTACCAGGATTTCCCTTTCAGCAGGAGAAGGACAGGAAAACATTGAGAATAATTAATGCAGTGCCTGGGAATACATAAAGCTTTATCAGCTATTTGAGTATCTCTTAATTAAGTCAAGTTGATTTAGCCACAGCTGTGATTCAGCCATCAGAGATGCAACGACATTATTACTATTTTTCGGGACTACAGATTTTCAAAGGGACAAGGCCCTGGAAAACTCAACACCCCTGCCGTTTTGTTCTCTTCTCTGTAGGTTGGTTATGATTGCAGGAAAGAAATACTAGAGTGAGGGCTTGAGCAGACACTAGAAAATTAGGATATATGAGATCTTTGTGACAGTTTCCCATTCTTAGTCACTCTTTTTTGTTTGTTTCTTTTTTTATTTTTTGTTAAATTCTTTTATTGGTACATTTTAGGTGTTTCTTTCGTTTTGTGAGACAGGGTCTCACTAAGTAGTCCAGGCTGGCCTTGAACTCACTATGGAGCCCAAGCTGAACTTGAACTTGAAGCAATCATCCTTCCTCAGCCTCCCAAGTGCTGGGATTACAGGAATGTGCTACCACAACCAGCCTGAGTTACTTGGATCAGAATTTTCCACTCTTCCATGGCATCAAGCCAGCCACCTTGATGTTCTGTGAACCAGAACAATCTCAGTCTTCTCTAGGTCATCCTGGATGCTTATGAGTGAGGACTATTGTGCAAGAGGAGTCTTCTAACATTTACCATTGTGTTTAATTTTCCAATCAATAAACTTAAAGGGAGACTTTACTGTTAGTAGAGTTAAGGCCTGCGATTGGCAGTGGGGCTAGTACCAAGGTCTTCTGACTCTAAAATCTTGGATTGGCATTTTGACTTTTACAGAACTTACATTTCTCTGTTATAGACACCATTTGACATTTGACAAGCTTCAATATTTTTAGTTTTTCTCTTGGTGGGGAAATGAGACAGCATCAATATTTGCATCTATAGATTTTTTTTGCTGTTATACCTTCAGCCTGTCTAATGGAATCTGTTCAGTTCCTCTTCTCTCACATTTGCCTACTCATGTTTTCAAAAGCAAGTTCCAACTTTCCAAATCTTCTTTTCTTGTATTTGATAGCTGCATATTTTATTAATCCTTTTAATTTTTTTAATATATAAAATTGGATATGTCATTTTATTTATCACCTTTTTATTGCTGGAGATGTTCAGGTCCAGTGAAATGGAGAGAGCCCCTCTATGATCAGGTGAGTGCAGAGCTGAAAGTACAAGGCAGCATTCCTAACTCCCTATTCAGTACTACTCTAAATGATAGGTATCATTCCTATCAGCTGGTCAGCTTGCTTTTCAGTTTTTTAAATAGCGACCCTGTATCATTGTTAAGTGTACATTGACAGAAAAATGAAAAATATCTATAATTCCTCCATCAAAGATTTGGCTCTCTTTTCACTTTTGTATGTTTCCATCAAATCTTTATTGTACACTTGTTAAATTGACATGCTTTAGAAGTGATAACCCTTTTGGACAAGGAAACAGCAATGTAATCTATGTGGGATTTGTTAGAAAAATCTTAATTTGGAATTTTCTTTCTTAAAACAGTTACAGTGGCAATAGCTATTGGTCTAGTCATGGCTTTCTTTCTATTTTGATGCAGTGGTTGTGGTGTAAATTATTTTATCTTGATTTTTCTCTAGGGCTTTTAGAATTAGATTTTGCTGAAGCCAGCTTTGATTTAACACCTGTATGCATTGCAGGTATTGGAAAAAAAAATACCACTCACCCAAAAGTCTTTGGAGCACCAGCAAACTAATTAAAGCTACCCAGCTAAAGTAAATCCATTTTCAATTATCAGTAACACAGTGAATTTTTTAAACCACAGAGTTTGCTCAATACTTGAGGAAAAAACCCTAATCTATCATATACAGTGTTTGACATTCACTCAAAGTGTGCCTTTAGATTTATAAATGTTTCAGTATCTTTTTATTACAAAGAACATAGATTAGCTCAGATAGCTAGGCTAAGGGGCTAAAGGTCAAAGACATGAGTTTGAATGGTAGGTAAGCTGCCTTTCTCTGTTTCATGACCTTACAATCACATGAATGAATCTGTCAATAATTAATGAATGCCTAACTGTCATGTAGAAAGTTTTGTATGATTTTGTAATATAATTATATATTCTTTGGTCCTTAAGCAAAAGTGTGGGTTGGCTATTGCAAATGCACCTGCAAGTTTAGGGAAAACATGTCAATGCTCAATACACTGGATGGTTGTTCAGTGTCAACACTGAATAGTAAATAGCAGTTTTAGTCCCTACTTTGTCAGCAATTAAAAAGGGCAACAACTTTCTGGGCTTAGATTTTCTAATGTGTAAAATGGGGTTAATAATATCAACCCAAGTTATCTTTAGGTTTGAGGTGAAGGTTATATAAAAATTGTAAGTATACATACACTTTATTAGAATTCTAATTCTGATACAGGATAGAGGCATAGTTTTGACCTTCTGTCTTTTATGTTGTTTAATGTGCATTTGGTGATTTCTGTTAGACTGAAGGTGATATTCAGCTATATTTATAAACTAGCAAACAAGTCAGAAACCATCTAGAACTGATATCTACACTTGGTTTTGCAAGTAGGATTATTAAGAAAGTCAATTTTTACCTTAATATGTTAGCAACACCTCTTTTATATTAACCTGAAGATTGAAGCCAACCCAGAATTTCCAAATTGTGGCCAATGATATAAACATCTTTAACTATGCTTTAGGTCATCAGATCTGACTGACATATAGAGACTTGAAATTCCCTTCCTTTTTCCAGATCTTTCTACTTTTTCAGTGCTTTACCTGACCAAAAGTGATTGACCAAAGAGAGAGCAGCAGAGGACAAAAGAAAAAAGACCCAAAAGCTTCTGGATTCTTTACCAATATGATATTCAACTATTTGATCATTTATTAATTTGTTGCTGTTGGCTTATTTATTTACTCACTTTTAAAATTCAATTTGAACTGATATATAGAAACATAAAAATAATACATAGTTATGGGGTACCACATTAGATACTTGTTTATACTCTATAGTGTTTATAGCAGGTTAAACACATCCACATCCATCCCCTTAAGCATTTATCATTTCTTCACAGTTGAAACACTCAAAATCCTTTTCTATAGATTTTTTGAAATATGCATTAGCATTATCTATAGCTTTCCTACTGTGCAATATCACACAGAACTTATTTCAATGTAACTATAATTTTACCCATTGATCAACCTTTCCCTTCTCTCCCTCGATACTCGTCCCAGCCTCTGGTAACCACCATTGTATTCTCAACTTATAAGACATCAACTTTTTTGGATTCTATATTTTTAAAAAAAATTTATTTTATTGGTACATTTTAGGCATACAATATAATGACACACATCATTGGAAATTTTCACCTTTACATAATCTCTCTTGGTTCTTATTTTTTCCCTTCCCCTGCCCTCCCTTTAACCCCTCCAGCCCTCCCTATTTACAAAGACTTTGTTTCCATTTTTTCATTTTCTCATATTAATTCCATTCCCTCCTTTACTTTCCTCTAATCCCCCCACTTCGCCTTCCCCTTTGCCCCTTTTCTTCCTATTTCACTTTACCTATTATACCTTTTAGTCCTCATTTACACTTTCAGTTTCTCACACTAGAGAAACTATTTGGTATTTACAAGTGTGTGTCCTATTTATTTCACTTAAGAGTATTGCCTCAATGTGTATCTATTTAGCAATAAATGTCTCTAATTTCTCATTTTTTATAGCTGAGTAGTACTCCATTTTATAAATAAACCACATTTTCTTTATCCAGTCTCCAGCTGATGGGCATTTGGGCTGTTTCCAAGTTTTAGCTATTACCAATTGTGCTGCTATGAACATGGGTGCACATATATCACTGTGGTATGATTCTTTTAATTCTTTGGGAAGATCCCCAGCAGGGGAATAGCTGGGTCAAATGGGACTTCCAGTCCTAGTTCTTTGAGGCAACTCCATACTGATTTCTACAGTGGTTGCACCAGTCTACACACCAACCAGCAGTGGAGCAGGGTTCCTCTTTCCCCACAGCCCCACTAGCATTTGTTATTGGTTGATTTCATGATAGCAGCCATTCTTTCTGGAGTGAATTGGAATCTCAGCATTGTTTTCATTAGCATGTCTTGAATGACCAGTGAGGTTGAACATTTTTTCGTATGTTTATTAGCTATTTCTACTTCTTTGTGTGAGAAATGTCTGTTCATTTCAGATGCCCATTTTTGGATTGGGTCGTTAAATTTAGAAGGTCTGATTTTTTAAAGTTTCTTTCTTTCATTTTTTATTTTCCCATTAAGTTTATTGGTACATTTTCACTATAAAATACAGTTACATTCATCATTGGGATCTTGTACCATTCCATGAGTATCTTGATTCTTTTTTTTTTTTCCCCTTCCCATACCCTCCCTTCACCCCCTCCACCCTTCCCTATTTGCAAAGACTTTGTTCCCATTTTTTTCCTCTTCTCATATTTTTTCTTTTCCCTTTTATCCTTTCCCCTACCCCTCCCACTTCCCCTGCTCCTTTAGACCTTTTCTTCCTGTTACACAATATCAATTATACATTTTTAAAATTACAATATCAAGATCTAGGAGACATTACCACAGATTTTACAGAATTTAAAAGGATGTAGAAAGCATGTTACAAAAATCTTTTTTGAAATAAATTTGACAACTTCTAAGAAGCACCTTGGAAGACAAATTAATGAAACTATCTCTGGAGGAAATATAAAATTTGAATAGCACCTATTAAAGAAAGTATATTCCTAGCTTGAAAACCTACCTATATGACAACAGCAGGCTCATAAACATTTTAACTGATAATTTATATCAAACATTTAAAGCAGCAAAAAGAAGGGACACTTCTCCCCTCATTTTAGGAACTCAATATTGTGCTAATCCTAAAACTGGATAAAGATAATAGAAGAAAAAAGTTGAACATAGAAATTTGTTTAACAAAACAAACTCTTAGAAGTCAGATCTGGCAGGATGTAGAAAGTGGTTTTGTTATAGGGATGGCAGTGTTGGTTGAGCACTGGGAGCTCCACCCCCAAAAGTCATCATTTTAACAGAGGAAAGGAAAAAGCCATATGATCCTGTCACTAGTTGGAGAAAAAGTATTGGACTAAATTCTACAGCTGTTCATGGTAAAAGCTATCAGGAGACTAGAAGTAGAACAGAACCTTCTCAATGAATAAAACATGTACTCCATACTTCAGCAAAAATGCCTTATATGAATGGAAAAAGTACAATGCTTTCTCCCCAAGGTGGGGAACAAGGGCAGACGTGCATACTCTTCTTCTGTCCATTAAACTTTGAAACATAGGCCCAAAGCAATATGGTCTGGAAATAAAGAGAAACAATTAGCATAGGATTGGAAAGGTATAAGTAAAATCTTTACATGTACATGAAATGAGCATCTACAAAGAAAATACTAAGAAATCTCTAGGAGCCCCTAGAACCTGTAATTGAATTTAGCAGGATTAGAAAACACAAGGTATATATAAATATCCAGGTCTGTGTATACTTGCTATAAATGAAGAATTGGATATCAAAATTTAAAAGTTATGGAGGAGTACAAAGGACTTAGAAAAGTAAAAAGAAAAAAAAAAGGGAAAAAAAACACTCTTGGAGCACATATATTACCTAATTTTGTTTTTTTTTTGGTACTGGGGATCAAACTCAGGACCTTGTGATTGTGAGGCAGGCAGCGGAACCACTGAGCTAAGTTTCCATCCCGTATTACCTAATTTTAGAACTTTCTATAAAGCTACAGTAATCAAGGCAGTGTTGGTATAAGGAAAGACATATAGATCATTGGAATAAAATAGAAAATCTGGAAATAGAACCACACATATATGGTCCACTGAGTTTTAAAAGATTATTTAACAATATTTTATAGAACATAAACTCAACTGAAGAGCAGAGGAAAAGATAGTGTTTTCAGCAAATGGTACTAGAACACTTGTTATCTGTATGCAAAAATTAACCTCACCCTTTATTTTCATATATAAAGATAACTTGAAAGGATCTATGAACCTAAGTATGAAAGACTAAAACTATATAACTTAAAGAAGAAATTATAAGGGAAAATGTTCATGAATTTAGGGTAGGCAAGAATTTCCTAGGATACAAAAACATGATGTATAAAAGAAAAAAAATTGATAAATGAGATTTCATCAAAATTCAGAACTTTAAATGACATTGTTAAGAAAATGAAAAGTAGTCCTTAAACAGACACTATTTATAATACACATAACCTATAGCCAGAATATATAAAGAACTCTTACAGCTCATTAATAGACAACCCAATTAAAAAGTAGACACAAGAAGATGATAAATAGCCAGTACAGCACAAGGAAAGGTGTGCCACACTAGAATCAGAAGAATGCTAATCTATGCAATAACAAGATCATATTATACACTCATTAGGGAGTTGAAGTTAAAAGTTTTAAAAGAACAGATGTCAGCTTAGCTGTGAACTAGTTAGAACTTTCGAATGCTGCTACTGTGAATGTAAAATGATAAAACCATTTTGGAAAACAATATAGAAATTACTTGTATTACTGTTAAGAACTAACAGTTCTGTTCTTAGGTTTTTACTTAAGAGGAATGAAAATACATGTTCACAATAGACTTGTACATACAAGTTGACTATCCCTTATCTGAAATTCTTGGGACTAGAAGAGTTTCAGATTTTGTTAGCAATCCACTTGATCTGCAAAAAGGATAGCTACTCCTGCTTTTTTTGGGTTCCTGTCGCATGGAATATTGTCTTCCACCCTTTAACTTTCAGTCTATGAGTTTCTTTTTGAATTAAGTATGTTTCTTGTATGCAGCATATTGTTGGATCTGGCTTCTTGACCCATTCTGCCAGTCTATTTCTTTTGAATGGTGAATTGAGACCATTAACATTGATGGTTATAACTGATACATATTAACTTATGATTGTCATGACTTTTTCTTTTTGTTGGATTCTCCCTCTTTGCATTTAATTTCTTGTTGTGCCCGATGGATTCATTCTTCTGGCCTTCCTGGGGTTGTGATCTTCATTGTCTTTTCATAGGATATTGTCTAAAATTTTTTGGAGTGCTGGTTTGGTATTCATGAAATTTCTAAGGTTCTCTTTGTCATGAAAGTATCTTATTTCTCCATCCATTTTGAAAGATAGTTTTGCAGGGTAAATCAATCTAGGTTGGAGGCTGTTTTTCTTTAGGGCTTGAAATACATCACTCCAAGCTCTTCTTACCTTGAGGGTTTGTATTGAGAAGTCTGCTGTGTTTCTGATGGGCTTTCCTTTGTATATGATTTGTTTCTTTTCTCTCACTGCTTGTAGTATTTTGTTCTTCTGCTGGGTTTCTGGTATCCTAACTATTATATGCCTATGTGTAGATTTTTTTTGATCAAGGCTATTTGGAGTCCTATATGCCTCATTTATCTACAGATGTCAAGTTCTTTTCCCCTCCTTGAGAAATTTTCTGCCATCACTTCTGTGAAAAGCTTTTTTATGTCATCTGCACTCTCTCCTGTTTCTTCATTGACTCCAATCAGTCTTATGTTATTCTTCTTTGCATCATGTAGCAGCTGCTGGATTGCTTTCTCATAGTTCCTTAGAATTTTAAAGCAATTTTTCTTTTCTTGGTCATTAATTGCAATCTTATCTTCTATATCTGAGATTCTGTCCTCACATTGGTTCATTCTGCTGTGCAGACTTTTGATGGAGTTGTTAATCTCCTGGAAATCTGTTTGCATCTGTTTTATGGATTCCATTCGTTTCCTATGTTGGGATTCCATCATGTTCCCCAGCTCCTCTATTTTTTTCTGTGTCTTCTGCAGAGCTATTGATCATGTCTTGCACTATGGAAACAATCTCCGCTGTTATCTGAGAAATTATTTCTGATTTCCTTTTTACCAGATCCTCTTTTGTTGCCATTTCAGGGAGTCCAGGTGGTTGAGTATCAGATTGTTCCATCTTATTTCTCTTTGGGGTTGCTGTAGGTGATCTGGAAGTCTGATTTTGAGGCATGTTTATGTGTCTTCTCATTTCAATGGCGGGGGTGCTGCTGTCACCCTCAGAGCTCACCTCCTCTGTGCTGGGAGCAGTGGAAAGGTGGCCTGGGAGCCTCCTCCTGAGTACTGGGAGTGGCTCACCTCCTCTGTGCTGGGAGCGGTGGGCAGCAAAACTGAGTTTAAAACCAATTGGTAAAGATGAAATAAGAAAAACAAGAAAATGTCTTCAACTAAGTAATTAAAGAATAACAAATAAAAATTTGTGGGACATTACTAAAGCAGTGCTTTTAAAAGTGTATTTTTTTCTGTATATCCTTTTATTGGTACATTTTAGGTATACAATATAATGACATTCATCATTGGAAATTTGCACCTTTACATACTCTCTTGGTTCTTATTTTTTTCCCCCTTCCACTGACCTCCCTTCAACCCCTCCATCCCTCCCTGTTTAGAAAGACTTTGTTTCCTTTTTTAATTTTCTCATATTAATTCCATACCCTTCTTTCCTTTCCCCTACCCCTCCCACTTCCCCTTCCCCTTAGCCCCTTTTCTTCCTATTTCACATTATCTCTTATACCATTTAGTCCTTATTTACACTTTCAGTTTCTCACACTAGAGAAACTATTTGGTATTTACACATGTGTGTCCTATTTATTTCACTTAAGAGTATTGCCTCAATGTGTATCCATTTAGCAATAAATGTCTCTAATTTCTCATTTTTTATGGCTGAATAGTACTACATTTTGTAAAAAAATCACATTTTCTTTTTTTTTTGTACTGGGAATCAAACTCGGGTCCTTTGGCTTGTGAGGCAGGTAGTGGAACCACTCAGCTAAATCCCGAGCCCCAACATTTTCTTGATCCAGTCTCCAGTTGATTTGCATTTGGGCTATTTCCAAGTTTTAGCTATTACAAGCTGTGCTGCTATGAACATGGGCGCACATTATCACTGTGTTATGATTCTTTTAATTCTTTGTGGAAGATACCTAGCAGGGAAATAGCTAGGTCAAATGGGACTTCCAGTCTTAGTTCTTTGAGGTATCTCCATACTGATTTCCACAGAGGTTGCACCAGTTTACACTCCCACCAGCAGCGTAGGAGATTTCCTCTAAAAAGTGTATCTTGAGGACTTCCGGGAAGATGACAGACTGGTGAACAGCAGAGAAAGAGCCTCTCTGAGATTTTGTGCACTGACACTGGAATACATCAACATGAGGAAGAGAAGAAGGAGGGAAGTGAGTCCCTGGGATCCAGGAAGAATCTGAAGTGAAAACTGAAGCCCACAGGGATAGTGAAGAGGGAGCCTTCAATGAAGAAAAAGGAGGTGGTAAGTGATGCTTTCCTCCTGAGCCCTGACTCACTATAGGGAAAGGTGGCTCTAACCTACAGATGTACAGTGACTACTGGCAATCCCAGAGACCTTCATGGAGAAATGCACCAGTGAAATGGAGCAGTAGACACAGCAGATTACAGTGGGTGGTGAGTTTTTCTGGTTCAGAGGCCCCCCAGGAGAGGGTGATAGGCCAGTAGCCATCTTGGAAAGGCACCAACAGAGCAGCTGCAGGAAGGCTTCATCTAGTGGCTGCCAGTGTCAGAAAGAAGCTGCTGAGTTAAATTGGCATAAGGTCAAGGAGCTGATTTCTAGCTGGCAGGAGGCACAAGCGTGTCTGGAACAAACTTGGTCCCAGCCTCACAGCCAGAAACCAGCCCAAATTTTAGTGGAATTAAAGGTGCAGGTGCTGGGATTATCCACTACCCTGCTTTAAATCTATGTCTGGCTTGCTGAGATTAATTGCACGGATCTGAACTCAGTCTTCCCACTGTGTCTATCAGTGATAGCAGAGGCACACCTTGAAGCAGATATTTTTTCTTATTTTCTTCTTTTGTGTTTGTTTTGTTCTTTTTTATTGGTCATTCTTGTTTTTATATGATTGTGCACATTGTTTGTATTGTTTTTATGTTCTATTTCTGTTTTTATGTTTTCCTTCTCTGTTCCCTCCTGTCTTCTTCACTGATTTCCCAAGTTCTTCTAGTCTTCCTGTGTTCTCCATCCTTGCTTCTAATCTCTTCCTTTTCTTCTGTTTCTCTATTTTTCCCACAATCTCTTTTAAATTTTCTTCCTTGAAGTAAAAATCACCATACTGAGGTCTTATTTACTGTATACAATTTTATTGTTTGTTTTAGATTTTGTTATATAACCGTAAATCTATTTCATATGGTTAAAGGTGGCAAATTAATAGTTACTATAGTTTGTCATTTTCTAGACTGTTTGATGCTATTGTTATTGCTGATTGTACTACCTTAGTCAAGGTGATATAATTGTTCTAATCAGCTGCTCTTCTTACTATGCCAAGAGAGAGACTGCCAATGGTAGTAAACAATACCAGTGGCAAAGACCCAGGGATTGGGCCAAGTAGGCAGCAGCTTCTCATCCCCAGTCAATTGAAGAAGTAGGACATTGCAACAGAGTCAAAATAAAAAAGCCAGCTATATCTGGAAGACATCCCTCAGAAATAGTCATTTCCTAAGGGTTCTAAGTACTAGCAATAAAGCCATCACCATAAGCAATTTATGTGCATCAACTCAGAAATTAAACTAACAATAATAGAGAATGAGAAGATGCAGAAGCAAGATGCAACCCCAGAATTCCAGCTCACCAAAGGTAAATGAAAGGGACAATGATGTGAAACAATTTGAAAGCCAGCCACCTAGACTCTCTGAAGTGATAATAGCAGAAGTAACAAAGCAGATGAATGAGGCTTAAGAAAAAGTCAAATCAGAAATAATTTATCAGATAACTACAAAGATGGTGACAGTAACAAAAGACATGCTTAGTGACTCTAGAATGTATACAGATAAAAAATAGAAGAGCTTAAGGAAAATGATGGAAACCATGAATGCTTGGCATAAGAAAGAAATGGAATCCCTTAAACAGAGTCAAACAGATATCTAGGAGATTAAAAATTTCATTGAAAATATGCACAGAATGAGCCAATGTGAGGACAGAATATTAGATATAGAAGACAGGATTGGGGTTAGAAATCATGAAAAGAAAGATTTTTTAAAATAGCAAAGGACCACAAAAAATCAATCCAACAGCTGCGAGATGATGCAAAGAAGAATAACATAAGATTGATTGGAGTCAGCGAAAAAGCAAGAGATAGTGCAAATGACCTAAAACATTGGTTTACAGAAGCAATGATAGAAAATTTTCCAAGCATGGAAAAAGAATTTGACCTACAGATAAGTGAGGCATATAGAACTCCAATTAACCATGATCAAAAAAAAAACTACACCAAGGCATATAATAGTCAAGATTCCCAAAATTCAACACAAGAACAGAACATTAAAAGCTGTTAGAGAAAAGAAACTAGTCACCTATAAAGAACAGCCCATCAGAATCACAGCAGATTTTTCAACAAACTCTGAAATCAATGAGAGCTTGGGGAGAAGTTTTTCAAGCCCTAAAGGAAAATGACATCCAACCCAGATTGATGTAACCCACAAAACTGTCTTTCAAATTTGATGGAGAAATATGATACTTTCATGACTTGTGGAAATTCATGACCACAAAATCCAGCACTCCAAAATGTTATGAGGGATGTTCTAGAAAGAGATAACAAGGACTACAACCCAAATACAATGACTCCACTGGGCAAGGCACGCAATTAAACAAAGGGGAAAAAAGCAAACCAACAGCAAGAAAACATGACAAGGATAACTCAATACATATCAGTTATAACCATCAATGTTAATGGTCTCAATTCACCAATCAAAAGAAACAAACTGGAGGAATGGATTAAGAAGCAAGATCCAACAATATGTTGCATGGAAGAAACACATTTTAATTCAAGAAGAAATTCATAGGCTAAAACTCAAAGGATGAAAAATAGTTCTCCATTCAACAGGAAGTCAGAAAAAAGCAGGGGTAGCTAGTCTATTTGCAGACAAAGTGATTTCAACGCAAGCCTGATTAAGAGAGACAAAGAAAGTCACTACATCTTTAAAAAGGAAACAATCCAAGAGGAAGAGATAACAATCATAAATATATACACATTAAATACCAGTGTACCCAAGTATATAAAAACAAATTAACAGACAAAAAAATTCAAATAAGCACTAATATAGTTGTAGTAGGAGACCTCAATTCCCCACTGTCACAAATAGATCAACTAGACAAAAAACAACAGTGAAATATCAACCAAACTTTTGAACAAATGAACATAGTAGATGTCTACAGAGTGTTCCATGCCACAACATTAGAATACACATTCTTCTCAGCTGCACATGGGACGTCCTCCAAAGCAGACAACACACTAGCTCATAGAACATGCTTAAGTTAATGCAAAGGAATTGAAATTATACCATGGATATTATCAGGCCATAGTGCATTGAAATTGGAAGCCAATGGCAAAAGAAACCACAAGAATGTCATAAACAGATGGGAATTAAATAACATCCTCCTGAGCAACAAAAGGGTCACAGATGAAATTAAAGAAGAAATTAGTTTCTACAATTAAATGATAATGCCAATACAACATATCAAAACTTATGGAACACAATGAAAGGAGTCCTACAAGAGAAATTAATAGTGGTGATTTCCCATATCAGGAGAACAGCAAACTCAAATAAACAACCTAATGTTGAACCTCAAGCTTCTAAAAAAAGAAGAGCAAGTCAAGGCCAAGGCTCATTCAAGGGAGGAAATTATAAAGATCAGAGCAGAAAATAATGCAATAGAAACTAAGAAAAAAAGGCAAAGCATCGATGAAATGAAGATTGATTCTTTGAAAAATTAAAGAAATTGATAAACCCTTGCCAGCCTCATCAAAAAAGGAAGGAAATCCATGCAGTTAGGAATGAAAAGGGTGAAACCACAAGAGATCCTGCAGAAATTCAAAGGATCATCAATACTTTGAGAACCTGTATTCTAATAAGATGGAAAACACAGAAGAAACGGACAGATTCTTAGATACATATGAATTACCAAAGCTGAATCAAGAAGATATGAAAATTTTAAATAAACCAATATCAGTCAATAAAATTGAAGATGAAATAAAAACCTACCAACAAAGAAAATCCCAGGCCATGATGGATTCACTGCTGAATTCTACAAGAAATTTAGAGAAGGCCTAATGCCATTACTTCTCAAACTCTTTAATACCCTGGAATTCATTCCTGGAAGCAAGCATTACTCTGATTCCAAAACCAGAGAATGATCCAACCAAAAAAAACCTACAGGCCAATCTCTCTAATGAATGTAGAAACAAATATTCTCAATAAGATACTGTCAAACAGAATGCAGCAAATCTTAAAAAAGATTATATACCATGACCAAGTAGGATTCATTTCAGTGATGCAGAGATGGTTCAATATACACAAATCAATAGAGGTAATACACCATATTAACAGTACCAAGGACAAAAACCATATGATCATCTGAACAGATGCAGAAAAAACATTTGACAGAGTCCATGATAAAAACCCTACAGAAAATTGGAATAGATGGTCTTTATCCCAATTTGATAAAAGCCATCTATGACAAATCAATAACCAATATCATACTAAATAGATAAAAACTGAAAGCTTTCACTCTAAAATCAGGAACAAGACAAGGATTTCCACTGTCAACAGTCTTTATTAATATTTTGTTTTGCTTAAATTCTTTTATTGGTACATTTTAGGTATACAATACATTTACATTTATCTTTGGGTGCTTGTACCTGTACATGATGTATCTTGGTTCTTATTTTTTCCCCTTTACCTGTGCGTCCTTCACTCCTAAACCCTTCCCTATTTACATATTTTGTTTCCATTTTTTTTCTTTTCTCATAATTTTTCCTTTCCATTCTTTCCTTTCCCCTTCCCCTTCCACCACCCCTATTGCTTTGGAACTTTTCCATTTCAAGGTATCATTTATTAGTTATTAATCCTTTTAGTCCTTATTTACACTCTGTTTCTCACACTAGAGAAACTATTCGGTATTTACGCATGTGTGTCTTATTTATTTCACTTAAGAATACTACCTCAATATGCATCCATTTAGCTGTGACTCTAGTTTCTTGTTATTTATGGATGAGTAGTACTCCATTTTATTAAAAAACCACATCTTTATGCAGTTTCCAGTTGATGGGCAATTGGGCTGTTTCCAAGCTTTAGCTATTACAAACTGTGCCTCAATAAACATGGGTACACATATATCACTGTGGTATGATTCTTTTAATTCTTTGGGGAAGATACCCAGCAGAGGAATAGCTGGGTCAAATGGGACCTCTAGCCCTAGTTCTTTGAGGTATCTCCACACTGATTTCCATAGTGTTTGCACCAGTCTGCACTTTAACCTACAAAGGAGAAAGGTTCCTTTCTCTCCAACCACCCCAGCATTTGTTATTGGTTGATTTCTTGATAGCAGCCACTCTTTGTGGGGTGAGGCGGAATCTCAGTGTTGTTTTCATCTGCATCTCTCAAATGACCAGTGATGTCGAACATTTTTTCATATATTTATTTGCTGTTTTTACTTCTTTGTCTGAGAAATGTCTGTTCATTTCAGATGCCCATTTTAGAATTGGGTCTTTGAATTTGGGTGGTCTGATTTTTTTCAGTTCTTTATATATTCTAGATAGCAATCCTTTGTCTAAGGTATAGCTGCTAAAATTTTTTCCCACATTGTAAGTTGTCTCTTAGCTCTGTTGGTGGTTTCTCTTGCAGTGCAGAAGCTTTTTAATGAGATGAGATCCCAGGTGTTGATTCTTTGTGCTAGTTCCCATGTTACTGAGGTTTTGTTCATAAAGTCTATTCCTATGCCACTGTCTTCAAGAGTTCTACCTAACTTATCCTCTAGCAAGTTTAGTGTTTCTGTTTTAATATTTAGATTTTTAGTCTACTTCGATCTTAGTTTAGTGCATGGTGATAGGTATGGGTCTAGTTTCAATCTTTGGCAGCTTGAAATCCAGTTTGTCCAACACCATTTATTAAATAGGCTATCTTTCCTCCAAGGATGGTGGTTGGCTCCTTTGTCAAAGATGAGTTGGCTCAGCATGTCTGAAGTTGTTTCTGTATCTTCTAATCTATTCCACTGATCCTCAGGTCTGTTCCTTTGCCAGTACCATGCTGATTTTCTCACAGTAGCTTTGCAGTATAGTTTCAAGTTGGGGATTGTGATACCCCCAGCCATGTCTCTGTTGCTTAGAATTGCTTTAGCTATTCTAGGTCTCTTCTGGTTCCAAATGAATTTTTGGATTGTTTTCTCTAGTTCTGTGAAGTATATTGTTGGAATTTCAATTGGCATTGCATTGAATCTATATAGTAGTTTTGGAAGTATGGCCATTTTCATTATATTGGTTCTTCCTACCCAGGAGCAAGGGATGCCTTTGCATTTTCTTATATCCTTTTCAATCTCTTTTTTCAGTGCTATAATTTTCAGTATATGTCTTTTGGTTCCTTTGTTAGATTGATTCCTAGATATTTCATTTTTTTGGATGCTATTGTAAAAGGAATTGTTTCACTAATTTCTCTCTCAGTGAGTCTGTTATTTGTGTATAAGAAGGCTATTGTCTTTTGAGTGTTGACCTTTTATCCAGCTACTCTACTGAATCTGTCAATTAAGTCTAGAAGTCTTTTGCCCAAGTATTTTGGGTCTTCTATGTAAAGTATCATATCGTCAGCAAATAACGACAATTTAACTTCTTCCTTTCCTATCTTTATTCCTTTTATTTCTTTCTCTTTTCTAATTGCTGTGGCTAATGTTTCCAGAAAAATATTGAACAGGAGTAGTGATAGTGGGCATCCTTGTCTTGTTCCTGATTTTAGTGTGAAAGTTTTCAGTTTTTGACCATTTAGTATCATGTTGGCTCTTGGTTTTTCATAGATAGCCTTAATCTGGTTGAGATAAAGACCTTCTATTCCAATTTACTGTAGTTTTGTTTTTTTCTTTTGTCACGAATGGGTGTTTTATCATGAATGGGAATGAATGGGTGGAATGTCGTCAAATGCCTTTTCTGCATCTATTGAGATGATCATATGGTTTTAGTCCTTGACTCTGTTAATATAGTGTATGACATTTACTGATTTATATATGTTGAACCATCCTTGCATCCCTGGGATAAATCCTACTTGGTCAGGGTATGTGACCTTCTTGATGACCCTCTGTATTCTGTTTGCCAGTATCTTATTGAGGATTTTTGCATCTATGTTCAGTAGGGAGATTTGCCTGTAGTTCACTTTTTGGATTGGGTCTTTCCCTGGTTTTGGAATCAAATTAACACTTGCTTCCAGGAATGAATTTGGAAGTATTGCTTCCCTTTCTATTTCCTTGATGAGTTTAAAGTGTAATGGCAATAGGTCTTCTTTAAATGTCTTGTAGAATTCGACAGTGAAACCTTCAGGGCCTGGGCTTTTCTTTGTTGGTAAATTTTTTATTGCATTTTCAATTTCCCTCATTGTAATTGGGGTGTTTAGAATTTCTATATCTTTTTCATTTAACTTTGGCAATTCGTATGTATCTAGGAGTCTGTTCATTTCTTCTGTGTTTTCCATTTTGTTAGCGTAGAGGTTCTCCAAGTAGGTATTGATGATCCTCTGGATTTCTGCTCAGTCTGTTGTGACTTCACTTTGTTCATCCTTAATTGCATGGATTGAGCCTTTTCTTTCCTTTTTTGATAAGGTTGGTTAAAGATTTATCAATTGTATTTATTCTTTCAAAAAACCAATTCTTTGATTCATTAATTTTTTGTATCATTCTCTTAGTCTCCATTGCATTAATTTCTGCTCTGATCTTTATATTTTCCTTTTTTGTATGAGCTTGGGTTTGTTATGCTCTTCTTTTTCTAGGAGCTTGAGGTTCTGCATTAGGTTGTTTGAGTTCTCTCTGTTTTCCTAATATGGGCATTCACAGCTGTAAATGTCCCATGTAGAACTGCTTTCATTGTGTTCCATAGATTCCTGTATATTGTACTGGCATTATTATTTACTTGTAGAAACTGTCTAATTTCTTCTTGAATTTCCTCTGTCACCCATTGTTTGTTCCGGAGGGTATTATTCAATTTCCATGTGTTTGTGGGTGTTTTGCAGTTTCTTATGTTACTGATCTCCAATTTTATTGCACTATAGTCTGATAATATACATGAGGTAACTGCAATTCTTTTACATTTACTTAGACATGTCCTATGAGCTAGCATGTGGTCTATTTTGGAGAATGACCCATGGGCAGCTGAAAAGAATGTGTATTCTGATTTTGAGTGGTGGAATACTCTGTAAACATCTATTGAGTCCATTTTTTCAATAGCTTGGTTCAGTTCTAGAATTTCCTTGTTAATGTTTTGTCTAGATGATCTGTCTATTTGTAATAGTGGGGTATTGAGGTCCTCCTCTACAATTGTATTAGTGCTTATTTGGTTTTTCACTTCCATTTATGTTTGTTTTGTATAGTTGGGGGCATTTTTATTTAGTGCATACATATTTAGGATTGTCATCTCTTCCTCTTGGATTGTTCCCTTCACAAGGATGTAGTGACCATCTGTGTCTCTCTTAATTAGTTTTCAAATCTACTGTCTGCAGATAAGATTGTGTCCCCTGCTTTTTTCCAGTTCCTGTAGCATGGAGAACTGTTTTCCATACTTTTACTTTCAGTCTATGAATTTCCTTTTGAGTTAGGTGTGTTTCTTTTATACAGCATGTTGTTGGATTTTCCTTCTTAATCCATTCTGCCAGTCTATTTCTTTTGATTGGTGAATTGAGGCCATTAACATTGATGGTTATAATTGATAGTTATTGACTCATCCTTGTCATAATATTTTACTATTGTTGGCTCTTTTATTTCTTATTTTTCCCTCTTTCCCTTTAGTTTCTTACCTTGCCTGGTGGCTTCCCTCTGTTGGGCCTCCTGGAGTTGTGACCTTCATTGTCTTTTTGTAGGATATTGTTTAGAATTTTTGGAGTGCTGGTTTGGTGTTCATGAAATTTCTCCGGTGTTCTTTGTTGAGGAAGAATCTACTTTCCCCAAATTATCTTTTGAAAGATAATTTTGCAGGATACAACAGTCTAGTTTGGAAGTTATTTTCTTTTAGGGCTTGAAATACTTACTCAAGGCTCTTCTTGAGTTGAACGTTTGTGTTGAGAAGTCTGCTGTGATTCTGATGGGCTTTCCTTTGCATGTGATTTGTTTTTTTTCTTTATCTGCTTGTAGGATTTTGTACTTCTGTTGGGTTTCTGGTATCTTGACTATTATATGTCTAGGTGTAGATATTTTTGATCATGGTTAGCTGGAGTTCTATATGCTTCATTTATCTGTATGTCCAATTCTCTACCTCTGTCAGGGAAGTTTTCAACTATTATTTCTGTGAACAAATTTTTCATGTCAGTTGTACTTTTTCTTGCTTTTCTGTGGACTCCTATCAGTCTTAAGTTGTTTTTCTTTGCATTATCTAGCAGCTGCTGGATTGATTTCTCGTGGTCCCTTACTATTTTGAAGAGATCTCTCTTTTCATGGTAACTAAGTGCAATCCTGTCTTCTATATCTGATATTCTATCTTCATAGTCCCTTAATCTGCTGTGCATACTTTCAATGGAGTTTTTAATCTCCTGGACATCTGTTTGAATCTGTTTCATGGTTTCCATTTCTTTCTCATGCTGGGCATTCATGTCTTCTAGCATGGTTCTGAGCTCATCTGTTTTTTTAATCTCTTTCTGTTCTAGAGCCTCTAATCATGTCTTTCACTCTGCTCACCATCTCTGTAGTTATCTGGGAAATTATTTCTCCTTTGAATTTTTCTAGAGCCTTATTCATCTGTTTTGTTGCTTCCTGTGCTATCTGTTCAGGGTGTCCAGGTGGTTGATTATCAGTTTTCCACCTCATTTCCCCCAGAATTTGCCTTTCTTGGGCTGGAAGTCTGAGTTTGTGCCTTGCTCAAATGCCTTCTCATTTTTGTTTTTGGTACTGTCCTTGGTTTAATTCCTGGGTTGATACTTTGAAATTGTTTATTGTAAGTATCTTTGTTGCTTGTAGTTAGAACCCTTATGGAATGATTGCTTCTCTGAGATGTCTTCCAGATATAGCTGGTTTTTAGGTTTTGACTCTCTAATGACTCTGAGGCTCTCTCATTTTCATTATACCAGGAAGGACAACTGATTAGATCAATGCCAGCATCTTAGCCCAAGTGATACAATCAGCAACACCATAGCATCAAATACATCTTAGAAAATGACAATTTGTGGTAGTTATTAATCTATCACCTTTAAGTGTGAATTAAATCAAAATCGAGGAACAACCCAACATATGTTTATAGTAAATAAACTCTTCAATATAACAACTTTACCCTTCAGGATGGGGAGTTAGGAGGCATTGGGGAGGAAGGGATAGATACGTAGAAGGATAGGGGAAGGTTAGCAGTGAGGTCAGAGGACACAGGCAAGAGATGGAAAAGAGAAGAAAAGAAAATAAAGACGAAATCCAAATTAGAGCCAGAAGAGTAACACAAAGGGAGATGAAGAGCAATGTGGGACAGCAAGAGAGTGAGTCAGAGAGAGAAAGAAAAAAGAAAGATAAAAGAAGAGAAAATTAAAAATTTAAAAGAGTAGAAAAAGAAAAAAGTTAAAAATAAGAGCAAAAAATAATAATTTTGAATCTAACAAATAAAAAATAAAAATGGTATGTCTCTGCTGTCACAATAAACAATGTGGGCAGCAGTGTGTAGGTATAAGTCAACGAGTCTCAGCAAGCCAGTAGCAAACCCATGAGATTCAAGCAGATTTCTGGCTGGAAGGCCCAAGCTGAGTTCCCTGTTCTCTTGCAGGGTTGAACTCTGCAAGGTTCTAGTGCAGGTTCCAGCTGCCCTTCCCCTGAAGATAGTCCAGCTTTTGATGGGAGGTGGTGATCCCTCCAACTTACCAACTACTGTGGTCTGGGGTGCCTTTATTGCAGAGATTCTCTTCACTTTTCCAGTGCACTTCAGTTTTCATCAAGGAGCCTGAGAGAGGCCCTCTATCTGTTGTTCACTTCTGTTCTATCTTCTGGAGCTCAGGACAATGACCTTTATATACCCCTGTGCCTTTGTAGTGTGGAACCAGGTAGTGGCACAGCCAGGAGGCCAGGGGCAGGGGGAGGGGTGGTGGGCTGCAGGTGTCTGCGTGACTAAGCTGGTGCTGTGGTCGTGGCAAGGGGGTCCTCACCATCTGGCTGGTTGCCGGTGGGCATGGCATGGGTTGGAAGGAGCAGGGCTCCAATTGGCCAGGGACCTCTCCACCTGTCTGGCTAAGCTGGTCACTGTGGAACAAATCTTGATAACAGATGGCAACATGGAGGATACTGAATACTGAATGGAAGCAGCTTTATACAGAGGTTGCATCCCACATGTTCCCATGAGTTGTGAACATGAGTAGATCCAGCCACCTCTGAAAAGTCTCCCCTATGGCCACATGAGACTTTAGAGGGACATCTAAACATAAGTTATAACAGACGGGTTTTCATGGAAGACAATTTTTCCATGATCTTGGGATGATTCAACTGCATTGTATTATTCATTGTGCACTTTATTTCTATTACTATTATTACATTAGATGTTCATAAGAAGCATGCACCCTAGATTCCTGGCATGTACAATTCACAGTATAAAATCTAATGCTTCCACTGATCTGACAGGAGGCAGAGCTCAGGCCGTCATGCCAACAATGGGAAGTGGGGTAAGTACAGATGAAGCTTCACAGGCTTGCCTGCAGCTCACTTCCTGCAGTGTGTCCTGATTCCTAATAGGCCACTGACAGCTACCAGTCCTCAAACCAGGGGCTGGGGACTCTCAACAGTGTCTGCACCAAAGGGCAGGAATCTTAAGAACTATCTTGGAACTCTACCTACCACAAAATGCACTCTATGGTCTTAAACAATTTCTCATGTATTTGCTCATTTTAATAAGTTAAATAAAAATATAACAATAAAACTATACATATCACTTGAAGGAAAAGAAAAAATGCCGAGGTCCAGAACTTCCCATTTGTCCCTTGTTCCACCTTTCCATGAAGGCCAGCTGTAGGTTTATAGCAGATCTCATGCACATGCCTGACATCCACTGACCAAAGCTTCACCCAGCATTTTTTCTTGTTATTCATTTGGAAGGACTGAGTTGAACTGATCACTTCATGCATGAAACAGTATGCTAAATCTGAAGCAGGAATGAAACACAGAGAGAGAATAGCAAAGCCCTTTGGGGAAGATCCCTTGGGGTGGGGAGAGGGCTCACCTGTCCCTTCCTCATGCAGTTCCTGGTCCTTTCCCTGCTGAGGCCCAGGGTCATCTCTGGGTTCAGAGCATTTTCCTACATACCTGCTCCATCTCCAGCCTACAGAAATTATTTCCATTCCATGTTAGTTTGGGCTCTTCTAGCATTTTACACTCATGGGAACATGTGGGATGTGTGTGATGCTGGGATTAAAAGTGTGTGATTACTAAATCAATCCACTCTGGCCAAGATTAATGATATGAGTGTTACACCCACCCTAGGGAGGGTAGCCTGCATAAAATATAAGGGGCAGAGAGAGGGCCAATGTGCTCTCACCTGCCTGCTTGCTGTTGACTATTGCAATGCCCCTCTGCTATTCCACCTGCTTTTTCTTTCTTGCCTGCTTTTTTCTACATTCTCTTCCTGCCTGCATTTTTCTTTCTTGATTCTGAGTCAAGAAGTGTATGTTCATCTATTTTTTATTATAAAAAATGTACTATTTGCAGCAAACTGGAAATAATGAAAGAGAAGTAAAAAATTATTATTGTTACCATTTAGATATAAAATATGGTAATATTTAGTTGTATTTTCTCCAATTTTTTCCTCTGTATGTTAATATATCATCAATTTATCATAATACTAATACTCTATTTTCAATATTTGATATTAATAATTTTATCTATAATTTCTTTTTAAAAAGATTATTTTACTGGTTATCTGACATTCTAATAAGCTTATACTATATTTAACTAACTGCCTGTTAGTGAACATTTACATCACTTACTACACTTTTCATTATAATTATATTGCATTGTATATTTTTGTGCATGAAATATTTTCATGCATTTAATATTGCATTTTAAATCTTTTTCTAATTAAATTGTTTATCATGAGGATCATGGCATTCTAGGATTTAACTCAATGATTGTCAACCTTGCCTACTTTAGTCAGTTTATTTTAAATATATACTTCTTGCCCAACCTCAGATTTTCTGGATTTAAATATTCAGGGATGAAATCTAGGAATGGGAATGTGTGTTTCTAGCCAGAGCCACCAGGACAGTTACATGACCAGGTAGGTATGGAAAGTGTTTATCAGCCTTCCTCAAGCTCTTCAAGATTCCTCCAGCTTCCACACAACACCCATTTTCAAGGTCAAGGCCACGAGTTTTGGGTTTTTGCTATCATAGCATCTCAATTCCATGTACCAAATACTAACAGATACACATCTGTCAGTGATGTGTATCAAAGCATACTACAAACTCATTGCTGTCAAAGAGCAACCATTTTGTTATGGTCATGAATTCTGTGAGTCAGGAATTTGGTCAAGACATGTCTAGATGATTCTTTTGTTCCTCCTATCATATACCGATGCACTCATCCAGCTGAAGTGCTGGTCCGGAAGATCCCAACAGCCTTTATTCATAAACCTAGTGACTTATTGAGGATGAAATAGTATTAAATGAAGTGCCTTCATGAGGCTTCTGGAGTGGCACTCTCCATGTGGCTGGGCTTTCAACTTGGGAATTAGCTTCCTACAGATTGAATCTCCTCAGAATGGGGATCTGGAAAATACAGGTTATAAAACACTCAATCATAAAACTGAAAGGACTTTTATGACCTAGACATGGAAGTCACATGGCATCTCTTTCACCTTTCTGCAATTGTCTAAGCAGTTCACAGCCCACCTAGACTAGTGTCAGAGGGGGAGAATAGCCCCAACTCTCCATGGGAAAACTGTCAAAGAAATTAGTGGTATTTAAAAAGAAAACAATTTCCATACTGTAGATCTGAACTATCCAACAAGGTATCTAGTCATATGCAGCTATTTAAATTAAGAAAAGGAAGTAAAATGAAAAATTCAGATCTTTAGGCTTAGTAACCATATTTCAAGAGTCCAGGAGCCATACGTGGCTAGTGGCTACCATATTGGACAGCTTAGCTATGGAATATTTCCATCATTGCAGAAATCTTTTTTGGGTAACTCTGGTGTTGACAGATTGTTCAGTCCATTACAAACAAGTGTGCCTTTCACTCAGATGGTAGATCCTAAGAATAATATCTCATTAAAAGTAACTAGGAAGTCTTGGTTGGGTTAGGTCTGGGGCAGTAGATAAACATGATAAGACTGAAAAATCTTGTTATCACTTAACCTATCATGATATTTGTGTCACAGACAAAGGAACTTGAAGATGTTCTCATTCCCACATAAGAGAATGTTGATCATGAAAATATTAATAATTGACAGTGTATTAATAGCATCAAATATTTTATTGAAAAACAGACATACAAAGAGACATTCTCATGGCTGCCGGAACTTTAGAGAAGCCAGCTAATAACTGCAGAAAGAGTCATACAGTCAGAAATTAGTATCTTTTTGCTACCTTTAAGAAAATAAATGATCATCAAAGGCCAGTAAGAGGATTTGGTGAAATGCTGGTGAGAAAATGTTTAATGGATGAACAAGACTGTAATATTTGAATTTAAGGATCAATCTTAAGAGCACAGAGGGAAAAGATGATATGTGCTTCCTAATGTGATAGAATAAACTACCCAGTAACCTGTGAATTATCTTTGCCAAATCTGAACTTGATTCTAATAAAGCCCAGAAATTTATTCTTTGCTTTTACAAGAATTATGGGGACAGAGAAATGTGTTAAATGACATCAATTAATTGCAGCATGTCAAAAATAGAATGTGGGAAATTCTATGAACAAATGAATTAGCTTCTTCAACAAATCAATTAAAGTAATCAAAAAGAATTTACAGATTAAAAGACAATTAAGAAGCTGTGCATGGTGAAGCAAGCCTGCAATCCCAGCTACTTGGGAGGCCGAGACAAGAGGATCTTAAGTTTGAGCCCAGCCTGGGGGGCAGCTTAGTGACTCAATGAGACCCTGTGTCCCTGTCTTAAAAAAAAAAGACAATTAAGAAGTATGTTACATAGTCAAACTAAAAGATGAGTAAATTGTTTAGATCTAGATTCAAATGCGCCAACTATAAAAGACATTTTTCTGAGATAATTGGATGCATTTGAGCACTGACTATATTTGTAAAAATATATATAAATATATGTAAAAAATATATTTTTACGTATATATAAATATATGTAAAAGTTGTTATTTTTATGTGGGTGAAGAATGCATATATTTTTGCTGTCTTAATAAAGGAATTTATAATCTTCAATGATATACTGAAGTACTCCTGGATGATAGAATAATTTCTGGAATTTAAAAAAATGTATAAAATGGTAAAACATTTAGTCATTGTAAGGATAATGGAGAATTGGAGGTTGTTCATGTTTTCTTAACATGTTGAAAATGAATGATAAATTGATTATTGGTTCCTGATTGCATTTTTCTTTTTGCTTGTGGGTCAAAATTTCAATTATAGAATACTGAATACATGATTTTATCTCAATTGTTTAAATGTCAAGATTTTTTTTCTTTTTATCACAATTTTTGGTGTGTTTTTCAGATCAATATATTTTGAAACAATTCTGTTAACTTTGTATATTCTGGTAATGTCTTAATACTGCTTTTTATTTACATTGCAGTTATTTATTTTAAGGCAAAGCTTATAATTTGAAATGACTCTAGGGAGGAAAAAAATTACACGAGTAAAACAAATTTTGTGTGTATTCCGCCCCGACCCAAACAAACAAGACGCTTTGAAAGTGCTGCCAACTTCTGACGTGTGTTATCAAATTGTTACTTTGTTTTTAAAGGGAAGAGTCTGATACAAATTAATAAAACTTCTTACAAAACAACAAAGTCTACATTTGGTATTTTCTGTGCACTGACCACTGCACTTTGCATATTAACTCTGTAGAACTGCGAGAATCACCCGAGTCAGGAGGGGCCATAGGATGCAGGAAAACGGGGCTGAGAGGGGTGCGTCCCCCGCCCCGCGCAGGTGGACCAGGGCTGAGCAGCGTGTGGTCCTCTCCTCTGCTGATCCAGCCAGACCTTCAGCTCACAAGGCTCTGCAGGGAAAGTCTTTTCTCTCCGTTGCTTTCTTCTGCTTTCCCTGTCCTCTTTGCTCTGCTTTGCTACTCCCTACTCTCTGGGTTTTTGTTGTGGTAAGTGGATGAAAGAACAATAAGGCGCCCCAGTGAAAATGCCAAGTTACAGTACAAGCTGCTGTTCCTAACTAGCCTCAGGCAAAACTCTGTTACAACAGAGGGACTTAATTGGAGAATTGGATTTCCATTGAAAACCTACAACTGGATCTCCAGCGCAGGGCAAACCTTTCCTCAAGAGCCTTGCAAAGAGAGTGTCACTACCCTTGTGAGAGTTGCGATTCAGATTCCTGCTTCAAGGAGCAAGAGACTCCATAGCGATGGCACAGAATGCTGTCTGATTGCCTGATGGACTCTGCAAAGGGAGGATGGAGGATGAATCGCCAGCGGGCCCGGACCTCTAAAGGCAGGGAGGGAAAATGGTGACTTACATCCTTCAAAGAAGCTGGGTAGAGCCTCTAGCAGAGACCATCCTAGGGCTTGTATAACACCAGCAAAGGCCATGCACTGACCAGGAAATGGAGGTAAGAAGAGGGCATCTTTGGCACAGGGCTCAGAGAGATGAGAAACTTCTCTCATATTCCCCAGGAAGAACCGAGAACTGCTGTAACCCACTCTCCATGGCTCAGGGTGTCCAAAATTTTTTGGTGTACTTTTAAGCTTTAAGAACTTCAGAAGTGTAAATGCCAAGAAATTACAAAAAAAAAAATTTGAATGTTGAATTATTTACATTTCTTATATACATATTGAGATTTGTATTTAAAAACCATAAATTGTTAATTTTATTTTTTCAGGGTTCTATTGTTCATGGTGACAAACATTGACTGATACAAAACATTAAGATTAAAATTTTATTTTCACTTTGACAAACTATATAAACATGTAAGAAATTTAAATAATTTAGCTTTCAAAGGCTATTGATTTTTGGTAGGTTAGCAGCAGGTATTTGTCAGGTAAAAAGCTGAAAACCAAGACCAGGCCAGGCCACAACAAGCCTTTATTGTAGGGACAATCTGCCAGGCTGTCTCTGAACAAAGGAGAGACAAAAGCAATATGGCCAGGTTGGCAAGTGTCTTTTATAGGAGTGGGGGTGGGGCTTGTAGGAGCTGAGGTGGGGTTGAGTGAAGTAGTGGCTAGGGACTGGAGGAGCCTGTGACGTCACTAGTTGCTAGGAGGAGAGCAAGTATTAGGTTACTCTTGGTGGGAGTAGGGGCATGTTGGAAAGAAGGTAGCTATTATATACAGCAGCCACCCTAAATTGGAGGGAAATCTATCAGTATTGATATTAGAGAGATGTCTGTAGAGTATTCATACAGTACATGCAAAATAGTATATACATACATTCACTCAATGTGTATATTTTCAATATTTGTTGACTATTTATTAACTCTGTGCCAGACATTGTTTTAGATAGCGGGAAAAAACAAAACAGTCTTTTTTTTCCTAAAATATATACATTCTCCCAACAGTTTTTCTCAGAATTTGTGTTCAATCATTTTCAATAAATACTTTAGAAATCTTCATAAAGTTCAAAAATAAGAAACTCTAGTTTTGTTTTCTTGGATAGGATTTAAAAACTATATTATCTTAGAAAGAGGATCAATGAAGGTCACGGGCTATAGAATCTGATATATACACACACTCCTTGGGTACATTCATGATCATAAACTTCTAGGTGGCTGCCCAGCAGTCCTACTACATTTTCTGGTCATCTTACTCTACACTTAAGATCTCCCTCTTCTTAAAGGACTAACCCTTCTTCTTTAGCTGGTACATTGAGAAAAACAGGCAAGCCAACAACACTATCAGATGAGAAAGTCTATATCTTCTCTTATAAAATCTTCTAGCCAACTTGTATTTTGTACCCATACACCCTGCCTCCTCTCCATTTCTGGCTTCTAACTAAAGTCAACTTCCCTGCCTGCACACTGGAATCCAAACTTCTTTGGGGATACTGAAAACTTTTGTTTAAAAAAGTTTTTTCCTTTTTTCTGTACCATCTTTTTTCTGTTTCTACTGGATCTTTCCCATCAGCATACAAACACACTGTAATTTCCTCCATAAGAAACAAAACAAAATAACAAAACAGAAAACTTTGCATTCCTCTCTATTGCTCCATTTATTGGCTCCCATTTACAGTAATCTGAGAATTGTTTTTACTAGATGTCTCTCATTCTCTCTTGAGCAATTGCCAAACTGGCTTTTGTACATGACCACTCTATTGAAAAAACACAAAGGCCTAACTCACTTGACTACCAGGTAGTATATACAATGGCCAATTGTCAGTCCCATATTTGATTTCTTAACAGTATTTGATCCACTCAACCACACCCTCCTTGGGGAAGTCTCTGCTTCAGTTCGGATCATTGTTCTTTTTCACCTAGCACCCTAGACCCATAGTTCTAAATCTCATTTCTTAGTAGATGATCAGATTCGTATTTCAAGCCCCACTGTCTCTATTCAGCTTTATGCTCGTGTATCCATTTTATCATCGTAGATGTCCAGGGGGGATTGCAAAGCTAATATATTTCAAAAGAACTTATTCTCCCTTCACTGTAAATGGCAGGACTATTTACCAGGCCAAATATCTTTTAGATTCACTTTTTACCATCTTCAGTACTCCTATCCTGGTCCTTCTTAGACCTTGTTCATTCCTGTAAACTTTGGGACTAGCATTATAACCTCATTTCTCTGATTCCAACTTGTCACTCCTAGAACTTCTCTATATAGCAATCAGAATGACACTTCTACAACAGTAAGTTTCATCTTGCTGTTCCCCTGCTCCTGTAATCAGTTTGATTTTTACAATTGCTGGAATACATTTTCTTTTTATCATATGCTGCACTACCCTTTCTGATGGAGTCCTTGTTTCCTCTACAGCCTCATTTCTTACCACTCCCTGTCACTTCGCTATAGCCTGCTGATCTTCAGCATCACCCCAAGAAGGCCTCTTCTTCAGGTGCTGGACCAGGATGGCTCATCTTTCTGTAGCTTCCTGGCTGCTTTCTGAGTCTCATTCATGTCTCTCCTGTGATGTTGTGTTTTTCAGAGAGGCTTTCCCTCACCATGTGGGTAAAACACCATCATCCTCTCTACTCAGCACTGGCCCAGATTTGTATTTTTGTAGAACCCTGTAGCATTATACTGATTTAAAAATCACTGACGACTTCCTGCTTTTAGAATATAAGCCCCATGAGGGTGGGGATGTAATTTTGTCAGCTCTGCCTCTGGTGCCTTAAACAGTACCTCAACATAGGAAGTGCTCTTTAAATATTTATTGGATGCTAAAGTAATCTATAATAGAATCAGCCAAAGTGTACTTATCAGCAGTGCTTTTGTCTCTCTTTCCTTTTCCCTGATTCTCCACTTTGCTAGAGAAGGGAGTTCCTGACCAATTCTCATATTAAATCTCTTATTACTCTCTACATATCTACCTACCTGTGTGTGTATGCATCCATCCATCCATCCATCCATCCATCCATCCATCCATCCATCCATTTGGTTCTGTTTCTCTGGAGCACATCAAATACTAAAACAAAGTTTGTTGAACCAATAGGGAATGTTTCATGGTTCTCATGTAGCTCTCTGTCTCTGTCTCTCTCTCTCTCTCTGTCTCTGTCTCTCTAGTGTGTGTGTGTGTGTGTGTGTGTTTGTGTGTGTTGTAAAGAAAGGAGATAGCAGTGGCTGAACACAGAATGGGTGAATGACGGGTAAAACTCTGCTTTTAATGACAGAAAAGGACCTATAACCTGAGGAATGTGCCAGAGTCATGCATTGTGTTTTAAAATTTTTTTAAAATTAAGTTTGTTTGTGTGAGAAACTGAAAGTGTAAAAAAGGACCAAAGTACATTCTGCTTTTTAAGGGTGCTTCCTTGAAGCTCAGCTCAACCTCGTGGCTTTCCTTTTTGTAGATGGCACTAGGGAGCCCAGCTGTGGTCAAGTTGTGGTCAAAAGGAGTCAACTGCATCAATTAATAGATTATTACACCTATCTCCTATAGTCCATAAAAAGATATTGTCTTGGGACAAAGGATTATCCACTGGATTGATGGGCTAGTGCTACACCTTCTTCCCCTCCATCCCCGATAAATAAACCTCAGCTTTAGAGCCTGAATGTTTCAGCCTTTTGGATGTAGGGTGTTAGGAAGAGCAGAGATTAACTCTCTTGTTCTGCCCTCATTTGCTGAGTTAATCTATAGTACACTAAGAATTGTTCCTGGAATGCATAGGTCCTACTTAATGATTAGAGGTCTAGAATTCTGTCCCAAAAAGGCAGATTTCAGAGTTCCTCCACTTCTGTTCTCCTTGTTCTGTTTCAGCAAAATGTCCATTTTCTTTTTGCTTGTCCTCTAAAGTTGAATTTAATGATTGCAGTGGTGTAGAATGCAGGGACTGGCCAGTACTATCCAGGCCACTAAAGAAGAGTTTTTATAGTTTCTGGGAACTATTTGGGTTTCTCTTCAGGCAACTCTGGAGAGCAAATCAGGATTAAAAAAGAAATGTTCATTATCTGTGAAAGAAATTCTGTACTTTAAAAAATTTATGAAAATAATGGACTTGGCTGACAGAATTAATCATAAGGGAATTTAGTGAAGTGTGCTTGAATTTTAGTTCAATTAAAAAGTAACCACTGTCCAACTGAGGGTTGAGCAAATCTGCTCCCTGCATTCTTTTGTCAATTGATATGCTAACTTTTTAATGGGCTCATTTTTGTCTAGCAGAGAAGCACAGAAATCTATTCTGTTTTACTTGTCTCCAGCAGCTTGCATTAAGTAGAGCCCAGTGGTATGGTTTTGAAAGTGGGGAGGGAGGGGAGGAAGCGAACATTAATAAACACGAAGGTCAAGAAACCCAGAGTACAGAGGGTTTTGTTATTCTTTCAACATTTGCCACCAGATGCTTGTCTCAAAGAAGTCTGGCTTTGAGAAATGGTTTTTAAGACTTGCTTAGATGTGACAGCTGTAAAAATCCCTTGTGAAACCTGCAAAGGCAATCTCAGCCCAGCTGCTCATGTTTAGGGCTATCCAGAAGAAAATGCTGTTAGCGGCAGATTCATTTCTCCCCTTCCAGCTACTCTGAGAAACATTCAGTGCCAAATATGAAAATGGGTTTCTTGTATTTTTTCCTTCTGTCTTTGCTTAACAATAGTCCTGCATTCTTGACCACTAGTGGTCTGCAAAAGTAATAATGAGCTTTGTGACAAGGAAGGGCATTCACCGTGAGCAAGCAGCAAGCACATAAATGACCTTCCTTTGAGGAGGGTGATTGCCTGTGACTACCTTGCCAGAGAGACACCGCTGGAAGATCTAAAGAGGAAAATATACCAAAATAACTAATTACTTTAAAATTCACACAAGAATTTGGACATCTCACACATGTTGAGGAGCCCTTGGAGAATTTTCTTGACATCACTGACTGATGTTAAGGAGTAGTACAGAGTTACTTTCAATAAAATTAAGTTTAAAAAAATATTTTTATTATTAAATGACAAAATTATACATACAAATGGGATATTATGTAATATTTAGATACATGAAAACATTGTGAAATTTTAAAATCAGGGTGCCCATATCTATCTCTTTAAACCATTATCACTTCTTTATGATGAAAACATGCACAATCCTTTCTTTTAACTTTTCAAAAAAGTGTATAGAATATTATCTTCATCTATAGTTACCCTGCTATGCTACAGCTGATCAGAACTTATCTCTCCCATCTAACTATAACAGTACCATTTATCAGGCATCCCTCCCTCCTTAATCTCCCCAGTCTCTGGTTACCACTATTCTATTCTCCACAGCTATGAGATCAACTTTTTAAAATTTCACATATGAGTAAGATTGTGTGGCACTCGCCTTGCTGTGCTTCGCTTATTTCACTTAATGTGATGACCTCCAGTTCCATTCATATTGTTGCAAGGGACAGGATTTTTCCTTTTTTCTGGCTGAAGAGTACTGTATTATTTTGTGCATAGGTACCACATTTTCTTTATCCAGTTATCAAATGATGGACATTTAAGTTCTTTCCATTTCATGGTGATTGTGAATTTGGTAGTAATAAACATGCATATGTCTCTTTGACAAAATGATTTCTTTTCTTTTCGATATATACTCAGTAGTGAGATTGCTGGATCACCTGGTAGTTCTATTTTTAAGATTTTGCAGAACCTCCATACTGTTTTACACAATGGCTGTACTTAGATTACCACCCATAGTGTACAAGTCTTCCCTTCACAGCTTTGCCTGTACTTGTTCTTTTGTATTTTTGATCATAGTCATTCTTACTGAAATAAGGTGACAGCCCACTGTGGTTTTGATTTTCTCTGAAGATTAGTGATGTTGGGAGTTTTTTCATGTCTGTTGTCCATTTGTATGTCTTCTTTTGACATATGTCTATTTAGAATTATTGTGCATTTTTAATTAGACTATTTTGTTTTTGCAATTGAGGTTTTGGAGCTCCTTATATATTCTAGGCATTAATCCTTTGTCAGTTGTATAATTTGAAAATATTTTCTCCCACTCTATAGGTTGTCTCATTGCTCTTTTGAATGTTTCCTTTGCTGTGCAGAAGTTTTTAAAGGACCATTTGTACATTTTTGCTTTCATTTCCTGTGCTTTTGTGGCCTTTTCCAAAACAGTCTTTTCCCATTTCAGTTTTCTGAAGCATTTCTCCTCTTCTTTCTACTAGTTGTTTGATAGTTTCAGGTCTTAGTATCTTACCCATTTTGAGCTGATTTTTGCAATTGGTGAGATAGGAGTCATTCTCTTGCATGAGAATATCCAATTTTCCCAATACTGTGTATTGAAAAGACAATCATTTTCCAATGTGTGCTCTTAGTACCTCTGCCAAGGATCACTTGGCTATAAATGTACAAATTTGCTTCTAGGCTGTCTATTCTGTCCCACTGGCGTGTTATGCCAATACCGTGCTGTTTCAATTGCTATGCTTTTGTAACGTAAAAAAATTTGTTATACTTGACTTATTGAAAGATCTATATCTCCTACTGGATTGTCAGCACACTGAAGTTTTGAATCATGGCTTGTTGTTTTCTGTATCCTTCATAAATTCCAGCATCATGTTATGCACCTTGGTTCTTCAATTAATTTTTTTGGTGAGTGACATATTGGGTTATAGCACTTGGTATCACTAAAAGGAAAACCATATTGGGATTTGGAACTGAAGATGAGGACAAAGAGAAGTGGTTATTATTTTCCAACTCCATACAACATAAAACTTCTCTGTTTGTAAAGGCTTCTGTGATTAGATTAGCCCCTCTACGTCTCCCCTCTGTGGTCTGCCATGCCATGACACGACAGACTCACAGGAGAGAGATCTCATCACATTTACAAACTCATAATTTTGATCTCTTAGAAGAACAAGGAAGACCTCTGAAGTAGGTCTAAAATGGCTTGGGAGAGCCAGGAAAGGAGATAGCTCAGAGGTTTTATAGTGGTAAGGGGTGAGTCCAATGTAGAGGTTCCTGAGGAGGTTGAGGGACTTGTATGAATTTAGTCTCCCTCTGGCCAACTGGGCTATCTTATCAGCTTGTCTAAATATCTTAGTCTATTTGTGCTGCTGTAACAAAATTCTGTATACTGCATGGCTGATAAACAATACAAGTACATTTGTCACAGTTCTGGAGGCTGGATATCTGAGAACAGGGTGGTCTGTTTGTTGGAGACTCTCTTCCAGGGCAGAAAGCCATCTTCTAGTTGTATTGTCATGTTGTAGAAAGAGAGCTACAAGCTCTTGGGCTTCTTTTTATGTGGGCACTAATCCATTTATGAGTTCTCCACCCACCTCAAATACCTGTCACTGAGGCTTACTAGGAAAACACTTGGGAGGAAAAAACTATTGCACTAGGTGTGAGCAGGAGAAGGTGAAGGACAGGTGAAATTTAAAAGCTGTCATCAGTCAAATATCATTACAATGGTGTCAGAACCCTTATAACATAACTGGTCATTGTGACTTGTTTTATGGTACTGGGAGTTGAACCACTCAGGTCCATCTCTAGCCATTTTTTATTTTGAGATTGGATCTTGCTAGGTTATTGACTTGTGTAGGCTGGCTCATGCTTGTAAGTCTCATGCCTCAGATAAGTGGTTATTTTATAAGCAACTGAGTAGACATTTTTGTCATACTTTTAAAAGAAAAAATTCAATTAAATTTCTTTTTAAACAACTCTTCTTTCATTTTTGGGGGGCATATTCTTAAGTTAAAATTAGCTATTACTCCAGTTTATCAGTCCTTTGATAAATGTGTTCTATTGGAAAGTGAAGAAATACTTTGCTTTCCTTTCTTCCCCCTTAGAAGATGGTATGAGATAAGAGGTCTGCCAAGTTACTGTCTATAGTCATAACATGGTTACTGCCTCCAAAAAATGAAATGATCAGAGCACGAATTTTATAAGTGACTCACTGTGGGGACACTCAATTTCTGCTCTTATTGAGGACATTGAGGGGTAGGATTCCTAGCATAGCTAACAGAAACATTCCTAGTAGCAACTATGTATGGCTTCTTGATGCTCTTATTAAATTAATTTTTGGGATGAAATGGCAAGTTCTTGAACTCATTTCTTCTCAGATAAAGAAGGGGTTATCACATGGAAGATGGCTAAGAACTTCCCCCAACCTGCAGCTTAAGACGTCCAAGAGAGGTCTTGGCACAAAATATGAAAAACAGAGTCAAAATGAGACATGGACTTGATACCTAGAGTGATGGATAAAGCCTTCAAGAATGTAGTGAAATAATGAGGAACTCGGTGGATCCATGGAATGGTTTTGACTTCCAATAGTGTTAGAGGATATTAATATAAAAATTTTCCCTTGTAAGATGTGATCTCCTTTCATTAAAATATTTCTTTGGGTATACACAGAGGAAAGATAGGTAAATCATAATGGTGGCCTGATTGAAGTTCCTTTTGTCTTGGAATTGGTATTCTGCATGCTCACCTAATTGAATTAAGTGTGAGCAATGGTGATTTTTAGCTGTAAGAAAGACTGAGTGTGCATGAGTGTATATACTTGTGTGTGTGTGCATATATGGGTATATTGCTTGATAGGTTCACTTAGACCTGGATCCAAAGGTAGTCAACTGTAGACTGAGTTCAAATGCCAGAGCTAGAGAGTAGTGATCCTTTAAATGTAGTACATGAATCCCTAGGGATCTCTGAATCCATTTCAAGGGATCTGTGTGTTCAAAGCTTTTTTCATAATAGCATCAGATGTTACTTTCCTTCTCCTGTGTTGACACTGACAACTCGAAAGTAGTGGTGGGCAAATTTTTGCTCCTTAACAGGAATCTAAGCAGGGACACCAAACTGTTCTAGTGCTAGGAGTTATTTTTTCATGGCCATGCTCTTGCAGTTTTTTAAAAATGCTAGTGTTACTTAATGTCCTTGATAATACAGTAAAAATTGATTTTATCAAATATCAACCTTGAGTACATGAATGACTTTTTAGCATCAGATACAAATATAAGAGAATTACTGACATTATTTGGTTCCCATAATTGTGGGAAATCAAATCCTTATAATCAATCCCGTATTCTATATATAATTTCTAGTTATTCAGTGTCTCTACTAAAACCTTTAGTGATATAGTTCTAGGGGGAGGCTCTATAGATAACCTTCAAATATTTGCATGGGTATTAAGTGATCAAAGAATGTGTTTTATTACGCGTTGCCTCAAAGATTAGAATGAAGTCCTCATAGTAAAAGTGAGAGGAATGATGGTATTTGGATTCTGGAGAGAATTTTGGTTTAGTTTACAACCCTATTTACTTGAGCTTTAGTTTCTCACCTATAAAATGAGGATAATAATTGTAATCATTTCATATGGTTGTTATGGGATAAAATGGGTTAATACTGGTAAAATACTTTAAATAGTGGCTTTCATGTAGTAAGTACTATTTAAGCTTCTTTTACACTCTCCCCCCCAAAATCAGCAAGATTTTGTTTCTTTGAGAGTTTTTAAATCCTCACAGCTGTCGCAAAAAGTTGTGGAATGTATTGCAAAGAACAGAACCTCTCTTGACTGTGGCCAGCAAGACAGCAGAGGAAAAATACAGATTTATAGTCCAAAGACTTAATACATGTCTTGCCTCAGCCATTTGTTAGCTGTGTCATGATGGTAAGTCATTTAATCTCTCAAAATCTCCATGTCATCATCTAAAATATAATTTAGGTGAGACAATATGATTGAAGGTGCTTTGTTATCTGCAAAGTGCCCTGTAAATGTCAGTCCTTGTTGTTTCCTTGAAAGCTTTGAAGCAGAATCTGGTTGAGCTTGTCTCTGTCAGTGACACCAGAGAAAGGATTTTTGTGTCACACAGAAGTTAGGACTAGATAATCCCTATGACTTTTTTTCTAGCTCTGAGAGTGCATGAACTCTTTCTCAAGTAACCTGGCTGTCAAGGCTTGTGATCATATTAGGGGAGTTAATAAGGGAAGGATTTTTTTGGCAGAGTGAACGAGATGGAGCTGTACTAAATATGGAAATTAAATGAAGCAATTGGTGAGGAAGGTTAGCTTTTTCTACACATAATTGTCATGTTCCTAGTAGTGGTTGCTATTCTTTTATTGCACAAGTCCTTCTTCATTTGAATTACAACGAGTTCCACTCAAAGGTATCTAATTCCATCTTCCACGCTAAAGTTTAGGATCATTTGACTTTCTCATTTTCCTTCTTAGAGCTTCAGATTGTTATGGTTAAAAATAAAGTATTTATCTCCAGTTTAGAAATCTAATAAAACTTTGACAGGAGTGTGAAATGCTATAAAGCATCTCTTCAACAGATCCATCTCAATAACACTTTCTGACAATCAAAAAACCGTCAGGCCCACCCCTTAATGACTTCTGAAGTTTTAAAGGATTTGTACTAAGGATGTGAGAATGACTGGAAATGGATTTTAAAGTAGTGCTAACTTGTTTGTTTTAAAATCCACTCTCTGATTTGGCTTCTGAAGAGGGTTTGAAAATATGCCTCCATTAAAATGTAGACTGATGAGGTGATTATGATAATTGGAGTGCTACTTGCCTCTGGTTTGGAATTACTAGGGAACTGCTCCAACGTAAAATTTCTGTAAAGGGAAAAACATTTTGGAGAAGCCTAGAATCAAGCTTTAAAGGAAAGAGGATAGATAGCTAAGAGCTGGGTGATTTACAATGATGGGGAGGCCCTTGCTATCCAGACAGAACCAAATAATATTGGACAAGTGCTCAATAAAGATGCAATGCTTCTTAAAGCTGGAGCACATTATTAGAATTAACTGGGGGGATTTGTAATGACTGTGATTCTCAGGCCTCAAAGATTCTGATTCAATATGGAATGGACTAGGACTTTATATAAATATAAATTTCTATGTGCCTTTGATAATTAGCAATATTTGGAAATCACTGGAATGATGTACTTCTCAGCTTAAGTATATACAGAAATGAATGGGATTTTTAGAGTGAGTATTAAGGACTTAGCTGTTGTGGGTAATCTCAATGCTCTTGAATCTTGATTGTTAGAATTGAGGGTTTAAGGAAAGCAAGAACTACCTGTCAGCTCTGATGGGCAATTATAAACAGCAGGGAATTCAGAGAATGGGTCAGTTCCTGTGCTTAGTTGCATGGTTTTGAGGCTCTGTGATTATAGAGAATGAAGCTCTGCTCATATTTGACAGACAGAACTAAATATAACTTAAACATTTTCCCAATTTTCTGAGGTCTGAGAACACTGTCTAGAAAGGGACATAGGCCCAGATTTTTGACCCAAGGTTGTCTTGTGGACCATCACCTAATCTTTTCATGATTCATACCTATATTGCATCTATTAAGGCTTGGCCTTTGGACTTTGGTATGAAACAAAAAATAACAGATTTTGATATCTACTCAAATGAATGAATGAAATATAACTTGTATTTAAATTCAATATACGATAAGTTAAATCTGGTTTATCAAATCTCTGATCCTAACATCATAAATATAGTTTTTGTAAATACAACTTTTGTAAGTCATTAAAATTTTATGTGTGTTCAGAGAATTTACTTTTATCTGGTACTATATCCTTCCCAAAAGGAAGCAGCTTTATGAATGGAAATATTTCCTAATACATCTGTAGGGCAAGAAATGTATTTCTTTTAAAGTTACATGATATAAACTTATATTTTAGAGACTTAAATACATCTTTTCAGGTAACAGCATAGAATAGTCAAAGAAGCTGTAGTTGATAATGGGTCAGATCATTTTAAAGAATGAAGAATATAATGCAATACAATGAAGAGAAAATTCTTACTATTGTGCTTCTAAAGTTATTTGATCCTGAGTTTGAATCATGAGTTCTCTAGTTTGCTGGGGTAGAAGCTGTGCTACTTTTTTCTCTTGTTGCTGAGACAACATACCCAACAGCCAAAGTTAAAAGGAGACAGGTTTTATTTGGCTTACAGTTCATAGAGGTTTCAGTCCATAATGGGCTGGCTTCGAGGCAGGGTGGCAGAGCGGCAACAGTTCATGGCTGCGGAAGCAGCAAAAGCAAGAGAGTTTAATAGTGTCTTTCTGCCCCTTTGATCCCATCCAGACTACTGGGATTAGGGTGGTGCTAAACCAATCACTCACATGTGGTAGTTTAGTAATCACACACCCTTAGTCCCAGCATCACACATTCCCGACTCAGCCACCTCTAGAAAAGAAAGCCCCACCTCATCCACCTGAGGCTTTAGGGGGACATCTAGACATAAGCCATAACAAAGCTGTTAGTGCTTATCAATACCTACCTTCTCCTTTTCCACTTGTCCTTACAAATGGAGTCTATTTTTCATTCTGACCTGCAATTATATGTTGTCATGTGACTGAGTTCTGGCCAAGAAGATCTGAGTAGAAATGCTGTACTAACTCTGTCCTGGCCCTTCACAACTTGTCATGCACAATGCTTATTCTTTTCCTCTGTCTGCAGGCAAGAAGCAGGGAGTTAGGAAGAGGTCTCCAAGGCTTTTTTTTGTGATGTAGCTCTGTCATTTCCTAGAGCCTCAGACATTAAATTAGAGATAAACCTCTACTGTGAAAGCCACTGAAAATTGTTAATGTTTGTTACAGTGGTCAGCTTAGCCTGGCTTAAGTAGTTTCCAAAGATGGAGTTGGGTCCTAGGAGAGTGATTTAACACATGCATGAGCTTTGAAAACAAAAAGAATTTACTGAAATAAGGACTAATGCAAACTCTGACATGCAGGGAGGTGACTTTGGATTAGTTGCTTAACTTCTTCAGGGCTCAGTTTTTTCTTCTTAAAAATGATACTCACCTCAGTAGTACTCACCTCAAAGGATTGTTGTGAGAATTGCCTGAAATTGACTCATAGAACAGATAATAACTTAATAAAGTTAGCTCTTATTATTATAATTGACCATGGATACATTCTAATTTATTCAAGCATAATTGCTAAGTGCTTAGTATGTCAGGGCAAGGAGTTAGGGAAGGATATAATGATTAGCAGGACCCATTTTTGTCTTCAAAGAGCCCCTAGTCTAGGAAGATGATTGGAGGGAATACCAGTAATTACAGTATGTAAATGACTTTGAATCTGGCAACTTCTAAATCTGATAACTATAATATATTCAATATTCCTATGCTAAAGCATGCATCAGTAGGTGGAGGTATAAAAAGGATTTTAGGATTTTCTTGGGCTATGTATTTTTAAATTAAATTTTCTTGTAATATATAATTTTATTGTTTGTTTGTTTGTTTTTTGGTATCATGGATGGAACTTGGGTCCTTACGCTTGGGAGGCAGGCGGCAGAACCACTGAGCTAAATCCCCTGGAATATATAATTTTAAATTAATTATTTTAAGTTTTAATTTTTTTTTTGGAAACCAGCTGCTGAATTTACAAACCAATCTTCTTTGTTAGAAGTTAACTGGCTCTTGTATCAATGAATGCTAAAAGTAGAGGTTTGATCATGTAAGGGCAATATTTGAAGTCTTGCAAACATCTTCAGTTGATTAATTTACTCTTAACAGTGAATAAGAGCTGTGCCGTAGTATATCCTCAAGGCTTATCCTTCAGTGGTAATTTTACTCAGTCAATTACTTCTTTTTCTCTTCATCAATTTCATCTTTACCAAGTCATCACAATATGCAGGAGAAATTGCAGGTAGGTGATAAAGCACAAGGTTTGGGAGTCCATCCACACCTCTTGGGCCTGTGGGAATTTTACCACAATAAGTGTATGGTGCACTGAAACACTAATTAGACTTTCACTTAAAAAATTTTGAGCTGACATGAGCTTTGAAATAAAGAGATATCCCAAGGATAATCCATATTCAAGAGCTTAGTAAACAGGTTTTTTTTTTTCCAATTTGTAAACAAATTTTTTTTTCAAGTTATTAGTTGACAGACACTGTGCTAGGAGCTTTGGGCTCAAAGATAAATAAACAAGATGCAAAGTCTTATGGAAAATTCATCTATAAAAACATTTGCAGTTTTCTAAATTCCGTAATTGTCATTGATACCCTGAGTCTTGTCAGTGTGATCCTGCATCAGGTGAGATGTTGTCAGGTCTGATGGCTCAGTTTCTTCAAGAAAGACTGAGAGGTAGCGAAGAGGGTTGCAGCCTTTGCAGGCAGTGGAGATAGGGTGTGATGATACAGGGACTTTAAAAATTGTTACAACATTCGGTGTGCTGGGATTTCTTAAAAGAGATAAGGAATGTTTGCCTCAAGAAACAGGAAGATTTTTTAGACATAAACCATCTACCAGAACAGGGAGGCTGGATAAAACTGTGGCCTCACTCAGAAATGAAAACCTTCACACATATTTCCTAAACCTCATATGATTATTTCCTCAATACAGCCTCCTCTCATTACTATATAATCTCCTAATGAAAAGAGCAGGAGGAAAAATTTTTTACGTTTTCTTGTCCAGAGGTCTTGTCTTCTTTGCTAGTTTACAATTTATTCGAACTATTTTTTTTTTTGTACTGGGGATCGAACTCAGGACCTTGTACTTGCGAGGCAGGCACGATGCCACTGAGCTAAATCCCCGGCCCTAGTTTACAATTTATAATGGTTCATCAAAGTGTTCTGAATATCCCATTACCTAAAATTAACATTTCCATTAATTGGATTTGTTACTATTAGAAGGATGGGGAAATATTCTAAAACCATTGGTTGGATTCAAGGACATAAAAGAGAGATATTATGTAAATTTTTGGTTATTATGATTTTCTGCCTAGAGAGGCTAAAGTCAAATAATGAGAAATGAATAAGAATCAAAATTTTTCTGTATGTTTTAATATTAAAAAACTGTACAGCAAAGGAAACAACCAACAGAGTAAAGATATAAACTATGGAATGGGGAAATTTTTTGCCAGGTACTCATCAGACAAAGGACTAATATCTAAAATATATAAAAAAATGAAAAAATTTGGACTGTCCCCCAAATAAAAAAGCCAATAAAAATGAGAAATTGAAATAACAGACACTTCTCAAAAGAAGTAGAAATAGTAAAAAAATACATGAAAAAATGTTTAACAGCTTTGGCAGTTAGAGAAATTCAAATCAAAACAATACTAAGTTTCAACCTTACTCTAGAAAGAATAGCTTTCATCAAAAAACAAACAAATAAGACAACAACAAACTCAACAAATGCTGGTCAAGTTGTGAAGAAAAAGGAACATTTTATATTGTTGGTGGAAATGTAAGCTAGTACAACCACTGTGGAAGTCAGTGTGGAGATTTCTCAAAAATTAAACAGAGATTCTATTTTACCCAGATATATTTCTGGATATCTTCCAAAAACAATTAAAGCCGTCATATTACAGTGATATATCTATACACACATTTATAGCAGCAACATTCATAATAGCTAAATCTTCTTGTAAGTGGCCTATATACCCATCAACAAATGAATGAATAAAGAATATATAGATAGATGTGTAGATAGATAGAATGGAATATTCCTCAGCCATAAAGAAGGATGTATTTGAGTCATTTGTAGGGAAATGGATGTAACTTGAGACCATAATGCTAAATGAAATAAATCAAACTTAGAAGTTTAAATATCACATGGTGTGTAATATGGGAGACCTAAAATATAAATAATTTGAGAGGAAAATAAAAGAGCCATATTAAGAAACATGGAGGTAGATGGTGTAGAGAAGGGAAGGGTATCTGGGAATGGAGAAAAAAAGGAGAGCCAGAAGGGAAAGGGGGAGCAAAAATAATTAAGACATGGTATGTATATGTACCAATTCCCCTAGGTGAATGTAATTATTATGTTTCACAAACACATACCAATAAATAAAAAGAAAGTCTAACATACTATAAAAATAGTAATATCTGGCCTCTTTAGCACCATGTCTTTCCAACACAAAGGAACAGGTGCATGGAAAAGTACTGGGTACTCTGGTGTGATAAGTGGACATGGAGTCTTGAGAGTGAGTGGCGGGGTGCGAGGGAAGAATGGAAAAGCTGAAGTCAATGAAGTGGACAGGTTGATGATCTCAAGAGTACTTTGCACATCACAAGGGGATTTAAAAATGCTGGTAAGAATTTGTTCTTCAACATCTACTGAGACTAATAACTTTCTTTGCACACCTTTCAGTGTATAAGACAATTTCCCACCCATTCTTTCACATGATCATCACAGCAGTTTGGAAGTGAACTAGTGACTGCTTTAGGTCACACAATATGAGATTGAGATGAATCTTTCTGAAGACATTTTTCTCTTATTTATTTGCTGAAAACAATTGCAATGACAAAGTGGGACTTGAGGGTTTGTGTTGAGAAGTCTGCTGTGATTCTGATGGGCTTTCCTTTGTATGTGATTTGTTTCTTTTCTCTAATTGCCTTTAATATTTTGTTCTTCTGTTGGATTTCTGAAATCTTGACTGTTATACACCTTTTAAAAAATCATGGTTAGTTGGAGTTCTATATGCCTCATGTATCTGACAGAGGATGAATAACTTGTTACCTTTCGGCATTGATATTATAATTGATAATCTGGTTGGTAATGAGATTTTTGAACTTGGTGAAATTTAACTCTGGGGTTACTGCATCTGACTTGAAGAATTAAGGTCATCAACTTCAGTGGAAGTATTTTTCTGCTTGACTGGGGCTTTGATAGATCATTGCCTGGACTTGCAATCTCTAGAACCTCAGATATTAATTGGGAGAAACCCAATGACTGGCTCTACAAGACTTTTCTGAGAAGCTCCCAAGAGTGTGTGAATGGGCAGTAATAAGGAGCCCATGGACCTAATTATTCCCATTGCAGCTCATGACCAAGGCCTCTAGAGGGAAGATACTTTACTGAGTTCCCACAAAGAGAGACATATTCATTTTTTCCTTTATCCTTTTCTGTATGGGTTTATAAATTTCCACTTTGTGACCTTAAAGTTGGAGAATTGAACTGGAAAAGAATGTGTAAGTTTGGTTCACATTTTTTTACACTACAAAAAATGGTTTTATTCTAAAATAGCTTGATTTTCTAAGCCTTACCTTCCAAGAGGATTGTAAGTTACTGGAGGACAAGGACCTTTCTTCTGGACATATGTTTTTCACATACTGCATTTGACCTCTCCAGACTTTATATATTGATTTTAGAAAGGCTTGAATAAAAACTTGCATTACATGGAAACAGCTGGATGGAGTGGCTAAGAATCTGACTCTGGAGGAAAATGGCCTAACCTTTAAAATTGCGGTTCTGTTACTTGCTAGCTGGATAGTCTTGGGCAAGCTATATAATTCCTCCAAGCCAGTTTCAGTTACTCCAACAGTAAAATGAGGATAATATTTGATATGGTTGTTGTGGAATTTAACTAGAAATTACAACAAAATGGCTTGGAATATGATAATAAATGTTGGTGGATGTACATCATCAGTTGTCATCAACATCATTGCTTTTATTATCATCACCACCTTCACCTTTGGGGATGGTCAATGATAATGTATTTAGATACGTCTATAACTTGTTAGTCAATTTTGATTATTGTCAACTTGGAAAGTTCATAGTGTTATGTCACAGATCTATGTCTTTGGCTTTATCCTGTTTCAGTAACTTAGAAAGCACCACTGGCCAGTTGAGGGTGACACAAATGTGGGAGGATCCTAATATATAAAGCAGATAGAAATAAAGTTGAAATGATAAGCTTAACCTGCAAAGCTATTTTTAGCAGAGACAAGTGTATAAATTAAAAGTCAAACAGACAAAAATAAAATTTCACAATGAGAACACTAGAGAGACTTGGGTGGATAGAAGTTGGTGTGTAAAATATCTTGAGGATTTTGTTGACCAGAATCAGAGTCTGAAGTGCTGACAAGAGGATTTACTTAGAGAGCAAATACCACCTTAGGCTTAGTAATCAGTGAGCAGTGTTCAAATAAAGTGCAGTAACAGCCTTCCTGGCTATTCCACTGATATGGACTCATTGGAAATACTCTGCTTAAGTTCAGGAAACTACGCAGTCATCTTTTTATCAGTTCATTAAAGGTTTGAGCTTAATTTTTTTGGCTATGGATAAAAGGAATCAAAAGGAGGGAATGTTATTAAATCATCCAAACCTACTCATTATTTCAAAGTTGTTGATTTGGGTTACAAATTTCTAATAAAGAGGAGACTACTTTATTTCTCAGGAGAGATTCTTACTTTGGGTCACCTCTTCTTTCTCTTTCCCTTCGCTCCTCTACCTTTCAATACTTCCCTTCTTTTTCATGTTTCCTCTTGTTATTTGTTCCCACTGTGCCTGCTCCTTTAGCTCTTCATTTGATATCTTTCATGATCCCCCATCTTCTCCATCCCATTTACTGGGAGTTTCTTCTTTACTGAAGCTGGTTAGATAACGACTTCACCTGGGATTTTTACAGCTTCATAACAACTTGCATGTATCTAGAATATGTTTTAAATTACACATTTGTTCAAAAAAGAATGATATTCAGTGGTCTGGCCCACAGGAAAAGAATGGAAATAATTTCAGAAGTGATATAGAGCAGTTGTCTTTTGTCATGGGGCCTATCTTTAGGGACATTGCCTAGTGATTAGGATGAATGAGGTAGACTTGTACTTTCTTTTTGGTATGGGCAAGGACTGGGCAGGGCCAGGGCTATTAGAAGTTCACTGACTTCAGTGGGGTATAAGACAGAACATTTGGGTTATTGAGATTGACACTGCTTTTATTCTTAGACCAGAAAGATTTGCTTACATTTGGATTTGATCTCATTTAGCTGTGGGTCTTTTGGAGGCAATGTATGAACCTTATTTCCCAGTTCATTGATAGTGACTCTTTCAGGCCCTGCTAGACCAAAGAAGGAAGGGTGTCAGGCGAGTGGAACTTTAGAGAGCAATTAAGCCAGGCAATTTAAGCTGCAACTTAAATGAGTTGGAGAGTTGTTATTCTGTGCATTTGCACATCTTAACTGATGAATAACAATATCACTTCACAGCTGTATGAGCATCATTGCCTTCTATGGTGAGGAAACGGGTTAATTACTTCGCTACCTTTTTTTTTTTCCTACAGAGCTTATATATTTCCCTTGGAGATCATCCATAATCCCCTTCCCAACACAGATTTTGTTTTACCACAGAAAGAATGTCCATCATCAAGAAATCAAATAATAAATGCTGGCAAGGCTGCGGGGCATTTATATTGCTGGTTGTTGGTGGGAATATAAACTAGTACAACCACTAAGGAAGTCAGTGTGGATATTGTTCAAAACTAGAAATTCCATTCAACCCAGCTATTCCCCTTGTAGGTATATTTCTCAAAGAGTTAAAGACATCATATTACAGTGATATATGGACAGCCATGTATACACAGTTCATAATAACTAAATCTTGGAAGTGGCCTCTATGCCCATCAACAGATGAATGGATAAAGAATATGTGGTATTTATACACAATGGAGTACTCCTCTGCCATAAAGAAAGATAAACTTGAGTCACTTGTAGGAAAATGGATGTACCTGGAAGCTATAATGTTAACTGAGAAACCCAAGATATAAATAAAGAGAAAAATAAAAGATAGATAATAGGAAGTGTGGAGATGGATCTTTCTCAAATGCAAAGGAGATCATGAGATGGAGAGAGGGGGAGATAGGTGAGGAGAAAGGGATGAAAATATTAAAATGTGATATGTACACGTATGCATTCTCCACAAGGAGTGATTATTATGTACTGCAAATGTACTAATAAAAAATAGAAATTATTTTAAAAGTAAAAATGATTAAAAATGTAATTTATCAATTATATCATGGGAAATGATTCAGGTAAAATATGTTACTAATTTAAATGGAAGAGATTTTAATAGTGATACCAACCTAGCTCTAATTACTTTAATTACTGCAAAGCAAATGTAGCAAGATAACATCTTGAAGCATCAACTAGTGTACTTTCACAGTTGTATGTCTTTCTTACTCTTTAGGTAAGAGAGAGTAAAGAAAGAAGGACTAGAGGAAAAAGAAAAAAAAAGTCATCTTTTTATTCTTAAGTTTCAAAATAGTTTTGGAGCCCTGAGCAGAAGCAATAGTGAGAGGAAGCACATGACGGGCCATTTAAATATTACCCTGTCCTCGAGAGGGGAGAACAGTGAAACTAAGGAGTCCTCCATTTTAGGATAAGTGGAACAGGACTGGAATTCAGCATAAGCAGTGAGACCAAAGGCCTGGTGGAAACACAGATGTCAGCCACAGTGGGTGCCTCTGGAAGGGCCATGATGTTCTGAAACTCAGGCAGTGAGCAGAAGGTCAGTGATGGCCACGTGGATGGATGACACTCAAGTCCCATTCACCTCACCTCGAATGCTTTGACATTGTAATCTTCACATCTTTATCCCACAGCAGAAATCACTCAGCATCCTTAATTGGCTAAGCTTTCTCAGGACTGACCAATATGAACATCTTTATCCTTGACAAGTGAAGATTCGGGATAGATATTGCATTCAGTTTTGGGAAAGTGAAGGTATATATTTGCATGTCTAAGTTTGTTCTCTCTGCTGTTGGTGCTTTAGGAAAAGGCAATGAAGGTGAATAATTGACTGAGTGGACTGTTTTTCACTTGGGAAAAGAGCACTGATGGGTATGTCAGGAGATTTAGATGACATTTTATTGTTTGACCCCTGGGCATGTAATTTCCTCCCTGGGCTTGTTTGTCTTTATCTGTAGGGGTGACCTGGATGGGGCCTGTCATGGTTTAGATCTGGGGTGTCTCCCAAGAGCCTCATGTGTCTGGAAGGTGATTGTATCATGGGGACAGTGTACTCATCAGTGGATTACTCCACCAATTAATAGTTCACTTGATATAGGGAAGTGGGGGCCTGGTTAGACGTGGGCTACTCAGGGTGTGACCTGGAAGAGTATATCTCCTTTCTTGGCTCTTCCTTTGCCCTCTGTTTCCTGACTTCTATGAAAAGCTTTTCTCTGTGGTAGGCCTTTCCACCATGCTGCCTTTGTTTGAGCTGGCCAAACATGGACTGGAACTTCTGAAACTGTGAGCCCAAATAAGCTTCTCCTTGTATTAATTGTGGGTATTTTGTCCCAGCAAAGAAGAAAGTGATTAAGATAGTTCCTTCCTAACCTGGTGGCCTAAGTCCTTGGAGGGGCTGAGAAGTTTTTCTAAGGCATCTTGCTTGAGTCCATGTTTGAATCAATTGTTGCTGTAGTTGGAATAAATAATATGTCTTTGTGCATAACCACCACTAATTTTTCAATTGTTTGTAGGTTCTATTATGTTCAACAATATATGGTTAATTCATTTAATAGTGTTACTAAATTTATACTCTATTTATAATTGTATTTTTAACTGAGCAATACAAAAATTGCAACTATTATTTAGACATTATAGAGAAGTTCTTTTGGCTTTAATTTTAGCCCGATATGTGGCTTCTGTGGTACTAAAGAATCCCTAGAGAACCATTCCAATTCCCATTGCCGCAATTCTAAAATAGTTTTATATTCATTAGAAATCATGATTACAGAATTATTTTAGAGATGATTGATTCTTATACTCGGACAGAGGTACTAATTGATTTATCCTAAAATTGTAAAGATGATAATAGAAGAGATTTTTAAATGACTGTATCTAAAAATTTCACTTCTCTGATACTGAAAATCACCCTTTAACTTTCTCTAAGGAAGGGGTAATGGTAAAATCCTATATTTAAATCTTGTTCTTCCTGCCAGGTAGCTGTGTGTCCCTAGCTGAGTCACTTAACCTTTCTGAGCCAGATTATTGCTTTTTAAAATGAAGATAAAAGAATTCATCTCAAAGGGAACTTGTGAAGATAAAATGCAATATACTATTAACCCACTATATTGTGTGGGAGAAAGGAAGTACTCATTAATGTTCATTTCCCTTAGTCTTTTCTGGAAAGCCTATTCAATGTAAAGATGCAAAAAAGGTAAAATAAGTTAAAGCTGGCTTAAATGTAAAATATGTAACTCACACATTGAATTAGTGGCAATTAACATTACATAGGCACTTACAACCTTGTCCAGGACTGGGTTGGAACTGCTCATTCACTCAAGTAATGAGGACTGGGGCCTGACCACCTGCCAGGCCATTCTGCCCTGGAGCCCATCTTTCTCTGAAGCTCAGAAGAGCTTTCACCTGTTTTTGCCCCAAGTTTTCCTTTCTTTCTGAACAAATTCTGAGTGTGTTGTTCAGCATCTCCCATTTAGCTGCTGCCAAGAGTGAAAATCCTAGATGTGCCTCTATTGTGTGGTCTTGAAACAGAATTTGAATGGAGAGAATGTACTTTCAAAATAATTTATTTTTAATGCATTTTCACTTTGGTGAGGAGAGGCGGCACAGATGGCTAAGTCAGGACAGGTGCCAGCTTTTTCCGCACACCAGCTATCCAGTGTATGCAGGCTGTGGGAGAAGGAGCTTCAGGGGAAGAGTGAAGGCCGAAAGAACCCAGAAAATACTTCCCAGATATGTTCTCTGATCCGCCATTAAAAGCAGCTGTTTGGGGGTAATCAGAGGACTTTGTTTAGAGATAATGCTGGTTTCTTAAATATTTGCTGCATTGCAGACCCTGAACAGTAAAGAGAATTGATCTGTATTAGCTCCTTCAGGAGCTCTTCCATTGGGGAGATTGGCTTGGATGGAAACAACTGGTGGCTGGGAGACTGGAGTCCTGCCCCCAGCACAGAGCTGCCAGGATGCAGGTTTCCCAGTGTTACCTGCTCTTTTCCTCTGCCCTGCCAAGCAGCTGAGTCACTGGCTGGATGCCACTCCCTGAAGGTGTCAGGAAAATTGTTTCAAATTCCTGATCCCCTGATTTGAGGATCTCAAAGCAGCAGCTTCTCTGCTATCAGCTGCTTTATTGTAAACATTACTGAATTCCCACTGAGTTATCAAAGTTCTTTCTGGTTCCAGAGAACATAGAAGCTCAGGTTATCTAAGGTTATGAGTTTATTGTGGGAATGCATGAGCAAGAAAGAAGACAGAAAGCCTTCAAAGTAGCCATGGAGCCTCAGGGAACAGAGCATATGTTTCTGATTCAGCGGCAGCTCTAAGTGTCTCGGTTAGTTTCCTAGGGCTGCCCTAGCAAAGTACCATAAATTGGGTGGCTTAAACAACAAAAATGTATTTTCTCATAGTTCTGCGGACTAGACATCTGAGATGAAGGTGTTGGCAGGGTTGCTTCCTTCTGAGGGCCGTGAGAGAATCTATCCCATGCCTCTTGCCTAGCTACTAGCTAGTGGTGGTTGCTGGCCATCTTTGGTGTCCCTGAGGTTGTAGATGCATCACCCTAATCTCTGCCTTTGTCACTGGACAATCTTCCTGTGTGCAATCTTTCTCTAAATTTCCCATTTTTATGTGCTCATCAATCATACAGGTGGACTGGCTCCCATCCTAATGACCTCATTTTAACTTGATTATACCTCTGTAAAGACCCTATATCCAAATAAGTCCACATCTAGAGTTAGAACCTCAACATATCAATTTTTGGGTGAGTTGTTTCAACCCATATCCCTGTCCAATAGTTGTTCTTATCCTTGTTCCCTTGCTCAGCTATACTCCTGAATAAGCTTATTGTTCCTCAGTATCTATGGGGACTTTATCTTACTGCCTGTATTCTGTTTCTACTCTCTTCTCTGACTTGAGGTTTCTGCTTTTTCATGATCTCTGCTTACTGACTTTTCTGTTCCTTTGACTTCCATATTACTCTCCAGATTTTGAACTTTTTGGGAAGTATTGAAACTCCTTGAGAATATTGTTGGTTTAGTCATTTACCATCCAGAATACAGCATCCTTCCTGGCAAGGTTCTCCTTTTTGACAACTCTATAGTCCTTGTGGCCTTTGCCAGGTGGCTTGACTCAGTTGCTGAGCTCCTGATCTACCAGTCAGGACTGTAACAGTGGGTCTCATAGAAGATGCCATGGAATCCTAGGCTGAAATCACCTCCTGTGAGTGTTTTTCTCTGAAGGAGGCTATAGAGTTGTAAACATATTCAGCTTTGGGAATTGGCTATATGATTCTGGGATTCTTCTTTGATTTGCTGATTGTATGGTTGTTATATTCCTTTCAGTGATGCTGGCCATTTAACCTTCCTATTGCTCCAGCAGCATTATCTAAGGTGTAGGTGGCCTCAAATAACTGCAAAAGATTTTTAAGAAACCTTCACTTTCACAGTTTGATTTTCAGTGTTTTCAACATTATACCCTTATCTCTGTTTTGGAAACAGACTGATTTATGAGAAGTTTGCAGAAAACTGATTTCTTGAAATCTGAGTGATTCTTGACAGTGAGAATAGGGTTTCACTGACTTGTCACCATGAGGTAAAAACAAATGGAAACTAACAGGAAGGCCTGATTTGAGAGAGGTGTTATTTATCTTGCATTTTTGTTTGTTTTTGAAACAGTCACCTTTCCATACGAGAGGCAATTAGAAGTTGAAGAAACCTTTCCTTTTTCCTTTCTCTACCATCTTTGGCTCTTTGAAGGGTTGGACCCTATTATGTTTTTAAAAAGTGACTTCTTCCTGGAAATTCTAGAATTAATAACCAAAGGGAGCTTATGAATCACTTTCTTTGCATTCCAGTTTCTTCCTTACCAGAGATACCCATTGCGGCTCAAAACTCTATGGTTCAAAATCCTTATGAAAAATACATTAGAAGAATTAGCCAAAATCATGCAGAATTGCTGTTCTAACTTGTTAGTAAGCAGAGAAATATCTAAACACAAAGAAACTTTATGTTCTAATTGGCCTGTAAGGTTGGTGACAAGTTAGAAAGTTTTGTTATTTCAAACTACAGAAAATACCAAAGCCCTCTAAGTCACCAGAATTCCCAGTTTTATGAACTACTGGTATAGACTGTACAAATATTGAGATCTCAAAGATATTTAATGCTTTCAAAAGTCTTATAGATGTTTTCTTTTCAAAATCAATAGGTGTGATATCATTACTAGGCAGTGATTAAGGCTCTGTTAGCATTTCAGTTGTAGTGGATTCCAGGGTTTGTATGATTTACAGTGAACTGTCATTTTAGTTTCAATATATTTTTAATAAAATTTTGCCTTCATATTGACTTTCTGGCAGCAGAGAATGAGCACAGGAAACAAGGCAGGCACAGGATGCTCACTGTCCAGAGGGATAGATATGAAAGAAGAATGGGAAAGCGGTTTCAGTGGAACCACTCAGGTGTCTGCTCAGTCTCTCCCTCCAGGGCTACATGATCTCATCACCTTCTGTTTCATCCTTTTCTTTTTGCAGACTGCCTTCCTTACCTCAGTGCCTAGGGATGCCATGGCTGTCCCTAAGGTTAAGGGCCCTGCAGAGAATGAGCAGAGCTTCTGTATCAACTCTGTATTCCCAGGAGACAAGATCTGATGGATCTTCTTGGGTCAGGTGGCTCTGGGTGTTCCTGGGAAGCCCTCAGAGAAGGGTTATTTGTGACTGGTCTTTCACTGTGGAAGTGCCTCAGTGATGTGATGCGTTTATTGCTTTATAGCAGAGTGCTTTCCTCAAATATTAACTAATTTCATTTTCACTACATGACTGATGGTGGATATGATCAGTACATTAGCTGTACACAGGAGAGAATTTAAGTTTAGAGAACTAGACAGCCAGGGCTGTGAAAAAGTGTCACAAAGCAGATGCCTGAAAACAACCGAATTTGTCTCACAGTTCTGGAGACTGAAAGCCTGGCATCAAACTGTCAGCAGAGTTGATTCCTTCTAAGGGCTCTGAGAGGAAATCTGTTCCATGCCTTTATCTTAGTTTCTGGTAACAGTGGGTGTTCCTTGTCTTCATTCTCTGCTTCTGCCTTCACATGACATTCTCTTTTGAGGTGTCTTTTTCCAGATTTCTCCTTTTTTATAAGAGCACCAGCCATATTGTATTATGGGCCCCCTCTACTCTAATAAAATCTCAAAAACACTTATTTCCAAATAGTATCATGTTCTGAGGAACTACACAATCTTAAACAATAGCAGCATGCCCATACTTTGAACTCAAATTCAGAACTCCTGATTCATCAATGGGATTCATTCTTTTACTAATTGTTTTGGCAGTATGAAAGCAGAAAGCTACCATGGCCAATTTTCTCTCATTTACTTGTCGCTGAATCAAGCAGTTATTCAATGGGGGTATACAGAGCCTCTGGCTACTTTATCATTCACCATACTTAATCATACAGGATGTGAGGGCAGGATTTTGGAAAGGGAAAAATTGTGATCAATCAGGATATTTATTTTGTCTTTCATTAAGGAAAATCAAAGTATAGAAGAGTAAAAGTAAACATTTACATGAGGACTGACATAGTAACTGTATCTGGTGATGTAGCTAAGTGGTTTCCATGGAGTACCTGAATAATTTACTCTGAGCTTATTCCAGTTTTTTCCAGACCACCCACCAGCTCAACTGCATTGAACACTCAAAACACTAAGTGTTAGAAAGGAAAATAAGAAAAAGAAGGAAATATACTACTTACTGAATTTTCTATTCTCCCAACATGTCCCAGAACAGAAAATTACACTCATTTTTTTTCTAGTATGATATGTAGCTAGAGTGATCATATAATATATCATCCAAACTGGGATCTATTGAACAACTATTGGGACCTATTGAATAAACTGGGATCTATTGAACAACTATTAAGATCTATCTGGAACAGATCTATCGAAAAACTATTAAAAATCTATTTAATAAATAGAACACACATGTGTAAATACCATATTATCTCTCTGGTGTGAGAAACTGAAAGTGAAAATAAAAGCCAAAGAGAATAGTAAGTATTATGAAATCAGAAGAAATTGTTCAAAATTATAGAGAATGTGAGATACTTTGTCAATACTTAAAATGTTTTTTGCAAAAAAGTTGTAGTATTATTAGAAAGTGAGCTGAGAGGTAGATTAGCAAATGAAAATATATTCTTTTAAGAGCATGATACACAGCATATTTACCATGGTTATTCTCTAATAATTTTTGTTATGAAAAATTATTTTTTTCATAGAACACCTTTTATATTTTCTTTATTAATATCTTCTTGTAGGACATTAAAATAAAAAATTAAAAAATTAAATAGTACAGTTATTAATTAAACTTTATGTACAACACAAAGTGCATAATCACTATTATTGTGATACATCTTCTATATATTTTATACATATACAACTATATGTATTTAATAAGTTTTTCCACTTACAATGTCATAAATACCTTTTTATAATTAAAAAATCTATTTAAAAATTAAATAATGTATCTGTAGATGCTAAAGTCAAATAAAATATTCTTTGCATCAAATATCTGAATATTTAAAAATAATGTATTGTCTAATTATCTCTGCTACATAATCATATATCTTGATCAGTTTCTCAGTTGTATCTGTCGCTAGTACTGTGTCATTACTGAAGAATGTAGTTTTTTTAGTATGATCTTATTTTTTCCATAAATTGTCTGTAATCTACTTTAAAATTGCATTTTATGATTAATAATTTTTAAATGATTGCCAGTTTCAATTGATCTTCTTTGTAGACTGTAGTTTTCATTAATAAATAAGATAATTTCTCTACAGATGCCGAAGTACCTGATAAAACAAGAGCAAATTCATTAAATGGTAGATATTTTAATATTTTGGTATGAGTACTTTTATTTTTATGGGCATTTTCTTCATTTCTTCAACTAACATATTAAAAACAAAACCCTATCATTAATTTCTTTTTCAATTTTTTTATTGTTTTACTAAATTTAAATGTGGCAAAACTATATACATTTCTGATTTTTCCATTATATTAAGAATAAAAATTTGTCAAATTAGGAGTAAAAATTCCTTATTCTTCCCACAAGATGGCATATTCTAAATGATGTCAGCAAGATGGTAGAAGCCTTTTTCAACTTTCAAACATGACAAATCAATTCATAATGACAATAGCCCTAGGCAATCTCAAGGATACTAAAGAGGATACTTGAGAACTTGCAGCCTACAGTGGAGGAAAAGAAATGGGGAGAGAATAATTGCACAGGAGAGTCTCTCTCTCGGGAGGGTAGCATTCCTGAAGTGTTTGGAGACTCAGCATAGCCTCTTCTGCAGAAGACACTGGCATCTTTCACCACTAAGATAACTAATAGCCATTTTCACCAGGGACCCCTCAGAAAAGAACATGGCCATGCCCCCACCATCCAAGAAGGAGGCACAGTAGTGATGCTGCCCTCTCAACATTCATCCTTCTGATTCTGGAGCTATTGCCACTCCATATGTACCTGTATTCCAGTCCCTAGCTCTGTGGTTGCCTATGCCTCAAACATCAAGGCCATGGTTGCTATAGACTAATTCAGCCCCTGTTCCTGGAACCTCTGTCACTGTGCATGTACCCACACTATTCCCCTTTACTCTGTGAATGCCCACAGAGAGGCACAATTACAGCCAAGTAGCTCACTCCTTGGGCACTGGAGCTACTGCTGCTCCTCCTATGCTTATGTTCCAGATCTGGCCCTGTGTACAACTGCAACCACAGGCTAGTGCACATGTCAGGGCTCAGAACCACAGTTTCTTTGCACGCTACACTTGGGACACCAGAGCTGTTGTAGCCTTGCACACATCCAAGTTCTTGACCTTGGTTCGCCATTGCTCCAGAAGCACCTGCATCTCATACACCATTGCCATTGCCTCCATGCAGGGATCTGTGCCCCAGGCCCTGGTTCTACTGCTATTCTGAATTCCAGAGCTTTGGTCCCTTCATGTGTTTCCATGCTTCATACCCTACCTCTGTGGCTGCTCTGCAATACTGAGCATTGGATACTGGTGCCACCGTCATTGAGAGCGTGTCTGAAAGAGCGTACCAAGAAGAGTCCCCTTGGCCGTGAATGAAAGAAAAAGAAGAAGAGAAATAGATTGAAGAGAAATATATATATATATATATATATATATATATATATATATATATATAATCTCCAACTTTTGAGCACCTAAATGTATGAAATGAATATTAACAGAACTGAAGAGGTAAACAGATAACGATATAGTACTAATAGGGGACTTCAATATCTTACTTTGAACAATAGATACCTCATGTGGGCAGAAAATCAATAAAGAAACAATGGACTTAAAGATGTATTCATATCCATAGGCCAATAGATCTAACAAATATGTTCAGAACATTCCATCCAGCAGCAGAATAATAATTCTTCTGAAGCATGTGTGGAACATCCCTCAGGGTAGAAAAGGTGGTATATACACACAATTCAGTATGTCTCAGCAATAAAGATGAATTTGACTCATTTGTTGGAAAATAGATACATATTGAATCCCTAGCGCTAAGTGAAATAAATTAGACACAGAAGGCTAAAAACACATGGTTTCTCTTATATGAGAAACTTAGAATATAAATAATTTAAAGAGCAAAATAAAAGATTTTAGGAAACGGGGAGATAGATTTTTGTAGAGATGTGAAGGAGATCTGGGGATGGGGTGATAGAGGTAGGAGGGGAGGGGGAAATAAAAAGAATCAAGATACAATATGTATATATACAGATATCCCATGGTGAATATATTCTTATGTATCACATGCATATAGTAATAATGTTTTAAAAGAATTAAGCAAAATTTCCCCAAGGCCCCAAAATGTATTTGGAAGGCGACTGAATCATGGAGGTTCTATACTCTTTAAGGCATTCATACATGCTGAGTTCAATAGCTGAATGTGCTGTTAGGAGATAGGGCCTGGTAGGAGGTTAGTCACTGGAGGTGTGATCTGCAGGGTATAGTCTCATTGCCATTTCTGTGTCTCTCTTCTTCCTGGCTGCTATGGGATAAGCAGCTGTCTTCTTCCTAGGCCATTCCACCATATTTTTTTCTGCTTTGGATCCAGCCAACCATGAAGTGAACTCTCTAAAAACCATGAGCCAAAATAAACCTCTCCTTTAGGTTTGGGGTGTTGGGTATTTTGTTCTAGGAACAGGAAAATGACAGAGACAGTAATCAAACAAAAAGAATAAAGTTGGAGGCATCACACTATCTGATCTCACAACACACTACAAAGATGTAGTAAGAAAACCAACATGGTACTGGTGTAAAAGCAGGCATATAGACCAGTGAATCAGAATGCAGAATAAAGCAATAAATCCACAAGTTTATAGTCAGCTAATCTTCAACAAAGTTGCTATAAACCGACAGTGTGGAAAGGATAGTCTTTTCAAGAAATAGTATTGGAATAATTTGATATCCACATGGAGAAGAATAAAAGTGGACTCTGATTTCACAATATATAGAAATTTACTAAAGATATATTAAAGACTTAAGTCTTGAAACTGTAAAACTACTAGAAGAAAACAGGATAAAATCTCCATCGACATTGGTCTAGGAAATGATTTTTTTAAATGACCACAAATTCACAGACAGCAAAAGCCAAAATAGACAAAAGGGATTACATCAAACTAAAAGCTTCTTTTCAGCAACAGAAACAGTCAGGGGAATGAAGATACAACCTATGGAATGAGAGAAAAATATTTTAAAGCCATGCATTTTGATCAGAGGTTTATGTCTGAATATCTAAAGATATTCACTCAATAATTGAGGAAGAAAACGTAATGATTAAAAAAAAACAAAGCTGTAATTCTATTAGTGAACTTCATGTACTATAAGGAAATGTCTCAGACAATTAACTTACAAAGAGAAAATATTTATTTTGGTTCACAAATTTAGAAGTTTCATTCTCCGACTGATTGGCCCTGTTGCTTTGGGCCTGTGGTGAGATAGCACATCAGGGTAGAAATGTATGGTGAAGTAAAAACACTCTTTTATGGCCAGGAAGCCAAAAGAGACTATAGAGGGGTCTGGAGTCCTACAGTCCCCTTAAGGGGCACACCTCCAATGACCCAAAGACCCCTCTTTAGGCTTTACCTCTGAAACATTCCACTACCTCTCAGTAGCATTACTCTGGGAACAAAGCCTTTAACACATTGCCATTGGGAGAAACTCAACATTAAAACTATAGCAAATGACAATGGTTGTTTCATCAAAGAAGACATACAATGGCCAACAGATATATGAAAAACTGGTAAATATCACCAGTGATCAGAAAATTGCAAATTACAACCTCAATGACATATTACCTCATAATTGTAAGTATAGTTAATTGTCAAAAAGACAAGAGACAATATGTGTTAATGAGGGTGTGGAGCACAGGTAGATCCCACACACTGTCAGTGGACATGTGCTAATGTACTAATTTAGTACAGCTATTATGAAACACAGTATGGAAGTTCCTCCAAAAATAAAACTAGAACTACCATATGATTCAGAAATTCCACTTCTGGGTACATATTCAAAAGAAATGAAAATCAGTATAGCATTTCTTACAGTATTAGTCACAATAGCCAAGACATGGAATCAACCTAAGTCCATCAATGAATGGATAGGGAAATTGTAGTATAATACACAATGAAATACTAATCAGAAAAGGAAGTCTTATTGTTTGACAACATGGATAAACCTTAGAAGACAATATGGTAAGTGAAGCCAGAAGAGGAAGACTACTGCACAATCTCACTCATATGTAGAACCCAAAAAACCTGAACTAACAGAAATAGAGAATATGTAGGTACATATCAAAAGCTTTAGGTTAAAATGGAGGAAAAGAAGTGGAGATGTAAAGATGGTCAAAGATATAAAGTTTCAGTTAGGCGGAATAATTGTTGAAAATCCATAGTATAATATGGTTACTATAATTAATAATAATGCATTGCATACTTAGAAAATTCTGAGAGAGTAGATTTTAATATCCTTACCACAAAAATGGTAAGTTGTCTGAAGTCATGGATAAATTAATTAGCTTAATTTAAATATTGTAAATGTATACCTATGTAAAAACTTCTTCATGTATTTCATAAGTATAACTTTTTGTCAAATAGATCTTAATAAAGCTGAAAAATGGTATTTTTCAAAAGACAACTATAGAATTTCCAAATTAAATTATTGACTCCATTTGAGCTCTTCAAATTTCATTCCTTACTTTTCAAGGATAAAATTTTAATATCTGTTTCTGCAAGTTTCAATTTTAATTATCACAACTTATAAATACTTCAAAGCTTGAAAATTGAAAACCCTTTATTTGTTTTTTGGTTAAAGGATTTGAAAACTGATATTTTTGGGGTTTTGGTGACAGGGTCTCACTGTGCAGTTTGGACTGGCCTTGAAGTCACTATGCAGCTCAGGCTGGCCTCTGACTTGCAGTGATCCTCTTGCCTCCGCCTCCTGAATGTTGGGATCATAGGTGTGTGCCATCATGACCACCTTAAAACTGATTTTGGCCAAATATATGCAAAAATATGGACAGTCCATTTACCAAATGTTCAGTACCATTGTAGCCCACATAGATTAAATTACAAAGTAGTTTACAAAGCTTTCTAAAGTCAAATTTAGAGTGAACAGCAAAAAAGTATGCTTCTACGGTGAAGTTTTTTTTATTCCACAGTATTTTAGTCACAAGATTCTGTAGTTCAGTTACTTTCTGTATGTAAAAGGGAAGCAAAGTGGTTTTTATTTTTGATGGATAGAATCATAAATTATTTGTAGTTAATTATGAATTACGTGTGTAACACAACTAATTCCAAGGACATCTCTACTCCATAGGTTTCTTAATTTGGTAGAAACACTGTTTTTGGCATGCTACGCTCCACCAAAATCAGTTTTCATGTTTTATCTGTGCAAAAATATACATTTTTTTCTTAAATGAACTTCTAAATTGAATTTTTCACATTTGCAAGAATGTCAAATGTTTAACTTTCAAAAGAAGAAATGTCTTGAGCTTCCTTTAATTATGTAGATTGAATGAAAAAAGTAAGGAACCATTAATGTATTAAGTCGATTGATTTCCTTTCTGAAACATCTGATAACATGGCTACAAAGTTAGTGTCAGCTGCTACAAAGCCAGGGCATTGACAAATACTGCCTATATGCACTAGAAAATGGAAAATTTTAATTTGAATGACACTGACTTTAAAAAGTCATGCTTTACATAGAGATATGTAAGTACACTTTCTGCAGCTGCACTTGTTAAATTGACTTTGGGTACAGTCCTCAAGAATACTACTAATCTTTGAAAAGACATATGCTGACACAGTACTGCTTAGACTCTATTTTTCATTCGTATTTCTCTTGAATTTAGCTATGATTTCTCATATTTGAAGCCCTCTCATTTGAGTCATGGGAGCTTTGTGAAGCTTGCAGACTTCAGCACAGGTCAGGGGACTTGTCCACCCACTGGCTAACAGGAGCCAGCAGTGGCATTGGCTAGTCCTCCCACCCTGGAACGAGGTACCAGCCTCTGGTTGCTAGAGGCAGACCATACTCTGTGTTATCAGTGGGTCCTCTGCCTGTGCTCTGAAAAGGATTTGTCTGGAAAGGGTCAGAAAATCAGATTGGTTATATGACTGGTCAATCTTTCAGATTGAACCAAATATTAAAGTAGTTATGAAGTTTGGTTTTAACTGTGTATTGAGTTATTATTGAGATTTTCTCATGTACTGGAGTGAGATCTCTGGTTACCGCACAAGTGTCTCACAGTATACCAGACCATGACAGAAGCTAGAAGTACAAAGTAGAAATCTCAGGATCCCACTTTACCTTTCAAAAAATATAGCTATCAAGAACAATTTTTTTGTTATAAGTAAAAAACTCTGCCACAAATGCTAAACCCGATTAGAAACAGACATAAACTGGGAAATGTGCAAGAGAAATAGGTGTATAGTCACCCTAGACATAATGCCAATGGTTCTTAGTATGGCTGTGTAAAGTTCCTATTTGGTTTGGATTCTGGACCTGGGACCTAGTGGTAGAATTGTGCTCTGGGTGTTGTACTAAGAAGATAGATGCAAATCCTACACAGAAGGCCCAACTTGGGACCTGAGATGAGAACATTCGTAATCACCCTAACCAGTTGTCTGCTGGAAAATATGTAACAACTAGCCTGAGGGAGTAGGACTGGGTCAAGGGAGTGGAGGAAAGTCCTGCTTTGTGGTGTTCACAGATTTCTGTGGCATAAATACTCTTGCCATGGGTGATTTCAGGTTCCCAACTTTACAATTCACCAAACTTGGAGTTGGGAAGAGATGTGCACAATTAACCACTATACCTTTACTAAACTTCTCCTCAAATTTCTTTTCAATAAAGCTGAATGTTCTTGTCACTAGTTTCTCTTTATCCCAAAATAGTTACATCAGAAGGAGGGAATAATTTCTACCCCCACATTGATTGACTTCCCCTAAGTCGTAGTTGAAGAGCTATGTGGGTTTAATTCTCTTTACTTCTACCACTGTATTTTAGCAAGAAATTTTAGTAAATGAAAATATTATTCTCATTCATTTTTCTGATCATTACACATCATTTGTGTTCACAATATGTACTGAGCCAAAATACAGTATCTATATCTTGATCATTTGTGTAACTCTCATATCTGTGATTGCCTCACCTCTGGTCGATATGAAGGAAAGCAACGGCACTCACAGATAAGGATCTCTTTGGCATCTCATTTAGATGTCTTAGCTCTCAAAATTTCACAATAAAAAGAGAACATTAGGAATATTCTACACAAATTTAAAGATCTCAATTATTTAAACCACAGAACACTTAATTAAGTTTGTTATGTTCTGGATTCCACAGGGAAATTTTCAGAGACCAAGGAGAATGTCAAGTAGTAAACCCTTGATATATTTGAGTCTGTTTTTGTGTATGAAAATAGAAAACTTATATTTTATGCATCAGTTATAGATATTGTTCTGCAACATTTCCACATAAAACAGGATGTGCCTTATGCTAATTTGCCATGAATATTTCAATATCATTTGGAAAAGGAGCGAAAATATGACCCATGCCAAAAAAATACCTCAACTTGGGGCTGCCACATTCTCCAGTGGTTTCTTTAATTACAGATTTATGAAGTGCGACTGTCCCAAGCAGAACAGAGATTGAATATACCAATCAGGGAGAATACGCTTATAGCAACCACGAAACACTGAAAATAAATAAATAGATAAAATCTATCAGCACTGAAACAAAAAGAGCTTCAAGATTTCATCCTGCAGAGCCATGATAAGTTGGTATTCTACTGAAAAATGGATGGAAACTAGAATCAGTGAAGGTGAGCTGGTTGTAAAACACTGATGAACATTTACTGATGGATGTAACTGGAACACACTCAGGAAAAGAATGGAAATGCATCAGTCTTATTCCAGCAATTTTTCCTGATCTTTGCTGTTTAGGAACTGCCCACCCTCTGTTGTAGGTGTTCATCTATCTTTCTCATTCTCAAGTTAGTTTTATTGCACTCTTTTTTGGTATGTAATGTAGTATCCTTTATGTGTATAAGGGAAGCTCTGACAGCTTCATATATACGAACAGTTATTCCATGGGGAAATGATTTATTTTAATGGTTTTTATGTTGTTAAAGCTATATTGAGACTATGCTTTTGATCTACTTTGTAGTTTCATCCAGTGAAGAGAATTCTTTCTTCAAATGTCAGAAATCTTTGCTGTCAGCAGGTTCTGCTCCTCCCTAGATTTATTTTTCTTTCGGTATATTCCATGAAAAAAAGAGAAAAAAGACCCACTATTAATGCCATTTTCACCTCTCCTGTTGAATAGTTGTAATTTCTCAGTCTGAGGTGGTCAGGAAGAGGTCAAGTCTTTGTAATACCACTTTCTCTGGGGACATAACCACTTCTGGGGGATTATTGGCAATTTTAATGGGGTGGGGGAGGGCATCTCTTCTTAATCTGTAGCGCTTATATGGGCATTTTAGAAGCAATGGAACATGTGATTACTAACTCAGAGGTACTATTTTCCTCTTTCTGGAAGGTCACTTTTGCAATAGAACACCATCAAAATGCTTAAAGTGAAGTTAAGGAAAGTGTTGAATATGGAACAGATGGAACTCAGATACTTAACTGAGCATCATCTGAAATACAAAGATTTATAAACTCCCCTTAGTTTCTGACTCGTCCAGATGATTGCTGCACTGGCATTGGAGCAAGGGCTTCAGTGAGAGAGGGATTAAGATTTAGGAGAATATATGCAGAAATAGAGCCTGAATTCTGAATGTGTTTAGTTTCGTGCAGCTGGTTTTGCTACTCTAGCCCACTTCAAGTTGACTAATAGACCTCATTGCATAGAGGTCTATGAGCTTCAGAGATCTCTTTTCTCTGCAACAGAATGTCCTAGAGGAAGTTCAACTCAATTGCCTTCCTCTGAAAAGACACCAAACCAAGTGATTGTTTGATGATCCTGGAAAGAAGTATTTGTTTCATTTGAAGTTTCTACTTTAGCCTTAAAACCTAGGTTTGATGGTGTCAGGAATAGTTTGTCCCCCGTCCTTTCTTTGTGGCTCATTAGACTCTCAGTAAAGCAGATAGTACCAGTTATGGAATACATGACTCATTTTTATCAGTTTTCTGCCTTAGTTGCTATCCTTTTTGTGGCAGGTAGCTTGAAACTGAAATACTAAGTATTAAAATTTATGACTTAATTTTTAAAAATTTTCTTTAGCCAGGTAATTCCTGATATGAGCAAGTAACCAAGCTCCCATCTTTGGGATTCCTTATCAACTGCCTTGGGGTATACTTTATACCAGCTATCTTACTGACTCCTTTGAATGAGCTTGCCAACTAGGCATCACTTCCTTCTAACAGATGAGGAGGCTGAGGCTCAGATAGCCAGTAAGCAGTTGAGCCAAGATATGGAAGCCTATTCTTGATACCAGTATACTTTCCAGCAGCAAACCTGAGTAAGGTACAATAATGGATCCTTTGAATCTGAGAAGACATGATTGCTGGCCCATGTGCCCACATGGGGGACCCATAAAAGTTTCCATATCTAAAGGAGGAATAAAATGAGTATTTATTTCCACCTTGGCTATTCATCTTACTCTTTAATTCTGGGGCTACACTTATCCTTAGGGGCAGATGAAAGCTAATAAAATTTGACTATGTAATTGGACCCCATATATTTTCTTCTTAATGATCTCTTTCCTCTTATACCATCCTATATGAGTTCTACATCTCTTTCTGCCAAAGCTGAGGAATGCCTTTGGGGTTGTACATACTCTCTTTAGATCCACAAATTTGGATGTTACTTGATAACTTCCAATTTAAGCAAACATCTTTTAACAATCATGGAACATTGGAGTAAGAAAAATAAATTTTTTAAAAAAGCCCTAATTTAAAAAATAAAACAAAGAAAAGGAGGACAACATATTCAATATATTAAAATACAGACCTGCAGTTATGTCATGAGGTAGAAACTTTAATTGGCTTGCTTTGGAGTTAGGTGCATGATTCAACACTTTGGCTATTCTCTACAATTCACAAGCCTCAACTATCCACAGGGCCAGGTTGGAGCTAACAAAATGTGAACTTTTTAATTGAACTCTATACATTTTAATCCACCACTTGAAAGATTACAGAATGTCCTTGACTTTTCCTCATAAACTCCTTTTAGTGCATCTTATTCCTTCTTGGTTTTTCTGATTTGGGGATATACAGCCACTGTGTATCAATTGCCATTTGTAGATGTGGCAGATGTGATTATAATGTACTCTGTGAATTAGTTCCAATTGCTTTGTTTAAAAAGCCAATTGCAATTCCGGAAACTGACTAGAGAGGAGAAAAATAAAAGATTCCTGATAAATTATGGCAGGCCCTCTTTTGGGTAAAGGTGTCTGGTGGCAAGCCACAAGGGATGGGTTTAGTTAACATTTTCATTAATAATCACAGAGAGAAAGAAAACAGCATGTAAATAAAACAAGCAGATGTACCTAAGTGGGCTGGTGCTAATGAGGGAAGAAGCAATAGAAATGAACTTATGTAGCTTTTAAATCAAGCAAATGAGAAGTATGTTCAAGAGTGAGGTCCAAATGAAATGGGTGGAGATGCTGGGGGAATGGTTGGGGATAGTTATGAAATAGGAGGTAATATGAGATGTCACCCTAGTGCTTTATTTTCAAACTTATGCTCATAGCATCTGGGAATATGCTAACTCTCTTACAATGTTATAATAATTTTCTCTTTTCCATTAAAACCTATCCAATTTTGTCAATATATATTAATTTTGTCATATATGTATATATATTGTTTGTTTTTCTCCTTTTCTTATTCCCTTATCATATAACACAAAATGCATCAATTTATTATCATAATATCATTAATTTTATATTACAGTAGAAGTATTTAAATTAAAGGACATCAAGAAGAAGCATAACGTCACTCAAAGACTTTTCCTCTTCTCCTGGGAAAGGGGTTAGTGCATTTTTCAGTTGTACATAGGATAGTTATATCATTAATTGATATAACTATGGTCTTTTATTGTCTTTGCTTGGAGATTAAGCATGGTTTAAAAATATGTAATGGGCTTCAAATTGAGAAGGGGTAGAATTATGATGGTTAATTTTATGTGTCAATTTGATAGGGACATTAACTATTGTTTAATATTTGATTAACTATTTTTGATGTGTCTTTTGGGGCATTTCTAGATGAGAGTAACATTTGAATCTAAAGACTGAGGAAAGCGAATTGCCCTTCAGAAAGTGAGTGGACTTTACAAAATCCATTGGAGACCTGAATAGAACAAAATGAAATAAAGCAGTCACTCCCTTTGCCTGTTTTCAAGCTAGGGCATTAATCTTCTGCATTTGGAAAAATTTTCATCATGGGTTTTCTTGACTCTTAGGCCTTTGGATTCAGAACTATACCACTGGCCCTCCTACATCTCTAGCTTGCAGATAGCAGAGTATGGGACTTCTCAGCCTCTGTGATTGTCAATTCCTTGTATAAATTTCTGTTTGTCTGTCTGTCCACCTGTGCATCCATCCATCTGTCCATCCATTCTCCTATTGATCCCATTTCTTTGGAGAATCAGTCTAAGATAAGGCTGAGGATGTGGCTTTACAAGGCTAATTAAAATTATTATCAATCAAGTTGTGCACCAATGGGATAGAAGCTATTGATGAGAAATTTTTCTTCAGTGTCATGTACAAATAGGAATCCAGGTCCAAAAGAAATACATGTGCATTAATTAGTTTTCTGTCACTATGACCATAATACTTGAAAACAATACCTTAAAGGCAGAAAGATTTATTTTTGCTTACACTTTCACAGGGTTTAGTTCATGGTAACTTGGCTCAGTGTTTCTGGGCTGTGGAGAGTCACAGCATTATGGTGGAGAGGGCTTAGCAGAGAAAAGCTGCTCACCTTATGGCAACCAGGAAGCAGAGAAAACAAGAGAACTAGAAAGGAAAGGACTGAGAACAAGATATACTGCTCAAAGGCATGGAACACTGACTAACTTAAACTGGGTCCTGCCTACTTACAGCCCATTCAGCTATGAGCTCATCAATAGATTAATACACCAATAAGTATAGTGCATTTATTGTCAAGTCACCTTCCAGAAGCCCTACCTTGGGCACAAGAGACTTTTGGGGACCATTTTAGATCTAAACTATCATGACATGAAATCAAGAATACTGAACTGCCATTTTTATCAATATCTGAATCATGAGTTAAATTATTTCTAGAATTACATTTTGTTATCCCTTGAAAAATCAGAAAAAAGATCCTAGGAGTCCAATGGCAGATATGGCCTTATAACTCCAAAGAAAGAGATCCAAGTCTCCAGATCCAGTTGAAGAGTATGTAGATCAAAAGAAAATATACACCGAGGCATATAATAGTTAAGATTCCAGAAACTCAACACAAGAAGAGAATATTAAAAGTTGTCAGAGAAAATAAACAAATCATCTATATAGGAAACCTCATCGGAACCACAGTAGACTTCTCAACACAAACGCTCAAGTCAAGGAGAGCTTGGAGTGAAGTATTTCAAGCCCTAAAAGAAAAAAATATCCAACCCAGATAGATGTACCCTACAACACTATCTTTCAAAATTGATGGAGAAATAAGTTACTTCCATGACAAAGAATACTGAAGAAATCATAACCACCAAACCAGCATTCCAAAATGTTTTGGAGGACATTCTCGAAAGAGATAACAAGGACCACAACTCCATGTACTCGAACAGAATGAATCCACCAGGAAAGGCTGGCAATTAAACAGAGGGGAATAAAAGGGAACCGATAACAATAAAATAACATGACAAGGAAAAGTCAATACATATCAGTTGTAACCATCACTGTTAATGGTCTCAGTTCACCAATCAAAAGAAACAGACTGGCATAATAGATCAAGAAGCAAGATCCAACAATATGCTGCATACAAGAAACACTTTTAATTCAAAAGGAAATTCCTAGACTGAAAGTCAATGGATGGGAAAGAATTCTTCATGCAACAGGAGCTGGAAGAAAGCAGGGATAACTAGTTTATTTGCAGGCAAAGTGTATTTCAAGCGAAGCCTGATTAAGAGAGACAAAAAGGTCACTACATCTTTATAAAGGGAACAATCCAAGATGAAGAGATAACAGTCATAAATATATATGCACCAAATACTTGTGCACCCAAATATATAAAACAAATATTAAAAATCAAATAATCACTAATACACTTGTAACAGGGGACCTCAATACACCACTGCCACAAATAGATAGATCAACTAGACAAAAAGTCAACAATGAAATATCAGAACTGAACCAAATTTTAGAACAAATGGACTTAGCAGATGTCTAGAGTGTTCCATCCCACATCAGAATATACATTCTTCTCAGCGGCACATGGGACATTCTCCATACTAGCTCATAGAACATGCTTAAGTAAAAGCAAAGGAATTGAAATTATCCCATACATATTATCTGACCACAATGCAATGAAATTGGAAATCAGTGGCAAAAGAAACCACAAGAACTTCATAAACACATGGAAATTAATGCCCTCCTGAACAAACAAGGGGTTACAGATGAAATTAAAGAAGAAATTAGTTTCTACAATTAAGTGATAATGCCAGTGTAACATACCAGAACTTATTTGATGCAATGAAAGCAGTCCCATTTTCTATCTGTTCCTCAGACAAAGGACTAATACCTAAACTTGAGACATTTCTTACTAAATGGATGCACCTTGAGACCACACTCTTACATGAAATAAATTTGACATACATGTTCAAATATCACATGATTTCTCTGGTATGAGAAACCAAAAGTATAAATAAGGTCCAAAATGTACAACAGATATTGGGAAATGGGAAGAAAATGTCCAAATGAGATGGGGAACAAGGGAGGGGTAGGAGGAAAGGAAAGAAGAGACAAGAAAAAAAATAGGAAAAAATGGAGACAAACTTTTGTAATTAAAGAGGGGAAGAGGGATTGAAGGGAGGGGAGAATAGGAATAAAAGAAGAAGCAAGATATATCATGTACAGGTACAAATTCCTTAGTTGGATGTTATCATTATGTATAACTAAAATGCACAATAAGTTAAAAATAAAAATAAAAATAAAAAGACAAAAAAGAAGAGTATGTAGAAAGCCAGTAGTCTTCTGTGTATGGTAACAACATCTTTCTGGCCTTAGTTCTTACCAGTAATTGTAAAATAAAACTTTAAGTTCAAATTATAAGGTAAGAGGAAGAAGAGGAGACATTTTTTTCATTTTATAAAGGTCAGATATTTCTATCCTTCTATTTATAAATTTGAGAGTAAAATAAGAGAAAAACCTAAAATGAATATGGAAAAAATAGAAGTTTAAAATAGAAAAGAATTAAATTTCAAATAAAGGTTGAGGATTAAACATTAAAAATCATAAAATGATAAAGTGGTTGATATTTAAAATAAATGAGAAAAGGCTAGAGGCCAATGAGATAAAAGGTTAAAGCTATGAAAGTAAAAGAGGTGAGCGATTAAGATACATGGGATACTATGAAAAGCTGAAAACATAAAAGTAGATGAGATTTAAAATTAAACAGAAGAAATAATTAACATGCTAAAAGTTAAAAAGTATAAGGGTGAAAAGGATTTGGGGAAAATAAATCAAAAGGAAATACAAGCAAACAGCACGCATACTAAACTAGAGAGGCTATAGCAGGTAAGTTGAGCAAGGGCAGACAAGGGCAGAATAAAGGGGTTGCTGCAGCGTGAGTTTGCTGTGGAAGAGACATCCCTGGCATGGGGTGGGGGCAAGGTAGCTACCTTAGCTCCCTGCCAATCATCAGCTTCTCAAGCTGTGTCTCCAGTGTAGAGGCCTTTGGCCAAGGCTAGAACATCCTTGGATATTCAAGATAAGCAGGCTTTCTTCTGAGGAACTTCTCAGGTGAGTCAGCTGAATGTATTTGAAATACTTCCTGGTCCCAGCACTTTGGGAGTCTCGGGCAGGAGGACGCCAAATTTGACTTCAGTCTGGGCAGTTAGCATGAACTTGTCTCAAAATAGAAGATAAAGAGAGCTGGGATATAGTTCAGTGAGAAGGCTGGGGTTTAATCCTTGTCCTATAAAAAAAATGAAAACTCATTGGAAGTTTAAAAAATTTTAAATATTTCTAAATATTAAAAGATTTTAGGTATCTAAAATCTAAAATTTTTAAACATTAAAAATCCGTTATCAGTATCTTTTCTAAGATGCCTTTCCTATCCAGATGCCTTTCCAGTCTCCCCTAGCTTCATCAAAACACTCATGAACTGTGAAATTTGGTGCCCCTGTATGTGTTTTGATAGTTTTTGATTATTTTATTCATATATTTTAGAGTTCTTCCTACATGGTGAAAGAGTAGCCAGGAAGGATACTTTTAGACCATTGTCTTAGTTGGAATATAAGATTTGTGTTATAAAATTTCACGGTATTTTAGCTAAGAGAAGTTGTAATTGTCAATCCATTCTCCTGCCCCCTCCTGAAGTACAGTATTCTTTCTTGCTAGAGGACAAGTTCTGTTTGGTCAAATAGGCTTCCCCCATGCTGGGTGAAATGTGCAGACATTAAAAAGACCTGCTCACATAAGACCAAAATATCTAAAGGGAGGGAATTGGCTTAACCCAACTCTGGTCCTCCATAGGGGCTGGAAAGGGAAATAAAACCTTGTTTTTAAAAATTTTAATTTTTATTGGTACATGTTTGCAGTACATAATGATTATATTCCTCATGAGAAGTTAGTACGTGTGCATAACACATCTTAATTCTTTCTTCTTATAAGACAAACCATGCGATATTTAAGCTTGTGTGTCTCATTTATTTCACTTAATATTATGATAGAACTGAGCAGTGAGACAGCTTGGGGAGAGCATGGAGATTATAGAGAGAGGTGTTACAGAGTTCCTTCAAAGTCTGGAAATGGAATGAAAAGAGGCAGATTTTTCATATATAGTACTATGTAGGTTATGTGTTTGAATTCCCTTTGTGCCTTATAAGAAATGCAAACAAGAATTTTTGATTGCAATTAGTTTTGGTTACTGGATTGTGTTTCACTGGATAGAAAATTATTCTAAAAGTGAAATACCTGGATCTGGGCTTTATCAAGGCTATAATAAAGATGCCAAATATGCAAAACAAATTTAGTGAACTACAGTAAGTATATACAATAAAGTTATTTTAGGAGTGCAATATGATAGAAATAATGAAGATATCCACATAAAGACTTAATTTCCCTTTTTCATCTTTTAAAAATTCTTTTTGAGTAAATGTTATGTGCAATGTAGTGCATTAAGTGTTATAGGGATTATAAAAATAAGTAAGGGTTTCCCTGTTATTTGCTTTTAATTTAATGTGATAGATAATGTACTAAGCAACAATGAAATAAGAAAGAGTGGGAGACAGATATAAAAAGATAGATTTGTTTAGAGCTATAAGGGTTTTCTAGAAAAGAGATATGATAGTGACCTGAATGGGTAATGACCTGAATACCTTCAAGAGAAACTTACCTTTGCTCTGAGTCTTGTAGAGTCAGTAGGATTATGGTTTTTGAAGTTCAAATCAACATGATCAGCAAGGATTAAGAGAGATAAGTGATGTTATAAAAAAAGAAAAGCCTGGATGTGGTGACTATTTAGGGGAACAGTGGCAAATGGGCTCTTTGAAGTAAGGAGTTAGGTTCAAGAACACAAATGGACAGAGTGTTCCAGAAAGTTATTTGAGTTAGTGTTAAATATCAGGAGAAGGAATTTCTACTCTTAGCCATTAAAATCTTTGAAGACTTTTGCTCTGGGAAATCATATAGTTGAAGTTTTACATTGATATACCAGTAGAATGGAGGAAGGCTGAACAAGAAAAGGAAGAATAAATAACTAGAAAAATTAGGGTGATTGTGTCAAGGTGGCAGACAGGTTACCCACATCCATGTTCTTCTAAGTTAGTTTCTTTGAAATGACATAAAGGGAATACTTCCACAAGAGAAATGGTGAACAAAGAAGCAGTTTCAGGAGGGCAGAAATTTTTGAGATGTTGTTGGAATATATAAAACAGTGTGGTCAGGTAGATGGAAAAAGATCAAAGTAGGCAACAACCCAAAATATGAGCAGGAGAGAGAATTGCCAAAGAGGCAGGCAAAATTGGGCATGGTTACATGTGACTGAGCCAGAGTTGATTCAAGTTGGGTTAATCAGGTTCCCTCTCCTAGAAATTTGGAAATAAGAGTAAGATATTTTAGTTTAATATGGGCAGATCTTTTGAATGTAAACATAAAAGCTGTGGCATGGCCATCTTCCAACTATAGTAGGGAAACATATTTGCAGAAAGATAACTAAAAAGAACATGGCAAAAGAATTATTCTGCACAACTTTGAAGCCAGTTGAAACCACTGGCTTCCTTGAGACAGCTCTGTGGCCCATTATTACATTCTTGCCTCACCACTTAAGTTGGTAGATGTTTGATTCTGTTTCTTGCATTTAAATATTAATGGGTACAGAGAATGTTATGAGTTCTGAGCAAAGATTAGTGAGAGTTTTTCAATAAAGTAGTTGAAATGAGAAGTTTTTATTTTTAAATTTTATTTAATTTATTTTTTAAAAGGAATTGAGAAAACTAGAAGGCATTATCTCTTGTTTGATACTGGGTTGAGAGATGTTAGAAACTGAAGCAAACTTGAAAACAATTTATTTAACCAATCATAAGTCAAATTAATATTGTTTAATTGCAGTGAAAAGAAAAAGTCCTGCTGAAAGCACTCTGTGCCCTCTTAATTAATATCAGTTTGTTGACTAATAGTTTGAGGTGAATTACAGCTCCATAGAACCACAACCCTTGTCAGTCTTTGGAAAACTTTCTCTGGCTTAATGTGTTGCTGTTTGTAATATTGTTTCTTAAAACTGAAAGCAGGCTCAATATTCCCTTTCCAGCTCTCGAATTGATGTCATCTTCTATGTAGCTTCAATTTATTTCTTCTCTCATACACCACTGAAGTATCTAGTAACTACTTACATTTGCATATCCAAAGTACATCCTTCAGACTGCATCATTCACTCTGAAATAGCAAAACAAAATTCTTTGTGAAACTGTGTGTTCTAGTTTTTCATTTGGAAATTATAGTTCTATACCTAAATTCTCCTTTGTGCAGAGCAGAACAATTTTACCCTCTACCGAGCTCTGAGTTTTCATTTTATCCCATTTTCTGGGAGAACTGGGGGTCACTGTTTAATGCTGGTTTTTAAAACAGCTTTTTAAATGATGGCCTTTTCACAGCCCTGGTGATGCACAAAATCATTAGGTAAGTTTACATGTTTGTTTTGAGTCCCTTTTTCATTTGTTCCCTCCCTCTCTCCCTCTCAGTTTTATTTTCTATCACCCAGCTTCCCTATGCGTATAGAAAGCACTTTCCTTCTGCAGGAATACTTCTCCACTGGAGAACTGCTCCTTACACACAAACCTTTTACCCCACAGGTACTCATGCCCACTACCTCTGTCAAAACATGTCTGCTCCACGTCAAAAATGCACACTCACTTTTAGATGTTAATGACTGGAAGTATCTTAGGATATTATACTGCTAGAAAATCTGTGTGTTTTATCAAGAGTCTTTAGAGTGTTAATTAAAGGAGTGACTTGTAGTGGGAAGTTTGGGCCTGATGATCAGATACTCAATGTAATAAACTCAGCTCTTTGGTCCATTTATGTCTTCCTCTTCTCCCAAGTGTTTATGATGTGTCCTACAAATGTTCCCTGGTTGCCAGTACTGGGCTTACCTGCTGCTATGGTTTTGTTGATCACATAAGAATGGCTGAGCCCCGCAAGAAGTTCAATCACTTTCTCTCCTAAGAAATCTGAATTTGGAATCAAGAGATAGTTGGAACTTTATCATATGACCTTGAGATTGGAGGGACAGTCATGTATTGTAAGTGACTGAGGAGCTAAGAAAGCTAGTCAGAGGCCACACAGCTGCTCCCTGGGATCTATGCACACTTACTGATGGAATGGTGGGCCTCTCCTGATTTAATTTCTTTACTAATTATAGCACCAAGGAGCAGAGCCACCACCAGGGCTGAGGAGGTGAGCCTTCTGGGCCCCTGTACCACCACCCTCAGTGCTGAGCAGCATTGCTGCCCCCAGCGCCAATGAGGTGAGCCACACGGGCAAGAGCAGCACACACCTCGCCCCACTTAAAAATGAGAAGACATGTAAACAAGCCTCAAAATCAGACTTTCAGATCACCTAAAGCAACCCATTAGGGAAATGAGATGGAACAATCTGATACTCAACCACCTGGACTCCCACAAGTGACAACAAAAGAGGATCTGGAGAAAATGAAATCAGAAATAATTTCTCAGATATCAGCAGACAATGTTCCCATAGTACAAGACATGATTAATAAATCTCGAGAGGACACAGATAAAAAAATAGAGGATCTGAGGAACATGATGGAATCCCAACATAGGAAACAAATGGAATCCATAAAACAAATGCAAACATTACTAGGAGATTAAAAACTCCAATGAATGTTTACGCACCAGAATGAACCAATGTGAGGACATAATTTCAGATATAGAAGATAAGATTGTAATTAGTGACCAGGAAAAGAAAAATTTCTTTAAGATAGTATGGGACCATGAGAAATCAATCCAGCAGCTACTAGGTGATGCAAAGAAGAATAACATAAGACTAATCGGAGTCAATGAAGAAACAGGAGAGAATGGAGTTGACATAAAAAACTGCACAGAAGTGATGGCAGAAAACTTCCCAAGCAGGGGAAAAGAACTTGACATACAGATAAGTGAGGCATATAGGACTCCAAATAGCCTTGGTCAAAAAAAATCCACACATAGGCATATAATAGTTAAGATTCAAGAAACCCAACAGAAGAATCAAATTCTATAAGCAGTTAGAGAAAAAGAAACAAATCATGTACAAAGGAAAGCCCATCAGAATCACAACAGACTTCTCAACACAAATCCTCAAGGTGAGAAGACCTTGCAGTGAATGTATTTCAAGCCCTAAAGGAAAACAGCCTCCAACCCAGACTGATGTACCCTTGAAAACTATCTTTCAAAATTGTTGGAGAAATAAGATACTTTCATGACAAAGAGCACCTTAGGAACTTCTTGAATACCAAATCAGCACTCCAAAAAATTTTAGACAATATCCTAGGAAAAGACAATGAAGATCACAACCCCAGGAAGCCCAGAAGAATGAATCCATCAGGCATGACAAGAAATTAAATGCAAAGCGGGAGAATCCAACAAAAAGAAAAGTCATGACAATGATGTCAGTACGTATCAGTGATAACCATCAATGTTAATGGTCTCAATTCACCAATCAAAAGAAGTAGACGGGCAGAATAGGTGAAGAAGAAAAATCCAACAATATGCTGCATACAAAAAACACACTTAAATCAGAAAGAAACTCATAGACTGAAAGTTAAAGGGTCAAAGACAATACTCCATGTGACAGGAACCCCCAAAAAAGCAGGAATAGATATCCTCTTTGCAGATCAAGTGGATTTCAAACCAACACTGATTAAGAGAGACAAAGAAGGACACTACATCCTTGTAAAGGGAACAATCCAAGAGGAAGAGATGACAATCATAAACATATATCCACCAAATACTAGTGCTCCCACCTATATAAAATAAATACTAAAGGACATGAAAAAATCAAATAAGCACTAGTAATAGTAGTAGGGGACCTCAATACCCCACTGTCACAAATAAATAGATCAACTAGACAAAAAAATAAGCAACGAAATACTAGAACTCAATCAAACTCTTGAACAAGTGAACTTAACAGATGTTTATACAGTATTCCTCCCCACAAAATCAGAATACACATCTTATCAGCTGCACATGTGTCATTTTCCAAGACAGAATGCACACTCACTAACAGAACATGTTTAAGTAAGTGCAAAGGAATTGAAGTTATCCACTGTATATTATCAGACCATAGTGTGATGAAATTGGAAATCAATAGCAAAAGAAACCGTAAGAATTTCACAAACACATGGAAATTGAACAACACACTTCTGAATAACCAATGGGTCACAGAGGAAATTAAAGAAGAAATCAGATAGTTCCTACAATTAAATGACAATGACAATACAACATATTGGAATCTATGGGACATAATGAAAGCATTCTTACGAGGGAAATTCATAGAAGTGAATACTCATATTAGGAAAACAGAGCAGGCCCAATTAAACAACCTGATGCTGAACTTTAAGCATCTAGAAAAATAAGAACAGGGTAAAATTGAACCTCATACAAGGGAGTAAATTATAAAGATCAGAGCAGAAATCAATTCAATGGAGATGAAGAGAATGATACAAAAAAATCAATGAAGCCATGAGTTGCTTCTTTGAAAGAATAAACAAAATTCACAAAACCTTAGCCAACCTTATCAGAAAAAGGAAAGAAAGGGCCCAAATCCATGCAATTAGGAATGAAAAGGATGACGTTACAACAGACCCAGCAGAAACCCAGAGGACCATCAGTACCTACTTTGAGAGCCTATATGCCAATAAGATGGAAAACACAGAAGAAATGGACAGATTCCTAGATATATATGAATTACCAAAGTTGAATGAAGAAGATCTAAAAATTCTAAATGACCCAATATCAATAATGAAATTGAAAATGCAATTTATAACTTACCAACTAATAAAAAGCCTAGGCCCTGATGGCTTTACTGCTGAATTCTACAAGACATTTAGAGAGGAACTACTGCCACTACTGTTTAAACTCTTCAATTAAATTGAAAGGGAAGCAATATTCCCAAATTCATCCCTAGAATCAAGCATCACTTTGATACTCAAAGCAGAGAAAGACCCAACTGAAAAAGAGAACTATAGGCTAATCTCACTAATAATCATAGGTGCAAAAATTCTTAAGAAGTTAATAGCAGTTTTTGACCATTTAGTATGTGTTGGGTTTTTCATAGATAGCCTTAATCTGGTTGAGATAAAGACCTTCTATTCCAGTTTTCTGTAGAGTTTTATCATTAATGGGTGTTGGATTTTGTTGAATCCTTTTTCTGCATCTATTGAGATGATCATATGGTTTTTGTCCTTGACTCTGTTAATATTATGTATTACATTTATTGATTTACAAATGTTGAACCATCCTTGCATCCCTGGGATAAATCTGACTTGGTCAGGGTGCATGATCTTCTTGATAACCCTCTGTATTCTGTTGGCCAGTATCTTCTTGGATGCCCACTATCACCACTCCTGTTCAATATAGTTCTGGAAACATTAGCCACAGCAATTAGAAAAGAGAATGGAATAAAAGGAATAAAGATAGGAAAGGAAGATGTTAAACTGTCATTATTTGCTGATGATAAGATACTTTACATAGAAGACCCAAAAAACTCAGCCAAAAGACTTCTAGACTTAATTGACAGATTCAGTAGAGTAGTTGGATACAAAGTCAACACTCAAAAAACAATAGCCTTCTTATACACAAATAACAGACTCACTGAGAGAGAAATTAGGGAAACAATTCCTTTTACAATAGCATCCAAAAAAATGAAATATCTAAGCATCAATCTAACAAAGGAACTAAAAGACATACACTGAAAACTACAGCAAACTGAAAAAGGAGATCCAGGAGGATATAAGAAAATGGAGAGGGTAGCGTGCGTGGCCAGCGGAGTGTGACACCAGCCCCAGCCTGTCCCCCATGGCCCCGTGGAGCCAAGAGACGGGGCTGAATCTCTACCGGGCACTGCTGCGCCAGGGCTGAGAGCTTCGCTACACTGATCAGGACTTCTACTTTGCTTCTGTCCGCCGTGAGTTCCTGAAAAATCAGAGGCTAGAGGATCCTGAGGCCCGGGAGAAGAAGCTGGAGAAGGCCCTGGTCTTCCTCCACAGCAAACTAGGGGGGCTAGTTTAGGATCCTCTCCTTTACACTTGCACCCTGACTGCAAGGAAAGAGGACAAAGTTGCCTTCTGTGGGCAATGCCATTGATTTCGTGCTCTCCAATGCCCGGCTGGTGCTGGGGGTGGGTGGAGCGACCATATTGGGCATTGCCACGCTGGCGGTTAAGCGGCTGTACAATCGGGCAATCAGTGCCCCTACAAGCCCCACTCGCCTGAGCCATTCAGGGAAGAGGAGCTGGGAAGAACCAAATTGGATGGGCTCCCCACGATTGCTGAGCAAGGACATGAAGTCAGGCCTGAGCCGGTCCCGGCAGACCCTCCCCACAGACTCTTCGGCCTTTGACACAGATACATTCTGCCCGCCCCAGCCCAAGCCATTGTCCAGGAAGGGCCAAGCAGACTTGAAGAAGTCATGACTCCACATGTCCCTGCAGGAGAAACTTCTTACTTACTACCGGAACCGGGCAGCTATCCCTGCTAGAGAGCAGGCTCGGGCCAAGCAAGCTTCCGTGGACATATGTGCTGAGCTCCGGAGCTTCCTGCAGGCCAAGTTGCCTGACATGCCACTTCGGGAGATGTACTTGAGTGGCAGCCTCTATGATGACCTGCAGGTGGTGACAGCTGACCATATCCAACTCATCGTGCCCCTTGTGCTGGAGCAGAACCTGTGGTCTTGCATACCTGGTGAGGATACTATCATGAATGTCCCTGGCTTCTTCCTGGTTCATCGTGAGAACCCAGAGTACTTTCCTCGTGGCAGCAGTTACTGGGACCGCTGTGTAGTAGGGGGCTACCTCTCCCCAAAGACAGTGGCAGACATATTTGAGAAGGTCGTGGCTGGCTCCATCAATTGGCCAGCCATAGGGTCCCTCTTGGACTATGTGATCTGACTAGCACCTCCCCCAGAGGCCCTGATGCTAGAAGTGCAGTATGAGTGGGACAAACATCTTGTCATTGACTTCCTGCCATCAGTGACCCTTGGTGACACTGTCTTGGTGGCCACACCACACAGGCTAGCCCAGTATGACAATCTGTGGCAGCTGAGCCTGCGTCCAGCTGAGACAGCACGCCTGAGGGCTTTGGACCAGGTAGACTCGGGCTGCCGATCTTTGTGCCTCAAGATTCTCAAGGCCATATGCAAGTCCACCCTGGCTCTGGGCCACCTCACTGCCAGCCAGCTAACCAATGTCATCCTCCACTTGGCCCAGGAGGAGGCTGGCTGGTCTCCAGATGTGATGGCTGATCCTTTCCTGCAGGCCCTGAGGGGACTTATCCGCTACTTAGAGGTTGGAGTCCTGCCCAGTGCCCTGAACCCCAAGGTGAACTTATTTGCAGAGCTCACCCCTGAGGAAATCGACGAATTGGGATACACTCTCTACTGCTCCTTGTCTGAGCCGGAGGTGCTGCTGCAGACCTAAGAAGAGGTGAAGGCCAGAGCAACTGTCTGGTGGTCAGGCCCCAGATTCTCCGTTAGAAACACATGGCTACATAGTTGGTGCCTCACAGGGTCCCTAGGTGCCTCCTGGTTTTACTGGTCATTGTCCTGGTCGCATCATGCTGATTAGAATGACATCTCTTTGGTCCCCTATTTTCTTACCCAGCCCTATCTATTTTTGTTACCAAACACTGTGCTCCCTACTCCCTCCTTAGTCCCAGCTGATTTTTCCAGAATGAATTGAGAAGGAAAAGTGCTGGCCCGAGCTGTTGAGACCACTTGTTTTGCATTTTGTCCCACATTTCCTGCTTGGTGTGCCCTGCACTGGCCTTTTACAAAACCCTTCTGATTCAGTGCCTGCCTTTTCCTCTCTTCTGTTTCATGCCTTCTGTTTGGCTTTTGTCCCCAGAGCATAACTACCTAATGAAGATGTTGCCTTTCAGTTAAATATCACAGAAGCACTGTGATTACAGCTTTGCAAGCCCAACTCTGCAGAGTGAGCACTGAGACAGTGTTTAGGGTTTCCAGGGGTGAGGCTGGTGGAAGAGCTGGCCTTTGACCCTGGTTCCTGGAAAACAAGCTCCCCCCCACCCCCACCCCTCAACCAACTTCATAAACGCCAAGAATATTTCTCCTGGGGACACTGTTACCGACTTACACAGGATGACAGGATGCAGTGTTATTTGGAGCTTTTATTTATTAGTGGTCATCAATGAATGCACAGAGGGACCAGGAGCTGGTTCCTAGGGCTTGGTGGAGAGCCTGAATGCTGTCTGCATCTCATCTGTGGCTGCCAGGTAAAGAAGAGACAATGGCTGCAAGGCAGCACCTCATATGGATGCTGGTTTCATCCTTTTCCATCTTTATTGCCAATAGGACAAGGCCTTGAAGGAATTCAGGCTTAGCAGTAGAGGCTGAAGGAGGTGGACAGCAGGCTGTCAGCTGGAAAATCCAGTCACCAGTTAGGGCTCAGTGAATATGTTTTATCCTCTGAAAGAACTTGCCTTTCTAGGATGTTGCCTTAGAGCAAGAACAGGCCCAGCAGCCAGCTGCTCTTCCCCTGTGTCTACCACAGCATTAGGAGAAGGGTGTTTGCTGAGCTCTCCTGGTATCCACAGAGGCCAAAGGGCAGGTGAACGTGCACAGCCCTCTTCCCCTATCCAGTCTCTCACCCTGCACCTGGGGAGATTGGTGCTACCCAGGAAGAGAGAGCACAGAGATAATCCTAGGAAAAGGAGGTGTGTACTGCCCACATTCTTTCTTGGTTCCTGCTGCTAAAACCTGCACTATTTATGGCAATGTAAATGTATCCCGAGAGTGGAGAGGAGTGTTTTAATATACCATGTCTATGTCTTCTTGTTTTGTGTTTTTTCTGTTTGTGGCAAAAAGGCTGACTTTTATTTCTGATATGCCCATCCAGTATTTTGTTCTCATCGAGCCTTATTTTATCCATTCTTACTATCTCTCCATCAGTGAGATTCTGTGTTCTCTGCAGCTGTCTCATTCCTTTCCAATGACAGTGACACAAAATGACTTAAAATAGCACTGGTGCCCAGCAATCCCAGTTGAGGGGAGAGATAGATGCCTGCCCCGTTTTTTGTCATAGATTAAGAAGTTGAGAATAGCCTTTACTATGTTTAGAGTCTTTCTGCCTTTCTGGTAATCTGCAAGGTTCATTGTTTTATTGGGTAAGGTATTGAGGAACAACTGAAAAGATGAAGCAAAGAACCTTGAGAAGTGCTCCACCCCAGCTGTTCCTTAGAATTAAATGGGAGTGGGCCGGGGATTTAGCTGTGCCTGTGCCTGCCTTGCAAGCTCATGGTCTTGAGTTCAATCCCTGGTACCAAAAATAAATAAATAAATAAATGGGAGTTGAAAACATCTGTGAGCCTCAGGGCTCCTGGCTCCTGTATGGAGGGGATAGGGTGAAGCCTGATGATGAGGGCTCTAGTGGCCCCTCTGGTGTCCTGGGGTGTTGTCACAGCTGAGAAGCAGATTGTTGAGATAAAGGATTTGGATTCCCTGCCAGGAATTATAAAACTTATAATTATAAAACTCAAAAATTTACCAACCTGTCATTTCTGACCAAATTCTATATAAAACTTTGGAAAGAGCTTAAAAAAGAAAAGCTTTAAATAATCCCAAGATTTTACCCAGCACTCGGGAGGCTAAGGCAGGAGGATCACCCCAAGTTCGAGGCCAGCCTTGATACACAGTTCAAGGCCAGCTTGAATGACATAGTGAGACCCTGTCTTAAAAAAAAAAAAAAGATTTTAAAGAGTCCCAAGTTACCAGAGTCAAGCACAACTGCATTTAGAAAGGGAAATAAGTTTATTTTGTGTCTTTAGGGGCAGCTCTGACTTTTAACTATGCTTCACAAAACTCAAACAGTAAGTTTGTCATCCTACAAGCAAGACCCTGTCTCATACGTCCTCAGAACTAGCAGCAGTGGGAACTCAGCCCGGGTACCGGTGGGTTTACAATTTTCCTCCTAAAATGTGGAAGGCAGCTGGTTCTCTGAGAGGCTGGGATGGAGAGGGCAACACCTGCCACACATACTTCCCTTTAAAAAGCAGGGAAGAGGCGGTGGCTGCCGCACCACTCTTTCTGTTCAGTAGCTCCTCTTTTGCCTGAAGGAACAGCAAGTGCTCCCACTTCCCTGTCTGGAGATCTTTTGGGTACCTTCTCAATTAGCAAACCACACACTTAGCCTAAAAATACACTTATCATTATCCCAAGTTTATTTTGGTTCTTCCCTGTTACTCATTCCTAGAAAACGAGTTCAGGACAGCAGGATTTTGGTTGTGACTTTTTGAAAAGGAAAGAAACCTTGAAGCTCATGTTTGGAAGAGCTCTGCTGAGGAAACTTACTGTCTCCTGGGTCTTAGTCCCTGGCCATCCACCTGTTCACACTTCCATTGAGCTATTTTGCCTCCTTGTAATTCACTCGGCTGCTTAGGTGGTTCAGATGAGGGTTCAGCTTCAGAGCCCTTGGAGAGCTCCTGAGAGGGGTTCTGTACATAGGGGTCCCTGTGTATGTCCAGAGCCTCTGCCATGGTACACCTTCCTTGGACTAACTTGGCTTGGACGGTTTGCTAGAACTCTGCCCTTTCACTTGAAAGTCAAATCCAAGGAGAATGGCCAGAGAGCCTTGGGCCTGGAGCTGACCGTTCCTGTGACAGGCTGGGAGGTTGTGCCCCTTTAGACACTGCTTAACTGTAAGTGGCCAGAATGCAGAGATGCGGGCTTTGTGGACAGCTGCATCCTGGGTGCTGTTTACTTTATCATTTTGATCACCTTGCAGTTTGAACTGTTGATCTCTGAGGCCAAGTCTACAGCTTGCCTTTCAGTCACTTGTCTGCCCTTCAGTGGTGGTTGATCGGCTAGCTGGCAGATAGAAGTCAGTCACCAGTCTCCTTGTCTTGTCTTGGCTAGGACCTGTGGGAGCAGCTTAGTCCTGAGATCCAGAGAAGTGCTATCCTTTTTCTCCTTGAGGGAGGAAATGAAACAGGAACGCAATGTTCTTCCACAGCATAGGAAGAAGAAAATAAAATCTCCTGGGTAGGAAGAACCAATATAGTGAAAATGGCCATACTTCCAAAACAACTATATAGATTTAATGCAATGCCGATTGAAATTCCAACAATATACTTCACAGAACTAGAGAAAACAATCCAAAAATTCATTTGGAAACAGAAGAGACCTAGAATAGCAAAAGCAATTCTAGGCAACAGAGACATGGCTGGGAGTATCACAACCCCCAAGTTGAAACTATACTACAAAGCTACTGTGACAAAAAAGCATGGTACTGGTAAAGACCCGAGGATCAGTGGAATAGATTAGAAGATGCAGAAATAACTCCAGACATACTCAGCTGCTTCATCTTTGACAAAGGAGCCAACCACCCTCATTGGAGGAAAGAGAGCCTATTTAATAAATGGTGTTGGAAAAACTGGATTTCAACTGTCAGAGATTAAAACTAGAGCCATACCTATCACCATGCACTCAACTAAGATCAAAATAGATTAAAGATCTAAATATTAAGACAGAAACACTAAACTTACTGGAAGATAAGTTAGGTAGAACTCTTGAAGACATCAGCATAGGAAAAGACTTTATGAACATTCAGTAGGACAGGAACTAGCACAAGATGCAACACCTGGGATCTCATCTTACCAAAAATCTTCTGCACTGCAAGAGAGACCACCAACAGAGCTTTGAGACAACCTGGAATGTGGGAAATATTTTTAGCAGCTGTACCTTAGATGAAGGACTACTATCTATAATATATGAAGAGTTGAAAAAAATCAGACCCCCGAAATTCAAAGACCCAGTTCAAAAATGGGCAACTGAAATGAACACACATTTCTCAAAGAAATAAAAGCAGCAAATAAATAAATGAAAAAATATTCAACATCACTGGTCATTCAAGAGATATAAATGAAAACAACACTGAGATTCCACTTCACCCTAGAAAGAATGGCTGCTATCAAGAAATCATCCAATAACAAATGCTGGTGGGGGTAAGGAACACTTCTCCATTGTTGGTGGGAGTGCAGACTCGTGCAACCACTGTAGAAATCAGTATGGAGATACCTGAAAGAACTAGGACTAGAGGTCCCATTTGACTCATTTCTTCTCCTGCTAGTTATCTTTCCCAAAACTATTAAAAGAATCATACCACAGCAATATATGTGCACCCATGTTTATAGCAGCACAGTTTGTAATAGCTAAAGCTTGGAGATGGCCCAAGTGCCTATCAACTGGAAAGTGGATAAAGAAGATGTGGTTTTTTAATAAAATGGTATAATACTCAGCAATTAAGAACAAGAATCTAGGGACATTTATAGCTAAATGGATACATATCGAGGCCATACTCTTAAGTGAAATAAACAGGACACACATGTGTAAATACCGAATAGTTTCTCTAGTATGAGAAACTGAAAGTGAGTGAAGCTCAGCGGGTCCCAGCACTTGGAAGGAAGCTGCCTGCCTACATCCCAGGCTCTTAGGGCAGAAAGGGTGAGCCAGTCCCAGCACCTGGAAGGAAGCTCCCCCACAGCCATCCCAGGCTCCTAGGGCAGAGAGGGTGAGCCAGTCCCAGCACCCGGAAGGAAGTTCCCCCACCACCATCCCAGGCTCCTAGGGCAGAGAGGGTGAGCTGGTCCCAGCATCCGGAAGGAAGCTCCCCTCCTCCATCCCAGGCTCCTAGGGCAGAGAGGGTGAGCTGGTCCCAGCACCCGGAAGGAAACTCCCTGCCTCCATCCTAGGCTCCTAGGGCAGAGAGGGTGAGCCAGTCCCAGCACCCGGAAGGAAGCTCCCCTGATGCCATCCCAAGCTCCTGGGGCAGAGAAGGTGAGCCACGCGGGCACCAGAAGCACCCCCCCCCTTCCCGTGGAAATGAGAAGACACATAAACAAGCCTCAAAAACAGACTTCTGGATCACCTACAGCAACCCCAAAGGGAAATGAGATGGAACACTCTGATACTCAACCACCTGGACTCTCTGAACTGGCAACAAAAGAGGATCTGGGAAAAATGAAATCAGAAATAATTACTCAGATAACAGCAAAGATTTTGCTCATGGTGCAAGACATGATTAATAAATCTAGATACGACATAGATAAAAAAATAGAGGATCTGAGGAATATGATGAAATCCAACACAGGAAACAAATGGAATCCATAAAACAGATACAGATTTCCAAGAGATTAAAAACTCCATCGAAAGTCTGTGCAGCAGAATGCACCAATGTGAGAATAGAATTTCAGATATAGAAGATAAGATTACAATTAATGAGGAAGAAAAGAAAAATTGCTTTAAAATTGTAAAGGAACACGAGAAATCAATCCAGCAGCTGCTAGACAATGCAAAGAAGAATAACATAAGACTGATTGGAGTCAATGAAGAAAGAGGAGAGAGTGTAGATGGCATAAAAAAACTCTTCACAGAAGTGATGGCAGAAAACTTCCCAAGGAGTGGAAAAGAACTTGACATATAGATAAGTGAGGCATATAGGACTCCAAATAGCCTTAATCAAAAAATCTACACATAGGCATATAATAGTTAGGATTCCAGAAATCCAACAGAAGAATAAAATTCTACAAGCAGTGAGAGGAAAAGAAAGAAATCACATACAAAGGAAAGCCCATCAGAATCCCAGCAGACTTCTCAATGCAAACCCTCAAGGCAAGAAGAGCTTGGAGTGATGTATTTCAAGCCCTAAAGGAAAACAGCCTCCAACCCAGATTGATGTACCCTGCAAAACTATCTTTCAAAATTGATGGAGAAATAAGATACTTTCATGATAAAGAGCACCTCAGGAACTTCATGAATACCAAATGGGCACTCCAAAAAATTTTAGACAATATCCTGGGAAAAGACAATGAAGATCACAATCCCAGGAAGCCCAGCAGAATGAATCCATTGGGTGTGACAAATTAAACGCAAAGGGGGAGAATCCAACAAAAAGAAAAAGTCATGACAAGGCTTAAAACTTTTGACTTCATCTCCCTAATGAGTGTATAATTCAATCTTATTATTGTACTGATTAGTATTTTTCTGATTCTAGAATTGCACACCATTCCTTGTGCTATACTATTTATCATCTTCTTATGTCTACATTTTAATTGGGTTGTCTATTAATGAGCTCTAAGAATTCTTTATATATTCTGGTCATAGGTTATATGCATTGTAAATATGGTCTGTTTAAGGACTACTTTTCATTTTAATGATGTCATTTAAAGTTCTAAATTGTGATGGAATCTCATTTATCCATTTTTTTCTTTTATAGATCATGTTTTTTGTATCCTAGGTGGTTCTTGCCTACCCTGAATTCATAAATATTTTCCCTTATAATTTCTTCGTAAAGTTTTAGACTTTTAGACTTTCTTATTTAGGTTCATAGATCCCTTCAAGTTATTTTCATGTATGGAAATAAAGGGTTGAGGTTAATTTTTTATATATCGGATACCAGGTGTTCTAGTGCCATTTGCTGAAGACACTCTCTCTTCTTCAGCTCTTGAATCGAGTTTATATTCTATAAAATGCTAATGTTAAATAATCTTTCAAAACTCAGTGGCCCATATATGTGTGGTTCTATTTCTAGATTCTCTGTTTTATTCAAATGATCTGTATGTCTTTCCTTACACTAACACTGCCTTGATTACTGTAGCTTTAGAAGAAGTCTTAAAATTGGGTGCTAAACGTCTTCCAACACTGGTTTTGTTTTTGTTTTTGGCTTTTCTGGGTCCTTTGTACTCCTACATAACTTTTAAATTTCAATATCCAGTTCTTCATTTATACCAAGTATACATAGACCTGAATTTTTGTATATACCTTGTGTTTTCTAATCCTGCTAAATTGAAGTACAAGTTCTAGGGGCTCCTAGAGATTTCTTAATATTTTCTCTGTAGATGATCATTTCATCTACATATAAACATTTTGCTTCTGCTGTGCCAAACCTATCCTAGTTATGTCATTTTATTGCCAGACTATTTTGGTGGGGACTAGGTTTCAAAGTTTAATGGACAGATAAAGAGTAAGCATATCTGCCCTTGTTCCCCACCTTAAGGAGAAAGCATTGTATCTTCTCCATTCATACAAGGCATTCTCGCTGGAAGTATGGAGTACATGTCTTTAATTTGTTGAGAAGTTTCTGTTCTACTTCTAGTCTCCTGATAGCTTTTACCATGAACAGCTGTAGAATTTGGTCCAATACTTTTTCTCCAACTAGTGACAGGATCATATGGCTTTTTCCCTTCCTCTGTTAAAATGTTGACTTTTGGGGGTGGATCTTCCAATGCTAAACCAACACTGCCATCCCTATAACAAAACCACTTTCTACATACTGCCAGATCTGACTTCTAGGAGTTTGTTTTGTTAAACAAATTTCTATCTATGTTCATACTTTTTTCTTCTATTATCTTTATCCAATTGTAGGATTAGCACAATGTTGAGTTCCTAAAATGAGGGGAGAAGTGTTCCTTCTTTTTTCTGCTTTATTGTTTGATATAATTTATCAGTTAAAATGTTTATGAGCCTGCTGTTGTCATATAGGTAGATTTTCAAGCTAGGAATATACTTTCTTTAATAGGTGCTATTCAAATTTTATATTTCCTCCAGAGTTAGTTTCATTAATTTGTCTTGTAAGTTACTTCTTAGAAGTTGTCAAATTTATTTCAAAAAAGATTTTTGTAATTTGCTTTCTATATCCTTTTAAATTCTGTAAAATCTGTGGTAATGTCTCCTAGATCTTAATATTGTAATTTTAAAAATGTATAACTGATTGTGTAACAGGAAGAAAAGGTCTAAAAGAGCAGGGGAATTGGGAGGGGTAGGGGAAGGGAAAAAAGGGAAAGGAAAAAATATGAGAAGAGGAAAAAAATGGAAACAAGGTCTCTGCAAATAGGGAAGGGTGGAGGGGGTGAAGGGAGGGCAAGGGAAGGGGAAAAAAAAATAAGAACCTAGAGACTCATGTAATGGTACAAGATCCCAATGGTGACTGTAACTGCATTTTATACCTAAAATGTACCAATAAAGTTAATGGGGAAAAAATACACAAAAAAACAACTTTAACTGGAACCTTTATTATAGAAAAGAAACAAAATCTACCATCTCATAAGCAGCCCCAGGAAAGAGAGCAGTTAGCTATTCCACAGACAGCAAGGTTCTCTCTAGGCAGAGAAGCATCTAACCAAGGATACATTCCAGTTTTATGGGTTCCCAAAGGAATGTTATTGTTTATGGTTTTTTCCCAAAAGAGACAGGGGCCTGGAGACAAGTTGGAGTTTAGTTACTATACAAGTATGAGTTTGCACTCAACCCCAAATGTGCTTCGAAATATGTTATGTCCCCCTCTGGGAGATTTTTATCATGGAAATGCATTATAATAAAGGTACAAAGAAGTTAAAAAAAAAAGAAACTGAAGGTATAATTAAAGATTAAAAGGATTAAAATTAATAATTGATAATTTGAAATAAGAAAAAACTGTCCAGAGGAGTAGGGGTAGTGGGAGGGGAAGGGGAAAGGAAAGAAGGGAAAGGAAAAATTATGAGAAAAAAAATGGAAACAAAGTCTATGTAAATAGGGAAGGGTGGAGGAGGTGAAGGGCATCCACATAATGGGGAAAAAATAAGAACCAACACATCATGATACATCATGTATAGGTACAAGCACCCAATGACAAATGTAAATGTATTGTGTACCTAAAATGTACCAATAAAAGAATTTAAGGAAAAAAAGGAAAGAAACTAAAATCTTCTGTAGAATTGAAAAAAATAAAATAAAAAGACAGTATAGATTAAAAAAAAAGATACTGGAAAATAGAATGCAGAAGATCATACACCTCAACCAAGTGGGATTCATCCCAGGGATGCTGGGATTGTTCAAGATACACAAATCTGGCAATGTAATACAGTATATCAATAGAGCCAAGCAAAAGACCATATGATCATCTCAATAGATGCAGAAAAAGCATTCGACAAAATCCAACATGCATTTATGATAAAAACCCTACAAAAAATTGGAATAGATAGTCTCTACCTCAAACTGATAAAAGCCATCTATGAAAAACCAACAGCCAATATCATACTAAATGGTCAAAACCTGAAATCCTTCACACTAAAATCAGGAACAGGACAAGGATGTCCACTATCACCACTCCTGTTCAATTTATTCTTGGAAACATTAGCCAAAGCAATTAGACAAGAGAAATAAAAGGAATAAAGATAGGTAATGAAGAAGTCAAATTGTCATTATTTGCAGAGGACACATGATACTCTATATAGAAGACCTCAAGAACTCCACCAAAAGTCTTCTAGACTTAATAACCAAATTCACTGTTATCTGGATACAAGGTCAACACACAAAAATCAATAGCTTTCCCCCACACCAACAGCAGACTCACCGAGAAAGAAATGGGGCAAATAATTCCTTTCACAATAGCATCCAAAAAATTGAAATACCTAGGAATCAACCTAACAGAAGAAATCAAAGACTTCTACTCTGAAAACTATAGCACTGTAAAAAGAGAGATTGAAGATGATATCAGAAAATGGAAAGCCATCCCTTGTTCCTGGGTAGGAAGGATCAACATAGTGAAAATGGCCATACTTCCAAAACTGTTATATAGATTCAGTGCAATCCCAATTGACCTTCCACCAGCACACTTCATGGACTTTGAGAAAACAATCCAAAAATTCATTTGGAACAAGAAGAGACCCAGAATAACAAAAACAATTCTAGGGAACAGATACATGGAAGAGGGTATCACAACCCCCAACTTGAAACTATAGTACAAAATTACTGTGATAAAAACAGCATGGTACTGGCAAAGAAACAGCCCTGAGAACCAGTGGAACAATTAGAAGATGCCTAAAAAACTCCAGACACACTCAGCCACCTCATCTTTGACAAAGAAGCAAACATCCTCACTGGAGGAAAGATAGCCTCTTTAATAAATGCCGCTGGAAAAGTTGGGCTTCAACTGGCCAAAGAATAACACTAGACCTATATGTCTCACTGTGCACTAAACTAAATGGATTAAAGATCTAAATATTAAAACAGAAACACTGAACAGACTGGAAGAGAGGATAGATAGAACTCTTGAAGACATTGGTGTAGGAAAAGATTTTATGAACAAAACTGCAGTTGCCCTTGAACTAGCACAAACAATCAACAAGTGGGATCTCTTCTTATTAAAAAGCTTCTGCATAGCAAGAGAAACCACCAACAGTGTGAAGAGATAACCCATGATGTGGGAAAAAATTTTCATCTGCTGTTCCTCAGACAAAGGTCTACTACCTAGAACCTATGAAGAACTTCAAAAAAAACCAGACCTCCCAAATTTAAAGACCCAATCCGAAAATGGGCATCTGAAATGAACAGACATTTCTCAGAAAAATAAGTAGAAATGGCAAATAAATACATGAAAAAATGTTGAACATCACTGGTCAACAGATGCAAATGAAAACAACGCTGTGATTCCACCTCACCCCAGAAAGAATGGCTGCTATCATGAAATCACCCAACAACTAATGCTGACAGGGCTGTGGGCAAAGAGGAACCCTGCTCCACTGCTGGTGGGAGTGTAGACTGGTGCAAGCACTGTGGAAATCAGTATGGAGATACCTCAGAGAACTAGGACTGGAAGTCCCATCTGACCCAGCTACTCCCCTGCTGGGTATTTTCCCCAAAGAATTAAAAGAATTACACCACAGTTATATACATGCACCCATGTTCATAGCAGCATAATTCATGATAGCTAATACTTGGAAGTAGCCTAATTGCCCATCAACTGGAGACTAGATAAAGAAAATATGTTTTTTTTTAATAAAATGTAGTACTACTCAGCCATAAAGAATGAGAAACTAGAGACATTTATAGTTAAATGGATGCACATTGAGACGATACTCTGAAGTGAGATACATAGGACACACATGGGTAAATACTGAATAGTTTCCCTAGTGTGAGAAACTGAAAGTGTAAATAAGGACTAAAAGGTATAATAGGTAATGTGAAATAGGAAGAAATGGGGCAAGGGGGAAGCGGAAGTAGGTGTGTTAGGGAAAGAAAAGAAGGGAATGGAATAAATATGTGAAAATGAAAAAATGGAAACAAAGTCTTTGTAAATAGGGAGGGATGGAGGGGTTGAAGGGAGGGAAGGGGAATGGGGAAAGATGAGAACCAACAGTGATTATGTAAAGGTGCAAATATGCAATGATGAATGTCATTATATTTTATACCTAAAATGTATCAATAAAATTAATTAAAAGGAAAGAAAGCTAGCCAGAAGAGAGGTGTTGCAGTCAGTCAGCAGAGAGGGCCAGGATGAAGGTAGCAGAGGAGTGTGGCGGATTTACCTGTTCCCGAGCCTTCTTCCTGACCTCAGCATCCCCCTCAGGCTGGAGAGAAGTTCATATTTGAAAATGGTCTGAAGTGATTTGTGTGATGGCAGTCCTCAAATTTTGAATTGTCTCTTATCTTTTTGTTTCTATGAGACCTGATGAAAACTGTGTGTCTGGAGATAGTGTGTGGGTGAATATTCTAAAGGAGAATTCTATTTATATTGGTCAGAAATATAATGGTTTGTAACTTATTATGAGGGAGAGACAGAACAGTGCTGGCTGAAAACTGGAGGCCAAGATAGTTCTGAAAGAAATGCCTGTAAAATGATGTAAAAATCCGAAGTGGAGAGGAGAGTTTTTCAGCAAGGAGTAATGAGTGGGTTGCAGGTGTTATAAGACGGCAGACTCCCTTTATGTCTACAAGTCGCCCAATCTTTCCCAATTTCCTATGTAAACAGTGACTCTTCTCTACAATGCATGTCATGCTATGAAGAAGGCGAGGAAGCCCAGAGTAACAGTTAATATTTATTGAGCACTTACTATGTGCTTGGCATTCATTATGTTATTCAGATTTCACAGGGTTCCCTTATTATTTCCATTTCACACATACAAAATTAAGGAGGCTATGGTTCAATAATCTGCACAAGCCACATACCTGGTAGGGATAGGGAGTTTGGATGCAAATTCAGATAGGGTGGTCATGGCTACTGGATATCATCCTTTTAGCTACTGTTTTATATGACCTCCTCCCTTCTGAGAAGATAGACCTGCTGGGAGACACCACAGTCCAGTAGATGAAAGGTCCCCACATAGAAACATACTTCTAGTATCCTGCCTCGGTGCCTGCATTCACACAGCATATCCTTCTCCAGGTAATAGGCTTGTTACTTAGAAGGTAGGTTATGTTAAAATTTAAGTGGAAGATGTTATACAAGCATTCAGCAATAAGCAAAAGCCAATCACTCTTTCTTCATCCTTGGTAAGGTGATTACCTTGTTTCTACCCCTGTTAAATATGGATCCTCTGGTGTTAGTAGGTACAACTAGAGCATATCTTTGTCTCTGTCTGTCTCATTCTATTTTAAAAAATTTTATTTTTTAGTTTTTTGAGACTGCGTCTTGTTATGCAGTTCAGGCTGGACTTGGAGTCACTATATAGCCCAGGCTGGCCTTGAATTCCCAGCAATCCTCCTGCCTCAGCCTTCCAAGTCCTGGGATTACAAGCATGTGCCACCACATTCAGCTTCTTTCTGAGTTTTATCCTAGGGAAAAATAAAATACATTTTATTACTGATTTTTGTACTAATGATTATTTTTTTCTCTTAAAACACTTAACATTTATTTTTCGGAAATACACCACATTGAAGTTCAACTAAAATATCACTTCTTAAACAACTATCTATTTCACTGAAAACATTTAGTAACTGCTACTGCACTAGCAAGTTAATGAAGGTTTACTGCGTTCTTGGCTAATGAAGTTTTCTAAACTAAAGAGTTGGGATTCTCCAATTGTGTTTTAGAAACAGAAATGTAAAAGTGTTTAAGTTATGCTAATCAATAGTAAAAAGTCTTCAAGTCTGAAAAGTATAGTAATAAATTTCAAAGTCAGTTCCTGTAGACCTCTATGTGTCTAAATTCTATTCAATTATTTTAAAAGATTAAAAACAATATTGGTTATCAAGACAGGCCAGTGTCTATTTAATTGTGTAAATTTTTGTGTGATGGAATTTGCATCATGTCAAATGCAACAATGATATGAAATGAAATTCTGTTACTATACTCAAAATAGAGAATATTGGTGGAAATATTTTAAATATTTAATAAGAATTGTGAACAATCTTAACCTCAAAAATATAAAGCATATTTATTCTCTTATAATCTTTAAATAGAACATTTTAAATGCTTATTAAGTGATACAGACTTTAGCACCAATCATATGAAAACAATTTCTAAAGAATTTTAAATAATTGTTGTTATCTATGTTTATTTCATGTATCTATCACTAGCTATATGATACAGCATTTGGAGCCAACAATGGACAAAGGGAACCACAAAGCACTTTTTGAAGAGCTTCCCCAATAAACAGATAATGATCAAGTGATGTATCTCAAATAAGCAGTGCACTTTACTTCACATTAAGGATAATATTCAGTAAATCTTTTCCGTGCTTCTCCTGAGTAGTAATTCAAAATCTATCTCTCATATACCTTCTGAAAATTTTAGTTATTGCAATATTACTTATCTTAATTTTATTAATTTTTGCTTTGTTTCAAATGTTGTGATATTTTGTACAAATGATTATTAATCCTTTGGGGAAGATTGTCATAGAGATAATATGTAGTCAGTCACCTTAGGATTTTTGAAATTGAAACTCATAAGTTATCTCCCTGTTAGCTTAATCTTTCTGCCATGTTTTGTTTCTTTCTAGCAAAGATTCCTAACTGGCAGAGTTTGGGAGAGGGAATTTGGAGCCGGGCATTAGGGAAGTGTTTCTGTCCCTCCCATCAGGGGATTTCTCAAACAAAAAGTGGAAGGGTGTAGAGATTCTTGAAAATGAGCAAGACATTTTTCTCAGCTCTGGGTCAAAACAGAACCATGGAAGACCTCCCTCCACAGGGCAGGGAGATTCCATCTTTCACACAGGACTTGACGCTGCATTTTCTACTTTTTATTCTTCTGGTGCATGTTGGGAGTGTGACTGATCCATGAAAGCTTTTCCACTCTTGGCTTTTATGATTTTTTTTTTCATCCTTCCAAAAACATAGTCTTTACAAAAGAAGCGCAACCACTCCAGCCTCTTCAAAATGGAATAATGACATTTTCATAGCAAGAAGTGCAGGGATGTTGACTGGCGGAAACCCAGAGGTTTTTAAAGAACCGGCGAAAGGTTGTTCACCCCTTAAGAAGTGACAGTTGTGAAAACAAGCCAATTTTAGAATTTGTCATCTTGTGTTAACAGTGTACCCTTTTGTAGTTACTGATACCTGTCAGAGTAAATGCCAGCAATAAAAAGCTTGCCTGAAAGCTTTGCTGAGGAGGTAGAAGCCTCGCATTTTAGGTCTGTAAATGTCTCCTTTGCTTCCTGGAAGCAGATGTAGTCCAAAGAAGTTTGGCTTGGGAATTGCAATACTTCATTTATTTTGGCTATGGTGCTGAGGAGCTTCTTGAAACAGCCATGCACAGATCTCTCTGTTTTCAAGTCCCTTCATCTACAGCATGTGAGTGAATTAGAAAAGATTAGCTCTAAAAGCCCTTCTTAATTACAAATTCTGTGATTCTAATTTCTGGATAAATGTTAGAAATCACAATGGTCCGGCACTAATGTCATGCTATTTAAAGAAAAATCTATCAATTACAGTGATACCTCAGCTGATGACCAGCTCCAAGCTTGAACTTTCCACTACTTGAACAGAAAAGTTTGTAAAAAATCTGCTCCATGTTTGTAACTTTGCTCAATAGTGGAACCAAAAATCTGACTTGAAAAAAGCTGTACAGGCCAAGAGGGAGAGAGTCACACATCTCGTGGTGGACACAAAGGGCACAAAGTGGTGACGCTGAAGTCTAAGTGCTGCTCTCCCCCAGACAACATGTAGTGCTTGTGTTAGTGCCTTAAAACATCCATCAGTATGCCTTTTTGGCACTTTATTTGCCTGAAATATTGTAACTATGGCTCCCAAGAAAGTTAGTGATACCAGCAGTAAAACTAAAAGGAAAACTGTGAAACCCATGATAGAGTTAAAGAAAGAAATCATTGTGAAATTTGTTAAAGTCCTGGAAAAATGAATTTATAAGTGTAATTTTTGGGCCTGAGAACCAGTTATTTGGTTTTCCATTATTTCTTATGGGAAAAACATGTTCAGTTCTTGAACTTTTTGGTGTTTGAACATGAATTCAGAAAGAATTGAATTTGACAAAGTATGACTATAATTAGCTCCTGAAAAGTCTAGCTTTTATTACAGTGAATGAACAATTTTCCAGCAGCATTTTGGAAAAAAAAGGGGCTATTTAGCAATAAATTGGCAAAAAAAGGGGGCCTGGTTGTTGCCAGGTCTGATATTTGCATCTTTAAAAAAATTCTTTTATTTGTATATTTTAGGTATAAAATATGTTTACATTTATCATTGGGAGCTTGTACCCGTACATGATGTATTTTAGTTCTTAATTTTTTCCCCATTACCGGTGCGCCCTTCACCCCCTCCAACCTTCCCTATTTACATAGATTTCGTTTCCATTTTGTTTCTTGTCTCATAATTTTTCCTTTCCCTCCTTGTCTTTCCCCTTCACTTCCCACCACCCCTACACCTTTGAACCTTTTCCTCTTTCAAATTATTAATTATTCATTTTCATCATTTTAATCCTTATTTACATTTTCAGTTTCTCACAATAGGGAAACTATTCAGTATTTACACATATGTGTCCTATTTATTTCACTTAAGAGTATAGCCTCAATATGCATCCATTTAGCAATTAATGTCTCTAGTTTCTCATTCTTTATGTCTGAGTAGTATTCCATTTTATAAAAAATTTACATCTTCTTTATCCAGTTTCCAGTTGATGGGCACTTGGGCTGTTTCCAAGCTTTAGCTATTACAAACTGTACTGCCATAAACATGAGTGCACATACATCACTGGGACATGATTTTTTTAATTCTTTGGGGAAGATACCCAGCAAGGGAATAGCTGGGTCAAATGGGACCTCTGGCCCTAGTTCTTTGAGGTATCTCCACACTGATTTCCATAGTGGTTGCACCAGTCTGCACTCCCACCAACAATGGAGAAGGGTTCCTTTCTCTTCACACCCCCGCCAGCATTTGTTATTGGTTGATTTATTGATTGCAGCCACTCTTTCTGGGGGTAAGGTGGAATTTCAGTGTTGTTTCATCTGCATCTCTCTAATGACCAGTGATGTTGAACATTTTTTCATGTTTATTTGCTGCTTTCACTTCTTTGTCTGAGAAATGTCTGTTCATTTCAGATGCCTATTTTTGAATTGGGTCTTTGAATTTGGGGGGTCTGATTTTTTTCAATACTTTATATGTTCTAGATAGTAGTTCTTTGTCTGAGGTATAGTTGCTAAAATTTTTTCCTCATATTGTAGGTTGTCTCTTAGCTCTGTTGGTGGTTTCTCTTGTAGTGCAGAAGCTTTTTAATAAGATGAAATCTCAGTTGTTGATTCTTTCTCCTAGTACCCGTGCTATTGAGGTTTTGTTCATAAAGTCTTTTCCTATGCCAATATCTTCAAGAGTTCTACCTAACTTATCTTCCAGCAAGTTTAGTATTTCTGTCTTAATATTTAGATCTTTAATCCACTTCAATCTTAGTTTAGTGCATGGCGATAGGTATGGGTGTAGTTTTAATCTTTGGCAGATGGAAGTCCAGTTTTTCCAACACCATGTACTAAATAGGCTATCTTTCCTCCAATGAGGGTGGTTGGCTCCTTTGTCAAAGACGAGGTAGCTGAGTATGTCTGGAGTTGTTTCTGCATCTTCTAATCTATTTCACTGATCCTCAGGTCTGTTTCTTTGCCAGTAGCATACTGTTTTTATCACAGTATCTTTGTAGTATAGCTTCAAGTTGGGGATTGTGATACCCCCAGCCATGTCTTTGTTGCCTTGAATTGCTTTTGCTATTCTAGGTCTCTTCTGGTTCCACATGAATTTTTGGATTGTTTTCTCTAGTTGTATGAAGTATATTGTTGGAATTTCAATCGCCATTGTATCGAATCTATATAGTAGTTTTGGAAGTACGGTCATTTCCACTGTATTGGTTCTTGTACCCAGGAGCAAGGGATATTTTCCCATTTTCTTATATCCTCCTCTATCTCCTTTCTCAGGGTGCTGTAGTTTTCAGTGTAGAGGTCTTTTGTTTCCTTTGTGAGGTTGATTCCTAGATATTTCATTTTTTTGGATGCTATTGTAAAAGGAATTGTTTCTCTAATTTCTCTCTCAGGGAGTCTGCTATTTGTGTATAAGAAGGCTATTGTTTTGTGAGTGTTGCCCTTTTATCCAGCTACTTTACTGAATCTGTCAATTAAGTCTAGAAGCCTTTTGGCAGAGTTTTTTGGGTCTTCTATATAAAGTATCATATCATCAGCAAGTAATGACAGTTTAAATTCTTCCTTTCCTATCTTTATTCCTTTTATTTCATTCTCTTATCTAATTGCTGTGGCTAATGTTTCCAGAACTATATTGAACAGGAGTGGTGACAGTGGGCATCTTTTTCTTTTTCCTACTTTTAGCATGAAAGTTTTCTGTTTTTGACCATTTAGCATGATGTTGGCTGTTGTTTTTTCATAGATAGACTTAAGAGTGGAGATAAAGACCTTCTATTCCAATTTTCTATAGCATTTTTATCATGAATGGGTATTGATTTTTGTCAAATGCCTTTTCTGCATCTATTGAGATGATCATATGGTTTTTATCCTTGACTCTGTTTATATAGTGTATTACATTTATTGATTTATGAATATTGAACCATCCTTGCATCTGTGGGATAAATCCGACTTGGTCAGGGTGTATGATCTTCTTGATGACCCTCTGTATTCTGTTTGCCAATATCTTGTTGAGGATTTTTGTATCCATGTTCATTAGGGAGATTGGCCTGTAGTTCTCTTTTTGGGTTGGGTCTTTCCCTGGTTTTGTAATCAAACTAACACTTGCTTCCAGGAATGAATTTGGAAGGCTTGCTTCCCTTTCAATTTCCTTGATGAGTCTAAAGAGTAATGGCAATAGTTCTTCTTTAAATGTCTTGTAGAATTCAGCAGTGAAGCTATCAGGATCTGAGCTTTTCTTTGTTGGTAGATTTTTGAATTGCATTTTCAATTTCACTCATTGAAATTGGGGTGTTTAGAATTTCTATATCTTCTTCATTTAACTTTGTCAATTCATATGTATATTTCTTATGTGTTTTCCATTTTATTACAGTACAGTTTCTCAAAGTAGGTATTGATGATCCTCTGGATTTCTACTGGGTCTGTTGTGATTGCACTTTTTTCATTCTTAATTGCATGGATTTGGGCCTTTTCTTTTCTTTTTTTTTGATAAGGTTGGCTAAAGGTTTATCAATTATATTTATTTTTTGAAAAACCAACTGTTTGATTCATTAATTTTTTGTATTATTCTCTTAGTCTCCATTGAATTGATTTCTGCTGTGATTTTTATAATTTCCTTTCTTGTACAAGATTTGGGTTTGTTATTCTCTTCTTTTTCTAGGAACTTAAAGTTCTGCATTAGGTTATTTATCTGAGTTTTCTCTGTTTTCCTAATATGTGCATTCACTGCTCTGAATTTCCTGTGTAGAACTGCTTTCATTGTGTCCCATAGATTCCTGTATGTTGTACTGGCATTATCATTCTAATCATTGGTACATTTTAGGCATACAGTATAGTGACATACATCATTGGAAATTTGCCCCTTTACATAATCTCCCTTGGTTGTTATTTTTCACCTTTGCCCAGCCCTCCCTTTAATCCCTCCATTCCTCCTTATTTATAAAGGCTTTGTATACATTGTTTCATTTTCTCATATTAATCCCATTCCCTTCTATTCTTTCTCCTATTCCTCCCACTTCCTTCCCCTTTGCCACTTTTCTTCCTATTTCACATTACCTATTATACATTTTAGTCCTTATTTACACTTTAAGTTTCTCACACCAGAGAAACTATTTGGTATTTATACATGTGTGTCCTATTTATTTCACTTAAGAGTATCACCTCAATGTGCATCCACTTAGCTATAAATGTCTCTAATTTCTCATTTTTTATGGCTGAGTAGTACTCCATTTTATAAAAAAAACCACATTTTCTTTATCCAGTCTCCAATTGATGGGCATTTGGGCTGTTTCCAAGTTTTAGCTATTACAAACTGTGCTGCTATGAACATGGGCACACATGTATCACTGTGGTATGATTCTTTTAATTCTTTGGGGGAGATCCCCAGCAGTGGAATGGCAGGGTCAAATGGGACTTCCAGTCCTAGTTCTTTGAGGTATCTCCATACTGATTTCCACAGTGCTTGCACCAGTCTACACTCCCACCAGCAGTGGAGCAGGGTTCCTCTTTCCCCACAGCCCCACCAGCATTTATTATTGGTTGATTTCATGATGGCTGCCATTCTTTCTGGAGTGAAGTGGAATCTCAGTGTTGTTTTCATTTGCATCTCTCGAATGACCAGTGATGTTGAACATTTTTTCATGTATTTATTTGCTATTTCTACTTCTTTGTGTGAGAAATGTCTGTTCATTTCAGATGCCCATTTTTTGATTGGGTCTTTAAATTTGGGAGGTCTGATCTTTTTAAGTTCTTTATAGATTCGAGAGAGTAGACCTTTGTCTGAGGAAGAGCAGGTGAAGATTTTTTTCCCACATTGTGGGTTGTCTCTTCATGGTGCTGGTGGTTTTTCTTGCTGTGCAGAAGCCTTTTAATAAGAAGAGGTCCCATTTGTTGATTGTTTGTGCTAGTTCACGGGCAACTGAGGTTTTGTTCATAAAAATCTTTTCCTACACCGATGGCTTCAAGGGTTCTAACTAACCTCTGTTCCAACTGGTTCAGAGTTTCTATTTTAATATTTAGATCTTTAATCCATTTTGATTTTAGTTTAGTGCATGGTGAGAGATATAGGTCTAGTTTTAATCTTTGGCAAGTTGAAGCCCAATTTTTCCAGCACCATTTGTTAAAGAGACTATCTTTCCTCCAGTGAGGGTGTTTGGTTCCTTTATCGAAGATGAGATGGCTGAGTGTGTCTGGATTTGTTTCTGCATCTTCTAATCTGTTCCACTGGTCCTCAGGTCTGTTTCTTTGCCAGTACCATGTGGTTTTTATCACAGTAGTTTTGCGGTATACTTGCAGGTTGGGGATTGTGATACCCCCTGCCATGTCTCTGTTACCTAGAATTGCTTTTGCTATTCTGGGTCTCTTCTTGTTCCAAATGAAGTTTTGGATTGTTTTCTCAAGGTCTATGAAGTATGCTGCTGGGATCTCAATTGGAATTGCATTAAATCTATATAGCAGTTTTGGAAGTATGGCCATTTGCACTATATTAATCCTTCCTACCCAGGAGCAGGGGATGTCTGTCCATTTTCTGATATCATCTTCAATCTCTCTTTTCAGAGTGCCTTAGTTTTCAGAGAAGAGGTCTTTGATTTCTTTCATTAGGATGATTCCTAGGTATTTCAGTTTTTTGGATGGTATCGTGAAAGGAATTATTTGCCCTATTTCTCTCTCAGTGAGTCTGTCATTGGTGTAGAGGAAAGCGATTGATTTTTGTGTGTTGACTTTGTAACCAGCTACTTGACTGAATTTGGTTATTAAGTCTAGAAGACTTTTGGTGGAGTTCTTGGGGTCTTCTATATAGAGTATCATGTCATCTGCAAAGAAAGACAATTTGACTTCTTCATTACCAATCTTTACTCCTTTTATTTCTTTCTCTTGTCTAATTGCCATGGCTAATGTTTCCAGAACTATATTGAACAAGAGTGGTGATAGTGGACATCCTTTTCTTGTTCCTGATTTTAGTGTGAAGGATTTCAGTTTTTGACCATTTAGCATGATATTGGCTGTTGGTTTTTCACAGATGGCTTCTATCAGTTTGAGGTAGAGACCATCTATTCCAATTTTTTGTAGGGTTTTTATCATAAATGCATGTTGGATTTTGTCAAATGCTTTTTCTGCATCTATGGAGATAATCATATGGTTTTTGTCCTTGGCTCTATTGAGATAGTGTATTACATGGATTGATTTTCGTATATTGAACCATCCCTGCATCACTGGGATGAATCCCACTTGATCAGGGTGTATGATCTTCTTGATGATCTTCTGCATTCTGTTTGCCAGTATCTTATTAAGGATTTTTGCTTCTATGTTCATTAGTGAGATTGGCCTATAGTTGTCTTTTGCAGTTGGGTCTTTCTCTGCTTTGGGGATCAAGGTGATGCTTGCTTCCAGAAATGAATTTGGGAGTATTGCTTCCCTTTCAATTTCATTGAAGAGTTTAAAGAGCAGTGGCAGCAGTTCCTCTCTAAATGTCTTGTAGAATTCTGCAGTGAAGCCATCAGGGCCTGGGCTTTTCTTAGTTGATAAGTTTTTAATTACATTTTCAATTTCATTGGTTGATATTGGGTTATCCAGGATTTTTAGGTCTTCTTCATTCAACTTTGGTAATTCATATGTATCTAGGAATCTGTCCGTTTCTTCTGTGTTGTCCATCTTATTGGCATATAGGTTCTCAAAGTAGGTACTGATGCTCCTCTGGCTTTCTGCTGGGTCTGTTGTAATTTCACCCTTTTCATTCCTAATTGCATGGATTTGGGCCTTTTGTTTCCTTTTTCTGATAAGGTTGGCTAAAGGTTTGTCACTTTTGTTGATTCTTTCAAAGAACCAACTCTTGGCTTCATTGATTTTTTGTATCATTCTCTTAGTCTCCATTCCATTGATTTCTCCTCTGATCTTTATAATTTCTTCCCTTGTATGAGCTTTGGGGTTGTCTTGCTCTTCTTTTTCTAGAAGCTTGAGGTTCAGCATCGTGTTGTTTAATTGTGCTCATTCTGTTTTCCTAATATGCGTATTCACTGCTATGAATTTCCCTTGTAAGACTGCTTTCATTGTGTCCCATAGATTCTGATATGTTGTATTGTCATTGTCATTTAATTGAAGGAACTGTCTGATTTCTTCTTTAATTTCCTCTGTAACCCATTGGTTATTCAGAAGTGTGTTGTTCAATTTCCACATGTTCATGAAATTTTTTGAGTTTCTTTTGCTATGGATGTTCAATTTCATCGCACTATGGTCTGATAATATACAGGGGATAACTTCAATTCCTTTGCACTTACTTAAACATGTTCTATGTGCGAGTATGTGGTCTATTTTTGAGAATGACCCATGTGCAGCTGAGAAGAATGTGTATTCTGATTTTGTGGGGTGGAAGACTCTGTAAACATCTGTTAAGTTCATTTGTTCAAGAGTTTGATTGAGTTCTAGTATTTCATGACTTATTTTTTTTTCTAGTTTATCTATCTATTTGTAACAGTGGGGTGTTGAGGTCCCCCACTACAATTGTATTAGTGCATATATGACTTTTCATGCCCATTAGTATTTGTTTTATATAGTTGAGTGCACTAGTGTTTGGTGCATAGATATTTATGATTGTCATCTCTTCCTCTTGGATTCTTCCCTTTACAAGGATGTAGTCTCCTTCACCTCTCTTAATCAGTGTTGGTTTGAAATCTACTTGATCTGCCAAGAGGATAGCTACTCCTGCTTTTTTTTGAGTTCCTGTCACATGGAGCATTGTTTTCCACCCTTTAACTTTCAGTCCATGAGTTTCCTTTTGAATTAAATGTTTCTTGTATGCAGCATATTGTTGGATTTTGCTTCTTGACCTATTCTGCCAGTCTATTTCTTTTGATTGGTGAATTGAGACCATTAACATTGATGGTTATAACTGAAATGTATTGACTTGTCATTGCCATAACTTTTTCTTTTTGTTGGGTTCTCCCCCTTTACATTTAATTTCTTGTCATGCCAGATGGGTTCATTGTGCTTTGCTTCCTGGGGTTGTGATCCTCAATGTCTGTTCCTAGGATATTGTGTAAAATTCTTTGGAGTGCTGGTTTGGTATTCACAAAGTTCCTAAGGTGCTCTTTGTCATGAAAGTATCTTATTTCTCCATCAATTTTGAAAGATAGTTTTGCAGGGTATATCAATCTGGGTTGGAGGCTATTTTCTTTTAGGGCTTGGAATATGTCACTCCAAGCTCTTCTTGCCTTGATGGTTTGTGTTGAGAAGTGTGCTGTGATTCTGATGGGCTTTCCTTTGTATGTGATTTGTTTCTTTTCTCTGACTGCTTGTAGAACTTTGTTCTTCTGTGTGTTTCTGGAATCTTAACAATTATATGCCTATGTGTAGATTTTTTTTGATCAAGGCTATTTGGAGTCCTATATGCCTCACTTATCTGTATGTCAAGCTCTTTTCTCCTGCTTGGGAAGTTTTCTGCCATTATTTCTGTGAAGAGATTTTTTATGTCATCTGCACGCTCTCCTGTTTCTTCATTGACTCCAATCAGTCTTATGTTATTCTTCTTTGCATCATCTAGCAGCTGCTGGATTGATTTCTCATGTTCCCTTATAATTTTGAAGCATTTTTTCTTTTCCTGGTCATTAATTGCAATCTTATCTTCTATATCTGAAATTCTGTCCTCACATTGGCTCATTCTGCTGTGCAGACTTTCAATGGAGTTTTTCATGTCCTGGAAATCTATTTGCATCTGTTTTATGGATTCCATTTGTTTCCTATGTGGGGATTCCATCATGTTCCTGAGCTCCTCTCTAGATTTCTTAATCATGTCTTGCACTAGGGACACAATTTCTCCTGTTATCTGAGAAATTATTTCTGATTTCATTTTTTCCAGATCCCCTTTTGTTGCCAGTTCAGTGGGTCCAGGTGGTTGAGTATCAGAGTGTTCCATCTCATTTCCCTTTGTGGTTGCTGTAGGTGATCTGGAAGTCTGGTTTTGAGACTTATTTACATGTTTTCTCATTTCAACTGGTGTGTGTGTGGGGCTGTTGGCACCTGCACGGATTACCTCCTCTGAGCTGGGAGAGGTGGGACAGGGGCCTGGAGCAGTGGTATGGATGGTGGCCCAAAAGCCCTTTCCTGTGGGCTGGGAATAGCAGGAGAAATGGTGACCAGGAAGCCCCTTCCTCTGGACCAGGAACAGTGGGACAGCGGCTCAGAAGCCCCTACTTCTGGGCTGGGAGCAGCGGGAGGGATGGTGGCCCGGATGCCCCTTCCTCTGAGCCAGGTGTGGCGGGATAGAAGGCGGGCCAAAAGCCCTTTCCTCTTGGCTGGGAGCAGTGGGAGGAATGGTGGCTGGGAAGCCCCTTCCTCTGGACCAGGAGCAGTGGGACAGTGGCTCAGAAGCCCCTACTTCTGGGCTGGGAGTGGTGGGGCTCAGTACCGTGGTCTGGTGGTCCGGTGTCCTGTGCGTCTTTGTAGTGTGGAACCAGGTGGCTGTACAGAGGAGCGTGTGGGGGGGTGTCCAGTCGATTGTTGCCAGGGTGTGGGCTGATTCAGTGTCCCACGTGACTCGTAACCTCTGTAGGGCATCCCTGGGTTGAAACTTTGAAGTTGCTTATTTTAAGTATCTTTGTTGATGTGTTTAGAACCCTTATGGAATGATTGCTTCTCAGAGGTGTCTTCCAGATATAGCTGGTCTTTAGGTTTTGAGTCTTCAATGGCTCTGAGGCTGTCTCATTTTTCATTATACCAGGAAGGACAACTGATTAGATCAATCACAACACCTTAGCCTAAGTGATATAATTAGCAACACAACAGCATCAAGTACATCTTAGAAAATGACAATTTGTGGTAGTTATTAATCTATCTCCTTTAACTGTGTGAATTAAATCAAAATCAAGGACCAACCCAACATATGTTTATAGTGAATAAACTCTTCAATATAGCAAATTTAACTTTTGGAATGGGGAGTTAGAAAGAATTGGGGAGGGAGGGATAGGTAAGTAGAAGGCTAGGGGAAGGTTATCAGTGAGGCCAGAGGTCACAGGTGAGAGAAGGAAAAAGAAGAAAAAAAAGTAAAGAAGAAATACAAATTAGGGCCAGAACAGAAACACAAAGGGAGATGAAGAACAATGTGGGACAGCAAGGGAGTGAGGGAGAGAGAGAGAGAAAGAAAAGAGAAAAGAAAGAAAAAAGAGAAAAATAAAAATTTTAAGAGAGTAGAAAAAGAAGGAAAAAATTAAAAATAAGAGCAAAAAACATAGTGGTAATTTTGAAAATAACAAAGAAATGATAAAAATGAAGGGACTCCTTCAGGGTATGTCTCTTCAGTCATAATAGACAACGTGGACAGCAGTGTACAGTTGTAAGTCAATGAGTCTCAGTAAGACAGTCACAGATCCATGAGATTCAGGCTGATTTCTGGCTGCAAGTCCCAAGTTGAGCTCCCTGTCCTCCTGCAGGGTTGAATTGTGTGAGGTTCTATTGGAGGTTCCAGCTGCCTCTCCCCTGAAGTTTGTCCAGGTTCCGATGGGAGGTGATGATCCCTCTACCTTACCAAGTACTGTGGTCTGGTGTGCCTTTATTGCAGAGATTCTCTTCATTTTTCCAGTGGGTTTCAGTTTTCCTCAGGGAGCCTGAGAGTGGCCCTCTCTCTCTGGTTCACATTTGCAGCTCAGGACAATGACCTTTATGTCCCCCTGTGCCTCTGTAGTGTGTAACCAGGTAGTGGCACAGCCAAGAGGCTGGAGGTGGTGGTGGTGGGGTTGGGGAGACAACACTCCTCTGTTGTTGCAGGCACCTGCGTGGCTCCATGGGTGGCTGGTGGGCGTGCCTTGGGGGTCCTTACCAGCTCTTCTGATCTTTGTGTCTTGTCTCTTAAGCCAGTGCCTTAGTGCCCTTGGCTCAGTGGTACTTCTTTTGCTTGCACATCAGTCCTTAAAACAAAACATTGTTGTAGAGGGTGGTTAATATGAAAACTAAGTAAAAAAACAAGAAAAGAAATTGAGACATTATGAAGTCTGAGATGATCAGTTTTATGTGTCAGCTGGGGTAGGCTAGAGTCCTGAATTATACAGACACTGACCCTGACCCAGGTGTTGCTGTGAAAGCATTTTGTGGATGCGATTAATATCAGTTGACTTTAAGAAAAGAGATTATTCTGGATAACATGAGTGGGCATGATTCAATCAGTTAAAAGGCTTTAATGGTAGGACTGGTTTCTTAGAAGAAGAATAAATTCCATATGTGGCTGTAGCTTCAGCCTGTGTCCAAGAATTCTAGCCTGACCTTCTTAAAGACTTGTCCTAAGTATTACAGACTTGTCCTAGACTTTGCAACTTCGTAAGCCAGTGCCTTGCAACAAATCCTTAATATCTACTTCCTCCTGAGTCTCTTTCTGTAGTGGAACTCTAGTGTATACAAATCCCAAGACCTGTATTTTGTCAAGAAAGAACTGTATGCATGGTTCATGAATGGGAGATCCAGGTGCTCTGACTTTCAGATCTCTAAAAGTTTTACAGCCCTACATTCCTACTGCCTACAATCCAGTTCTTAATATGAACACAATGGCATAGATGTGATGCATTGAAGGATGCCTGCCTCCTAGTTCCATGCCTCCAAACATGTCCACTATGGTTTTGTACATATGTTCCCCATTGTTCAACAACTTCTGTACAAAGTGATATACAACCTGGTGGAAATGCAACTATGGTACCTGAGAGCATTACAATTTTTGGAGACTTAGCAATAAATCCAAGTACACAGATTTTGTGGAAAGTCACTTGATAAGATGTTGAGGGATACTGGAGCTTTAGAAGGGCAACTCTGGCAGCATGTGCATGCTATGAAATTCTGGAAAGGGTTTGTAGGGCTACAAAGACACTTTTTGTCCAGGCTTTTCACTGGACAAATAAAGGTCTGGAACAACAGTTCTTTTCTTTTCCTTTTTTTTTGAAGTAGACTGAAATCTCTTGGAGAATATAATGTAGACTTCCAAAACTTGGCACAATTGACATTTTCAGCTAGATAATACTTTAACACTTTGTTGTGAGGGGCTATTCTATGCATAAAAAGTGTTCAGTAGCCTCCCTGGTCTCTACTGCCTACTAGAAGCCGGTAAAATCCCTTAACCCAGACAATTAAAGATGAATATAAACATTTCCAAATGCCCCTGGAGAGCAAAATAGCCATTGGTTAAGAACCACTGATATTAGGAAGGCCAGGAGAAATGTATATATAAATTGCATATGATTTATGGGTGCTCTTAACCCTCTCTGAAGCCATCTATATACATACCAGAATAAGATCCTATACTTGTTCTAGTGTTTTATTATATCTTCTCTATTGCTCTTTGAAATATTTTCATTAATATTTCAGAGGTGTGCATTTTTGCCTCCTAGCTGGAATGAAAGTTCTTCTTGATGAGAAGAGACCATGTTGTTGCATTCAACAGGGGTCTCTGAGTGACCCTCCACCTCTCTTTGGGTCCTTGCCATCACCTAAGTGAAGAATAAAGAAGTAGGGCTCTTAGCAGAAAATTGGGGAGTCAAGACTGGTGTAGTCCAAAGGAAAAGTTTAAAGTATAGCAAATATAGAGAAAACAGAAGAGAAACTATCTTAGCAGTAGAACCATGCTGCAAGATAGGGGTTGGCCTGCTTGCGATGGCAGGTGAGATGAGATGTACTTCATACTTAAAAGGGTAAGCTGGTTTCTAGAAATAACTATTTCACTGATTGGCAATTTAGGCCAATCAGGATCTTAGCCTTTGTTTTTGGGAAGGGAACAAGGTCAGCACAAGTAAATGTGCTGTTTCATAAGGGTATAGTAGGGTACATTTTCTGGTGTACATGGTACACAGATAAGCATGTGATGATTTTGTAGTGTTAGTCATCCCTGGCAGTTTTTGTTTATGTCCTTCTCATCTGCCCCTATATTGTCACATATTATTTTGGTGTAGCATGTGCATCATAGCAGCTCTAAGTAAGACTGACTGACTAACTGATTGGAAGAACGGTGGAGGTTGTCTCAATATCAACTCCCCTATCTGGGAAGCAGTGCCACAGAGGAGTTCAGAACGTGTATTGCTTTTTTCCACTCCATTTGAGAGACAGCAGCATTTCTTCCTATTAGCCATGTTAACAATGAGTAAACTTATATAAACTCTCTAAGCCTCAGGTTCTCATCTAAGAAAGGGAATTATAGAATTGTTTTGGACCTAAAATTAGGTATTTCTACAAAGCATCTGGCTTAAAAAATGTCACATACATGTTAGACATTGTTATTATTATTATTATTAGCTTCCCGAGTGCAGGCCCTAGTTTACAGCTATGGTGGCCAGTCAGATTTTGGAGGACCTGAGATATTTCAAGTACTGAGGAAGGCGGCAGAGGGTTTGTTGCTGTGCAGATGATGGGAATGAATTGCTGACTGAGTCTGAATCTAGAACTCAGCCACTGAAGACAATCACTTAGTTCCACAATCATTAGTGTCCTTCATGGACAGCACTATAGGAAGTGCATGTGTGTGTGTGTGTGTGTGTGTGTGTGTGTGTGTGTGTGTGTGTGTGTGGGATAGGATGCACATCCTGTCCTCTGAGCCTCCTTCACATGGCCCGGAGGGGCTACAATTACTGATATTGGTTTCTCAGGACATCTTAGCAGCAGGAAGCAAAACCTTGCATATTTTCAGGAGCAGTAAGTAAACAGTGTACATTCCCCTGCAGGATAATTAGAAAACCAGAGTTTGTGCTGTGAAATAAAGTAGAGAGCCAGTTTTTCAGAATTCACTCAACACAGCCACTTGATGGGGGTCCCCCAGAGGGCCCTGGAAATGTGTGAAATGGGGGCACTGCAGGTGAAACATCTCCCCCTCCCCTTGGAGAAGGGGAGCCTTCAGACAAAATGTACTAACAGGCTCTCAGTGCCTTCTGCCGGTGCTGCTCAGAGATGAGCTCCCCGCCCAATTAGGCAGCCTCTGTGGAGATTGCTTTCATCAAGCCTTGTTAAGAGAGAAAATAACAGAATGTGCTCACTGCTTTCACATTTACTTTGAAGCCTGCATTTAGCTGCCAGAAGGAAATGTTTGTCTTTCCCCTGAGCTGGTAGGTGAGCCCTAGAATTAACAGGTGATGTTTTTCAAATACTGCTCAGTTCAACACTCTCATTATTCCTTTTCATGACTCAGGATTAATGACCAGGAAAGGAAGGACTCTTCACAGGTTAAAGAAACAGAGAAGTTTGGTGAGTAAACTTTGCAATCCTATCAGAGTTTGAATACTCAGGGCTTTGCCATCATTCAATCTGCTGGGAACTGGTGACAAAGACAGACAACCTCAATCCTAACCAATTGGAAGCATCACTTCTGTTACATAACCCTCTCCTTCAAAATCTTTATGGGTTTCCCAATGCCAATACCTTATTATTACTATATATTATACGTACCACATATTTTTAAATTGCTTAGTCTGAATTTCAAGGGTACCCAAAATTTGGCCTCATGCCACTTCAACTACTACTTACAGAGTGATTGATAGGTGAGATGACTCATGAAACACACTAAAACATACTGTCTAGCTCATGGCAGAAAATAATTACGTTTTATCAGTATTCTTCAGCATTCATTCACTATTCTTCTGGTCATTGTGCCCCCACGTTAAGAAAAATCTCTTTCCAGGGAATGGAATTAATATGAGAAAATGAGAAAAATCGAAACAAAGTCTTTGTAAATAGGGAGGAGTGGAGGGGTTGGGGGGAGGGCAGGAGAATGGGGAAAAACTAAGAATCAAGATAGAATATGTAAAGGTGCAAATTCCCAATTACGAATGTCATTATATCGCATACCTAAAATGTACCAATAAAATTAATAATATAAAATAGAAAAAAAAGAAAAGAAAAATCTCTTTCCTTTCCCAGTCATGTGCTATGTGGGAACTGGGTAATCATAGAGTCCCATTTCTCTGCCCTCAGAGCATGATCCAGAGATGGACATTTGACTAAAACTGGAAAACAAAAAATCCTTTCCTGGCATTTTTTTAAGCAAGAGATGGTAGCAAAGCCCTCTTTTTTTCCCTCTGGATATGAGGTTGTTAAGATATAAACTCAAAGCAATCTGTGGTCATATTTTTATCTTATGGGGACAGGTGACCTAGGAAAGGAAGTTTAAAAACTAGAAAAGCATCCCAAGATGAGGTATTTTATCAACTGAGCCACTTGCCTAACTTGTTCCTCTCTTGTGGACTCCTAGTTTCTAGTTTGTGATGATTCAGAGTTGCCTGGCATCATGTGATTATGAGGGATATCAGGTGGAATTCATTTTGTTTTGTTCCCATGCCACTTGGGATTCTCCGTGGCTTATGACCTTTTAGTAAATTATAATGACTTTGCAGGTACTGCAGGGCCCTCTGCCTGGGACTGAGAATGGCTAAATTAGCCTCAAAAGGAGCTCTGGAATAGGGATTCTTAACTTAAGGTGTATGGACTTTGGGGCACATTATGGATAGTTTTAAGAATAGGCAATGCTATAGATAATTTCTAGGGCACATAATTTTCTGGGAGTGAGGTAGAGATAGTCTACAGTTTTGGTCAGGTTATCAAAGTAGCCTTGAAACAAAATGAAGAGAAGAAAAAGAGAAAGAGGCAGAAGGAGAAGGATAAAGAAGGAGGAGGAGGAGAAGGAAAAGGAGAAGGAGAAGAAGGAGGAGGAGAAGAAAGTACAACAGGGAGGTCATATAGAAAACCTCCCAAAGTGGGAGGTGGCTGTGGAGAGGAATGTGAAAGATACCTTGAAGTCTTCAAATTGATCGGGGAATTTCCTGGCAAGTCTGAGGAATGGTGACAACTCACTTAGCTAGGAGTTAGAAGGACCTAGTTTCTTTTCAAAAGAAACCTCCTGTTGCATTCAACCAAGGACCTCCCCCAGTTTCAAGATGTGGGGGAATATCATCCTTAGATTTCTAGTTAGGTGAATAATGGGGTTAAAATACCAACCACTGGTCATCCTGCCTGGAATGACTACCATTTTCACTGGACTTTTTCTCTTTCTTTCATTCTGTAGTAGTTGTCCTTCCTTATTATTAAGGCTTTCTGTCACTATGCTGTTTAAAATGGCACAATCATGTCTTTACCCCTGACTCTTGTTATCATTCCTTTTTCCAGTTATATTTATCTCCTAGGACACATTATGCACTGAGATGTTATTTACTGATTTATGTAATTCGGTTGTATTTATTTATATTCACTTTCTTTTGCCCTTAGCAGAATGTAAGTTCCATGAAAAAAAAAAAAACTATATGGTAGATTTGTTCAAATGTTGTATCTCCAGCACTGTGAATGGTTCCAGGCATAGAATATGTGTTGAATAAATAAGGTAATGTCTTCTCTGTGTTTTCCACGTATTTAAGTATTAATTGTTCTCTCTGTGTGTAAAGACAGAATAACATGAAAATGAAAAACATAGGCTTTGGTGTTAGCTTGGGTTGAATCTCAGCTTTGCTCTGATAATATCTTTATTTATAACAGTTACAGTTATAAATGAGAGTACAAGAAGCTTTAGTTGTCCTGAGAGTCATGAAAACATTTTAATTTCTTCCACCAGATTCTACAATTATGTAGAGCTTATTATAGGTTAAAAATAGACCTTAGGTTTCACTCTTTACTCTGTCACATGCTGGCTGGGAAACGTTAGCCAAATGTCTTGATTTTTCTTGCCTTAATTTCTTCATCTTTCACAAGTGCCTTTTTCACTATCTCTGTGACATACTGTGTTAAATACTTAGCACAATGTCTAAAGCATGGATTAGTGCTTGGTAAATGTTAGCAGTTATTGGTATGCATATAATAAATGACCAGTAAAAGTTAAATGTTACAGGAAGTCTTTTCTATTCTGGTACTTTTCTGTGATCTCCTATGGTATTTATGATTTATATCTGAATCATACTCTAGCTGTATTAATCTCTCTTTCTCTCTCTCTTCCCATCTCCCCATCTCTCTCTTTCTCCCCCCATCTCTGTCTGTATCTTTATGTGATATTTTTTCTTCTAGATTAAATTCTCTGATATTAGTCTTGTTTGTACTTGCTATTTACTTTCCATGGGCACAACCTAGCTGTAAGTACACAGCCTCTTTAGTTCTTAGTGACTGGAACTGGGAGATTTACTCTCCCTGATCTCTCTCTTTTTTTCCCCCCTGATCTCTTGTGATTTTCTCATTCTATGTTGTTAATTTTAAAGAAAGGAAGCTTCCCTCAAAAGACGGGCTGTATGCAGAGATGGAGCTCCAGATAAGGTAAATGAATGCCTCTTTCCTTGGCAATGCCTCATGTGAGGCACTACTTAATCCACCAATTGACTTTCTTCATTCAGAGACAACTTAAATTGTTCTGAAGTAAATAGCTCATTTCTGCAGTTTTTTGGAAACGAAGAATTTCATCACAACCTCACTGAAACCTTACCTCTTTTTCCCTTGATTTTTCTATTTAATCAAAATTGTGAAAGACCCGAGGTAAATTTGTAGAAATACTGGGAAATTTCTACCAGTCACTTCTGGCTGTAGCATCATGTAAGAGAGAACCTAATTCTCAATATTAGCAACCTATAGGATTGTTAATATTCTACTTTGGTGGTTGCCTCCACTTTTGGTTTATAGTTAGTGCAAAAGATATTAATGATTAAGTATTTCTAGGTAGAAATCCCATGGTATTTCAGGCTCAAGACTGTTTTTGTTTTATGATCAAATGCTAGAAAAACTATTTCTTTCTCTAGATCGCTGCTTAAATGTTACATCTTTAGGCAACCTTCCTTTTCCCAATCAAGCCATTTTCTTCATTACACCCACTCACAGTACCCTATAGCTTTTCCTCAAAGTCCTTCTCAGTTTGGAAATATTTATTTGTGTGATTACCTAATTTAATGTTTATTTTCTCCACTTCACTGTGAGCTCCGTAAGGAAAGGAATGGTTTGGTTCAATAGGGTCTGTAACATAGTAGTAATTCACGAAATCATGAAAGTTTTGTTCAATAGCAAATCAATGAGAGAAATGTTCTATGTTGCTGAAGGAAGATAAAAGAACTGGATTCTTTTTAAATAAGGAAAGTCCTGGTAGTTTTGCTCTGTTTTCCCTTGGAAGGCCTGTCTTCTCATTTATAATCAGGAAGGCAGGCCAGCAGGAATATTGAATGCAGCTGGACCAAAATTCAGGGAAACAGCATCTTGCTGACACATGTCTATAAGCACTTAATGATGCTTAAATTTATGCTGTACACCTCACAAATAATGTCTGATGAGAAAAGTAGTAATTAGAATCAAAATAGGAAGGGAGTCAGAGGGCAGTTCCAGAATGTGAAGGCAATCATATAGCTCTTCCTTTAGGATTGCTACGTCTAGATATTCTGTGATGCAGGCCTTTACCAAACAGAACAATTTTATCAGTGGACAATCACAAATACGTGTGGCTTCCAGAAGAAGGAGATGTCTCTTTTTTTCAGAGTTCCTTTTAGTCTTATACATTATGGGAATTTCATCTCACTCATCTTCCTTTTCTTACACACTTTCTACTCCTTTCCCCAGGGGCCCTGCTTTCCTGGTTAGTCCTAAGTCCCCTGGCAATTCTGGGCATTTCCTTTCTTGATTCTGGAGGATAGCTCTATGTCTCTCATGGCTGTAGTTCCTTCAGATTTCTCATGATGAAGCAGCTTCAAGAAAACATACCCTCTTCTTTGCTGTTTAGGACTTTTTTTCACAACATAGTTTTGATGAAATACACTGAGGTCATGTTTGTCTTTACTTTGCCTACTAGTTGGAGGATATATAAGTGGGGTGACATTTCCCTAGTCATGTTTGTGAAACTTCACTTTCAGGAGATATGTACTTATTAATACATATGTAGTTAATTTCTACAGTGTATTGGATACTGCATTATTTGGGGATAAAAGGATAAGAGAAACCAGACATGGGGTCTGTCGCAATGGAATTGGCTGACTAGTGGGGAGACAGCTATTAATAAAAGTATTAGACAGTTACGTGTGAAATTTACATGTGAGATAAGTTTCATAAACATTCACAGCATGTCTTAGTTACTTTTCTTTTGTTGCTAAGACAAAATACTCGACACCCCAAGTTAAAGGGGAAAGGGTTTATTTAGCTCACAGTTCGTAGGGGTTTTAGTCCATAATTGGCCAGCTCCAAGGCAGGGTGGCACACGGCAGAGGAGAAATCATGGTGCTCACAAGGTAGCAAAAGCAACAAGGGAATCTTTTTTTCTTTTTGGTGCCAGGGATCGAACTCTGGACCTTGCACTTGGGAGGTGAGGCAGGTTGCGGCACTACTGAGCTAAATTCCAGGCCCAACAAGGGATCTTAATAACATCTTTCTGCCCCTTTTATCCCATCCAAACTACCAGGATTAGGGTGGTGCCAAACCAATCTCTCACATGTAGTGGTTTAGTAATCACAAGCCCTTAAGCCTAGCATCACACATTCCAGATTCAGCCACCTCCAAAAAAGACTGCATGAGGCTTTGGGGGGCGCATCTAGACACAAGGCACAATGCAATGTCAAAAGAGCATATAGTCAAGGACAGGAATTGGTAATTTTTTTTTTTTCCACTAAGGAGCCAGATAGTATTTTTGGCTTTTAAAGCCAAATGGTCTTTGGTGCAACAAGGCAACTCTGTTGTGTGAAAGCAGTTCATGGACAACATGTAAAAGAATTATGGCTTGGTTCCAATAGAACTTACACTGAGATATGAATCATATTTTTATATGTCACTATATATATATATACTTTTAATTCATTAAGTTTATAGGTACATTTTAGGTATACAATATGATGACATTCACCATTGGGAATTTGTACCTTTACATGATACATCTTGGTTCTTATTTTTTCCCCATTCCCCTCCCCTCCCTTCAACCCCTCCACCCCTCCCTATTTACAAAGACTTTGTTTCTGTTTTTTTCCTTATCTCATATTTACTCCTTTCCCTTCTTTCCTTTCTCCAACCCCTTCTACTTCTCCTTCCCCTTTTCCTTTGGACCTCTTTTCCCTATTTCACATTATCTATTATACAGAATTAAAAGAATCATACTGTGTTTATAGCAGCACAGTTTGTAATAGCTAAAACTTGGAAACAGCCCAAGTGCCCATCAACTGGAGACTGGATAAAGAAAACGTGTTTTGTTTTTTTAATAAAATGGAATACTACTCAGCCATAAAGAATAAGAAACTAGAGACATTTCTCTATCTAAATGGAAGCACATTGAGGCCTTACTCTTAACTGAAATAAATAGGACACACGTGTGTAAATACCAAATAGTTTATCTAGTGTGAAAAACTGAAAGTGTAAATGAGGATCAAAATTTATATGTCATAATATTATTCCTCATTTGATTTCTTTCAACTACTTAAAAATCATTCCTGGCTTGTGGGCTATATACATTAGGCAGTGGGGTAGATATGGCCCATGAGAGTTTGTTTTCCAGTTTTTGCTCTAGGAGTGTAGGGAAAGGCTTTCCTAAAAGAGTCATGCTTGATATGGGACCTGAATCTGTTTGGGAGAGCTGGGTAAAGTGGGGACAGTAGAGATGATGTTCAGGCAGTAGAGACTGTTGGCAAGAACATGCAAGTACTTTAATAGTATTGTAAATAAAAGGGAATCCATGGTGTATGAATGACATAAGTTTGCATAGTTAAAATTTATTTTATTTGTCTTAAGTCAATGTTCTTAAACCTATTTATCCATAAAATCATTCTCAGGCTGAATACCTACTGACATGTAAGGAATGCATGGAAATGCAAGTCTAGGGAGTCCTTGGCTGTAATGAAACTCCAGAATATATACTTAGCTCTTTTATACCAAGAAATTTAGCCATGCAAATGGCCCTAGAGTCCATGCAGTATTTTCATGTAGGTATTTCTGAGAATGTGTGTCTCTTATGGAGGGATATTTTAGGCTAGGACCTGACACCACTGATTTTGCAATAGCTCAAGTGTGGACTTACTGGAGGGCAATGGAAGGATGGTAGGACTCTCAGGGGTCCCCATATGCCATTTAATGATGTCATTATAGTTACAAGAGAATTGAATGAATTTTACCAAATGCTCAGTGAGGAAAACAGTAACAGCAGATATTTAGTTGATGATAACATACAGCTCTTCTGGAGAGCTGTGAGGAACTATTGATTCTTACTTCATAAAATGCTTGTTTGAAACTCTAATATCTGTGAGAGTTTGCCAAATACTGCTTCCATTAATGTGGCTTCTCCCCGGGAAATTCAAGTAAGAAATAGAAAATATTTTGTTCTACATTTGTATGTTCAAATATCTGAAGTTTTGAGTTGATTAGATCTGATATCTGGATAGTAAGTTGAATTTTCCACTATTTGTCCACTTATTTTGATTACAGGTGTTCTCAAGCTAAGTGTGTACATGAATGATTTATTGTTGGCTTTTGAGTGCAAAAGAATCTCTTCCATTTGATATTTAAAAATCTCTCTCTTACTATGGCCAGAGAAAATTTTAATAAGCATGTTTTGTTTTGTGGTGGTACTGGGGATTGAATCCAGGGTCATTGAACTGAGCCACATTTTCAGCACTTTTTATTTTTATTTTTTATTTTGACACAGGGTCTTGCTAAGTCACTAAGTTGCCTGGGCTGGGCTTGAACTTGCAATCCTCCTGCCTCCGACTTTCAGAATGATGGAATTATGGCACGTGTCATGGTACATTTGATAAGCACTTTTCAATGAACATTTTTTCAAATTATGTTTGTGTTGTGGCCTGATATTTCTTTCCTGTGATGGGTGCACGTAGGGAGGCAGGGAAGTTGAAATAAGTCTTGGAAGAATGCTTGTCTAGGAAGCCAACTGACATATTATAAAATGGAAAATTTCAAGGAATTATCCAGGGCTAGCACCAGATAATGGAGTTTACTTGCTTTTTTGTCCCAATCTGTTTCTTTTATGTCTGTTTCTTTTTAATTGCCACACCTCAGTCTTGGATAAAAACAGGAAAGAAAGAAATATACAATTAGACTCTCTGCTCCTTTGTGAAGTGCTGTTGCTGAGGAAAATAAATGATATGGGTGCTTCTGTGGTGCTTTTCCATTGCACTTCTGGAGGAAGCAGTGTTCATTACACATCAGAACCGTTTTCTGTAAATAGTGCATTTATCTCACTTCCTCTAGTGGAGTTTATATCCTCAGTTGGCCCCTATTTAAATCTGGCTTAAAACCATAAAAAGTCAAAGATGAAAGGACATCACAGATTCTCAGGCTGGGTTTTCTTATTTTCAGAAGAGAAAACTGAGGTACTGGGGTGGTAGCTGAGCTGAGGCTGACTCCTCTCTCTGTGCTCCTACTTTGGGCTCCTTCTGGTCCAGCTTCTGTTTGTTGCCCAGTACCTGCAATTCTCTGATAGAGTATTGATTTTGTCTTTCAATTTAATGTAGACAATGACCTTACAGGACTTAACCACAGGAAATCAAAAGGTCTACCTCCAAGAGAATGAAATAATGCTACCCTTCCTTACATATATACTCATAGAGAGATATACTCACTTTTATGGGAGGCAGAAATAGGACATGCCCTTTGCCTAAGTGGACGGAAGAGTATAGGAGTGGGAATGGTGAGTATTTTTACAGTAGCTGATATACAGAGTCTCATAAACCAACAACACAAGCAATAAAGAAACTGCTTTTGCTCCCCATGTATATATGGCCAGAGGGAAGAGTAACCAGTAAGGGATTTATGTGGACTAGTTACTGAGCTTCTTTATAGTCTCTTTTATGGGGCATCTGTGGAGGGTAAGGAAGCAGCAGGTGGGGCTGAGGAAGTGAGAAAAAATAGCTTAGTTTTAGGTCTTTGAAAAAGTTTAATCTGAGAAGAGGGTAAAGACCTTACTATTTTGTAAGATTTTGATCACTGAGTCAATTTTAGATCAAGGAGGTTGGTGCCCATTTATCCCAGTTAACTTGAGAGCACAGCATGCATACTATGCTGTGCCAGAAACTTGGGGGAGGGTTGAACCACCTGTCTCCATGTAGTTCAAATTGATTAGCAGTTAGAGAACATGGACCCATGCATAATGTTGCCAGTTAAAATACAAGACATACAGGTATACCTGACTTTCAGATAAACAATGAATAAATTTTTAGTATAAGATGTCCTGAATCTATTGCACAGGGGTCTTGTATTTTTATTTGCTAAATCTAGAAACTTTACTCATAGTTGAGTAACTGGTAGTCTATGATAAGGGTCAAAGACTTAACTGAGTTGATGGAATGGATCGAGATCATTCCTAACCTCTTATTTGAGATAAGAGAAGCTGGGTTTAGAGGCGATAAATGAACTGCCCTGGTTCCATAGCTGTCAAATGGCAGAGCTAGCCTCTCAGCCCATTATTTTTCTAACTCTTGCTATAATATAGTACATTCCTTTCATTAGTAGAATAAATACTATGGACTGAGATATTTGAAAAAGCTCTAGACAGGAAATGGGACTTGAGTTTTGAATGAAGGTAGAATGGTTTGGAAAATGCATTCTTGTGAAAGGGCATAAGCAGAGGCAGAAATAAATTTTTGTCCAATGAAAGAAGAAATAGAAAGGATGTCTCCATGGGACATAGGTCAGTCAGTGGACTAATGGATTCATGCTGAGGAGGAATGAAAGAAGGGAATATTGAAAAACAGATGAGATATGAATTATATTTTGTTATATGCTACAGGTTTAAGGATTTGCATTTTATTTCAAATGCCATAAACAATACTAGGGGTTTTTGAGTAGCGCTCTTTGCCAACAATAAAATCTTTTTCTTTTCAGTACTGGAGGTTGAAGCCGGGATCTTCTCACTGAGGTACATCCCCAGCCTTTTTTATTTTTTAGGTTGAGGAAGAGTCTCACTAAGTCACTGAATTGCCCAGGCTAGGCTCACACTTGGAATCTTTTTGCCCTTGCCTCCCAGAGTGCCTCTCAGTGCACCACCACAACTGAATGATGAAAACATTTTCAAAGAGAGATTTTTTTTTTTGTACCAGGGATCGAACACAGGACCTTGTGCTTGCAAGGCAGATGCGGTGCTACTGAGCTAAATCCCTGGCCCTCAAAGAGTGATATTTTAAAAATTTGAATAGCATTATTTAAAAGTCTCTAAAGTTAACTTACTGCTCAGAAAGTTAGGAGGCTTACTCGCACATGTTTTACTCTCTAGGGGGAAGAATGGTTGCACTTTCTTTTAGAAAATGAACCAATAGTAGGGCATTATGGAACTTCCCTCACTACAACTGTGACCATAATTCTAGTGGAAGAGGCTGAAAATGAGGATTTGAGGGGTGGGCATTTGCACGTGCATGTGTTTGCAGCATGATCCAAGGAACACGTTTTCATGAAAAAATGCTTTGAGTGTCAAAGGAGTAGCAGGATGATTGGCCTGAGGAATATGTGTGATTCCAATCTGAAATTCTTGGAGTAAAGAGATTCATGGGAAGAAATTAGAGTTAATGGACAGGGTTTGGGAGGTCCATTGGCTGAACCCACACAGAAAAGCCAATGACTCTTGGGGAAGTCAGATCAATTTAGTAACTAAGTAATAGGTCTTCTATACTTGTAGGTGGGTGTCAGTTGAACTTGGGAGGGTAGGAGGTGCCCCAGAAAAATGGCAAACCAACATACATTCTGATGCAGTTAGCAAAGATTCCAAGGCTGGTTAACCTTTAGGACCAGAGTAAGGATTAGACTGACCCAAGGAATAAGGAGAAGCTTCTCTTTCACCTTATGCACAAGTGTCTTCCTAGAGATTGTTCAAAGGAATGCATTTTTTGGATTAAGCATTATTTATTTTGTTAAAGTAAAAAAGATGTGGTAATGGTTTGTCTAGGAGATAAGATTAAGGAGTATGAGTTTTCATGGAAGTTTAAACAGAGATGTTCTTGCTTATTTGATAAGAGAGCAGAGGACTGGGTGTCTGGTAGCTGGGCTGATGGGGTAGCACTGAGGATCAGTGGGAACTGAGTGAAGCCTGTAGCTATCAAATCTGATAAAACCCCACAATTTTCCTAGTGTGGATTCTATTACCATTATCTTCATGCGGTAATCAAATAGTAGGTGTTCTGCATTTTCAATTCTGTCCAGGTCTGTGGGAACCGTGCCACAAGGTTAGATTTTTTGCATGTTCAAATAACTGCTGTGTCTGTGGAAGCCTCCAATATGGGGAGGTGAAGACAGAGTCATTTGTTGAGAACCAGAGGGGTTTACACATTGAGCAAATTGCAGCTTGCTCTCTACTCTAGAGAATAAGTGCCTGTTCTTAATACTGGAGTTGCCTCTAAAGGATAAACATAAGACACCCTGAGAAAAGTCCCAAACTGAACTTCTGAGATTTGGCATCTGCATGTAATTACTTAGGGCACATAATTCTTTTATGGGTGCTCACTTACCAAAGCATTTACATTTGCATTCATAGCTCATTAAGTTGCTTGTGAATTTGATTTGAACGTTTTAAGTGGGATTGTTTTTAATCTTTGAAAGCACTATAAACCCACAGTCATGCTCAACTGCTACAGACTGTTGGAACAAAAACCATATAACTAGTTTGTTTCGCCTCCTAGAAGGAGTTTTATAAGGTGAATGTAAAACCGACCATGAATAATCTAATGGAGCACTCTTTTATTTTTTCTTTTCAAGACCAATATTTACGGAGCTATCATGATCAAAAATAAAGTTATTGAAACTCAAATGGAGAAAGAACAAAATTAAATGTGACTTTTGGATTGTTATAAAAAATTATAAAATAACAGATCTTTCAACCAGATGTTTAATTTAAAAATACTAAACACTGCAGACTTCCTAGAGACTGTCGATGGTTAGAAAACCAATTCAGACTCTTCCCTTGGGCCCTTGCACTGCTTGGTAATGAGAATGGTTGGTCTTTAGCAAGGTGGTCGCTATCAGCAGCACATCTGAAAGTGCACCATATAATGCATTCTTTTAAAAAAAGGAAAACAGATACATTTGCAATTTATTCATGGTACCAGGTGTTCCTTAGCTGTATGTTTTGTGGCCTGTGTTAAATGCTACAGTTTTCTTTTTTCATGGGGAAACTATTAAATTAGAGACTTGCTACTGGGGCATGCTTCATGAAGGTAGCTACATTCTAAGAGTCTTATAGACACATTTGATTTCAAATTCAAATATTGTCTCAAAGGGAACTTTTCTTACCTTAATATTTCAGTGTGGGTCTTCATGGTATGGGCTATATATGGAGCAGGTGCACTGTGGTCTGGTTTTCAACATATGGTAGAAAAGATCAGTCAATCCCTTGCAGCCATGGAAACTGTTAGATTTGATTAGTGTCTGTTTGGATAATCAGAGAGTAGGGAGAGTATGGAGACAAATGCTTCCCAGAGCTTGTTATCCAAAAGCAGTTATTTTTTGACAATGTTTGCTCTGGTAGTTTATTGATACGATAGTTATTAAGAAAACAAGGTAATACACTGGGGAAAGCAATGTTAAAACAAAGATCCATTTGTTTTATACTAGACTAAAATATCAGCAATCAGACCATGAGACACAGAGAAGTAGAAAAGGTGGAGCCTTTTTTACTATCTTCTTCTCCCCATTAGTCCACAGAACAGGCCCCAATCTCATCTAGGCTAGTCCTTGGGAATGGTCCTCAGCTACTTCTGCCCCGCCCCCCCCTTTTTTTGATACTGGGGATTGAACTTGGGTCTTTGCACTTGCAAGGCAGGTGCTGGAACCACTGAGCTAAATCCCTGGCCCATATATGTCCCTTTTGTTGTTTTCCTGCCCCCCTTCTGGCTTTGTATCTGGTTCCTTTGGTCCTTAGTTCTCTGTGTAATCCTCTGAAAATTCAAGTTTCCCCTCTTTTACAATCCTAGGCGACTCCTCCAGTCAGCCTGGTGACTTCTTCCCCTGTCTCCAATCAGCTGGGGATTCTTTTGCTAAATTCAGATAGAAGTCACAAGTTGTCAAGGTGCAGCTCCCCTTCATGTTAGCAACTCTGGGCTTTGAATGTGGCTCTCAGTCCTTGTGTTATAGCTTAGCTCTTTCTCTTAGCTCTTATTGTTATAGTTCTTAGTGTTGCAGCTCTAAGCTTTGAGTATTAGCAGCTTTTGGTGGCTCCCAGTTGCCCTTGTCATCTGCTTTGCAGCTGGAGCTCCTAGCACCATTGGTGACTTTCTGGAGCTCTTTCAGCAGTTTCCAGAGTTTCTCTGGGGCTCTTCTAAAGGTGTCTGCAGGTCTTCACAGGTCTTGGGTTTTTGCTGCTCTGCTGCTCTATGAAGCTCTCCAGCAGCCCGCTGGCTGCCTAACACACATGAAAATAATAACCCTTAATGTTACCAGGTCTTTCTTAGCACAACCCCCTCACTCCACTCTACCCAAGGTAAGAATCACAAGCAGGCAATGAGTGCGGCTTTTTTGAGGTCTATGTTGTGGCACAGGGGCATAGTTCATAGGAGACAGCCTTTGCAGACTGACAAAGTCTGTGAGGGAACACTGTTTGTCTAGAGAAGAGGAAGGCTGTATATGTGAAGTAGCCTGCATCTCATGTGCCTATTTGGGGACTTCCAAAGTAGTGGCAAAGGCTGCAGTAAGGAGTCACCTGGGACAGTTTTGGAGACTTAAGGATAATGGTGGCAAGTCCCAGTCTATCCCTGATCATTACCCTGTCAGGCATGGTCCTCTGGCAGCTCCTCAGTTGACATCAGGACCTTAGTGGACCAGAGTCAGGGAAGGGTGTTGTGGCTGTCAGCCCAGTTGCTGCTCCACTCAGGGTTGAAGGAGTGAGCAGTGGCCTAGAAGGCAGCTTCAGAAACAACTACAGACATGGAATCAGATGGCTTCAGTCATCCTTGGGGCAGTGAAGGGGCAGGGTGTGGTGGCTGTGAGATTATGCCCCATGTGGTTGTCAAAGGGAAAAGGAAGGCACACCCTACTGAGGTCCTGAGTCTCACAGAACATGCTGAATCACCCCACTGCAGACAGGCAGGTCTGTGGATGCCCTACCAAGGTCCTGAGTCATGCAGAAGATGCCAAATCACCCCGCTGCAGACAGGCAGGTCTGTGGATGCCCTACTGAGGTCCTGAGTCACAAGGAGCACACCGAATCACCCCACTGCAGACAGGCAGGTCTGTCCACGCCCTACCGAGGTCCCAAGTCACATGGAAGACACCCAATCACCCCGCTGCAGACAGGCAGCCACCTGGTTCCACACTACAAAGACACAGAGGACACTAGACCACCAGACCAAGGTACTGAGTCCCACTGCTCCCGGCCCAGAGGTAGGGGCTTCTGAGGCACCTTCCCACTGCTCCTGGTCCAGAGGAAGGGGCTTCCTGGTCACCATCCCTCCCGCTGCTCCCAGCCCACAGGAAAGGGCTTTTGGGTCACCATTGCTACCACTGCTCCCAGCCCCTGTCCCACCTCTCCCAGCTCAGAGGAGGTAATCCGTGCAGGGGCTAACGGCCCCCCGCCCCAGTCGAAAAGAGAAAACATGTAAATAAGTCTCAAAGCCAGACTTTCAGATCACCTACAGCAACCACAAAGGGAAATGAGATGGAACACTCTGATACTCAACCACCTGGACCCACTGAACTGGCAACAAAAGGGGATCTGGAAAAAATGAAATCAGAAATAATTTCTCAGATAACAGGAGAAATTGTGTCCCTAGTGCAAGACATGATTAAGAAATCTAGAGAGGAGCTCAGGAACATGATGGAATCCCCACATAGGAAACAAATGGAATCCATAAAACAGATGCAAATAGATTTCCAGGACATGAAAAACTCCATTGAAAGTCTACACAGCAGAATGAGCCAATGTGAGGACAGAATTTCAGATACAGAAGATAAGATTGCAATTAATGACCAGGAAAAGAAAAATTGCTTCAAAATTATAAGGGAACATGAGAAACCAATCCAGCAGCTGCTAGATGATGCAAAGAAGAATAACATAAGACTGATTGGAGTCAATGAAGAAACAGGAGAGAGTGGAGATGACATAAAAAATCTCTTCACAGAAATAATGGCAGAAAACTTCCCAAGCATGGGAAAAGAGCTTGACATACAGATAAGTGAGGCATATAGGACTCCAAACAGCCTTGATCAAAAAAAATCTACACATAGGCATATAATTGTTAAGATTCCAGAAACACACAGAAGAACAAAGTTCTCCAAGCAGTCAGAGAAAAGAAACAAATCACATACAAAGGAAAGCCCATCAGAATCACAGCACACTTCTCAACACAAACCATCAAGGCAAGAAGAGCTTGGAGTGACATATTCCAAGCCCTAAAAGAAAATAGCCTCCAACCCAGACTGATGTACCCTGCAAAACTATCTTTCAAAATTGATGGAGAAATAAGATACTTTCATGACAAAGAGCACCTTAGGAACTTTGTGAATACCAAACCAGCACTCCAAAGAATTTTACACAATATCCCAGGAACAGACATTGAGGATCACAACCCCAGGAAGCAAAGCACAATGAACCCATCTGGCATGACAAGAAATTAAATGTAAAGGGGGAGAACCCAACAAAAAGAAAAAGTTATGGCAATGACAAGTCAATACATTTCAGTTATAACCATCAATGTTAATGGTCTCAATTCACCAATCAAAAGAAATAGACTGGCAGAATGGGTCAAGAAGCAAAATCCAACAATATGCTGCATACTAGAAATACACTTCATTCAAAAGGAAACTCATAGACTGAAAGTTAAAGGGTGAAAAACAATGCTCCATGTGACAGGAACCCGAAAAAAAGCAGGAGTAGCTATCCTCTTTGCAGATCAAGTAGATTTCAAACCAACACTGATTAAGAGAGATGAAGAAGGACACTACATCCTTGTAAAGGGAAGAATCCAAGAGGAAGAGATGACAATCATAAATATCTATGCACCAAACACTAGTGCACTCAACTATATAAAACAAATACTAACAGACATGAAAAGTCATATATACACTAGTACAATTGTAGTAGGGGACCTCAACACCACACTGACACAAATAGATAGATCAACTAGACTAAAAATAAGTCATGAAATACTAGAACTCAATCAAACTCTTGAACAAATGAACTTAACAGATGTTTACAGAGTCTTCCACCCCACAAAATCAGAATATACATTCTTCTCAGCTGCACATGGGTCATTCTCAAAAATAGACCACATACTCACACATAGAACATGTTTAAGTAAGTGCAAAGGAATTGAAGTTATCCCCTGTATATTATCAGACCATAGTGCGATGAAATTGAACATCCATAGCAAAAGAACTCAAAAAATTTCATGAACATGTGGAAATTGAACAACACACTTCTGAATAACCAATGGGTTACAGAGGAAATTAAAGAAGAAATGAGACACTTCCTTCAATTAAATGACAATGACAATACAACATATCGGAATCTATGGGACACAATGAAAGCAGTCTTACAAGGGAAATTCATAGCAGTGAATACGCATATTAGGAAAACAGAACGAGCACAATTAAACAACACGATGCTGAACCTCAAGCTTCTAGAAAAAGAAGAACAGGACAACCCCAAAGCTCATACAAGGGAGGAAATTATAAAGATCAGAGGAGAAATCCATGCAATGGAGACTAAGAGAACGATACAAAAAATCAATGAAGCCAAGATTTGGTGCTTCGAAAGAATCAACAAAATTGACAAACCTTTAGCCAGCCTTGTCAGAAAAATGAAAGAAAAGGTCCAAATCCATGCAATTAGGAATGAAACGAGTGAAATTACAACAGACCCAGCAGAAATCCAGAGGAGCATCAATACCTACTTTCAGAACCTATATGCCAATAAGATGGACAACACAGAAGAAATGGACAGATTCCTAGATACATATGAATTACCAAAGTTGAATGAAGAAGACCTAAAAATCCTGGATAACCCAATATCAACCAATGAAATTGAAAATGTAATTAAAAACTTATCAACTAAGAAAAGCCCAGGCCCTGATGGCTTCACTGCAGAATTCTACAAGACATTTAGAGAGGAACTGCTGCCACTGCTCTTTAAACTCTTCAATGAAATTGAAAGGGAAGCAATACTCCCAAATTCATTTCTGGAAGCAAGCATCACCTTGATCCCCAAAGCAGAGAAAGACCCAACTGCAAAAGACAACTATAGGCCAATCTCACTAATGAACATAGAAGCAAAAATCCTTAATAAGATACTGGCAAACAGAATGCAGAAGATCATCAAGAAGATCATACACCCTGATCAAGTGGGATTCATCCCAGTGATGCAGGGATGGTTCAATATACGAAAATCAATCCATGTAATACACTATCTCAATAGAGCCAAGGACAAAAACCATATGATTATCTCCATAGATGCAGAAAAAGCATTTGACAAAATCCAACATGCATTTATGATAAAAACCCTACAAAAAATTGGAATAGATGGTCTCTACCTCAAACTGATAGAAGCCATCTGTGAAAAACCAACAGCCAATATCATGCTAAATGGTCAAAAACTGAAATCCTTCACGCTAAAATCAGGAACAAGAAAAGGATGTCCACTATCACCACTCTTGTTCAATATAGTTCTGGAAACATTAGCCATGGCAATTAGACAAGAGAAAGAAATAAAAGGAGTAAAGATTGGTAATGAAGAAGTCAAATTGTCTTTCTTTGCAGATGACATGATACTCTATATAGAAGACCCCAAGAACTCCACCAAAAGTCTTCTAGACTTAATAACCAAATTCAGTCAAGTAGCTGGTTACAAGGTCAACACACAAAAATCAATCGCTTTCCTCTACACCAATGACAGACTCACTGAGAGAGAAATAGGGCAAATAATTCCTTTCACGATACCATCCAAAAAACTGAAATACCTAGGAATCATCCTAATGAAAGAAATCAAAGACCTCTTCTCTGAAAACTAAGGCACTCTGAAAAGAGAGATTGAAGATGATATCAGAAAATGGACAGACATCCCCTGCTCCTGGGTAGGAAGGATTAATATAGTGCAAATGGCCATACTTCCAAAACTGCTATATAGATTTAATGCAATTCCAATTGAGATCCCAGCAGCATACTTCATAGACCTTGAGAAAACAATCCAAAATTTCATTTGGAACAAGAAGAGACCCAGAATAGCAAAAGCAATTCTAGGTAACAGAGACATGGCAGGGGGTATCACAATCCCCAACCTGCAAGTATACCGCAAAACTACTGTGATAAAAACCACATGGTACTGGCAAAGAAACAGACCTGAGGACCAGTGGAACAGATTAGAAGATGCAGAAACAAATCCAGACACACTCAGCCATCTCATCTTCGATAAAGGAGCCAAACACCCTCACTGGAGGAAAGATAGTCTCTTTAACAAATGGTGCTGGAAAAATTGGGCTTCAACTTGCCAAAGATTAAAACTAGACCTATATCTCTCACCATGCACTAAACTAAAATCAAAATGGATTAAAGATCTAAATATTAAAATAGAAACTCTGAACCAGTTGGAACAGAGGTTAGTTAGAACCCTTGAAGCCATCGGTGTAGGAAAAGATTTTTATGAACAAAACCTCAGTTGCCCGTGAACTAGCACAAACAATCAACAAATGGGACCTCTTCTTATTAAAAGGCTTCTGCACAGCAAGAAAAACCACCAGCACCATGAAGAGACAACCCACAATGTGGGAAAAAAAACTTCACCTGCTCTTCCTCAGACAAAGGTCTACTCTCTCGAATCTATAAAGAACTTAAAAAGATCAGACCTCCCAAATTTAAAGACCCAATCAAAAAATGGGCATCTGAAATGAACAGACATTTCTCACACAAAGAAGTAGAAATAGCAAATAAATACATGAAAAAATGTTCAACATCACTGGTCATTCGAGAGATGCAAATGAAAACAACTCTGAGAGTCCACTTCACTCCAGAAAGAATGGCTGCTATCATGAAATCAACCAATAACAAATGCTGGCGGGGCTGTGGGGAAAGAGGAACCCTTCTCCACTGCTGGTGGGAGTGTAGACTGGTGCAAGCACTGTGGAAATCAGTATGGAGATACCTCAAAGAACTAGGACTGGAAGTCTCGTTTGACCCTGCTATTTCACTGCTGGGGATCTTCCCCAAAGAATTAAAAGAATCATACCACAGTGATATATGTATGCCCATGTTCATAGCAGCGCAGTTTGTAATAGCTAAAACTTGGAAACAGCCCAAATGCCCATCAACTGGAGACTGGATAAAGAAAATGTGGTTTATTTATAAAATGGAGTACTACTCAGCCATAAAAAATGAGAAATTAGAGACATTTATAGCTAAGTGGATGCACATTGAGGTGATACTCTTAAGTGAAATAAATAGGAAACACACTTGTAAATACCGAATAGTTTCTCTGATGTGAGAAACTGAAAGTGTAAATAAGGGCTAAATGTATAATAGGTAATGTGAAATAGGAAGAATAGGGGCAAAGGGGAGGGAAGTGGGAGGGCTAGAGGAAAGGATAGAAGGGAATGGGATTAATATGAGAAAATGGAAAAATAGGAACAAAATCTTTGTAAATAGGGAGGAATGGAGGGGTTGAAGGGAGGGCTGGGCAAGGGTGAAAAATTAGAACCAAGAGAGACTATGTAAAGGTGCAAATTTCCAATGATGAATGTCATTATATTGAATACCTAAAATGTACCAATGATTACAATGAATAATCGAAAATGTAAAATAGGAAGAAAAGGTCCAAAGGGGTAGAGGTATTGGGAGGGGCAGGGGAAAGGAAAGAAGGGAAAGGAAAAATGCTGAGAAATGGAAAAAATGGAAATAAAGTCTTTGTAAATAGGGAAGGGTGGAGGGCGTGAAGGGAGGGCTAGGAATGGGGAAAAAATAAGAACCAAGATGCATTATGTAAAGGTACAATTCCTAATGAGAAATGTAATTGTGTTGTATACCTACAATGTACCAATAAAAGAATTTAATAAAGTAAAAAAAAAAGGGAAAAGGAAGTGTTAGCCCTCATTTTTCTTTCTTACTCCTAGGAATAGTTATTAGCTGGGCACCTTATAGAAGAGTGGATATGTCCCCAAGCCTTTAGGCTTCTTAGGTATCAATTTAAAGATAGAAGATGTGACTTATTTCCATTAATTGCAACTGAGTCCTCTCCTTGAATTCAGTTACTTTAATAAGGGATTCCTAACACCAGAGACTCCCCAACAGATTCTAGAAAATGTTAAAGTTAAAAAAAAATCCTATTCTAATTAGCCTCTGATTTGTGGAAATTGACCACTGCTAAGGGGCATGTGGAAACAAGAAGTGAGCTTTGCTGTAGCCCATGCTGGGCCATATTCCAGGCCCTGCACTGCTCCTGGAGGGGCCATTCCCAAGCTCAGCATGAGTGGTGCTGCATGGAGCTGTTTGGCAGTCCCAGGGGTGTTGGCAGGTGAATTTGTTAAATGTCTCATGTAATAGATTCTAGGCATTTTGAAGCATTTTCCGCATAATGCCAAGCATAATACATTGAACAAACCATTTATTTATTGTGTATTCATTAAATGAATGAATTTGGATCTTTTTGGGCAGGATAGACACACAGTAAACAAAATAAATGTAAGGCAACAGATAAGAGAAATTTGGCTGTTTGTCTCTTTCTATACAGCATTTGGAGGCAGAAGACCAAGAGCCAAGCTATGGTTATAATATTTACTAGCTCTGTGCCCACTTTGAGTTCGACATCCTTATTTATCAAATGAACATAACAGCTGAGCTTTCTCCCTTAGAGGGTGGTTATGAGACCCAAACAGCACAATAATTGTGTAATATATCCTTCAGAGGGTACTTCTCTAGTTTAAAATGATCCCCATTGACTGTTCATCTCAATTCCCCAGTTATAGGAATGGCTCCTCACAGTCACATTTGTGTAATATAACTTACTACCTACTTGAGAATACAGGGTTGGATCAGTGATGAGCACTGGATTCAATTGAACCATTTAGAATTTCTGCCCCATTAATCTGGACATGGGCCTTAGAGAATTCGTCTCTGTTTTTTGAAATTCTAACTTGGAATCCAAAAATGGAGGATGGCCATCTTCTCCCAGCCATATTTCTCATTAAGTAGCTTTAAAATATTGTGGTTCTAAGAAATAAAAAGCACATGTGTATCCAACTTGATTTTTCCTTCTTTCAATCAAAGCATTGAGGAATTTTTGTGATGCATTTTCTAATATATTATTTCCCCCCTAGGTTTAAGTATAGCTAGAGAGCTCCCCTATCTCACAGGAGATATTTTATTTTAAAATTAAGAAGGAGTAGAGGCCCTCTTCAGAAGTTTTGATCCAGCTTTGCTACTGTCTATTCTTATTTTCTCTCAGGATTACAAGCATCCCAAACCCCAGCTGCAGTCTCCATGGTGATCAAGATTCCCCTACAGAATCTGCCTGGCAAGGGCCACACAACATCCATGGTCATAAACGCTGCAGTATGCTGAATTAATGGTGTGGGGAAATATCAGGAAAGCAAGCAAGGCCACAGAGGCTCTTTTTCATGCAATTAATGACTTTCATTTCTGCCTACCTTTTGCCAGTGCGGCAGAGCAAGGTGCAGAAAGTCGCTACAGAAAATTAGGTGCAATTTAGGTAATATCTCAAATGCCCCGCCAGGCACTAGATTATGTGATTGAAAGGAACATTTCATTTGGAGATTTGCAATTTTCTCATGCTATTGGCGTTACACAATTACATTTCCTGTCATTCATCACATTGTGGAATACCAGCACAAATTCGCTCTCCTTGCATTTATCATATTACAGGGGAATACAGAGGCAGATTTCACCAGTTGCTTTATACCAAATCATGCCTCTTGTTAGCTGGAGACATTTAGCATTATTTCTGTTAGAAGATCTTCTTGAACATATTTTGCACCAAAAGGATTATTCCCCGAATTATTTTGAAACTGAGATTTTCTCCTTAACCACAGCATTGCCTTCAAAGGCAGGAGCTGAGGCCTATCTGCGTTTTGCAGCAGGTACACTGAGTGCACCCAGATTGACAACTGTTTGCCTTGAGAATCTGGGAGCAATGATGCTCATGGGTCATTTATGCATAAGGCTAGGTGAGAGCTTTAAAACTGTTCCAGTACCAATTTGTTATGTTATATTTAGGGCTACTGAAAAATTTAGCTTTTAAACAAAGGTAACAAATATTTAACTTAGGAAGCAGGTATAGAACCTTTTGGACCTTGCACACAAAGAATTCTCTGCAGGCCATTAGGTACTCTTTAGCTCATGGGCTGACCTAGATTTTCTTATAAAGATGGTATTAAAAAATAATTCAATCTCTGCCCCTTGGTGTAATTGAGACTTTCAAGTAGTTTGTTAGTAGCTGGGCCCGGCATTGCGAACTTATGCTGCTTGTCAGAAGTAGGTATATCCCTGAGCCTCAGCCTGAGCCTCTGCATACCACCTGCGGTCAGAGGAAACTACATTTTAAAGAAGTGCTAGGGGTGATTTTGTCAGGCACACTGAAGCTCTTGTTTGCATCCTTAGGTACTCGTTAGAGAATCCCAGGGGCATTTTGAAACTTCTGATTCTTTGGCTGCACCCTGGCCCAATTAAATGAGAGCGTGTGGGACTCAGGTGTCAGACAGTTTGAAAGCTTTCCAGGTGATTCCAAGCACAACTCTTCACTGAACTGCGGAAAGCCACTGGATGGAAACAAGACTCCTGGAATCCAGTCCTCAGGCTTAGGATACCAGGCTGTGTGACCTCATGCTGGTCACCTCCATCTCAGAGATGCCCATCACAGAGCCCTCGGTGAAGCATCTCAGAAATGGGGGCAGGGGAAAACCTCAGCTCCTAAGCACTCATAGTGGCCTGCTGCTTACAGGTCTCTCTTTAGCATAAGATGACTGCTTCCCATCCAGTCAGGTTCAAATCTTTGATTCCCTGGGGGCTGCTTGGTTTTCCCTGACCCTGACCCATCTCAGGTGACAGGGCAGCATTTAGGTTTCTTCTTCCTTTTCATAATTCCCCTATCACATTCTCTGTTTTAGTGTTCAGAAATTCATTATGATCCGGGTTAACCTTAACTGCTTATTTATCTGTGCGTTATCTGTTTGCTTCCTTCTAGAGCATAAGCGGCATGAGGGCAGGACTCTTTTTGCCTTCTGCCTAGAACAGTGCCTGTCATAAAGTAGGTACTCAACAATGATTAGAATGAATAATCAATAATTCAAAATAGGAAGAAAAGGTCCAAAGGGGTAGGGGTAGTGGGAGGGGCAGGGGAAAGGAAAGAAGGGAAAGGAAAAATGATGAGAAATAGAAAAAATGGAAATAAAGTCTTTGTAAATAGGGAAGGGTGGAGGGGGTGAAGGGAGGGCTAGGAATGGGGAAAAATAAGAACCAAGATGCATCAAGTAAAGGTACAAGTTCCCAATGGGAACTGTAAATGTGTTGTATACCTAAAATGTACCAATAAAAGAATTTAAGAAAAAAAAAAGTAGGTACTCAAATGCTGTTTGTTGAGTGAATGAAGAAACTGAAAAAAAATGCATTAGAGTATGTATCTTATGGTAAGCAATGAAAGCACAAATGCTCTGTCTGGAATTTGATCTGGGCAAGAAGATTAGCCTGGCTTCTACATAAGTGGATCAATACCGTCCTTTTCCTTAGCTACCACTATTATCATCTGCTGTTCCCCACTTAGTAAGACGACTTAAAGGTTTGAGTTTACAATAGCAGAGCTTGATAATTAAGACTGGCAACTTAATTCTCTTGGGCCCACTTTGAATCTATGGCTCACAGGGTTAAGTGCTAAGTCAGAGCCAACTTCACCCCATGCTGGCTTAAAGATCACGCGTTTCTTCTGGAGATTCAGGACCCAAGGGGCAAACTTATGCATGCAGAGGTAAGAACAGAGAAAAAAATTTATTTTTGTTTCCAGGAAACAAAAACCAAGGGCCTTCTAAAAATTCTTTCTGATTTAATGCTGAAGAGCCTCAGATGTGAGTCATGTAAGATCACCTGATATTTAATTTATAGGACTTGATTGCTTCAAAAAGGGATAAAATGTATTGAGCTGCTGAATAAACTCACTTGAGACTTTATAAACAAGCTCCACTTAAAGAATAGTAGCCATTGTTTTTGTGATAAAATTATAGCAAATTGCTCCAGAGAAGGGCTGTAAACCACCCCATCTTTCTAGGGACCTGATGTGGTCACAGGTTGTGTTAGGAACTCGCAGGCAGACAGGACATGGTGGACAAGGTCTGAGGTTCCTACTCAGTTGTAGGCATGTTCCTGGAAAAGGAGGCTGCTGGTCCAAATCATAATGTCCAAACAGTAACATATCAAGACAGATGTGGGCTCCTGTGACTCTCAGAGGTCTGCTTTGGTGGTCAGGATGACCATGGCATCATTAGTGAGATACGTGGCTAATGATGGCTCATTCAGTCTCAAGCAGATGAAGATCTCCTTTCTGGGAATTGGAGCAGAAGTCAAGATCAAGGATATGAGAGCTGGAAAGTGAAGCAAGGCTACAACTTCATGACCATGCAGCTGTCCCCTAGTTAGGGTCGTCTGGGTGTAGGAATATGTCTGAATTCCAGACTACTTTTGTGGTGGGGCTGGGATACTCATTACTGCCAGGCTCTGTTCTCGGTAAACTCAGACTGAGGGTGTGTAAGCCTCCCAGATTCAGGGAATCAGTTATTGGAGTAGGGAAAATGTCAGTATGATGGCTCTGCTGTGTATCACCCTAAATCTGAGACTTTTCACAGTCACCCCGGTGCATCTCTGAGTTCCAGGGTGAGAGCCCACATAGACATCTGGTTGGATGACAATGGATGGAGCAGTTTACCTTTCTCAGGCTTGCCATTTGTTTTAATTAAGTTGGTCCTGGGTTGGTATTTAATTGTTATTAAATAAAGAAAAGAATTCTTTTTCATGGTTCCTGTCACATTTAAATACTCTGCTACACTAAAATATGAACCCTTGACTCACTATTATGCAGTTTTTGCCAACTCTTTTTATCTCCACTTAGCCATATCCTATCGGTATTTTCAGGCCTGGGTCAAACCAAGGTGCCAAATTAAGATTTCAGGACAAGAATATAATTACTGATATCTGCCCTATGACTTAATTGCCCTCTGACTCATTGTTTACCTTTATATTTGCCACTCAGTAAACTTGTATCAAACTCTTACTATATCTTAATTACCACGAGAATACTTTGCATATAGAGATGAAAAGCACTATTTGCCATCAAATAGCATGCAAGATGGTTTGTAGTATGATGGGGGAGTTAAAAAAAATCTTTTGTTTGGAACTGACTCTGTAGAATACCAGCAAACTTTATACATTTTCAAGTTTTCTCATATAAATAATATCACTTAATCACTGAACATGTCTGGAGTAGGGGGGATACTAAGAGCTTTTTTTTACATATGGTGGAAATCAAGGCAACAAAAATGAAATGAATCACTCCAGGCTACGTAATTAGTGAACAGCAGAGAGTACTCACACTCAGGACCCCTAACTCCAGGTATTATTTCTCTTGATACACATGGCAGCAACCCCAGGACTCACATGCTACACACACACACACACACACACACACACACACACCCCACAATTAAACTTATGGATATGAATACTTCACAGACTATCAATTCTGTAGATTGGGTGGAAAGTTGTTAGCAGACATTCTGGACACTTTGCCCATCAGCATTGCGAGAGCTGAGGAAAACAGATCTGGATTCCTCATTCCCAGTGAAATGGCATGTAGGTGGCAGCAGGCAGAATTCACCCGGGGCTCAGTATGGCCTGATGGCCAGCGATGCTGAGGTCAATGAGGTCAAGGTTTACAGCAACAGATCTTGGAACCATTGTCAGAGGTGAAGTATGAACCTCCTCCCTCTCAAGAACATTGCCTGCCAGGGTGGTAAAAGGAATTACTTGTTTTTGCTAATTGAATTTGGAACTCTTTAAGTGGAGATTCTGACTTAGGTTAACATGACATGGGCTGAGTTAAAATTTTAACTTAAAGAAAAAAAAATAGCAGGCTGAGTTCTTCAGGGCTGAAGCCAATTTTCACACCTTCTGCAGGCACTGGCCTCCCGAGGAGCTGTCTTCAGGCAGGCCGAGGTTGTTACCTTGGCTAATGCAAAAGGGTTACATTACTATTAGGCAGGAGATTATTTTAGTCAGTTTCATTCTGTGGGAATTTTACGCTCTGCCTCAATTTCTCATACTTACTTTTGGAGCTGTTTTTACTTTTAAATTTACTCGTTTTGAGTAACAATTCTCACAGCTAACATTCATAGATTGATTACTATGTATTGGGCATAGTTCTGAAAATATGAACTGATTTCAGTCTTCAGGAGTATACTATGCGACAGGCACTATTATCACCATTCAGCGGCTGTGTTAACTCTAGCACAGAGAAGCTACAGCGTTTACTCAAAGTCAGAATTCAGAGGGTAGCAGGCCCAGGATTTGTACTCAAGCATTTCTGGCTCTAGGGTGTCCATGTTGATCTTCTCAGGTTATCACCCAGATTGGAGGCACTGTGTGACTCTTCCTTCCAGGGACATGTGGTGTAACAAGATGGCCTGGGTCTGTCTGGATTCCATGTTTCTTTTGAAACTTTAGCAATGAGAGGCTGGTGGAGTTTGGCATGTCACTTTCTAGCCTAGGGTGCAGATGTCCTATGGGACATATCCTTTAAGAAATGACCCAGTCTTGGCGAAGGAGCTGGTATGAGACTCTTGTATGATGGTCTCATTAGGACCTTCATCAACTTGCCATTTACCCTCCCCTCAGATCCCTTAGTGGAGATGGGAAGGCCCTGGGGAAGATTGGACTTCCTGCTCATATGGACACTGGAGTTCCAGAGTATTTTCTATGGATGTAAGGGTGATGCTGTTTATTTTCCAAACAAGAAATATCTGGACACACATCTTTCACTGGAATGATTTGTAAGTGTCAGAAGGGCACTGAGATGTATGGTGGGCTTCAGTGTCTCAGTCAGTGTTTGAAATTTAATATGATAGGAATTGCTGTGACTTAGTTGGCTTAAAATCTATTGTGATGGTGAGTGGTTGTAGACTAGTAAAAAGATGTCCTTCAGCAAAAAGCTATTACATTGGAAAATACTTTCTCCAAGAGGAAGTATTTTTTGGTACTGTTTTACCTTTTGATTAATTTAAAGCATTATTACTATTATTGACAAATGAACATTCTCTGTAAAGCTCTGGGTGCATGCTCAGTGTTGCCAGCTCACTTTTGGAAATGTGAGTAATTAATTTCACAAGGCTTCTATGTCCTACATGTAAAGTGATAGTTTTTATGTCTGCCTCATGAATTATTAAGAGTATTCAAGCTCAGACTATCTTCAACCAAAAAAAAAAAAACCTTCATCCACAATTAGAAGAATACTGCAACATTTTACTCTAGACAGAAGCCTTTGTAATTTGGTCTCATTTGCAATATCTCCATCCTCTTAAGTGCTGTCTCTTTACTCTAACAATCCAAACTTGTTTAGTTAGACACAAAGATGTCTAACTGAAGGCCATGGGACTATTAATGCCCAGGCTTAATTAAATGACAAGTCCAATTTCATCAACACTGATTTACTTGCTGTGGGAAAAGTGCCAGCCTGGAGTGAGTTTAATTGAACAAAAGTGATACCTTGTTTATTCTTCACCTACCAAATGGCTCTGTGTGAGTGTGCATGTGCAGAAGTACGCATACATTAAAAACACTGCAAATATAACAATACTGATTTAGGTCAATTTGGAGCCTCATTTTCATTCATGCTCCAAGGATTTTATCCCACTGTTTCCACCTCAAACTGTGGGTGGCAGCAGAGACTTGGGAAATACCTTCTGTGCAACTCAAATTGCTTTTCAAGGCATATCAGTGGCAAGGAAATGATTGCATGAAGTAATAAGTAAATTGGATCTCCATTTTTGAACTATAGTTGGCATTCCTTCATGATTTCTCATTGAATTCTTGTGGTTAGAAGTGGTGATAGGGGTCTATGTTCTGGTAACCTCACTGACATGTTGTCTTTTAAACAAGCCTTTCATTATTTGGGTCAATAACCTTTCTTTGAATCACAGACCACAGGCACTCTGCGTGGAATCCTTTTTCCTCCAGTGATGTTGTCTTGCTGACATCTGACCAAGTACCTTCTAGCTTTCTTTGGCCCCCTAAGTGTTTCCTAAAGTGAACAGAGCACTAGCATATCAAACTTGGTATAGCCATAGGTTGAATCCTTTGTGGACAGATTTGTCCCTCTAATGTATGTGGTTACCAAAGATTTCACAGGTCACAGGCTAAGTGAACCTCAGGACAGGCACAAAGGACATTTCTCTTGGCTTCTATTTCCAAAATTCAAGTGAAAGACATGAACCAGGTATGAAAACTTACTTTCTATTCAATAAACATTCTTCCTTCAGTTATGGGAGAACAGGTAATGCCTTTATAGGTTCAAAAAAGATGGGAAAAAGTTGAAAATGATGAAAATTATGGCTGGTGGGGATTTGGGAAGAATATACTGTCATATACTATGGGAAACAGCTAATGAAATTAAAAAAAATACACAGAACCCTTACCCTACTCGCAAGATACCACGCCACCACAAAAATAACCAGGATCTAAGGCGAGGGATGAACTGGGTCAAATTTTTGTCTTTTAAGACATTCTGAAAAGTATTAACTGGCTAATTTAAGATATACAGAAATATGTTTAATAGTCATCTCATAAAGTAATTAATCACAGAATTCATGAAATTTTGTATTTAACACTTTCTATGCTTTTTAGTTTTGGTTTATTAGTACGTGTGTCTAGTAGTATATAATGTTTGCATTCCTGTGGGAAGTTGGTACAGGTACATAACACACCTTAATTCTGTTACTCATTTCCTTTCCCTTCCTTTCCAACCTCTTGTACCCATCCCTTGATTCTTTTCTTTTGTGTGTGTGCACGTTTGCACTACATAACATTTACATTCCTGTGTGGACTTGGTACATGTAAATAACATCCCTATTCCTTCTTTTCATCCTCTTCTCCTTCCCTTCCTCCTTCATCTCTTGATCTCCTTCCACTTTGGGAACTGGCTTATCTCCCTGCTTTCTATTATCTATCTTTTAGTTTGCTCTTTATTTTTACTCAGGGTTTCTCATGTAAGAGAAATTATAAGATATTTAAGCTTGTGTTCTGATTTATTTCACTTAACATTATGGTCCCAAGGTTCATCCTTTTTCTTACTCTCCACAAATTGGATTCATCTTACAATCAACAGTATCTTATAGTCACTGTCAGGATCAAGGTCATATTTTTTTTTCCATTTAGTTTATTGGTACATTTTAGGTATATATACAGTACAGTTACATTCATCATTGGGATCTTGTACCTTTACATGATGTATCTTGGTTCTTATTTTTTACCCATTCCCCTGCCCTCCCTTCACCCCCTGCACCCTTCCCTATTTACAAAGACTTTGTTTCCATTGTTTCCTTTTCTCATATTTTTTCTTTTCTCTTCATTCCTTTCCCCTACCCTGCCCACTTCCCCTATCCCTTTAGACCTTTTCTTCCTATTTCACATTATCAATTATACATTTTGATTCTTATTTACACTTTTAGTTTTTCACACCAGAGAAACTATTCAGTATTTACATGCCTGTCCTATTTATTTCACTTAAGAGTATGGAGATCCCATTTGACCCAGCTATTCCCCTGCTGGGTATCTTCCCAAAAGAATCATACCACAGCAATATATGCTCACCCATGTTCATAGAGGCACAGTTTGTAATAGCTGAAACTTGGAAACGGCCCAATTGTCCATCAACTGGAGACTGGATAAAGAAGATGTGGTTTTTTAATAAAATGGAGTACTACTCAGCCATAAAGAACAAGAAATTGGAGACATTTATAGCTAAATGGATGCACATTGAGGCCATACTCTGAAGGCCACATTTTTGTAGAGAGGGTTTGCATTTGCTTCTGTGGGTCGCCTGTAGTGGATATCACTAAGTTATGACCAGTTTAAGTGAAATTGGTGAGGTTGTAATTTTTTACTTTCAATGGTTGTGTGAATTCAGTCTTAGGTCTGTGTGATGATTAGTTTTTGAAGAAATTCTTAGGAAGACTATGTTTTCACCTTTCTGTCATTTGCTAAGGTAAAGGCACAAAAGTTTCTTTACTGTTCTTCATGGAAAGTTTATTTTTCTCAACCTTACACTAAAATATGGCCCTTTGGCTTCCTGTTTTTTAAGTTGGGTATTTCTATTAGACTTTTTTACTAGAATAGTTTTTCTTTCCTTGTGTTGCGTAGTAAAAAAGTGTATCTCATAAATATATATCATGGGGCAATGGAGAAAAATGCAGATCAATAATATCCAATTGTTAATATGGGTGATCTGAGTGTTGGCAATGTGAAAGAGAAGAGAGGAAAAAGGAGAGGTAAGAATTAAAAGAAAATAAAGAAAGAACAAAAAAAAGCTTACATTCTACTGTATGTAAGCTATGTTTATCTTTATGTGCAAATTTGTCTCTGTGTGTGGACTCCTGAAGAAATTTTTGTAATGCTGATTATGATCTATTATTTGGTGAAAAAAGCAAACTGTTAATTAAGAACATGAGTTTATTTAGGAAAGGTCAAATGACTTCTTTAGACATAAATGCTTGCCTGGTTTTGGATGAGTGTGTATATATGTGTGGAGAGACTCATACTAGCCTGTTAATAGTCTGCTGTGTGGTACAAGTGCTAAGAATCAAATGAGATAGCAGTGATTGTGGTGGTACTGAGGAGCTGTTTAGTATTTTCCAGAAGTTTATATGATTTTACCTTATAAATACAAATATATTGGTTTTATAGTTTCAAAAAATCTCACATTGCAAAAATAAATCCAAGTGACTCATGTGCACAAGTTGATGCATATTTCCCTTCTCAGTCTCACAGGTTTGAAAAGGCTGCTTTATAGTAGGCTGACAATATCTACTTGGGTAGAGAGACCTTTTCTAAAAACTCAATGAGTCATTGTGGGCTGATCCAAAGAGCCTTCATTTCCTGGCTATTTATGATGCCTCAATTTTCAACATCAGGTTAGGTTATATATAGTTACCTGCCTTTAACTAGTACATATAGTAAGAATGTATTGATTATTTTTCTATTCATCTCTCCAGATGTAACTCTTTTTTTTTTTTTGGTACCGGGGATTGAACTTGAGTCCTTGTGCTTGCACAGCAGGCGGTGAAACCACTGAGGTAAATCCCCAGCCCTCCAGATGTAACTCTTTTTGTACTATAATGACCTATGTTTCCTTGGAAGTATAATAGGCATTTCTAGGTCTGAGACAGCCCTGGGAAAGACAAATTAAGGCTAGGGCAATCACAGTGCCCCTCAAGTCACTGGACTTTGCTCATATTAGCTAAACTCTTTTTCCTTCCTCTGCCTCTTATTCCTCCTCCTTTTTTCTCCCTCCCTGCTTTCTTCTCCACCTCTTTTTCTCGCTTCCTTTTTCAGAGAGTAGGGTATGCAACCTTTCCTTTGTGGCTTCATTAACATTTCCTCCTGCAGGCACTGTACTGTGTTGATCTTTCATCCTCCCGTTGGTCCAGTCCTGGCTCTGAGTCTTCTATTTCTGCAACTAGAGTCTTGTTGGTGAGGATCACTTACTCCCCTCTGGCAGTGGCTCTGATTAAAATTACCAGTTGTCTTAGTCTTCTATCTTCCCTCCACCTCAGCACTAGAGTTAGTTGGGGCTGCCTTATGCTGCAGAAGTGGACCATGGACTCATTTTTTTGCCCTGCTGTGCCCTGATTGTACCTCACATTCTAGGAAGACAGGGTGACTCCACTCACATGCTGGAAAGATCCTCTCTAGGCCCACGAAAGTGCTCTGGTCTCATAGTGTCTCTTGCTATGCATGCTGTCTATTATTTTTCACTTTAATGTTGTCTCTCCAGTCTCTCCCTCTGTAAAATATATTTTCTTTCCCTTTATCAACTGACCTTTTATTCAACATTCAGGTTAGGACATAAGGCTTGAAAATTGGTGAAATTTGTTATTAGAGGACAATCTCTTGCATTCAGAAATGATTGACTTGTCCTAAGTTTGTGCTGGTTTTCAAATTTTCCATTTAACCAGAGAATGATATTTTTCTTCAGTTTCAATTTTCTTGGGTTACTATCGTTCATTTACTCATTTGTTCATGTACTATATTTTGGGTATACTGTGCAAAACACAATGATGGGAAGGGGATGAAAGTGAAAGAGGGAGCTCCAACTTCTCAAAGTTTAACACTTATGCATATCAACATGATAAGTAACCCAGAAGCTAATGTGTGGCTAACTGAAATAGTGAGTGTTATGGACATTCCTGGTAGATCTCAGAGAATAGGGGGAAATAATTTGGCCAGCAAGATTCAGGAATGACCAGAGGGAAACAGTTCCTTTTACAATAGCATCCCAAAAAAGAGAAATATCTAGCAGTCAATCTAACAAAGGTAGCAAAAGACCTCTACACTGAAAACTACAGCACTCTGAAAAAGGAGATTGAGCAGGGTATAAGAAAATGGAAAGACATCCCTTGTTCCTGGATAGGAAGAACCAATATAGTGAAAATGGCCATACTTCCAAAACTATTGTATAGATTTAATGCAGTGCCCATTGAAATTCCAACAATATACTTCACAGAACTAGAGAAAACAATCCAAAAATTCACTTGGAACCAGAAGAGACCTAGAATAGCAAAAGAAATTTTATGCAACAGAGATATGGGTGGGGGCATTACAATTCCCAACTTGAAACTATACTACAAAGCTACTGTGATAAAAACAGCATGGCACTGGCAAAGAAACAAACCTGAGGATCAGTGGAATAGATTAGAAGATGCAAAACCAACTCCAGACATACTCAGTCACTTCATCTTTGACAAAGGAGCCAACCATCTTCATTGGAGGAAAGATAGCTTATTTAATAAATGGTATTGGAAAATCTGGATTTCATCCTGCCAAAGGTTAAAACTAGACCCATATCTATCACCATGCACTAAACTAAGATCAAAATGGATTAAATATTTAAATATCAAGACAGAAACACTAAATTTTCTGGAAGATAAGTTAGGTAGAACTTTTGAAGACCTTGGTATAGGAAAAGACTTTATGAACAAAACCTCAGTGGCACAGGAACTTGCACAAAGAATCAACAACTGGAATCTCATCTTATTAAAAAGCTTCTGCACTGGAAGAGAAACCATCAACAGAGCTAAGAGACAACCTAAAATCTGGGAAAAAATTTTAGCAACTGTACCTTAGACAAAGGACTACTATCTAGAATATATAAAGAACTGGAAAAATTAGACCCCCCCCCCCAATTCAAAGACCCAATTCAAAAATGAGCATCTGAAATGAACAGACATTTTTCAGACAAAGAAGTAAGAGCAGCAAATAAATATATGAAAAATTTTTCAACATCGCTGGTTATTTGAGAGATGCAGATGAAAACAACCCTGAGATTCCACCTCACCCCAGAAAGAATGGCTGTTATAAAGAAATCATCCAATAACAAATGCTGGTGGGGGTGTGGGGAGAAAGGAACCCTTCTCCATTGTTGGTGGGAGTGCAGACTGGTGCAATCACTGTGGAAGTCAGTATGGAGATACCTCAAAAAACTAGGCTTCGATGTCCCATTTGACCCAGCTATCCCCCTGCTGGGTATCTTCCCAAAGGAATTAAAAGAATCATACCACAGTGATATATGTACATCCATGTTTATAGTGGCATAGTTTGTAATAGCTAAAGCTTGGAAACAACTCAAGTGCCCATCAACTGGAGACTGGATAAAGAAGGTGTGTTTTTTTATAAAATGGAATGCTACTCAGCCATAAAGAACCAGAAACTAGAGACATTTATTGCTAAATGGATGCATATTGAGGCCATCCTCTTAAGTGAAATAAATAGGACACACATGTGTAAATACCAAATAGTTTTTCTAGTGTGAGAAACTGAAAGTGTAATTAAGGATAAACACAGATGAAATGGTCTAATAACATATTTCTCGGATTGTGTTTCCATCATGTGTCATATGACTGTATCGAAATTTAAATTAGGCAGAAGTTTGGCTTATGTGGAGTATGCTAGCTAACTGGAGTTTTTTTTCCAGACCACTATTTGTTCAACATTGGTTTTGGAGATCTTTCTGAAACAACTCACATCCTCCGGTACCTTGCTGGTGCTTGAGATGTTTTATTAAGTTATATGAAAACATCTTTAAGTGCTTTTCAGTTTTGTTTTGGTTGAGTTCTACTGTATTTGAATATTATTGTAGTTTTTTTCCCTTGCGCTGTTTTTTTTGAATGGTTTTAATTTCTGTATGTGTTTGTGTTTGATAATAAAGTTATTTTTAAATAAAAAATGCAAATATGTCACTTTTATTTAAAAACCTTGACAAACTTGGGAAATTCCAGAGTACTATAGTTATCTCCTTTGGAAACTACCACGACTGGTGTGACAGAACTTGTGTGTTATTTCTGAGTGGGCTGCAGAACCCTGGGTTTTGTCTTAATAGATGGAATGAATCCCTTGTTTTCTCTGAAAGGGTCCATCATGTGGGTTCAAGCTGATATTCACATTTAGGTGATCTTTTCAGCCTTCCTTGTTTTCTTTTCAACACATTAGCTGTGGTTTTAAAATTAATCTAAAAACCAGGAAAGGTAGAAATGCTGCTTGGGGTGAATAGTTTTGTTATGGACTCCAAAGACATGGGGTGGTAGAAGAAGCAGGTGTTGGCATGGCAGTGGGAAAGGACAAGAACACAAAAGAGGGTAAGGAGGAAGAAGAAAGAATACGAAATCTTGTGGGAGAAAGTGTATATTATTTGTCTCTTTTTACATCTGTCAAGATCATGGTCTCAGAATAACCTTCTTAATAGTGCTCTTTAATGCACTTCTTTTATTTCTTAGAAGAAATATTATGATCTCATTTAGCAATTGTTCCAAGTTGGGGACTACAGATTCATATCTGTATCTTAGGCTCACCCATAGCTATGTGCTCATGGAGTGCAAAGATGGATGTATTACTTGTATTATTTAAATTGTTATTTTTCTCCCACAGTGTCTTTTTTTCTGTTGAATATATGTCATTTGAATTTGTGTAAGTAAATCTGCATTTGACACATTTCCATTGTAATCAGTTGCAATGTGGTTGTTGTTTCTATTTTTGAGAGGGTCATTGGCCCCTTTAAGAATTTATGGAAAACTGTGTATCTTTCCCTGAGAAAAATTTAACTGTGCATTTACATAAATAAAATGTAGGATATAATTTCTGTGTATCCATAGCCCATTTGCAGATGCTCCAAACTGAGTGTGGTATTGTCTCAAATGAGGGAAAGTTTTTTTCCCATTTGGTTTAAAAACAACTGATGCAGCTTCTTAGCAATGGGAAATGCTAGAGAAGTAGAGGTTAAAGTACACTGGCAGCTCCAGAGACCTGAGAAGTGGCACAGTGCCCGGGAGCACAAGCTGCTGGACCCTAGGCAGCCTGAATAGCAGTGACCTGATTTTCTGTAACCCCAACCAAATCGAAAAAGTAGGCTTCTCTAGCTTGTTGTCCATCAAGTCCTTTTTTTTACAATCACCAGTTTGTTGTCTCTGACATTTGAGGAAAGGAAGATCATGCAGGAATTTCCCTGGCAAATGAGCCAGAGCAAAAAGTGAAAAGAAAGGAATTAATGTCTGAGTTCCAGTAGTGCTGGAGGAAACCAGAGCCAGAGACTTCTCAGATTGCGATCTGGGACCTTAGTATTTCCCCATGAGTGGCTTCATCTAGGATCCAGGTATCATTCCATGAAGATCATTAAGAGAATCACATCCATTTCTTACTTCTCTCTTTAAAAAATTTGTTTATGAGATTAAAAATCCCATGTGTTCCTTATTTAATTACAAAATAAGAGGCATTAATATTGCTGAAGAAAGAATAGCACATTTCAAAGTGAAATTGTCTATCACATATATTTCAAAGAGGAAAGAGGAGAGAGGAGAGAGGGTCCCTCTGGACCTTTTATCAAGAGAGTAGATAGTAGGGATAACTTTATAGAAGAAAGCTCCTCAAGCCTACTGCCATTTGGTATTATATTATATAGTCCATTTCTCTTTTTCTAGCTAAAATTTTTAAACTATAGCATGCCATGCAGGTCAGATTTGGCTTGTAGTTAAGTAACTGCCACACAGGACCATATCCCTAATCATTGCTAATATACTTACTATCTGGCTTTTTACAGAAAAAGTTCTTCATCTCTTCTTCCAGATATTTAAGTGACATTCTAAAGGTTTGCCTTTTCATACAAGGATAGAATACATTGTTTAGACCAATACAAATGTCCTATCTGTTGATAGTCATATTCTAATCATAAAATTACAAATTGCTATTTTGTTATAAATAGCAGCTTTTTGGGAGCTTTGCTAGCTGGCATAGATAACCTTGAGTATGATCATCACTGAAACACTAAATTTTGAGTGTGAAGCTGAAGGTTAGACTAAGGCCTGGTGTGAATTCATCAATCTTGTGCCTCTCCTTGGTGACCTGTAGGAAGTGAGGAGTGCTTGGCATTCTCTGAGAGGTTGCTCTTTGTACCTGTGGAATTCTCTGACCATTCTCCTGGTCTATAGCTACATTTTCAACTTTTTGACAACTTGTTTTCAGGGTAGACCAAATTAAAGAGTCTGAATTAATATATTTAAACTTCTTCTCTTTTTAATCTCCCTCTTTTTGGAAATACTGCAATGTAGCCAGTGCCTTTTGTGATCCAAATTAGTGCTAGACTAGAAAAGTACAATAGATCTGAGATTCTCAAAATTGGGTTTGCAATTACTCTTCAATTCATTTGTCCCTACATTTCCCCAAGCTACCTCCATTAGCTTAGTGTAGATCTAAGGACATATGTTCCTTTGATCACAATTAACTGAAGTGACTGTGGGATATTTACAAGACGATTTAAAAATATTTATGTACATAACATTAATGGAATTTAGTAGTTTACTAATTGAATTTTAAAATTTGAGCAATGTATTATTCATAACTGGTCAGAAATCCATAATGCATAAACCTCCTCTAGTGTACACTTGCTTGTAAGAGTACTTGGCTCTCCAATTTCCCGAGACTGTCCCTGGGAAATGCTTACATTCACTGCATACATAAACACTTTCCAATCACATAACCTTTCTGTGGGTGGTATGGCTTTCTCTGAAGAGCTTGGAACCGTTCACAGTCATGATCCAATCAGTTCCTGGAACATCTGGGGAGTCTGTTAGAGGTATATGCTATCACCTGGACTTTATGGCTCCAGTGGTGGAGACACAGGTCATTTGAATGAAAAACATCAAGAACATGGGTTTTCAGCACAGTGGGACAGGACGTGAAAGATAGATCCCCAGCACTAGATCAATCAACCAACCAATCTGCTTTTATTGAGTGTATATTTGTGGCTCAGTTTGGGGCTAGTTTCTATTCCAGACCATATTGTATCTTGCTAAGGTGATTTGCTTCTTCTGCCATCTTGAAATAAATATCTTGGTGAGTTTTCTTGGGAATTAGCTGTAAACTGGGAGGAATAAGCTGGAAGGAATTATGGGATGAAAAAGATGTATGGGAGAGAATAAAGAATCATCTTTTGAAGGATGTATTGTCCTAATTACTACTATAGATTTATTACTCTGTTTCCAAGATGTTTTTTTTCAATGTGATGAATAAGAAACTGCAATGTATCTTGGTATAATATTTGGCTAGGATACTTCAAGGGATACTTAACAAGGATACTTTAAAGGGACAGACCAAAAATGAAGCCCAAAAGAAGACGTAAAGTAAAGAATTGTATAATGACTAATATAGCTGCATTAGTCACTTTCCTTGTCATTGAGACACAATACTTGACACCCACAACTTAAAGGAAGAGAGGTTTATTTTGAGCTCACAGCTTTTAGAGGTTTCGGTTCATAGTTGGCTAGTTTCAAGGCAGGAACTGCATGGTGAGAGGATCTGGCAGAGGAAAGCTGTTTGCATGATGGCGACAAAGAAGCAGAGAGAGAAGACCAGAGGAGGGAGATATACTTTTCTGGGTCATGCCCCCAGTGGCCTACCTCTTCTGACCAGACTGCACTTCCTAACAGCAAGTCAACTGCATCGCCCCCATGACTCAATCACCTTACAAAGCCTCACCTATGAGCACATTGGAACTTTGTTGGATAGGATATTCTTGAACAAAACCATAACAATACACATTTATTTCTATATACTGGAAACTGAGGACCAGAAATATGAAGTGTCTTAGCTGAGACTCAAAGCTAGTTAGAGGCAGAACTGAGTAGAACTCCAAATATTCTTATTCTCAGTCTAGCTTTCTTTCTACTTTTAAACTTTCACCCTTAGTAAAAAAAAGTGGTGCATAAGTTAGTCCTCTCTCCCCCATTAATTGGTTAATTAGTATAAGTTTCAGAAAATCATCTGAGAGAGAACCATGGATTTCTCTCACTTATGTACATTATCTTTATTTGGTAGCATAATATTCTCAGAAATTGTATTTAGGTGCTTTGAGCTTGAGAGGAAGCCAGAATTCCCTGCTGCCAAACTCTCAAAAAAAAAAAAAATCTATAGCCATTAACTGGACCCTGGATGTTACATTAGCAGGCTACACCAACTGCTTAACGAGGTGCCCCTGAACAACGTGATCAATAGAGAGTTCGGTTGGGGGTGCATAGCTTCTCAGAAAGTCACCTACTTTCAAGACAAATGCAGAGGGCATGGTGGGCAGTCAGAGAGACAGAGTGAATTAGTGTCAAAGAACATCTTTTATTCATGGGAGTAATACTTCAGAGGGAACTGAGCATGGCTTAGTTTTGTCACAGGAATAAAATGTGAAGCACTGGAAAGTAGGCACTTTGCTAAAATGCCATTTCTGAGTTGTGCAGTATGTACTCTGCACATTGTGCAAAACTGTTTAGTTAGCTTATGAGTTTGTTTATGAGCTGTAGTAGATACACATTTATGAAAATTCTCTGGAATGAAGTACACTATTAGGCAGTCTAGCATTTCTTCCTTTACAGGTAGAAGATTAGAGTGATTTTTCAATTTCTTAAATAGTAGGGTTAACTTTGGGGAGGAGAGAGCTATTGGTGAATTTAGGATCTTCCAGAGTCTTTTGAAGGATTTGTACCAAGGAATAATAGTGGAAGTCCTCCCACCTGGCCCATTGGCAGCTCTAGAACCATCCTCACCGTTTTCAGACAGTGGCTTGGATGTTAGTAGATAGATGTGCTGTAATATGCTTCTAGGAGGCCTTCCTGGCTCGGTAATTCACAGCCAAGACTGGTGGGGGCTCTGAGAGACATGGACTCCAAACTGGTTTTACCATTCATGTCTCTGCACTCTATTTTCCTTCTCTCTGAAATGGTAGTAATAATAAGCCTTTTCCACAGGGATACTATGAGGAGGAAAAGAAACCCTCCTTTATGTCAGTGTTCCTGATGATAGACATACTCTCCCATGCTAAGCTTTATCACTTGTGTATCAGTAAAGTTGTGGTCCTAGTATCAGTGGGCTACCCTTCTTCTATGGTAGTAAGAGGTCAACCCCTTATAAACTTTCCTTGGGGCGGTAGTTGGGTGTTGAATGTCCCCCAAAGACCACTGTATTAAAGGTTTGGTCCCAGAGCAGTGCTGTTGGGAGGGGTGGAATCTTTGAGAAGTGGGGACTTGTGGGAGGGCTTTAAGTCATTGGGAGTGACTTAGGAGGGAACTGTGGGATTCCAGCACCTGCCTCTTTCTCTTTTGCCTCCTGACCAGAAAGTTAGAAGTTTTGCTTTGCCACATCCTCCCACCATTATGTGCTGCTTTGCTATAAGACCCAAAAGGAGTAGGACCAAGCAATGATGGGCTGAAACGTCCAAAACTGTGTGCTAAAATAAATCTTTTCTCTTTAATTTTGTTTTTTTTTTGTTACTGGGGATCAAACTCAGGACCTTGTGCTTGTGAGGCAGACAGCGGCGCCACTGAGCTAAATCCCCAGCCCTAAATCTTTTCTCTTTAGAAGTTAGTTATCTCAAGTATTCATTACAGTGACGAAAAACTAATACTCTTAGCATTAAGAAGCTTCAATTTCTTCATATATAAATTAGATGCTGAACAAAATTTGTATCTCATATATAATTATATGAACCTTGCTGAAAGAGAGGGAGAGAAGGAAGGGAGAAAGAGAATCTGAATAGTGTAGGTGTCTCTACTTACATGCCCACTCATAAATCACAGGTAAACATGAATGGGAGGTATAATCTGACGTTCCCCCAGTGGGGGAATGTGCAGCATGGCACATATGGTGTGAAGAGTCCATGAACAATACAATTCTGGCCTGTGTGTTTCCCCAACAATGTGGCCTCTAAACACAACAAACTGAACAAATGAATGATTTATCCCAGCAAGAGCCCCCTTTTCTAATGCTGAGTCACACTTACTGAAAGATGGTATTCTGATAGTTTCCAACAAATTATCTTCTTGGAGAGGATCTTCCATAGTATCTTTGAGAATGGGTGAATTTTCCTCTGACTTTAGGTGTAGTTGCTAATAAGAAAACTCTACTATAAATGTCAGTCAGCAAGCATTGTTGTGGGAACCATGTGAGATAATAGGTAGGAAAGAACTGTGAAGACGGTAAGGATGAAGACAGTGCATGAGGTTGTTAATGACTTCGTGATTCTAACTTCTCTTCCAGCCTTTAGGTGTATGGATCCAAGTGGAATGTTTTATTTCTGGTTTCTAGGATTTGGCTCTTCAGTCAGAGCTATCAGAAGGGAAAAGCATTATGGAAGATCTTTGTGATAACAGCCACCTTGACTTCAGGTGGCCCTGTCACTCTTGTTAGAGGACTGGTGTCGGAGAAGCCTATAAAGTATTCTGATGAAGCTTGCAAATTTAGCAGTTAGGTCCACAGATGAATCTGATATCAGACAAACCACAGTGAAAAGCATTAGTTTTGTGTTTAAATGAGAGAAAGAGGGAAAATACTATTTTTGTATGAAACTCCTGAAAATTCCCTTTTACTGTTAATGTCCCACTCTAATTCTAGTGCAGGAATGCAATGTTTGAGACAGACAATGCCTTTTTGATGTTTTATATCAGTGCCTAGGATTTATTATTTATCTATATACACTTTTAGGTCTTAATGATTCAAGATGCTAATAGAGAGCATACAATACATTTGAGGAATCTCAGAAAATTGCTATGTCAATTTTGAAAGTCTTAGTGGTAATTTGAAAGTTCTTAATAAAAGAATGAAGAATAAAGACAAAAGAAAACCAAAAAAAAAAAATCTCTAGAAATAGGTACTGTATTTCAGGATTGGTATAGAACTGAGCTGAAAGGAGGAAATGATATGACAAGGAAGAACCAAAGTCACACTAGGAGATAAAGAAGATGCAAGTAGCAAAAATGGGCCAGGATTGCATTCAAGGTGGGAACCTAGTGTCAGAAACAATGGCCAAACCAGGGATCAAGCAGTGAAATCAGAGTTCTGGGACAGTCTAAGGCTTATGAGCCCTCCCTACTGAGGTTCATAGTAAGATAGAACTAGGTTCACATTCTGGCTCTTTTGCTGACTAGCTATATGACTATGATCAAGTTAATTAGCCTCTTTGATCTTATTTCTTATCTAAATTTCTTATCCATAACATGTTAATTATGAAGCAAGCTTCTGGTACAATTACTATTCAAGTCAGTATTATTACCTTTGGTTCTCTGCCTCCCCTAATAGAGACACTGATCAGATTGTCCTGGGTATGTGAGCAAGGCCAGCCTGGTAGGCAGACCTGGTTTGGCCAGTCACGCTGCCCTTATTAGAATTGGTTCTTCTAGAGGTGACTGTGACACCTGTCAGTCAGACCCTGGCAGGATTCTCCACATTAGTGAAGCTTACATGATGATTCCCTCATTTGTCTTCATTTCCTCTGCATCACTACCAGCTTGATTTCCTCATTAATGGAGTACTTGCTAAGGAATTATTTTAGCCACTAATCCCCATTATGATAGCAAAATCAACAAGGAGCCCCTGTGTCAGTCAGGGTCTCAGCAGGAAACAGATGGTGCACTTGAAATGGGTAATTTGTGGAGAATTTATTAAAAGAATTATTGAGGAAAGCAGAGCCAGGATGTGGAGAAACTGCTCAGAGTAGTGCAAAAGCCTCAGCTTGTCACTGCTGAATACTTTCCCCAGGCCAACCCTGGAATGAGAGGGGGTGGAGAGGTCACTGGGATCCAGAAGAGGGTGACAGCTCCCTTTCAGTGCTGTGGTCTCTGAAGGATGATGACCATCTGGGGTAACCCTGCAAGCTGAGGACAAATAACTCAGCCTCTCCCTCTCCCCACTCTCTGGTCTCTTGCTTGTCTCCCCCTCAGCCAAACCCCATGGCAAAGCAGAGAGCAAAGGAGCTCAATGACTCTGCCTGTACATGCCACTCTTGGGGGAACAATGCACCTGGAGACAGGTGGAGAGTGAATCTGGAGAGACAAAGAAAAGAGAAGATGTCCAACTCACGATCTCTTTTAGAGGCCATGAGCTGTCAAATATAGCCAAGGGTAAGCACGTTGGGTCTTTCAAGGGCTGCTTAAGATATTTACTTAAGTGATTGCAAGATATTTATTATAAAAATAAATTTACTGAATCCTGAAACATCTTGAAGAACTTGATGAGACTGATATAGAGTCAGACAGTCCTGGGCTCTATCCCACCTCTATCACTTATCTTATATGCTCTGAACAAATTACTTAACACTTTTCAGCTTCTGTTTCCTTACCTATAAAATGGGAGTAGTGATACCTCTCTTATTGTTGCTGTAAGATTCAGTGAAATAATATAAGTGGAGATATATCCAAATGGCCATACTGTATATACACATTATAAAATAGTATACAGAGGCTCTGTATTTGCTGTCCTTTTATTGCCGAAGAATTATGTTCTATTCTGGGTGAAAAATTGCAATTCTAGTGAGCAAAAACCAGAACATTTTAAAATCTATGTGGTATTGTGTTAAAATATGACTTTGGTACTCATTGGGGAGCCTACAAAGTTTTATTTGAACTGAAGATTGTGTATTAATTTATACCTATGGAAGCCTTGTATGACATCGCCAAATCTGTCTGTAAGATAATGGCTCTAAATGGTTTATGAGTTAAAAAAATCTAATAAATATAGTAACTTTGTACCTCAGTGCAGTGAAAAAAGAGATATGTTGGGATATATCATTCCTCATTGAAATGCATTACTATTTTCTACTAGCATAAATCTTGGAACTGGATGTCTACTGTTGGTTCATTTCTTGAAAGAGAATCTCTAACTGAGAAGAGTATTTAGGGATGCTTCCCACTTACCTTCCTAGCTCCTGCCCCCAAAGCCAGAGCATGGCTAAGACTAGAGCCTGACACAGAATGGTCTAGGCATCGGGGCCTTTTGAGGAGACCTCTCACAGAGGCATTTTTATACTCTACTCAATCTCCAAACTTCTCCTTCCTCATGGACATTTTATGGACCTAGCCTCCCCCACGCTTTGTGTTTCCAATTACCTCTCATGTTATTTAATAAAACACATGAGACTAGGTTTTCCAAAGAGGAGATTCCTTCATACAGAACACTAAAACTGAAGCCACAGATGAATCCCAAATAAGGAATTATAAATACACAAAGTATGGTAGGGTCCCCCAAGGAAGGAGAGGTTACCAAGTAGGAGACAAGAAAACGAGAAACAGATGAGTTTCTGACTAGCTTAAATATGGACACTGCTGAGATCTTGGTCCAAAGGAGGAATGTATTTTAGGGAACTTTGCTACTTTGTCTGCTAAGGACAGAAACTGAGCTTTACCCAAATTCCTGGAGCCTTCAGAACATTGTTCAACGGCAGATTCTCTATTGTTTTTCCTTCTTAACCCAAATCTTGGATGATTTAACATGTCCAGTGCATTCTTATAGACACAATCAGGATTTTATGCCAATGCCCTCTATATCCCTTTCTGTTTCCAACGTCAATGCAACACAAAGGTACATCATTGTAGGGATAACCACAGACTTGTTCCAACATACATAAATATTTATGTGTGAGTGTGAATATCTAAAAATATGTTGGCTTTATCTTCAGACTCCATCCAGGATCTAACTACTTTTCTTCATCTCTGCAGTAATAGGTTGGCTGGAGCCAAGACCCTATCTTTCTTGGATTACTGCAAGAACGTCCTAACCGCTTTTTCTGCTACTTCCTGTTTTCTGCCTAATCTACTCTTCATCCTGGAGCCAGCACAGTCCTTTGAACATGCAAGTCACATCATATACTCCCCTGCACAAGACCTGCTCCCATTCTCCTCTTCATTCAGAGTAGATCCAGATCCTAAAGTTATCTACGAGCCCTTCTAGGACCCAGTTGCTCCAGTCTATTCTTTCAAAACTCTCCACCCTCTCTGCTCCAAGGATGCTAGCCCATCTTTCACTTTTCATGTAAAATCGAGCACTCTCATGTTAGGGGTCTTTGCACAGCCATCCTTCTCTGGGATATTCTTTATCCTGTTTTGGATGGACAACTTCCTTGTTTTCTTCCAGCCTTTGCTTGTCACTTTTTCTTGCAGGCCTACCCTGAACATCCTATTTAAAGTGGCAGTAATCCACTTCATCCCCACACCTCAATTCCTGATCCTTCTCATTCTTCTCAGCCCCTGTCATAGCATGAAGTCATTTGACATACCACACAGTTTTATTTATTTGGTTCATTATTTTATAGTATAAACTCCACCAGGGAAAATATTTCTCCTTTTCATGTATCCCCAGCATAAAGATCAGTGCCTGGAACATGACAAACAATGAATAAAGAATATTGCTTGAAAGGAATATGCTAATTCATTCAAAAGGCATTAATTGAATATCTACTCTGTTTGATATTGTGCCAGGTGCTGAGGTAAAATGAAGAACAAATTTCGGTGATTTCTGCCCCTGGGTAGCTTAGAGCCTGGAGGCGAGTCAGAGACACTGACCCAGTAACAATAGTAGGCAGTGACCCAACTGGCTTCTGTGCTCCTGTCAGAGTGACTTGTCAATTTGAGATTTTGACTAAGAAAAAGAAATACTAGTCAAGTATTACTGTTATCAAAGGAAAAAAAAAGGTAGGTCTGGACATTAGGAGGATTTTATTAAGGGGCACTGTTATAACAGGAAGATGTTCAAAGCCTAAGCCAGATGTGTCTTAGGAAAGGTGTAGGTGAGTAAAGCTTTTATATGCAGACTATAGAAAGTGACTATGGGAATAGGAAGGAGAGAGGTTGCCAAAAGCTACCAAGATCTTCGAGTTTAACCAAATGTTCAAATACTTCAATACTGGAAAAGTCAAGGTGGGAAATTTTTGTGGTTGAGCACATAGAGGAGGGAACCAACCTAATATGGGGGCAAACAAGACACAGAGAGGGCATTCAGGTCTTGATTGTCTTAGGAAAAGCAGCCCAAAGTATTGTCAAGCTTGAGTCTGATCAGCCTTATCAGTGTTAGTTGGAAAAAGTTAAGATTTAATGATAAGGCAATTGATGGCTTATGTTTCTTTTCTTAATATAACTGTTCTCTTTGGTGTTATACTTGCTGGTGTAGTAATAGTGATTGTATGTGATCCATTTTTTTATTACTAGGACAAAATAGCTGAGGCTGGACACTTTGAAAGAAAAGATTTACTTAGCTCAGAGTTTTGGAGGTTCACGCCTGAGAGGCTATACCTGCTAATGGCCTTCTTGCTGGCAAAGTCTCAAGGTGGTTCGTGGCAAGAGACAGGGTGCATACACTTGTCTTTCTCTTTTCTTTTTCAAAGCTACCCTGAAGATCTTATCTAACCCCAGTCATCTCCCAAGGTCTAGCTTCACATACCATAATCAGATTAAGTTTCCATCTTTGTTGTTGTTAGTCTTTTATTGGGAATTAAGCACAGGAAGCACTGAGCTATATCTCCAGCTCATTTTACTTCTCTATTTTGGGAGTACAAGTGGGCACCAAATGTCTGGGTAGTTTCTACCCTCTTAATGCCTCATTATGGAGATTAAATTTTAGCATGAATTCAGGGGGACAAACCATATTCAAACAACAGTGATGAGGTATTAAGTTATCAGAAATAGTAAAGATACTAATTTATCTAAGTTGCCAATCATATCAAGGTCCTTTTAGACAGTGTGAATGGATGCCACATGTACATTGTATGCTGGATGGTTTCTGTAGTGAAAAATATGCAAGTGACCACACCAAGGAAACAAAAGGCATTCTCTGGAATTTAGTGCTAAAATCGGGTTTTGGAAACCATTATGGGAATCCTTCAGTTTTCAAAATGGCCTCAGTTTTTACCACCCAATAATGCTAAGTGCTGTAATACACCCTGTGCTTTCAACTAAACATTGTTAGCAATGCTGTAATACCAGATCCAAGTTGTTAAGCATGCTTTATTGAGGGGTGTACTGTGCATATAAACACAGTAGGTGAAAGATGAGAAAACACCAATTAATATCAAAATGAATCTGCTCAATGAGCTGTAAAACTGGTGGTTCTTTTGGAACACATTAAGACTACTGTAACCTGCTACCAAAGAACTGCATTTTTGCAGTGAAAAATATTTCTCACAAGAGGCCTTCAACTAGACCACAGTATCTTAGATTTTATTTGGGAAAGTCAGTAGCTGCTTCCGACTCTAATCACACATGCTTTGGCCTCTTATAAGTACATCTGGCATTTAGACTGTGAAATATCCTACTGGGCCTTGAATTCTCTGACTGAGTTACTGATAAATTCACTGAAATGTATACCAGCCTTTAAAATAAGTCCATAAAAATGTGTCTCCATCCTAAGTTATACAGTTGTTCTAGTTGAAAAGCTTTGGGCTAGAGGAAAGGAAAAATTCAGGGGACAAGGATGAGAGGTAACTCTAGTGTTCCCATTATGTCCCTGTCACTGGGCTTTCTGTGCTACATACATTACCTCACACATCAGCCTGTGAGAGGGAAGGGGACTCTTTTTTTGTAGAATAAGAATAATAGACATAGAGAAGATGATTAACTTCCCCAGTCACACAAATAGAAGTAAAATATGAATTTGAATCTAGGTTGTCTGAATTGAGTGCAGTTTTAATCTTCTCAGTTCCAGCTTCTTTGCTTGTTACTTGATGTGTGTTCTTGAGCAAATCACGTGGCTGCTTTGGTTTTCTCTTTTTATCTGTTATAAAATGAAAATAATGCTAATGGTATAATCCACTTCACAAGATTGAAAATTAAATCTATGTGAAAGCTCACTGAAAATGTGTTAAGAGCTTTACAAATGCAAGTCATTGTTGTAACGCAGTTGAATGAAATTAATGTGATTTTTGTCTGTCTGAAATATACTTAGTGTCATAATTTTGGTTAAGGCATACCATGAAAGATAGACCCTTAGAAGAACACTGGAAGTCACGAAAGATTTAGCACAAACACAGGATCATAAGGACAGAGATTGTTGTTAGAGGCAGGAAAAGTACAATGTATCTGTGATATACTAATTGGACCTATTTCCAAATCAATAGAAATGTTATCTTTTACTTTTATTTCATAGGCAGGGAGTTATAACCTGATCCAAATTACTTGTAAAATGGTAAGTATTCTGTCACCTACCTCAGAATGCTTATCTGCTCATTCATTCCAAAAATGTGCTAAATGACTACTATGCATTGGGTATTGTTTTAGATACTGGAACTATACGAATGAACAAAATAGTAAAAAATCCCTATGCTTTTACATTCTAGTGAAAGGTAAATGAGTAGAGTAGATAGCATGCTAGATGGTGGTAAATGTAAAGAGAAAAATGAAACAGGAAAGGGACAGGAATGGAAAGATAATTTGTGCCTTAAGACATGTTGGCTCAGAAAGTGCTATACTTGAGTGTCTCTCCAAAATTCGTATGATGTGCTGAACTGTAATACAGTACCCCATAAATATATATAATTATTATGTCAATTAAAATAAAATTATTAAAAAACCCCAAATAATATTCATATGTTGAAACTTAATCATCAGGGTGATGGTATTCAGAGGTGGCCTTTGGAAGATGGTAGGGTCATGAAGGCTCTGTCCATGGGAATGGGAATAGTGCCCTTGTTAAAGAGCTGGAGGGAACCAGCCCTTTCCCTCTTCGGTCTCTTCCAATGTGTAATGACCCCCAAATAAAGTATAATTTTAGGAGCAGAGTGAGCCTTTACCACACAACACATCTGTCAGTGCCTTGATCTTGGATTCCCCAGCCTCCAGAACTGTGAAAAACGTATTTTTGTTGTCTAAAAATGTCATAATCCTAAGGCATTTTGTTTTAGCCACAGGAGTATATACTAAGACAAGATGCCTTACAGGAACATGACAGTTGAGGAAAGAATTGAGACAACAAATCATGTGGCTATTGAAAGGGAGAAGCATTCCTTGTATGTTGAGTCTGTGGATGAATACAGTGGGTATGAGGGTATTGCAAATAAATTAAGATATTGCTCATGTTAGGTACTTAATACTTGTTTGCTAACTATGAAGAAACAAAAATATGATGTCGGGCCGGGGATTTAGCTCAGTGGTTCTCCTTCCTGTCTCGTAAGCGCAAGGTCCCAAGTTCGATCTCTGGTACCAAAAACAAACAAACAAACAAACCAACAAAACAAAACAAAACAAAAACAAAGATGTGTCCATGGGTTCTGCAAAGGATATTATAAATCTAGAGAGGGTACTTTTACAAATAAAAATGCAAAGCAAACAAAAGGAAAGCACCATTTGCCTCAAACTTGCAACAGTGAGCTGCTAAGAAATCTCAGTGAAATTTTTAATCAGTTGCCAAGAGCCGCCCCACCCTTTTCACCTACCTAAAGACTTCTGCTGACTTAGTTATTACTCATTTGCAAACTAGAATGTGACATGGCCTTGGGCAAATTTTATGAATTGTAGATCCATTAGAAGTACCAAGGGGAGATAACTTTTAAGGTGGATGTCAAATAGGACACCAATTCTTCCCTCAGTCCTTCCTTCGTAGTTGCTTCTGTCATAGGATATTGAGCTTAATGAACCATAGATCTGACCAGCTCCAGCATTCTATGATTTTTTTCAGTGACCTAGTGTGACTTTTTACCAGACTCCAAGACAGCAAATAGGTTTTTGCTCTTGTCCCAACTCTGGACTAACAAGAGAACAGTCCTGATAGATGCTGAGGCCTGTTCGAGTTTATTGAGAAAGACGGCTATGATTAATTAACAACGTCTGCTGTAATTGTAGGAATGGAAAGTGGTTGCTCAGGTTTTCAAACTCTACCCACTTCCAGGTACCTCTGTGTGAGAAACTAAGGCAAAACATAGACCACAAAGCCTTTTATTCTGAGTTAGTTATAAAGATCAGTCAAATTCTCTGAGGTATGAAACGACAGAAGCTTGTGTTCCATAACTTGATAGGAAGACTCTTCAAGGAGAAACTGAAAGTCCATCTGACATTTGCAAAGCATCAGAGATTTGCGAATGGACCCCAGTTATGTTAGAAATAGGCAGTAAAGTAATGGGAAATGGAGATAGATCAAGCTTTGATTTATTTGGCCACTTGATACTACCTTTGACAACTTTGTCTACCTTGACATGTCAATAAAGTTATTAAAATTAAATCGGAAAAAAGTGTAGAGCAGTAGAGCATAACAGAGTTTCATTTCTTAGTCATAGTGCCCAGCAGACCACGAGAAGCTGAGCCCCAGGCATAAAGTGACTGCTTTAATTTCAGACTGCCACTCACCTCTGCTTGACACTTGACAGGGTACTTAAAAGTGCTCCTAAGCACATCAAGGGTAATGAATGAGTAAATAATTGGTTGCACCTTTAAAAAATAGAAAATATCAGGCTAGGGTTTAATTAACTGCCATAAATTATTCTCAAGCTAACTGCTTGGAGAAGAGTCACTTTCGCCCTTTGCCTCCAATGAAGAAAAATTGTTTAGGTCACATACAGTTTTACTTTCTAAAGCACAGTTACAAAGTAGGAAGTTTCCCATCATTAAGAACATTAAAGTATGATGAAATGGCATTTCTGTATTATCTCAGGGATTAGAGTAGAAAATCAGTGCAATTTGAATATTAATCTCTCCCCATGAATGTTTCCTTGAAACCATTCAAGGCAATGTGTTCTTGGCACATGAACAGAGTATGCGATTTCTCCTGTTTTTGAAAACTACTGTGCATTTCTACCAGAAGAAATAAGGATCAACTGGACTCATCATGTAGAGATAGTGAATGTCCAGGAGAAAATAGTCTTAACTCAGTAAATGTTTACTAGCAGGAGCTATGCGAGAGTCAGGGTCTTAGAGACCCCCATGGAAAATGTGCACATTAACATCTTTATCATCAAAACTAGTGAAAGAAGACCTAGCAGAGTGGCAATTATTCATTATGTCGGCAGGTGTCAACAGAGTTAGAAATGGTATAAATAGAATACTTCGAGTGGACAAAAAGGAAAGTATTAATTCTGCATTAAAACTCAGAGTGCTAGGTGATAAGGAAGGTAGCTAGCTATAGAAGGCTGCCTACCGGAAAAGACTTCTGAATCCAGAGCTCATGAATAAGTAGGTTTTCATCAGGAGAACTGGGGAAAGAGCAGCTTATCTCTGGAACTGTGCCGACCAAAGCTTGGAGATTTAGAAGCAGCAGGGCACTATGTGGGAGATAGGATTGGTCTGGGGAAGACTACAGAGAAATTGAGTGCCAGGTTGAGGTGGCTGGGTTTATGTCACAGGACTCGGACAGTTTCTGAGGCAGGAAGTAGTGAATTAGAACTGGATTTCACAATATGGAAATATATGCAGTAATAATTTGGGGGAAAGTTGGAGACTAGCAGCTCCAGTAGCCCATGAAAACTGTAATTTGAGTTGGAGTAGTTTGTTGAGGACTCTGCCGTGGAGTAGAAGTAGAAAGGGTAGCTAGAACTATGTGGGTGGGCATGTGGAATGAAGGTGGAATTGAACTGAGAAAATGTCAGTGCAATGTTTTATTCTCAATTGTAAATGAACCTCGAGGATTTGGTATGAACTTAAATTTAAGTCTGAGGTTGGTAGATGTTCAAAGACACCTGAGGTTCTGGAGGTGAGAAAGCTGCCATAGGCCAAAGCAAGTTAGACCCCAATATTTCAGCAGCTCTCGATTTTCTTGTTTGGCTTCTAGCAAATGTGGCTGCAACTGCTTTTGGGATAGGACAGTGACTTGTGTTATGGGGTAGAGAAGAGAAAAAACTAATTTCAAATGGTAGCCTAGAACTCAAGATAGGAGGAACAGGTACACAAAAATTATAAAACAGGCAGTTGGAAAGGAGTCGGGAGAAGCAGATAACTGGATGGAGCCTTTCCTAAGAAGTGCCAATTAACACTGGGAGATTACAGCAATGGGTAAATCAAAGACTCATTCAAAGATGAATCTTTGGTAGATATAATAGCTGTTGTTCAGGTGAGAGCAAAGAATGGTCCCTGGATTTGCAGGAATTTTGTTATGTAGTAGACAGGTTATTCAAGGCAAGGAGCAGATCTGAGGGTGTCTTGATACTGAATAATTTGCTTTGTATTTTATAGATCCATTCAGTGGGAACGCTAGAAGTAACACTAGAATCTAGTTCAGTATCCTTATTAAACAGATGAGGCGAAGATTACTAGATCTCTTGTCTTTTCACAGAATCAGCTATAGCCTGTTCTACTTTCCACATTGTCAGGGGTATTAGTGGAAACTCAAGAAAACCTGTATTTATCTGATGAATCATTATAATTCATTGTTGACCTTTTTGATTATCTCACCTTTCTTATTTTGTCCTAGGAAAATTACAAGGGCCAAATAAGAGGGATGATGTGTGTGAAAATCAAGTTATAAACTGCTGAGCAACTACCATTGGTGATGGTGATGGTGGAGAGTTAGTGTTGCAAGAGTCCTTAGAGTACATCCTGCTTGGTTACATAGATTGAAAAGGAATCCGAAGCCCAGAATACTATAATATGTTAAAGACACACATTTAGTGACTTATTGGCTGCTCCCTTAGATCCTTTTGCAAATTAGCTTACTGCAAGTAGTGGCAGAGTTATCCCTAGAATCTGGAGACTGACTCTGTGCTGTGAAATTTTTTTCTCAACAGGTTAAAAGTGTCCTTTCAAGTATGCAAACTTGCCTAGGAATGGGGATTCAATCCCATCTAAAATATATCACTTTGCTCTTGGTCTTTTCTCCTGAGGTGGCATAGGGTTCAGGTCCTCATTTTCTGACTGGAGCTCCAGTGTGATAGGGCTCAGAGGAAACTGCTGCGTTTTTCAATGGGGAAACAGAATCTGGAAAGCAGACTTGAATTATTTTGGCTTAGATACAAAATATTTTTCTAATGTAATCATCAGCTTTAGGAGAAAAATGCATTTAATCATTTGCCTCTGTCTCCTTTTACTCATAAATCAGTTAGATCAATAACTATTTGAAATGTGAAAGCCTTTATTTGGCATGTAGTCAAAGAGAAAAGAGAATATTATAACTTTTGGGGGGAGGAATAGTAGCATGCCTTTTAAGTTTAAAAAAGGGCAAGTATGAAAATCTGGCCTCCTGCCCTACTCTGGGAATCTGACAATACTATCGCAGAGTGTGGAGTTTGTGCACTAATTAAAGTGTCTTTCTGATGACTTGTTTGGATTCTAGGACAGGAACCAGATGTCAGTCAGCCCACAGCATGGAGAGCTGCCCTTAATTACAACTCAAATTTGCCCTAATTGGCAGTGATTTCACCCCTTTGGATGAATACGTTAGTTTACACAGTATTTTTTAAATCTTACTATTTTCTTGTATCTACCAAAAGATCACGCCTCACTATAGTGTTGGCCACTTCCTAAAGACAACCCAGGATAAAAAGAGAATTTCAAGCAAATGGGAACTCTGTTACACATGCCTTTTGCAATTTTGTGTCCTTTTCTACCTTCCTCCTGGTCATGCCATGTGTGACTTATGTCAAAGCATTTTCTTCAGAATCTGTCCAACTGCCCTGTCCAATCCTTTGCTGACACTGTGTCTATCTCTACTGATTAGTATTGTAGAAGTCAACCACACCCCGCTTGAATTTAGTAACTCTGATTGCTTTTGCCCGTGAGCATAAATGAGAGGAAAAGAAAAGCTTTAAGTTTTAGTTAGAGCTGACCCCATTCTCCTTCCCATTCTTGCAGATGCTGCTTCCAGTAGTGACAAGCATGACTTTTATAACTGACTCGGAATAGGAGGAGGCACTGCTGGGTACAGATTCTATCAAGACTTCATCACTTCAACAACGCTAATCCTTCGTGGAACCCTGGAATGCGGCCTGTGATATTATTTGGGTCTTTAATTTTACATGAATGAATTTTAACTTGTGGTTTTAGAGGTATAATAACTAAAAGAATTAGTAGAGATTAAAAAAAACAACCTTGGTGGTAACTTTATGTAGGTGTAATGAACTATTTGCTTTAACCAATCAACAGTTAATATTAAATATTAAGAATTATACTGGTATCTCTGCTATGCTAGAACAAACAATTAATATATTGTCAGTAGGAAACTGAGTTTTAAAATCTTTAGCTGGGAGTTTGTGAAGTACAGATTTAAATCTTATTTCTTACCAGTTATGTGGAGTAGAAAAAAAATATAGATTTTGTGCTCAGAAAGATCAAAGTTTCAATTTCTTTTCTGAAAAATGGGACAAGTAGTATATACTTTAGAAGGTTGCTGAGAGAATTAGAGAAGAATGCCAAGCATTTAATGACATGCCAATTGTTACCATGGTTATTATTATTGTCTTAACACCCTTGTCTATATTTGTCAGTGTCTTGGTACTTGAGTGCTACTGAGGTCTTCACCCCAATGATAGTTTTATTCTAGAACAAAATAGTTTGTTCTAATGAGTTATCAGTGTATAATCAAAAGTATCTTGGTTTAACCCAGTAGGTCTTACAGTGTGGTTCATAGATCAGTGACATCACCATCACCTGGTAGCTTAGAAATGTAAATTATCATCACAGCCCAGACCTAAGGGATCAGAAACACCAGGAACTTGTTAGAAATGTCAATTACTGTAATACGTCCTAACCCAGACAGATTGAATGGTAAACTTGGATAGGTTTTAATAAGCCCTGCAATGATTCTGATGAATGCTGAAGTTTGATAATTCACAGCTCTAAACTAAATTTATCAGCTGCAGTGGATATTTCTTTGATTAATGATTCTAAGTGTATTGCATAAACACAGACAAGACGAGGACCTCTCTAAAAGAAAGTGTCATCTTACAGAAGTCCTCTTGTGATCCTTTTCCGGATCCTCTCGCTCTGAGAAAGAGACCTTTTGGTAAGAATGCCTCTCATGACTCAAGTACCCCTTTGCTGGTGGTGTTTTCTTTGTGTCCTGTCTATGACATTGCCACACTAACTCTCAGGATTCCAGCAAAACAAAGAGGAGAAAAACATTAACAATCACAGCAGTAAACTCTAAGGCACTCCTATGAAAATCTATGATTCAGAGACCAAAGTCCTTATTTAAGAGTCCAGCTTACAATTATTTCATTGCCCATGATTTGAGGATTATCTTGGTTTATTGTGACACCCCTTAAGTCTGAGATCTTAGAGCCCAAGGGACATGGCTATAAAAATTTAATAACTAAAAATGCCTATGGTTAATTGTAGCTCTTTGGGTAGTTTTTCTACAATGTTGGGCACATTCATCTTTGAACATCCCTTCCAAACTTTTGCAGTTCACCTTTAAAACACCTCAAGTCCCTGAGTATTGGGAGAAATGATTAATAGCCTCTATTGATTTTCAGAAGTAAGGAAACACAGTGGCATGAAGCTGTGAATAGGAAACTTAAATTTTCCATTACACATTCACTTTTTAAAGGGTACTTGGAAATGACTTTCCAGGGGGAATGTCAGTGAGTTTCTAAATACTAAAATTCTTTTCATTTAATGTTTAAAAATGACAAATGCTTGCATTTTTATTGCTGCTCTCACTTCTCATGGTATAGAATAATCTCTTCTAAGTGTATCCAAACTAGAAAAGTCATTAAAAAAATCTCTCAACTTTTGTGGGTATACAGTAGTAGGACACAAGTGCCCATATATTTGTTCATTACGTGCATTATATATTTTTGTAAGTGCATATATCTTCTTTCTATGCAAAGCCTCCTAATTTTTCTTGATATTCCTGAAATGCCATACATGGGGGTATTGTAGAGTCCCTATTCTAAAAGTAAAGATCTGGATTCTGCCTTGCATAATGATGTCTTAGGTCAGGTATACATTTGTAACTAGAACCTAGATTGTTCAGTACCTTTGAAGGAATATAATTTCTGTGGAAATCTGGTGTTCCCTGAGTTATGGATGTGTCTATATAATATAATTTCATACTTGCTTCTATATGAACTCAAGGATTTCATGGCTTCTAAAAAAATTATGCCAACTTCCAAGCTTGCAATTCATGCCACTCTGTTAAGTATACATTTGTATCATGTAGTGTGGTCTTGGTATTTCCATTTTTTATTTCTATTAGCAGGCTTTTATTTCTTCCGCACCCAGAGACTAGACTATCAAATCACTAGTCACTTTTTGTTTTTGCTTATTGGAGGTAATTTTTCTAACCCCCCCCTTTTTTTTAACCAAATAGCAATGTTCTTAGGGTCCTCACTTTGTGGAGAGGTGTTCTTCTAGCACCCTGCCTCAGTATATGGGGTAGAATGAGAGCCCTCAAGATATATCTACATGCTAATCTCTGTAATTTATGAACATTATCTTATTTGGGAAAAGTGTTTCAGATATGATAAGGTTAAGCATCTTGAGGTGAGGCAGTCATCTTGCATTGTTGGGTAGATAAGTATCTCTGTAGGATAGAAGCAGAGGGAGATTTGAGGCAATGGAAAAACAGAAGACTCAGACTTACACATAGAAGGCAATGTGAAGATGGAGAAAAGATTACAATGATGTGCCTACAAGCTAGGGAATACTTACAGGCATCAGAAGTTGGAAGTGGTGAAGAGTGGATTTTCACCTAGAGCCTCTGGAGGAAATGAGATCCCACTCATAATTTGATTTTGGATTTTTGGCGTCTAGAATGTGAGATAATAAATTTTTATTGTTTTAAACTATGAAGTTTGTGGCAATTTGTCACAGCAGCCAGAGGGAATGAATACACATGGTTTCTGCTCCCTCAGACCTTCAAAATGTCAGCCTTCAGCCCCTAGGACCCCAATTCAGTCATAATATCACTTCTGTTCCCATCTCAGTTTAATTCCAGGAATGCTGTTTACCTAAGTCTCACTGGAATTGAGCAACCTGCTTCCCTTCTACTTTGGTTTATGTTCCCTCTTATTTTAAAAACAACAACAGAGAAAGTTTATTTTGTTTTGCATTCAGCTACCTGCTTTAGATAATGGTGAATTATATTTTATCCATAATTTCTTTGGTCATTTGTAGAGAGTACAGTGTGATCCCTGCATCCATAGGTTCTGTATCCATAGATTCAATGAATCTCAGATTGAAAGTATTTTGAAAAAATATTGTCTCTGTAACGAATATACACAGACCCTTTTCTTGTCATTATTCTCTAAGCAATGCAGTGTAAAGCTATTTGCATACCATTTACATTGTTTTAGGTATTTTAAATAGTTTGGAAAAATTTAAATTATATGGGGAGGGTAGAATAGATTATATACAATTACTAAACTCTTATACACACAGTACTTGAATACCTGCAGATTTGGGTTTCCATAGGAGCAGGTGTCTATGTGTACTGGATCCAATGCTCTGATGATACCTGGGGGTAACTGAAATTGAACTGAATTAAACAAGTCTGCTATTTTGGGAGGAACAAGAAGCCCATTTATATATTTTTAAAAGGAAACAATTTAGAAGCTTCCAGGATTATCATATGAACAAATACTTTTGTTAACTATTTCTGAATGTCTTTGCTTATTTGTTATTTTATAAGTAATCCATAAGTCTGTTCAGAGCCTTGATTTCCAAAAAAACATGTGACTTGACATTTTCTGTGATGTGAAGAAGAAATAGTGTTAGCAAGGTGGTCCATTAATTATGCCGGTATCTTAATTCAACAGCATTCAAGGGCAGTGGAGTGGAAATCATAATGGGTTTTGATAGGAGCTTAAATTAGAGCTATGTCACCAAGGTGGGGATGGACTTGCTGAAAAGTCAGCAGGAGCAAAGAGAGGAGTTTCAAAACAAATGAGATGATTTAAAGTGTTTAAACCACGGTCAAAGACTTTGGCTACTTTCTTTAGTGTTAAGTCAGGGGTCCCACGAATGGTTCTTTTATAAAAAAATTTTTTTTCCTGACTCATTTTCTGTTTTTATTCTTCAGTTTGAGATAAGACTCAAAATGTAATTATACCAGGGAAAAGTTTGCTGAAAGATAATATAATTCATACTAAGAAGATTATAAATGTTACCATACAGCATCAGATGGCAGAAATAAAGATGGAAAGGGATCCCCAATAAATGCTGCTTGGCCTTGTGATTTCTGCATTCTTTTCTTAATGTATACATTTTCTATTGCTGAGTAACAAATAACTCCAAATTCAGTAGCTTAAAAAAGTTTTTCGAGGGCCAGAGATTTAGCTCAGTGGCACTGTGCCTGCCTGGCAAGCGCAAGGTCCTGAGTTAGATTCTTGGTACCTCCCCTCAAAAAAGTTTCGGATGGAGGGGTCAAGCAAATGGTCATGAGTAAATTGAATCCTCTGGTTCATAGTTGTACTACCACAATAAAGGTGTGTAGTCTTATTTAAAGGCCTATCTAGAGTCGGATCTACTTTCAATCTCTTTCACAGGAGATATATTTTACTCAAGGGGTGTTAGACTGAGAGCCTCAGTTCCTCAGTGACGTGTTGGCTGGGAGTCGCCCTTAGTCTTTTTCTAAGTAGCTGTCTTCATTAGGGGGAGGCATTTAAGAAGAGCTAGACAGAAAATGTCAGCAAGATGAAAGTTTCATTCACTTATGAGATTCACCTATTGAATATTTAAGTGATTATCTCATCACTTTTGCCTTTTCTTGTTCATTAGAAGCAAGTCACTAGGTCCAGCCCATACTCAAGGAGAAGAGATTATATAGGGTAGAAGTATTGGGAGGGAAAAATCATTGTTATGTTGACTTATATTTATTTGGGAGTAACTCTTAGCAGTAATATTGTCTAATTCATCTTTGTGTTGTCAAAGATCCCAGCAGAATAAATTACCTATAATAGAAAAATGACTAATTATTGGCATAATACTATCTTCTGTTTCTATATTAAGAGACTCACTCACTCACACTACAATGGACAGTATTTCCCAGTATCTTTCTGCTAATTTTTTCTCATCTCTTGTATCTCTATAAATTGTGATGCTCATAGTGTTAGATTCTGATTGCTATTTCTATCTTACTCATTTCTTTGGTGATCTCATTACTCTGTGCTTTATGTACCATTCCAAGTAGATATTTTCTGCCCTGACTTTGCCTCAGAACTTTGCATAAATAGCTACCTGTCCAGTTAATATCTCCACTTGATATTCAATAGTTATCTCAAACTAACATGTCTCAAGTTTTTTTCATAACTTGCTTCTCTTTATGTTTTCCCTTCCTAAAATCACAACTCAGCTTTCCAGATGCCCAGGCAAAAAACCTAGGAGTTATCATTTCTCTCTTTTTTTTCCACATTGCTGATCAACAAATACTGCTTCTTCTATTTTCCATTGATATTCTAGCCAACATTTCTTAACTGCAGAATTCTAGTGTTTCTTAACCTTTTTCTTGTTTATATTGTTGGTCTTTTCTTACCCATTCTCAATTCAGAAGGTCGAATGAACTTTTAGAGGGAATAAAAAACAAATCTATTCAAAACTTTCCACACTGACATATCACTTGGAATAAAATCCTTGCCATGACCTATAAGAACTTATATGGTTCCCCCATTCCATGTTACCCCACAAGCACATCTCTTTCCTTCTCCCTGCTTCTTTCAGATACTCCGAACACATTAATCTCCATTCCATTCATAGAATATAGCAAATTTGCTCCTTGGGCCTTGTAATGCCTTCTCTCTCCCTAGCATATTGTTCATATGGAAACTGTTTTTCTTGTCTCATTCAGGCCTTTGCTCAGAGCTTCATATCAGAAAGATCTTCCATGGCCACTCTGTCCAAAACAAAACAGCATCTTCACCTTGGCCCCATCTCTCTTTCTCTATAACTTTTATTTCTCTTCATGGCAATTCTTCCGTTGTATATATGTATATACGTACATATGTATGTAGTTGTTTGTTGTCTGTTTCCTTTCACTGGAAAGTAAGATCCATGAATGCTAGAACATTGTTCATTTCTATTTTTTTTTTTTTGGTACTGGGCATTGAACTCGGGTCCTTGCGCTTGCACAGCAGGCGGTGAAACCACTGAGCTAAATCCCCGACCCCATTGTTCTCTTCTATATGCTCGGTACTTAAAACATTCTCTGGCATAGTGTAGGCTCACTGTAATAAATACATAAATGTTTATTGAAAGAAAGAATGAATAATAAGTTATTGTAGCTTGTAACCATTAAACCTGATACATCAACTTCATTCGAGTAAGAAATGCCTAGCAGATTATTAAGGCATGTTCGTGGGTATGTATCATGAAGGCATGACTTTAGGTACTATACTTATATGGTCACTCACCTGTTTTTCTCTGGTACTCTTTTCCTGCTCTCCTACCTATCCACCATGAACTAATCATCTTTGCTTTGGTACACCTTTTGCCACGATCTTTCAGATTTGGTTCATGTACTGAAACCATGAGCCAAATTAAACCTAGCTAAGTGTATGTAAAAGGAACATGGGTATCTTTTGGATGGAGGCAGGGGCAAGTTGGTAAACAGAGGACAGAATAAAGTAAAGAATCATGGCTCCTGTAGTCAGGACTACTGGTGATCATATTTTGTAGGAACTGAGTCTGCAGAAAAAAACCTTTTATTCCGAGCTGGAAATGCAGGGAAAATCTAAAGAATGGAACTTCTAACCCGAAGTAGAGGCATTTACAGCAGAATAAAATTGCTCACAACCACACATTAAAAAATGTAAATCTGGGCTAGGATATGTTTAGGTTTGAAAGTGTAGGAAATGAATACCTAGAACTCAGTAGCTTTGAAGTAAGACTTATTATCTTCAAAATTGAACAAAGATGGTTTCTATGTGCTTGGTTCTCTCTAATATTGCATTTTTAGAATTTACATATGTATATATGTGTATAACATATATGTAGATATGTAGATATGTACAGTATGTACCACTGATTTATGAATCCCAAATCTTCATTTCTCATTCAGTACCTTTCATTATATTATTAGAAGTAATGCAAAGCCAAACTATTTTCTAAATACTTCTGATTTATATTTTTTAAAAATCAAATCCAACTTCTTTCTCTTTACATCATTCACCATTAAGTTTCCAAGAAAAAGGGAGAAAAATAGTATCACTGGAAGAAGCAAAATATGATGTAAAAAAGATTATACCAAACAGGATGATGAAAGCAAAGCAAACTTCTATCTTTAGGGTGGAAAGAGAGAAAAAACAAACAAACAAACAAACAAAAAATACAGTTAGAGCAGACAGTAATGTCAGAGACAGGTCTATTTGGTTTCTCTTCTCAGGTTGAACCCTGGGAAAGAGGGGCATCTTGGGGCGGGGGTGTGGAAAGAAACTCCAAAAGGGATTTATGCACTGGGAATGAGCTACTGGCTCACTTCTCAGCTTTAAGGGGAAGGTCACTATTGAGCAAGTGTAGCATGTCTTGGAGGTGGCAGAAGGGAATGGGTGATATAATTGAGCCTCAGTTGAGGCTCCTGTTTCCCTGTAGCATGTGAAGAGCATGTGAGGGCGCAATCAGTCCATATATCCCACTGAGAGAGCTGGTATACCAAGAATTGCTTGGTGAACTAACAGAGGCCTGGAGGTGGGAACTATTTGTGGTTGAAGGAAAACGGTAAGAATGACTGTGAAAGTGAGTTGGTGCCATTACAATGTCCAGTGGGCAGAAGGGTCTGATCATGTCTCAGTGAACCAGGAGACGGGGTAGACTAGACCTCTGAAACAGACGGGCAAAAATCTCCCAGACAGGGGACAATCTGAGATAACCACCTTCTGTGCACCACCATGTAGTCTCTTTCCCCTCCTCCTCACTATGGTGAGGAGAAGGGAATATAAAATTAGATCATTTACTTCAAAGAGAACAGTCATCTGTAGAGTCAAATTAAACCGCAAAAGACCAGTTTGTGTTAAATTTTCAATTTTAATTTTTTCAACCTTTTTTCTGTGTCATTCAGATGTGTAGGAAACTTGTGGGGATTATCAGTTCAGTTAGAAGAAAAGAAAGAATCTCTGTTTTCAAATCTGAGTATTATTATAGTTAAGTTTGTAGTCATATTCTTCTTATAAGTGTATTTTATCTTCTAGCTCCTTTCTCTATCATCCTAATTTCCTCAGACCAGAAGCTCCTAAGGTAGGGCATTACTAGCACATGTAGCAATGTATATACTTCTAATGCCAGAAACATTTTATATAAACAGCTGCATTCCATCATTCCACATCTGGTGTGTTTTTTCTCCTGGCTTCAGAGACCAGGACATGAAGCTGGAGGGATAAAGTATTTTTCTGAATCACACAGATTATTAATTTTCAGGGCCAGAATTAAACTCTGCCAAATGCCAGATGTTCTCACTCATTTTTACATCTTTCTCATGCTTTATTTTTGAATCTCCTAATATTTCAGTAGGTAGAGTAAGTTAAATTCACATTGGAGTACCATGGTACCAAAAAATTGCTGTAAGCAAAGGACTAGGAGAATGTAGAAGGATTCTCGTGTGGCATCAGTGAGGCAGACTGTAAACTGCATATAAAATCTTTTCTATCACCATTGCTCACTACTAGTCAGCCAGCTGGGATATGTGGTCCTGTGTCTATCTAAATGCCCGGTGATTAAGAGGTCATATTAATATGATCATTTTTTATTTCTTTCAATTAAAGTATCAGTACATATCCCAGTGACACTAGAGTTCAGGACAAAGATATTTAATATGTAAGAACTATAATGTCGTTTTAGCAAATTGCAGAGCAAGGAAGAGCCTGTGGTATTTTGTCAGTTATTACCAAATGCCAAAATGGGAAGTGATGATCACTCCTAATAAAAGAATTGACTGTGCAATTTATATCAAGGCAGATCTAATTAATATCTAATCCTTAAATGTATGTAATTGGATTTGCATATTCACATTTTTGCAATTAATAGTTGGTATTTAAAGGGCAGGCCTTCCATTTCCCATTTTCTTTATCACAAAATCCCTAGAGGGGCTTTTTGTTGTAGAATTTCAGAATCGAGGTAAATATCTTTGCCCGATAACCTCTAATCTTGTGAAAAGAAAGGTTTTAGTTAATGCAGACCCTTTAGAGATGTAGGAATTTTCATAGCTGATTTGAATGGTATTCAGCCCTGACATTCACAATTTATGTTTCACAATGCTCTTTTATAATTGCAACCAGTTTCTTTTTAATTTATACATCAGAAATACTTAGGGGAAAAGGTTATGTTTTCTTCAGAATCTTAGGTGCAGGAAGATTCTTTCTTTAAGAACTTTGTGCTAGGGAATGCTTCAGTTCTTTGACACACTAAGATGCCATTAAGTAAATTACAGATACCTGGGCATCATTGGCTCAGCGAAGCAGCAACTTACTCTAGAGGTCTAGAAGAATTTAAGTCTGATTACTAGTCTATTTAAACTGCAGGTGATATGCTGTGTGATAAGGCATTCTGGAAATAGGTCAGGCAACTTTGCAGCAATGTCAGGTTAATAAACCCATGATGAAGGATTTAGACTGCTTCTGTATGGTCACCCTTGAAAAACATGGACAATTCAGATGGTGTTGAAAATCACTAAGTCTGAAAGAATCCTTGGAAGAATCTCACTCTATGGATTCATCTTAATGCTTAAACGAGGCTGATTTAAGCCATAAATATTATATAGGAGCCAAGATTGAAAAGGAGATAATAATATCCAATGCTGAAAAGGATTAGGCAATGTCAATAATCTCTTATAAGGCTTGTAAATGTGTAAATGGGCATACAGTTTTCAGAACAATTGGGAAATATGTACTAAAAGCCTTAAAAAGTGCTCCCTTTTTGACAACATTTCACTCAGAGGAAATTATCAAAACGGAGCAATTATCTATGTAAAGATAATTTTACTAGATTGTTTATAACAGCCAGTGAAGTGTTTAAAATCCCCAGTAATGGGAGAGTTCTTAAATATATCACGTTTTGGATGGAACTGGAGGATAATATGTTTTTTTTGTTTTGTTTTTTTGTTTCTTTTTTTTGGGGTCGGAGATCGAACTCAGATCCTTTCGCTTGTGCAGCAGGCGGCGAAACCACTGAGCTAAATCCCCGGCCCTGGAGGATAATATGTTAAGTGAAATAAGCTAGGCACAGAGAGATAAGTACTAGATGATCTCATTCATATGTGGAATTTAAAAAAAATCTAATAGAAGTTGAGAATAGAATGTTGTTTACCACAGGCTAGGAGAATAGCAGGTAGAGAGGGATGAGAAAAGGTTGGTCAATTGATACTAAGTTAAAGTTAAAAGGAACACTTCTGCTCTATTGCACAGTAGGATGACTATAGCTAATAATATACTATATACTTAAAAAAACCTAGAGGAAAAGTTTTTGAATGTTTTCACTGCAAATAAATGATAAATATTTGAGGAGATAAATATTTATCCAGATTTCAATATTAAATATTATATACATATATTAAAACATTACCTGGCACCCTATAAATAAGTATAATTTAACAAGCTCATTAAATATATAATATATATATATTTTAAAATTTCAACAGTAGAATTCTATGTAGTAAGAGAGGATAATAATGTACTGACATGGTGGAAAGAGATTCATAAAATAATTTCAAATGAAAATAGTTTAGATAGCTTATAAAACAGTGTATGTTATGTTTCTATAATACATATATTGATAGGTAAATGATCCAGGGTAATAAAACAAAGATCAACAGTAATTATCATTTTGGGGAAATAGGCATATTTGTGGTTTCCACCTTTACTCTCCATATAAACAGCCTTTATCAAAGGTAAACTATGAAATGGGCAGGGTGTTATATTTTAGTGAATCTCATGTTAAGTAAGAAAGATGTGTCATTTTCTACACAAGTTTCTGAGAAAGTGAGCTACAAGTCCTGAGTGAACTGTTTTCCAGTCTCTTTTTTCCATCTCACCAGAGAGCAAGTCCTTGTTATGCAGGAAACGTGCTTTAATGAACAGTGTTTTCTCTGCAATTCTGTAATACTTGTTCTGAATGACAGTTTAATTTTGACAAGAATGTATTATTTTGCTACTCTGGTAACAATTATTGATGGATATAATTAGCTGTTTGGTCATTTTAGTTTCAAGAAGCCTCTTAGACATTTCCTTTTGGTTTCATGAAAGGGCCTTATATCAATGACTACAATGAAATTAATAATTCAGAGCTTCAAATGGCCAATTTATACAAATAAGTCTGTTGGCTTCTTGTTTTCCTAATAATATAAGTTTTCATATAAATTACTTTTCTATCAACTGACAAATATGCTAATGGATTTAGTATCTGTATGGTGCAGCTTTACTTATTTTACTTAGATGATGTAAAATCAATTTAATTAAGCTGCTTAGAAGAATTCTGAAGTTGGTATTTGTTTTAGATATGGTAATGCAAAATATTTGAATTTTAATTTGACCTTATACATTGTATTCTAGAAGTCCTTGCCTTTTCTCTTACTTTTCTACATAAATGAGAGCAGGAGTTTTCTCTCATTTAAAGATATAGAGTTGTTTTATAGAGGGATTCTGTGTGATCATTTCACTGGAAAAATAATTTTTCTTTTCTTGTATAGAACTAAGGTAGTGTTACTGGTACTTTCTCCAACCTAAAAACATGTCATTAAATTTAAATTTGCTGTTCAGCTGAGTAATAGTGATCTGCCTTTAGGTTATATTTTCTTTTTTGCTAAAGTGAGAAATGCTGCTAATTAGATCTAACCTGAAAATCAGTATTTGCTACTTTTATAGACATAGTGTAAGGTGGCATCATGGCTTGACTATTCTTACTGCCCACTCAATGAAGTTCTATAGAAGTCACAAAAGTATGAGCAAGGTATTTCTGAACATGATACCCCATGAAAGATGAAAAAAACAAAAAACAAAAAACAAAAACAACAGAAAGAAAATAAGCAACATGTTTTACTGATTTATACCATATCCTCTTCCAATGCACAAGAATAGGCTTGGAGTAACATATAATAAAAGTATAGTTCACCCATGGCAGTTAAAAGATGATCAAGAGCAGAACCAGAAACCATGAAGGAAGGAAGAACAAAATTTGAGAGAACTGCAAAAACCAAACATTAAATTTGTCTAGATATTTCTAACATTCAATAGCAAGAAAAGGAAACATGGCAGTTTCAGTGTTTTATAAAGAAGGATTACAAATTTTCAGAGAGAGAAAAATTTTCTAGTGACTAAAATGAAGAAAGAGTGTGGGGCTATATTTAAAGGATTTTGAGCAATATAAGGGACCCAATTCAAATGCCACCTTATTCATAAAGTCTTCTATTGCCTCCCTTTTCTTTCTATACTTGTTTTCTGTTTTTTTGTCCTACAACACTGTTCTATATGTTGGAATCTGCCAGACCTGGGTTCAAATCCTGACTTCACTCTTGTTTACCTATGAAATTGTGAATAAGTCTCTATCTTCTCAGATAATCAAAACAATGCTTAAAAACTAGCAAAGATTAATGTATTTTTTCAAAATCTAATTGCCATGTCCACTGTTACAATTTAGCTTATTTCCTTGTTTCTCAGTACTCAGTGTATACCATTTTGGTATACTTTGGGTAGCTTTTTACCTATTTAGGAAGTGTTAAGTGCCTACCTCTTGCCTTCAACTCCTGAGGTTCCTTAAACCATGCGACAGAAGTCTATTTTACTTCCTAGGTCATGAGCTCTGACTGTTTTACTCAGTGACCTTTACATTCTTTATTCTTTCAACAAGTAGCCAAAGGCAAACTTATCCAGGAAGATATGAGAAATATTAACTACAGCAAGGGCATTATTTTCTTTGCTCTGAGACTATTTATATCAGATTTCATTAACTGTATTGTGTTGTTGTATTATTATTCTTTTGATATACTAGTTTATTTAAAGCGAGAGGGAGGAAATGTGAACATAAAGCCAGAACTTACATCTGTGTTGTCAGTGTGCTTTTCCCCAGGGTGGCAATCCTCTGGGTAGGGTCCAGTCCACCATTTATTCAGTGGGGAAGTCAATTTGCTTCTTGTTTCCACTTCAAGAGGAAGAATTCATTAAAGGCTTAAAACATTGGTTATTGTTATGACAACCTGTGGATTTTCCTGTTTTGCTTGGATGAAGCTTCTTTGTAGATCACTTGCGTATTTGAAAGCAAAAGGCATAGACCAACCTTTCACTGTGATACTAATTCTGCTTTGATTAAACAACCTGTTTCCAATGAAAGTGACAAGGAATGTAATGTCTTCACACTTAATACGCTGTAATAAAGAACATTTGGTTTTCCTGATATATATTTTGGTATTTATTGGGAAGATGGAAAAAATGTATCTAGAGGTAGATAATTCTGCCTGTTGCTGGATAAATGAATGGGGTTGTGATTCTGGGCTTATTTTCACATTTTGTATCACTAAGACTCTGATATAAAATGGAAGTAGGGGATGAGAGAGATAATAATCTCAAAGATTTTGTAGACCATTGAGGTAAGAAAATTGGACAAAACATTAAGTCTAAGTTGAGAACAAGAAGGAATCTTCATGTGTCTGACTGAGCATAAATATAGGATTGTGTGTCTATAGAGAAAGGGAGAAAGAGATTCCTGCTGAGGCGGCAGAAGCAGATGATGATTTTGACTTATGAGTTTGTGTGTAGCCTGGTTTCTTGGAAGCCTAAGAAAATTGACAAATTTTATTGTTTACATGTAAGCACTAAAATTTCCTTCTCAAGAAAAGCCCATTAGTTAAGAGGGTCCTTATCTTTTTAAAGTGATTTCAGTTGAGGGTTCTTAGTAGGTGAGTAAAGGGCAAACCTTTGACAACCAGTTTCTTATTGGATTGCAAAATGTGAATAAAACAGACATTATGACACATTATTTGTGCCATTTGGTTGGTTTGATCAGTAGTTCAAAACTCAGATGAAATCAACAGCTTTTTAAAAATTCACTAATCAAGGCCCCTGGGACTAGGAACCCATGAAATCAGAAATTCCAGGAGTAATAAGTTGGAGTCTGCATTAAAAGCTTCCTGAGTGATTCTGTTTTAATGTTTCTGTAGAAAATTTGGGAACCACTTGGTGAGAGCAAGGGGCTAATGAAGTTAGATCTGCTTACAGACCGCTTTATTGATGAATAGAGAAAAAGAAAGCAAATCAACATACAAAAACCAAACCAAACAATACAGTGGTTCCCTATGAGTGAATAAATACTAAAAAGAATAGTATTAAAATAATAGGCAAATTTTCATCTTTGATTAATACTGGAGAAAAATTACTGATCAGGATGTATGGTTAAGTTCAAAACATTTTTGAGTGTCTGCAACCTGCCAGGCATTGTACTAGTTTCAGTGGAATATAAGCATAATGTTTGATTTATTTTTTGTGGAGTCTATAATTGAACTACTCTTTTAGAAACTTCTAAGTACTCTTTTGGAATGTTTGGGAAGTTCTGGGGTAATTAGATCAAGATCTGTTCTCTTTATAGCACAATGCAAGTTGCCTTATTTGCGTGTATGGAAAGCGATTAAAAAAAATGTTTGTTACCATACTTATGGGAGAAAATGGTGATACTCAAAGCCATGATCTACTCATTCTTTCTCCTTTTCCTCTCACTAAGGAGCCTGGACAAGCAGATACCAGTATTCCTGTTAGATGTGGTCATGTGACCCACTTCTGGCCTAAGGTAAAGGGAAGTTTTCTGAAGATTTTTCAGATAAAGATGATCTCTTCTAGTCAGAAAGAAGTACATAAATTGTCCCACACTGTCTCCTGCTTCCTGCTGTTGAGGCTATTTTACTTAGTGTTGTTGTAAACACCTTCTTCCACAAGAAAATTCTGAGAGAACCTTGGAATCCCCAGAACAAAGAACTGACACTATTAAGCTAATGTTTCAAGGCCCCCAAATTGCCTTTCTCAGTAAGATAAATGAATTGTATAGTGTTTAAACTGTATTTGTTAGATATACATATGCTCAGTCAAAAGAACTCTTAACTGATATAATATAATGCAGAGCATGCTTTGATGGTTGGCTTTATTTTAACCTTCAAAGTTTTAGAAAAGAAGTCTTTAATTCCCTTTTTGGTGCAGGATATAGAATAAGATGGTATTATAGTGGAATTTGTTCATTTTGCCTGTTCAATGTCCATTATTTCTTCTGGGTAATACTATGGTGATTTCTTCAGGTGAGCTATCTTTAATCCTGAAGGTTTAGCAGTGCTGACTGCCCTGACACCAGAATTGGATATGAGCTTGGGGTTTCACAAATCAGCGTATTCTACTTCTGTGATATTGCCACTGCTTCAGAGATGGGACAAAGAAACAGAGAAAGTGAGATCAGACCCTACTGGCAACACTCAAGCCCCTTGGCTGAGAAATGCTTGAAGCTTGGTCTAACTCTAGAAATTAGTATATAAACAAATAGATTCCTTTTAGCAAAGGTAGTTTGAATTAAATTTCTGAGAGAAAACAACAAAAGAGAGCTAGTCACTAGAGCCACAGCCTTTTCATGATCAATGGCATGTGCACTGAAATATCCTAACAGAAGATAGATGACTACAAATTGGGGCTGCTATAAAGGGAATTCAAATTCTGAGTAAGAAGTTAAAGTAAATGACCACTACATTTTCTTTCAATTCTTAAATTGTGTGGTACTATAAACATCCTGGGCCTGTAGGGATGTTATGGTAATGGGAAGAGCATGCCGCCCTGCTGGATGGTGACCAATTGGGTTTTACATGGTACATGCTTGATAAATACCAAATGAATCAAAAGGAGAGTGGGAATTTTGGCATCATAGAGATAATACCAGACTATTAGGGTCTTACTTTGGACCCTGGTTAGCTAGGTTGACCTGAGCAAGTTCTTAACTCGTTGGTGACTCATTAGCCTCGTCTGTAAAATGGGAATAGAGTTTTTGGGTAAAGAAACCTCAGAAGAAGGAAAAAGGAATGAGTGAGAAACAATGTTTATTGAAGATCTACTATGAGTCAAGGTTTGTGCTAGATGCTTTACTTATAATTATTTCATTTCATTGTTATAACAATGAAATGAAGAATATGTTGTCATACCAATTTTTCTGGTAAATTAATGAAAACTTAGGAAGGTTAATTAAAATTACCGGAAGTTATACAGCCAATGAGTGGATGAGCTAAGCTCTAAATATTCTATCTCTTGAAATCAATGACTGAGTTCACATTTTCCATATTAGACTAGTTCAAATCCCTTATTTTAGAGACATGCTTAAGCTTGAACAATAAATGAGTGACAAGTCTGGCTCTAGCTCTCATGTTTCTAGGCTCCCATATACTTTGTTAATGATATCTGCACTGCCTGTCTTATTGGAATTATTGTTTGAAATCAGACAGTGGCCAGGAAAGTGATTTGAAGGGTGAAATGTGCTGTGCAACATCATTAGGAAACCTGAGCTTGAAAGCTCTCTGGTCTTTTTAGGGATTTTTTCTTTCTATCAGATTGGTTATATCAATGAGATAGCAGCAAATCCTGGACTTCTATCTTCTTAACTTTCCCCACAGAAGAATTGGCTTACATGAATTTAGAGGCTTATTTGGTTCTCAGGACAAGAGCTACACATACAGGCAACAGCTAGTGTTGATATGGTAGCTCTAGTATGACAAGGAAATAATTTCAGTTGGTCATTTTAAATTTTGTTTGCACTGGTGATAGTGTTCTTGTTGCTTACAGTTGCAATGACACTGCAGCTGTCTCTAGTTGACAACTGAAGTACCATAGTAGTTGTCTTTGGGATGAGCAATTGACTCGAGTCAGGTTAGACAGAGCCCTTTTTTGGGAACATCTGAAAGTGAACTGATAAAGAAATTTTTTTTTTCAAACATGGCTATCCTTTGCTGCAAAGAAGGCTGAGAAATCTTATTTAGCTTTCCAATCTCTAGAGTAGATGTTATAGTGTCTGGTATACTAGTGTCTACTATTATGCTCTTCTCCTTTACTTCAAGGGGCATTTTTCTACCCCATGAAGAGACTAGGGACTTAGAAGCTGCTTTTGCTAAAGGCACTGACTCTTCACTTGATCCTACAGATGTCCAGTGGGTAAATAAAGGCAGAATAAAAGCTTAGCATCTCTGCCTTCATTTTTTATCAGTCTCCTTTCTACCTTAAACTTTGGGTCAAGTTCTTGTTCAACTCTGAACATAGACATGTTAATCATGTAAACAGTGTTAGTTTAAATTTGGTAATTCTGGGGCCAGGGATTTAGCTCAGTGGTTACACTGCCTGCCTCGCAAGCACAAGGACCTGAGTTCGATCCCCAGTGCCAAAAAAAATAAAAAAAATAAAAAAAATAAAAAAAATGAATTTGGCAATTCTCCCTCTTCAAGACTGAAGGTACCGAGATAAGAATAGCTAAGGTATTTTCAAGATTTTCAGGGACATCATAATCAACAGATTGCCAACTGGTGGATCCTATTTTAGGTCCCTGAAGTAACACCTAGAACCCTAAACCTGAAAAAACTCACTCCATCTTGCCTTTAAAAAAAAAATTGTCTTTTACTCCTGAGTCATTTTCTCCTGCAGTCACCTTAGAATTCAAGAACAGCAAGCCTTGAAGGCAGATTATCTCTGGATGAGACTGTTCCCTAAGTGAGAACAATAACCCCATGATGGGAACTGAAGCTGCTCCCCCTCCCCTCCAAGTAGAAGCAATCATCTTATGATGAAAACAGAGTTGCTCTTCCAGCGGGTGAGCAGAACCTGGCACATCCAGATCGGCCTGAAATTATGATTAACTGGATTGAGGCATGACCCAGATTACCTGCTTTGCCAGCTATGAAAACCTCCTACTGATGCAAACACAAAGCCCTTGTCTTTGTTCTCCTTTCTATAAAATTTCAAAGTTCTCAAAAGCTCCTGGAAGACAAATATCAGGTCACTAGACTTTTCTGTTCTTCCTGATTGGACCACACTGAATTAAGCTTTTTCACCTTGCCCTTCACACTGCTTGTCTCTTTGATGGGCTTTTTGGGGACGAGTAGCTCTACCTATTTTCTGGGAGCCCCAGAGACAGAGCTTTCCCCCCTAATAAGGGAAAGTAGAGGTGTAGCTTTCTCCAACTGGGGAATATATAAGGTCAAAGTTTTAAAGAGCCATTGTATGAGCATCTGTTTTCTTTCACATTGCAGCAAGCAGAGAAACACACATTAGGATGAGGGTGCCACAAGACAAAAGTGGCCTGAATCACCAAGCTCTAGCATAAGGAAGAGCTGCATTGGTGAGCTGCCTGGTCTTGCAATGGGCTGGCGGTGAGAAAGAAAGCATTTTTCTTTAAATCACTGAAATTTGGGAGTATTTGCTATCAAAAGATGACCTAACCTGACTAATGCACAAAGCAAGGAAAAAGTAATAAAGGGGTTTGCAAACAGGTATTGTATAGGCCAATTTGTAGTCCTGTCAAAGATAGGCCATGAAATTCTTGATTAAACCATGTGACAGGAGGAAGTGGATGTGCATGAATGGGCCACAGAGACAGAACCACAAAGACATTGTTGTAAGTCTGGTTCCTACCACATGCTGAAATCTACTGGAATTATTGAATGAATTCCTTTTTATATTCATCCAGAAAATGTTAAGTGCCATTCCATGCACTTTCTGGGTACTTGGGACATCATGGTCAATAAGCGAGATGTAATCTTTCTCTCATAGGTTCTTCATCAAGGATCCCAGTACTGTGCTAAGTATCTGAAAAAAGGAAAGTACTATTGGGAGCTATGCCAGATGGATTCAGGCAGGCAATGGGACCAGGGAATGCCTTCTGGAGGAAATTATATTTAAGCTGAAAACCATTGAGGGAGAATGTACCAACTAGTCTCTTAGATAGGAATGGGAGAATTCTCTAGGTAGTAACAACAGTAAGGCCTCAGGCACAAATGGAGAAACTGACATATTTAGGAATCAAGGGAAAACTAGCAGGGATAGAAAATGCAGGAATATGAAAGATGCTTATAGGTTAATTGTAGTGCTTGGTTCAGTTCGATATTTTCTTCAGCTTCTTACTCATTTATTGGCCTTCCTACTTCTGCACAGAATGGGGAGTTCTCATAGGTTGCTCGCCTTCCTCACTGTAATGTTTCCATTTCCTCCCTCTCCTTTATTTCCCTGTAATTAGCATATTATTCTGGCCAGATCTTTGAATGACATCCTGTCTGATGACTCTATCTACAATTCATGCTCCTTTTAGAGAAATTTGAGTCCACTGAGTTTTACTCAGGAGCTCTCTGGAGCTTGTTGGGAAGAGCACTCTACTTGTACTGGCGAATGGCTGTGGGCTCACCTTGTTGGCTCGATCCCTTAATCCCTCCAACTTCACTCTCTTGAAAGCCAGTAGTCTGGATGTCTGTATTCTTTGAACCCTTTTCTCACAATGCCAGATCCAATAACATCACCTGGCAGAGCAAAACTGCCTTTGAGCTTGTTTGGGTTTCTTTCATTTTATAGCACATATTGGCTCTGTTTGATTTTTTGTGGAGAATTTAATACTAGCTGTAATCTGAATTTTGCAAAGAAAATTGACTGAATTCAAATTACTTGTGTGTAACAAATACCATCACCCTGCTAAATTGCTATTTACACCAGTAAATATAAACTCAGATGCTTTTGGCTAGGCTGAGTGCAATAATCTTAGAACCTTCACCTAATGCATAAACTAAAGAACTTAAATTGAAAACCCTAACTGTGAGATGGATGAGACAAACTTTATTAAATAGCTCTTTGGACTCTATTTCTCCTCATGGATCTAAGTAAGAAAATGGTCAATAAAATATTACTGGATCTTCTGCATAACATTTCACAAACTGACTTGGCTCACTGATTGACAATGGGTTTGCTTGAAGAGAATGGCAGTACCCAATCAGATCATAGTATCTGTTTCACCAAAGAGTGAAGAGAACTGAATACCAGCTCAGAAAAAAAAAAGAGCCTGAGCCCAAATGTTATGCTTTCAGCATAAAAGTACCACCTGGAAAAATGACGTATTAAGAAGCTATAGTAACTTCTGTCATCCTATCCCTGTTTCACTGTAGGAGACCTTAACATGCAAGACCCATTTTCAGCAGGACAGTGCCTTGCCTACTTGATAATATTCTTGAAGAAGGACGTCTTGAAGTCTCATGACCTCAGAAAGTCTTTACCTTGTAATAAAAAAGACCATTATTGCTTTTTTCTTTATAATACCTTCTTATCTGAAACTAGAAACTGGTTTTCAAACTCATTTTTGTTGAACCCTCCCACTGTCTTTCCTCTCTCCTGCCCCACTCTTTCATTTTAAAGTATATTAATGAACCCTGACCTGGCTGGAGTAAAGACGAAGACCCCACTTACCAGACCTTTACCCTTGATGCTGCAGTGGCTCCTAAAAGGCTCCACAGTGTCACTAGCACACTGGAAAGCACTATTTGAAAGCCACATCATTTCAAAGGAAGACTTATTAACAATTCAGTTACTGTTGGATCATGGAGTCTCTCTTTCCTACAATTTGAATAGATTCCTTGTGTTTTCCCTCTCCTCCTCAACCTGTGATGCTAAATATTTTTCTGAGATTGCTGGACAACATGTTTTAGTGATGTTGGAACATTAGTTGTATCTCAGTTTTATATTTTGCTTTTTATTGCTGGTCAAGTTCTCCTGAGACAGTGTTTACCAGAAAGAGCCAAAGGCTGAATAGCAGTTAAAACTTGACATATTGAAAACCAAAGGGAACTCAAGGCAGTAAATGTCAAGGTATTGATTGAGTCTTGAAATGCATGTGTATGTCTTATGTCTAAATTTGGAAAATAAAATGGAGAAAAAGACAAAAGTCTTCAAAATCCTCAATCTTTCCCACCCTTACATCAGTCAAGACCATTTTCACCCATGTATCATTCAAACATTAACAAATTTCCAAGCGTCTGTGTACTGAGTTCTTATTTTGTGTAATAATCTGAATTCTCCCCCAGTAATAAAATATGAATGAAACTCTTCATTGCCTATCATTGATATAGATCTTATCCTGTTTTTGGTGTGCATAGGGGGAGAATTGTACTAACATATAGGAAATTATGTAGGCGCTTTGGTTTTATTTCTCTCTTGCCTCCCCTCTCAAAAACATAAGCAGAGCTGTTTGGACTGTGACATCAGGTGAGTAGACTGTTTTTTGAAACCTAAGGTACTCCTGGGTATTTATTATTTTACTATATCAGAACCTTGACATCATGATAAGAAAGGTCTCTCAGTTTTATAACTTCATTAACTTAATGCCTAATGAAGTGGATTAATATGTTTGGCAACTATTATGTTTTGGTAAGCACTAAACATAGAATCTTCAAAATCCTATTTAGCTTTATAAGTAATGACATAGCTGTTCTTTTTTCCAGGCTGCAAACCTATGATTATCTTCTGAATAGTCTATCTCAGAAAATATTCTGGTATCGTAACTTTCTTCTTTTTTTTCTTTGTTGGTACTAGAGAGATTTTTCAGCAGTTTCAGAAAGCTAATCAACTTTCTCTGCATGAATGAACTTAATCTTCTTACATTTTAAGCTTATTCCATTCTAGGAAAATCTGTTTCCAATCTACCTCATCTTTGAACCTATATGAAAGTTACAACCTTGCTATAACATAAAAAGTTTTTCTTAAGGTGAGTATATTTAGTGAATTAAGTAAATTCATTTGCTATACTAAAAAAATTTGCACTTTGGTTCATTCATTTTAAAAGACTCATTCAGCAATTTTTATTGAACACTTATCTGTATAAGTCTGTGCTGAATACAATGTAGCATTAAGCAAGGACAATTTATGTCAACGTATAATTTACTAAAAATGTTCCTTTTCAAGGGTCTTAGTCTGTGTTGCTATAGCAAAATACCTGAGACTGAGTAATTTGTGAAGGACAAATGTTTATTTTCTTATAGTCCTGCAGGCTGGGAAATTCAACATTAATGCACTTCCATATTGGGTGAAGTCCTGGTCCTTAAAGATATTTCCTTCAAAGTGTCTTCACATGGCAGCATAGACAGAAGGGCAAAGAGGAATAGGAATAAGAATTGTGTCCTCACGTGGCAAAAGAGCAGAACCACGAAAAAAGCATAAGCGTTTTCCCTCCAGCCCTTTTATAAGCCATTAATTCCTTCATGAAGTCTCTGCTTAATCATTTACCAAAAGATCTCACCTCTCAATATGAGTACAGTGGGGGTTAAGTTTTAGGTTAGTCAAGCTATCATTTTCACAAAATACCTAGGATAAACAACTTAAAGGGGGGCACAATTTATATTAGCTCATGGTTTTGCAAGTTTTAGTTCATGGTTACTTGGCTCTATTGTGTGTCTGGGCCTGTGGTGAGGCAGAACATCAAGGTGGAAACAGATGGTAGAGCAAAGCTGTTCACCACACCTCAAGGCAGTTGGGATGGAGAGAGAGGGAGAGAGAGAGAGAGAAATTCCTTCAAGGGTAAGTCTCCCAAAGACCCCACCTTTGAATACTGCTACATTGGGGAGAAACATTTAACACATGAGCTTTTGGGGGAACATTTCATATTCAAACCATAATAAATTTCAATATATGAATTTGAGGGGATATTCAGATCATAGTACCATCTATGTGCCTTTGAGTTTTGACTACCATAAGAGGATGTTTAAATGAATATTAGATTAAGTGTATTAATTACTATGATTAATCTCAAATTATTGCAAGATGTTGCCTACTATTTTGAATGTTTTCCTACTATTTAGGTATGAATCAGTCTTGTACCTAATACTGGCAAAAGATGAACTAAACTGGCTATAGGTCTAATATTTGGTCAGTTTGGAGTTTATAGTAATGTCAATAGACACATGTGTGCTTGTTTTGATGTATGAATGCCTCTGCCATATTGGGTATTATGCATTTTGAATATTACCCCTGATTGTGTACCAATTTTCTTGGGTCAGGGGAGGAATAAGATTTATTTGAAACGCTATTGAACCACTGTTAATATAAAGCAAAATTGTTTTAGGAAATTATTATTTTTAGAAGACTCTAGGGAAGCCATAAGCTTTGAATAGCTAGAAGAAATATAAAATCTCACAATAAGAAAAACTAAACTGAGAAATTTTCCTCTGTACTGTTTTCTTAGCTGAGATTGTTTACTCTGTGTTGTCGGTGAAGCTGGTCTCTTTATTCTCTGCATCTCCCTTCTGCTCCTTTTCTATCAGCTTTCCTCACTTCTTTCCAGGGGAAAAGACCCTGAACTTGAAAACAAAATTTGCCTCCTTCAGCCTCAGTTTCTTCCTCTATAGAATGGGTATGCATTTTCTAGGCCTGAATTTTACAGGCTGAAAACTCAGGCTTTCAAAGACTGTAACTGCATTTTTCTTTTACAAACAGATTACTTTTCATCTCAAGCTCAATACCACTTGATGGAAAAAACTTTAATCTTGATACTTGAGTAGTTTAGTCTTCTTACTATCATTTTATGGTTATAAATAATTACTTTAGGCTTTTTGCTATCCTCCTCTTCTTTCCAGAATTGGTGGTAGAAAAAATGTGCTTATGTATATTAGACATTATGAGAAGTGGCAGGAGATCATAGCTGCCGGCTTTTGGTGTCACCATCTGTCTTTTCCTTGTCTTGGGCATTCAGACTGCTCTCCGGCAGACTCCATACCTAGGATTGCTTGCCCTCCAATCCTCAATCCACTCTGCTATCTGTGACCATTTGCTTTCCATTTTGACTTTGAAATCAAGAATCTTGAGTTCCACCTACCCACTTGGCCCCTGCTGTGATCACAGAAAGATTTTATTGAGCTCCTGTTCATGGTCAGAATTTAAGCTTCAGATTTTTCTTTCAATATTTTATTATGGAAAATTTCTAATGAACCAAAAAGTTGAAAGGATTTTACACTGAATGCCCATGTACTTGCTATTTAGATTGTATAATTAACACTCTACTACACTTGCTTCATCCAATATCTATTCATTTCTCATGGGCGAAATATTTGCCCACCCAAAGACGTTTATGTTGTAATCCCTGAAAACTGTGAATATGTTCCCTTACACAGCACAGGGGACTGCATAGGTATGATTATGTGAAGGGCCTTGAATTGGGAAGATTATCCTGTGTTATCCTTTCAGGTTCACTGTAATCATAAGGATGCTTAAAAGAAGTCAGAGGAGGACATGTGACAATGGAAGCAGAGTCAAAGACTGAAGATACACTGTGGATGGCTTTGAAGCTGAAGGCAGAGGTCATGAGCTAAGAAATGGGGGCAGCCTCTAGAAACTGGAAATGACCAAAGAATGGATTTTCCCCCCGAGCTTCCAGAAAGAATGCCCTAGTGAAATTCATTTCAGACTTCTGATTTTCATAATAGTTAACTAATAACGTGGTATTGTTTTAAAACACTAAACGTGTAATAATTTATTAAAGAGTAATAGGAGACCAATATACCCATCCATCCTTCCATCAATTCATCTTTGTAAAGTTTTAAAAAATACATTTGAAAGTGAGTTGCAGACACCAATATACTTCTCTCAGGACTTAAGCGTGCTTATAATTGGGGAATTCAATATTTGTTAATGGTTATCTATTCTTTTGACAGAAAATTAACTTATAATTAAATGAAAATTATTTAGTGTGCTTTTTTCATCCATTCTACAAAAATTCCTAAACCTCTGCAATGAAAACTCCTGATAGAGGTAGGGAATATAACCATCACCCCAGGAAGTTTCTTTCTGTCCCTTCCCTGCCCGGATAACCATCATTCTTACTTTTGCTTCTTCTATTAACTTCATATAAATGGAACTGTGTATTATGTACCCCTTTGGGTATACCTTTTTTCTCTCAGCATAATGTTTTTGGTGTTCAACCATGTTCTTGTATATATCTGCAGCTTTTTCTTTTTATTACCAAATAATATTTTATTATATGAATATACTACATACACTTATTTGTTTTCTTGTTAATATACATCTAATCTATTTCCAGGTTTCAGTTAATATCTATGTAGATACTGTGAACATACTAGTACAGGTTTTCTGAGGAAGTATATTCTCATTTTCTTGGGTAAATACCTAGAAGGAAAATTTCCAGTCAGTAGTTTAGTTTAGTTTTGTAAGGAACTGCTTCAATATATTTCAACATGCTTGTGTAACTTTGTGTTCAGTTGCTTTACCTCTTCTTCAACATTTGATATGGGCTGGACTTTTAATTTAGCAATGGTATAGGGTATACAGTAGTGGAGTCTCATAGTGATTAGAATTTGCATTTCCTTGGTGACTAAAGATGTTTGGCAGGCTTTGGCTATTAAAAAGCCCAGCTTTGTATAAATCAAATACTTGGTCTATTTGGAAACTCAAATGGCTTTTTTATCCTTTTACAAAGGAGGAGTTGACTGACACCACACCAAGTAACAGTGAGAGCAAGGTCCAAGGGGAATCAGTTCTCTGTTAATAGTTCTGAGTTCTTTCCTGCTGTGAATTTCTATTCTCTAACTCAGGCTCATTGTGAGGAGAAAATGAGATCATGATTGAAATGTGAGTTATTATTATTTCAGTCTTACTAAAATAAGAACATGTTTTCCCTATTGGAAAATATCTCAAACATATATTATCCCTTTTTGATTTTGACTTGGAAACCATTTCAGTTACTTTAAATAGAGAAAGAAAGGGGAAAAGTCAATGTAATAAGCAATACATAGTTAACACTGTCAGTGCTTTTAAAGGTGAATTTGAGAGCCTTACCAGAACAGCTTAATTGAAGAATGGAGTATTTGTCAATGTGTTCTACAAAGATCCATGCATTGTTCCAATATAAGATGCCTGTATTTTAATCAAAATCTTCCAGGACCTCAAATTTAGAAGAAACATACTAGTTTTAGATTTCAACCATTTAACAGACTCCATTTGAATGGAGAAACATTCTTGTTATAGTGTCAGTACTGAACATGTGGTTTCTTCTTTTTTATTCTCTTTGTGTCTAGATTTGTCATGACCCTTCAGTACTACAGAAACTCAGCTCCAGGCAAAGTTTTATAGCACAAAATGTTCACAAACCAATTCTATCTCCTGCCAAAGTTAAGAAAAATCTGATTTTTAGAGGAAAAAAAATCTCCATCTACCTCCCTGGAGGGAGAATAATGCATTGGAAAGATGTTATTTTCCTTCTCCTTTTCTGACCCCCTTTTTTTGTTTGTTTCAGCTTGTCTTTGAACTCAATGAGTCCTTTTCCTGAAACAACAAACACTCCTGGATCCATACTGCCAGCCTACAGCTTCTCTGTTAAAGAAATTTATTTCACATATTGAGACATCAGGTGAACCAGGATTGTAGTCTCTCCTGAAATTCTTAAAGAAAAATGAATGGTACATACCAGGAAAATTTTCACCAAGATTTCAAATCTTTAGATTTTGCTGCTGAATTGATACCTACTGGTCACATCTCTTGGGTGGCAATTCTAAAGTTTTTATTTAATTTTTTTTACTTCTTTTTTTTTCATTAAGTTTATTGGTACATTTTAGGTATTTTAGTTAATTTGACTAGTACACTCTGAGAACTTCACAAGGACTGATACAATGTAGACAAGTTTAGCTTGTGAAATAAATTTCCTATTTTTAGAGTTTTTTTGTCACATTCTAAAAATCTCTTCTCAGCTAAAAAATTCTGACTTTTGATCAATAGTGCATTTCTTAACCTTTTAGTCTTGACTTTTTCTTGCATTGTGCATATTTAATTGAGTTGGATTTTGTGTATGTGTGTATGGGGTTGAAGACGGGGGCAGCTGGGAAGATAGATGCTTCTCTCTCTCAATTATTTTCGGGCTATTAAAGATGACTGAGTGAACCATTTAAAAATTTCAAGAGGGGAAACCTATTAAAAATAAGTGACCTTGTGCTTAAACCAAATGATAAAAATTTCAAAATTTGGTACTGAGCATTGATGCTAAATATTCTTCCTACATTCTGCGAGCTTTCTGCCAGACTAATGAATCACAGAAGAGTATAGTTTTTCTGAAATGAAATGCTTAATTGAAGTCAAGTTAGAAATATCAAAATGTAAAACTTCTGAGAATCCAATATTTTGATTTTTTGTTTAGAATCACAAGGTAAAGTTGTACAGATGCTGTACAGATGCATGTATATAAATTGATATATAGAATATCATAAAATAATGTATTTTCTTAATTATATGACCTATATATTATATTTTTCTTACATTGTTCTAATGTCAGCTATTCTGTTTAGTTGTTCCACTGGGTAAACTAGAATTTATCGGGCTATAACCTAGACAGTAAATTTGGCCAATTGAAAGTTAGGGAAAAAATGAAAAGAGGGGAAATAAATTTGTTTTCTGAGCTTCCTATTGTGAATGAAAAGCTAACAGATCAGAGCAGAGATGTAGTCCTTCTACACAGATACAGTGGCTTCTGGCCTGATGGACTCTAAATTACCATTTTATTGACAGGATTAATTCATAGTGAGAAAGTGCTTATAAACTCGTATTTACAATTAATGTGAGACATTATTTTTCTGTAAATGTATTTGCCTTTTGATTCTGACCTGTCATTTTCCCAAATGGTAGAAATTAAATTTCAATCAATATAGGTACCTACCATGCTTACTCCCAAGAGACAGGAACAGGATCCACAGTCCTCTTGTTTGAGGACAGACTACCATTTAATATCTTATGGATTAAATCGCTGACTTCTCTCTTTCCTCCAGAACGTAAAACTTGTCTAGTGTCTGAGATAGGAAGCCTTGCTCTTATAGATTATATTTTCCCTAATCTATTATGGTGGCAGCTGTCTTCCAGAAAGTATAACTATTGCAACTGCAAAGCCAAGAAAACTCTTTTTCTTTAGGCTTCTGCTTTGTCATCCTATCTCCAGGGGCAGTAACTACAGAATGCTTATTTTCCTGAATGGGAGTGTGGGGTAAGGGATTAAGGGATGTCAGAAAATGTTGAGGAAATTCTTTTATTAACATTTCAAAATATCACTTTCCATTCATACGGAGACTCTCAGGAAGTTGGCATGGTGAAGTGGAGATGATAGGAGAGGGGAGGACATGCACCTGGGTCTGCTCTGGACAGGACAAAGATGAACAATCTCTGGTACTTGAGCAGTTATATTTATATTCTAGTGATAGATACAACATCTTGTCTGGATCTGCTACTATTAACCATTTAAACTGCAGAAATTTCTCCCATTCTTCTGATTGTACCGTCACAAGCAACCTTCAGACAACTTCACTTTCCATATGCTCTGCATTCAGGGAGAGAGCCAAGTGGTCAGAATTATGTAAATATTTACTCCGCCTGAGGGATATAGTTCTTATTCAAAATGAAAACTTTAGCTTTCTACTTTCGATGTATTAACTCCCTTCCTCTGCATGTATATAGTGTCTATCCTTAACCTTCTGGACTAAAAAGTATTTCAGGAAAAATCCAGAAGCCTACACATGTATTTCTGCAGATTACCAAGTGGCAAAAATTCTAGCTGTCTACTGAACTGATTCCTCATACAAGTAAAGGTCAGTCCCTAGATTAAAAAGCAAAGTCTATACTGCATGTGGGTTACCCAAACCTCTTTAGAATAGTCTTCACCAGCTTTACTTCTACATGCTCACCAGGACTTCATCTGCCCGCTGTCTCTCTTCCAAGCTTTCTGGACATTCCTAACTGTCTCTAATGAATTGATAAGTCATGCAATCAGTTACAACGTGACATCTATCTGAGTGCTTCTCTTGCCAGGAACACTTGCTCTATACATTAACACATTAATTTAAATAAAACTATTATTAAAACTATTATTTGGAAATTAAATAATTTTAATTTAAATAATTTAAGATTATTAATACTAGCTAATTATTATGCCATGCCAAACAATGTGTTCAGCACTTATGCACACCAACTAGTTAACTTCTCACAAAAACCCCTATGCTATGGGTTGAATTGTGTCTCTCCAAAGAGATATGTTGATGTTTTAGTCTCCAGTGCCACACAAAGTGACCTCACTTGGAAACAGGATCTTTACAGAGATAATCAAGTTAAAATGAGGCCATTAGAATGGAGTGCTTATAAAAATAAAAATTTGGACACAGGAATAGATGTGCACAGAAAGAATATGATATGCAGAGACAAACACGAGGAGAAAACCATGTAAAGATGAAGGCAGACATGGGAATGGTACATCTATGAGCCAGACACTACCAGCAAACCACCAAAAGCCAGGAGAGATCCACGGTACAGATTCTCCTTCTGAGCCCTCAGAAGGAACCAATGCTATCAACACCTTGATTTGAACTTCTACCTTCTAGCATTGTGAGCCAGTAAATTTTTGTTTCAAGCATCCAGTGTTTGGTATTTTTGTACAGCAGCCTTAGGATACTAATACACTCTATGAGAGGTATTATTATTGTTTCTATTTGAAGATGAAGAAACTGAGGCACAGAGGAATTAAAGGAACTGCTCAGCTGGTAAGTGATTCAAGTTCAGAAACTCAGGTTCTAGTTTTGATACTCTTACCCATTTTACTAAAATGATTCTTATTTTTTCTGGTTAATTACCATTTAATTTATAGACATTTTCATAGTCTTCTCACTACTTTTTCCAGGTATCCCTGCACATACTGCTTTCTGTGAGTCTCCCCATTCACGCCCTGCCTCAACTTGCCCAGACTGCACTATAACATGTGCATGCAGAAGACAGTCTCCCTCTGTGTTGTATTCCTGCCTCTTGGAGACACCCTAAAGTGAAGCCACTAGAGCCCCAGGTTGGCCAGTGTTTTTAGGGAAGCATATCTTTACAGTTTTAATTACAGTTCTCACTCCCAAAAATCTGGACAAGAATCAGTAGGGAGAAAGTATAGAACAAGGCAACCATGAATACTGGCTGGTATGAACCTCTTCATGACTCCTCATTCCGTTGGGCAAAATCAAGACTGGGCCATGTATGTGTATGTCACACATGCATATGTGGAGAAGGAATGGAAAAGTACACACAAGGTTATTATATGAGTGCTGATTGTGGGAGCAAGAGACAAGAAGACCAAATTCCTGAAAGAGTTAAAGACATCATATTACAGTGATACATTCATATCCATGTTTGTAGTAACACAATTAATAATAGCTAAATCTTAGAAGTAGCCTATATTTTCATCACATATGAATGGATAAAAAATGCGGTATGTACATACAATGGAGTATTACTCTGCTACAAAGTTAAACTTGAGTCATTTGTAGGAAAATGCATGCACATAATGTTAAGTGAAATAAATCAGACACAGAAGCTTAAATATCACATAGTTCCTCCTATATGAGAAGCCCAAGTTATAAGTAAAGAACAAAATGAAAGATAATAAGAAGTAGAGAGATAGGTCTTTTTCAAAAGGGAAAGGGATTATGAAATGAAGGGAGGGAGAGGGGTTGAAGAAAGAAATTAAGCTGTGCCAACTCCACAAAAGGAATGCAAACATTATGTACTGCAATCAGGTACTAATATAAATCAAAATTAAAAAGAGCAAAGTTTCCATGATAAAGACCCTTTGCTGGTATTTCAGCTCATTTAAAATCAAAAGTGTGTACTCGTGAAAGTATATGAAAAGATAGCCACTAAAATGCTCCTGGTGATTATTGAGGGATCATAGGATTTCAGGTGAATTTCTTGATTCTAGCTTTGCAGGGGATATTATTGTTTATCTCATTAAAACATTGGTAGTTCACCAAAAGAGCATAGAAATAATAAAGATAGTATTTCCTTTTTTATTGAGTTCATAAATTTAATGGACCACAAGTTTGCTGACTCTCTTCTACTTTCTATAAAATGTGATGCTTATTTATTTTTTTTTAAGAACATCTTAAAGATCAGAGACCCATGGGAGAAGTGCTTAGAAGAGACTTGAAAAGATGATAGTCAATGGATCAGCAAATGAAGAAAATGAAAATGCTCTTAAAACATCATATGGTGAGGCTGTCTCCTGTTTCTCTGATTTGGACAGGCTGAGTTACTCTGACATACAGAGCCATCCGTTCGCTTTTGCTTGGCCATATGGATTGTAATGACTGAGGCGTCTGCTTGGGAATCTCGGCCCACGTTACTGGGCAAAATACATGAGCTGGTAGAAAATGACTTCTGGCAGATTGTCATCAAAATAATAAGCCCACGGTCCAAAGGGAATAAAGTTGGTGCTCTTAATAAAGTTTTTTTGTGCACTGCAAATCCCAGTTTCTGAAAAACATCACGTTATAAATATTTCTCCATTTGGTTTGAAAATCTAAAGCATTGCTCATACCTATCTGGCTTTCAAGGTCAGTGAATTTTGTAGAATTCTGTGCCAAGTAGCTGTTGTTGTATGAATAAATTTATGTGAAAATGAACTCATCCAGTTAGTTATTGAACAAGATTTTTTTAATGGAATGTACTGACAGGAGAGAAGAAAAGCCAAACATAAAGGGTGAATAATAACCTAATGAAAATAACTATTTTTTTCTTAATTCAGGGAAAACAAGTAATCTATTTTTTAAAGACAAACTTTCAGAAGTCAAAAGGGAAGGGAGATGGAACTTCAACTCCACCGAGAAAGAGGAAATAAGACATTTCCAAGGAGAAAGAATTATTTACATGAACATAACAGAAATAAATATTTCCTTTGCTTATTTTTATATATAGAAGGCCATGAATAATGATACAGACCAAAAAATTTCACTGAAATTTTGTTAAGTTATATTAAGAATTTTCTCCAAAGAATCCATCTGCAGCAAAACTAAGTTTCTTAACAATGCCAAATTCCTAAGGAAAAGAAGTAATTTTGTTTCAGGTGGCTATATAGAGAAGAATAAAAGCCACCTACTTCTACAGTCATATCCTGCTTCATCTAATTTCCTCCAAAACCAAAACTGGAGTGTGATAATTTAGGATGATAAATGGTAACATGTCAAATAAGAAAGTGCATTTAATCTGTTTCACTAGATACAATTTGGCTTTTTGTGAAAGTTGTTCTAGAAGCTCACTGATCCTTGTTTCAAAGTGAAAAATACTTGAAAGATTTTGTGAACTGCCTAGCTGTTTATTATTCCTGGAGTCTTTTCACTCACACACCCCTCATGGACTTGGCATAATTTAGCTAAAAATGCTCATGAAGGTGACATTTGTGTGGTAGGAAAGAGTAACTTCAAAGTATGCCTTGGGCACTCAGCCTTTCAAAGACTGAGGCCATCCCCAACAAGTACATTTCTCCTGGTTCTTCATTTCACTTGGCTGAGGTCAGTTTGTCTATTTTCTTCTCATCTGACATTATTGGATCACCCCTCACCCCCAGAAACTTCATATTCTTTCTCTTTTTTTAGTTAGAGGTAGGAAGTTCTCTTAAGCTTCCTTCTATGAATTCTGCTCCTGAGAAATTTCACCTAAATTCAGTCCATGGCCTCTTAATTTGTAAAGTGGGAGTAGCTGTAAATCGAACTGGGAAACTTCTCCACTATCTTTTCTTTTAGTTTCCCATGTTTCAAATCAAGCTGAGTTATGCAATAACAATGAGAAATCCATTTCTTAATCCTATAATTTACAAATCAGGGAAACAGAAATGCATCCTCTCACTTCTGTAGTTTATAGGAAATATAAACAGCCATCTTCCACCCCTTTCTATTTCCTTGGTAACATAGACATGCTGAGTTCTTAGAAAAGGTCAAGTCCATTGACCATGGTTGAGAGGTAAGATGAGGTGAACAGTGACAAGCTGGCCTATTCTCTATTATTTTTCAGTCTAAATCAATGGTTACTACATGTTCCACTTGCCAAGACTTTCTGCTGCTCTTAAAATTGAAAAGTAACTATTGGGGAAAATTATATTAAATTTACTTTACTTTACATTATAATATAATAGATTTGTTCTTTGGAGCTATGTAAACTCAGTATCAGCAGTATTATTCTCCTTAACAATGAAAAAATTGGTGAAGTTAATGAAAGGAAGGTGAGACACACTTTGGTTTTCTTTTTCTAGTTAGTAATGGGTCAAATGAAGAAGGAATTGTGAAAGTATTTTACCAGAGAGGTTACTATAATCTACTTTATAACCAATCACTATGAACTTCTCTGTAAAATTGAATCAATAGGTAAAGTTTCATGTGGATTTAATAGATATTTGTCTATTTTTTCCTCATTCCAAATCAGAAACATTTTCTCCAGCCTAGATCTCCTGGATACATGGGTCTGCCAGGAAAATGCTTTGCCAATGTTAATTATTAATTTGGGAGATTCATACCCAAATACTTGAAGGAGACTAAATTTCTAGAAATCAATAAGCAGAGCAGGCTGCTCTTTTGTCACAGAAATATTTTATGTAGTATTATTTTCTGAGTGTTTTCTTTAATCTTCAGTTTCCAAGTGCTTTTTGAGTAAGATGTCTGTTCAATTATTGGGATAGTTTTTTGGACCTGAGAAACATATTCCAATTCCAAAGCCTATTCATTTGAGTGATGATCCCTGGGCAAGCACTTAGCTTTGGATATACTTTATGTGGGACTTACCTTTTGGGTTGGGGAAGATAAATTCTCATTTTCATTGTAGAAATTTTTCTCAAATATACAGAGGTCCTTGTCCTTCTGTTAAGAATTAAGAAGAAGGCATTAATGCTAATTGTAAGTATTGTGGGTGTGGCAATAGCTCAGCAAATGATGAAATGAATAGTTTTAACAGAACTGGGTAGGGGTCTCTGTTTTATTGGGATGCTCCCAGGTGCCATTCCCTATAGTATTTTTCTTTGGATTGGAAGCATCCTTGGAAAGCTATCTACCAATTTATTACATAAAGAATTCATATTTGACTTCTGAGCTTCTAGGACTGAGCTAGCAGAAGGTATGTGGAGTTGGATGAGTTTTGGCCTCAGGTTTAATGTGTATATAATTAGGTAATCCTCTTTGATTCTGGTGTATATTATCCCCCTTTATGTAAAGTGTTGCTTTCTATAGTTTCAGTTACCAGCAGTCAATTTTAGTCTGAAAATATCAAATGAAAAATTTCAGAAATAAGCAATTGTGCACCATTCTGAGAAGCACAGTGAAATCTCACACCATCTTGCTTTGGGCCCCTCAGGATATAGACCATCCTTTTGTCCAGGATATCCACATTGAATAAGCTATCAGTCCATTAGTAACAATCATGCTTATCAGACCAACACAGTGCTTTTGTCCATGAACCTCTTATTTTACTTAATAATGGTTCCAAAAGGCAAAAGCAGTGATGCTGACATTTGAATAGGCAAAGAAGGAGCTATAAAGTGCTTTTTTAGGTGAAAAGGTTGAGGTTCTTAAGGAAAGAGCGTAGTACAGATAGGGTTTGGTTCTACCCTCAGTTTCACTCATCTCCTGGGGTGATGATCTTGAAACATATCCTTCACAGAGAAGAAAGGACAACTGTTTCTTCACTACCATCTTTATCTGTGGCTAATGCCCCTTAGTTTAGAGTTGTGGAGCCTCTTTGATTAAATTTTCCCCATTCCATCCTCTGCAGTAGTGTGTGGAATATCTAAGTGGTTCTTCCCCTGAAGCACAGGGAAGTTATTTTTCCTTTTATACTTTTCTGAAAAAAATTTTAAAAATTAATTTTATTGGTACATTTTAGGTATACAATATAATAACATTCATCATTGGAAATTTGCACCTTTACCTCTCTTGGTTCTTATTTTTTCCCCATTCCCCTGCCCTCCCTTCAACCCCTCCATCCCTCCCTATTCACAAAGACTTTGTTTCCATTTTTTCATTTTATCATATTATTCCATTCACTACTTTCTTTTCCCTTGCCCCTCCCACTTCCGCTTATACTTTGCCCCTTTTATTCCTATTTCACATTATCTATTATACACTTTAGTCCTAATTTCCACTTTTAGTTTCTCACACTAGAGAAACTATTCGGTATTTACACATGTGTGTCCTATTTATTTCACTTAAGAGTATCGCCTCAATGTGCATCCATTCAGCTATAAATATCTCTAGCTTCTCATTCTCTACGGCTGAGTAATACTCCATCTTATAAAAAACCCCACATTTTCTTTATTCAGTCTCCAGTTGATGGGCAATTGGGCTGCTTCCAAATTTTATCTATTACAAATTGTGCTGCTATGAACATGGGTACACATATATCACTGTGGTATGATTCTTTTAAATCTTTGGGGAAGCTACCCAGCAGTAGAATAGCTGGGTCAAATGGGACTTCCAGTCCTAGTTCTTTGAAGTATCTCCATACTGATTTCCACAGTGCTTGCACCAGTCTACACTCCCACCAGCAGTGGAGCAGTGTTCCTCTTTCTCCAAAGCCCCAGCAGCATTTGTTATTGGATGATTTCATTATAACAGCCATTTTTTTCTGGGGCAAGGTGGAAATTCAGTGTTGTTTTCATTTGCATCTCTCAAATGACCAGTGATGTTGAACATTTTTTCATATATTTATTAGCTATTTCTACTTCTTTGTGTGAGAAATGTCTGTTCATTTCAGATGCCCATTTTTGTATTGGGTCTTTAAATTTGGGAGGTCTAATTTTTTTAAGTTCTTTATACATTCTAGATAGTAGACCTTTGTCTGAGAAACAGCAGGTGAAAACTTTTTCCCCCATTGTGGGTTGTCTCTTCACAATGTTGGTGGTTTCTCTTGCCGTGCAGAAGCTTTTTAATAAGAAGAGATCACACTTGTTGTTTGTGCTAGTTCATGGGCAACTGAACTTTTGTTCATAAAATCTTTTACTACACCAATGTCTTCAAGAGTTCTACCTAACTTCCCTTCCAGCTTGTTCAGCATTTCTGTTTTAATATTTAGATCTTTAATCCATTTTGATTTTAAGTTAGTGTATGGTGAGAGATATAGGTCTAGTTTTAATCTTTGGCAAGTTGTAACCGAATTTTTCCAGCACCATTTATTAAAGAAACTATCTTTCCTCCAGTGAAGGTGTTTAGCTCCTTTGTCAAAGATGAGGTGGCTGAGTGTGTCTGGAGTTGTTTCTGCATCTTCTAATCTGTTCCACTTGTTCTCGGGTCTGTTTCTTTGCCAGCACCATGCTGTTTTAGCACAATAGCTTTGTAGCATAGTTTCAAGTTGTGGATTGTGATACCCTCTGCTGTGTCTCTGTTGCCTAAAATTGCTTTTGGTATTCTGAGTCTCTTCTTATTCCAAGTGAATTTTTGGATTGGTTTCTCATGATCCACGAAGTATGCTGCTGGAATGTCAATTGGGATTGCATTAAATCTATATAGCAGTTTTGGAAGTATGGGCATTTTCACTATGTTGATTCTTCCTACCCAGGAGCAAGGGATGTCTTTCCATTTTCTGATACCATCTTCAATCTCTCTTTTCAGTGTGCAATAGTTTTCAGAGTAGAGGTCTTTGATTTCTTTTGTTAGGTTGATTCCTAGGTATTTCTTTTTTTTTTGGTTAAATTCTTTTATTGGTACATTTTAGGTACACAACACAATTACATTTCTCATTGGGAATTGTACCTTTACATAATGCATCTTGGTTCTTATTTTTTCCCCATTCCTAGCCCTCCCTTCACCCCCTCCACCCTTCCCTATTTACAAAGACTTTATTTCCATTTTTTCCATTTCTCAGCATTTTTTCCTTTCCTTTCTTTCCTTTCCCCCACCCCTCCCACTACCCCTACCCCTTTGGACCTTTTCTTCCTAATTTGCATTATCGATTATTCATTCTAATCATTGGTACATTTTAGGTATACAATATAATGACATTCATCATTGGAAATTTGCACCTTTACATAATCTCCCTTGGTTCTTATTTTTCACCCTTGCTCAGCCCTCCCTTCAACCCCACCATTCCTCCCTATTTACAAAGATTTTGTTCCTATTTTTTCATTTTCTCATATTAATCCCATTCCCTTCTATCCTTTCCCCTACCCCTTTCACTTCCTTCCCCTTTGCCCCTTCCTATTTCACATTATTATTATACATTTAGTCCTTATTTACACTTTCAGTTTCTCACACCAGAGAAACTATTTGGTATTTATCCATGTGTGTCCTATTTATTTCACTTAAGAATATCGCCTCAATGTGCATCCACTTAGCTATAAATGTCTCTAATTTCTCATTTTTTATGGCTGAGTAGTACTCCATTTTATAAAAAAAACACATTTTCTTTATCCAGTTTCCAGTTGATGGGCAATTGGGCTGTTTCCAAGTTTCAACTATCACAAACTGTGCTGCTATGAACATGGGTGCACATATATCACTGTGGTATGATTCTTTTAATTCTTTGGGGTAGATCCCCAGCAGTGGACTAGCAGGGTCAAATGGGACTTCCAGTCCTAGTTCTTTGAGGTATGTCCATACTGATTTCCACAGTGCTTGCACCAGTCTACACTCCCACCAGCAGTGGAGGAGGGTTTCTCTTTCCCCACAGCCCTACCAGTATTTGTTATTGGTTGATTTCATGATAGTTGCCATTCTTTATGTAGTGAGGTGAAATCTCAGCGTTGTTTTCATTTGCATCTCTCAAATGACCAGTGATGCTGAACATTTTTTCATGTATTTATTTGCTATTTCTACTTCTGTGTGTGAGAAATGTCTGTTCATTTCAGATGCCCATTTTTGGATTGGGTCTTTAAATTTAAGAGGTCTGATCTTTTCAAGTTCTTTATAGATTCGAGGCAGTAGACCTTTGTCTGAGGAAGAGCAGGTGAAGATTTTTTTCCCACATTTTGGGTTGTCTCTTCACACTGCTGGTGGTTTCTCTTGCTGTGCACAAGCTTATTAATAAGAAGAGATCTCATTTGTTGATTGTCTGTGCTAGTTCACATGCAACTGAGGTTTTTTCATAAAATATTTTCTTACACTGATGTCTTCAAGAGTTCTACCTAACCTCTGTTCCAACTGGTTCAAAGTTTCTATTTTAATATTTAGATCTTTAATCCATTTTGATTTTAGTTTAATGCATGGTGAGAGAAAGGTTTAGTTTTAATCTTTGGCAAGTTGAAGCCCAGTTTTGTCAGCACCATTTATTAAAGAGGCTATCTTTCCTCCAGTGAAGGTGTTGGGGTCCTTTATCAAAGATGAGATGGCTGAGTGTGTCTGGCGTTGTTTCTGCATCTTCTAATCTCTTCCACTGGTCCACAGGTCTGTTTCTTTGCCAGTACCATGTTGTTTTCATCACAGTAGCTTTGTAGTATAGTTGCAAGTTGAGGATTGTGATACCCCCTGCCATGTCTCTGTTACCTAGAATTGCTTTTGCTATTCTGGATCTCTTCTTGTTCCAAATGAATTTTTGGATTGTTTTCCCGAGGTCCATGAAGTATGCTGCTGGGATCTCAATTGGAATTGCATTGAATCTATATAGCAATTTTGGAAGTATGGCCATTTTCACTATATTAATCCTTCCTACCCAGGAGCAGGGGATATCTGTCCATTTCCTAATGTCATCTTCAATCTGTCTTTTCAGAGTGCTATAGTTTTAAGAGAAGAGGTCTTTGATTTTGTTCATTAGGTTGATTCCTAGATATTTCAGTTTTTTGGATGCTATTGTGAAAGGAATTATTTGCCCTATTTCTCTCTCAGTAAGTCTGTCATTCACGTAGAGGAAAGCTATTAATTTTTGTGTGTTGACCTTGTAACCAGCTACTTGACTGAATTTGGTTATTAAGTCTAGAAGACTTTTGGTGGAGTTCTTGGGGTTTTCTATATAGAGTATCATATCATCTTCAAATAATGACAATTTGACTTCTTCATTTCCTATCTTTATTCCTTTTACTTCGTTCTCTTGTCTAATTGCCATGGCTAATGTTTCCAGAACTATATTGAACAAGAGTGGTGATAGTGGACATCCTTGTCTTGTTCCTGATTTTAGTGTGAAGGATTTCAGTTTTTGACCATTTAGTATGATATTGGCTGTTGGTTTTTCATAGATGGCTTCTATCAGTTTGAGGTAGAGACCAACTATTCCAATTTTTTGTAGGTTTTTTTAAATCATAAATGCATGTTGGATTTTGTCAAATGCTTTTTCTGCATCTATAGAGATAATCATATGGTTTTTGTCCTTGGCTCTATGGAGATAGTGTATTACATTGATTTATTTGCATATATTGAACCATCCCTGCATCCCTGGGATGAATCCCACTTGATCAGGGTGTATGATCTTCTTGATGATCTTCTGCATTCTATTTGCCAGTATCTTATTAAGGATTTTTGCATCTATGTTCATTAGTGAGATTGACCTATACTTCTCCTTTTCGATTTGGTCTTTCTCTACTTTGGGGATCAAGGTGATGCTTGCTTCCAGGAATGAATTTGGGAGTATTGCTCCCCTTTAAATTTCATTGAAGACTTTAAACAGTAGTGGCAGTAGTTCCTCTCTAAATGTCCTGTAGAATTCAGCAGTGAAGCCATCAGGGCCTCGGCTTTTCTCAGTTGATAAGTTTTTAATTATGTTTTCAATTTCATTGGTTGATATTGAGTTGTTCAGAATTTTTAGGTCTTTGTTCAACTTTGGTAATTCATAAGTATCTAGGAATCTGTCCATTTCTTCTGTGTTGTCCATCTTACTGGCTTATAGGTTCTGGAAGTAGGTACTGATGATCCTCTGGATTTCTGATGGGTCTGTTGTAATTTCACCCTTTTCATTCCTAATTGCATGGATTTGGGCCTTTTCTTTCATTTTTCTGACAAGGTTGGCTAAAGGTTTGTCAATTTTGTTGATTCTTTTGAAGAACTAACTCTTGGCTTCATTGATTTTTTTGTATCGTTCTCTTAGTCTCCGTTGCATTGATTTCTCCTCTGATCTTTATAATTTCCTCCCTTGTATGAGGTCTGGGCTTGTCCTGCTCTTCTTTTTCTAGAAGCTTGAGGTTCAGCATCAGGTTGTTTAATTGGGCTCATTCTGTTTTCCTAATATGCATATTCACTGCTATGAGTTTCCCTCCTAAGACTGCTTTCATTGTGTCCCATAGATTCCGATATGTTGTATTGTCATTGTCATTTAATTGAAGGAACTGTTTGATTTCTTCTTTCATTTCCTCTGTGACCCATTGGTTATTCAGAAGTGTGTTGTTCAATTTCTATGTGTTTATGAAATTTTTCCAGTTTCTTTTGCTATGAATCTCCAATTTCATCACACTATGGTCTGATAATATAGAGGGGATAACTTCACTTCCTTTGCACTTCCTTAAACATGTTCTATGTGTGAGTATGTGGTCTATTTTTGAGAATGACCCATGTGCAGCTGAGAAGAATGTGTATTCTGATTTTGTGGGGTGGAAGACTCTGTAAACATCTGTTAAGTTCATTTGTTCAAGAGCTCGATTGAGTTCAGGTTCATTATTTCTTTTTTGTCTAGTTGATCTATCTATTTGTGACAGTGGGGTGTTGAGGTCCCCTAATACAATTGTATTAGTGCATATATTCCTTTTCATGTCCATTAGTATTTGTTTTATATAGTTGGGTGCACTAGTGTTTGGTGCATAGATATTTATGGTTGTCATCTCTTCCTCTTGGATTGTTCCCATTACAAGGATGTAGTGTCCTTCTTCATCTCTCTTAGTCAGTGTTGGTTTGAAATTTACTTGATCTGCAAAGAGGATAGCTACTCCTGCTTTTTTTTTTTGGTTCCTGTCACATGGAGTATTGTTTTCCACCCTTTAAGTTTCAGTCTATGAGTTTCCTTTTGAATTAAGTGTGTTTCTTGTATGTAGCATATTGTTGGATTTTGCTTCTTGACCCATTCTGCCAGTCTATTTCTTTTGTTTGGTGAATTGAGACCATTAACGTTGATGGTTATAACTGAAACATATTGACTTATTGTTGCCATGACTTTTTCTTTTTGTTGGGTTCTCCTCCTTTACATTTAATTTCTTGTCATGCCAGATGTGTTCATTCTGCTTTGCTTCCTGTGGTTGTGATCCTCAATATCTGTTCCTAGGATATTGTGTAAAAGTTTTTGGAGTTCTGGTTTGGTATTCATGAAGTTCCTAAAGTGCTCTTTGTCATGAAAGTATCTTATTTCTCCATCAATTTTGAATGATAGTTTTGCAGGGTACATCAGTCTGGGTTGGAGGCTGTCTTCTTTTAGAGCTTGGAATATGTCACTCCAAGCTCTTCTTGCCTTGATGGTTTGTGTTGAGAAGTGTGCTGTGATTCTGATGGGCTTTCCTTTGTATGTGATTTGTTTCTTTTCTCTGACTGCTTGGAGAACTTTGTTCTTCTGTTGAGTTTCTGGACCAGAATCTTAACAATTATATGCCTATGTGTAGATTTTTTTTGATCAAGGCTATTTGGAGTCCTATATGCCTCACTTATCTGTATGTCAAGCTCTTTTCCCCTTCTTGGGAAGCTTTCTACCATTAGTTCTGTGAAGGGATTTTTTATGTCATCTCCACTCTCTCCTGTTTCTTCATTGACTCCAATCAGTCTTATGTTATTCTTCTTTGTATCATCTAGCAGCTGCTGGATTGATTTCTTGTGTTCCCTTATAATTTTGAAGCAATTTTTCTTTTCCTGGTCACTAATTGCTATCTTATCTTCTGTATCTGAAATTCTGTCCTCACATTGGCTCATTCTGCTGTGTAGACTTTCAATGGAGTTTTTCATGTCCTGGAAATCTATTTGCATCTGTTTTATGGATTCCATTTGTTTCTTATGTTGGGATTCCATCATGTTTCTCAGCTCCTCTCTAGATTTATTAATCATGTCTTGCACTAGGGACACAATTTCTCCTGTTATATGAGAAATTATTTCTGATTTCATTTTTTCCAGATCCCCTTTTGTTGCCAGTTCAGTGGGTCCAGGTGTTTGATTATGAGTGTTCTATCTCATTTCCCTTTGAGGTTGCTGTAGGTGATCTGGAAGTCTGGTTTTGAAACTTATTTGTGTGTTTTCTCATTTTGCCTGAGGGGCAGGGGGGTACTGTTGGTGCCTGTGTGGGTCTCATCCTCTGAGCTGGGAGAGGTGGGGCAGGGACCGGGAGCTGCGGTAGGGATGGTGGCCCGGAAGCCCCTTCTTCTGAGCTGGGAGCAGCGGGACAGAAGGGGTCCCAAAAGCCCTTTCCTCTGGGCTGGGTACAGTGGGAGGGATGGTGGTTCCAAAGCCCCTTCCTCTGGGCCCCAAGTGGCAGAACAGAGGATGTCGCAAAAGCCCTTTCCTCTAGGCTCGGAACAGCAGGATGGATGGTGGCTGTGAAACCCCTTCCTCTGGACCAGGAGCAGTGGGCCTGTGACTCAGATGCCCTTACCTGTGGGCCAGGAGCAGTAGGAGGGATGGTATTTCAGTTTTTTGGATGCTATTGTGAAAGGAACTGTTTTCCCTATTTCTCTCTCAGTGAGTCTGTTGTTCGTGTAGAGGAAAGCTGTTGACTTTTGTGGGTTGACCTTGTATCTAGCTACCTTACTGACTTTGGTTGTTAAGTCTAGAAGACTTTTGGTGGAGTTCTTGGAGTCTTCTATATAGAGTATGATGTCGTCTGCAAATAATGACAATTTGACTTCTTCATTTCCTATCTTTATTCCTTTTATTTCTTTCTCTTCTCTAATTGCTGTGGCTAATATTTCCAAGACTTTATTGAACAGGAGTAGTAATAGTGGATATCGTTGTCTTGTTCCTGATTTTAGTGTGAAGGATTTCAGTTTTTGATCATTTAGTATGAATTGGATGTTGGTTTTTCATAGATGGCTTTTATCAGATTGAGGTAGAGACCATCTATTCCAATTTTTTGTAGGATTTTTATCATAAATGCATGTTGGATTTTGTCAAATGCTTTTCTGCATCTATTGAGATGATCATGTGGTTTTCGTCCTTGGCTCTGTTAATATAGTGAATTATATTTATTTACTTGGGTATGTTGAACCATCCCTGCATCCCTGGGATGAATCCCACTTGGTCAGGGGTATGATCTTCTTGATGATCTTCTGCATTCTACTTGCCAGGATCTTATTAAGGATTTTTGCATCTATGTTCATTAGTGAGATTGGTGTATAATTCTTTTTTTCAATTGGATCTTTCTCTACTTTGGGGAGAAAGGTGATGCTTGCTTCCAGGAATGAATTTGGGAGTATTTCTTCCCTTTCAATTTCATTGAAGAGTTTAAACAGTAGTGGCAGTAGTTCCTCTCTAAATGTCTTGTAGAATTCAGCAGTGAAGCCATATTGACCTGGGCTTTTCTTAGTTGGTAAGATTTTAATTACATTTTCAATTTCATTAATTTTTCCCCATTAAGTTTATTGGTACAGTTTAGGTATAAAATAAATTTATATTCATCATTGGGTACTTGTACCATTACATGAGTATCTTGGTGCTTATTTTTTTCCCCTTCTCCTGCCCTCTCTTTACCCCCTCCACCCTTTCCTTTTTGCAAATACTTTGTTTCCATTTTTTTCCTTTTCTCATATTTTTTCTTTTCCCTTCTTTCCTTCTCCCTACCCCTCCCACTTCCCCTGCTCCTTTAGACCTTTTCTTCCTATTATACAAAATCAATTATACATTTTTTAAATTGCAATCTCAAGATCTAGGAGACATTACCACAGATTTTACAGAATTTAAAAGGATATAGAAAGCATATTGCAAAAATCTATTTTGAAATAAATTTGCCAACTTCTAAGAAGTAACTTGGAAGACAAATTAATGTAACTAACTCTGGAGGAAATATAAAATTTGAATAGCACCTATTAAAGAAAGTATATTCCTAGATTGAAAACCTACTTGTATGAAAACAGTCTCATATACATTTTAACTGATAAATTATATCAAACTCAATTTCATTGATTGATATTGGGTTGTTTAGAAGTTTTAGGCTAAAGGTTTCTCAATTTTGTTAATTCTTTCAAAGAAGCAACTCTTTGGCTTCATTGATTTTTTTCTGTTGTTTGTTTAGTCTCCTTTGCATTGATTTCTGCTCTGATCTTTGTAATTTTCTTCCTTGTATGAGCTTTAGATTTGTCCTGCTCTTCTTTCCTAGAAGGTTAAGCTTCAGCATCAGGTTGTTTAATTGGGCTCTCTCTGTTTTCCTAATAAGAGTATTCACTGCTATGAATTTCACTTGTAAGACTGCTTTCATTGTGTTCCATAGATCCTGATATGTTTTATTGTCATTGTCATTTAATTGTAGGAACTGTTTGATTTCTTCTTTCATTTCCTCTGTGACCCATTGGTTATTCAGAAGTGTGTTGTTCAATTTCTATGTGTTTATGAAATTTTTCCAGTTTCTTTTGCTATGAATCTCCAATTTTATTGCACTATGGTCTGATAATATACAGGGGATAACTTCAATTCCTTTACTTACTTAAACAAGTTCTGTGCACAAGTATGTGGTCTATTTTTGAGAATGACCCATGTGCAGCTGAGAAGAATGTGTATTCTGATTTTGTGGGGTGGAAGACTCTGTAAGCATCTGTTAAGTTCATTTGTTCAAGAGTTCGATTGAGTTCTAGTATTTCTTTACTTATTTTTTGCCTAGTTGACCTATCTATTTGTGACAGTGGGGTGTTGAGGTCCCCTAATACAATTGTATTAGTGCATATATGACTTTTCATGCCCATTAGTATTTGTTTTATATAGTTGGGCACACTAGTGTTTGGTGCATAGATATTTATGATTGTTATCTCTTCCTGTTGGATTGTTACCTTTACAAGGATGTAGTGTCCTTCTTCATCTCTCTTAATTAGTGTTGGTTTGAAATCTACTTGATCTGCAAAGAGGATAGCTACTCCTGCTTTTTTTTGGGTTCCTGTCACATGGAGTATTGTTTTCCACCCTTTAACTTTCAGTCTATGAGTTTCCTTTTGAATTAAGTGTGTTTCTTGTATGCAGCACATTGTTGAATCCTGCTTCTTAACCCATTCTGCCAGTCTATTTCTTTTGATTGGAGAAATGAGACCATTAAGATTGATGGTTATAACTGACACCTGTTGACTTATACATTGTTATGACTTTTTGTTGGATTCTCCCTCTTTGTTTTAATTTCTTGTCATGCCCAGTGGATTCATTCTACTGGGATTCCTGGGATTGTGATCCTCATTGTCTTTTTCTAGGATATTGGTTAAAATTGTTTGGAGTGTTGGTTTGGTATCTATGAAGTTCCTAAAGTGCTCTTTGTCATGAAAGTATCTTATTTCTCCATCCATTTTGAAAGATAGTTTTGCAGGGTACATCAATCTTGGTTGAAGGCTGTTTTCCTTTAGGGCTTGAAATACATCACTCCAAGCTCTTGCCTTGAGGGTTTGCATTGAGAAGTCTGCTCTGATTCTGATTGGCTTTCCTTTGTATGTGATTTGTTTCTTTTCTCTCACTGCTTGTAGAATTTTGTTCTTCTGTTGGGTTTCTTAAATCTTAACTATTATATGCCTACCTGTAGATTTTTTTTTGATCAAGGCTAGTTGGAGTCCTATATGCCTCACTTATCTGTATGTCAAATTCTTTCCCCCTGCTTGGGAATCTTTCTGGCATCACTTCTGTGAACAGTTTTTTTTTTAATGTCATCTGCATTCTCTCCTGTTTCTTCATTGACTCTGATCAGTCTTATGTTATTCTTCTTTGCATCACTTAGCATCTACTGGATTGATTTATTGTGGTCCTTTACTATTTTAAAGAAAATTTTCTTTTCCTGGTCATTAATTGCAATGTCACTTTCTGGATCTGAAATTCTGTCCTCACATTGGCTCATTCTGTTGCATAAACTTTCAATGGAGTTTTTAATCTCCTGGAAATCTGTTTGCATCTGTTTTATGGATTCCATTTGTTTCCTATGTTGAGATTCCATCATGTTCCTCAGCTCCTCTATTTTTTTAAATCTGTGTCCTCTATAGATTTATTAATCATGTCTTGCACTATTGGCACAATGTCTGCTCTTATCTGAGAAATCATTTCTGATTTCATTTTTTCCAGATCCTCTTTTGTTGCCAGTCAAGGGAGTCTAGGTGGTTGAGTATCACATTGTTCCATATTATTTCCCTTTGGGGTTGCTTTAGGCGATCTGGAAGTCTGGTTTTGAGACTTGTTTATGTGTTTCTCCTTTCAACAGGGGGTGGTGTGGGGGATGGTGTGTGTGTGTGTGTGTGTGTGTGTGCGCGCGCTGCTGGTGCCTGGGAAGCTCACCTCCTGAGCACTGGGGAAGGTGGTACTGCAGCCTTGAAGGCTCACCTCCCTTTGGTGCTGGGTTTGGTGGTATGGTGGTCCAGAAGGCTCCTTTCTTTTTAGATTTTCATTCTTTCTTAGTTTGTCTCTTTGCTGCTTCAAACTCTAATTTTGATATACGTGATTTGGGAGATATATGTGTATATATATATTTATTTACTGAACCAATTATTTTTTTTATTAAATTCTTTTATTGGTACATTTTAGGTACACAACACAATTACATTTCTCATTGGGAATTGTACCTTTACATAATGCATCTTGGTTCTTATTTTTTCCCCATTCCTAGCCCTCCCTTCACACCCTCCACCCTTCCCTATTTACAAAGACTTTATTTCCATTTTTTCCATTTCTCAGCATTTTTCCTTTCCCTTCTTTTCTTTCCTATGCCCCTCCCACTACCCCTACCCCTTTGGACCTTTTCTTCTTAATTTGCATTATCGATTATTCATTCTAATCATTGGTACATTTTAGGTATACAATATAATGATATTCATCATTGGAAATTTGCACCTTTACATAGTCTCTCTTGGTTCTTATTTTTCACCCTTGCCCAGCCCTCCCTTCAACCCCTCCAGTCCTCCCTATTTACAAAGATTTTGTTCCTATTTTTCCATTTTTTCATATTAATCCTATTCCCTTCTATCCTTTCCTCTAGCCCTCCCACTTCCTTCCCCTTTGCCTCTTTTCTTCCTATTTCACATGACCTATTATACATTTAGTCTTTATTTACACTTTCAGTTTCTACTATCTCAAATCTATAAAGAACTTAAAAAGATCAGACCTCCCAAATTTAAGGACCCAATCCAAAAATGGGCATCTGAAATGAACAGACATTTCTCAGACAGAGAAGTAGAAATAGCAAATAAATACATGAAAAAATGTTCAACATCACTTGTCATTCGAGAGATGCAAATGAAAACAATGCTGAGATTTCACCTCACTCCAAAAAGAATGGCTGCTATCATGAAATCAACCAATAACAAATACTGGCAGGGCTGTGGGGAAAGAGAAACCCTCCTCCACTGCTGGTGGGAGTGTAGACTGGTGCAAGCACTGTGGAAATCAGTATGGACATACCTCAAAGAACTAGGACTGGAAGTCCCATTTGACCCTGCTAGTCCACTGCTGGGGATCTTCCCCAAAGAATTAAAAGAATCATACCACAGTGATATATGTGCACCCATGCTCATAGCAGCACAGTTTGTGATAGCTAAAACTTGGAAACAGCCCAAATGCCCATCAACTGGAGACTGGATAAAGAAAATGTGTTATAAAATGGAGTACTACTCAGCCATAAAAATTGAGAAATTAGTGACATTTATAGCTAAGTAGATGCACATTGAGGCGATACTCTTAAGTGAACCAATTCTTTGTAAGTTGGACTCATTTCTTATCTTGTTCATCATTTCTTATGAGTTTTAGACTCCTGCTTTTAATTCATTATTTCTTATTCAGTTTCCTTATCTATAAAATTGTGTTAATGCTAAGGTCTTTTCCAAACTAACAGCTTGGAGAGATTTGATAGGAAGGTGACCAAAAGGACAGGGTGTGAAGACTCCCAGATTCCCATTGGTTCTTTCCCCCTATAGAGCCAGGTTCTCAGTTTGCAAGTGGTTGAAACCAATCAAATTTCTGCAAACACAACAGTGAATTATGGGGCAGAAAACGAATAATAGCATCCATGCTAAAGCTAGAACTCTAGTCTCAGGAAATGTCCATAGAACCAAGAAAGGCTGGGCAGTAGGGAAGTAGGTCAATATGATAAACCCAGGAATAATGATGAGAAAGCAGCTCTGGAGCCATTGTCACTGTGAGCATTCTCAACCCTCCCTCCATCTTTGGGGTTGGTTTTTCTTGTGCCCTTCAATCTCATTGGACAGGGAGAGAAAGCTTATGTCATCATTTGTTCAGCCAGAATTCTCTAGAGAAAGAGAACCAATAGGATACTTTATTTTACTGATTTTATTTTATTTATTTTATGGAATTGGCTCATGTGATATTATAAAAATGGTGAATCTTTCATGTGTAGGGCAGGCCAGCAGGCTGCTAATTCAAGTTAGAGCTGATGCAGTTTTTTGTCTAAATTCCAAGCAGATAGGGCCGGCTGGAAATGATATCAGGGTTTCTATGCTGCTGTCAAGAGGCCAAATTACTTTGAGAAATCTCAGTGATTGTTCTTAGTGCTCCTGATGATGTTAACCCACAATATGGAGAGTAATCTTTCTCAAGATCTATTAGTTAAAATATTAATTACATCTAAAAATACCTTCACAGTGAAATCTGGACTAGTTCTTGACTGAGGAACTCACTATAATAGCTTAGCTAACCATCATGCATTCACTAATCATTATAGGGTTCCCCTTCAAAAGTTCCCTAAATAGGGCCAGGAATTTAGCTCAATGGAACTGCGTCTGCCTCCTAAACACAAAGTCCTGAGTTTGATCCCCGTACCAAAACAAACAAACCAAACAAACAAACAAACAAAAGTTCCCTAAGTTGAAAATTACAGCCGCCCATTGCAGCCACTTTACTGTGTGACCTTGGGCAAGGCACTTATCTCTGCATTTCAGATTCCAATTTTGTAAAATGGGGATAATAATAGTGGCTACACTTAGTTGTGTGGATTCAAAGATAAAAGGAAAATATATAAAGTGCTTTGAGAAGTGCATGGAACAAAGTAAGTGATGCATAAAGTAAGGCTCTATAATTTCTTATCTAAATTCTGTAATGGATTACTTGTCAGAGCACATAATTTTCACAGTGCTGGCAGAGGATGACACACCTGGCAGCAATGTGGTGAGGTGTTGCCAGCGTCCCTGACTGAAAGCCTCAGTTCCTACTCACAGCAATGCGAATAAATAGCTGTCATTTACTGTGCTCTCACTACCTCCCAGGCACCATTCTGGATGCTTTACATACATTCACTCATTATAATTTGTTGCACATCATACTCCAGGGAAGTTTGTGGTACTTCATTTTACAGAAGGGATACCAAGTCTTAGATAAACATGTTAGATAAATTATGTCTAGAAGTGCACAACTAGCTCATTGCAGGGCCTGCATAAAATCCAAACTTTAACAATTTTGAATTCCTGTTCTCTATGCTACCTCCACTCTAGAGCAGATAGAGGGTCTCCTCACTGCCTGGCTCCTTGATTTCTTTCCTTGCTTTGATGCCTCAGTGTTACCTGGGCTTCACTGGCCTGGAAAATGAGAATCCTCTGGTCTTCTCGAATCATCAGATTCAGGATGCTAAGACCCTCTGAAGAGATCTTTGTTCTTTTATTAGACTTTAAGTTTTTCTTTTGAGGGAGATCTGCCTCAGATCTTCCTTCTTAAAAAATGATTAATGCAAATTTCTTGAGTCCACTCATGAGTGCAAGAAGTAAAATGAAAAGAATTTAAAACAAACTTTCTTCATATAATTAAAACTTATGAAGATTAGAAAAAATTCCTTTCACATAAACCGAATTAAATTATTTTATACTACTTGAATAAATTTGAAGTGCCATGGGAAGTGGTTTATATTTAGAAAAGAAATTATTATTTTTTAAATATTGTTTTAAAAAGTTTTGAATTCAGTAGGCTGACCACCTCATAATATCCATTATAGAAAAGCAAAAATTATAAATCATATGTAAGCCTTTCACTGGTAGACAAAAACATTTAAGAGCTCAGTGCATTTAAACAACACCAAAAGCATGAATTAGGCCTATTTTTCTGTGACAATTTGGATCTTAAAGATTTTATTCTAGAAGTTAGATCTACAGCCAGTTGAAACAGAACAAAGCTTTTTTTGGCTGGTATAGAATCAGACCTATGTGTCTCAAACTTTAATGTTCACACAAAACACCTGAGGATATTTCCAAAATGCACAATCTGATTCAGCAAGTCTGGGGTCAGATTTGAGAATCTATATTTCTACGAAGCTCCTAGGAGTTTCTCATACTGCCAACCATGTACCATGTTGTTAGTATCAAGGGTCATTATCAATTTCAGTAGGTGTCTTAGCCAATAAGCCAAACACTACTCAATCAATAATCAGAACACTTGATCATTTATTGTTATTATTTGTTTGTAGACATATGTTATTATACCTTGAAGCCAATGGTTAGAGATGACTTTTAACTTAACCAGTCATGTTTCCATCTAGATGTCTGGATGTGAGGAAAGAAAGGAAATTGATGTCTGTTCTCATCTAGAGGTACTATTACTAGAACTTGACATGAAGAGTCTCACCACATCCCTATAGCAATCCCACATGGTGCACAACAAGATCTACCTTCTAAAGATGAGGAAGCAAAGCCTTGGAAATGTAATCTGTCATGGCTGGTGAGTGGTAGAAGTAAGGTTTGCACCTGGGCGATCTGGCCCGACAGTCCATGTTTTCTTCTTGTGAAGCATATGTGAGTCATATCTGGATAGCTTTAATGTTTGCTACTGCTTTTTCTTTTGACTTTGTTGGCTGTTTTTTTATTATTTAAGTTATTGTAAAAAAAGGGAATGAATCCAATTTAAAAAATCTACACAGAATTGTTCATTAGACTTGCCTCTTACATCCCATTTTCCCATTTCATTCTGTATGCCAAAATTGTTCTTTAGCTGACAAAGGCCTTGAATGCTTTGTGCTGAGCTGACTGACAAAGCCTTATGATTTAAAAACTGATTTAAAAACTATACTGCTCCTCTCACCACAAAACCTCAACCTTTGATCTTCTCTCAGGAGCAATTTCCAATCAATCCTTTTTTTTAAAGTTTGTAAATGTTTGGTATTCAGCCCTTCCTGGGTCCACTCAGTCCTCCCAAAAAGAGAGGTCAGGACCTTCAATTCCCTATTGTCATTATTGTTCTATTGGAAGTCTTACTGTAGGATTTGGGTTTTCTATAGTGAACGTAAAATTAAACATAGCAAGCCTTATGCTGTGGCTGTGTTTGTACATTTTAAAACTAAGCAGGGTTTTGACAATTATCTAGTTCTCTTAGTCTATGAGGATGATATCATATTAACTCAGTATGTTAAAAATATTATTATTATTATTTTTTTTTTTGCAGTACTGGGAATCAATCTTAGGACCTTGTGCTTGCAAGGCAGGCACTGGCACCACTGAGCTAAATTCCCAGCCCTAAAAATATTATTTTTATGGAGACAAAGTCTTTGTAAATAGGGAGTGCTGGAGGGGTTGAAGGGAGGGCAGGGGAAGGGGGAAAAATAAGAACCAAGAGAGATTTTGTAAAGGTGCAAATTTCCAATGATGAATGTCATTATATTATATATCTAAAATGTACCAATAAAATTAATTTTTAAAAAATTATTTTTGTTTAACCCTCTCTACCCAGACATTGTTATCATGATTCTAGATAAGTGGATAATTGCCAAACCATCAGTTTACCTTGTAATACAAACCTGCAAAAATCTGGTGGTCTAGAGTAAAGAGAGAACGAACAAACTAGTTATGTAGGACTTTTAGTTTCGTTTTAACTGTTCAGTTTTTCCTTGAAGTCAAGCCAAAATGTAAAGTTAACACATTTAGAGCTAATCTGGTTGAGTAGGGGATGGAAAGTTTTGAACCCCATGTACAGCCCTCTTTCTCTGAGCATCTTCACCTGAGGTCCCTTAAAAATTCTCAGAGCTCAGAATGATGACAATTGGTTTAATATACAATTTAACCCCGACTAATTGTTTATTTTAAAATGTCTGACCTTTAAATGAATACTTTATCCATGAACAACTAATACATGTGTTTGAATTTCTGCTACTATTTTATTCAGGGACTAAGATTATACTAATTTTACATCCTAAAATCAAGTTACAGTTCTTGAGTTAATAGAATTTTAGAAGGGAAGGACAGAACAATTCAGGAGTTTTCCAATTTGTTTGTTGCTGTTCCTTGCTGAGGTGTCTATTTAGCACAAAGTCTCTAGCTGTGACATCTGTAATCCAGAAGACATGTGTCGATTGACCAAATGTGCGGGTCTCAGGACTTTCACCTGCACAGCTACTATAGCCCAGAATTGCAGAGGAAGAGGGGATGCAGTCTGTGTGATTGTCACTTTAGAAAGATCCAAAGTTGTTTCTAATGTATACTAGGTCTGAGGCTTACTGAACAAAGCCACTGAAAATGGGTCATTTTATTCTGATCATCTTTCTCATGGATTCAGGTCCTCAACACATTCTAAACCTGGATTATTTTTGAATGAATAAATTCTAAGTCAGAACTGGCAATGTTAAGACTACACGGTTCAGTTTTCCTGATTTGAATGCATATTGGGTAGGATTTATCCAGTCATCTCAAATTCAATAATATTAAAAACAATAGTAACTTCTATGTGTGGATATCATTATCATCATGTCAACTTTACTAAGCACTTGCTAAGATATATACATATTTCATCTAATTCTCACATATATATAATTTCATCTAATTCACACAAAATTCTGTGTTGTAAACACATAATGCCTTTATAAAATAGATGAGAAAACTGAGTTATGGAAAGGTCAAGTTACTCATCCAGGACTCCATAGGCAATAAGTATAGAGTTTTGTTTCTGTATCTTTTTATATATTATATCTAACCTTCTCAATGATCTCACAAATTGGTATTAAATATACACCCTAATCTTCAAATGAAGAAATTAAGGCTGGAAATAATTAAGTAAACAATATAAATTAACTTTAGGAAAATAACCTAAAGTTAAGCCAAAATAACATTTATTAATTGTGCATAAAAGAATATCTTTCTTTCATCTCCCGTGAGGACTTGAAGAACCATATTCAAATAGAATTCTTCCTAAACCAATACTATATTGAAAAAAAAGGAAGAAAGAAAACATGCTAGTAAACACTGAATTAGAAGATTATATACACCAAAGTAATTGAAATGCCTGGGTATATGTTTGGGGATTATGGAGGAGACTAGCATGGGTATCAGCTCATATCCACTGCTTTAAATTTTACATCCAGCTTTATTTTAAATGTATAAATATGTTAAGCTATATAATTCCCTGGATTATTTATATTCTAGTCAGAGTGACTGTTGAAGGATAGTGTAATTACAAAGTACAATTTCCAAGCTGAGTGAAATTGCTTATTGTGTAATAGGTCTGTCAGGGACTGATCTCTGAAAATGCCAAAAACAAATACTTGTAAATCATGGCTAGGGATAGACGACATAAAAGCCCCTGGGTTTGCATAGGGAATGAGAGGTGGTCTTTGATATGGACGGACCATTTCTTTTTGTTATTGGTTGAACTCAGGGGATTGGAATTGGAAGTAATTTTTCCTTTCCAACTTTCTTTCCTATTTCTCAGCATAGGGTTAGAAGTGGGCTACTTTTCCATCACCTGTGTGAGCTACACCAGGAGTCATTCTGGGTGACAGAATGAAACAGGTAATTGTGAGATTTTGTTGGGTGTCTGAGTAGAGAGCAGTATCTCCTTGGCTCTCTCTTGGTGACCTAATGTGTCATCCTCTTCTTCTCTACACCATTCTAACATTCACCTATCATTTATTCGATCAACTTCATAAGATGATCCAGGGAACAGTGGGCAGGTGTCTGAGGTATGAATAGCAGTGCAGGTATTACAGGCAAAAAATAAACATGGAAAACAAGCGATAGCAAGTTGTTCTCAAGTCCTCACTAATACTTTCCTCGTATAAAATGAATTATTGTTTACAGTCAGTCCTCAGCTGATCCTTTCTCATGTGATCATTTTTTAGAATGTGTCTAATTTTATGCTAAAATGAGAAGAGTTTAACTTCTCTAATTTCTTTCTACTTGGACACCTACCTATAATTACATATATTTCTTTTTTTCTCCTTCAACAACTCATTCCAATAACCTCTCCTGGAAGAATGGTAGAAGTTAGGAAAGTTCATAACCTAAATTCCTAAATAATTTGCTACGGTTATTATTTCGTAACAAACTGTACCCATTATATTTATTATACTTATGATTTTGTGAGTCAATTTTAGCAGGACTCAACTAGATGAATTTTTTGCTCTATGTGATGTTTAGAAAGACTGGATTGAGAGTCATTGTAGTGGGTCAGGGTGTTTTCAGTCACATGCCTGACGCCTTGGTGGCATGGCTCAGCTGGGGTCCTCTCTCGGTGCAGTCTCAGAGTCTCCCCATGTGACCTAATGTGTAGGTAGTTGAATTTCTGATGTGGTAGCTTAAGCTTCCAAAGATCAAGGCAGAATCTCTCAATTCTCTTAAGTCTAGCTCAGAGTCTAGCATGGTATCTCTTTTTGCAATACTGCATTGGTCAAAGCTATCACAAATCATCTGTGATTGATTCACGTGGAGGGGAATAGAGTCCACTTCTCCATAGGAAGAATGTGAAAGAGTGCAGCCCATCCTAATATATCATATAATCCATTAAAAGTAAAGCATACAGTGCCTGTCTTTAAAAAATTCAGGAATATGTTAGACAGTCTAGGACTCAGATAAGATGGGTGCACCAGGATTTTTATTTCCTTATGCTTAAGGAAATTATATTTGAAAAGGATACTGGAGATAATTTTGTCCCTAACTTCCAATTTACTGGTGAAGGAATTGGGTGATACAGTTTAGGAGATGTGTTGAACAAATGGATAAATGATGTGAAGCTTGAACTCAGGTCTGATAGCCTGAAAAGCATTCCTCTCAGAACTTGCACCCCAGTAGTTGTGTTCTTGTGGCTTTATCGCTGTAGTTAAGCTGCTCACTTACTTTTGTTCTCAATTAACAGAGGAATTAATTTTGGTTTACCTTATGAGGTATATCTTGACTATAACAGAATCTAGGATACAGGGTAAATCCTGCCTGTGCACATTACTCAAGGAACCACAGTCATAGATGAAAGTATACTTTAACTGAAGGGAAGGAGAATCCTTGACCTGTGGACCCCAGTAACAAATTCCTAGATATAAAGTAAGTTCTCACATTCTTATTTTAAAGTTGTGGTAAAATACACATAACATAAAATTTACCATCTTAAAAATTTAAAATATGAAGTTCAGTAATGTTAAGTACATTCACACGGTTGTGCAAGCTCTGTCCCTGGCAACCATCATTTTACCTTCTGTGTCTATGAATTTGACTACTCTGGGAACCTCCTGTGTTATGATACACTGTCTTTTGTGATTGATTTATTTCACTTGATATAATAATCTCACATATATAACGTGTCATAATTTCCTTCCCTTTTAAGGTTGAATAATATTCCACTATATGTCTATATTGTACCGTGTTTTGTTTATCCATTGATAAACACTTGGTTTGCTTTCACCTTTTGAGTATGATGGGTAACAGGTGTACAAATATCTCTTTGAGTCCCAATTTTAATTCTTTTGGATGTATGCCCAGAAGCAGAATTGCAGAATCATATGGTAATTTTATTTCTGAATTTTAGATAAATTGTTACACTGCTTTTCATTGTAGCTACACCATTTTACATTTATATTCACACCAACAGGTCATAAGTGTTCCCAATTATTTCATGCCCTCTGATATTTTTCTTTTCTTAATTTTATATTAGCCACGGTGGTAGATTTAACATGGCATTTTATTGTGATTTTGATTTGTTTCCCTAATGATCAATGATGTTGAGGATTTTTTCATGTGCTTATTGACCATTTGTATATCTTCTTTGAAGAAATGTTTATTCAAGTTCTTTGCAATTAGTGTTTGTATTTTTGTTGTTGAATTGTAAAAACTCTATGTATTTTACACATTAACCCCTTATCTGGTATATGATTTGCAAATATTTTCTCCTTTTCTGCAGTTTGTTTTTCATTCCCTTGATTATGTCTTTTGATGGACAGAAATTTTAAATTTTGATATAGTTCCCTTCATTTATTTTTATATTTGTTGCCTGTACTTTTGGTGTTATACCTAAGAAATCAATGCACTGTCAGAAAGTTTAATCTATATGTTTTCTTCTAAGATTTTTATGGTTTTAGCTCTTATGTTTAGGTCTTTGACCCATTTTGAGTCAGTTTTTTATATGGTATAAAGTAAGGATGTAACTTCATTCTTTTTCATATGGATATTCACTTTTCTCTGCATTTACTGAAGAATCCCCTTAACTCATTGAATGATCACATTCTTGTCAGAAATAATTTAACTATAATCATGAGGTTTATTTTTGAGCCCTATCTATCATCTATCTATCTATCTATCTATCTATCTATCATCTATCTATATCTGTCTTTAGAGCAAAACTTCACTGTTTCGATTACTATAGCTTCGAAATCAGGAAATATGAGACATTAAAGGTTATTTTTCTTTTTCAATCTTGGCTATTTGAGATTCTTTGAGTTTCCATATGAATTTTAGGGTAGATTTTTTTTTTCTGCCAAATATGCTACTGGAATATTGTCAAGAATTTCATAACATTTGTAGATTGCTTTGGGTAGTATTGACATTATAAATATATTAAGTCTTCTAATCCATGAACACAATCTTCATTTTTGGGGTGTCAATTTATTAACACAGATTAAGAGCAAAGAAACAATGATTTGTTTATTTTATGTGGGAAAGAAACTCACAAAAATCAAATAAATAGATTTGATTTTCAACCTGACTAAAAAGTAATTTTTGCAGAGCTAAAATTAAATAGTTCTCCTAGTTTTAATTCAATAGTTAAAACAAAAAGATTGCAGATTAAAATGTATTTTAAATTTATTTCCCATTAAAGAACAAGTGTTTCATTGCATAAATGTCTATTCCTGAAAGTATTATTTATTCCTTTGCCATCTACCATGCCTCCAAAATGTGCATTCATAAACGGTATTCAGTAGAATCACCAAACTCCTTGAGAACAAAATGAATTATCTCTTTTGTCTGACCACTTCTTCTCTCATGCTCAGTATATACTTCTTTCTTACTAGAACCAAGAGTTCAAACAAAATTAAGTGGCAACAACGTAATCATATCATCATTTTACTGCCTAGCAAATATTATTTAATTATATTATTGGATCTTTCCAAATCTGTATCCAGTTGCAAGAGAAAGGTTTACCTTGTCTTAAGTTTTGCTTTAGGGAAAAATTAATGTGACTACTTCAGCATTTCTTATTTTGGGGAGCTTATAACAATTCATCATCCCTGACCTAGAATCTGAATACAAAGGGATACTTGCTTTGTTTCAATCTCTATTCAAGAATGATTACTCTGTGTTTCCCTTTGGCCTTGATAGAGTTAAATGCCAAATTTATTTACTTTACTTTTCAGTAATTTAAACATAATTTTAAGAAAGAAAATAGGTAAAATAATTTTTTTCATGTAATCTCTCTAGGGAGCGGCAGGAGCTTTTCTGCATTATTATGGACACAGTTGACACCAGTGTGTTAACAGACAAGGTGAACAGGGGGTTACAGATGAAGAAATTGTAAGGTCTTTAACAAATGCACTTGTACTTCTATAGAAGTTAATAACAGGGAAGCAAAGCAAAGTAAAATAAACTTATTCTTCCAGATTGATTATATTGTAGGAATTCTTTAGAGACTAAACTTTTCCTCAAAATTGTTTTTCTCCTTTTATACTGCATTGTGCAATACTACAAGGAGGGAACACATAGAATTTTAAAATCTCTCATGAAAAGATCAGACTTATTTTCTTATAGGAACTTGAAGTAGCAAAGGGGCCTCTTAAGATGTTCAAAATGAAGGGATTTTCATGGTTTCACCAGACAGTCATTATACACATAAACGGCACTGTGAAGTGATATAATGCCTTCCATTGCCTGGAAAAGCCCTATGATGAAGTTTAGCTGTCCAGACATGGATTGTTGAAGTAAAACAGGTTTTGCCATTTTCCACGTAACTGTTTCCTAAGTCATTTTAGAATATTATGAAACTTCAGCATGTACAGGAAAATGTTTCCAGCTAAGCTTACATGCTAAGAAAATGTAATGTGCTTTCACCTTTAATTTCATCTGTTAGATTATTACAAAATAAACCACAGAATGTGGTGTTTTACTGATTTCCCTGATCCGTTTCACTCTGGGGGCACCCGTGTTCTTCTAAGGAATGGCAGAACTTGGAATTTCTGACCCCTCTCTAAACAGTTATTAAAGGAAGAAATGTGGGATGAAGCCCAGCCCAAGGGAAGGACACAGAAGTAGCTGAGGAAACAAGGAAGTGAACCACAGAGGCCAAAGAGTAATCAAGCCCAATTTCAAGATCTATTTTACTCCAGCAAATACTGCAAGCCCTTCCTTTTGTTCCACAAATTATAGAACTTACGTTCCCTTGCAGTGGCATACCAGGGAGTGGGGAAACGGAGCCAATTTCAAGAAGGGTCCAATAAAAAGCAAATTGGTTTCATCACAAATTCTAGTCCAATTGTCTTGGTCGCAGCAATCTGAAATATTGTGATGGGAATTCTGAAGACACATCCTGACTCATCTCAAATGACTGATTGACAATATCTGCATGGTACAGGGAAGTGTTATGCATGAAGGCATTTGTTATGGTTAAGGTTACCATGTTAGGGTTTTAGAAGACTAACAATACAGGGCCAAACAGAAAATACTCTGAATAAGCAAAGTCCATAGATGGCATACATTTGATTCTGTTCTTTCTTGTGGAATTTTAATGTATGTAACTTCAATATGCATCAATACTTGCTAAGAATTTAGGGAAGTTGAAATAAAATGTACTTATTTAATCTTCAATCTGTAAGATTTAAAAACTCATTTATTTATCCCTAACAATAACTGGTTTCATTTTTGTGTACAGATGGTAGTAAAAAGTGCAATTTGGAAAAAATATTTGGTGTTGCCACCCTGTTTTATGTATGTTCAGAAATCCATTCAGGACAAAGCACATAGTATGAATGATTTTACTTAGTTTCATTTTTTTAAAGGGAAAATTCTGCCGGGAGTGGTGGTACACACCTCTGATCCCAGCACATAGGAGGCTGAGGCAGGAGGATTGCCTTGAGTTCAAGGTCAACCTGGGCTACACAGTGAGTTCAAGGCCAGCCTGAAGTACATAGTGAGACCTTGTCTAAAAATACTCCAAAAATACATTAAAAAAGAGGAAGAATTCTTACTTCCACATAATTAAATCTGACTTTTAATTGCAATCCTCCTAGACATCAAAGAGTTGCCAGCATCATGAAGGTTCTTGAACGTTTTTGAAAGTGCCCTTTTAAAAGGGATCATGGGGAGGCTGCTGGAAGGTTTCTCCTTGATTTACAACTCAGGCATAGATTTAAGGAGAGTGTAATTACCAGATACAATCCCTAAACAGAATTGGAGTGCTTCCTGGGTGCCAAGCTTGTGGCAGACTGACCTTCAAGGAAAACAAGACAACACTGGAGTTATGTGTCCTTGTGAGATTTCAGCAGCATTCAAAACTTTTCCTTCTAGCCATAGAAAAGGATAAGAAAAGTTGATGATACTTGTCCTTTGATAATTTTCATCTACTTAGTCAGGGGATCAGAAATCCCTTTTATCACTGCTTTTCCTTAAAACAAAGCAAAACTTATTAAAAGAGCAATTCTGAAGGATCTACAGTAAGTCACTTGCTCTAAAATTGAACCAGCTCAATAGTTTCAAAATCAACCACTTACTTGTTCTTCTCTTGAAGAAAGCAAAAAATCATTTATTGTACATGAGACCACAGTGGGAGATTGACCATGGGAAAGTGAAAGCAGGATATATGGTCTTTACCCCTAGATTAGATCATAGTCCAGAAATAGTTCAGTTTAATTCTTCCCCTTTATCCTTCAAAATAAAACTTTTTCACTGACAGATTATTTTTCCTTCCTTCTCATTATTACATATAATAAGTGATGTTATTATATCTGAGCGTCTTCTTTGAAAATGAAGCATTTTGTTATATTTAACATCTTTGTTATTGTTTGGATAATTAGCTAATGGGGTAGGAAAAGTTCTGTGGACATCTGTTGGCTAGCGGAATCTGCAGGTCAGGACTTTGAACTGCCTATAAACAAATGCATACGTCCATCACATGTGTACCAGCATGCATGTGCACACACACACACAGATACATGTATGGCACACACAACTTTACACTTTCTTCCTTTATATCCTACTGCACAGGCAAAAAGCAATACATTGCTTACTAATATCCAGGCCTCCAATAGCTTTTCTGAGGCAGAAAATGAGGGCAGGTCATGTGTTTTTTAGCAATCAGAGCAGAGAATGCTAATTTCTCTCTCTTCTCTTAACTGTAATCATCCCTCATACCCGCTCACCTGCTCACCCACTCCACCACCACTGTGCTTTCATATCATCCCACAATGCTTAATAAAAGTAGTTGACCTTGTCCTTGGTAATAATTATTGTCACCCTCTTACATAAGCACCGTCAGAAGTATATACTCTTAGGAGTTCTTTTTTTCTCTTTATCATACATTGTGTATGACAAATGTGCAGTATCTGACAGGCAGCTGGCCACCTGTGAGGATTGTTTTTAAGCAGATGGCAGAGCAGCAAATTAGTTCAAATGTACACATCACAATATAATCCTGGGAAACATTTATGGATAATTCAGACCCATTGGTCAATTGGTTATGGTTAAAATGAAATGATTTGCCTTGTGACAGTTTTGTTTTTGAAATAATGCAGAAATTTTGTGTTTTGTGATGAAAGGTGGCTCTTGAGATTAGAAAAGAGTTCTTCCTACAAAGCTCAAATGCCTCATCCCTTCTGGCACTTACATTATTATCCCTTGGCGAACATCTCTTGTTTATTGGTGTCATAACAGATCAGTGAAGGCACTTCATGTCCTGGCTTCTGACTACCTTTCCCTTTCTCTCTTCTCTCTCCCCTTCAGTGCATATCAGACCATGCTCCCCTACAATTAACCCACTCTCAAATGATCTGGACTGGTTTTTGGCTTTTGTTATTGTTTAGATCTAGAATGTCCCCCGGACTGTCATGTACTCAGAGACAGGGCTTATTGAAGGTGATTGGATCCTGGGGGCCACAGATATACTCATCAGTGGATTTATCCACTAATGAGTTCAGCAGCTGTTAGGAGGCGGGGCCTGATTGGAAGTGGGTCACTTGGGCCATGACCTGGAAGGATACATCTTCTTACTTGACCCTTTCCTTCTCTTTACTTCCTGGGTGGCATGATGTGAGCAGCTTTCTTTCACCAGACCCTACCCCTAAGCTGTTTCTGCCTTGGAGCCAGGACCATAGACTGAAACTTTGGGCCACTTTAAATTGTAGGTGTTGGGTATTGTGTCTCAGCAAAGAAAGCATTAACTAAGATATCTTTCTTCTAGGCCTCACAAATGTTTACTTTTTAAGACACCTTTACTTCTTTCCTCAAGTGAAAAGTTCCTACTTACCCATCCAAGTGCTCCCTGTCTTTGGGAAGATTTTAAGATACACGTCTCACTCTATTACACTGAGACAGTATAGAGAACTCTGCCCCACCCCCCTGCATTATGAACTTGAAGAGGGAACCTCTTCTCCTATACAATGAGCTCTGAGAGGGATGTAGCCACTTCTTAACACTCTCATGGCCAGTGCCTGAAATAGTGTCTTGCATACATGTCTAGCATATATTCAACCAACAAACATTCATTAAAACAATTATAGTTACATATCTATGCTGAGATATGTAAGTTTCTTGGGGTCAGGACCATGTTTTACTCAATTCTCTTTTAGATGAAACAGCAAAAATGTATCCCATGTAAATACCTAACTAGTATTGCTACATTTACATATTTGAGAGGGGATGAGAAACACCTAGCCCTAAGAATCAAGAGAATAGTTTTTGAGTTTTTTCGATGACAACAGTTGATTATGCAAGCTAGGATAAATAATACAACTTTCCTGAGCAATGTCCTTTTATGAAAAATGGAGAATAATCACAGCCTTTTAAATTTATGTTACAAATGTATTTTCTAGGTTAGGAAGTACTTTTTGGAGCATGAAGCACTATAGTGTAGTGATGATGAGCTTGTCCCCTGCAGTTAAACTGACTCCCTTATCTCTTGGCTTTTTGACCTTGGGAGCAGTAGGATATATCTCTGAGCCTCAGTTTCTGAATCTGTAAAATGTAGATAATAATGGTATCTATCATGAAGTTGCTGTGGAATTTAAATGATTTGTGTAAATCAGTGCAATAGCTATAAACAGTCCTAAAAATTATTGCCTTTAAAAATTATAGTTTTGCAATTTATATAAATACAGGATGTCACTATTAGGGGAATTATTGCTCTGCCCTTTAAGACCAGAAGAAGAAGAGGCACCTAGACCTAGAAAAGAGCAGATACTATGTTCTCTCTTCCTCTTGCATGGCTTTCCCTCCAGCCAGCTGTAGACTCTGTTGTCACAAGCAAGATAATCCATGGCAGGTGATAGTAGATTCCATTTTCAGCTGGGGCAAGCTGTAAGTACAGCACACAGTTACCACCTCTGTCCAGAGTTTGCACAGAATCCTTAGATGTTTCCCACCATATATTCTGACTTAGGGGAAGCCCTCTTTTTTACCCTTGCTTTTGCTTGCCATCACTGATCCCAGACAACTGCTTTAGGCAGTCTGATTTTTTTAGGATTCTTTCCATTTTGTCTGAGCTTCAACATGACTTTTCTTTATTAGTTCAAATTTTTAAAGTCATAAGACTTGAGGGTAATCTACAACAATTGCAACAAAGAAACTTGAAACTCAATATTAAATTCACTACTCTAAATGTCTATTTGCCATGACTCTTCACAAGGGTTCTTTATTAGCTAGCTGTTTCCTAAGCCCTGGCCTAGGAGTCAGTTTTTACTTCTCTCATGCAAACAGGAGACCCTGTGCTCATGTTCCCACTGCTCTTTAGAGTGTTGACTCCTATTTCCCTGAGCTTCATTAGAACATCAATCTGCTTGTCATTCCAGGAAGCAGATTCATTCTCCCCCGGAGGGTGGACTCCCTATAGCATTTGTCAATGATTCTCCCAAACCTGAATCACTCAGTCTCAAAGATATTTATGGGACATTACTCTACATTTATATTTTGAAGAAATAGTTCAACAAAAGCATGTTTTTTGCCAAAGATCTCCTTTTTCTATCTCTGGGAAAAATACATACCTACATGCTAAAATATCTCACTCAAAGTTATTCCTTCTAATGGACACATTTTAGCTTGGTTCAAAGAAGACATTGCCTGTGTTCACTGTATCCTTCCTGCCACTTTGTAACCTCCCACTTTGAAATAAAGATTCAGACTTCATCTCTGGGCAAAGGAAAATCTAGTAGGAGCATTCAGGAAATAGTTTGTTCCTCCTTCATAAATTTTACTATCAAGAACCAGGAGCCATGTTAAGAAGCAACTAAACCTGTCACCTAATTATAGGTGGAAAGATAAGCTCTATTTAAGTATTTTTCTTCATTTTTTTCTCATTTAGAAATGGTTTTAGATAGTCCTTAGATTAAAAAAAAATGTCTAAAGAATGTTTTCAAACACTGTCGCCAATTTAATACATCCAGTGTAACAGGATGTGCTTGACAACATACTTTTGTTCTGCTATTCTGGGGGATTTTCCAAATAAGACACATTGGGAAAGCTGAAAATAATGGTGTCTGCCAATAAAAATTATTGCTTCCCAAAGAAAGTTGTCCCATATCAGGAAATAGTCCTGATGCTAGCAATATTTTTCTATCAGGAAAAAAAAAGAAAAATATTGTTGTAAGTTGTTAATGGCCAGTGTAAGAAAATGGACTCAAGTCAGCTGGGGGATGGGGCTTGAAATGAAATACCAGTTACTAGCTGTGTGAACCTGAGAAAGTTATTTAGCTTTTTTCACCTCAATTAAAATCCTCTATAAAGTGAGGATGACAGACATGCAATAGATGCATTGTAGAGTTGTGATAAGATTCAATGCAAGCAATATGGAGAGAGGTGGCACATGGGCTGGTGTGGTGTCTTGCATGCAACACAATGCTCCATATGCCTTAGATATTATTTCTATCATTATTGCTGCTGCTATTAAGCTAAGAAAAGAAGCCCAGTTTAAAATGAAAAAAACAAACAAGCTATTACTGTGATTAGTAAAGCATTCTTCCTTCCTCTATTTCCACTCAGGTATCAGATGGATGCAGTGTTCTGAAATCTGGTAACAACAACCAACCTGCTCTGTAAGAATTTGAGTTTTGAAAGAAGGGAAAGGAAAAATTATAAGAAAAGGAAAAAATGGAAACAAAGTCTTTGTAAATAGGGAAGGGTGAAGGGGGTGAAGGGAGGACAGGTAATGGGGAAAAATAAGAACCAAGATACATCATGTTACAGGTACAAGTTCCCAGTGAGAAAGGTAAATGTATTGTATACCTAAAATGTACCAATAAAATAATTTAAGGAAAAAAAGAAAATAAAGCAAAGCTGACCATATCCTCTAAATCTTCTGGAATTGGTTCATATTACCTTGTGGTATCTTCTTTAAAATTCCACTTTGTATTTTTATGACCTTTGAAGTTCATATAAAATCAATATGCAGAAATCAGCTTTATCAGTGTTGAATTTCTACAAAACATTTGTGTTTGGAATTCAAGTTGCATGAAGCACTGATCCATGTTTTTTATTACAATTAGAATAAATGGATGTGGTGCTTTATTATACTTGTTGAATCTTGGGTAAAAGACCATGAAAAATCCAAGTAATCCAGGAACCATAGCCTTAAAGTCCCCTGGGAAGAAGAGGAATGCCTTGCTAATGGTCTTTAAAAACCAACAGGTGTTTAAGAAATTTGTTTTGATCCATTAAATTTATATTGGCCTCATAGCTTTCAAGATTCTCCTGCTGCCTGCCTTTGCTGCTGTCTAAAGCTGCTAAAAATGATAAAGTTTTCATGCATATATTAAGCAGGTAAGAGGATTAAAATAAGAACAAACAGGATGCTCAATAGTTCCACCAGTTCTCTTGCATTGCTGTTTGTTCAGTAAAGTTTACAACCAGCATTCTTTCATTGATAAGAACAAATACCAGACAAAGAGCAGTGACATTTACTTCTCTAGTCAAAGAGTCTTAGAGAATCAGGACAGACCCCTACTCCAGCCTATTCCAACTAGCTCTAAGTGAGAGATCATGCAAGTGCCCTTACCCTCCGCTTCAGCATGCCCCTGCGGCACAATGACATCCTAATGTGGAAGGTGGTGGCTGCTGCTGCTATTGCTGCAGGAATGCACTTGCAGGTGCAAAGAAGTAAATAAAGGGCAAGCTTTCTGAAGTGGGCTGTAAATAATAGCAGGGCTATGCTAGGGAGGAGGTGGGGTGATGTAGAAAGACATGAAGTATAATATGGGTATAAATGTTTGATATTTTTTAATGGGCTGTATAATAGGACCATATGCTCCCATTATGGTAGCCAGTGATATGGTGCAGAAAACTTGGCACTCCATTTCTGTGTAGCATTGCAAGATGCAGCTGTTGGGGCCCTGGAAGCAGATGGTAGGTGGATGGCCAAACACTTATCAGGATGTAGTTCTAGGGACTAAACTTGCTTATTGGGTTTTTTTTTTTTTTTTTGAGGGGGTACTATTATGGTCACTAGCTTTTTCAATAAATTCACTCTTCATTTTTAAGGAAATGGTGCAGTTTACAAAGCCATAAAGTTTGCTCTAGTTTTTATATTACTTGTTTCTAAGAAGAATTGCTAGATTCTTTAGTCAGTCTTCACAAATTATTCATCAAAGCATCAAATTTACCCTCTCCAGCTGGTATAGGAAGTAACTTCGCACTCAGTTCTTTACCCTGAAATACAGGGGCAAATAATGGCTGAGAAGATAAAATGTTTTTTCCCTTGAGACCTGTATCTACCCAATTCAGCATAAATCAAATTATAGGGGAAGGGGAAAGGGAAGAAGGGAAAGGAAAAATTATGAGAAAAGAAAAAAATGGAAACAAAGTCTATGTAAATAGGGAAGGGTGGAGGGGGTGAAGGACATACAGGTAATGGGGAAAAAATAAGAACCAAGATACATCATGTACAGGTACAAGCACCCAATGATAAATGTAAATGTATTGTATACCTAAAATGTACCAATAAAAGAATTTAAGCAAAAAACAAAAACAAAAACAAAAAACGTCAAGTCTATGTAAAAATAAGCTACATCTGGGTAGGTGGACTTTACAAAAAAGAGACTGATATCATTGGTTATTTGTGATTTTAGGGTTCTATTTTGTTATGGAGAAACTAAATCATGAAGTGCTTCAGCTCTCTTTCTACTTTATACCTTTGTGAGGTCTGACTCCTTTAATAAATCCACTATATGCTATCACTAACGAAATGAGCAGAGGCTGCCTTGGAAACTAGAAATTTGTTAATAATTAGACTAGTGTTGAAACATATTTATTTAGTTCTTTCATAACTTTCATGACCGTGTAGCCTTCTTTAAATTGAACTAAATAGTTCACATCTTGCCTAACATGATATTTACAAGCTTTAAAATATTAAATCCAAATTTATGTGCAAATCTTCTCTGCAATTATATTTTTATTAGATTTTCTAGGACTTGTTGCTTTGAAACTGATTACAGATCTCTGTGACTTTACTAAATTACTTTCAAATTATAGTAACATAAAAGCTCCAGTAAATTTATTTATATTCTTAAATATCTCATTTGACTTGGAGACAGTTCATAAATCCATACTTTTTACCCAATCTTTTTCTAAGATTTTAAAGTTTTTCATTGACATTATATGAAATATATGTTTATATATTTATTTCATATTTATTTAAGTATCATAAGCAAATGTTTAATGAACTTGCTTTTCAGATTAGAAAGGTTTAAAAAAGCTGGACATCTCTGCTAAAAAGTGAAACTTATCTCATTATTGTAATAGATTTCTTTTCAGTAGGAAACATACCAGGACATGGTTATTTGTTGAATCACACATGTAGAAAGTTGTAATTTTTAAAAACAGATTTTAGTGCAATTTCTATTTTCTTAAGAGCAAAAGAAGTGTTTCCAAGCTTCATCAGGATTCATACCAGTATCAGTGACGTTTTTAAAAAACCCATTTACCCCTTTGAACAAGCTTGAGTATTAATTAATCTAAGTGCAATGTTATGGATAGAAAATATTTGGGGGAGTTGTGGGGTATTTTGGTAAACTGGTTAAAGTGTAGTTTGAGAATGCTGAATGGCATCCACTTATATGGGGTTCTAGTTGTTTTCTGGTACCATATTTTAATAGGTGGTTATTTGAATTGACTTTCTTTAGCCAAGCGGGCAACATTAGCTTGGAGTCATAGTTGACTGGCTGAGACATTAAAGGTCCTGTGTTTGGAATATCTGTAAGAGAAAGATGAGAGATAATATATGGCTCTTTACCTATAAAGAATGGCGATCTCTAAGGGAGATTTCTATTTGCTGGGTGATGTGTAATTTGACTTTTATAAGCATTAGTGACTCAAATAAAATGAGAAGACTATTTGCTCAGAAAATGATACCAGTAACTCCTTTGTTGGTGAGGGTTTAGGGAAGAAGCACCTTATTGGTGGTAGTGTGTATTATTGTATGTAGTAAATCCCCCTGATCAAAGTCAGAGCAAGCTGTAATATGGAGCTGGCATTCTTTCTTTATACTTGGCCACATTGCATTTGGAGCCTGACCAAAGCCTACATGACTCACAGGAACATGTTCAGGGTAGTATAGCTTCCATGCCAACAGCTGCCATGGAGATCAAAGTCCTGATCTGGGAAGCTGCAGAACTCCTAAATGAGATAACTGCTATGGAGGGCATGGCTCCAGACCACATTCCATTCATAAAACTACCCCTCCCTCAATTGGTTCAGTAACTTACTAGTTAAACCAAAAGGTCCTTTTGCAAGAATGCCTCTTGCTCCAGACCACATTCCATTCATAAACCTACCCCTCCCTTAATTGTTTCAGTAACTTACTAGTTAAACCAAAAGGTCCTTTTGCAAGAATGCCTCTTGCTCCTTTGTTTTTTTTGTCTTAAATTCTTTTATTGGTACATTGTAGGTATACAACACCATTACATTTCTCATTGGGAATTGTACCTTTACATAATGCATCTTGGTTCTTATTTTTTCCCCATTCCTAGCCCTCCCTTCACGCCCTCCACCCTTCCCTATTTACAAAGACTTTATTTCCATTTTTTCCATTTCTCAGCATTTTTCCTTTCCCTTCTTTCCTTTCCCCTGCCCCGCCCACTACCCCTACCCCTTTGGACCTTTTCTTCCTATTTTACATTATCGATTATTCATTCTAATCATTGGTACATTTTAGGTATACAATATAATGACATTCATCATTGGAAATTTGCACCTTTACATAATCTCTCTTGGTTCTTATTTTTCACCCTTGCCCAGCCCTCCCTTCAAGCCCTCCATTCCTTCCTATTTACAAAGATTTTGTTCTTATTTTTTCATTTTCTCATATTAATCCCATTCCCTTCTATCCTTTCCCCTAGCCCTCCCACTTCCTTCCTCTTTGCCCCTTTTCTTCCTATTTCACATTACCTATTATACATTTAGTCCTTATTTACACTTTCAGTTTCTCACACCAGAGAAACTATTCGGTATTTACACATGTGTGTCCTATTTATTTCACTTAAGAGTATGGCCTCAATGTGCATCCACTTAGCTGTAAATGTCTCTAATTTCTCATTTTTTATGGCTGAGTAGTACTCCATTTTATAAAAAAAACACATTTTCTTTATCCAGTCTCCAGTTGATGGGCAATTGGGCTGTTTCCAAGTTTCAACTATCACAAACTGTGCTGCTATGAACATGGGCGCACATATATCACTGTGGTATGATTCTTTTAATTCTTTGGGGAAGATCCCCAGCAGTGGACTAGCAGGGTCAAATGGGACTTCCAGTCCTAGTTCTTTGATGTATCTCCATACTGATTTCCACAGTGCTTGCACCAGTCTACACTCCCACCAGCAGTAGAGAAGGGTTCCTCTTTCCCCACAGCCCCGCCAGCATTTGTTATTGGTTGATTTCATGATAGCAGCCATTGTTCTGGAGTGAAGTGGACTCTCAGTGTTGTTTTCATTTGCATCTCTCAAATGACCAGTGATGCTGAACATTTTTTCATGTATTTATTTGCTATTTCTACTTCTTTGTGTGAGAAATGTCTGTTCATTTCAGATGCCCATTTTTTGATTGGATCTGTAAATTTGGGAGGTCTGATCTTTTTAAGTTCTTTATAGATTTGAGATAGTAGACTTTTGTCTGAGGAAGAGCAGGTGAAGATTTTTTCCCACATTATGGGTTGTCTCTTCACACCACTGGTGGTTTCTCTTGCTGTGCAGAAATCTTTTAATAAGAAGAGATCCCACTTGTTGATTGTTTGTGCTAGTTCATGGGAAACTGAGGTTTTGTTCATAAAATCATTTCCTATACCAATGTCTTCAAGGGCTCTACCTAACCTCTGTTCCAACTGGTTCAAAGTTTTTATTTTAATATTTAGATATTTAATTCATTTTGATTTTAGTTTAGTGCATGGTGAGATATACAGGTCTACTTTTAATCTTTGACAAGTTGAAGCCCAATTTTTCCAGCACCATTTATTAAAGAGGTTATCTTTCCTCCAATGAGGGTGTTTGGCTTCTTTGTCGAAGATGAGATGGCTGAGTGTGTCTGACATTGTTTCTGCATCTTCTAATCTGTTCCACTGGTCCTCAAGTCTGTTTCTTTGCCAGTACCATGCTGTTTTTATCACAGTAGCTTTGTAGTATAGTTGCAGGTTGGGGATTGTGATACCCCCTGCCATATCTCTGTTACCTAGAATTGCTTTTGCTATTCTGGGTCTCTTCTTGTTCCAAATGAAGTTTTGGATTGTTTTCTCAAGGTCCATGAAGTATGCTGCTGGGATCTCAATTGGAATTGCATTAAATCTATATAGCAGTTTTCGAAGTATGGCCATTTTCACTATATTAATCCTTCCTACCCAGGAGCAGGGGATGTCTGTCCATTTTCTGATATCATCTTCAATCTCTCTTTTCAGAGTGCCATAGTTTTCAGAGAAGAGGTCTTTGATTTCTTTCATTAGGATGATTCCTAGGTATTTCAATTTTTTAGATGCTATTGTGAAAGGAATTATTTGCCCTATTTGTCTCTCAGTGAGTCTGTCATTGGTGTAGAGGAAAGCTATTGATTTTTGTGTGTTGACCTTGTAGCCAGCTACTTGACTCAATTTGGTTATTAAGTCTAGAAGACTTTTGGTGGAGTTCTTGAGGTCTTCTATATAGAGTATCATGTCATCTGCAAACAATGACAATTTGACTTCTTCATTACCTATCTTTATTCCTTTTATTTCTTTCTCTTGTCTAATTGCCATGGCTAATGTTTCCAGAACTATATTGAACAAGAGTGGTGATAGTGGATATCCTTGTCTTGTTCCTGATTTTAGTATGAAGGATTTCAGTTTTTGACCATTTAGTATGATATTGGCTGTTGCTTTTTCATAGATGGCTTCTATCAGTTTGAGGTAGAGACCATCTATTCCAATTTTTTGTAAGGTTTTTTTTTTTATCATAAATGCATGTTGGATTTTGTCAAATGCTTTTTCTGCATCTATTGAGATGGTCATATGGTTTTTGTCCTTGGCTCTATTGAGATAGTGTATTACATTGACTGATTTTCGTATATTGAAGCATCTCTGCATCCCTGGGATGAATCCCACTTGATCAGGGTATATGATCTTCTTGATGATCTTCTGCATTCTGTTTGCCATTATCTTATTAAGGATTTTTGCTTCTATGTTCATTAGTGAGATTGGCCTATAGTTGTCTTTTGCAGTTGGGTCTTTCTCTGCTTTGGGGATCAAGGTGATGCTTGCTTCCAGGAATGAATTTGGGAGTGTTGCTCTCCTTTCAATTTCATTGAACAGTTTATAAACAGTAGTGGCAGCAGTTCCTCTCTAAATGTCTTGTAGAATTCAGCAGTGAAGCCATCAGGGCCTGGGCTTTCCTTAGTTGATAAGTTTTTAATTATATTTTCAATTTCATTGGTTGTTATTGGGTTGTTCAGAATTTTTAGGCCTTCTTCGTTCAACTTTGTTAATTCATATGTATCTAGGAATCTATCCATTTCTTCTGTGTTGTCCATCTTATTGGCATATAGGTTCTGGAAGTAGGTATTGATGATCCTCTGGATTTCTGCTGGGTCTGTTGTAATTTCACCCTTTTCATTCCTAATTGCATGGATTTGGGCCTTTTCTTTCCTTTTTCTGACAAGGTTGGCTAAAGGTTTGTCAATTTTGTTGATTCTTTTGAGGAACCAACTCTTGGCTTCATTGATTTTTTTGTATCGTTCTCTTAGTCTCCATTGCATTGATTTCTCCTCTGATCTTTATAATTTCCTCCCTTGTATGAGGTCTGGGCTTGTCCTGCTCTTCTTTTTCTAGAAGCTTGAGGTTCAGCATCAGGTTGTTTAATTGGGCTTGCTCTGTTTTCATAATATGTGTATTCACTGCTATGAATTTCCCTCCTAAGACTGCTTTCATTGTGTCCCGTAGATTCCGATATGTTTTATTGTCATTGTCATTTAATTGAAGGAACTGTTTGATTTCTTCTTTAATTTCCTCTGTGACTCATTGGTTATTCAGAAGTGTGTTGTTCAATTTCCATGTGTTTATGAAATTTTTTGAGTTTCTTTTGCTATGGATCTCCAATTTCATCACACTATGGTCTGGTAATATACAGGGGATGACTTCACTTCCTTTGCACTTCCTTAAACATGTTCTATGTGTGAGTATGTGGTCTATTTTTGAGAATGACCCATGTGCAGCTGAGAAGAATGTGTATTCTGATTTTGTGGGGTGGAAGACTCTGTAAACATCTGTTAAGTTCATTTGTTCAAGAGTTTGATTGAGTTCTAGTATTTCATTACCTATGTTTTGTCTAGTTGATCAATCTATTCATGACAGTGGGGTGTTGAGGTCCCCCACTACAATTGTACTAGTGCATATATGACTTTTCATGTCTGTTAGTATTTGTTTTATATAGTTGGGTGCACTAGTGTTTGGTGCATAGATATTTATGATTGTCATCTCTTCCTCTTGGATTCTTCCCTTTACAAGGATGTAGTGTCCTTTTTTGTCTCTCTTACTCAGTGTTGGTTTGAAATCTACTTGATCTGCAAAGAGGATAGCTACTCCTGCTTTTTTTCGGGTTCCCATCAATGGAGTATTGTTTTCCACCCTTTAACTTTCAGTCTATGAGTTTCCTTTTGAATTAAATGTGTTTCTTGTATGCAGCATATTGTTGGATTTTGCTTCTTGACCCATTCTGCCAGTCTATTTCTTTTAATTGGTGAATTGAGACCATTAACATTGATGGTTATAACTGAAATGTATTGACTTGTCATTGCCATGACTTTTTCTTTTTGTTGGGTTCTCCTCCTTTACATTTAATTTCTTGTCATGCCAGATAGGTTCATTCTGCTTTGCTTCCTGGGGTTGTGATCCTCAATATCTGTTCCTAGGATACTGTGTAAAATTCTTTGGAGTGCTGGTTTGATATTCACAAAGTTCCTAAGGTGCTCTTTGTCATGAAAGTATCTTATTTCTCCATCCATTTTGAAAGATAGTTTTGCAGGGTACATCAATCTAGGTTGGAGGCTGTTTTCTTTTAGGGCTTGGAATATGTCACTCCAAGCTCTTCTTGCCTTGATGGTTTGTGTTGAGAAGTGTGCTGTGATTCTGATAGGCTTTCCTTTGTATGTGATTTGTTTCTTTTCTCTGACTGCTTGGAGAACTTTGTTCTTCTGTTGTGTTTCTGGAATCTGAACAATTATATGCCTATGTGTAGATTTTTTTTTGATCAAGGCTATTTGGAGTCCTATATGCCTCACTTATCTGTATGTCAAGCTCTTTTCTCCTGCTTGGGAAGTTTTCTGCCATTATTTCTGTGAAGAGATTTTTTTATGTCATCTCCACTCTCTCCTGTTTCTTCATTGACTCCAATCAGTCTTATGTTATTCTTCTTTGCATCATCTAGCAGCTGTTGGATTGGTTTCTCATGTTCCCTTATAATTTTGAAGCAATTTTTCTTTTCCTGGTCACTAATTGCAATCTTATCTTCTGTATCTGAAATTCTGTCCTCACATTGGCTCATTCTGCTGTGTAGACTTTCTATGGAGGTTTTCATGTCCTGGAAATCTATTTGCATCTGTTTTATGGATTCCATTTGTTTCCTATGTGGGGATTCCATCATGTTCCTGAGCTCCTCTCTAGATTTATTAATCATGTCTTGCACTAGGGGCACAATTTCTCCTGTTATCTGAGAAATTATTTCTAATTTCATTTTTTTCAGATCCCCTTTAGTTGCCAGTTCAGTGGGTCCAGGTGGTTGAATATCAGAGTGTTCCGTTTCATTTCCCTTTGAGGTTGCTGTAGGTGATCTGGAAGTCTGGTTTTGAGACTTATTTACATGTTTTCTCATTTCGACTGGGGCGGGGGGCTGTTGACACCTGCACAGATTACCTCCTCTGAGCTGGGTGAGGTGGGACAGGGGCCAGGAGCAGTGGCAAGGATGGTGACCCAAAAGCCCTTTCCTGTGGGCTGGGAGCAGCGGGAGGGATGGTGGCCTGGAAGCCCCTACCTCTGGGCCGGGAACAGCAGGACTCAGTACCTTGGTCTGCTGTTCTGGTGTCCTCTGCGTCTTTGTAGTGTGGAACCAGGTTTCTGCCTGTCTGCAGTGGGCTGATTTGTTGTGTTCTGTGTGACTCAGGACCTCTGTAGGGCATGGGCAGTCCTGCCTGTCTGTAGCCGGCTGATTTAGTGTCTTCCACGGGACTCAGGACCCTTGGTAGGGGGTGCACAGACCTGACTGTCTGCCCCTGGCTGATTCGGCATGTTTTGTGTGACTCAGCACCTCGGTAGGGCATGGGCAGACCTGCCTGTCTGCAGTGGCTTGATTCGGTGTCTTCTGTGCGACTCTTGTTTCTCTTGCTCCTTTCTACAAGCCTTGCCTGTGTCACCTGATATCACCAGATGCCACATACATGTATCCCCCTACCCTATTCTTACCCATGCCCATGTAATCAATAAATACCAATGGTCCTGGTTGCTTGGGGTCCTTGCCACATGCTTGTGAGGTCCATCCCAGTTCCCTACTTTCTGTTTAACTCTTGTTTCCTGTCTTTCTTTCACCTTGCTTCATATTGCTTTGCAAGAGATTGACACTCTTGGCCAGGGTCTTCCATAGTTGTAATCTTTTTAACATTTCAAATGCATATATTTTTTGACCCAGGAATCCAACATTTAGGAATTTAATTTATATTGTAGTAGTAGGTAAGGACAGGAATATTTTCTTGGGAATATCTGAATGTCCGGTTTTTAAAGAATGGTTAAATACTTGTAAATTATGGGTTGGAAATACAAGGACTGAACTACTATATTGACATTAAAAAGAATGAATTAAATCTTTCATACTGACCATGAAAGTTATTTATGACATATTAAGTGTACATTAATATGTATGTATAAGCAAGCTGCATATTAGTATGTATGGCATGATCTTTTATCCATAAAAATGAAAAAAATTCTATATAACTATATATGCTTGTCTATGTTTATTTATGAGCATTGAGGAAGATGTGGAATGATGATGTTGGTTACTTCATGGGCATGGGATTGAAGATGGGAGAAAAGTATTAGTAATAACTTTTAAAATACAATTCGATATTATTTGACCTATTGCAATGAATGTGTTTTACTTCTAAATTAGAAGTGAAAACAAATAAATAAATGGGCAGCAGAAGTTACCCAAAAGGTGCCAGTTGTAATTTTGTTTCATACACCTATTACTCTCCTAAGATTTCATGCAACTTCGAATTCTTATAAGTATTACAAAGTGAATCAAGTTAGAATAGCATAATGACCAAACAAATGGAATTAATATATATGAATCCAGGTATTTTCAGATGTTGGTATGCTTAGCATCACAATAGTTGAGACATTTGGGTAATGGCTAACTACAGTGGGATGCCCACCATCCTATGGCATAAAGTAGTGCTAAAACCAAACCAAAACAAAACAAAGCTTGACATTTCTAGTTTGGATTTTCTGTATTGATATAACTCTACTGGTGAGGATAATTAACAGTCATGTTGAACAGAGCCATTAAGAGTTGAATTGTGTACCTTGGTCCCCCAAAAGGATATGTTGAAGTCCTAGCTGAAGTACCTGTAAATGTGACCTTATTTGGAAATAGGCTCTTTGCACATGTCATCATGTTAAGATGAAGTCATTAGGGTAGATGTTAACCTAATATGATTGGTATCTTATAAGGAGAGAAAAATTTGAACACAGCAGAACACAGTGAAAATTTCATACGATGTTGGGGCAGACAGGAAATATGCAGCTTCAAATCAAAGAATACCTAGGATTGTAGATGACACTAGAAACTGAGAAAAACATGAAACAGATTCTCCCCTAGAGCCTTTAAGAGAGAATAAGACAATAAATTTCTGTTGTTTTATGTGGTAGTTTGTTCTAATAGCACTAGAAAACTGATGCAAAAATCAAATTTTTTGCTAGAGAGAAAAGGAAAGGAAGAGGGTGGCTAATAAGCACACCTGTAGAGCAAAAACTACTTGATCAGTTATTCTAGTATAGTAGATAATAATAATTTGAAAGTAATGTGTAAGGAAGAAGGGAGGGAGGAAGGGAGGGAGTCAGAAATCATAGAAATGAGAAAAAGTTACCTAAAAATGACATCAACATTTAATTTCATATAATGTTTTATATTAGATTTCTATTGCTGGGACAGAATAACTGACATATATACTATAAAGGAGAAAGGGTTTAGTTTGGCTCTCAGTTTCCAAGGTTTCAGTCTGTAGTTATCTGGCTTCAAGGCAGAAATATCATGGCAGAGGAAATCTACTCAACTCAAGGTGGCCAGGAACAGGACAAGAGATCCAGAGAGGGAGAAAGTCACGGGGGACAACAATACATTCTTCTAGGCCATGTTAGCTGTAACCCACCTCCTCTAACCAGGTCATATTTCCTAACAGCACATTCAGCTATGAACCTCCCATGATCCAGTCACTTTCCAAAAGCCCTTCCTCTGGATGTATGCACCTTTGCGGGGACATTTTAAATCCAACAATAGCTATCTAAGCAGCAGACATTCCACATTGAAGACATCCCTAACTTCCTGGGGTCTGCACACGCTTTATGTTCACTCTGAGAGCCTCATGTATCACCCTCCTAAGGCTTACTGGAAAAGTCTCCTGGCAGTGATTCTGACCCTGTCATATGTGACCTGGCCTCCAAGGTCTCCCTTTGAAATCTGGGTAAAAACCTCCTTGTCTCCAAAATTATTGCATTCTGTATTCCTGCTAGACCAGCATCAGCTGGACAACACCAAGGTCTGCTACTGGCAGAAGCAGTAGCTGGGTTCCCTTGGACCATGGCTACAGCAGCCTTTTAGTGCCTGTATGGCTAAACATGGAGAAACACTTCCTTAGGTAGCCCCAAGTGAACAAGGTGCAGGCCTCTCTTCTTAAAGCAATGTCTTTCAAAGGAGTTTATACTTTTACACCCTTGATCTTGTAATGAATGAGTTGGAACTGGCCAATTCCTGAGATGCTCTTGAGGCACATTTCCTTCTGTGTTAGTGCAAAGTACTTAGATTCCTTTTAATGGCTTTAATTTCTTTAGCAACGTGCATTTCTCTTTTTCCTAAACTGCAAGTCTCAAAAATCTTTCTGTTAAAAAAAAGTCTTTCTGTTGTTCTTGCTCTTGATTCTTACCGTAAATCTGGCTAAAAGCAGCCATTTGCCTGAATGTCATGCCGCCTTCACTTTTCCTTTATCAAATCAAATAAACTGTCACCTTTAAATTCAGCCTCACACCAAGTTTTAGGTCATAGACAAAACATAGAAAAATTTCTGGCCAGATTGTAATATAATGGCTGCTAGTCTAGTTCTAAATAGAGTCCTCATTTAGGGTTGAAACCTCATGAACACAATCTCTACTGTCCTCGTTCCTTTCAGCATTTCAATCTTCTGAGCCTGAACAAGATTGCTCACCAAGTTATGCCTATACCATTCAAGACTTTCCTCTATTCTGCTTCTCTAAACTTTTCCAAACTCTTCCTACAATCCAGGTTCAAACGCTTCTGAACCACCTGGTCAGGTATAGTCACAGCAACAAATCTACTTCTCCGGACCAATTTTCTATACCAGTCACTTTTCCATTGCTGGAAGAAAAATAGCTAATGTACACAACTTAAAGGAAGAAAGGTTTATTTTGCTTCTCAGTTTCAGTCAAATAGTAGGCTGGCTCCAAAGAAAAAACACAGTGTAAGGGCATGGCGGAGGGGAGCTGATCACTTCATGGCAGGCAGGATGCAGAGAGAGTGTGAAAAGGAAGAGAGAGAGGAAAGGGTCAGAGATAAGGATATACCCCAACCTCCCCGTGTTACACCCTAGTGACTTACTTCCTCCAACCAGGCCTCACATTTTAACAGCACATTCGGCTGTGAATCCATCAATGGGAGGTTAGTAATATAATAACTTACTCAAAGTCCCACCTCTGAACACATGAACTTTTGGGAGTGCTTCTTAGGGGTACTGGGGATTGTGCCCAGTGCCTTCACACTGAGCTATATCTCCAGTTTTTTTAATATTTTGATTTTTGAGACATAGTTTTGTTAAGTCACTTAGTTGCTCAGGCTTGACTCAAACTGGTGATCCTCCTGACTCAGTCCCCTAGATGGCTGGAATTACAGTTGTGTGTCACCATACCTGGCTTAGGGAGACATTTCTGATCAAAATCATAACATGTTTTGAGAAGAAAATTCAAAGCTTCAGTAAGATGCAAGTTTGCAAAAATTTTCAATAAAAGTCAGATTGATTGACAGTCTTCCACAATTATCTGATATTTACTAAAGCATCCAAATATTTTCCTGAACCAAAAATATTATTTCATTGTCTAATAATAGGAAAGAAAGGCTGTCTTTAGTGGTCAACAAAATGGTGTGGCTAAGTAACAAGGAGAAATATTACAAGAATGGTGCTTGTCAAATGGATAGGGTAGCCCTCACCCATGTGGTTTTAGGAGGAGGTAGGACTTTTCTAAAAGTGACCATTGCTACTTCTTGAAAACATTAGTTTTGTGTCTTAGCTACTAATGCAGAAATATATATTTTATAATACTATGGGAATCTTTATCTATAAAACATATTGCTATTTTTGTTTGTTAGTTTGCATGCTTTAAAGCCAGGGTAATAAATGCTTTTTTTGGATAGTATTTCTGAAAGATATATGTACTAAATAAGAGAATGATCATAATTATATAAATATGGGGTTAGGGTGGCTTTTATCAAGCTGTAATTATATTATTTGTTGAAGTGTTTCCCAGGTGGTACAATGGAAAAAGATGAAGTCTGGTGCATAGTATGCAAACAGCTTCATACTTAAGAAACCACTCCAGGTGCTGAACATAAAGAAGCCACTCCTATGAAAATAAGCTTATGTGCTATATGCTGTAAGGATAGAATTCTACTAAGCAGAGGGACTAAGAGCTATTTTGATATCAACTGATGGGCCAAATCAGTAGTGATAACTCTGTCTTCATCCAAGTAGAGATTGTGACAAGTAAGCTGGATTGTCAATTTGATCGGTTTGAGAGCCATCCAGAGTGGATTCGTCTGGGTGGGTCATGGAAACATGACCTTGGGTACTATACCTGGCTCCAGCCCTTTTCTCTCTGTTGCTGTTCTCCTGCCATGCTTCTTGGCCACCATGGGTTGGCCATCTGTCCTTTGCCAGATCCTTCTGTCTTGCCAGACACTTACAGGCTGAATGTTCTGAAACTGTGACAAAAAACCCTCTTTTTAAAGTTGGAGTTGTTGGATATTTTGTCCCAACAATGGGAAAGCCAACTAATTCAGGGACTAAAATAGATCACCTATAAAGAATATATTTGTAGTGTCCACTGGGTTTATATCGAGTTGTTTTCACACATTAGTCTGTTTCTTCAAAATCGTGTTTCTCTCCAGAGTCACATGTCACGTGGGCAGAGTTTCATACTACAAATAAAAATAAAGGATATTTTAGGAACAATATTAAACAGTGGATCCAAACAGACAATTGCAGAGCCTTTTTGAGATATGGATGGAACACCTGGAGGGTAAAAAAAATCTGGAAAACAAACAAGAAGACTCTATGAACACTTTAAACTTTGTTTTTCTACAATCTTCAAACAATATTTGGTATTCACTATTGTTTTCTTCAACATCTGCTCATCACTTACATTTGCTTTTTGTTTCCATTACTCTATTTAAATTTCTTTCTTGATGGACCAAAGGATTGCTTAGTTGCTCAATCCTATGATCTCTTCTAATCTTCATTTTCCTGGCTTTTATAAAATCATTTGTAATTATTCATTACCAACTTCTTAAGTTTTCTGTTGTTTTAGTTTCTACAATTTGGACTAATATCAGTTTCTTCTAGTCTTTCTTTATTGTTTGTCTCTTTTCTTCTCCAGCTCTAACAGTTGGGTTCCTCAAAGTGGTCTCCTATTCTGGTACCAGCTAAGATAAATATGAAGCAGTGAAAGAGAATGTGCCTGCAGTTAGAGGTACTCAAAATCTTCTCTGAAAGCTTATAAATGAAGAGAGCAGAAGAGAGAGAGAGGCGCACACACACACACACACACACACACACGGAGAGAGAGAGAGAGAGAGAGAGAGAGAGAGAGAGAGAGAGAGAGAGAGAGAGAGAGAGAGAGATTTAAGCAGTGTTGTTATTCCATTTCCATTTCCCTCAGTGAACATATGAACATATGCCCGGGATTGGGATCAATGAATCTGTTATCCCCTTAGTTGAATATGCTCCCAGCCATCTCTCATACTGAACATTTCTCAGGGCAACCTGTGGTTCCAGAATTTAAATGATCAAGATGTGGGTGTTGTTTTGTTTTTAATTACAATATGATTCCTAAACTTCTTACCTAGTTCTAGTAAAGAAACAATGAACAGCTCCAGGTTGGTGGAAAAACTGACCGGGATGGACTCCCTAGAGCCTAGTAGAATTCTGGCTTAATGGAAGAAATTAGGGCTGCCAGGGGTGTTTTTGACTCTGCAATAGGTTCGTTGACTTTACATTTAACCTTCTGTATAACATAAAATATCACTGGACTTGGATAGTTTACCCAATGCCTCAAGTTTTACCTTTATATAGATTATAATCAGGTTATAAACCTCTGGGAAACCATTGCAAAACATTCCAATGATCTGGAGAAATATTTTATTGGTGCTTATCTAAATGGTTTTGAACTTCAATGTTTTGATGTGATTTTAAATTTATGGGAAACATGTACAATATAATACAAAAATTCATTTTTACTCCTTTTGATTCTAATGGTTTTATCCCTTTAGATTTTAATGGTTACCTTTGTATAATATTTGTTTCTTTTTCTTATTTTATACATAATATAAGTTTACATACACACATATATTAACATGTGACTTTTATGTTTCTAGAACATTTATATATTTCACATTGGTAGCTTGAAGTTGGCTATAATGGGAGAATTTATACCACAAAATAAGCAAATGCTACATACTTTTATTTATTCATTATTATTAATTTTATTGGTACAATTTAGATGTACATAATGATCATATTCATTACAGAGAATTTATACCTGTACATGATATATCTTGATTTCTTTTTTTTCCCATTCCCTTTCCCTCCCTTCACCCCTCTTCCCCTCCTTATTTACAAAAGCTTTGTTTCCATTTTTCCCTTATTTTCTCATTTTTTTCTTTTCCCTTCTTTCCTTTCCCCCTACCCCCTCCCTTGTTTCCTTTTCCTTTTGAATGATTTCTTTCTGTCACATTATCTATTATATATTCTGTCCTTATTTATGCTTTCAGTTTATCACACCAGAGAGACAATGTGATATTTACACGTGTGTCCAATTTATTTCACTTAAGAGTATAAACTCCAGGTGCATCCATTTAGCTATAAATGTCTCAAATTTATCCTTCTTTATGGCTGATTAATATTCCATTGTATAAAAAACACATCTTTTTAATCTATTCATCGGTTGATGGACATTTACAAGATTTAGATATTACAAATCTTTGACAAAGAGACCAAACACATTCACTGAAAGAAAGATAGCCTCTTTAATAAATGGTGCTGGAAAAACTGGTTTTCTACGCACTGAAGACTAAAACTAAACCCATGTCTCTCAATATGCACTAAACTAAAATCAAAACTGATCAAAGATCTAAATATTAAAACAGAAACACTAAATCTGTGGGAGGAGAAAATAGGTAGAACTCTTGAAAACATAAGTGTAGGCAAAAACTTCATGAATAAACTCTTATCACTTAGGAAATAATATGAAGACTCAACAAATGGAATCTCATCCTATTAAAAAGCCTTTGCCCAGCAAAATAAATCACCAATTGAGTAAAAAGACAAGCCACTGAGTGGGAAAAATCTTATCCAGTTGTTCCTCAGATAAAAGACTAATATCTAGAACATACAAAGAATTGGCAAAAATCAGACCTTCCAAATTTAAAGACCAATCCAAAAATGGGCATCTGAAGCGAATAGACACTTCTCAAATAAAGAAGTATAAATGGCAAATAAATATATGAAAAAATGTTCAACATACTGGTCATCTAAGAGATGCAAATTAAAACAATGCTGAGATTCCATCTCACTCCAGATAGAATGGCTATGATCAAGAAATCAGGGCCAGGGATTTAGCTCAGTGGCACAGCACCTGCCTCGAAAGCATAAGGTTCTGAGTTCACTCCCCGGTACAAAAATAAAAAATAAAAAATAAATAAATCAACCAAAAATGAATGGTGGCAAGGCTGTGGGGAAAAAAGAACCCTTCTCCACAGTTGGTGGAAGAGTAGACTGGTGCAACCACTGTGGAAATCAGTGTGGGGATTCCTCAAAATTCGCTGCCTGCTGTGCAAGCGCAAGAACTCGAGTTCGATCCCTGGCACCAAAAAAATCAAAACAAAACAAAAAACCAGGATTAGAGGTCCCATTTGACCCAGGTATTCTCCTTCTTTCTGAAAGAATTAAAAGCATCATACCACAGAGATATATGTACACCGTGGTGTTTGTAGCAGCACAGTTTATAATATTTGTTTTTAGAAAGGTAGTTTACCAGAATTCACTGTTTTTAACCCTAAATATTTCATGTTCCTAAAAGTCAAGACATTTTGTTACATAACTAAGCTAAGAAGACCAACATAAGAAAATGTGATATTGTGTTATAATGTAATCTAAATTTTCATTTAATTTTCATTAGTGGTCTCAGTAAAGTCTTTTATGGCTATTTCTCCACATGATCCAAGATGTAATTCAACTTTGGATGTTATATTTAGTTGTTTCTTTAATTTTTAAAAAAATTGGAATGATTCCTTTTCAGTTCTTTGTTCTTATGACCTTGATATTTTTAGCAGCATGGGCCAATTGTATAGTATGTCCTTTGATTTTAGGTTTTCTGTTATGCTTTTTTTAACAGGAATATAATTTACCAGACAACATATATTCAGTGCATAATATGAAGAGGCAAATAGTGTTTGTCCTAATATTGGTGATATTAACTTTGATCATTTAAGGGGCTGGGTTTCTTCATGGTAAAGTTAACTATGTTTATATTTTTAGTTAATTACTAATTTATGGAATGGTATGGTCATCTAAAATTTGTTAGATGATGAAACATTATAATGCATGAAAATAAAAGTGAAACGTTTATTTGGAAACATCTTACATGTTATTACAGGTTTTTAAGAAATTATAAGCTGTGAGCTGCATGTCTGAGAGAATTTTCATGTTCCAATTGGAGGTCTTTACTTGTCAAGCATGGATGTGTTCCTGAAAGACAAAGGCAAAGCCACTTTCCCACAGTGAAAGCCTCTTTCCCATGGGAAGGCCACAGCTGGGCCTTCCTCCTCCCTGCACCGGTCTGCTAGGAACTTCCATTGCTGCCAATGCTTCAGGAGCTTTGAGATTCTCTGAATCTCAGTTACTTCAATTATAAAATTCAAATAATAGTTCTGTGCTCTTGGAGCAAAGGAAAAGGAGATGACGTTAGGTTGACTTGGCCTAATGTAGGTCATTACTCCTCCTCAAGAAAGGTACTATCATTACCCCCAATTACAGAGGAAACAATGAGGGAAGGTCCTCAGATGAGAAAGGTTAAGTAATTTACCATTAAGTAAATGGTAGAGCCAGAAATCTGACTCCCAAGGCCAGACCAATTCACTTATATGAATTTTATTTTAAACAGTTGTTAAATATGGAATAATATAATTTCATGCATCAGAGATCAAAGAACAAGGCCAGATTAGGACTCACAAAGGCTTATGTATATCCTATTTCACCATGGTTTCAACCCCTCCAAAAAGTAGTTTTGGTGTCCCTGCTTGGCTACTTGGATAGAGCTGGGTTTGTTAACCTTACACTATTGTTATTTGGGGCCAGATATTTCCTTGCTGTGGACAATTTTCTTGTGCATCATAGGATGTTTAATAGCACCTCTGGCTTCTTCCCATTGTCCTCCACTTATGATGACCAAAAAATGTCTCCAGACATGATCAAATGTCCCTGGAGGGCAGAGTCTCTCCCACTGCATTGAGGAATTGAGACACTATATATTGTTGGCTGTGCTTGTTTGGTTGCCCAGCAATGTTGGTAACTAAGTGGCTCTGCACTGGGTGCTTGTGTAGTCCTAACAAGTCATATCCATTCTGGGCCTAATTTTCTGATTTTTAAATTTTTTTTTTTTTTGGTAACGGGGATTGAACTCAGGTCCTTGAGCTTGCGAAGCAGGCAGCGAAACCACTGAGCTAAATCCCCAGCCAAGGGCTAATTTTCTTTAATATAAATTCCTAATGTGGATTAAAATAAGATAGCAATTCAAAAGTTTTAGTTCCTCTGCTCCAGCTGTTTGAAAAGCCTTAAGTGTACTGAACTAAAACAAAGACACAAATGCAATGTTGACAGAGCCAGGCAGGGAACAATTGTGGAATCAGCTTGTGAGAAACATAAAAAAATACTGAGGTCCACAGAACACTGAAGTACAGGCCCTGACTAGAGATCTCTGAGTCATATTTCTAAAACACAAAGGTATATCTGAACTGCATTTGGCCTCTGTGAGATTAGTCTGAGAGTGTAGAATAAAATGATCTCTGTGATCTGTATTGGTACAGAACCATTTCTTTCTGCTTGTTGAAATAACCTCCAGTACTTTTCCTTATAAAGATCTTCTAAATGTGTAGATGTCTAATCTGAAAAGGTTCAGAAGGCATACACATTTATTTATAATTCAACAGTCAGTGTAAGTCTATTGAAAGTTGAAATGAATTTTTTTGACCAATCAAATAGCTCTTGTTATAGCCTCATGTGTACTGTTCTCTACCATCACTTAAAAGATGTCAATGAAAATACTCTCATGTATTCATTCATTTATTTATCCCATCAGTAGATGTTTATTTAACATCCACTCTTTGCTATTTTAACAAACTTGGTAGTGACATGCAAGGAAAACAATTTGCAGATTGTTCACGTAAACAGCTCATCCCATTTCTGTTCATGTAATTTCATTTTCCTAGTAAGGTTTACAGTATCATCAAGAACCAAGTACTGCATACATATTAAAATTTGGTGAAAAGGGAAAATAGGAGGGATCCATAGCATCCTCTACACAGGTCTTCACTAGAGAATAATTCCTGACCATGCCAATGTGGAAAGCCAAGAGTTAATTTCAGAAAGTACTTAAAAGCTGATATGAGACATTTCTCTATCTCTCTGAAAAAAACCCCAAAACAACAATGTCCCGAGGCAGGCAATTATCTGCTGAAATGAAAACAGAAAGACAAGCCATAGGATAACAGCTGAAACCTGAAAGAATAGAAATATTTATCAGTGGTAATTTAAAAAATAAAATACATAAAATTAATCTCAAGGTCCTCTAGGATTCTATTTCATTTTATTTTGCTGTTTGGCAAAAATTCTGCCAGCCTGAGTTGTGGGTAATTTTACAAATGATGTAGAAAAAAAGGACCCCCTTCCTTTCTCTACAATTATCAGGAAAAATTGAAAGATGCTCTTCAGTGGAAGCACAGATATATTTATTCTGATGTACACTGACTTTCTGGACTAACTGTCCTTTCTGAATGCTAAATCCTAAAGCATAAAGGGATAAGGAAGCTATGACTAATCGTACGTAATTGCCATAAATTGCAGTTGCACACCCGTGTAGCAGGAATAATTACTTCTGGGGAGTTTATTGCCAACAATTTTAAATCCAAGGGGAACCAAAGGGGTCAGTTTTCTGTATACAAGTACAGAGACTGGTACCCAGTTATTGACAATTTGATGGCCACTGGTTATGGCCTGAGAGAGGGGAGAGCACTATTTCAATTCTTAAATGCATTGAACTACAGCTATGGAGGGATTCTTAAGGACATATAATTTAATCTCCTAATAGTATAGAAAAGGGAACCAAGATTCTGAGTGGTTGAATTACTGAGACTAGAGATACAGTGTGGTCCTCTGATTCTTTTCCAGCCTTTTTGTTTGATTGTTTCTAGGATGGTCAATTGCCTTTTCTCTTAAGACATATTCATAGTTGGAATTTAGAACCTAATTGGTTGCTGACATAAGTGTGGCATTCGTGATACTAAGACTGAGAGTCAACAAAAATCCTTCCAATGCTGATTTTCCACAAATTCATAGAACTGTAAATAGCTTAAGCTTGCAAACAGCCCAATTGCCCATCAACTGGAGACTGCATAAAGAAGACTTTTTTTTAATGGAGTACTACTCAGCCATAAAGAACGAGAAACTAGAGACATTTATAGCTAAATGGATGCACACTGAGGCCATACTCTTAAGCGAAATAAATAGGACACACATGTGTAAATACCAAATAGTTTCTCTAGTGTGAAAACTGAAAGTTTAAATAAGGATTAAAATGAATAATTGATGATGTGAAATAGGAAGAAAAGATCCAAAGGGGTAGGGGAAGTAGGAGGGGTAGGGGAAAGAAAAGAAGGGAAAGGAAAAAATATGAGAAAAGGAAAAAATGGAAACAAAGTCTTTGTAAATAGAGAGGGGTGGAGGGGTCGAATGGAGGGCAGGGGAATGGGGAAAAAATAAGAACCAAGATACGTCGTGTAAAGGTACAAGTTCTTAATGATAGATGTAAATGTATTTTATACCTAAAATTACCAATAAAAGAATTAAAGGAAAAAAATTTATAGAGCTGTAACCCTGACCAAAATATTCACCATTATGGATTGGATTTAAAAAATTTACTATGGAAGGGACAGAAGGGTACTCTCCCTTTGCTAATCTGCTAGTTAGTCCATGGATGGGCTGAATTAGTGTTTAAGGCACCAGCAAATCATGTGCCTATTGAAAAATGAAGGGCAATTTCTGATGAAATTATACAATCATAAAACAAAAAACAGATTTTCATTTCCAGCAGTCATTAGTATTTATGTGATTTTGAAGGCTGTGTTCAATTTGGATATGGCTGGAGGAAGCACCATCATCTTCCCAGTTCTTATTGCCTTTGAAATATTAACCTGGCCCTAATTAGGGGCAAATAATTTTCCTCACTTTTTTTATTAGTGCATATTGGTTATACAGATAAAATGTGTTTCATCTTAGCAGATTTGTACATGTACCTAACATACTTTAAACAGAAACCCGCCCCCCCAACTCTCCTTCCCTTTAGTTTTTCATTGGGGGGTGTTTCAGTGTATATAATATATTTTGATCATATTAATGCTCCCTGTTACCTGCCCTTACAGCCCATCTCCTCTTCTTTCCTTCCTCTTGTTTAGTAATAGTCTCCCTTCTACTTTCTGGTGATCTATTTTAGATTCCATATATTCGCAAGAATATGTGATATTTGTCTTTCTGAGTCTGGCTTATCTTAGGGAGAAGTCTTGTTCTTTAAGCAATCATGCTGAATATTTTTTTTTTGTTAAAGTTTTTGATAAATTCTAAGTGCTCATGTGCTTGAAATCATGTATCTTGGCAACTATCAGGAGCATAGCTATCATCATGTCACATCCTGACAGAAAATTTGGAGTGAGGATAGGATAGGTAAAAAGAAAATCCTCTCCCCTCCTACCCCTATGCCCACCTCTGCTCCACAGGAGATAGAGGAAGGCCTCAAAAGGACCAATATTCTTGCCAGGCATTCTTTTTATTGACTCTGTAATAGAGATGGGTGGGGTCTTTAGGCCCTCAGGTGTTCCTAAAGAACGTGTCACTGTTGTTTTGCATTAGAAAAACTGCATGGCATGTGCAGCTGTAATGTTCTACTTTGTAACACCTGATGTATACTCATAAAGCCCTTGTAGAACCCAATAGTAATCACTAGCAGTGACACCCATGGCTAAGTACTGCTATTTATATTAGCATGACAAAGAAGGTACAATCTACTTAATGAAAAGATAAGGAGTATCTAAGAATAAGGAGTCACACTATTATCAGCATTGGAAAACATGAAGCCAGAAAGGCATTCTGAAGGATGCAAGTTTTTCTAGGTGCTATAGCATTATTACATGCCAAATGACTAAATGGAAATCAGGCATACAGAAATTCCACCCCTCCCCTGAGATTTAAAATGTGGACACATGTAAGCAATAATACCAAACTCAAATACTTCTGGATTGATAGTTTACAGATACATGTTTATAACTATGCCCTGATCATGCCTAATAAGCACATGTTTTTAAAACCTATTCTGAGAGATAGTGGAAAATAAAAATTCATTTTCTAGAATTAAAGGGATTTTCTTCTTTTTTAAAAAATTACTCAAATTCTTTTATTGGTACATTTTAGGCATACAATACATTTACCTTTCTCATTGGGAACTTGTACCTTTACATGATGCATCTTGGTTCTTATTTTTTCCCCATTCCTAGCCCTCCCTTCATGCCCTCCACCCTTCCCTATTTACAAAGACTTTGTTTCCATTTTTCCCATTTCTCATTTTTCCTTTCCTCTGCCCTCCCACTACCCCTACCCCTTTGGATCTTTTCTTCCTATTTTGCATTATCGATTATTCATTCTAATCATTGGTACATTTTAGGTATACAATATAATGACATTCATCATTGGAAATTTGCACCTTTACATAATCTCTCTTGGTTCTTATTTTTCACCCTTGCCCTGCCCTCCCTTCAACTCTCCATCCCTCCCTATTTACAAAGACTTTGTTTCCATTTTTCCATTTTCTCATATTAATTCCATTAAGGGATTTTTCAATGGTGTTTTTCTGTCACATCTTGTTATTTTAAATTTAACCTCAGCATTCTACTAGTGATGAGCGACCTTACACAGTGATTTGGCAATAACTTCTTTCAGGCAAGATGCCTGGAACGTGTCCAGAGAGATGGAAAACCTTTTCTTAGTAGAAAACTCTATATTTATGATTCCTAAACAATCAGAGGCACCATTTGCCAGAATATAGTAAGGCACAAAACTGGGAAGTAAATGTGAAAAGAGTTTTCATTAGTACCGAAATTAGTTGCTCATATTTGATGCTACTTGCATTGTGTATTATCTTTGCTGATTTTAATTTCTGCTGCCTGTTTAATAAGTTAAACCAGCATGGCAGAAGGGCACATATCCTTGGATGTTTGTTAGAATTAAAAAAAAAAAATCCACACAACAGAGTGGTTAATTTGTTGCTATTTTGTCAAATCAATTAACTCGGAAAGATTCCATTTTCAGGGAATGACCTGTTTGCCGATTTGAAGGTTACCGTATACACCAGAGCAAGAGCGACTTTGCTGGTGCAGCTCCACGGGTCATTTTATATTTAGCACTGCAATTGGCGTTTCTTCTTTCCCTTTATAAACTGTATGAAATTTAAGATAACTCAGGCTGCTGATTTCTTTGCAGTCTGGTTTCGTAGAGATCAGAAATTCTCACTTAGAAGTGAAAACATATCTGTGTTCAGCTCATTATATTTGCTTATAGGGTCAGCCTTGCCCAGGAGACAAGGTGGAAGCCACTCATGCGACTGAGGAGGAGCAAAGAGAAAGTTCCCCATCTAGGGAGGAGGCAAGAACACCGTCTTTATACGATATACCACAGTCTCATCATCTTTAAAATGGGGCTAACTCCCCTTATTTTAGGGTTATTTGTGGGTCAAATGAAATACAGAGAATGAGTGCTTTACATATACTAGGTGTTCAGTAAAGATTAATGATTATATCCATATAATTATCCCCACTCACCTGTGAGCAGTCTGAAAAGGACAAGCTCTGACTTGAATGCCTCCTGGGAAGTATCTCAGAATCAGCCTGAGTAGTCTTTGGCTGCATCCTGTGAATTTATTTATGTGAGCCTTTCAACTCAGCAGCAGAAAGTAGAGCCCAGTATGAGTTACTGTTGTAGGGCAGAGAGTTCAGTGTCTGGCCCCTGTGGTGATACTTTTTGACAACAAAGACCAGACAGTAACAGGGAAAGAGGGGCTCCATGCATTGACAGAAGCAGTCTTTAATGTGTGAGGCAGTAGGGCTGTCACAGAAGGCCAGAGTCTACTTCTGTCAATGGGGTGAAATCAGGAAAAGTCCAGAGAATACCCAGGGATTCCTGGCATTGCAGGGAGAAGAGAGAAGCAGGAGTACAAGCAGGAATGGAATAAATTAAACCACTAGCCCCAGGGGCTGGAGTTGTCTGGGGTATTGAGGACCTGGCACTTTATAGGCCATGACTTAAGAGATAGTAGTTGCTCTCGAGCTTTAGAAGACCTTCACCTTGAAGTCCAGAAGCACCTTCAACCTCAAGCCCAGCTCACTGAGGTCAGGGTTGATTGGAGAGGACATGTAAGGCACTAGTACCTGCAGCAGGCAGGGAGCCCAGCTAGGAGCTAAGAGGGATAGAGAGCACCTTGGGGAGAGAATTTTTTCCTATTTCATAAATGATCCAACACCAGCTTTGTCCGTGAACTTGCTGGTATTCAGTTTCCAGGTCCAGGTTTTAATATCATTTCCTTCATATTCTATAAACTAGAAAACATTCCAACAATTCAGGAGAAAATTATGTATAATTTCTTTGACTACTCAAATTGAGGGTACTGACCCATACCCGCATTCACAGAATTAATAATTGATTTAAGTCTCTCAGCTTCAATAACTGTTGGCCTTCAGACAATAACTGGATTATTAGAGTGTGATTTGATACAGGGACTTCAGTGATAAGAAGTCGGAGCCCCTTATAGTGGATGCTCTTCATGGGACCTGCAGAATGTTGGTCCAAGTGCTGAGCCCAGATATAAACCCATATTTATTGTTGGTTAAAGATGGAAAACAAACACACCAAGCCAAACCAAACCAAGTCAGACCAAAACAGACCAGACCAAACCAAAAACCCCAAATCTCAGATTACAAAATATTAGGCACTCATACAGCCAAAGACATATGTGTGTGTGTGTGTGTGTGTGTCATGTCTCTGTGAGTCTGTATGTATGTGTTCTTTCTACCACAAACTCCTTGTGAACAGGGCCTGTGCTATCTTTGAATACTTAGCCTTGAGTGTAGTATTGACAGATAATCACCAAATAGCAAATGTTCGTAAAATTGATTAATTATATCCTACTTTACAAGTACTTAGTAAAAGTGCACACACAGATATAAAAAGTGCTTGGTGTGTGCCAGGAACTACTATAAATTGTGTATACATTAGCTCATTTTTGCCCTCACAAAAATGCTGCAAAGTCATCTCCTATTACTATCCAAGGAATTGAGACACAGAGAGGTCAAATACTTTTCAAGTAAATTGCACAATTATGGAATTATCAGTTTTTGAACATGACATAATGATATAATGATAGAGAATTTCATGCTACAGTGATACTGATTTGGTCTGAAAGGGGACCTTTGCAGTGCTCAAAGTCTATCAGTTTATGAGAATCCATATAAATAAGCATAAAGATGCTCATTACTTTTGCTTGTGAAAGCATATAGATATCAAATATGATCCAATTTAAAATATAACTTACAAGCCAGACACAAAATCCATTTTAGTGGCTCTAGGGTGGTACTTCCCAAATGAGCAGCAGCCAGAGTAGCTGAAACTGAGCTATACTGAGAGTCTGTGAGGCTGCTGACACAAACCCTCATGGTGGGTATAAAATAATTCAAGTACACTGTGTGCTGGGAACAATACTAGGTGATTTGTGTGCACTGTGTTATTTAATCATCACTACAACCTCAAAAGTCACTGCCATTACCTTTGTTTTTTAACTAAGGAAAGTAAGACTCAGGGAAGTTAAATTGACAACCCAAAGTCACAGAGCTAGCAAGCAATATGGCCTGGATTTGAATCTAGTTCTATTTGACTTTAAAACCCGTTCTTACACACACACACACACACTCACACTCACATGCATGTACACACACAACAACAGAAGTTACTTGGCATGCAGTTCTATTTTGTACATTTTAATAAGTTTGGAAGGAAGTAGAATAGTAGAAAAGGAAGAGAAAGTGAAGTGTAGCAAGCAGCGTACCACTGAGCTATACCCCTAGCTGAAAGGCAGTAATTTCTGCTTACAAATGTGACTTGGTAAAATCAGTGTACCTTAAAATTCTAAATTGAACTCAGGTGTGATTTTAAGGTGGCTAAAGAGAATATAGCCTGAGATAGAGAGAGTCTGTGAGGCCAAACTTTAGTTCTTAGGCTCCTAGAGCCAAGTCTTTTAGAATTAGGTCCAGTCCTCTGGGCCTCAAGATGCTGATGGGAAATAAGCTCCCTAGCTCTCAGACAAAGGGTCAATATAGTAGAATATAGATATTCTAATATCTTCTTTACAGAAAAGGAGAATCTGGTGTAATTTTGGAGACTAAAGTCTAAATTTGGAGTCTGACACAATGTTCTGTTACTTGAAAACAACCATCCAGAAGCAATCTGAGGGGTGTTCAAGAAAGACAGTGAACATTTAAAAATGTATCATAGTAAAAGACATATGGCCACTAATTTCCCTCAAAATTATCCACCATATTTTGAATACATTTATCATTGTTGCCAATTTCTGAAGTGCTTCTGAAAGTCCTTTTTAGTGTTTTTGCTTGTGCTTTTATAGCTGCCTCAATGTTCTGAATCATTTCTAAATGTTCATCTTTCATGGCCACTTTATTTTGAGGGAAGATCCAGAAGGCACATGGTGTCAGAACCAGTGAATATGGTGAATGAGGATGCACCATAATATTTTTAGGAGTCTGTGTTTCTGTTGGATGGCCCTGAAGAGCAGCATTCACCATATTTTTTTTATTACACCTTGTAAAGACATGAAAGGGGACTTCCAGAACTGCTTCAGAAAGTGGCAAGAATAATGGAATAAGTGTGTATGAACCAAGGAGGAGTACTCTATTTTCAGGGAATTAATGAAATGTGTCATTTACTGTAATTTAAAAAAAAAATTAAACATTTATCAAAACTACTCAAAGTCAAAGTTAATATGGACATATAAGTCACTAATTTGAACTAAATCTTTAGAATTGTGTATTTTAATTTAGTTTCCTTTTGTTTCTCATTTTCATTGCCTTCATTTTTCTCACTTTGATGGAGTAGGTTGTACCAAAACGATAGTTTTCCAAGTCCCACAGATTTATGTCATAAAAAATTATGAGCAAACCACAGTGTGTATATGGAGTGATAAAACACCATCTGAGTGTCATGCTTCCCTTCATCTAAATATTTAATTGGCCATCCAATTTAAGAGAAACTACAAAACCACATGACCACATTATTGTTCTGATCTCTTGCATGGAACATTATGATAACTGTGTCTACCTACAACCAATGTTTAACATGGTTGAATAGGTGTTTTCTTTCCCAGCAATACACCAGAAACATAAATATTTATAATGAAAAAGACATATTCTTATGAAACATAAACTCTTAGGTGGTAGAGCCAAAAGACGTGTTGACTTTTCGTGTTTCTTATGTCACTACAGTTTAGGGCACTATTCATATTTTTTTTGAAACTGTTTCTTTCCTTGCTATATATATATTGCCCTTCTTTTAAAATTTCTTTTCTTGACTAGATCTTCTAATGTAATCTCACAAGCATCATAATCATATCAAATTGAATAACTTTTGTCTCTGACATAGCTTATATTTATCCTTTATTTTCTAACAGATGCCTAGAAATGTTATATACATGTCACATAAGTTAAAAATTTTAGAGATGTCTTTGATCCATCAAAATGGAATTTCTGAAAGGAGAACTCTGGCTTTGGTAGGTAAGTCTCCCCAGATGTTTCTGATGTGCACATCTGCTCTGTTGCAGATCAGTGTGTTGCCAATTCCAGTGTGCACAAGAATCACACTGCGATCTTGTTAAACATCAAATTCTTGGCTGTGGCCTGAGGTTCTGCATTTTTAATAAGTTCCACATAATTACAAATGGTGTTGGTCTGTGGACAATTTTGAATATTAAAACTTTAGATGACTCCATGATAATATCAATAGTTCACCTGCCCTTTCTGTTTGTTGGAAAATCTGGAGCATTCCAAAGACAAAATAGGAGTTCTTTAACTGATTCTTTTAGCAGTGTACCTTTTTGTATCAATTAGGTATTAACTAAGCTTTCGTCTCTTGAACAGCATATGGCAGTCTTTAATTTTGAATTAAAGATGTGTCAGGGAGTTTGGCTATAGGATTGAGGAGTTGCCTAATGCACCAAGTTATTCTTTTTTTTCAATTAAGTTTATTGGTATATTTAAGTATACATTATGATCACATTCGTTAGGAATTTGTACCTAATGATATATCATGATATATCTTGGTTCTTATTTCTTCCCATTCCCCTCCTCTCCCTTGAACCTCTCCACTCCTCCCTATTTATAAAAGATTTGTTTCTGTTTTTTCCTTCTTTTTTTCATTTGTTTTCTTTCCCTTCTTTCTTCCCCCTTCCCAGTTCACCTTCCCCTTTGTTTTTTTTTTTAAATTTATATATTAATTGGTACATTTTAGGTATAGAATACATTTACATTTATCATTGGGTGTTTGTACTTGAACATGATGTATCTTAGTTCTTATTTTTTTCCCCATTACCTATGCACCCTTCACCCCCACTACCCTTCCCTATTTACATAGACTTTATTTCCATTTTTTTTCTTTCTCATAATTTTTCTTTTCCCTTCTTCCCTTTCCCCTACCCTCCCACCACCCCTCTACCTTTGGACCTTTTCCTATTTCAAATTACCAATTATTCGTTTTAATCATTTTCATCCTTATTTACACTTTCAGTTCTCACACTAGAGATACTATTTGATATTTACACATCTGTGTCCTATTTATTTCACTTAAGAGTATGGCCTCAATATGCATCCATTTAGCTATAAATGACTCTAGTTTCTCATTCTTTACGGCTGAGTAGTACTCCATTTTATTAAAAAACCACATCTTCTTTACCTAGTTTCTAGTTGATGGGCACTTGGCCAGTTTCCAAACTTTAGCTATTACAAACTGTGCCACTATAAACATAGGTGCACATATATCGCTGTGGTATGATTCTTTTAATTCTTTGGGGAAGATACACAGTAGGGTAATAGCTGGGTCAAATGGGACTTCTAGTCCTAGTTCTTTGAGGTATCTCCATATGGATTTCCACAGTGGTTGCACCAGTCTACACTCCCACCATCAATGGAGAAGGGTTCCTTTCTCTCCACACCCCCTCCAGCATTTGTTATTTGTTGATTTCTTGATAGCAGTCATTCTTTGTGGGGTGAGGTGGAAACTCATTGTTGTTTTCATCTGCATCTCTCGAATGACCAGTGATGTTGAACATTTTTTCATATATTTATTTGCTGTTTTTACTTCTTTGTCTGAGAAATGTCTGTTCATTTCAGATGCCCATTTTTGAATTGGGTTTTTGAATTTGGGGGGGGGTCTGATTTTTTTCAATTCTTTATGTATTCTAGATAGTAGACCTTTGTCTGAGGTACAGCTGCTAAATATTTCTTCCCATATTGTAGGTTGTCTCTTAGCTCTGTTGGTGATTTCTCTTGCAGTGCAGAAGCTTTTTAATAAGATGAGATCCCAGTTGTTGATACTTTGTGTTAGCTCCCGTGCTACTGAAGATTTGTTCATAAAGTCTTTTCCTATGCCAATGTCATCAAGAGTTCTACCTAACTTATCTTCCAGCAAGCTTACTGTTTCTGTCTTGATATTTAGCTCTTTAATCCACTTCGATCTTAGTTTAGTGCACAGTGATAGGTATGGGCCTAGTTTTAATCTTTGGCAGGTTGAAATCCAGTTTTTCCAACACAATTTATTGAACAGGCTATCTTTTCTTCAATGAGGGTGGTTGGCTCCTTTGTCAAAGATGAGATTCGCCTTCCCCTTTGAACATTTCCTTCCTATTTCACAATATCTATTATACATTTTGGTTCTCATTTAGACTTTCAGTTTCTCACACTGGAGAAACAATTTTAGTATTTACACGTGTGTCCTATTTATTTCACCTCAAAGTGCATCCATTTAGCTACAAATGTCTCTAGTTTATCTTTCTTTATGACTGAATAGCACTGCATTTGAAAAAAAAACCCCACATCTTCTTTATCCAATCACTAGTTGATGAGCATTTGGATTGTTTCCAAGATTTAGCTATTACAAACTGTGCTGCTATAAACATGGGTGTGCATGTATTGGTGTGGTATGATGTTTTTAATTCTTTTGGGAACATACAGGGGAGGGGAATAGCTGGGCTAAATGGGATCTCTAATCTTAGTTTTTTGTGGAATCTCCACACTGATTTCCACAGTGGTTGCACCAACCTACACTCCCACCAACAGTGGAGAAGGGTTCCTTTTCCCCCACAACCTTGCCAGCATTTGTTGTTGGTTGATTTCATGATAGCAGCCATTCTTTCTGGAGTGAGATGGATTCTCATCACTGTTTTAATTTGCATCTCTCAAATGACCAGTGATGTTGAACATTTTTTCATATGTTTATTTGCTATTTCTACTGTGTCTGAGAAATGTCTATTCATTTCAGATGCCCATTTTTGGATTGGGTCTTTAAATTTAAGTGGTCTGAAGTTTTTGAGTTCTTTATATATTCTAGATAGTAGTCCTTTGTCTGAGGTACAGCTGCTAAAAATTTTTTCCCATGTTGTTGGTCGACACTTAGCTCTGTTGGTGGGTTCTCTTGCTGTGCAAAAGCTTTTTAATAAGATGAGATCACAGTTGTTGATTCTTTGTGTTAGTTCCCACGTGACTGGGGTTTTGTTCATAAGATCTTTTCCTATGTCAATGTCTTCAAGAGTTCTACCTAACCTTCTTCCAGCAGGTTTAGTGTTTCTGTTTTAATATTTAGATTTTTGATCCATTTTGATTTTGTTTCACACATGGTGAAAGATATGGGTCTAGTTTTAATCTTTGGCAAGTTGAAACCCAGTTTTTCCAGTGCCGTTTATTAAAGAGGCTATCTTTCCTCCAGTGAGGGTGCTTGGCTCCTTTGTCAAAGATGAGGTGACTATGTCTGGAGTTGTTTCTGCATCTTCTAATCTGTTCCTTTGATCCTTGAGTCTGTTTCTTTGCCAGTATCATGCTGTTTTTATTACTAGCTTTGTAGTATAGTTTGAAGTTGAGAATTGTGATACCCCCTACCTTGTCTTTGTTGCTTTGAATTGTTTTTGCTATTCTAGGTTTCTTCCTGTTCCAAATTAGTTTTTGGATTGTTTTCTCTTGTTCTGTGAAATGCACCATTGGAATTTCAATCGGTATTGCCATGAAGTCAATCTTTATGTGACATACCCTGTATCTCTTGCCTTTCTTTCCATCTCCAGTCTCAAAGCTTTTTTCACTTGGAGCCTTCTCCATTTATGTGTACCAGAAACTCACAGGATTCTACGCTTTTACATATGCTCTTCCCTTGCCTGGGACACTTCCTTCTACACTCCCCTTATCATTCATATTGAATCCAGAGGTCATTTTATTTTAGTCTTGGTATTATTCTCTCCTCCCATATCCCATTTACTATGTCTGTCAAAGCACACCTATGCTATTGGTTTGTACATTTTCAGTTTACTTGCTTGTATCTTCATTAACTGTGATTCACTTAAGGAGAATATGTTTTTGTTTCAGTGCCTAATCTAGTGACTGGCACATTTAGAGTCAATAACTTTCTGGGGAATGAATTGAAGCCACTGTTGAAATTTAGGGTTGATAATTAACATATATATATATTTATTTATCTAGCTCTGAAACTGATGCATCTAGATATTTTTTCTTGCCATGATCTGTTCATATTAAGTGGCAAAATTAAAGTAAATTGGAATTAAATATGAATAGAGGAACACAGTGTTAAAAATTTATATTGATTTTTCCCTGATAATTTATAGGTCATAAAGTGAAACTTTGTTATTGCTGTCAATTCTCAGATAAATAGAGGATCCCTGGTAGACAAAGTCTGTAGCAAAAATATAGGTGCTTTGAATTTTTTTTTATAAGAAAAGGGGCTTTAAAAATCTGACAAGCTACTCTTTCAAAGGTTATTTTTTTTTAAAAAAACTAACACATAGATAATCAATGAGTACCTAGGGAATAAGAAATTGGTTCATTGTTGATGGTCAGTGGAGCCTCAGCCACTGTCTTATCCCAGTGGTGCTCTCAGTCATAACATCTGGCACTCAGCACTGCCTGATGTTATTGAACTTGGCCTGAGATCTCATCACATTTCACACACTGCTGGCCACCATTAGTCTGAATAATTAAGGATTGGCTAAGTCTTGCCCTTCCAAAATGCTGTCATGAATTGAATGGTTTGGAGAGAAATTAAGTAATTTGGAAAACTGCAAACGTTTTATTGAGATTGGTCAGGTTAGATTCTAAACAAAGATGCTTTTAAAAGGAAAGATTCACAGCAAGGAAGTTTTCAAAATGGTTTCTTGTAGAAAATTCTCATAGCTAAATTTTGTAACTAATCTTAATTTCTTGTTTGAGAAATCTACAAGTTAAATATACAGACTTTTAACTTCTATTCACCTCCCCATAGTTGCAGTCACTTAATATTATCCAAATCAATACTTTCAAACAAAAGGGACTGTTAGTTATCTAAAAGCTTAAAGCAAAGGAAATACCCATTGGAAGTGACATTTCATTAGTTTGGGTGAAATTTTATTGGGTTGGGGAAAACTGAAATGCATCTGATCTTTTGTTCATTGAAAAAAATTGAACATTTAACTGGTGACTTAGACATGGCTTTTCAGTCTATCAAGTTCAGAAGATAATACAATTTCAAAGGTTGAAAATTTTATTTAAATATAATCAACAAATTTTCTAAATTCTCGAGGAATTAAATGTAGTTCCATCACTTCTCAGGCTCTACAAGCTGTTGTGCCTTTGGTGAAACACTATCCTCCACTGAGCCAGTTCTTATGAAGAAAACGGATTTAGTTAGAATTCCCTTTTCTGTTATGAATACAAACCCCATGAAGATAATGTTTTCAGACATTTTTATTCAAAGTGTTATTCCAGCTCAAGAACAATGCCTGGCATATACTAGATATTCAATGACTATTAAATGAATGTGAGTGGGAAAGTGTCATCTAGTACCCACTCCAGGATATTGTGGAAATGATAATTGTTCATGAACTTTAAGAAAATTATTTGTATGTATTTTTAATACATAATAATTAAACTTATCTTGAGGAATTGGCACATGTACATAGCACATCTTTTTTTTTTTTTTTGTATTTCCCATTTTCCTCCATGCATCCTTTCCCCCTTTCCCCAGATCCCATTCATACCTCCACAAAGTCTATCTCGTTTCTTATCACCTTCTATTTTTCTCTTTAAATCAGTAACACTGGCTATTATCAAGGGTTCAAAAAACAACAAATACTGGCAAAGTTGTGGAGGAAAAAGGAAACTTTCTACATTGTTGTAGGAATATAAACTAGTACAACCATGTTGGAAATCAGTATGGAGATTCTTTAAAATGTAAAAGTAGAAATTCTATTTGATCCAGCTATACTTCTTCTAGGTATCTTCCTGAAAGAGTTAAAGTATTCATATTATCATGATGTAAGCATATCAGTTTATAGCAGTACAATTCACAATTGCTGAATTGTGGCAGCAGTCTGTATGTCCATAAACAGATGAATGGATAAAGAAAATATGGTATATGTACAGAATGGGGTACTACTCAGTCATAAATAAGGATAAATTCAAGTCATCTGTAGGAAAATGGAGGATCTTGAGATCTTAATGCTAAGTAAAATAAATCAGACAAGAAAGTTAAATATTAAATATGAGAAATCTAAAATATAAATAGGTTTTCAATTAGCTCTTTAAGTGCTTCAGTCCATCCCCAGCTCTTCAGAACCAGTTCATTGATCTATAAGCAGAAAGAACTTGAATTTGTTATCTCTCTGGGCTTGGAAAAATCCAATTTAGAAGACCTGGATTTTCATATTACCACAATTGTGGTCCCAATTTTGCTTGTAATTAATGGCTTACCTAAACTCTTAGGGTTAGGTTAAAAATCATATCATGGCTTATAATTTCTTTTAGGAGTTGCCTCTAATCAGGTCTATATCAGTTTTCCCTGTGTACTCAATGGTTATGGTAAACAACCTCTTCTCATCCATTAAAGTTTGCGTTTCTCTAGATGTTGCAGTTTGTTCTTCTAAAAATAATACTCATTTCCTTTCTTACTCTTCATTTTTTTAAAGTCATGGGACATATTTCTAATAGATATTTGAGCACCCTTGACTGCCAATTCCATTATCTATATTGTTTTTTAGTGTTTCTACTAATTGATTTTTCTTCTGGTTCTGTGTCACATTTTACAGCATCGTTGGATTTGTTAGTAGAAGCTGTCCATTGTGTATTTTATATTGTTGATTGTCTGGATTTTGTTGCCTTCTGTCTTAGTTACTTTTCTCATTGTTGAAACACAATATCTGACATGCACAAGTTAAAGGAGGAAAGGATTAGTTTAGCTCACAGTTTGTAGAGGTTTCAGTGCATTATTGGCTGGCTCCAAGGCAGGGTGGCATGGCAGAAAGGCATGGTAGGAGAGAAACAATCCATGTTAGGGCAGACAGGAAGCAGAAAGCAGCAAGCCTTCCTTTCTCTTTATATTCTATCTAGGTTGTAAGCCTATTGGCTGTTACCATCCATACCCAGGGTTGTGCTACTGTCTTTAGTAAATCCATTCAGCCACACCCAGAATATACTAAACCAATCAGTGGACTAATCCAACATTCCATGCCCTTAATCTAACCACTTTCCTAAAGCCCCACCTATGAGCACATGAGGCTTTGGGGGACACCTATATATAATCCATAAAGCCTTCTTTTAAGGAAGATTCAATCTTTTTTTTCTTTTCTTTCTGTAACCCAGTTGAGTTACTTGTGGTTCTATTTGCTTCTTTTCAGGCTTATTTCAAGTGTTCTTAAGGTAGGTCTACAGTAATCCTTATTGAAGACTAGTCTAACTCCACAACTAAGGTAGATCAGAAATATTTGCCTTCTTTAGTTCTTCTAGCATGTTATATTCTCTGTTGTCTCTGGATTTGGTATACTCTGACCTCTGGTTCTAAATTGCTTTCTCCTGGTATATACCTCTAACATTCTTTGAACTTATCATTTTCAAATTAAATTTATAATTACATATTTAATGACTGTCATTTTCACTAGACTGTAAACTGTATGACAAAAGGGAGAATGAACAATTGGCAGCTGTCATTTCACACCAAACAAATCACACATATTTTAAGACTAGTGCAGAGATAATTTTCCTAATGAGGACTTGTTCAATGAAAAGGCAAATCATCTGGGCACTACACACATACTAGGCTGAAGGTATCAAAAATGCCATTTATTCCCTCTGCTAATAGCCCCCTTCCCATCTTCTGAAATGTCTGTTCCCATACATAGGTCCTGCCAAATGAGCAGTAATTTATTTGGTCTCATGTCCCTGGCCATAACTGGCGATGGACAAACAACATAAGAGAAGTCCATTATATCCTTTATTTATGAGATACTAGTTGGGTTGGAGGTTTCATCTTGGAAGCAAAATTATTCTTACGGTGTGACTGAGCCATTGGGCAAAAGGCCCAATAGAAATGTGGGCTGACTGGAAAAGCATGAAACCCAGAGCCTATTTCAGATCAAGGTGTTGTTGATGTCAATGAGACTTCCAATGGGCTAGGAGCTAGGTGTAGTGAAGGCATGCAGGCCAAATAGATGAGCAGAATATATGAAAAACACATGTAGGTTTTGGGTAATATTACATAGCTCTTGGCATAAAGTGCCATGAATGTCCAAAGAAGAGTTCCTGGGAGGATGACTGGTAACATTAGTTTCCGAGGGCTGTAATAACAAATTACCGGGACTTCATGGCTTCAAACAGTAGAAACTTATTCCCTCAGAGTTTTAGAGGCCAGAAGACCAAAATCTTGGTGCCAGCCGTGTTAGGTACTTCTGGAGGCTCTGCTCCTCTCTCTATGTCTCTCACCTGTCATTGGCATAAAAATGTATTATTCCAACCTCTATCTTCACATGACCTTTTCGTCTGTGTTTCTCCTATCTTTCTCTGTGTTTCAAACCTTCCTCTCATCTTTTCTATAAAGATGCTCATCATTGGATTGAGGCCTAAATCCAAAATGATCTCATTTTGAGATCCATAATTACATCTATATGATGGTAAGTTCAGGTAAGTTCGGATTCCCAGACATGGGGTGATCGGAAAGTGGACATATCTCTTTTGGCATGAAGTTATACTTTCAGATAAAGAAAGTAGGAGTCAAATTTCAGGCTCAAATTCAAAGTCAGAAAAGATCAGTAGTAAATGGAATGCTTTATTGGTAGTTGAGGAAGTTTCTTTCATGTTCAACATATTACAAAGAGACTCTCAGCCCAGGATGTGGATAAATTCACCAATTGCAACAGCAGGGATGATATATGAGTCATAGTAACAATTATTTTTAAGTAGAATGACTGGGAGATACAGACACAGTAAAATAAGACAGAATATTTAAAGAAATTAACAAGTTGATTTGGTTTTAGTTTAGTTAGTAGTTTGCATAGAAGTTCTGACTAGCTCAAGTTTCCTCCTGCCTATATTCTACAGATAATTTCTTCCAAAGTTAATGTGAATTCTAACTTTACCCTTTACTTTAATTCCAAATTTAGAAAAAATATATGACTCTTCAATTAGTCTTACCTTGAATTATTCAAAACAAACTGGAAGTAGTTTCATAAAACTTCAATAATTTTTCCTAATTTCCTTTTAGGTTTCTTTAGCATTTGATTATTTTATTTTTAAAAAACCAGACACTTTAATACAGAATAAAACATGTATATCACAAATATATATCCTCTTTTTCTGATCATACAGAACTTTTCTGAATACTGAACTCTTTATTCCATTTTTAGATTTCTGAAACAATGATGTCCCATTCTTAAAGATACTAAAATATGCTCTAACAGGTTCAGAAACATATGTCCTGTAATTCCAAATCTGGTCTTTTTCCCTACTGTTTCCCAAAAAAAAGGGGGCAAATGGTTGATGAAACTGAATACCTTCATTTTCCTGTGAATAAATAATGTTGTTCAGAACAGACATGGCCATTGGTGATCATTTCAACTCAAGAGCTGATGGGTCAGAGGCTTGACTGAAGTTGGGAAAATCACTTCCTTCAGAATATAATGACATTTTTGTGCCCTTCTGTATCCAAATAGTGTGCAACGTGGCATATCATATCTGTTCAGATGACAGACAGTTCTCTGTCCTTTAAAAGCAAACATGTCTCCTCAGCTCTAAGAAATGATTTACGTAAGTGTGGGGCTCGATGAACGAAGCCTTTGGAGTCAGTGAATGCAGCAGATAGTCCTGGCTGGGGGGTTGGACAGGTTCTGTACTTCCTTGGAAAATGACCAGTTACCTTGTGACATGGTATAAAGAAACAGCTCTCTGATGACACACCCAGAGGTTAACTACTCTAATAAGTGCCACATCCAATTGGGTTCTTTGTTGTCTTTACTGGCTATAAACCAAGAGAAGATAGAGACTTTGAAACCTGACAGACAATCAAAGGGTCATTTTTTTCACCTCCAGCCTGTTCATAAGAAAGAAACCAAAAAATAGGCACTTCAGAGAAGCCCTTGCATAGTGCTTGCATCTTTTTGACATTTTTCATTAGATATTTCAGAAAGCTCTTGGAAAATGGATTTAATCTATTCCAAAGGTCACTGTAACAACGGTTTCTACTCTGTTGATATATCCTTGCTTGGTTAGTCTTTAAAACTGCAACCTTTGTGGGGGTTTTTTGATATCCACTTTAACAGCAGTGAATGAAAATTACTGCTGTTCAAGGTTGCAGATGAAACAGAACAGACTTTTTCTCTGCATGTATTAGGTTGAGAAAAATTAGAGTTCCTATATTTTCAGAATCTAAAATCTGTTCTGCTGACTAGTAAATATGAATCACCTCATGGGGACAATGGCAAAGAATATTTGAAATTGAAAATATTATTGATAACTTGAGATATATGATTGCTGTACATACAAAGTCTTGGCTTAATTCACATTCATTGAAAGCTGAATGAGAGCCTGTATGTGTCTGAATTCATAGCCAGGGTAGACTGCTACTGTGTATTATTGCTTGCTTTCCTTCTCATCAGTCTCTGCATGTGGTCAAGAGTATATAATAAAAGGCAGCTTTCAGAGGTGCCACATTTCTTAGCCAACCATTAATAATGGGGAAACACAATACTGGCTTGCTAATCAAATGTAATGAGTAGGTTAATGAAAACCACATTCAAAGTTCACCTAATTAATGATCATGCCTGTTTCTCTCAAGTCACCAGGGAATGGTTTGGCAAGCACGTGGCTTAGGTATTCAGTGATATGAATTTGGTTAATTTGCTGGATTTCCTTCCCGAGGAGACTATGCAAACAGCGCTTTTCATTTCAAATATGGGTCAGGTTTTTCAAAATCCCAATGTTGTTACAAGACAGAGAAACACAGATCGAGAGATAAAGAGGTGTTGAACAGCCTTTGCCCATCAGCCTGATGAGAAAGCTGAAACACAGCGAGGCTGTGTGGTTGATCCATGCTTAACACTGGGTCAGAATGATTGGATCTGCTTTGCTTTTTGCTAAAAACAAAAATCTAAGAAATAACAATAAAAACAATAATAACATCAATAAAACCCCTGAAAATAATAAATGTATGCTAAGAATTTTTCATGAATGACTGCATCCTTACATTAACCATGTGAGCTACATTCATAATATTATGCCATGGGTTGGGGCAATGAAGCTGGGGATCAGAGAAGTTAAGCAACTTTTTTATAGTCATACAACTAAATGTTAGGACCAAGATTTGAAACTGGACAGTTTGAGTAATGATGTTTGTCAAGAAATTTTAACCTCAATTTCTTGCCTGTCAGGTGCTATTCTACATAATTTTTGGGAAAAATCATTTCACAATTAAATTATAATTAGGCCTAATCTTCTTGCCTACAGGCTGGCTATGACATGCCAAAATGTAACTCCATTTTTACCTCCAAACACAGCTGTGACCTCAATGGTCCCATGATATTGTGACACTCAAGGGCAAGATTACATCAGCTGAAGACATCCTGGTTCCTTCAGAACTGATTAGTAAGAGAAAGGTTTCATTTGGGGAGGGACAGATTCCTTATCAGCTTAAATCATCCTACCTACTGTTGTAAGTATGTCTTTGGTCATCTTACTGTCCTAATCAACATAAGCTTCTCATTGACCTAAGATCCTCATTAGCATAAGATCCTCATAGGATTACTGATACCTGCTGAGTCATCTGTTACTCCCTTTGAACCCATGAAATAGTGGCAAATTTGAGGTGCCTTTGTCTTCGTTGCTTAAAGCAGCATTGATCAGGTCCAGGACCCAGCTTCTTCTCTAAGTCTGGATTCCTGTCTTTATTCTTTTCTCCTGCTCTGTAGGTTGTCTCTTCACTCTGGTCCTCAAAGTCAGACCATTAGTCTCTTTTTGGTTCTGAAGATATGTCACCCTGTGGCCTGTTATGGCAAAAATATGCTATGTGTCAGATAACATCTCTAGTCAAAGAATTGATTTGCATTTTCTAATTAGCCCAAAGAAAAGACAGCATCCTTCTCTTGGATATACAGAGCTGATCATTTTCCCACTAATGCTTTAGTGAATTTCTTGTTCCAAAGCCCTTTTAAAAAGTTAGTGTGGGCAGACCTGAGAAGTGAAGTCAGGGACATCAGAAACTCCAATTGAGGAAAAAATGATTTTCTGTTGGCATTTTGGTGACAAACTTGTTTCTTATCTGGCAAGGAGGTCCAGCTGCTTGTCCATGGATTCTTTCTTAGAGAATTCTGGCATGAGCTTTCCTGCTCAATCCAATTACTGAGTGACTGTAAAGAAGCCTCTGTTTCCCAGTAAAGAATAATGAGAAATCCAGATCCATGTTTTTTAAGCAGGAGATAATGACAGCTGACATGGCATTTAGGGAAGTAATGGGACAGAATTGTTTTTATATAACGACAATCTTGTAAAACCCACAATGTATGGTCATCATATTTGGAAAGTTCAGGGACAAATATTGATCTATCTCACTTATAGTAGCAATACAAATAATATTAGTACTAATACTCAGCACTCCTGAAATTTTCCTACCTACTAAATGAAATACATTTGATCCTACAGTAACACTATGAAATACATGCTATTATTATCATTCTATGACTGTTAAGCTTAATTGTGTCAACTTGTTCGGCTTGGGAGCTGCCCAAAGGATTGTTGGAGCATACTTCTGTGTGTGTCTGGTTGGGTTATGAAGGCATGACCTTGGGTACTATACCTGGTCCCTGCCTCCTTCCTCTCAGATGGTGCTCCCTTAGCAATTTTGCTCTGCCACATCTTTCAGCCGTGATGTCTCTGCCTTGAAGCCTTCCTGCCAACCATGAACTGAATCCCCTGAAACTGTGAGCTAAATTAAAACTCTACTTTAAATTGTGGGTGTCAGGTGTCACGCCCCAGCAACAGGACTACTGACTGATAAACACATCCACATTTGATAATAGGGAAACAAATACAGAATGGCTAAGATTTCACCAAGTTCATACAACTAGTAAGTGAACAATTTAGGATTTGAAGCCAAGGAATGTAGATGGAAGGGAATATGCTCTTCACTATTATGCTTTATGACTTGTATTAACTAGAGAACTAGGCCACACAAACAATAAAAGTCCTTAATACCAGTAACTAAAATTAACATTTATCCAGCACTATAATGTAAACTATATTGTTCTTTTTCTTATTTTTAAATGAAAATCTTATTTAGAATAGTTTAGATTCATGGCAAAGTTATAAATAAATACAGGCAAGGTAATGTTCTGATCACACTATATGCAAGATGCTCCCCAACAATCCTATGAGGTACCCAGCAATGTCTCTATTTTCCAGAGAGACAAACCAAAGTGTATAAAATATAAATAACATACTTCATATCAATCAGCATGTGAGTGCAATGACTGGGGTTCAAACTCAGGCAAGGATAGACATTCAGACTTGTCTCTTAATTTATATTTGTTGATGTTGTAGCAGTATTTTGAAAAATAGATCTCAGTTTCTGAATTAAATTCATTGAAAAATAATTTTCCTTTATATTGGTTGTATAATCCAAAATATCTCAAAATTCTTTCTTCAGTAAAGTAGGAATCCAGGAGTAAAAATTCCCTAATAGCAACTAAAATGTCTAAACACAAAATCTATATAAATAGAATCAAAACAGTTATCTAAGAGAGGCCAATTAAGTCACTGTTTTCTTCATGTCCCCCTTCTCCAATGACCCTCTTCAAAAAGAAAAAAAGGGAAGATATATAGTACATAATGACCAATATTCTAAAGCCCATAGGCACATTTTCAGAAGGCAACAATGAAGATAAACTTACAAATTCATCCTCAATGAAATTTCTTTAATTTTTTAAAGCATATCAATTGTTTCTACTTAGTATTTATTACCTTTGCAGTTGGTTACAGTCAAGTACCAAATATTTTGGCATTTATTTTGTGACTTTTCATTTCCACTGAAAAGAACACACATAAAATGGCTGTTGATCAGGTGTACAATATGTACAAACAGCAAATTACAGTTATGTATGTTTGAATGTAGATTACAGAATAAGAACTATTCAAATATTCATCTCTCTTATCAGTGTTATAGTATGCTATTTTGTTAAGAGAAAGTGAAAGCATATAAAGACAAGGATGTTGTTTAGAATTCTATTGCTACTAAGGCATGGAACAAGGATTCAAAATGTATTTTGCAAGAGTTTAAAAGAACAGTCCACTCTTTTTTTCTGTAAGCAATAGGGCCAGTTAGCAAACAAAGGACACAAAGAAGTCATTGTAGTATACAGTGTTACAAAGACACAAAACTCAGTCATCCAGTGTTATTTAGTATGGGGTCAAGCTCAATAGCCTTAGATAATATCTCTGTCTCCTAGCAGGGCAAGCTGATTGTTTTTTACAATGATAGCCTTGAATCATCAGTGAAGAGTAAATTCTGTTCTATACATTCTATTTTTAAAAGGTCATAAAGTTCAAAATTAAATATATTAAATAAACACCTTATCAGGACAGCTGAATTATGTAGAATGATTCAGTTCTGGAAGGTTTTTTGTGGCAGAAATACTACTACTAGAAGTTATTTCCACAAAAAATCCCTGCTGCTACTTTGGTGAGGAATTTAATGTATTGTGCTATTTTTATTTTTCAGGTGACAGGGTTAAATTTGAGGCTTAACCAATGGTCCAGTCATTCAAAATGCTACATCCTGCTTTTTTTCTCCTGTACCTATTCATAGTTTATGAGCTGTATTAGACCTTTAGAATAGAATAGAATATTAGACCTTTAGAATTAGACCAGTTGAATTGTTTGTCCGAGCAAATTAGTTGTTGTATTGTTTTTTTCTTTAAGTTTAGTGGAATATTGGTCATTATTTAAAGTAAGGGTCAAGTCCCACTCAGATTGTCTAAAATAATTTTTACTTTCTCAGCCCCAAAAGAAATTATTAGTGCATCTTACTCTTTGGCAAATGTGTTTGGTATAGATTTTCATTAGTGCATTAACAGAAAATATGAAAACATGTTTGTAAAATGCTGGTAAAATAGCTCCCCACAGTTAGTTTTCATTCAGCCCCTGCTAGAAATAATAGAAGATAAATTACAGTGCTCCTAGAATTTCATCCTAGTTGAAAACAGCAGCTTGTTTTGCCTCATGTCTGCAGACCTGGTGTTATAATTTCAAATGCATCCAGCTAATTAGGTAACCTTGTGTTTAAGTCTTTCATACCCCTTTCATTATGTTTGATGGTTTTTGAGAAAACAGCTGGAAATTTCTATCAATGAAAACAGATTTTGTTTTATTATTATTAAATTTCTGTTTCATCTCAGCATACCGGTAGGATGTGCTGCAAATCATTTCAAAGACATATACAAGCTGGACATATTGACATTAAAATAAAAGCAGAACTTTTTGCTTGTAGATATTAAAGCATTAAATATTAAAGTTGATTTACTGACAGACAGCATAAAAGAAAGCTGAAATAAGCTATGAGAATCAAAGTAAATTGGCCTCTATTGTTTGTGGTTTGAGCTGACTGAGGTAGAACTATGTTTACTTTATAACAGTAAAACAATAAATAACGGTTGACATTAATTATCATAAATAGTAAAGCAGTGATGTGACCACTTAAAAAAATAGTGAAAATAAAATTCACATCTCATTGAGTCTACCCATCATGTAGAATTGGGGAAACTGCTAATTTTCAACCAGTATATGTCTTGTGTTTTGGAAGTCAATCATTTAATTGATTCAAGAGATAAACAAGTTTTTAGAGAAAGTTTGCACTGTTTTAGAAATTCCTCAATTCTTTTAAAAGAAGGAAGCACCAGATTGTTTGAAGGCTTTGAGTGAACCAAAAAAGAGGAGAGAATGTACCAATAGAAATCAAGTTCCTGATATAAACTAAGCACCATTAAAAATGTTTATTTATGGTATTTATTGAAATGTTTATGGTACTGTGAAGTTCTCCTAATCTACCTCGATAAAATTATTGGCATCCTAATTCAAAACATGATTGTTGTAAGCCTCATTTTTTAAAAATACTATTTCATTGGTACATTTTAGGTATATAATATAATGGCATTCATCATTGGAAATTTGCACCTTTGCATAATCTCTTTTGGTTCTTATTTTTCCCCCTTCCCCTCTCTTCAACCCCTTCATTCCTCCCTATTTACAAAGCCTTTGTTCCCTTTTTTTTCATTTTCTCATATTAGTTCCATTCCCTTCTTTCCTTTCCCCTACCCTTCCCACTTCTCCTTTCCCTTTGCCCCTTTTCTTCCTATTTCACATTATCTATTATGCCTTTTAGTCCTTATTTACACTTTCAGTTTCTCACACTAGAGAAACTATTCAGTATTTACCCATGTATGTCCTATTTATTCACTTAAGAGTATTGCCTCAATGGGCATCCATTTAACTATAAATGCCTCTAATTTCTCATTTTTTATGGCTGAGTAGTACTCCATTTTATAAAAAAACCCACACTTTCTTTATCTGGTCTCCAGTTGATGGGCATTTGGGCTGCTTCCAAGTTTTAGATATTACAAACTGTGCTGCTATGAACATGGGTACACATATATCGCTGTGGTATGATTGTTTTAATTCTTTGGGGAAGATACCCAGCAGGGGAATAGCTGGGTTAAATGGGACTTCCAGTCCTAGTTCTTTGAGGTATCTCCATACTGATTTCCACAGTGCTTGCACGAGGCTACATTCCTACCAGTAGTGGAGCAGGCTTCCTCTTTCCCCACAGCCCCATCAGCGTTTGTTATTGGTTGATTTCATGATAGCAGCCATTCTTTCAAGGGTGAGGTAGAATCTCAGCGTTGTTTGCATTTGCATCTCTAGAATGACCAGTGATGTTGAACATTTTTTCATGTATATATTTGCTATTTCTACTTCTTTGTCTGAGAAATGTCTGTTCATTTCAGATGCCCATTTTTGGACTGGGTCTTTAAACATGGGAGGTCTAATTTTTTCAAGTTCTTTATGTTTCTAGATAGTAGATCTTTGTCTAAGGAACAGCAGGTGAAGATTTTTTCCCACATTGTGGGTTCTCTCTTCACACTGTTGCTGGTTTCTTGTGCTGTGCAGAAGCCTTTTAATAAGAAGATATCCCATTTGTTGATTGTTTGTGCTAGTTCATGGGCAACTGAGGTTTTGTTTATGAAATCTTTTCCTACACCAATGGCTTCAATAGTTCTACCTAACCTCTCTTCCACCTGATTCAGCATTTCTATTTTAATATTTAGATTGTTAATCCATTTCGAATTTATTTTAGTGCATGGTGAGAGGTATAGATCTAGTTTTAGTCTTTGACAAGTTGAAACCCAATTTCTCCAGCACCATTTATTAAAGAGGCAATCTTTCCTCCAGTGAGGGTGTTTGAATCTTTTGTCGAAGATGAGGTGGCTGAGTGTGTCTGGCGTTGTTTCTGCATCTTCTAATCTGTTCCACTGGTCCTCAGCTCTGTTTCTTTGCCAGTACCATGCTGTTTTTATCACAGTAGTTTTGTAGTATAGTTGCAGGTTGAGGATTGTGATATCCCCTGCCATGTCTCTGTTACCTAGAATTGCTTTTGCTATTCTGGGTCTCTTCTTGTTCCAAATGAAGTTTTGGATTGTTTTCTCGAGGTCTATGAAGTACGCTGCTGGGATCTCAATTGGAATTGCATTAAATCTATATAGCAGTTTTGGAAGTATGGCCATTTTCACTATATTAATCCTTCCTAAAAAGGAGCAGGGGATATCTGTCCATTTTCTGATATCATCTTCAATCTCTCTTTTCAGAGTGCCATAGTTTTCAGAGAAGAGGTCTTTGATTTCCTTCAGTAGGATGATTCCTAGGTATTTCATTTTTTTGGATGCTATTGTGAAAGGAATTATTTGCCCTATTTCTCTTTCAGTGAGTCTGTCATTGGTGTAGAGGAAAGCTATTGATTTTTGTGTGTTGACCTTGTAGCCAGCTACTTGACTCAATTTGGTTATTAAGTCTAGAAGACTTTTGGTGGAGTTCTTGGGGTCTTCTATATAGAGTATCATGTCATCTGCAAAGAAAGACAATTTGACTTCTTCATTACCAATCTTTACTCCTTTTATTTCTTTCTCTTGTCTAATTGCCATGGCTAATGTTTTCAGAACTATATTGAAGAAGAGTGGTGATAGTGGACATCCTTGTCTTGTTCCTGATTTTAGTATGAAGGATTTCAGTTTTTGACCATTTAGTATGATATTGGCTGTTGGTTTTTCATAGATGGCTTCTATCAGTTTGAGGTAGAGACCATCTATTCCATTTTTTTGTAGGGTTTTTATCATAAATGCATGTTGGATTTTGTCAAATGCTTTTTCTGCATCTATGGAGATAATCATATGGTTTTTGTCCTTGGCTCTATTGAGATAGTGTATTACACTGATTGATTTTCGTATATTGAACCATCCCTGCATCCCTGGGATGAATCCCACTTGATCAGGGTGTATGATCTTCTTGAAGATCTTCTGCATTCTGTTTGCCATTATCTTATTAAGGATTTTTGCATCTATGTTCATTAGTGAAATTGGCCTATAGTTCTCTTTTTTGGTTGGGCCTTTCTCTGCTTTGGGGATCAAGGTAATGCTTGCTTCCAGGAATGAATTTGGGAGTATTGCTTCCCTTTCAATTTCGCTGAAGAGTTTAAACAGTAGTGGCAGCAGTTCCTCTCTAAATGTCTTGTAGAATTTAGCAGTGAAGCCATCAGGGCCTGGGCTTTTCTCAGTTGATAAGTTTTTAATTATGTTTTCAATTTCATTGGTTGATATTGGGTTGTTCAGAATTTTTAGGTCTTCTTCATTCAACTTTGGTAATTCATATGTATCTAGGAATCTGTCCATTTCTTCTGTGTTGTCCATCTTATTGGCTTATAGGTTCTGGAAGTAGGTATTGATGATCCTCTGGATTTCTGCTGGGTCTGTTGTCATTTCACCCTTTTTATTCCTAATTGCATGGATTTGGGCCTTTTCTTTCCTTTTTCTGACAAGGTTGGCTAAAAGTTTGTCAATTTTGTTGATTCTTTTGAAGAACCAACTCTTGGCCTCATTGATTTTTTGTATCATTCTCTTAGTTCCATTGCATTGATTTCTCCTCTGATCTTTATAATTTCCTCTCTTGTATGAGCTTTGGGGTTGTCCTGCTCTTCTTTTTCTAGAAGCTTGAGGTTCAACATCAGGTTGTTTAATTGGGCTCGCTCTGTTTTCCTAATATGCGTATTCACTGCTATGAATTTCCCTCATAAGACTGCTTTCATTGTGTCCCATAGATTCCGATATGTTGTATTGTCATTGCCATTTAATTGAAGGAACTGTCTGATTTCTTCTTTAATTTCCTCTGTGACCCATTGGTTATTCAGAAGTGTGTTGTTCAATTTCCACGTGTTTATGAAATTTTTTGAGTTTCTTTTGCTATGGATCTCCAATTTCATCACACTATGGTCTGATAATATACAGGGGATAACTTCAATTCCTTTGCACTTCCTTAAACATGTTCTATGTGTGAGTATGTGGTCTGTTTTTGAGAATGACCCATGTGCAGCTGAGAAGAATGTGTATTCTGATTTTGTGGGGTGGAAGACTCTGTAAACATCTGTTAAGTTCATTTGTTCAAGAGCTCGATTGAGTTCAGGTTCATTATTTCTTTTTTGTCTAGTTGATCTATCTATTTGTGACAGTGGGGTGTTGAGGTCCCCCACTACAATTGTATTAGTGCATATATGCCTTTTCATGTCCATTAGTATTTGTTTTATATAGTTGGGTGCACTAGTGTTTGGTGCATAAATATTTATGATTGTCGTCTCTTCCTTTTGGATTCGTCCCTTTACAAGCATGTAGTGTCCTTCTTCATCTCTCTTAATCAGTGTTGGTTTGAAATCTACTTGATCTGCAAAGAGGATAGCTACTCCTGCTTATTTTTTCAGATTCCTGTCACATGGAGTATTGTTTTCTACCCTTTAAGTTTCAGTCTATGAGTTTCCTTTTGAATTAAGTGTGTTTCTTGTATGCAGCGTACTGTTGGATTTTGCTTCTTGACCCATTCTGCCAGTGTATTTCTTTTGAGTGGTGAATTGGGACCATTAAGATTGATAGTTATAACTATTACATATTGACATCATTTTCAAGACTTTTTCTTTTTGTCAGAGTCTCCCCCTTTGTGTTTAGTTTCTTGCCATACCCAATGGATTCATTCTGCTGGTCCTCCTTGTGTTGTGCTCCTCATTTTCTATTCCTAGTATATTGTCTAAAATTTTTTAGAATGCTTGTCTGATATTCAAGAAGTTCCTAATGTGTTCTTTGTCCTGAAAGAATCTTATTTCTCCATCAATTTTGAAAGATAGTTTTGCAGGGTACATCAGTCTGGGTTGGAGGCTGTTTTCCTTTAGGGCTTGAAATACATCACTCCAAGCTCTTCTTGCTTTGAGGGTTTGTGTTGAGAAGTCTGGTGTGATTCTGATGGGCTTTCCTTTGTATGTGATTTGTTTGTTTTCTCTAACTGCTTGTAGAATTTTGTTCTTTTGTTGGGTTTCTGGAATCTTAACAATTATATGCCTATGTCTAGATTTTTTGTGATTAAGGCTTTTTGGAGTTCTATGTGCCTAGCTTATCTGTATGTAAAGTTCTTCCCCTCTGCTTTTGAAGTTTTCTGCCATTGCTTCTGTGAATGGTTTTTTTATGTCATCTACACTCTCTCCTGTTTTTTCATTGACTTCAATCAGTCTTATGTTATTCTTGTTTGCATAGTCTAGCACCTACTGGATTGATTTCTTGTGGTTCATTACAATTTTGAGTTAATTTTTCTTTTTCTGGCCACTAATTGCAATCTTATCTTCTATATCTGAATTTCTGTCCTCACATTGGCTCATTCTGCTGTGTAGACTTTCAATGGAGTTTTTAATCTCCTGGAAATCTGTTTGCATCTGTTTTATGGATTCCATTTGTTTCCTATGTTGGTATTCTCTCATGTTCCTCAGCTTCTCTCTAGATTTATTAATCATGTCTTGTACTATGAGCACAATCTCTGCTATTATCTGAGAAATTATTTCTGATTTCATTTTTTCCAAATCCTTTTTTTGTTGCCAGTTCAGGGAGTCCAGGTGGTTGAGTATCAGTGTGTTCCATGTCATTTCCCTTTGGGGTTGCTCTAGGTGATCTGGAATTCTGGTTGTGAGACTCATTTTTGTGTTTTCTTGTAATGGGGGAGCAGTGGTGTGTGGTTTTTTTACCCATGTGGCTCATCTCCTCTGTGTTGTCAGCAGTTGTACATTGGCTCAGAAACCCCTTCCTCTGTGCTGGCAGTGGTGGTATGGTGGCCCCTTCGTCTGCACTGGGAGCAGTGGTTCTGCAGCCCCAAAGCCCCTTCCTATGTGCTGGTTGAGTGTAAGCCTCATTTTTAATCCATCTCATCTCAGCCTTTTCTAGTCTTCATTCACCTGCTACTGTGCGTATACTTTGGCCTCCTCTTGTTCCTTATAACACTAGGAAAGTTTCTCTACTTTAGTGGCTTTATACATTCCTTTCCTTCTGTCTTTCACATTTCCAGTTCTCATCCACTACCAATAACTCCACTCTCAAAAGAGTAGTTCTTTTCATCTCTATGTTTTTTCAGTGTTTTATTTTAGAACCTGAGAAAAGATAGTCTGTAATACAGTGGTAACAATATGGAAGTTTACTTCTTTTTCATGTGAAAATCCAAAGTTAGGTTGATGATCCAATTATGATAGGTATCTTAGTCATTTTCATACATGGCTTCCACATCTGAGTTCAAGTCACAGTATGTACTGTCTCCTTACTTTTGGCTGAGTAAAAAGATCAAGAAAACTGATGTCCAATTATATAAAGATCAATACCCCAAAATAGCACAAATTGCTTCTGTTCACATCTCATTCACAAAAATTTAGTGCCTTGGATCCCCCTAGCTGCTTGGGAATTGAGAAATATAATATTTAGCTTGGAAAAGGTGACTCTCATTAAGTCCACATTAAAACTCTAAAAATGACTAAAACTGTACAAGACTAATTATTGAAAAGAAGATAGTGGGCACTTGGCTTAGATGTCCTTTTTTCAGACATGTAGTAAGTCTAAATAGATGTCATGGTATTTATATTTTTCTTAATCATTAAATCTTGTTGATTTTGTTGATAGCAATTATTATTCTTTAATTTTATATTTCTTGGGTTAAAAATTTTATGAAAGTGTTTTAAATTACTGTCTTTTTGACCTTAAACTTTTTGAAAGTAGTACTGTTTGTTTTGTTTTCCCTGATATCCTGCATATTTATATGCCTGACATATTTGTCATATGAAAGTCCTATTTGACATAATAAAGATTGGTGTATGAGTGAATAAAAATGAAAACAAATATCTAGACAACTCTTGTCTTGTATCAAGTGGATTTATTGGCTGAAAATGTAAACAGTTTATGGGGAACTAACAAAATTAAATTTGAAAGTATGAGGCAGAGCTCCTAGTGCAGTGTTGGTCAGATATTCACAGGTGAGTTTCAAAATCTGTTTACTGGATCATAATTAGCATTTAAAATAAAAGAAATAGAATATAACAGAATGTCCTATAAGAGAACAGAATAAAAAAATATCAGAGACACTGTACAAGGTTAAAGTATATATTATTCCATAAAAGTTGTATGCATATGTGTATGGGAATGTCTATACATTTTAAGTACAAGGTAAAAATCTAATTCTTACTGTGAATGATGTAAAAACAATTTAGAAGCCACTGGCTAATGCACTTAGAATAAATAAGCTCAAAGATCAGGCAGATATGGGAGGAAAAAGTTGATCCTTCTAGAGCTTAATGTGACCTGCCTTACAGGCTAACAAAATGACATCAAAAGGTGATGCACCTCTTCACCAATTCCATCATTTTAGATTTTTGGTTGCATCTTTTCCAACAATGTACTATCAAAAGTATGTTTCAAAGGAAAGGAGAGTATGTGTTTCAAAGCATTGTTTCATCTTAGCAATCACAGTAGGCTGTTATCTTCAAAAATAACTTTGAATTATGGTTCAATTTGGGAACATTTTTAAAAAACAGGTATACCTAGGGAAATTAATACTTGCTCTGGTGTTTGATCCTAGAAAATTGATTGGTGTTTTAAAAAAAATCTTCCTGTATGTGACTATCCTTGCTCTATTTAGAATAAAGACTAGTTGTCTTTTTGTTAGGTCTTTGCATGAATGTGATTTTGCTCCTTTATGACTTCCTATAATTGATAGTAGTTTTTTTCTTTCTCTCTTTCTTACTAGTGGAATCTAAAATGTTGACCTTGTTAAGATTTTAGTCTTGTATTTTACTACCCTATTAAAATCAATGTAGTGGTTCTTTTCTAGCTTCATCAACTTTCACATGAGCCTTATGAACTCCCAAGCACTTTAGAAAAAACATATCCAATGGGCAAACAGAACCAGAAGTAAGAGTGATTGTTCTCATGACACACAGCCTGGTCACAGCCTAATCTGCTGATCCACATATACAAGTATCTTTTAGGTGAGTGTGAGACATGTCTGCCATATGAAGGAAAATGTGGCAATTTTTTTCTTTAAAAATCAGTTTGATTAGCTGTTCTACTGAACAGGGACTAATCTTTTGTAATAACTGACCTATTGGAGTTCTGAAATATTAATCCTGACTCTTTTCAATGAACCTAACTCTCCTACTCACTCTCCTGGTATGGCTAGTTGAAAGACTACTCCCCCCACATTGGCAGGCCACCCTTGGAATTCAGTGTAATGTGCCAGGGAATCACCTCAGTTTTAATTGAAGGAAAAGGAACAGAAGATGAGCTTTGACACAGGTAAAAGATGTAAGGAGAGGGCTCAAGACAAAAATTATAATAAGCAGTTTTGAAGCAATGCCAATGAGCTTTCTGTTGGGTCCACAGAAAGATGTACCATTTGGTGCCTAGCTATGGGATTTTACAAATAAAGATGCTACAACAAAGGTAAAGTTAAGGATTAATTCCTTGGAATACATGAGTAACCAAAATCACACAATTAGAAATAGATAATTTGAATATTTTTATATTTATTTAAAAATTTAATTAAATGTTTGCCTGGATCTAAAACAACTTCCAAAAGACTCATGTTGAAAACTTGATCCCATTGCACCAATATTGGGGTGCAGAGGGATGATTGGATCAAGAAGGTACTAATTATATTACTATATTAACCTAAGTCTTAAATCCATTGGATTTATCCTAAGTCCATTTATGTGTTCATAGCTGAATAGGTAATAAGGAGGTGTGGCATTGTTGGTGGATGTAGGTCACTGAGGCTGTGTCTCACCCCCAGCCCCTTTATCCCTCTCTTTCTCTCTGTATCTTTCTGCTTTCAGACTTCCATGAGGTAATCAGCTTTTCTCCACCATGCCCTTCCTCTATGATGGTCTGCCTTAACTCAGGCCCAAAGCAATTGAATCAGCCAACTATGGACTGAAATCATGGGCCAAAATAAACCTTTCCTTCTTCATTTAAGTTGATATTTCTCAGGTATTTTCTCATAGCAAAGAAAAGCTAACATACTCCCTCCAAAAAGGACCAAATGCAAATGGTGTTTCTGCTGGTGAATTTTACCAAGCATTTCAGCAAGAGCTTCTAATTATCTACAAGTTAGTTAAAATTTGAAATAAATAGAACACTTCCCAATTTCCCAGTCCAAACTACCCTAGTGCTAAAACCATATAAAGATATTGAAAAAAGAAAAAAAAGACTACAGTAGTATTTTTCATGATCATGAATGTAAATATCCACAATAACATATTTGCACTTTGAGTCCAACTTTAAATTATACAAAATGAACTAGCGAAACTTGTGCAAATATGTAGGTTGATAAACATTCAACAATCAGTCAGTGTAATCTGCTATATCAACAGCAAAGTAGGAAAGAGGGAAGTTTATGAACTTGATAAAAAGAATCTATAAAAGTACTACTGCAAAACCTAGAGAAAACATGAAACATAGTGGTGAAAAACAGTACATGTTGCTTCTAAGATTATGAATTACACAAAGGTATTCTTTCTTCTCACTCTACATATAACAGTCTACTTAAAGTCCTACCTTGCACAGTAAGATTAGTAAAGGAAATGAAAGTATATAAGTTGGAAAGGAGGAAACAAAGCTGTCTTAACCTATGAAATGGTGCACAAAACATCCCAGAGAATTACAAAAATCTTATTAGAATTAATAGGTATATCAAGGTCATAATATACAAAGTCACTATTTAGAAATAAATTGATTTAGAAATAAATTGATTAACATCATTAAATAACGATTTAAAATAATACACAAAATGAACTATGCATGTATAAGTCCAGCAAAATAGATACAAAATCAATTTGCAAAGAATATTACATTCTGAGCAAAGAAAATAAAATAAATGGAGATATGTAGTGTTCATGGATTGAAAGACTCAACATTGTTAAAACACTAATTCTTCCCAACTTGCTTAATAGATTCAACTCAATTTCCATAAAAATCTTAGCAAGTTATTTTGTAGATACTGATATGCTGATTCTAAAGTTTATATAGACAGGAAAAAGGCCTAGCTAATAGGATTTTGAAGAAAAAGGGCAATGACAACTAGACAAGGCATACAGATCTGGATAGACAGATCACAGATGATGATAATGAGAAATAGATGGATTTTGGGGGGCTTTAACAAAGTACTGTAGGCTGAGTGGTTTAGAAACAACAGAAATTTATTTGTCACATTTCTAGAGGAATGAAGTCAAATCAAGATGTCAGCTAGCACAATAGGTCTTTGGTGAGGACCATTTTAGGAGTTGTGGACTGCTTTCTTCTTGCTCTATCCTCATACAGCAAACAAATGGCTAGCTAGAGCTCTCTGGATATAAAACAAACAAATTACACTTGCTTATTTCATTTACTTCTACTGCACTACCATGATGTTTAAAATCTGGTGTTAAATCAGATTGCAACTGGTGTTTAAAATCATTTACTTTTTAAACTCATATTCTATATTTTGATATATGTGAAGCAAAGTCCAATGGCCCTTTTCTGGGAACACTTCAGCCACACAACAATGGCATATTAAAATAGGACAGTTTGCCAGAGTCAAAAGGGCTCATTGAACCACTATTTCCTGCCAAGCCTAAAATTATTTGCTTGATTTCAAGCCCTTCTATAGTCTGATTCCTTCTCCATCTTCACATCTATTATTCCAGTCTTGTGTCTGGTTTCTGACTGTTATAGGGTTTCTGTTTCTTCCGTGTGAAATTCCGTCACCTTCTCTCCCCATCTTTTTTTTTTTTTTTTTGCACTTGAGAGGCAGGTGGCGGAACCACTGAGCTAAATCCCTGGGCCCACTCCCCATCTATTTTAACCCAACATTTCCCCTCTGTATCCACAGTATGGCACACCATGAAGAAAGTTTAAGAAAAGAGATGCAACTCTGTATCCTCATGTGGAAAGATGATCGCAGCATGCCATGAACAAAAATAGAATTGGGTATAAATAAAATCTGGTATGCATATATAGTAAGGAAAAAACAGTCAAATCTAAACTACATATTATTATAGTAGTTATTCCTGAACAGTATGTTCTTGGGGAGGAAATTTACCTTTTCTTGTACTTATTCATTCATTGAATTCTTTAAATTGTATGTACTACTTTTGTGATCTGAATAAAAACTTATTAAAAATATTTTAAAATTGTACTGTCTCCTCAAATCCTTCCTTGTGAACTGCAATTCTTATCTTCATACTTCTCATAAACTTCCATTGAAATTATATATCTTTAAGACTTTGTACACTATCTTCTGTTCTTATTTGTGTGTACGTCCTGATTCTTCTCCTCCTCAAGTTGCACACAGTCTAACTCGAGACAGGGACATATTAATAGTTCTGAAATCCCTAGAAATTGACTAAACACATTGTACGTTCTCAGAAAACACATAAAGGTTGGATGGAGTTAATCTCAGAGAAAACAGCAGTGGGCATGTCAAAACCAACATTTCCTTATTCTGATTTCTCAGATTGCATTGGCAGGACCTCCCCTAAGTGTAAGAACCAGTAGGTATCACAGAAATTGGGTAGCAAGAAAGTTTGAGGAAATGACAAGGATGGATAATCTCTGAACCATGGCTTGGCAGGAATGAGTTGTTTATTGTGGTCAGGGTCACTGGCACTGACATTTTTTTATTAACACAATGTCAATGACAGAACAGGGGAAATATTTTGAATTAGTAGGTATCTTTCTACCTCTTACAGGGGCGAGGAATTTTTTAAGGAGGCTCCTTCTTGAAGAAAGATGTTAAATTCTGAGGAATTGTCTACCCCTAGTCTCAATGTCCTTTTAAGCTTATACTTCCTTGTTTCTCCTGAAATATACATTCTTAGGGACAAACTCTTATCCATTTCTCCATTACTCCCATCCTGGCTGGCTAATGTGGGTTTGTAATTTCTGAACTTTATTTCCATGGGCTACTTTTATCCTCACATTCTCTCATAATGATTCTCTTTTCTGAAGTCAGTACCTCAAGACCTTGGGTCAGTCAGAGCTTTGCTTGAGAAATTATTGCTGAGCAGAGGAACCTCTTCCAATTCAGTGATGACTGAATAGGCTCAAATGGGAGAGCCCCAAATGGGAGGTCTGAAAACACGGAGGAGCTTGCAAGACCAAGTTTCCCTACACCAAAGCCAGGATGGAGGTAGAGATATGAAACAAACAAAAGAAAACTGAGAGGATCTTTAATTTTTGACACAGGACGCCCTATGACTATAGAGTCTGGGATCTCAGGAGAAGGAAGTTCTCACTGCTCAGTCTCTGGAAAAAAGTTACTCAAATTCTTAAAATAAAACTTCTGAGAGCTCAAGACAAGATAAGGATTGTTTCTGATTCCAAGACACAAACAGCAAAATAACAATCATATTAGTAAAAAGTCTATCTGACCTGAAAGTTAAAAGAGCCACCTCTGTCTCTCCATGAATGAAAACTTTAAAAGGAGCCAGAACTTTCAACGTGGGCTATCCTTGAGCTGACCTCAGGTTCCTTCATTTCCTTAATGAACGTATATTCTCATATCAGTCAGTACAAAATTACCAGCCCAAATGGATCATTTTCTTGGCCCTGCTGAATGGTTTAGTTTGGCTTAGAGACTTTTAAATACCTCCAACTCTCTAGGTCAACATGAGACGGAAATAGAACATCATGGTTTGATATTGTCCTGTGCAAGCCAAGAGAAGAGAAAAAAATCTTTGGAGTTGTGTGGGAGTTTGTGGGTTTCTATACCATAGTCTTTCTTTGAAAGCCTCAATGGTCAGTATGGTTGGGCAAGATGGAAGAAGTCAGAGATTTTAAGAGTTAAAAATCAACAAGTGGGAGACTATTCCAGAAGGATTCAGAGGTTCCTTGGCATCTTCTGTGAACGGCTTTCTATTTCAAACCAAACCCAATCAACTTTGTGTATGTGTTTGGCCAGTGAATCAGATGAGTTAACATTTCTAAGTCTCATCAGTTCTGGATTCTCTTGTCAGAGGCTTGCAGGGATAGTGAGTGCTATTTGATGTATTATTTCAGTCATCTTCAGCCCGTTTTACTGGCTCATGATTTGATCTGTGGTTCAGCAATTAGTTTAAGGAAAGATGAATCACTGCTGAGTCATTGTTATGAAAAACCTAGTTTCAGGTTGACAGTACACTTTTCTTTCCATTTTGAAAGTTCAAGGGCCTTCAAAGACCACCATGAAAGATTTCTTCAATGTTTGTTGGCCTCTTGGGCTAATGTCTTGGGATGTTTTGTATAATTGATCCTATTTTCTTAACCAAAAAATAAGTTCAACTTTCCCCACTTCAGCATCCTCTCAAGTGAATCACAATTGACAGTACTGACAGTTTTCTTACTTGCCACCTTTTAAAATACTTGACTGTTTTTTGACACCTACTAGTTTTACTAGCAAGTTTTAGTTTATTAAAAACAACACTCTTTCCTTTCTCTCTTGTTCCTTGTTACCTCCTCCTGCATTTATCGTTGTGCTTCTGCTGTTTCTTTCTTTATCCTGCATAATTGAATCCTATTATGACTAGAATTTACATTTCACTTCAGTTTTTTTTAGAAAAATAATGATTTAGGTGAGATAAGACCATTATTTTGGATCATATGCAAAACAATCAACTTTTCTTTGGTATATCCTTTTATTGGTACATTTTAGGTGTACAATATAATGACATTCATCATTGGAAATATGCATCTTTACATACTCTCTTGTTTCCTATTTTTTTCCCCTTGCCCTGCCCTCCCTTCAACCCCTCCATCCCTATTTGCAAAGAGATTGTTTCCTTTTTTTCATTTTCTCATATTAATTCCATTCCTTTCTTTCCTTTCTCCTATTCCTCACACTTCCCCTTCCCCTTTGCCCCTTTTCTTCCTAGTTCACATTATCTATTATAATTTTTAGCCCTTATTTACACTTTCAGTTTCTCACACAGAGAAACTGTTCAGTATTTACACATGTGTGTCCTATTTATTTCACTCAAGTGTATCACCTCAATGTGCATCCATTTAGCAATAAATGTTTCTAATTTCTCATTTTTGATGGCTGAATAGTACTTCATTTTATTTAAAAAACCCCACATTTTCTTTATCCACTCTCCACTTGATGGGCATTTGGGCTGCTTCCAAGTTTTAGATATTACAAACTGTGCTGCTATGAACATGGGTGCACTGTGCACTGCTATGAGCATACATCACTGTGGAATGATTCTTTTAATTATTTGGGGAAGATACCCAGCAGGGGAATAGCTAGGTCAAATGGGACTTCCAGTCCTAGTTCTCTGAGGTATCTCCATACTGATTTCCACAGTGGTTGCACCAATCTACACTCCCACTAGCAGTGGACAAGGCTTCCTCTTTCTCCACAGCCCTGCCAGCATTTGTTATTGGTTGATTTCTTGATAGCAGTCATTCTTTCTTGAGTGAGGTGGAATCTCAATGTTGTTTTCATTTGCATCTCTCAAATGACCAGTGATGTTGAACATTTTTTCATATGTTTATTTGCCATTTCTACTTCTTTATGTGAGAAATGACTGTTCATTTCAGATGCCCATTTTGGATTGGGTCTTTAAATTTGGGAGGTCTGATTTTTAAAAAATTCTTTATAGATTCTAGATAGTAGAACTTTGTCTGAGGGACCACTGGTGAAATTTTTTTCCCACATTGTGGGTTGTCTCTTCATACAGTTGGTGGTTTCTCTTGCTGTGCAGAAGCTTTTTAGTAATCAGAGATCCCACTTGTTGATTGTTTGTGCTAGCTCATGGGCAACTGAGGTTTTGTTCATAAAGTCTTTTCCTACACCAATGTCATCAAGAGTTTTACCTAAACTATGTTCCAGCTGGTTCAGCCTTTCTGTTTTAATATTTAGATCTTTAATCCATTTATATTTTAGTTTAGTGCATCATGAGAGATATAGGTCTAGTTTTAGTTTTTGGCAAGTTGAAACCCAATTTCTCCAGCACCAGTTATTAAAGACGCTATCTTTCCTCCAGCAAGGGTATTTGGCTCCTTTGTCAAAGATGAGGTGGCTGAGTGTGTCTGAGGTTGTTTCTGCATCTTCTAATCTGTTCCACTGGTCCTCAGGTCTGTTTCTTTGCAAGTACCATCCTGATATTTTTTTATCACAGTAGCTTTGTAGTATAGTTTCAAGTTGGGGGTTGTAATACCCCGTCATGTCTCTTACCTAGAATTGCTTTTGCTATTCTGGGTCTCTCTTCTTGTTCCAAATTAATTTTTGGATTGTTTTCTCAAGGTCCATGAAGTATGCTGCTGGGATTTCAATTGGGATTGCATTGAATCTATATAGCAAATTTGGAACTATGGCCATTTTCACTATGTTGATCCTTCCTACCCAGGAGCAAGGGATGTCTTTCCATTTTCTGATATCCTCTTCTATCCATTTTTTCAAAGGGCTATAGTTTTCAGAGAAGAGGTCTTTGATTTCTTTCATTAGGTTGATTCCTAGGTATTTCAGTTTTTTGGATGCTATTGTGAAAGAAATTGCCCTATTTCTCTTTTTTTTTTTTTTTTTTTTGGTACCAGGGACCGAACTTGGGTCCATGCACCTGCACAGCAGGCTGTGAAACCACTGAGCTAAATCCCCAGCCCATGCCCTATTTCTCTCGCAGTGAGTCTGTTGTTCACACAGAGCAAAGCTGTTGGGTTTTGTGTATTGACCTTGTATTCAGCTACTTTACTGAATTTGGTTATTAAGTCTAGAAGACTTTTGGTGGAGTTCTTGAGGTCTTTGATATAGAGTATCATGTCATCTGCAAATAATGACAATTTGACTTCTTCATTTCTAATCTTTATTCCTTTTATTTCTTTCTTTCTCTTGTGTAATTGGTGTGGCTAATTTTTCCAAAACTATGTTGAACAGGAGTGGTGGTAGTGGACTTCCTTGTCTTGTTCCTGATTTTAGTGTGAAGGATTTCAGTTTTTGACCATTTAGTACGATATTGGCTGTTGGTTTTTCATAGATGGGTTTTATCAGATTGAGGTAGAGACCATCTATTCCGATTTTTTGTAGGGTTTTTTTTTTCTTTTGTACCTGGGATCGAACTCAGTTCCTTGCACTTGCGAGGCAGGCGGTAGAACCACTGAGCTAAATCCCTGGTAGGGTTTTAAACCATAGATGCATGTTAGATTTTGTCAAATGCTTTTTCTGCATCTATTGAGATGATTGTGTTTTTTGTCCTTGGCTCTATTGTTATACACTGATTGATTTGGATATGTTGAGCCATCCCTGCATCCCTGGGATAAATTCCATTTGGTCAGGGTGTATGATCTTCTTGATGATCTTCTGCATTCTATTTGCCAGTATCTTATTAAGGATTTTTAGCATCTATGTTCATTAGTGAGATTGGCCTTTAGTTCTCCTTTTCACTTGGGTCTTTCTCTGCTTTGGGGATCAAGGTGATGCTTGCTTCCAGGAACGAATTCAGGAGTATGGCTTCCCTTTCAATTTCGTTGAAGAATTTAAACAGTAGTGGCAGTAGTTCCTCTCAAAATGTCTTGTAGAATTCAGCGGTGAAGCCATTAGGACCTGGGCATTTCTTGGTTGGTAAGTTTTTAATTACGTTTTCAATTTCATTGGCTGATATTGGGTTGTTAAGAATTTTTAGGTCTTCTTCATTCAACTTTGGTAATTCATACATGTCTAAGAATCTGTCCATTTCTTCTGTGTTTTCCGTCTTATTGGCATATAGGTTCTCAAAGTAGATATTGAGGATCCTCTGGATTTCTGCTGAGTCTGATGTAGTTTCACCCGGGTCTTTTCTTCCTTTTTTTTTTTTTTTGATAAGGTTGGCTAAGGGTTTGTAAATTTTTTTTATTCTTTCAAAGAACAAACTCTTAGCTTCATTAATTTTTTGTATTGTTTTCTTAGTCTCCATTGCATTGATTTCTGCCCTGATCTTTATAATTTCCTCCCTTGTATGAGCTTTGGGGTTGTCCTGCTCTTCTTTTTCTACAAGCTTGAGGTTCAACATCAGGTTGTTTAATTGGGCTCTCTCTGTTTTTCTATGAATTTCCCTGGTAAGACTGCTTTCATTTTGTCCCATAGATTCTGATATGTTGTATTGTTTTGCATTTAATTGAAGGAACTGTCTGATTTCTACTTTAATTTCCTCTGAGACCCATTGGTTATTCAGAAGTGTGTTGTTCAATTTTCATGTATTTATGAAGTTTTTGCAGTTTCGTTTTCTCTTGATCTCCAATTTCATTGCACTATGGTCTGATAATATACAGGGGATAACTTCAGTTCCTTTGCACTTACCTAAATATGTTCTATGAGCAAGTATGTGGTCTATTTTGGAAAACGACCTGTGTGCAGCTGAATAGAATGTTTATTCTGAATTTGTGGGGTGAAACACTGTAAACATCTGCTAAGTTCATTTGTTCAAGAGTTTGATTGAGTTCTAGTATATCATTGCTTATTTTGTCTAGTTAATCTATCTATTTGTGACAATGGGGTATTGCGGTCCCCCACTACTATTGTGTTAGTGCATATATGATTTTTCATGTCCGTTTTTATAGTTGGGCGCACTAGTGTTTGTTGCATAGATATTTATGATTGTCATCTCTTCCCCTTGGATTTTCCCTTTACAAAGATGTAGTGTTTTTCTTCATCTCTCTTAATCAGTGTTGGTTTGAAATCTACTTGGTCTGCAAAGAGGATAGCTACTCCTGCTTTTTTTCAGGTTCTTGTGCCATGGAGTATTGTTTTCCACCCTTTAACTTTCAGTCTATGAGTTTCTTTTTGAATTAAGTGTTTTTCTTGTATGCAGCATATTGTTGGATCTTGCTTCTTAACCCATTCTGACAATCTATTTCTTTTGATTCATGAGTTGAGACCATTGACATTGATTGTTATAACCGATACATATTGAGTTATCATTGTCATGACTTTTTCTTTTTGTTTGATTCTCCCCCTTTGCATTTAATTTCTTGTTGTGCCTGGTGGATTCATTCTGCTGGGCTTCCTGGGGTTGTGATCCTCATTGTCTTTTCCTAAGATTTTCTCTAAATTTTTTTGGAGTGCTGACTTGGCATTCATGATGTTCCTAAGGTGGTCTTTGTCATGAAAGTATCTTATTTCTCCATCAATTTTGAAAGATAGTTTTGCAGGGTACATCAATCTGGGTTGGAGGTTGTTTTCCTTTAGGGCTTGAAATATCTCACTCCAAGCTCTTCTTGCCTTGAGGGTTTGCATTGAGAAGTGTGCTGTGATTCTGATGGGCTTTCCTTTGTATGTGATTTGTTTGTTTTCTCTAACTGCTTGTAGAATTTTGTTCTTTTGTTGGGTTTCTGGAATCTTAACAATTATATGCCTATGTCTAGATTTTTTGTGATTAAGGCTTTTTGGAGTTCTATGTGCCTAGCTTATCTGTATGTAAAGTTCTTCCCCTCTGCTTTTGAAGTTTTCTGCCATTGCTTCTGTGAATGGTTTTTTTATGTCATCTGCACTCTCTCCTGTTTTTTCATTGACTTCAATCAGTCTTATGTTATTCTTGTTTGCATAGTCTAGCACCTACTGGATTGATTTCTTGTGGTTCATTACAATTTTGAGTTAATTTTTCTTTTTCTGGCCACTAATTGCAATCTTATCTTCTATATCTGAATTTCTGTCCTCACATTGGCTCATTCTGCTGTGTAGACTTTCAATGGAGCTTTTAATCTCCTGGAAATCTGTTTGCATCTGTTTTATGGATTCCTTTTGTTTCTTATGTTGGGATTCTATCATGTTCCTCAGCGTCTCTCTAGATTTATTAATCATGTCTTGCATCTTTTTTTCAGGTTCCTGTGCCATGAAGTATTGTTTTCCACCCTTTAACTTTCACTCTATGAGTTTCTTTTTGAATTAAGTGTGTTTCTTGTATGCAGCATATTGTTGGATCTTGCTTCTTAACCCATTCTGACAATCTATTTCTTTTGATTCATGAGTTGAGACCATTGACATTGATTGTTATAACCGATACATATTGAGTTATCATTGTCATGACTTTTTCTTTTTGTTTGATTCTCCCCCTTTGCATTTAATTTCTTGTTGTGCCTGGTGGATTCATTCTGCTGGGCTTCCTGGGGTTGTGATCCTCATTGTCTTTTCCTAAGATTTTCTCTAAATTTTTTTGGAGTGCTGACTTGGCATTCATGATGTTCCTAAGGTGGTCTTTGTCATGAAAGTATCTTATTTCTCCATCAATTTTGAAAGATAGTTTTGCAGGGTACATCAATCTGGGTTGGAGGTTGTTTTCCTTTAGGGCTTGAAATATCTCACTCCAAGCTCTTCTTGCCTTGAGGGTTTGCATTGAGAAGTGTGCTGTGATTCTGATGGGCTTTCCTTTGTATGTGATTTGTTTGTTTTCTCTAACTGCTTGTAGAATTTTGTTCTTTTGTTGGGTTTCTGGAATCTTAACAATTATATGCCTATGTCTAGATTTTTTGTGATTAAGGCTTTTTGGAGTTCTATGTGCCTAGCTTATCTGTATGTAAAGTTCTTCCCCTCTGCTTTTGAAGTTTTCTGCCATTGCTTCTGTGAATGGTTTTTTTATGTCATCTGCACTCTCTCCTGTTTTTTCATTGACTTCAATCAGTCTTATGTTATTCTTGTTTGCATAGTCTAGCACCTACTGGATTGATTTCTTGTGGTTCATTACAATTTTGAGTTAATTTTTCTTTTTCTGGCCACTAATTGCAATCTTATCTTCTATATCTGAATTTCTGTCCTCACATTGGCTCATTCTGCTGTGTAGACTTTCAATGGAGCTTTTAATCTCCTGGAAATCTGTTTGCATCTGTTTTATGGATTCCTTTTGTTTCTTATGTTGGGATTCTATCATGTTCCTCAGCGTCTCTCTAGATTTATTAATCATGTCTTGCATCTTTTTTTCAGGTTCCTGTGCCATGAAGTATTGTTTTCCACCCTTTAACTTTCACTCTATGAGTTTCTTTTTGAATTAAGTGTGTTTCTTGTATGCAGCATATTGTTGGATCTTGCTTCTTAACCCATTCTGACAATCTATTTCTTTTGATTCATGAGTTGAGACCATTGACATTGATTGTTATAACCGATACATATTGAGTTATCATTGTCATGACTTTTTCTTTTTGTTTGATTCTCCCCCTTTGCATTTAATTTCTTGTTGTGCCTGGTGGATTCATTCTGCTGGGCTTCCTGGGGTTGTGATCCTCATTGTCTTTTCCTAAGATTTTCTCTAAATTTTTTTGGAGTGCTGACTTGGCATTCATGATGTTCCTAAGGTGGTCTTTGTCATGAAAGTATCTTATTTCTCCATCAATTTTGAAAGATAGTTTTGCAGGGTACATCAATCTGGGTTGGAGGTTGTTTTCCTTTAGGGCTTGAAATATCTCACTCCAAGCTCTTCTTGCCTTGAGGGTTTGCATTGAGAAGTGTGCTGTGATTCTGATGGGCTTTCCTTTGTATGTGATTTGTTTGTTTTCTCTAACTGCTTGTAGAATTTTGTTCTTTTGTTGGGTTTCTGGAATCTTAACAATTATATGCCTATGTCTAGATTTTTTGTGATTAAGGCTTTTTGGAGTTCTATGTGCCTAGCTTATCTGTATGTAAAGTTCTTCCCCTCTGCTTTTGAAGTTTTCTGCCATTGCTTCTGTGAATGGTTTTTTTATGTCATCTGCACTCTCTCCTGTTTTTTCATTGACTTCAATCAGTCTTATGTTATTCTTGTTTGCATAGTCTAGCACCTACTGGATTGATTTCTTGTGGTTCATTACAATTTTGAGTTAATTTTTCTTTTTCTGGCCACTAATTGCAATCTTATCTTCTATATCTGAATTTCTGTCCTCACATTGGCTCATTCTGCTGTGTAGACTTTCAATGGAGCTTTTAATCTCCTGGAAATCTGTTTGCATCTGTTTTATGGATTCCTTTTGTTTCTTATGTTGGGATTCTATCATGTTCCTCAGCGTCTCTCTAGATTTATTAATCATGTCTTGCATCTTTTTTTCAGGTTCCTGTGCCATGAAGTATTGTTTTCCACCCTTTAACTTTCACTCTATGAGTTTCTTTTTGAATTAAGTGTGTTTCTTGTATGCAGCATATTGTTGGATCTTGCTTCTTAACCCATTCTGACAATCTATTTCTTTTGATTCTTGAGTTGAGACTGTTAACATTGATTGTTATAACCGATACGTATTGAGTTATCATTGTCATGACTTTTTCTTTTTGTTTGCTTCTCCCCATTTGCATTTAATTTCTGAAAATAATAACCTGAAAATAATGATTATGGGCACAATCTCTGCTGTTATGTGAGAAATTATTTCTGATTTAATTTTTTCCAGATCCTCTTTTGTTGCTAGTTCAGGGGGTCCAGGTGGTTGAGTATCATCAGAGTGTTCCCTCTCATTTCCCTTTGGGGTTGCTGTAGGTGATTTGGAAGTCTGCTTCTGAGGCTTGTTTACATGTCTTCTCATTTTGATGGTGGGTGGAGTGCTGCTGGCACCCCTGTGGCTCACCTCCCCATGCTGGGAGCTGCAGCACCCTTAACCGTAAGCCTCCTCCATATTGGGAGCCACTGCATGCCTACCCAGAAGCCTCCTCTGGGCTGGGAGCTGTGGCAAGCTGACCCAGAAGCCTCCTCCTTGCTGGAAGCTGCGGCATGCCTACACAGAAGCTTCCTCTGTGGTGAGAGTTATGGCTCACTGACCTGGAAACCTCCTCTGTGCTGGGAGCTGTAGCACTCCTATCTGGAAGCCTCTTCTGCACAGGGAGCCATGGCATGCTCACCTGGAAGTTTCCTCCATGCTGGGAGCTGTGGTATGCCTACCTGGAAGCCTTCCCCACCCTCACAATCAACTTTTTTTGAAAGAAAAAATTCAACAAATTTGAAAATCTTAAGATTTTAAATTTCTAGCTTTAATGATGAATTATTTTTATCATACACCTTTGTATTAGTTTTAGAGATTTTATAATGAAGTTGACATTTGTGGAAACCAAAGATTTCTAGTGTAGCATTATTATAAAACTTTGATGTTATTGAATGAAAATGTAAATTAAATTTTTTTGGCTTTGTTTCACAGATGTCATTTTCTTATTGAACTTTGTTAACTTCTGTCTTCAGTTGTAGACTCTTTGGGTAATTAACCTCAGTGCACAAGTACTGCATTGCAATGATATTTCTTTGGAGCACACGTAGTATTACCCCTGTGAGCTGGAGAAGATGTTAACTTTGGCATGAGGAGATATGGGTTTTAGATCTGGCTTCCATGTTATTAGTAGTTCAACCAGAATTCTTGGTTGTAAGCAACAGAAACAAACTCTTCCTGATTAATCTAAAAAATTGATGAAAAATCTGTAGAATCAAAGTAAGAATTGAACAATTATGTCATGGGAAATTTATTTGAGAGCTCGAAGGCCTTAGGGATCTGGATTGTAGAGATGAATGAAAAATATATTTTTTAGGGCACTCCCTGTAGAATGACTCAGACTAAATACTGTCAACTTGTGCATTATTCATCCCAAGAATCAGATTCCAGGGAGATAGAATCTAAGTGGCTTGGTTTATTTCTTTTTCTTATCTTCACACCTTTTATTAATAAATTAAAAATTGCAAATTTAATATATATACATATATAATTACACATTCTTCTTTTTTCCTTACATTGAGACACTATCCTATTTTGAATTTTCCACTGCTTAAAAACTTATTTTTTTTTCCTCCACTAAACCCAAAGCTACTAAAAGGAAGGAAATTATAAAGATCAGGACAGAAATCAATGAAATTCAGGCCCATAAACAGTACAAAGACTGAATGAATCAAAAAGTTTGTTCTTTGAAAGAATAAACAAAATAGACAAAACTTTATTCATTGTAATGAAAATAGGGAGAGAAAAGGTCCAAATTAATGCAAGTAGAAATGAAAAAGGTGAAATTCCAACAGACAATGATGAAATAAAAAAGGTTGTTAACAACTACTTTTCAAACTTGTACACCGAGAAATTGGAGAATCTTGAAGAAATGGATAGATTCTTAGTATTGTGATTTACAAAAATTGAACCAAGAAAACTTAAAAAAACCAAATAATTAATAACAGGCAATTAAATTGAAGCAATATAATAAATCTATGAAATAAGAAAAGTCTAGGTGCACATGGGTTCACTGCTGAATTCTTTAAAAACTTCAGGGAATTTCTAACACCAATAACCCCTCAAGGTTTGTAACCAAATTGAAAGGGAAAGAGTACTCCTAATGTCATTCTTGGAAGCTGTCATTATCCTGATTTGAAAACCACACATGGATCCAATAAAAAAAAGAGAACCATGGACCAATCTCATTAATGCAAATAGATGCAAATATCCTCAACAAGATACTGGCAAGTGGAATGCAATGAATAATCAAAAAGATCATACATGATGACCAAGTAGTCTTCATTCCAGGGATACAAAAATGGTTTGACATACAAAAACCAATAAATATTATACACCATATAAACAGAAGCAAGGACAAAAGTCACAGGATCTCTTCAGTAGATGCAGAAAAAGCCTTTGACAAAATCCAACATCCATTCATGATAAAAACTCCGAAGAAAATCAATATAGAAGGGCCTTATCTCATTTGACAAAGCCATTTATAAACAACCTAGTGTCAATATCATATTAAATGGGGGAAAACTGAAAGCTTTCCCTCTAAAATCAGGAGCATGACAAAAATGCCCACTATCACCATTCTTGTTCAACCTAGTATGTGAAATATTAGCTGGAGCAATTAGGCAAGAAAAAGAAACAAAAAGGATATGTGTAGAAAAGGAAGAAGTCAAATTATCATTATTTGCAGATGAAATGATCCTTTACATTGAACACCCCAAAAATCCACCTAACACTTGTAGAATTAATAATGAAATTAGGTAATATAGCAGCATATGAAATCAACATAGAAAAAGCAATAGCCTTGCTGTACACTAAAATGAATTCCCTGAAAAAGAAATTAGGAAAAGAATAGCATTCACAACAGCACCAAGAAAAATTCAATACTTAGGAATTAACCTAATTAGGGATGGAAACAGCCCGTATAATAAAACCTATAGCACTCTGATGAAGAGGACATCACAAAATGGAAAAATATCTGCTGTTCTTGGATAGGTAGAACCAATATAGTCAAAATGGCCATACTTCTAAAGTTGATATATGGATTTAATGCAATCCCAATCAAAATACCCACAGCATTCTTCACAGAACTGGAGAAAATAACCCTAAAATTCATATGGAACCAGAAGAGACCCAGAATAGCAAAATAAATCCTGGTTAAACAGACTAAAGCATGGGGCGGGGATTTAGCTCAGTGGTTCCAGTGCCTGCCTTGAAAGTACAAGGTCTCGAGTTCGATTCCTGATACCAAAAAAAAAAAAAAAAAAAAAAAGACCAAAGCAGAAGACATCACAATCCCAGACTTAAGTTATATTACAAAGTGATGGTGATAAAAACCAGCATGGTTCTAGCACAAAAATAGACATCAGGATCAATGGAACAGAATAGAGAATGCAACAACAACCCCAAGCAAATTCAACTGTTTGATCTTTGATAAAGCTGCCAAAACATACACTGTAGGAAAGATAGACTCTTTAAAAAATGATATTAAACAAATGGGTATCCACAAGCAGAAAAATGAATCTAGACTCATCTTTCACTATGTACTAAAGTAAAATCAAAATGGATCAAAGAAATAAATGTTAAATCAGGAACATTTAAGCTGATGGAAGACAAAATAGGTAAAACACTTAAAGTCATAGGTATAGCCAAGGGCTTTCTAAGCAGTACCCTTGTTGCACAGGATATAGTCCTGAGAATCGGGATCATATCAAATTAAAAGTCTTTTACCCAGCAAAAGAAACAAGCAGCAGAGTGAAATGACAACTACAGACTGGAATAAGATTTTGCCACCTATGTCTCACATAGAAGACTAATGTACAGGATATATAAAGAAATCAGAAAAAATCATATTCCCCAAAACAAGAGACCCAATGAAATAATTGGCAAGTGAAATGAATGGACACTTCACAGAAGAAGTACAAATGGCCTATACATACATGAAGAAAATCACTGGCCATTAGGGAAATGAAAATTAAAACAACACTTAGATTCCATCTTATCTCGGAAAGAATGGCCATCATGAAGAAATCAAATAATAACAAATGCTGGAGATGCTGCAGGAAAGGGGAAAAAGGAAGACTTTTACACTATTTTTGGGAAGGTAAACTAGTTAGACCACTTTGGAAATCACTGTAGAGATTCCTCAAAAAATTGAAATTAGAAATTTCATTTGATCCAGCTATTTTCCTCCTAGGTATCTTTCCTGAAGAATTAGACATCATAGTATAGTGGTATATATATACCCTTGTGTATATCAGTACAATTCATAATACATTAATATTGAAAGTGGCCTATGTGTCCATCAGAAGATGAATAGATAGTGGAATGTTTCTGTAAAACTTTATAAACTGGGTCATTGGCAGTGAATTTTTCCTAACTCCTTTGAACTCATAGCTGGGTAGAGAGAACTCTAAATTCCAACTGCATTTTTTCAAGATTGAATCTTGAGCCTCTTCCAACCCTTTTCCTCTATACACAACCATGCACTTAAAAGAAAAGATGAATAGATAAAGAAAACGTGGTATTTACACACAATGGTGTACTATTCTGCCATAAAGAAAGATAAACGAGTAATTTGTAGGAAAATGGATGCATTTTAAGACCATAGTGTTAAGTGAAATAAATAAGACACATAAGTTTAAATATTGCATGACTTCTCTTACATGAGAGCCCCAAAATATAAATAAAGAGTAAAATAAAAGATACATAATAAAAGTACGGAGATAGATCTTTTTCAAATAAGAAAGGGTTCAAGAATGGAGCTAAAAAAGACTTAAGATGTGTTATGTACATGTCCCAACTCCACTCAAGAAATGCAAACATTATGACTACAAACACCTGCTACTAATAATAAAAAAGAGATCTCTCGGCTGGCATGAAATGGTGTAGAGCAGATCACCTAATTCATTCCCAGATCGCTGGAGAAGACTTTGATAAGGACTGCAGCTGCATGTGCAATTCTTGTCTATGTGTTCTTTCCTTCAGGCTATTTTCACTCCTGGGATATATTCCTTCAAGTATGCAAACTGTGAGCTTGAGAAATTACTTAGGCCCCTTCTTTGTTGTGGGGATACTCAACTCTCTGTTTTATTTTTATGCACTGGTAGACTGTTTTATATACTGCAAGGCTGGTAGAGTTCCATTTTGTATTTCAGTTATTTCTTATTGGCTTTTTAGCCCTTTTTCTTGCATAGTTTAAGTATTCAGCAAATGCCCGAGGCAAAAGTGATTGCTTATTGGTCTTACTTTTTTGCACCTTCATTTTTTAGCAGACCTGGCCTCTCAAATCTCACTTGAATCAGCAGCCTAAAATGCAATTTTTGCCTCTTCATTCCTGAAAGACTTCTGAATTCACTGATGCTCTTTTAACAGTCATCCTTTTGTTGCCTTTTAATCCTTTCCACATAATCTAGAAAGTATAGATGCCACAAGGAAAGAAGATGGATAATGAATATTGGACTCATTGTATTGCATTTCTTCTGTCCTAGATTTTGACCTATCAAGGTTTCATTTTTCTCAGCAGCAATCCAACTCGTTCCAACAATTTACTTTTATATTTTAGCTAAATTTTGAATTGTTCTTGAAAGGAGTAATTATTTGTTGTATCAAACATAACTAGAAGTGAAATTTGGCTCAATTTCTTTACTATTTATAAATTCATTTAGTTATTTTAATTGAAATATAATTTCCATGCAACAAAATGTACAATTGTATGTGTACAGATGTAGAGATTCACCCATCAACTTTTTATTATATAGCAGAGCAAACAGATTTTATTTTATAGATGACATGTCTCAGTTCAGCTGGTGAAAACTCAGTTTTCTATGGAAGCATTTTTTTCATTTATCATGTTGACATAAATGTTATATTCTGTAGAAGCACATGAACTTGTTGGCCTTGTTTTAAGGAGTTTAAAACCTAGATGGGGGGATTAAAGTTTACACACTTAACCTGAGTTTTTTTGATCTTACTTTATCAGAATAATGATTAGGCAGGCGCTAACTTTCTTCCTTAGACAAGAAGGATGGTATAATGGAAGAAGCAAAGATTTAGGGGATTAAACTCACCTGGAATTTTGTCTTCTACTTAGAATATCAGAAGGGAAGATACTTCAGCACAGTGACCCTCAATTTTTCCATTTTAAAAATTGAATGATGCCTAGCTGTACCATCATTGTGAGCATGAGATAATGTATCTAAGGGCCTACTACAACATCTGCCACATGCTAGTGATATATTAATATTAGCTGCTACTCATTTTGCTCTCTTCTTAGCATTTTTCTTTTCTTTTTCTGATTAGCTAGTATCTATTGTTCTGAATCCTCTCTCCCCTAATCCCTCTGCCTCCCTCTTTTTTCCTTTGTATGATTATGTTTTCACATATGGGTTTTATTCCTTCATATCTAACTCATGCCCGCATTTGTGCAAGAGAGCAGCATATTATTGGCTGCTATTATTAGTCATTACTCTCTTCTCCCTCAATTTCTGGGAGTTGCTTAGACACAATTTGTGTTACATATATATACCAGTGGACTGTGGAGCAGGACCCTTAGGGCAGGTGGGTACCCTTTCTTTGGAAAAATTGTCTCCAGTCAGTAAGAACGGCATCCATTTTTTGCAGAGTGTTAATTCTCCGTTTTTCTCCAGCCTGAGCTTTTAAATTAGGGCATCTAGATTCATTGCCTTTTTTATTTTCATTTGTAGTTGAGGCTCTGATCAAACTTTCTCTTTCTGAGTTCATTCCTGGAGGGCTTGGGGGTTGTTGTAAGGCATGTGTTTTAATTTGGTAAAATTAAATCTCTTTGGTTAAATCTACTGTGAAATTAAAACCTTGACTCAAACCTGACATTCAACAGACTCCCTTTGAAAGCGTCCTGATTTTATGTGAACTGAAATGACCACTGTAAGCTGTAGGTCCCTTTCAAATTTTCTAGGCTCAGCTGCCTGATGGAAGTTGCAAGATTGTTTTTTTAAAAAAAAACTTTCTAGGTGTGGAAAGAGCAGGCTGAGGGTTATGTTCAGAATAATGTGGGGATACTCCTTCCTTCTACTTGTATTTGTGGGCTTTTTTGTTTAGTGTCTAGCATATAATGTATTGACTAGTTACTGAACTGAGTGTGCCATGATTTGCTTACCACTGGACCCTTTTCTGTTTACTGATATTACAGTTTTATTGATAGTATTTAATAGTAGTGGCACTGAGGTCCTTTTACGTTTTTCTGGATGCAAGATCATTCATCTACTTATTGTGAAGTGCTAGCTAATTACATTTGGTTGGTATTCTTGGCTTTCTCTAGATACAGACATTTAGCATGCTTAAGGAGACACTTATTGGTGTTACTTGATTAAGACTGCATTTTCCAGGTAGTGTGTTTAAATAAACAGATGGTTGTTTGATTTCCTGCTTTTTAAAAATTCATTAAGTTTATTGGTACATTTTAGGTATACAATCTGATGACATTCATCATTGGGAATTTGTACCTTTATATGATATATCTTGGTTCTTATTTTTTAAAGAACCATTGATTTTCTGCTTTTATAAAATTAATCAAGGCTAAATTTCAAACTTTTATAATGTTAAGAAAATATGTATGTGTTTCAACATATAGTTTTCCTAATTTTTTAATTCTCAGATTATTTACATATGAATACAAATTATACCTCAGTGGTATCAAGGCTTATACCACTTATATATCTATAGATTTATCTATAAAGTTTTTATTTCTTACTCTTCTAATGAGGGTAGAGTTGGTAGTGTTGCATCTATGATTTGAAGGTTTTTCTTGGGACAAAGTTATGACAACCATGTTTCTAGACTCGCAATTTTTTTTTTTTTTTTGTACTGGGGATTGAACTCAGGACCTTGCACTTGTGGGGCAGGCGCCAGAACCACTGAGCTAAATCCCCTGCCCTTTAAAAATTATTTTACTTGAGAATACATTAAGATGCAAAGAAAAATTATGAGGATAGAACAAAAACTTCCCATATGTCTGACTTCTGTTTCCCCCAAATATTAACATCTTACATGGTGCATTTGTTGGTTAATCAGCAGCATTGATACATTATTAGTAGTAAAGTTTATACTCAGAATTCCTTATTTTTCCCTAATATGTATCTATTTGTTCTGGATTCCATCCAAGATACCGTGTTACATATAATTGTTATTCTCCTTAGGTTCCTCTTGGCTGCATTGGTTTTAGATCATTGATTTTTAGAGTTATTATAGTTTTCTCCCATTTGTAAGACATGACCCAACTTTTGCTCTCTCTCTCTCCCTCTCTTTCACTCTTTATCACTAACCTTTCTTCCCATCTCTGCTCTTTCATTTCTTTTTCTCTCTCCTTACCAAGTCCCAGTCATACAGGATTAGATTGCCTTTCATTCTTTCACTTTAGGTTTATTTATTCTTTTTCAACTACTCTTTTGAGATCTTTTCTCCTGTGATTTTCAGATTTTGTTTTCCATTTGTGTCTGAATTTGCTCTGTGTTTCTCTGCACCAAACTTTTCTAACCTAAAGCTTAAGGAACCTCCACTGATAAGGATATTTATACATTAAGGAATTCAGCTCCTTAATGCTTTCTCCTGGTTGAAACATAAATTTAGAATCCAGTACACATACATATTTGCTGTGCAACTTTGAATAATTAACTTCTCTGAACAGATATTTTCTCATAGTAACTACTTCTTAGAATACCTGTGAGAATTCATAAGCATCTGCTTCAGAGCATTTATCACCATGCTTACAGTGGTGTTCCTTTCTTCCTCCATCTCTCTTTAACCCTAAGATTGGCCAACTGAACCAAAAGATACTATGTTTGAATTTAACATTTGATTTTGATTGTTGACTTATGCTTTCTACTAGTGTTAAACTTAGACAGAGAAAGCTAAAGTATTTCTTAACATGTAACATAGAGATATTGGACTAACTTAATCACCTAAAGAAAAACCAAAGAAATGAAAATATCAACAGCATGGGTTCATAAGTGTAAATACCAAGTGAGAGTAAGTATGCTTGGCCTGGAGGCCCTTCTAAAATTATTGTTATTATTATTATTTTTTGCTTAAATTCTTTTATTGGTACATTTTAGGTATACAATACGTTTACATTTATCATTGGGTGCTTGTGCCTGTACATGATGTATCTTGGTTCTTATTTTTTCCCCATTACCTATAAGCTCTTCACTCCCTCCACCCTTCCCTATTTACATAGACTTTGTTTACATTTTTTTCTTTTTTGGTAATTTTTCCTTTCCCTTCTTTCCTTTTTTTTTTTTTTTCCTTCTTTCCTTTTAAAATTATTGCCTTACAATGGCTTAATGGGTTAGCCTGGATTAGGGATTCAGACTCAGAAGTCATCAGACTAATAGAAACTGGATTTTAACTGAAATAAAGAAAAAGATTAAATGTTATTGAAATGATATAATATATATAAAATATAATATATATTATACTATATATAATATATAATATAATGTATTGAAGGATATAATATAGAAAAGATTTAACCTTTCCTGATGTGTCATTATCCATCCATACAGTAGTATGAAGTCTTTAAAATGAATTTTAGAACCAACAATATTACTTTGGTGCTGTCAAAAATTCTCCACCCCATAGCTTTACTGCCAATTAAAGCATATTTGGGTATCAGAAAATTAATAATTCATCTTGCCATCACTTTCATTTTTCTTCCTTTGTCTCTATCCATATTAACTCTATTTAAACCTTCCACTGGGCTGCCTAATTTCCTGTTAAACTATCTCTTGCCTCTCCTGAGAACTGGTAGAGAAATTCACAAGTTTTATGCTATTCAGCCTCAAGTACATTGAGTTGGCTTTCTGGCCCAAATGACTTCTGAAGGCCATTGGTGTCCTTCAGGCTCTTAAAGCACCTTCTTCTGTGCTGGTACTTGGAAGATACGCTGTGATTGGATTTATCTTATGGATAATCACCTCTTTCAATCAGAGCCCCTTAATAATGTTAGTGCATTGATGTGGTATCATTGCCTAGATGAGATGGGGACATACTTCTATCATAAATAGAATCTCTGGAGGGGAAATGACAGTAAGATAAATTTATCATTCTACCTTCTTGAGAATTTCTTTCATATTTTTCCATCAATATGTATTCAACAAAATTCTTTCCACTAACTGTGATATAAGTCACTATATGATTTATCTTCATGAAGTTCCTGCTTTCGTTTTTCTTTCTTGGGGGACATTAACCTTGTGAACACACTCAAAAAATTTCTTTGTTTTTCAGGCATCCCTGTAAGATGGTGAGATGCTTCCCCTCAAGTTCTTCATTCTGAACCTGACTGAGTCCATCAGCAATTTCTTTGTTTTCTGTGATAATTAGGTTGAATACTATCTTCACATATAGACAACAAAGGAATTTTAAGAAATAGTTTTTAAACTTATATTCATGTTGTTTAAAAGTTTATTTTGGGGCTAACTTTTAGTTTTGCCCGAAAGTGGCTCAACCTGCTGATAGATATAATCATAAATACCTTCTACTAACTGGAAACTTAATATAAATTGTGTGTATGGTATCTAATTTAATCCTCACAAAATTTCATCTGGTGATTACTATTATTTTCTCAATAGTAAACAGAAAACTGAGGAGGAAATTGAATTCAAATATCTCTAGTCATAGCCCCTTGTTTAGTTTGCTTCTACTTCTTTCATGCCTATCTTTACCATGGCTAAATTTGAGAGTTCACTGGAGTTATTGTAGAAGAGAAGAAGGGCACTCACTGAATCAATCCCATTGACTGAATTGTATTCAGATGCCTTCTCTATTAGTGCCTTGTTGGTTCTGGGGGAGTGAGAAAAAACTAAAAGGCTAATATTTAAGAGAAGAGCAGACATTGGTAACCTTGAAAAACAGGACAATTAGACAAGATGAACGAAAAGGAATGGATTCAGGGTTTGAGCAACTGGAGAGAAAGTGCTAATGTGGCATTTACCACTTGTAGTACATGACAGGTGCCTCAAGTTCAGGAGACACAAAGTGTAGTCAGCCAAGAAAATGTTTAGAAACTAAACTTTATCAGTTTCAAGTGACTATATCATTTGTGCTTGGTAGGTATGTTTTGTTACTTCTTCCATTAGATTTGCGCGGTTGTTTTTATTTTTTTTAATTTTTTGACAATGAATCTATGTCATCTTTGGGTCTTTCTTTGTCCTTAGGAATTAATAGCAAGTGTGGGGAGTAGAACATTGTTTTTTCTCCTGAGTTTTGTCTCTGAGGAAATTCTGTGATAGCATCATAAGTGCTCATTATGGACTGATTTGGGTGTCATCCTTCTCTTCTCCTCCTCAGTGAAATCATGGTTTCTATAAAATTTCTCATGAAGAATCAGCAGGATGCTTATTTTGTATGTCTGTAGATGAGATATAGGCATCCTAGACTCAAGTAGATCTGGGCCTCCAAATCAGTTCCTCTATATGTACAATCTATGACCTTGGGAAGATTAATTTTCAATATACAACATGTGAATAATAATGACAGTAATAATAATACTTTTCTGCACAGGAGTGCAGAAAAGTGCATGTGTGTGTTTGTGTAATGGAATAATGTGTGTATGTAAAGCAACTCTGAAAACACTAAACAAAGGCATATTCAATGTGTGTTTGCTCTTGTGTATTTTAGGTGTTTTCAATTCATTTCATGCTGAGTTATCAACCTTTACCTTTTGCTCTCTGGTAAGCTTCTGATCTGAGTTCACTTTAAAATGTGGTGCCTACAAATTAAATAAAAACTTTTTAGCTCTTATGTGCTTCCTTTTGGATTTGATTCTGCCCAGGAAATTGGCTTATAAAAATTATAATTTTGTCATTCTCTTGTTGATTGCCTTTACCTACAATGGATGTTCAAGCTGTAGACTTGATAACATATATATATATATATACATATACATATATATACATATATATACATATATGTATATATATATGTTTTGTTCAACTGTTTTGCCACTGATAGAATTTTGCAGCAATCAACTTGTAATTTCTTCCAAGAGTACACAGGGTCATACACATGTAATTTTTAGCCTGAGCACCCATTTCTTTAACTCATTAACTGTATCCTATTAAGTGAAAACTAGAGCAACTCCTATGTACTGTCACTGAACTGGTGTTGTGGAAGTTATAAGACTAGGTAAGATGGGAGAACTTTTTAAGTTTCAGTGTGGTAGACAGGTAGACATATGAATAAGGAAACTCAACTCAGCATAAAGTGTAATATAAAAGTTCCACTAAAGAGAAAAAAAAAGTGCTCCAAAAGTTTCAGAACAGGAAGACAGCTAGGATGAGAGAGCTGAGAATGAATTCGTAATGGGTGTGTAATTTTTTTAAATAATAGCTTGACAGAAATGAAAAACACATCACTATTAGAAAAGGTGTGGAAATAAGTGTCTCCTTACATATGCTGTTGTCATTAAGAGTACATTATTACTTTTGGAAAGTAATCTGACTGTATTTTATTACATTTAAAATGTGCATGCTATCTGACCCAGTAATTAATCTTTGGAAATAGATTTGCAAAACAGTTTACATATAAAGATGTTTATTTTAGTCTTTTTTGTAATAGCTGAAAAGGGGAATCAATTGAATGCTCATTTATGGGAGTTATAGAATAAATTAAGGACTATGTATGTTATAGTACATGAAAAATTATAAATATGAATGAAGCATATCTCTATAAATTAAGTGAAAGCACATCCCTGTAAATTATATGAAGAAAACTAGTTGCAGAATAATGTATATGTATACATTTTATGTCATGTATATAAACCAAATTATTTACAAAATATATATCTTTGTGGAACTATTTTACATGAAGTAAATAATAATTTTGGAGGAAGTACACTAAATTATATCTTTAGGGTAATGGAATTAGAGAAGTGATATTTGTTACCAAAAGAGCATATCTCAGTGTGTTTTGGTTACAAAAAGAACAATAATTTTTTTTTTTTGGTACTGGGGATCGAACTCAGGTAAACCACTGAGCTAAATCCCCAGCCATAAAAAAAGAACAATAATTTAATAATTCAAATAACTGGCAATGAAAATATATATGTTACTTAGGAGAAAAAAGAATAAGTGGGTTACCAGCAACCGAGAATGGTTTGGGCACCAGGAAGGGGGACTTACTCTGGTCATGACTACTCAGTAGAGGTTTGAAATTCAGTGGTGCCCCAGTGGTGCAGGCCTGGTTAATACATGGATGTAGCAAAGCCCATGAAGGGAGAAGTGACAGATCAGACGTGGTATGAACAGCTCATATTTCCTTTGGTAGATAATAGCAGGAAGTAGAGATGTTTCAGCAGGGAATTACATGGCTCTAGCTGCAAGTAGGAGTTTTCTCTGACCTTCCATTCAGGACAGATTGCACAGAGCAGGGCCTAGAAGGTGGGAGAGCTATTAAGAATCTAGTTTCAATAGTTCTGGCAGCAGATAATGACCTTAACTAGAGGGTGGCAGTGGTTTGGAAAGAGAAAAATGAGAGTGATCTATTGGAAGAAAATTTCAAAGAGTTGTCAGCCTACTGATGTAGATCAGGGTGGGGGCAGAGTAAGAGGAGTAGTCAATGTTGATTGAGAGAAACATGATATCTTTGGCAGAAAGAAAGGGTCTGAAGGTGTCTTGAGATGAAAGATGATGTGCATGATATACGGCAGAATAAGGGACTAGTTGGCAACTGAAAATTGCCACTCAGAGGCTAGAGTTATGGTTTTGTGAGATGTATGTGTATAGAGCTGATAGAAGTTTGCAAGGAATGGATGTAATTTAGCAAAAAGAGATAGTAGAGAGAGAAAAGAGGCAGAAAATATGACTTTGATGGTGAGAAAAATTAAAGAGATCACTAAGAACCTGAACCTAGAACTTCTAGAAGGAAACTGGAACAACTTGAGTGGAAGAGTCCAATTGGGTAAGATTAGTTAGGCCTTTGGATTGGATTTCCACGGAGACATAATGTGAAATTCACATTTTGCTAAAATTTTTTTTTATGTGTTAACTATTTATCTAAGTAGATTTTTTTTTTGATTTGAGGATTGAGTCAGCTACCACTGGTGGATGCTAAAGTCATTAGGCAAAAAATGAAAGAGTAGCTTCATTAGGATGGACCATGTTGAACCCACTTGCACTTCGAGATCAATCCAGGAAAATACTGGCAATTGGCATGTTGTTTCTTGAGATATGATGTAAGCAGAAGTATAGTATTACCTATGAAATGATCAGGTAGAATGGCGCAAATAATTTGAGCCAGAATCAACCAAGCCTTCACATCTACAATTTTATAGGAAACACAGTAGGTGAAGAAATGAATTAAACAATAAGAAAAGGAAATAATCAGCCAAATGCAGAAAAAGAGGTACTGTGCAGTGCAAATGATCAGTTTTATCACATATAAATTATAAGAACATTTTGCTCATTACCCATTTTCCCTCTCAAACAAAAAAAGAAATAATACAAGAGTTTGAGTTGGCTCAGATGGCAACTTTGGCCTTACTTTTCCATCACCTTCCTCATCAAATCCATCACTAAACCACTAAGCTGTGATGATGTCATTTCTTCAATGTCTCTCAATCTGTCCATTCTGCTCCAATACATTGCAGCCATCACAGTCCAAACTGTCATCTATTTCTACTTGAGTGGGCTACTATAACATTGCAATTGACTTTTTCCATATGCTTTGATTCCTTCTCTGTTTCCCATATTGTAATCCAAGTGAGCATTAAATGTGCAAATTGGTTACTGACTTTCAAAGACCCAAATCCATCATATGACATGCTAGGCCTTACATGGTGGAGTCCCCATGCATTTCTGACAGCTCTTCACTTTTTGCCACTACTGGCACTTGCTTCTTGAATGATCCACAGACATTTACTCTTTAGAGCCTTTTCATGTGCTGTTCACAGTGTGTGTGACACATTTCTAAACACATACACACACACACACACACACACTTGTTAACTTCATTTCAAGAAAATTCTCCCTTGAGACTACATTCTGCTTCATGGCCTCCTTTTTCTAGGGTTCTTTTGTTTTTTGGTTGTAGCATTTATCAGAGTTTAGAAGTTTTATGTGCACCTATTTTCACTGATCAGCCTCAGGAGGATATAATCTCCCTGACAACCAGGGTTGGGTCAGTTTTGTCAAATGCTGCATTTCTGATGCTCAGCATAATGCATGCTACATTCCAGTATATAGTAATAATTATTGAATGAATGGGTGGCTGTTATTGAATTTCATGGATACCATGTTTATTAGTCACCTTTCCTGTTGTTGAGACACAATACCCAACATCCACAATTTAAGGAAGAAGAGTTTAATTTGGCTCAAAGTTTTAGAAGGTTCAGTCCAAGGCCAGCTAGCTCTAAGGCAGAAACCTCATGGTGGGAAGGTGTGGTAGAACAAAGATGTCTAGTTATTAGCAGCTGGGATGCACAGCAGGGTAACAGTCTCACAGAGAAAAGCAGTTTCAAAATCGTGTAAATCACAGAGTCTGGTACAGTCACAGGAATGACCCCATTTCTTTAGTACCAATTTTCTGTCTCAGTCCTCTTTCCCATTGTTGAGACACAATACCTAACATCTGTAACTTAAAGGAAAAGAGGCTTAATTTGTATCATGTTTTAAGAGATTTCACCTTGACAAAGTGGCTCCATGTCAGAAACATTATGGCAGAAGGATGTAGTAGAGCAAAGATGATTAGTTCATGTCTGCTGAAAAGCAAAGCAGGGCAGCAGAACCAGTGAGGAAGGGGCAAGGGACCAGATATAGTACCGAAGGTCATGTCTCCATGATCTACCGAGACAAATTCAGACCTGTGCTCTCAAGCTAATCAAGATAACACAATCAAGTTCAGTCATCACACCATGGCACGATTTGTACAGTCACATGACTTTTTTCTATACTCTTTGGTTTTATGTTACTTATCACATGTTTCCCACTCCTTTCTGTTAGTTAAATTTGTTCTAAGAAAGAATTCCCACAATTTTAGTTCTTGATGCACCTCTTATGTGGCATGGAGATTGTTTAATACATATTATCAGATTTTATTTCCAATCTTTCTTTGTGAGATTTTATTTCTGTTTGTGCATTCTGAAATGAAAACTTTTTAATTTTTGCTTTTCTTTTTCATATTTTAAGATCTAAACTCTCAAAGTCTCCAGATTGTGTCTCATTCAGCCTGGTGTTCTCTCCTTCTCACTCACAGATTTCAGAATAATATAGTGTTTGGATTGGTGTCCTGGTGTTACCAAAATTCAATTTTCTCTTTTTTGTCAAATTAAATGTAGAATAACCTCTCTAACAGTAATTTGCTTTGGGTTAACAGTGTCTGCAAGGTAGGAGAAGTATGGAAAAATGGACGTTCTGTCAAGCCACACAGACCTAGATTCTCAAGTGATTTGGGATAATTTGCTCAACTTCACTGATCTCTTTTCTTCACTATAAAATGAGACAATTTTATCAAATGTGTCTTTGTCTAACAGAATAACATATAGAAATTTACATCAGATATTCAATAATTTATTGTTTATTTATTTGCACTTTATTAAATTCTTTTATTGGTACATTTTAAGTATACAACACAATTACATTTCTCATTGGGAATTGTACCTTTACATAATGCATCTTGGTTCTTATTTTTTCCCCATTCCTAGCCCTCCCTTCACCCCCTCCACCCTTCCCTATTTACAAAGACTTTATTTCCAATTTTTCCATTTCTCAGCATTTTTCCTTTCCCTTCTTTCCTTTCCCCTGCCCCTCCCACTACCCCTACCCCTTTGGGCCTTTTCTTCTTATTTTGCATTATTGATTATTCATTCTAATCATTGGTACATTTTAGGTATACAATATAATGACATTCATCATTGGAAATTTGCACCTTTACATAATCTCTCTTGGTTCTTATTTTTCACCCTTGCCCATCCCTTCCTTCAACCCCTCCATTCCTCCCTATTTACAAAGATTTTGTTCCCATTTTTCCATTTTCTCATATTAATCCCATTCCCTTCTATCCTTTCCCCTAGCCCTCCCACTTCCTTCCCCTTTGCCCCTTTTCTTCCTATTTCACATTACCTATTATACATTTAGTCCTTATTTACACTTTCAGTTTCTCACACCAGAGAAACTATTTGGTATTTATACATGTGTGTCCTATTTATTTCACTTAAGAATATCACCTCAATGTGCATCCACGTAGCTATAAATGTCTCTAAATTCTCATTTTTTATGGCTGAGTAGTACTCCATTTTATAAAAAAACCCACATTTTCTTTATCCAGTCTCCAGTTGATGGGCATTTGGGGTGTTTTCAAGTTTTAGCTATTACAAACTGCGCTGCTATGAACATGGGTGCACATATATCACTGTGGCATGATTCTTTTAATTCTTTGGGGGAAGATCCCCAGCAGTGGAATAGTGGGGTCAAATGGGACTTCCAGTCCTAGTTCTTTGAGGTATCTCCATACTGATTTCCACAGTGGTTGCACCAGTCTACACTCCCACCAGCAGTGTAGCAGAGTTCCTCTTTCCCCACAGCCCTACCAGCATTTGTTATTGGTTGATTACATGACAGCAGCCATTCTTTCTGGAGTGAAGTGGAATCTCAGTGTTGTTTTTATTTGCATCTCTTGAATGACCAGTGATGTTGAGCATTTTTTCATGTATTTATTTGCTATTTCTACTTCTTTGTGTGAGAAATGTCTGTTCATTTCAGATGCCCATTTTCGGATTGGGTCTTTAAAATTGGGAGGTCCGATCTTCCTCAATAAGATAATGGCAAACAGAATGCAGAAGATCATCAAGAAGATCATATACCCTGATCAAGTGGAATTCATCCCAGGGATGCAGGGATGGTTCAATATACGAAAATCAATCAATGAAATACACTATCTCAATAGAGCCAAGGACAAAAACCATGTGATTATCTCCATAGATGCAGAAAAAGCATTTGACAAAATCCAACATGCATTTATGATAAAAACCCTACAAAAAATTGGAATAGATGGTCTCTACCTCAAACTGATAGAAGCCATCTAAGAAAAGCCAACAAACAGCCAATATCATACTAAATGGTCAAAAACTGAAATCCTTCACACTAAAATCAGGAACAAGACAAGGATGTCCAGTATCACCACTCTTGTACAATATAGTTCTGGAAACATTAGCCATGGCAATTAGACAAGAGAAAGAAATAAAAGGAATAAAGATAGGAAATGAAGAAGTCAAATTGTCATTATTTGCAGATGACATGATACTCTATATAGAAGACCCCAAGAATGCCACCAAAACTCTTCTAGACTTAATAACCAAATTCAGTCAAGTAGCTGGTTACAAAGGTCAACACACAAAAATCAATCGCTTTCCTCTACACCAATGACAGACTCACTGAGAGAGAAATAGGGCAAATAATTCCTTTCACAATAGCATCCAAAAAACTGAAATACCTAGGAATCAACCTAATGAAAGAAATCAAAGACCTCTTCTCTTAAAACTATAGCACTCTGAAAAGAGAGATTGAAGATGATATCAGAAAATGGAAAGACATCCCCTGCTCCTGGGTAGGAAGGATTAATATAGTGAAAATGGCCATACTTCTAAAACTGCTATATAGATTCAATGCAATCCCAATTGAGATCCCAAAAGCATACTTCATGGACCTAGAGAAAACAATCCAAAACTTCATTTGGAACAAGAAGAGACCCAGAATAGCAAAAGCAATTCTAGGTAACAGAGACATGGCAGGGGGTATCACAATCCCCAACCTGCAACTCTACTACAGAGCTACTGTGATAAAAACAGCATGCTACTGGCAAAGAAACAGATCTGAGAACCAGTGGAACAGATTAGAAGATGCAGAAACAACACCAGACACACTCAGCCATCTCATTTTCAATCAAGGAGCCAAACACCCTCACTGGAGGAAAGAGAGCCTCTTTAATAAACGGTGCTGGAAAAACTGGGCTTCAACTTGCCAGAGATTAAAACTAGACCTATATCTCTCGCCATGCACTAAACTAAAATCAAAATGGATTAAAGATCTAAATATTAAAATAGAAACTCTGAACCAGTTGGAACAGAGGTTAGGTAGAACCCTTGAAGACATCGGCATAGGAAAAGATTTTATGAACAAAACCTCAGTTGCCCGTGAACTAGCATAAACAATCAACAAGTGGGATCTCTTCTTATTAAAAGGCTTCTGCACAGCAAGAGAAACCACCAGCAGTGTGAAGAGACAACCCACAATGTGGGAAAAAATCTTCACCTGCTCTTCCTCAGCCAAAGGTCTATTATCTCAAATCTATAAAGAACTTAATGATTTATTGTTTTGAAAACTCTTAACAGCTTTTCCTCTTTGATAATGTTGAAGAGAATCTGATAAATTCTAAGTGATATAAATGAAACAAGGCTCCTTTGAAATATAAATCTTTCCTACAAGACGTAAGTACAAGGTAGGTAGCTTCTCTTTAGAATTTTGCAGTTAGTTTCCATTTCAGGAGGCTTTTTTACCTTGAGGTCATTTCTCCTTTTCCCTCAAGCCTATTTTATATAGTCTAGGAATATTTCCATTCTCTCTCCCAAGCATAAAGGGTTTTGCTTAAGAATTCCCTTGCTTGAATTTCTAGGCTCAGTCAAATCCGTTGAAAAAACTATCAATCAGTGAGCTAATGGGAGAAGGAGCCCAGCAGTGTGTATCTTTTGTTGTATGCAACAGCTCTTCATTCTGGCTGCCATTCATGACTCCATTCATGACTCCATTCATGAATGTTTAGTAATCCTACCTCAAATATTTTACTTTAATATAATTTAATTGGTCTGAAGTGGGACCTGAGAATGAGTATATTTTTAAGTGTTCTCCAGATAATGCTTAGGGGAAGCTATATTAGTCCTCGCAGGGGTTGGCCTTTGAGAGTCAATTGCTGGACAAGCAAAGGAAGGGATAAGAAGGGAGAGATGCCAGGCTTTTTGATAACTGCTGCTCTAATTCCACAAGAGTATTATCATGAAAAATGATGAGTTGTGTCTTACATGGGCCTTTTAGTCATGTCTATTTCTAAAGTATTTTGACTTTGTCTAGATCCTTATAAACTCTGGCCAAGTCTTCCAAACTTGTACAGTTTTTAAAACTTTGAGAAATGAAACAAGGAAATTGAATGTAATTTTGCTTTTTTGCCCCAAAGCAAATAGCACATTGAAATTTTGAAAGGGGGCTTTAAGCTGTAGGTAGGATAAAAAAGATCTTTCTTTCTCTGAACATTTCACAGAGACTGAACCCTGAGAATATTATTTTCCCCTAGGGGTACAACAAGGATGGTTCACCTTCCCTTCTTGCCCTTATGTACACGTAATACACTGCAGGAGTCTTGAGAAACTGCTTCATAGCAACTTTTCTGCACCAAAAAAATAATACTTGAGGCCTTGATTTTTTCTGAAAAAGAAAAAATAAGTGAAATTAGATTGCTTAACGTCTTTTTTTTTTTTGCAACACATCACTAAAGATATTTTTACCGAATTTTTGTAAATAATAAACATATTTATATAACAAAATAAGGTCAAATACAAGAAAAACAAACAGAGATGAGGCAGGGTAGTATACTTTCACAGAAAATGAGGGTTAAAAAAGAGAGACATTTCAGAAAGATGAGTCAAGGGCAGGACCTATTTAGCAGAACTCCAGTTGGGAAGGTTCTTTGATAAACTGTGGACACATTATTTAGAAGAAAGAACGGCAGGTGATACATTTTGAAGAAGCAAAATTTGTTGGAAAGAAACAGGTGCATTTGAGGCTGAAGGTTCAAAAATAGAGCAAATTTATGAAGTATATTAAAATTAGGAAGTGCCACTTGAAGCTTCTGCCTGAAACAAGTGGACTAACGAATGGGATCCATTATCTCACCTGGAAACAGCCTATAAAGTTTCTTAGCCAGGGAAAATATAGTTTTAATCAGTCACACAAAACAACTTTCCTCATGTACCTAGTAATAAAAAACTTCATCAATGTGAAGGATGAAGTGAGTACAGTGTGTATAATACTTTAGGATATTGGAAAACTTTTAGGTGCCATTTACTAACTTGGCTTCTTTTCTTATAGGTTACTTATGGAAATACTTATGCTAAATTTTTAGATTACAAAGTGGCTACTTTATCCCAAGAGAGAATTTTAGAATGTGATGGATGTAACCTAGAGTAGCATTGTGTCTTAACTTTGTGTCTAGGAACTTCTTCATGCTGAGCAAATTGAAAGGTCTCAAAGTGTCCATCTGTCATGTTTGATGTTGAGGGTGGGCTTTGTGGTCTCTTTTCCTGCACCCTAAAATTAAAGGAGCAGCAGAGAAAGGAGCTGAGAACAGAGCTTCTGCAAAAGAATATCAACTGAAATCAGTATATTTCCTAATTTTCCCTACTCTTCTCTCCATTCCCCTGTTTCTACTATGATAAAATTTTAAAGGTAAAAACCATTTTTGCAGAATGTTTACTTTATGTGAAAAACATTCCCATGTAATTGGCCAGTCTTTCAGAAACTTTCCTTTCGTGGAAAATTTTGGTATGCCTAGCTGCTTTCTTTGCCTCACAGGCAAACATCAACTATTTTGAGAGAACTTGAAATTTAGATTATTTTTCTGGACCAAGGCCATCCTCATTTGATTCTATAACCAAGTGAAACTGACTTTTAAAAGATGACATTGCACTGAGGTACTGCTGTAGACTGAATTTTTGTGTCCTACTGGAAATTATGTTGAAACCTAATCCCCAGTGAGACAGTATTTGGAGATGGAGTCTTAGGGAGGGTAGAGACTTATGAATGACATTACTTCCCTTATAAAAGGGACCCAGAGAGCTCCCTTAACCCTTCTGCTATGTGAAGACACAGCAGGAAGGTGGCAATCTATGATCCAACAAACAGGATCTCACAAGATGCTGAATCTGCCTGTGCCTTGATCTTGGAGTTTGCAGCCTCCAGAACATTGAGAGGTACATTGTTGTTGCTTATGAACTTTGCAGCCTATGACATTCAGTTGTATCAGTTGAAATAGACAAAGACAAATGACAAAACAAACAAGTGGCTATTTGCATTTACTGATAAAACAGGCAAATCATTTTTCTTATCTTTCTTTAGCATCCACAGATTAGTCATATTCTTTCATTTTCATTTATGGAGATGAATATGATTTTTCTGCTATTTAAGTTTTTCAAAAGTAATTTCTAATCATCATTTCAAAATTAATCTGCAATTGGAATCTTCTCTAATGGAACAGAACAGTAATGAGCTTGAGTCTGGGAGTCAAGCACACAAACTTCGGATTCTACTTAATTATTATACAGTTGCTAGATATGTGGTCTTATGCAAATTATTTAAATTCTCTGAGCCTAGGTTCTTTTATCCATAGAATGGAAATGATGATAATGGCATCCACTTGTTAAAATTGTTATAGAATTAAATTAGATACTGCACAAATGTGCTAACCATAATCCCTGTCCTGTACTGACCACCATGAACATGTGAGTTATATGTTACTATTATATTACCATTATTGTTGTTATTGCTTGACTAATCAGAAGGTTATTCAGTATCATTGGTATTATAACGATTTGTTTCTGGAGTGAGACTTTCTGTCAAATGAAGTAAAATAAACCATTTGCCTGGTCATGAACCTTTCTCTCTCTAAATCAAGATAAGACAATCTAATATGACAGGTTGAGGAACTGGCTTCATTTGGAATTCACCACTCCTTTAGGAATGATTCAGTGTGTTTCACTGATCATTAGGTCACCCAAGGAGACTGTATCATCAGTAGTTGTAATGATAGGTGTCCGTCATGGTAGAGAAACTGTGCTAAAGGCAAAGGCAAAGGAAAGACACAGAGCAGTTTCCAAAAGTGTGAGCTTTGGGGCCCAGGGGATGCAGATGTGTCCAGCCACCGCCTTACCTCACAGGTGGTGTGATCTTGGCCAGATCACTAAATTTTTTACTAAATAATAGAAAATACTCCTCAAGGTCTTTATGAGGATTTATAAAAATATGTGCACAAGATGCTTAGAGTGATAGGAATATGAGGTGTGATCACAATACATATAATGTTTTAATTAAAAAAGTTGAATTTTAAAACTAAATAATCATTTAAAAATATTTAAATAATTAAATAATTTAAAAAATTATTACAGTAGAAGACATATTGCTCTTAATCCCCTTGTCTTTACAAGATGTGATAAAATAAGGCAAATGCTGCTGCTGAGAGCCATCCAAAAGAAAGTCAGGCTGGTAAAAACATTATGGCAGGTCCTCATCTACATTATTCACTGGATCTGGTCCTGAAGTTTTGAATCAGTTCAGGATGTGGAAGCCACCACAACAGTGCAACTAAAGATACTCATGAATGAGGACTTATAGAATTGCTTCAGAAAGTGGCAAGAACAATGGAATAAATGTTTTTGAAGATAGAGGGAATATTCTATTAATATTAATGCCAAGGCATCTTTTGCTGTAACAATTATTTTTAAAATTTAAACATTCACTGTATTTTTCCAACATAGTGCATCTGGTGCATGCTCAATTTATGATCTCTCAACAACAGAGACAATAGTCACAACAATAACAGCTCAGAGGAGGGAAAGGTGATGTGGGAGAAGCTGAGTTTGGGTCAGTCTTTCAGGGTTAGATAGGATCAGGGTGGTGTGAAAGAAGAGTATTGTAGACTTCATGAACACTGGCGCTAGAATTTGTAAAATGAAAGAAAGGCAGTAATAGAAGTTTTCAATAGAAGGCAGTATCTTTATATATAAGAACTTTACATGCTAGGATTAGGAGGTAAAATTTAACTTTAAAGTTGTTTTAACTTTATAACATCATCATTCCTACAGCCTATCACCTGGTTTTTTGAATTAGTAAATTTGAGGTAAGGTACAGGTATCTGCATTTTTAACAAGGCTCCTGGAAGTTTCTATTGCAGATAGTTTTGAATAGTTTTATAGGTCACAATTTGAGGAATACTGCATTAAGAAATGCTGGGTCATTGTAAGTAATTGAGAGGGGAGAGATTAGCTTTATAATGTTAAGCTCTGTCTCACAGATCTTCTTAAAATGGTATCCCGAGCCTTGGGGACATATTAAAAAATATAGATGGTACTTATTTACAAAAAATCCAAATAAGAATTATCTTGGAATAAACATATTTGAATCAATAAATGACAGCAAATAATGTTTATTTAAAGGAGGACTTTGAATATTAGAATTGAAACTTCTACTTAAATGTTACCAAGATAACATTTGATGACTAATGGGTTAAACAAATGATTATGAATAATAAGCACAATGCTAGACCTCAGGTTAGCAGTTCTGGGATTTGAATTTTATTTTGATAACCAATGAGTGCTGCTAGCTGGTCTGATCATCATCATCCTTAGGATTCTCAGGTGTCAGATGAAGGTCAAAATCCCTCCTTTCTACAGAGACCTCATGCAGGAGTTGTGAACAACAGGTGAGGCTGCACTGAAATAGTATTGTAAAGCTCTGCATACATTTAACATAATGAAATCCCTTTAAATGTCACAAAAAGAGAACAAAACAAAATGGTAAAGACTTAAAGAGGAAATTAAACCTGGAACTAGGAGTGAGAAATCAGGAACATCTCCACGGAGATGAAAACATTAGAATTGGCCTTGAAACAGGTGCTGTGTGATAGAGGTTGAGGGGATAATATATAGGGAACAGCATTTGCAAATGGTTGATGTGGAGAGCTGCGTGTGCCGCGCCTTAAAGATGGCGCTGGTTTCCGCCTTCCGCCATCCCGACGGCGAGAGCTCTTTATGATAAACAACTCCTTATTTGGCTGTGATGTGTCTGATGCTCTGCCCCCTCTTACGTGTACCTATCCGCATTCGCCACATGACTATCCGTGATTGGTTGGTTCAGGGGTACTTATTCTAGGGACGGGTGCTCCCCAGGAGTAGAAGAAAAAGAATGTTAAGTTTTCCTGAATAAACTGCTAGAAGAAGAGCGTTGGTGTTGCGTCGTCATTGCTGGTCAAAGGCGAACGCGACAGGTTGAAGCTAAAAAAATGTAGGGGCTTTGGGGCTATTGCGGATGAAGGTGGTTTAATAGAATATTAGGTAAAAGTAATTAGAAGCTTGGAAAGAATAGAGAAGGTGCTATGATTCTGATTTCTGGGGATAATAAGGTACCACACAGCTTTTATAACTCACTTTGTATGTATTCCCTCCACTTTTACTGAAAGCATTGCCATGTGAAATTTCTTTCAACCATGTGAATCATTAAAGACAGGGGTATTAATTTTAGCAGTTTCCTTGATAACTGTGAAAAATCAGTACACCATGACAATATGCACTGTCACATCTGGAGTGAACAACTGTTCTTTGCTTGAGTCTAAAAAGTATTCTGGAACCGATGACTTTCAGTGTTAAAACGGACAATGAGTAGCAGAGAAAGTGTACTGGTTGGTGCCCTAATATTCATCCACACCACACGTCAAAAGCTCTATACCGACCTCAATAGGAGACTTTCTTCTGAAAATGCAAGTGTGATTATACAATGTGAAGTTTAGTTTTGGAAGGTTTGGCTCTGAATATCAGGTCAAGAACATTTTTATTAGTTCTGTAGAAATCATGGTGCATGATACCAACCAATGCTTTTGAACTTGAGAGTAATACCTTTATAGCTATGTACTGAAACATTCATTTGGCAGCAGCGTGTGTGGTCAAATTGCAGTGAGGGAGAGAGAAACCATCTTAGCTCTTTTTCTTTTCATGAAGTTTTGTACATTTTTGGTATACAATACAGTTACATTCATCATTGGGATCTTGTACCTTTACTTGATCTATCTTGGTTCTTATTTTTTCTCCATTCTCCTGCCCTCCCTTCACCCCTTGGTATAAGTCTCCTAGAAAGGGCCAGAAAACATAATTAATATCCTATTGATAGGCCTCAGGTAGAGTAATCTTGTTTGAATATGCCAAGAAAATGACTTTAATATGCTATCATCCAATTGACAAATTTTAGTATTCAATGAAACAAGAGTAACAACAGTGAAGAAATAAGACGACTAATTTGGATAGAGCATTTTGAGGAAGAAAACAGAGGAAGAAGTAATTTTACTTTTATGCTGATAATGGAAATCAATGTTATGCCTCATTAACTGTCTCTGCTACAAAATGATTGTTAATTTGCAAGAGTCACAAGTAAAAATAATTTTCTAATATTTTGGTTAACTTTCCCCAGAAGTAGATGCTGAAACAAGGATTTGAATGGAAGTAATTTATTTGGGGGTTGCTGCTAAAGCAGCAGAAGTGAGACAATGAAGAGAAGGAAGCCTGTAAGGGTAACATCAAACAGATTATTCCTTTGGGCAATCCCCTAATCCCTCTGGGAACTCTGAACATCATTAAAGCACATCCCTTAGAGGTACCCCACCCGAATGGCAAGGAAACCAATGGAGTTAGCCTCTGATTCCCATTGGTTATTGGTTGATAGACATTGTAAGAACCATTAACTTTCCCTAGTGCCCAAGAAGCCTCACCACTTTGGTGCATATTGGGATAAAATTCAATTACCAACACCTGATCTATTTAGATAATGTCTTCCTCTGCTCCTGTGGCTTATAGGGGGTCTCCAAGATTTTATTCTTTCCAGAAATAGCCCAGCTCCCTGGCCCTTAGGTAGGTAGCTCCACAGCAACATGTTCTACTCCAACTTCCTGAGTTCACTAGCAGTTGCTCAAGGTGGGAACTTTGATATCACACATTCAAGGACTTGCTCTGCCTTCTGTTTCACTCTCCTACTCTTCTACCTGCGCTTGGTAGGATTTCCTCCAACATTCATTATCTGCACTGGAATCCTTGTTCCAGAATTTACTCTTGAGTTACTCCAAGCTAGGATAAATAAAACATTACTGTTCACTTTTAAATCTAAATAAAATATTATTTTTTCAAACCAATTGTAGCAAGATAGCCTTTCATCAATTTTTAAGGCAATTGTTAAGAAAAGAACCAGCAATCATTTGCCAGGGACTGTTTTAGTCTGGTCAGGGGCTGTGAGAATGTACTGAAAACATACCATGGATTGCTAAGTCTAACCTCTACTACTTCATTTTAATGATGATGAGATCCCAGATAGAGTGGGAGGTGTGGAAGAAGAAAACACATGCATTCAAATGTAACAATGATTTCACAGTTTGTAAGAGTTAATTAATAGTAAAGCTTCCTAATTATTCTTATTTCATATAAAGATGCTGGTTTTAAAATCTGAACATGAAGAATTTGTACTTTAAAGAGAAATGTGAAGCTCTAGAGGTTGTATAACTACCTCATCATTCACCAGCTTAATGGCTATGGCTATGATTTCCAAAAGAAAATATACATCCAATTATTTTACTGAATGTTAAAAGAACATAGAACACTATGCAAGAGCTTTTTTAGTGGAAAATATCAATGTGCAATGGAAAATAACAGATGATAGTTACTAGGTCCTTCCTGTAAGCTTTAATATTAATATGTTGCCATGTTTTGGGGACACATTGTTTCAGAAAATTAGTCTCAGGTTTCCATATTTTATGAGAAGATGATTTCATTAGCTATGGAATATCTATTTTTGTGACTGCTAAGGGGAGCTCCAGAACTTGAAATCTTAATTGAAATATTCCATTGATGTAGTTGCTTAGCAACAACCTTTAATATAAGCAGATTAATCACTTTGCCTAAAATGTTGTTACTTTAAACTTTTTCACTTGTTTTCAACAGATCATCTCACTGTAAAATGTGTTTCTGCTTCACGGTTCTAAATGCATATTTGAATCTTAGATACATGCTCCAGATTTGATTCCTTTTCACTATCTCTATGGACCATGTTGCCTTGAATTTTTAAGAATTAATAAAATTTTGTGATTAGCAGAACATTTTTTTTAAATTTCAGAAACAGAAAAAATAGTGCTAACAATGTTAGGAGCAACAGTAAACTTTGTCGTCAGCTCAAAATGACAGATTTTGGAACCTACACGTATTTATTCTTCACCTCTTCCTCACTGTCTAAGCCTTTACACTTTCAATCACTTCCTCTGCCAGGAAAAATTAACTTTCAAATATCCAGTATATTAACAATTACTCCCTTAGTAAATCATTAACACTACGATAGCCAAGTTTTTACTCTTTTCCTTTTTGGTGTGTAACAATTTCCATATAGGGTCACAGGGAGCTGCAAGGATTTAGAGGAGAGTGTGTGAGCTTTGACATCTTACAGATTTTGGTTAAAATGTTGCTGCACTGTTTACTTATTTGGTAGCCTTCCCTAAATTAGTTTGTATCTTTGAGTCTTAGCTTCCTCATATATACAAGAGCCTTAGAAATATATCTTATGGGATTGTTGTGAGAATTTTACCTGATATGTAAGGATCCATTTCTAGGCATAGGTGCTCAAGAGAGGGTAGAAGTGAAAATATTGCAACAGTGTTGCTGAGATTTTTCAAGTCGATCAAGCATGATTGATGTTGCTTTTTTATTCATGCCATAATCTACAGATAAATCCAATGTTACTATTGCATTTGTTAGTCAATACATCTTCCCCCACAAATGCATCCTGAGCTTTTGCTCCCAGCTGGTTGCTATGGTGAGTTTGGGAGGTTACAAGTTAGTAATACATTTTTTTGCTTTAAAATAGGTGTCTACTTACTAAAAGAAAAAGTACAAAAGGCCAATAGATATATGAAAAATTTTCAGCATCTTTGGACATTAAAGAAATGCAAATCAAAACAACAGTGAAATCTTGTTTTATTTAAGAAATGGCTATCAACAAAACACAAAATAAATACTGGTAAAATTGTAGGGGAAAAGAAATCCTTCTACACTGTAAATGGGAATGTAAATTAGTAGAAACAATGTGGAAATCATTATGGCAATTTCTCAAAATACTAAATATAGAAATTCCATTTGACTTGGCTATACTTCTTCTGAATATCTTCAGGAAAGAGTTAAAACCATCATATTACAGTGATATGTGTATACCTCTGTTTATAACAACTCAATTCATAATACCTAAATTTTGGATGTGCCTATATGCCCATCAATAGGTGAATGGATAAAGAAAGTGTGATATATACTCAAAAAAAAGCCATAAATAAGAATGAACTTGAATCACTGGTAGGTAAATAGATGGATCTTGAACCATAATGAAATAAATCTGACACAGAAGGTTAAATATCACATGGTTTCTTTAATAGAAGAAATAATATAAATTATGTGAAGAGAAAAATGAAAGATAGATAATATAAAACAATAATATAGACTCTGTGGAGATGAGAAGGGGATATAGAGAGGGGAAAAGACAGAAGGGTGAGGAGGGAAAGGGGAAGTAAAAATAACTAAGATATGTATGTGTACCAATTCCCCAAGAGAATTGTAATTGTTACGTCTCACAAACATATACTAATAAAAAAGAAACTAAAGTTGGTGTCTAGTTTAGATTGGAGAGACTAAAGAAGAGAACTGGCCAAATTTATAGTGTTATATATCATGCTAAAAAGGAGAAATGAGGAATCAAAAACTAAATATTTACTATCTTTGAGCTAAGACAGCATAATTTTTCTCTACGCAATTTATAATCACTTGAATGCATCTATTTGCACCAAATTCTTACAGATTCCAGTCACTTCACTCAATCCATATCATTTCTTTGTCTGCTGCACTGGTCCATTCAGTTCCTTAGCAATATACCCAATCATTGCTTAATCCCATTGAAAGCTCTCTGCAAGCCTGCCCATTGTCCACTGCTGTGGTGGAGAAGGCTTGATAGCAGATAATCTTGTTTTGATTCTCATTTTATTACTCTTTATAAGGGCTCAGGTAAGCCACTAACAAGCTCCTTGGGTTGATTTCTTTGTAGATTAAATGAGAATGATAATATCCTCAATGTTGAGGAGAAAAATAAAGGAGATGATATAAAGCATCTGCTGAGCACAGTAGTGTTAGGTAAAGGAAAGATGATTATGTCCTACGTCACATATTCATCACTTAACAGATTTATCTTGAGAACTTAACATGGGATGTGTGGGCCATCTTTTTGGCTATAGAAATGACATGGAAAGTATATATCCTATCTGTGCTCAAAAATCCTTATACTTTAATAATGTACATGAAAAGATCAATAATAATATCAAGAAACACTATTATTTCCATATCCCTTTCATCCCAAACACAAAGAGCACAAAGAGAACTATGTACTTCATGGCAGAGATATAGAAGGGATCAAAAAGGAGAATACACTAACACTGGATGTTAGAAGTGAAGTAAAGAGATAAATGGAAAGAATATGAATGATTAAATACTGGAAGAGAAATGTTCATGTTTCATAATCTGTATCTCAACATTTTAATGAAAATATGCATTACATTTTAACAGATTGTCCAGGTGAAAGTGGAAATGAGAGATTTAGTATCAGCTTTCAACTCCAGGATCACACTCTTTTAGGCACAGAACTCTATTCCAAGCATTTCTGGGAATGATATATGGGATAGGATTGTTAGGAACATCACATTCATTATCTCCAGGAAATTACAATGTCAGAACTAGAGACGTAATGCAGCTAATGTCTACAGAAAGTAAAAAATAATCAGCAAACTCATGAATTGGGCACTTTTTTGTCTGTCAAGAATAATTTGGTTCAATTCAGATATTCTGCCTTATTTAAAAGTATTTGTGCCTTCAAATACTAAATGAACTAGATTTCATTTTCAATGAACAGATACTAATTTCAGAAATCTTTATTTTATAGAGAAACTCATATGCCACACTTAAGTGTTGATACAGGCTTAAAAACTTTCTTAACAGAAAGTTATCTACAAATATCTGAGGCTCTGCCCTTGACTCATGAATTTGCAAAGCACTGTTTTTTAATATTTAACTGATTGTTGAAACTGGTACTTCTCCTATATGTGGAAGAGTAGCTAATCAGGGGAAACTATGACAGTTTGATCATGGCTTTTGTGTTTAGGAATGTTTAAGATGTTATTTTATCTTCTTGGTTAATGGCATTTCAATTCATGTGCCTGAATTAATCCATTTATTATTTTTGGCACCCAGATTTTTGAAAATATCATCTGATACACTGTGGATTTTTCAAATTGCTGAGTCTCACAACAGATAAGATCAATACAGATCTACTTGGACCAGAAGTAAAGATAGTAAGAATGACCAGAGTAGAATAAAAACTGTTGTGCAGTGTTTGATTAGCCTCTACAACATAAAGGTTTCTTTTAAATTCTATTTTAGCTACCATCTTTCTTGAATTTATTGTTTTTTGATTAGGCTGGCTGAAGGGATTCTAATATAAAGTCAAGAAATGTATCTTCCTACTTTATTTCTCACTCAACTTCCCTGACCTCACTTGCTTGGGAGATAATTACATGTTAACTGTTGAGGTCATCACTCTTTATTACTCAGCTGGAATAACCCAAAATTTACCTTCTAAAGTGATTTTTCCTGTGTGATTAGAAATTTGCTGATTAGAAATGAATAATGTGAGATCATACTATATCCCTTTTTCCAAATTCTGATTTCTAAATGGGCTAGATACATTACAGAAATCATGTTAGTTAATAAATAAAAAATGCCAGGGAATAATATAAAACCCACACCATAAATTTCTTTTAGTAAGATATTATCTATCTATCTATCTATCTATCATCTATCTATCTATACATAGGCATATACTCTTACCCAGAATATGACTTAAATATATTACAAATGTGATACATTAAACAAATTTATTGAGAGAAATGCCTCTCTCTAATCTTACTCTTTGCTGCTCAAGTTAGCTCTACATGTGAAGTCCCTTTTCATCAATTCTATCCTAAGATAAAAGGCTGGCCTGAGGGTCACTGGGGTTCTGTTGATCACAGGATCAATTCCTGTGATCGAGGAAAATTTTGTTAGAAGAGTTTTTTTTTTTTTTTTTTTGTAAAGGACAAGGCAAATAAAGGACAAGGAAGACTCCATATTACTGTCTTATTAATCACTTTGTCTGGTATGGATGGCCATATTACTGGTGATTAACCCTGTCCTTGATTGACAAAAGATGTACTAATACTTCTTTAGAATTTTTTCCTACCAATCAAATACTTTATTTAAAACTTTAATTAATTGTCTGTACATGATTGGTGTTTATATAAAGCATTTCAGAACAAAGCCCACAGCCATATATTAATCACTTGAGTTCTAAACTTTAGAATATATCATAAAAAGTTTAAAAAGTATATATATATAATGCTCGGAAAGAAAATCAAATGGCAAGATGTGAGAGAGAGAGAGAGAGAGAGAGAGAGAGAGAGAGAGAGAGAGAGGATCCCCTCATACAGAGTGTTGAAAACTTAGCTACTTGGAAAGTCTCTGATTGTCTACCAAGAAATGCCAAAAAATGTAGTTAAGAAGTCTTCCTGACAGGTTCATTACTTCAGGACATCACCTTCTGTGATTATTGTATAATTGTATAGCTGAATGTTGAAACATTTCTGTGCTGTAAACTGCTTTACAAATCTCTCCTATTGTTTTTCAAGGCCCCTGGTAACATGAACCCATTCTCAATAAAAAAGCTGCTCTCCACACTCTTCCAGGATACCACCTCCCCCCACCCCCAGGATGGCTTTCTTCTTTCTTTTTCATAGGCTATGCTCCATGCTTTAGCCCTTGTTGGTCTCTTTTTATTCTTCAGTGTACCTACTATGCATTGTTGAGTATCTATCATGCACTGTGGCTGCAGAGATGGAAGAAACAGAATCTCATTTCAAGAAACTACCATGGATGGTGATGCATCCTCAGACTGAGGCCAGAGGTACAAAAGTTCCTGCAGAGCTACTGGTGCAAGAAGACACTCAAAATCCAAAGAACCTGGAGTCTGTTGTCCTCTGGTGACAGCAGCAGAAAAATGCACTTACCCAAGAAAAGGTTGTGCAAGCAATCTTCTTTCTTCCATTTCCCCCCCTTCTTTCCTTCTTTCCATCTGGACCTGTAGCCTATTGGATGGTGCCACATACATTCAAGGTGGACCTTCCCACTCAGTTTACTGATCTGCATGCCAGTCTTTCCTGGGAATCCCTTCACAGACACACCCAGAAGTGTGATTTACCAATTCTCTAAGCATTCCACAATCCAGTAAAGTTGACAAGCAAATTAACCATCACAGATGGGATAATAAGCATTCACTTTTGAAGATGCAGGTATCTCAATGTTTATTACAAAAGAGCCAGTTTTTCAATATTATATATTATCTTAATCAGATTGCTTTCAACTGCATCTGCATTATTATCATTCTCATACCCACCTCACATTTCTATATTACTTTTAAAATTTTAAGAAGACTTGCTCCTATTATCTCATTTGATCCTGTGACAGTTCTTATTTCCATATTTTCCTCTCCACATTATAGATGAATAAGATAAAATTATGAAATATAACACAAAATTGTAACCTTGGAAGCATATTTGTAGAGCTGGGAGTAGAACCCATATGTTTAACGCTTATCTGAGTTCTCTTTCCACTACACTCTACTTTCTTACATAATGATTAACTGATTAGTAATCTAAAATAGAGGGAACTGAGACTAGATGGAGGTTATAATTTTGGATCTTGGCACAATATTAGAGATTACACTAATTCTGGGTAGAGGACAATGTATTGATCACAACTGTGAAGACAATGGTATTTGGCCAAACTGGAGTAAAATATCAGGGTCAACAGTATTCATTAAAAATATTGTTTAGGGTCTGGCATGCATGCCAAAGTCAGGAATGCAAGAGTTCTATTTTCCACTGCTTTCTTATTTTTAAATTTAACCATAGTGTTTCCTGCCTACAGATCTTCAATCTCAACACCAATTTCTCTGTCATTCTAATGTTTTAAACAAATGTGTTAAATAAGGCCCTGGCACACAAACACCATGTATAAATCTTGCTGTTATGAAATGATTCATTTTGAGTTCCTGGTGATGCATTCTTTTTTTTTTTTCTTCTTCTTTTATTTTTTTTTGGTACCAGGGATCAACTTGGGTCCTTGCACTTGTGCAGCAGGCGGCGAAACCACTGAGCTAAATCCCCGGCCCATGGTGATGCATTCTTAAGTAGAATGTCTCCCTCTTTCCTTTGTAAACACATTCTTAAATGATGGCTTAATATATGCATCACTGTAATGGACTTTTAAAAATATTTCTTTAGTTGATTTCTTGATAGCAGCCATTCTATCTGGGGTGAGGTGGAATCTCAGCATTGTTGTTTTCATTTGCATCTCTCAAATGACCAGTGATGTTGAACATTTTTTCATACTTTTATTTGCTATTTCTACTTTGTCTGAGAAATGTCTGTTCATTTCAGGTGCCCAGTTTTGGATTGGGTCTTTAAATTTGGGATGTCTGATTTTTTTAAAGTTCCTTATATATTCTAGTAAGTAGAACTTTGTCTGAGGAACAGCTGGTAAAATTATTTTTCCCCACATTGTGGGCTGTCTCTTCACATTGCTGGTCATTTTTCTTGCTGTGCAGAAGCTTTTTAATAAGAACAGATCCCACTTGTTGATTCTTTGTGCTAGTTCACATGCAACTGAGGTTTTGTTCATGAAATCTTTTCCTACACCAGTGTCTTCAAGAGTTCTACCTAACCTCTCTTGCAGCCAGTTCAGTGTTTCTGTTTTAATATTTAGATCTTTTATCCATTTTGATTTTAGTTTCATGCATGGTGAAAGATATGGGTCTAGATATTGGCAAGTTGAAACCCAGTTTTTCCAGCACCATTTATTAAAGAGGCTATCTTTCCTCCAGTGAGGGTGTTTGGGTCCTTTGTCAAAGATGAGGTGGCTGAGTGTGTCTGGAGTTGTTTCTGCATATTCTAATTGGTTACTCTGATCCTCAGGTTTGTTTCTTTGCCAGTACCTTTTTGTTCTTTGCTGTTTTTATCACAGTAGCTTTGTAGTATAGTTTCAAGTTGGGGATTGCGATACCCCCTACCCTGTCTTTGTTGCCTAGGATTGCTTTTGCTATTCTAGGTCTCTTCTTGTTCCAAATGAATTTTTGGATTGTTTTCTCAAAGTCTGTGAAGTATGCTGTTGGTATTTCAATTGGGATTGGATTGAATCTATATAGCAGTTTTGGAAATATGGCCATTTTGACTATATTGGTTCTTCCTACCCAGGAGCAAGGGATATTTTTCTATTTTCTGATAGCCTCTTCAATCTCTTTTTTCAGAGTGATATAGTTTTCAGAGTAGAGGAACCAATGCCGGTGGGGCTGGGGAGTGTAGACTGGTTCAACAGCTGTGGAAATCAGTATGGAGATACTTAAAAAAACTAGGATTAGAGGTCCCATTGACCCAGCTATTTCCCTGCTGAGTATCTTTCCAAAAGAATTAAAAGAATCATACCATAGCGATACATGTGCAACCATGTTTACAGCGGCACAGTTTGTAATAGCTAAAGATTGGAAACAGCCCAATTGCCCATCATCTGGAGGCTGGACAAAGAAGATGTCTGTTTTTTTTTTTTTTTTTTTTATAAAATGGAGTACTACTCAGCCATAAAGAATGAGAAACTAGAGACTTTTAGAGCTAAATGGATGCCCATCAGGGCTTTCCTCTTAGGTGAAATAAATAGGACACACATGTGTAAATATCAAATAGTTTCTCTGATGTGAGAAACTGAAAGGGTAAATAAGGATCCAAATGTATAATAGATAATGTGAAATAGGAAGAAAAGGTATAAAGTGGAATGGGAAGTGGGATTGGTAGGGGAAAGGAAAGAGAGGAATGAAATTAATATGAGAAAATGAAAAAAATGGAAGCAAAATCTTTATAAATAGGGAGGGGTGGAAGGATTGAAGGGAGGGAGGACAGGGGAATGGGAAAAAAATAAAGACCAAGAAACATCATGTAAAGTTACAATTTTCCAATAACAAATGTCAGCATATTATATATCTAAAATATTCCCATAAAAATTAATGAATGAAAAAAAATTTTCTTTAGTTTGGTAATCCTAATATTCTGTTTCTTATTGTATTTCTCCCTGGTAATCGAAAATTTTCAGGAAATGAAATGATTACAGTGAGAATGCTATTGCTTTCCACAAAGTATTTCTGGTTTTCCCCTTGCCCACATTTTAGGACTGCTCTTCTCTGCTCCTTAAAAGCTAGATGTGGTCACAAGACTTGGCTTTGGTCAGTGGAATGATTTTGGGTAGATGCCTTCAGTGCCTGTCTCTTTTGACAAAGTTTTCCTCTGCTAGGCTAAGTGACAAAGCTCTAGTTTGATGGCTGCTCTATGAGCCTTCATTGCCAATCTGGAATAAATACTCATCATGAAGGCTAACTAAACTGTTGTGTTAAACCACTGAAATATGAGTTTTATTTTTCATGGCAACATAACTCAGCTTTTCAGTTTTGTCTATATTTTTAAATCAGCTGAAAGTCATAAAACTTGATTAGAAAAATGAAACACAACAATACCCCACCCCAGCCAAGAAACAACAGCAACAAACATAAATCTTATCTTTTTTTTTATTAAATTCTTTTATTGGTACATTGTAGGTATACAACACAATTACATTTCTCATTGGGAATTGTACCTTTACATAATGCCTCTTGGTTCTTATTTTTTCCCCATTCCTAGCCCTCCCTTCACGCCCTCTACCCTTCCCTATTTACAAAGACTTTATTTCCATTTTTTTCCATTTCTCATCATCACAAATCTTATCTTGTTAATCAGAACTATAAAACCTTCATTTTCTAGCCTGCTGGTGTACAAAGCACTTCAGTGCTGCATGCCCAGTGAAAAATAGATAAATAAGTGGAGGGATTTAGGGATTTAGCTCAGCGGTTCTGCTGCCTGCCTCACAAGTGCAAGGTCCTGAGTTCGATCCCTGGTATCACACACACACACACACACACACACACAAGCACACAAGACAAGTAGAAGGACTGCATTGCTATTTTGTAGTAAATGGTCTCCTTTCAAATAATGGTATGTGATTGCTTTATTTTGATTTTTAAAAAAGATACTGGGTCCATTCAATGAACACCCTAACCCTTCTAGAGCCTTTTAAAACTAACTTCCTGTGAAGCTTTAATCTCTGTACTGCTAGACAACCTAGGTGTGTGATTTAGAGCTCAGACAACACTGTTTATTCACAGAAAGCTGTATGTGTAAGACTCATTAAATTCTCCACCTTCTCTTCCTTTTTTCCTTCCACTCCTATTTTCTGACCATGCAAATATAAAGTGATTATATTATAGGAAGAAATTTTGATTGATCACCACAGTTAGAAGATTTATGAGTTCTACATGAATATTAGCCACATCAAATTCTAGTGATTTAAAGGGAGAAAACTCTGTCATTGTCAATCATCAAATGTCAAATGTCTAAAATTACTTGATGTTCTGAGTTTTTTAGTTTAATGGGAATCCTTCACCTTGTATTTAACCTTTATTTTGGGAAGTAGCAATAGAAGAACTTTCAAAGTGAGGCCTATATTAACATTTTGGGTTTGCATCTTTCTAGGTTTTTTCTTTGTTTTGCTTTGGACATATATTTTAAAGTCTATGCGTTTCCTTTTTCCTCATCTGTGTAGCTGATACCCATGCCAAAGCAATAATGCATATATTATATTAAATGTAATGACCATCTTATAGAAGACATGAAAATGCATTTTCATTTCTTTTGCTCAGTTCAATACTTTACTACTAGTTTTATTCCATTTTAGAATAAAAAAATTCAGAAATTTAAGAAAATATAATGGCTAATGATTTTGTAATTTAAATGTGTTTTCTACTAATATATTTTTCTAATTCCCTTGACACTTCCAAATTTTAGATTGTGCCTATCTTTTGAGCAGAAGGAAAATAGCAAACTTAACACCAAAGCAAATTAAATGCAAGTGGATAAATTGTTTTCAGTGCAAAAGTATAATCTAAGATAATGCAAAAGCTTTCTTGCTGCAAGACCCCTTTGTTTTATAACAATTATTCATAAGGCTTTATGCAATGCTAGCAGGGTAATGAGTCCATTTCTGTGGAAATATATTCATTTCTATTCAGCATGCTGGCTCCCAAGGGAATTATGAATTGCTTTCCTAGTTTGAAAATGTAGTTCACGAATTTCAAGGAAAAAATGTATAAGTCAATAACTAACACTTTACCTTTAGATATCAAGACAACTTTTAAAACAATTTTGAAAAAAACCTAAAGAAAAAAGAAATAAAAAAGAAGTAAAATTGAAATAGTTGTGGTTTGTGACTATCACTAAATTTCCTGCAATTTTTTTTATAAGAGGTCCTTATAAGATGATAAAAATGCTGCATGGGAGTTTGCAGTGAGAATATGAATAACCATTGAGAAGCTGTTACTGAACATTCAGATGTATAGTCTTTCTCTTTCAACTAGTCTCATGTTTTTTAAATGACATTAGTAATTCAGAGGGAGCAAATGAGAATCCTATAATTGTAGAGTATGATGTGCAGCCCTGGGGTTTATATTCTGTTAGCCCAGAGGCATGTTGCACATTTTATATTTCTGTACATTTTCCCTCTAGATTCTGACAGACCCAGCTCTTCCTTGTTGTCTTGGTAATCATTGCCATTGCATTCATCTTTATTGTACTGCCTTTCACTCTTCCTCATCTGTATAAACTCCAAAAAGTCTCCATTTCTTCAGCCTCACTTGCTTTTTAATTCTTTTCCAATTGGTCTTTAGTTTCCAACACTCCACCAAAAGCATTTATGTCAAAGTCACATAAGCTTCCATGTAGCCAACTCCAAAAACCAGCTTTCCGTCCTCTCTTACTAGGTTACTCAGCACTTTTTGAAACATCTGATCATGTCATTCTTCCTAATACATTCTTCTTTTTGTTTTTGTGACAATGCATTGCCCAGTTTTCCTGATATTTTCCTGGTGGATCTTCTAAGTAATTTTCACTTCATACTTCTCTCCCTGTGACCTAAAAGTTTGTTGGCACTTAGGATTGTGTCCTCTTCTTTCTTATGCCAATCCTGAAAGTGTGGCAGGTATTAGTGCTGTCTGTGGCTTTAATGACTATATGGTGCAAACAGTTATGTGTTTTGTAGGTATATGATATGACTTATAATTTTAAAATTAGGCTCCTGGAAATTTTTATTTGAACTGCTCATGTACACCCAAAACTTAAAATTCCTGAAGGACAGTTTGATTTTCCTTCCAAAATATGTTCCTGCTGCAATCTTCTCTCAGTAAATGATATGATTGAGCTTCCGTGACTAGAGCTAAAACCCAGAATCATGGATTTCTTCTGTTCCTTCACCTCCCACATGAACTCCATCAGGATTTCTCATTTTTTACCCTACGACATAGGTCATCTTGCTCAGAATGAGGGAGCCATCACTTGTTTTAAGCCACCACTTCTGGTAGTCTCCTAAACCCTCTCCACATTTCCACTGTTCCTCTCCCAACCAGTTCCTTGTAGTCAGAGTCTTTTTCAAGAACAAAATTAGATTACTTAATTCCCCTGTTTAAATCTTGCTAATGGCTTATGAATACACTCTGAGTAAGTTCCAGACTCCTCATTGTGTCACATGTCACATGCAGTGACTTCTGTGTAACTTATATTGGTTAGGTAATTATTCCTTATCATAAACTATTTCAAATGCTTCCCAGACATTCATTCATTTAATCTTTGTGAATTCACATAAACTCTTGGATATAAATAATACTATTATCCTCTTTTTATTGCAGAGGAAATGAACCATGGAGATTTTATGCAACCTACCTAACAAGGCACAACTAGAAAATCAGAGTGGGTGTGGCTTCAAATTTAGGTCACCTGGCTCTGGAGTTCATCCTCTAACCACCATATTTCACTGCTTCTTGTGAGCAATACATGAACAAACAAGGGAGAATGAGTAGTCAGTGAGGCATGAAATGAATGGCCATTCAATCCTTCTTAAATTTACCCTGCGAAGCAAAGTCCCTGCATTACAGGTCAGGACTAAGAAACTTTGGCAATGCAGTACAGTTTCTCTGCCAGCAGTGGGCCTGGAGTTAGCCTGCATGGTCATTTCCTTCTTTCCTTTCAACTCAAGCTCACTGTCAGCATGGCAACTGTGTATTTTAGGCTGATAGTGTGCACTGTCTGCAGATGGCACAGAGTGGACAGTGATGCTGAGAAAGACCAAATGCATTGCAGGTATCTACGTAATTGCCACGGACACTTAGCAGAACTGAATCCATTTTTAGCATTGTCTCCCAGCACCATTTTTTTTTTTCAGTTTTAAAGAAATCATTTTATATTATTTTAAATTAAGGCATAGATTTGTCTTTAATTAGGTAGTTATATGACTCATAAAAAGATACCAGTAGGCCTGGTAGAAGGAAATTCTTTTTTTTTTCTCTTAAATTCTTTTATTGGTATATTTTAGGTGCACAATACATTTACATTTATCTTTGGGTGCTTGTACCTGTACATGATGTATCTTGGTTCTCATTTTTTCCCCAGCATCAATTTTTTGACACACTGTTAATTTCTGTCCTCTACTACTAATAAATTGCATAGGCCATTCTGATTGGTCCTAAAATAGTAGGTCAGCAGAGTCAGTAACACATTGATATTGAGGCTTGGTCTGTGTAGGACAAAGTGTGGAATATAGACTGAATGAGATTCAGTTCTCTGTCATTGGCAAAAGGAGACAGAGACTTTCTCTAAATATAGCGCAAGTCAGTGTGTGAGAATGTTACAAAAAGTGTGCAAAATGCTGTCAGAGCACAGAGGAAGGAGTGATTGATTCTGTCAGAGGAAATGGAAATGCGTCATGGAATTGGGTGGACATTTATTAATTTGACAAACATGTATTGAATGCTGACTGTATTTTGGCAATAGTATTTTGTGACAATAATTAAGATAGAAAATTCAGGTAAAAAAGAAAAGATTATCTCTGGCTGTTTTCAACTAATATTTATTTTCCAAGACTGGGAAAATTTTGCCCAATTTGTAAATTTTGCTTGTTTATAATGCCCACCTGTCTTGGTGGAGAAAGAAAGGATGGAGAAATGAGAAAACAAGTTGTTTTTGTTCTGCTTTGAAGTAAAACGTACAAGAACAAAATGTTCTAATCATCAGTTACTGAGACTGCTAGTGTACATATAGCATTCTAGAAATTCATGATGGAGTATGAAATTGTGATTGTTATAGGAAAATAATTTTATACACTGACTTAAACATATTTTGAAAATATCTCTTTTGATGAATTATATTTAATTGTTTTCTTCCTCAATAGTTATCTTTCTTTTCTTCCAAACCTTTCCAGTACATTCCATAATTACATAATATCTTTGTGTAGTTAGGAAATACCTGTTATGATATGCTTTTGAATTAGGTATTGTAGCTATTCCAGGGAAATGTTAGGAGACACAAAGGACAATAATTGCAAAGACAGTAGGATAAATCTACAAAAAACCAAGCTGGAGCACCTGCGTGTGTGTGTGTGTGTGTGTGTGTGTGTGTGTGTACATGTATGAGAGAGAGAGAGAGAGACAGAGAGAGAGAGGAGAGAGTTTGAACCCTGTTCAAATAAAGTTTCTAACCTTCAATAAATCTCTAGCTTTGCTACAAGGTTTTGGATTTTGATTTGGAGGCAAGGAAATAAAGGGAATAAATATAGGGAACAGAGCCTTATAAGTGCCACTTTGGGGAGGTGATCTCATGGCTAACACTGTCACCTAAGTCTTTCATTTTAAGGTTCATTTGTTCAAATATGAGAATTCCAATGCCAGTGATTCACTTGCCTGGCTGGTATGGAGTCCTTTCTCCCCGTGCTCGCCTGAAAGGTGTGCCCCTAGGCACATGGTTTGGTATAGTTCAGTAACTTATCAGAAACTTAAACTCCCTGGATTTTGTACCTTCCCTTCTGTATGTAAATGCAGTTTACTCCCATCCCTTCCCCAAATATCTGTGGGATGGTTAGGGATAAAAACAAAATGTCAGCAACAACAAAATATGACCTTGAATATTAAAGTTGGTTCAAAATGCTGAATTCAGAGAAATATGTTCCTATCTCTGTTAGTAGTCTAACTAGTAGTGTGAAATTGGTAAAGTTACTTAATGTCTCCAAGCCTGTTTCTTTATGTACACATTGAGACACACACAAGACTTTATAGTGTTAAGAAGATTGAACAAGATAATTTATGTAGAAGAGCACTTGGCACATGGTCAACGCTGTTCAGTAGAGAGTGAAATGTAATGACGGCTAGTGGTAGGGTCAGAACAATAGTGATCATTTCTACCAATGACGCTAATTACTCTGGGTGAATGGGGATAGTGACATCATGTTGTGCCATCCAGTTACTCTCAAAGTGCTAAGCAGTTACTCCTAAGCAGTTGGCAGTGTTGGACTACTTAAGACTACAGCCCTTTCTGGGAATTTCTTTGATGGATGGATGCTGTCCTGCCAAGGTCATGCTCCCTCCCAAGGGCAGTCCACATTCAATGACTGATTGCTGTTGGGAAGTACAAAGGCCACCGTGCTTTAATGACAAACACCCCTGAAAGGCTTCCCAGCTTCAGAACTCTCTGGATGATTGTCTAAGTCACTGTCACAAGGGCCTTTAGGTTTTCCTTCTCCTTCTGTTCAATCTTCTTCCCTTGCTCCTTTACAGCTGCTCCTGAGAACTCATCCTGCAGAGAGCCTTCTGCATGCACTTCTCATAATCACAATCTCTTTACTTAGGATCCTAAGGGAGACAAGAGGCATCTTCATTCTCCCACATCAATGATTCCAGAGGTGAGCATCTCAGACATCCCTCAAGATTTTTGGTGTTAACAATACTCTACAAACCAAAACCAGATGACTATTTTGTTTGTGTCATCAGAATGGTGCTCTCTTCTTCTTTCTGAAATTTCTAGGCTTCTCCAAGCTTTTCTGTATGTTTTGTTCACACAGTCTAGTTCAATTTAGACTAATTGAATTCTTTGCTTCCTCTACCCTGGTGAGCAGGGGTAAGAGTTGAAGAGAAGACAGCTGCTCCTGACATGCATTCCACATGTTCCTTCTTCCCACTGTGCTTTAAGAGGAAATGACAGACACTTTAGCAGGGCAACCTAAAGAGAGCTGAATAAGGAAGTTGAATGTGAGTTCTAGAAAAGACTGCCTGCTTGTGTGTTGAACTGTGACCTTTGAAGTGGCTCAAAATTCTCTAGAAAGTCCACAATAGACTTTTGAAAAAGACCGAGAAGCAAGTTCAAATTTTTTACAACTATGACTAGCTTGTTTCAATGCCAAACTGTCAAAGGTTGGCTAAATTTAGACTTCATTCATGGCTCTAGATTAGGCAGATTTCAACTAAGCGAAAGGATATAAATACATCCTCATACAATGCTCCAAGGGGTAGTTACTGTTTTTGTCATTTTGGGTTTTGCAAAAGATGATATCTGCTTCTATGAAGGCTAGAGTTTGGCTGGAGTCATAAGGACTATTGCATAAGAACATCAGTCACATGATTTCAAGTGCTCTGAAGGTAATTCTAAAACAATGATGATTTGAAATAATACGTCAACCAGGCCATGCCACTCTCTGCTATAATTCTCCTAGTATGTAAACTTTATAAGGTGAACAGCTTTCTTTGTATGCCAGCTGACTCAACTGAACATTCTCTCTCACAAAAGGTAGTTTGGTTTTGTTTATTTGTTTATATTCCTGAATGTCTTGATATGTTTTTGAGACAATTAAGAACAGAGTAACCTAACTGATATAGTCAGTTGCTAGTTTGTTTTAAAAAATGTCCTGCAATAATGAGGAACTTCAAAGGGGGAAAAGTCTATTTTACAAAGGAATATTTTTTGGTAATCTGCCATGCAAACTGTATTAGCAACTATTGGAATCTTAAATCTTTCCAAGTCTTATGTGTTACAGAAAACAGAAAAGTTTTTAAACCTATGCCTATAGGAAATATGAATCATAAAAATCCAATCAATGGTAATTAAAAGCTTCAGATTTTGTGTAATTGATGTTGAGATTAGTAGCTTTAAGAAACATAAATTTTTGAAGATAAAAGAGTTAATGAAGTTATTTTCAGGCATTAGAAAGGCACTTTAGATTTCAGAATAGATAGTTTGCATTTAAAAGCTTTCCTATGTAGGAATACATAATAAATCTTACTATGGAACTAGGCTCATGTTGATTCACCAAAGAAAAACATTTCCTAAAAGAAATATTGTATATCACAGTGCTTTTTAAAGTTATTGCTGTTTGTACAAAGGAGGATTTCTTCTTGTCAAATGAAGTCTTATTTGAAATTTCAATTTATAAAACAGGCAAAAATCATGCTTTAGTAAAATTCATTTAGTAAAATGCATTTAAATAGCTTAATTTAAGCTACTTTTATAAACACAAACAATTAATTTAGCACCCAAATTTTCATTTATTTAGGTTAGCTGTACAATGTGGCAAAAACTGCCATTCACACAGATAAGTAGCTCAATGTGAATTTTTTTTAACATAACACTTGCAATCACAGTATACTTTTTGAGCAGATATGAGAACGCACAATATATTTGGAGATTTGCCACAAAACAATTGAACCTGGCAATAAGCCTTAACATAGTGGTTTTCTCTAATGTACTCTAATTTAGGATTGATGTGTATATGTCATTTACAATAGTTAACATTTTTTTTAGAGCAGTTTTAGGTTTGCAGCAAAGTTCAGGGGAAGGTACTGAAATTTTGTATGTTCCTCCTACCCCACGTATGTATAGTTTCCTCCATTGTCAACTTCTCCCATGAGATGAACCAAAATTGACACTTTATAATCACCCAAAGTCCATCTTTTGCATTTGGGGTCACCTCTCCTAGTGTGCACATTTTATGGATCTAGACAGATGGATCTACCATTGTGCATCTACCATCAGTAGTGTCACATAGAATATTTTCACTGCCTTAAACATTTTCTGCTTCTGTGCTTTACTTATTCAACCCTTCCTCAACCCTCATTTCTTTAGCTACAACATTTTGACTATCTCCACAGCTTTACATTTTATAGACTGTTATGTAGTTGGGATTGTAGTATGTAGCTTATTTTTTTACATTGGCTCCTTTTCACAAAGTTATATGCATTTACAGTTCCTCCATTTTTCATGGCTTGATAGCTCATTACATTTTGTGCTGAATAATATTCCTTAGTATGTATGTACCATTCATATAGTGAATGACACAGTGGTTGTTTGCACATTTTGACAATAATGAATAAAGCTGCTGTAAATATCTGTGTGCAGATTTTTGTGTGAAAACAAGTTTTCAATTCCTTTGGGAGTGATCGCTGGATTGCATGCTAAAAGTATATTTAGTTTTGTAAGAAACAGCCAAAATATTTTCCATAATATTAAAAAATGTAATAGTGCATATTAGTTACATAAATAATGGATTTCATTTTGACATATTTACACATGCATTTATTTATTTTAATTATTTTCCCTCTCCATTACCTCTTTCCATTCCCCAAAATTAGTAAAAAAAATAAAAATGAAATTTAAAAATTTGAAATCTTTGCAAATTTCTAAAACTTTTCTTTCAAGAGTTAGCAAATCTTTGTTACAGTGCATGATTAAAAATTCAAAACACTGATGATATGGGCACTCTCATTCATTGCTGATGGGAATGCAAATAGTATGACTACTTTGGAAGATTGTTTAGGAAAAGAAAAAGTGATATTTACCTCAGAACATTAAATTAGCAAGCATTAAAGTATATGATTACATAAATTGGATCATTTGTCAACAACAGTTTATTTCTTTTACTTCCTCAAAATATTCTGATTCTTCTACTTATTTTCAATGTCATCTAGGGCCATTTATTTAGTCTTTATAAAATTGACTTCCCTTTTCTCTACATTGGAAGTAATGCATATCTAGTGGTTGTTATAAGAATAAAGTAAATTAACATATGCTATATCTTCTATTCTTTTTAATTATAGATTATTACTAATATTATTGTTGTTTAATTAAAATCCAATTAACTGGTTATACAATCCTCTCCCTGCTCCACAGAACGATCAAGCAAAAGTTTTGGTTATGTAAAGAGGGTCTTTATAGAACCATTTCTAAGGGTGAACAGGGTGTATCCTTTCCATTGTGCCTCTTGGCCTTCATCCTGAACACTTACATCTAATTCATTGCATTTTAATTACATTATTAAAATTTTACAATTTTGTAGCTGGCATGTCTTTGAAAGTGATGATCTAACACTCAGTGTCTATGCTTCCAGCTTTCAGCAGATCCTTTATAGTCATGAAAAGTAGCAGCCTGTCATTTATATTTGACTCTTTTTATTAGTTCATTGCCAAATTCTGTCAGTGTCCATCCTTAACCATCCCAGTCTGCACTTGGTTTAGGGTCTTATCATGGTCTTCAGTATTAGGTTCAAAATCCCTTCTTTCCACCTGCTATAAATCTGAGAAAGTCTCTTTCTTCCTGAATGGACACCAATACTTCTGATATTGCCCCTAGAATGAAGTCCCAGCTTCCAGGATCTGGGCCCTGCTTCTCCACAGGCTTATTTTTCACTATTCTGAATATCAAATTTACTCCTGCTCAGCAGTGAACTGTTTGTAGCTCTTGGTATATACCATAGTCTAATTTCTCTCTCTCTCTCTCTCTCTCTCTCTCTCTCTCTCTGATTTTTGGATCTTTTTTTCAGTTTTTATGGATTTCTTCTTTCATTTGGATATCCCAGCTCAGATATAAGTTTTTTTCGGAAAGAATTTTCTGAGTGCTACCTCCTCTCTCTCTTCAGCCTCCTACTAAACTAATTTAGATGTTCCATCTCTGAGCTCTTATAGGTCCCTATTCATTTCCTATCATAGTACTTAGGACAGGACATTGTGATTCTCAGCTTGGATATCAGCTTTTTTCTATGAACTCCTTGAAGAAAAGGCACTGTGCCTTATTGACTTAGAAGTGTTTTTCTTCATCCTCAAGAGTAAGAGAAAAAGTGTTTTCTACACAAAAAGGAATAAGTGCATGTGGTCACCCATGGTCTCTCACTCTTTTTCAGTGAAATCAGAAAAATGGATTGCACCTGTTGGCACTTCAGGTTTGTTGACTGTTTGCTTTTTTTTTTTTTTCTGTTTTGTGTTTATTTAATGGGTTTAATCATCTCAGAAATCTTTCTCTTCATCAGATGTTTGATCCCGTTGAAAAATTTTTGGTTTTTGAACTTGAATGTGGGCCTTTACTCCATCAATTACGTGATTTTCATCTTGCACTGCATTCTAAAGTGCTTCTTCTGAAGAAAAGTAAATCCAACACATACCTTTATGAAAGCCAGTCTCTTTATCAAAAGGAATAATGCACTTTCGTATATGGCCAAACTGAGCAAAGTGTTTTTTCAGCTCATTGGCTTTTGCAGTCCAAGGAATTTTCTGGACAAAAGCACCCTGCTGAGTAAAATTCGTACGCAGTGCCAGGGCACCCCTCTCTACGGAAGCTGCCATCTTTAGCGACTGTTTACTTTTAAGCAGAAATTATTCAGCTTTTCTTTTGCTCTGAGGGTTGTCTTTATAGGATCCCCCACAAAGGGCACATTTGTGCAATCACATCCATCACCTATAGTAGTGGAAATTTTCTGTTTATTGGAACTAAATAACTACAGATGTCTGCAGTGTGCGGCCCAGTTAATGGGTGAAAAATCACGCTTAATTGATGGAGTTAGGCCATTGTATAATTTGACTTCTTAAGCCAGAATTTTATTGGCAAGATCAGTAGAACATCCAAGAAAGAATGTGTCTTTCAGTTCCCGAGAAATTACTGAATGCTTCTTGACGGTACCAAAGTATATTAGTATAATTTGGGGCAGTAGAGAAAAGTGGTAATAAATAAATGCAAAAGAAAGCTTTACAAACATCATTTTATTCTCCTACTAAGCTTTGGTGAATATGGATACTGTAAACCCCTCATTACAACAAAATAGAAGTATACATGAACTGGAAAATGTCAAGAAATAAAACTCAGTTCACATCAAAGATGGAAACATTAGGTATTGAGCTTTTTCATTACCATTATCAAGCACACACATCCCGAAACTAAGAACTGCTCTACTCTCCAGGTTTCATGGAGGTAATTGGAAATGAGCATACTGTATTTTCTGTTTAGTAGTATTGCTATCTAACATACTATACAATTTACTTCCTATCATATTTATGTGTGTCCTCCAGTGCATTGTACCTCTAGGAGGGTAAGGATTTGGCTTTGCCTCTGTTACTGTTTCCAAGTGCATAGAAGAGTGTGTAAAATGATGCGTAATCAACAAACATGTTTGGAATGAATTAATTTTTAATAAGATACATTGTCCTTATATCAAGTACTATTCAGAATGGTATATGGAGAATAGTTAATCTCATGTTCTGTAAAAAGCCTTTGGTGGTATCATTTTTCCCTCTCAAGACAGTTCATTCATTTTCCACATGAAATTAAGATACTAATTAAATTTGGAAATACTTAAAGCAAATTCAAGCATTTTTTGAGCACAAATACTGAAGCAGACACTTTTTATCACAGGACTTTTAGATTCTTTTTATTTCAAAATCACACAGAGCTCAAAATTGTTTTAGGTATTATCATATCTCCATAGAAATAAGCATTCCCATTTTGAATATTATAGGCAAGATTTGAATTAAACTATGAATTGAAAATATAATGGAAACCATTTACTGAACCTGAAATCAACCCACATATACATTTTTCCTCAAGCCTTGAATACATAAACAGCTATTACACTCACATACACAGAAAACACAATCACCTAGCCAATCAGTGTAATCAGCAATATTAGAATATTCTTAATAGAGTTGCTATTTATATTATTACAAGATTTTATTGGAGGGAAAGAAATTTCCCCAGTCAGGTATCAATACTGAAGTACTACTTAATTTTTTTAGAATATATTTCCAGTAGAACTTATAATATATACAATAATACATATTTGCTATATGATTTAATGATTCTTAATGATACTTGATTTTAGCTAGCTATTTTATTTTTGGCATAAATAATACTAGTCATTTATTGTAGTCATTTATTGCCTTTAAATAGGATAGCGTATTTTCCTGAAAGTTTATTTCCAATGGTGCTGTACCTGTTTACCCACAATCTTTTAAACTGAAGATCTCTGTTATAATCTGAGCTTTGATGCGAATCAGCCTTATACCTTTAGGCTAATTTCTTTTTGGACCTCAGATTTCTTATCTTCTAAATGATGTTTGTAGTTTCTTCTTTCCCTAAAATTCAATAGACAATTATAATTATTTACGCAAGTTAGAAAATAAGCATAGAGAATAAATACGTCCTACTTGATCAAAACTCTCCAATGCACATCAAAGATACTGTAACGCTTCTTTTCCCTCTTATTAATTATTGATGCTGATGATAAGGTTTCATACATCTACAGAATATAAATAACTGGTAGTTTTAGTCTTTGTGAAATAGAAAAGAAGGTTCTTATATTTGATAGCTTTTTTCCTTCAATTTACACTTAGGAAGAAATTTTTTAAGGAAAAAAAATAAGTCTGATAAAACAATTGTGTACTGGGGAGAGTGGGTCAGTGCGTGGGCTAAAGTATATTTCTAACATCATAGTCAGAATACCAGAATTTTATTATTTCACAGAGAACAAAATAAATTTTCCATTATAAATTATGCCTACATCTTTTTGCTCACTTTCTTATTTCTTTATTTGTACATTTATTTTGCATTGGGAGTTCATAGTCAACACTAGTTTTAGATATTTAAAAATATATTGTTTATTCCTATTTAAGTTATAGATGTAAGTTAATTTTCCATTTTTTTCTAAAATGGTACTAGACAAACCCATGTTGTAGTACATTAGAGACTAATTATTGAGATATAAAAACATCAGAAATACAAATAGGATATAATTAGTATGCTGATATAAGTGATGGTAACTGAGAATCTGTATACAATTATTGATTATATTTTAAAAAGGGATAGCATGAATATATTTAATATGTTATTTTAAAAAATTGAATTAAAACAGTTCCGTTTAAAGTAAAAACTTATGTCTCCCCTATAAACTTTCCCATATGAGTTTATTCCCTTCTCTAGGAAGGATGCACTGACTTTTGGCTGTAAGTTTTTAAAAAAGTTATCTTCAGACCATTTCCTATCCATATTTAGGAGAATATTTAGGTTTTGAAAAAATTGAATATGCATGTTACATATTTATGAAGATAAATATTTTCTCTTGTATTGTTCTTATTCTTAATTTTTTTTACTTGAAAATAGCTTGGAGATCTTTTTATAAGTCACTATTTATAGGTTTCCATGGTTCTTTTACTAGATGCATTGTAGTTTGCTGAATGCAAATTATTTAGTCTCTAAACATATTTTAGGATTTTCTTTAACTTTAACTTTCTTCTTGATGTCATGAAAGAAGGGATCAATTTTCATGAATTTTCTTTCCTTCCAGTAAGTATACTTTGTGATGCCTGTGTAACAAGGCCATACTTCTCAAAGATGGCTGTGCAGGTGGTACTATGCATGAGCTCTTGGATTTCATGGGTTGTGATTTTAGACAAGTCTTATCTTACAGTGCAGAAGAGTAACACTCTGTAAAGTTCACATTATCAGGAATTGCTGAGTTCATCCCTGGCCAACTTGACTACCTATCATATCAGGATTAAATGCTTATTAAATGATTACAGGATTTGAAAGCCTATCAAATAATCATTTTCTTTTCTGATTATTATTAATAAATATTTATTCTCAAAATGTAAAAAAAATGTAGTGAGTGTATTATAATCTTACCACCTAGATACAACTTCAATTATTCTTTGGTGCAGTTTTTTCAAGTTCTTTTTTCTTTCTGAGTATAGATGATGGTAGACATAGAAGACCAGTTTCTGAAACCAGGTTTCCGGAGTTTAAATCCAAACTCCGTCATTTGTTAGCAAGGTATTTTTGAGTAAATTCCAAAGCCATTGTAAAACTTAGCTTCTTCACGCATAAGAGAGGGAGGGTAATAGAAACTACCTGATAGAAATGTGAGAATCTAATGAAATACATACATACATAGCGTTAAATCTAACATGCAGTATGTTTTCAATAAATAATTATTCAAACATTTTGGAACATAATGCATATAATTTGGCATCTTATTTTCTCACTTAACATATTCTGGACATTTCTGCAGGTTACTAAATAATTTCTTTATTAATCAATTTTAATGATAAAGTGGCATTCCATAATGTGAATGTATATAGAAATGCATTGTTATTGGACAGGTAAATTATTATTAAAATAACCATATTTGTAGATAATTTTGTATTCTGATTTACAAAATTCTATAAATTGAATGGCTTAGATAGATAATGTATGCTTCATTTTAAGGCTTCTGATACGTGTTGCCAAGCTAAACAACAGTTTGATGGATTTAAAGATCTCTACATTTTTTTCAGTGATTTTTAAATAAAACGATGTATTTGTTCTTGATGTATTTTGTATAGGATAAAAGTTGTAGTTTAATAGTATAAGTAATATTAACAGCAAATTAAGTATGTGGTATAAATGATTAAACATAAGAACTTCTGCATTCAAATAAATGTTATTTTTCAGAACAATCACCTTGGAAGATTGTTTATACATCTTTATATTCATGAACAAATTCTCAAAAATATTTGAAAATTATTCTTTGGCAAATGCATAAAGCGTGAATGTATTTTCAGATGTTATAGTATATTTTTATTTTTCTATAACAAAATATAATTGAACTTTATCTCAAATTATTCAAGTGAAGATTTACTGTTTGCAAATATTTTCTATCCAATATTTACTTTATTAATCAGCATTATTTTTGCTTTGTGATTGTCATTGTATTTGGCCTTGGCCATAGATTATGGTTCATTCAACCCAGTTCTCAGGCAGATGCCCACCTCTTTAGAAGTAGACAGTAAGGTGACAGCAGTGCCGCCCTAAAGCTCAAAGCCAAGAAGCACGGCCCACTTTTTCATAGAAGAGGCCACCTGTAGGGAACAGCTTCTAAAACTACATCTCTAACACATGACCTCTCCATTCCACCTCCAGCCTGGCTCTCTACTTCCAAGGGGAACAGTGATTACACAGTGGTGGGGGTGGGGGGTTCTTCAGTCACTTCCTAGAAGTCAAGCCTTCCAAAAGTCACACCAATTTTGTTATCTCTGGGATACCTCAGAGGACTCTTTTCCTTGATAAGAATTATCAATTCTTAGTACCCAGAGTAACTCCCTCCATCAAGGCCCGGTCTTTGATCAGCCCTGGGCAAATAGGGAGACACAACATCCTGAAACAGTTGATAAATAAATGTGCCATCATTTAGTGAGTTTATCCCATGCTCGGGACCCTATGGAATTAAAAGGTCAGCACACTGAGGTTCAGAGGCTGTAAGAGTCCAGGTGACTCCACAGGTCAAATGAGATTTAGAGATGTGTAGGTTCCACGAATGATCTCTTGCCTCATCCCTCCATCCCAGTCTAGGCAGCCTTGTGGACCTATGTCAGAAATTCCACTGGGCATGGGAGCAGCAGGGAGCTAGCAGAGAAACTAAATTGCAGAAACTTGAACTTTGAAATTAGGAGAAGGGCTTTTTCAGGGCTGTCTTAATAATGGAGCCCTTTGCAGCAGAACTCAGCTGAGGACCATGACAGGATTCAGAGGATCAAATCCAGGGCTTTGTGCATGCTAGGAAAACATTCTACCACTAAGCTACATCCATCCCTGGATGGATACATCCCATCCCTGGATTCTCTTTTTATGTCAGCAAGAATCACCCTTCAGAAGGTATTTAAAGACTTTGCTTTCCTTGCTTTTCTCCCTTCTTTCTGCATTTTGGGACTGCAAAAAGCATTTTGTGACATAGAAACTTCAGAGCCAATGCCAGCAACTGTCTACTGCCAGGCATTTTATTATACTTGTGGGGAGATTAAGTCCTCCTATTTATTTAAAATACTAATAACTTTTCTCTTATTTGACTTGAAGGCATTCTCAGATAAAAACATTGCTACATTATAATTGTTTTTGAGACATAGTTTAGAGAGTTCAAAAAAATTGATTGCAAGACTGAGATTCCACCTCACCCCAGAGAGAATGGCTGCTATCAAAAAATCAACCAATAACAAATGGTGGCGGGGGGTGTTGGGAGGAAGGAACCCTTCTCCATTGTTGATGGGAGTGCAGACTGGTGCAACCACTGTGGAAATCAGTATGGAGATACCTCAAAGAACTAGGGCTAGAGGTCCCATTTGACCCAGCTATTCCTCTGCTGGGTATCTTCCCAAAAGAATTAAAAGAATCATACCACAGAGATATATGTGCACCCATGTTTGTAGCGACACAGTTTGTAATAGCTAAAACTTGGAAACAGCCCAAGTGCACATCAACTGGAAATTGGATAAAGAAGATGTGTGTTTTTTTTTAATAAAATGGAGTACTATTCAGCCATAAAGAACGAGAAACTAGAGACATTTCTAGCTAAATGAATGCACATTGAGGCAATACTCTTATGTGAAATAAATAGGACACACATGTGTAAATACCGAATAGTTTCACTAGTGTGAGAAACTGAAAATGTAAATAAGGATTAAAATGATTAAAATGAATAATTGATAATTTGAAATAGGAAAAGGTCCAAAGGTGTAGGGGTGGTGGGAAGGGAAGGGGAAAGGAAAGAAGGGAAAGGAAAGATTATGGGGAAAGGAAAAATTATGAGAAAAGGAAAAAAATGGAAACGAAGTCTATGTAAATAGGGAAGGGTGGAGTGGGTGAAGAGAGCACAGGTAATGGGGGAAAAAATAAGAACCAAGATACATCATGCACAGGTACAAGTACCCAATGATAAATGTAAACACATTGTACATCTAAAATGTACAAATAAAAGAATTTAAAAAATTGATTGCTCTAGGAGTATTTATGACTCCACACAAAAATGGTCAGTTTTAAAGTGAGTAATTCAAAATACAGAATCTAATGTAGGAAAAGAACTTAGAGATCATTTAATTAATTCTCAGTAGTAAATGTTCATAAAAATTACCATTGGAACATTAGAGAAATTCATGTATTTGAGCTCTGTGGCCAGGCAGTGTAGTTTGGTAGATATCTAGTGAATCACAGAGATCTGGATTATTTGAAATTATAAGGTGAATCTAACAGGCTGCCTAGCATGAAATTTATTGCTTTATATGGATCTCTCTTAACAATGTGTAGACTAACCTGAATATGTGTATCTGGCAGCAGATTAGGGTTAGCAGATGCCCTAGGTAGGAGAAGTAAATTCATGTCACTATATTAATAGACAAAATGAAGACCCTGGTAAATAAGAGGAGAAGGTTATCATGGTAGATCCAAGTGACTGTAGCTAGTTTGCTTACTAGAAAATAAACATACCAAGTACAAAAATAATATTGTTTTTCCCAATTTTCTTATGCTCCCACAAGAGACCTTCACTTTTGGTTTCACTGCTCTATGAAATTGTTTAGATTTCCAGAGTCAAGCAAGATTCAGCCCAATGATGTGGTTTTACCTTGCTTGAAAGATTAGGACAAGTTACTGTGTGTGGACAACTCTGATGGACTGACTGTTGGCTGAAGAAGGCTGAGCTGCCACTCCGACCTCCCCATTCCTCAATTCTTCACCATGAGAAAAGGGATTTGCCACTGAAACTGATTTGATTACCACATGGTTGGTTCTTATTTGACTTTCTAAATGTACAATTACTTTAAAATTCTTCCCGAACTCAGCTGACAAGTCACTTGGTTTTCTATTTATTCTGCAGTCTGAAGTGATTTAACTAATTTATTTTTAAATAAATAACTATGCTCCAGAGTAAATTGCAGCATATTTTTACATGTAATTTAAATGTTCAGAAATATTTATTCATTCTAGGCCTAGGAGAATAAGGAAACTTTTCTTAAATCTCAAATATGACTTAATAAGATAAATTATATCATTCTCTTGAGCTCTTTGGTCTCCAACTAGAACATTTTCCATTTCAAACCAGGTTAATCTTATTTTAATTGGTAGCTCTTTCAAGGAAATAATTTTATATGTATAAATATTCAAATATGCAACTGTACATTAGATGTATGTTTGTATATTTAGTGGGTGGAATTAAATACATGTATGTATATATGTTCTATAAACATACACTATATATAGTATGCTATATATTATACACTATATATTAGTATATACCATATAATATATATATACACATACATTTATTTTAAAGTACGTTATGTAATCTCTGAGCCATGGTAGACAGAAAATATTGTTGAATACTTTTTTTTTAATCTTCCACTTTCCCATGTCCTACAACAGATTCTGGGCTTCCTGGGGGTAATTTAAGATGTGCTTGGAGTGGTGATTATGGTATAAAATGAATCCTATGTGGTTAGAACTTTGTGTCTCTTTTTGTTTAGGGCCTTGGATATGTTGTCTTTCTGATTTTATCCCGGATAGCAACTTGCAAAAGAGCTCAAAGCTATAAGAGCTCTATATTTGCCTTGATTATGTCAGTGTTGGAACCACTGCTGGGCCAGTGTCCTGGCGTTTCCAGGGTTGAGGAGCATGCTGAGGTACAAGGGAGCAGATGTTGGTGCCAGCCTGAACACAAAAACAGTACTGAGTGGAAGAGTATGATCTTATGAGTCTGGCCAAGTTATGTGAGATCTCGAAATCTCACCCTCAGTATCTCCAAAACAATGAAAAAAAGAATTAATTGTGATAATACTTGGAATAGGAGGTAATGTTAGCTCTCTCTGGGCCTAGCAAATAATAAATGTCCAGTCAATGGTAATTGCTGAATTAGTCTGGACATTTTCACGTACATGGGACAGAAAACCAGTCTCATACTAGCTTGTATAGCAATCAAAATTAATTGGTTCATGTAACACAAAAGTCATATTTTATGTCTTCAAGTAGATTCTTGTCTACTTGTCTAAATCTCAGTTTTTGGATCAGAAAATAAAATGAATTCTATCTCTCTGTCTCATATTTCAGTTTTGAGTTCTTTCATTTTTGTTTTACTCTAAGATAAATTTGCAAAGATATTCCTAGCTCCTATATATATAGTCCTTAAACCTGGAGATCTCAGGAGAGAGTGTATCTTTCCCATTAGCTCCAGAAAAAGTCTCAAGGAAGGTTTCCTTTGGCTCAATTTGGGTCATGTATCAATTTTTTATCCACCAATACAATCACTTAGGTCAGGTTAATGTATTATTCTGATTGGACAAGGAAGGTGGCATCCACCCCTGAGGTGGAAGTGAGAATCTGTAATTGTGTGTATATGTGCATGTACGATGCTGTCATCTGAAGCTATGCTCTGAGAGTAGACATGGGTTTGCTTCCTTGGAACAAAAATGGAATTCTGGTTCAAAGGGTAAAGAATGTTGGATGGGGTAAAAAAATTAATGACAACAAAGTACAGAAGTTTTATTTGACTTCTCAAACTTCTGCTCATATGTAACTCTTTACCATAATATTTTGCCTACAATCTCTATTGCATGAAATAATATTATTACTACTTTTTAATGAGTTAATTTATTTTCCTCCCACTGAGCAGTGTGTTTCATGAAGACAGAGACTACATTTATGTTGTCTACTTTCAACATATGTCAAAGTATTCTTTTATTTTTAGTTTAATAGTGAATATTTTTAAAATGTACTTGATATATTTCGTTTCTATTATTCTGTGCAACATACCAGCAAAAATAGTCATCTTCAAATTTGCTGACTTTGTTTTTTTACAAAACCTCCTATTTCTTCATTTCTTGCAAAATTCTTGTTATTGTGCTTTTTACATTGCTATAATTAAGTCAACATCTTTATTCATAACTCCTGTGTATTATTGCTTGGCTTTCCTATTGCAGGGATAAAATATCTGACACTCTCTTAAAGGGAAAGAGATTTAATTTGGCTCACAGTTTCAGGGATTTCAGTCCATAGTCAGGCTGGTTCCAAGGGAGAAATATCTTGGCAGAAAAGAGCAATGAAGCCATGTTGCTCATTTCATGTCAGTAGGAAGCAAAGGACAGGGGAAGAGTAACAGCAAGAGCATATCTTCTAAAGACACACACTCAGTGACCCAATTCCTTCCACTGGGTTCCACCTCCTATTACCATGTTCAGCTATAAACAGTGAATTAATCCACTGATGAGTGTAGTGCTCCCATGATCCAGTCACCCCTCCAGGAGTCTCTTGATCGAGGCAAGTTGACAGTTAAGATCAATGGCACATTCTGTGAGCACCAGTCTCACATCTTCAGCCAGGATAAGTCCCATTGCAACAGATGGACATGGCTTCCTAATTGGACTTTTGTGAACTCTTATTATAATTGTTCTATCAATTATAACAAAATTATAAATTAGCTATAAGGAGGCACATATTTATCAATCATCAATGAATACATATTAAATGTTACTTTGATAGATTTTATAGATAATAATGACAGTGAATTGTACAGGTTAAATGATAGGTAGTCCAGAGTAGGAAAAAATGTCTTCCAGAATCACACTTTAAGTAATTTATAGTTGTGATAAGTGTTTTGAGGAAAAATATGGTGCATGAGATGTGTGATTGAAATATATGATACATTTTAAATTTAAAAAATTACTGTAAAAGACATTAATCCATCTCAAAATACTCCATCTTTTTCTTCCATTTAGTTTATTGGTACATTTTAGGTATACAATACAGTTACTTTCATCATTGGGATCTTGTGCCTTTACATGATGTATCTTGGTTCTTATTTTTGCCTCATTCCCCTGCCCTCCTTTCGCCCCCTCCCCCCTTTCCTATTTGCAAAGATTTTGTTCCCATGTTTTTCCTTTTCTCATATTTTTTCCTTTCCTTTCTTTCCTTTCCCCTTACCCTCCCACTTCCCCTTTAAACATTTTCTTCTTATTTCACAGTATCAGTTATACATTTTGATTCTTATTTAGACTTTTAGTTTCTCACACCAGAGAAACTGTTTGGTATTTGCACATGTGTGTCCTATTTATTTTGATTCAAATACAGTTGTCTCATCATTATTGGCACTTTTAAAAGCAATTCTAGCAGTCCTCTTTCTTTAGTGGCCTTTGTTATGTTGTCATAGCTGCACTGATTCCCTGAATCAATTCAAAATATTTACCTTTCATGGTCATTTTGACAGCCAGAAGTTGCATAGTGCCAGATCTGGTGAATAAGGCAGATGAGAACACACCATAATGTTATTATTTGACAGAAATATTTCACCCATCTCTTGGGCTGTTTTCTACACACATCATTTATTACACACTCTAATAAGCCTTTACAATATTTAGAGTTTTCACTGGTAGTGTTCCTGGGCACAAACTCATCTTGCAAAATTCTATCAAGGTCAAAAGACAATTAAAATCACCTTAATGTTGGATCTTTAGTGATGTGCTTTATTTCACATGAGGAGAACTGGGTGATTTCTATTGAGAACTCAAACTTGCTTCCAGGATCATAACTACAGACCCAAATTTCACCTCCTGTGATGTCATCTCTTAAATAATTGGAATCTGAAGTGGCATGATCATGAAACTCTAATGAAATTTGTTGTTCATGATCCTTGATCTAAGGCACATTTTAAAACATACCTTCCCTTAACCATAGCTCACAACTGACTGCACTGAACATGTTGAAATTTGTCACACACTCTTAACAAGGTTCAACGCACTGCTTCTCTTATCAAACATTCCTGAATCTTTGTTGAGAGTCAAACAGCAGCATCATTTACCATATTTTTAAAATCACATCTTGTAACTGCATGTAGAGAATATAATTGACTATGGGTGTGGTAGTGATGAAGGTTCAGAAGGACTACCATGAGCAAGTGACATTAAACTAAGAACTGCAGATTGGAGGGCAAGTTAGTCTGACCGCTGTCAACATGAGTGACGAATTTTGATTCACTGGAGGATGGAGCTAAAATCAATATCATCCTGTAGCTTCATGACCAAGGGGAAGAGTGTGGAGCAAAGCAGGGGAGACTAGCAGAGTGAGATAACACAGGCATAGACAATCATGGTGAGCACCAAGTCTTCATCCTAAAAGCAATAGGAAGACTTTGAAGGCTTTTTTTCCCCTGTCAGACAAGGGATATTTTACTCTGGTCACTGCATAGGCCCTAAATTGGCAGAAACCAAAATTGATAGAGAAAACCAGTTGCAAGAGATGATTTCAGATTGGATAGGAGATGAAGAGAGAGGACGCACTCACACAGTGGATATGAGAACAGTAGGAGAGAGAGAAATTCTATGTATTCCTAAACATTTGATTTAAGCAACTAGGGGTATGTTGATAGCAATTGTTGAGATTTAGACCATTGCTAGAAGATGGGTAACTTTTTCTAGATTGCTTTTTCCCCTTTAAAATGTTTTGTGGTAACATTTGCTTGACATTTATATCATATGCTACAGATTAGAATTGTATTTTGGTGTGTTATTATTTGATTATTGACTTTTTTGTTCAATTGATTATAAACTTTATCCCCTTGGCTTAATAACTAGCCAGGCACATAGTAGACCTCTAATAATGTTTACATAAATAAGTGAATGTGCTGCCATTGGAGACAAAGTTCAGGAATCTCCAGTTGGATTTAGATGTGTCTGTAAGCAGAGAGACTGTGCTGCGGATATTAATTTTCAACATAATACAATCATCAAGAAAGTCAAAGAGAATAATACATGAAAAGAATGTCAAGGAGAGGAAGATTCAGTAAGCACAACAAAAAAATTGAGTAAGCTTTATATATAGAAGTCAAAATAATGAATTTTTCTTTCATAAACTTCATTAAAATGACTACAATCCTCTTCTTTAGTCATTTTGATTAAAATTTCATTTTAAATTTTAACTTACCTTGCTATGAAATGGATCCAGTAACTACAGAGAAAACTTCAGAACTCAAAAAACATGTAGAATTTACAAACTTATGGTCAAAGAGCCTATTGCCAGCTGAAGTTAATGGTATAAGAATCCACATATATGTTAGGCAGCTGGGAAAATCTCCCCAGAAAGTTGTTCCTTGAAGGAATATACCATTAATATAGATGAGGAAATGCAGGTTGGCACCTCAAGCTCCCCTAAAGCCATAAGGAATTTCAAAAGTAAGATAAGCATGATCTATTTAATTACAACATGCTCTACAAGGGGTTAATGACCTAATAATGACAAATACTGTTTGTGACTACTAAGTTAGTGATAATGAAGATGAGGATTGTTATTTGTTTTATCTATGCAAAAGCAAAACCAACATAGATTTTCTGGCTGTATCAGAGAATATATTTGTGGTGAGGATTAGTAGGAGCACTAGGTACCACAGTCTGACTCTACAGTTCCTTTACTGTTTTTACACTTATTATAACCACTGACAACATCAATGAAAATCCTTCTGGTGATAGCTCATTTTTTCCAAGGGTAAAGAATTTTGCTTAATCATTTTAAATTCATGATTTCAATACTCCCAAAAATGTAAGTTGGCACAATTATTTTCTCCTGTCATTTCCATGAAAAACATAGAGGTTTAAGAATTTAATTAAATTGCCCGAGATTGTGCAGCTAATGAGTGGTAGAGGTGGGATTCTCTGGTCTGTTTAACAATAAAGTAATTGTTCAGACTGCTATCTGCTTTTCTGCTGATTATTTACATTTCTTTGTTGTTTAAATATTCATCTAAAATTAAATTTATAAAAATGCTATCTACAGGATTAACCCAGGACCCACTGTCACCTAACCAAGGTATAGAAAGTTCACAAGGCCTGTTCAACAATAGCCAGTTGTGTTTCTCTCAGATTTAACCACACCTATCTGCCATCTAACAGCTCTAGTTTGTCTGAGGTAAGCACTAGAGATCATCTTAATTCTGCTTATGTGAATCTTTAAAATCCTATTATTGGTTTCTGAAGGCTTTCATCCATCACCCCATTGTGATAAATCTTTAACAAGGCTTTTGCTCCTCCTTTCACTTTCAGATTCCCTCATCCTCCATAAATTTCTTAGTGAAGCCACAATTAATCATGAGTAGCACATTAACCTTGTTCATATCAAAGTAACCCTACAAGTTTTGCAGTTCTACATATGCTTAGAGACAAGTACCTCACACACTGTGAATCCCTTTTCACCATGTGCAGAAGGGTAAAGAGGAGCTTTCTGATTTCTACTCCCATTTATCTCTGTTCTCTAGCCAGACTCGGTTATCTATGAGGCTCTGTGTGCCTCCCAGGTTTTAGATAACTAATCTGTCAGCATTCTTTTCTCTTACTCACTTTTCTTCTCATAAAAAATCTCTGCATCATTCCATTATCTTAAGTGTCATCACTCCATAAATTAGCTTGAATTAAAAATTTAAACTTATTATAGTATATAGAAATTTTAAACCTTTTATTTAATTGATTTAAGAAAAAATACCCTGCTCAATGTCTGAGGGACAGGATTTTTCTCTAGAGAGCATTATCTTTTCACACTTAGAAATTCTGCAAACTCATGATCACTATGCCTCCAAAGGTAAGAGGTTGATTAATTCATCAAGATTCCACCAGAATCCCTTCACATGTATAGTTATCTGCCGGCAGTCTGCAATATGTAAAGAAAGCCATATTCAGGGTTGGAACAAAAAAATTTTATATAGCTTGATTGGAGAGTGACAGGAGCACTCCTGCCATTCATATATGTTTCCCTTGCTCATCTGCCATGAAACTAGAAATTCCAGCCATTTTTTGGTAATATTTCAATTTGAGACATTAGACACATTCTGGAAGTGTAGGAAGTCACCTGAAAAGGGTCATCTTTCCAGGCATTAATGACTATTAACGTCAAACTGAGGATTAGCTTTGAGCCACTTTAATGACTCAAGGACAAGAAGAAAACAGTAGGAGGTGACACGATAAATTCAGGTGTGACAGAGTGTCAGGAAAGTTGTATATCAGATGGTTTCACATCTGGAGGGAAGATTTGAAAGTGGCATTGGTATGAATGTGGTATTGGAATGTTCAGGCAAGTCAGAATGAAGCATGAGGTTTTCAACATAAATGAGTTGGTAGAAGAGAATAATTATAAGTTCAATACTTATAAGAAGTGGGCAGAGGGTCTGGGAAGACACAGCTGTATATATGTCTATTTTCCAATTTTGTCAGAGGCTCAAAATTATTTTAAAGTGGATAATTTAAAATCAATATTTGTTTTTCCTCTTTTTATATCAGGAAATCATAACAAATAACAAAATAAACACATTGCTGTATCTGATGAAACTGGCCTTGCAATACGTGTTCCTCACAGTTTCCTAATGGAAGCTCCCAATTTAATGAAACCATAATAATGTACATGTATCAAATGGGAAATTTTAAAGTTTCTTTATGAAGAGTGGCATGGAGCACATCACTTCAAGTTCTTTAGCAGTTTTTTGCTAGTATAAAGTTTTATAAAGTATAATTAGATGAAGAGAAAAGAGTTACTATATGCAACTGACAGTGCAGAGAAGTGCTTTTTAAACACAGTATTGAACATTTAATGATGAAATCATCAAATAGAGAATAATCATGAAGGGAAAAGGAAGAACAGCTGGATATGCCATATACAAGAACCTAATAACCTCAATGAATGTAAACATTATATGTCATAAACATGAGCTAAGATTAATAATATCAACAAGATGAAAAGAAGACTTAAAGGAGGAGAAAGAGAAGTGGGAAGGAAGGGGAAGGGGATTAAAAGAAGAAACAAGTTGTATTACATACTTGTACCTACTCCCCAAGATGATTATAAATTGCATGTACCACAAACATGTACTAATGAAACAACAACAACAGCAGCAGCACATTAACTACCTCAAATTGGTTACTACTGGTTCATGAAAGGGCAGCCATGAGGAAGGTCAAATGACCAAATATGGGAACATAAAAGTGGAACTATAGAAAGAAGAGTTTTGAAAATTAGGTGAAAAGTTGGAAGCTATTATTGTGGATCAAATAAATCAGCAGAGCAAGAATCACTAAAGATGACAATATGTGGAAAAACCAATTGCAGCAACTCCATTTCTGAGGTTTACAAACTTGAAGGGTTCCTGAGACTATTAAGGAAAAGAAAGTGCCGTTTTTAAAAAAATGGCTGAGCAATGTTGGATAACTTAGGGGAAATCTATATCTACAGAAAATCTTAAAAGAAAAAAGTGTTGGGGGTTTAATTACTTCTTTTGAAGAAGCCAATTGAAACTTTATTATAAAAAGAACTGCTTGAAAAGGGACAAATCTCTATAAAGAACAAATCTGGAGATGGGGCTCATTTCCCAAGGCCCTAGGATCATAGCCTTTGTAAATTTTTTTTACTATCTTGGGGACTGTCTTTGTTTCTGGAGTCACAGGGGATATAAAAATACAAGAGATATTTACCCTTTTTTGATACAGGTACAAGAAACTAGGAAAGGAAGAAAAATTTCAGAGAAGGAGGACGAGAAAGAAGTAGTCATATGCAAAAAACAAACAAACAAACAAAAAAACAGAGGAAACAAGCCTAAGGATTTTGGAGCTTTTATGAGGTGGAAGGCACTATGATACCTCTTTTATAATTTTTTTCCCCATTAAGTTTATTGGTACATTTTAGGTATAAAATACAGTTACATTCATCATTGGGATCTTGTACTATTACATGAGTATCTTGGTCCTTATTTTTTTCCCCCTTCCCCTGCCCTCCCTTGACCCCCTCTATCCTCCCCTATTTGCAAAGATTTTGTTTCCATTTTTTCCCCTTTCTCTTATTTTTCCTTTTCCCTCCTTTCCTTTCCCCTACCATTCCCACTTCCCCTGCTCCTTTAGACCTTTTCTTTCTATTACACAATATCAGTTATACATTTTTAAAATTACAATATCAAGATCTAGGAGACATTACCACAGATTTTACAGAATTTAAAAGGATGTAGAAAGCACATGACAAAAATCTTTTTTGAAATAAATCTGACAACTTCTAAGAAGTACCTTGGAAGACAAATTAATGAAACTAAGTCTGGAGGAAATATAAAATCTGAATAGCACCTATTAAAGAAAGTATATTCCTAGCTTGAAAACCTACCTATATGACAACAACAGGCTCATATGCAATTTTCACTGATAAATTATATCAAACATTTAAAGTAGAAAAAAGAAGGAATACTTCTCCCCTCATTTTAGGAAATCAACATTGTGCTAATCCTAAAACTGGATAAAGATAATAGAAGCAAAAAATATGAACATAGATAGAAATTTGTTTAAGAAAACAAACTATTAGAAGTCAGATCTTATGTATGTAGAAAGTGGTTTTATTATAGGGATGGCAGTGTTGGTTCAGCATTGGAAGATCCACCCCCAAAAGTCATCATTTTAACAGAGGAAAGGAAAAAGCCATATGATCCTGTCACTAGTTGGAGAAAAAGTATTGGACTAAATTCTATAGCGATTCATGGTAAAAGCTATCAGGAGACTAGAAGTAGAACAGAGCCTTCTCAACAGATCAAAGACACGTTCTCCATACTTCCAGAAAAAATGCCTTATATGAATGGAGAAGAACAATGCTTTCTCCCTAAGGTGGGGAACAAGGGCAGATATGCCTACTCTTCATCTGTCCATTAAATTTTGAAACATAGGCCTAAACCAAAATAGTCTGGCAATAAAATGACACAATTAGGATAGGATTGGCAAGGTAGAAGTAAAATCTTCATGTGTATCATCTACAGAGAAAAATGATCATCTACAGAGAAAATACTAAGAAATTTCTAGGAGCCCCCATAACTTGTATTTGAATTTAGCAGGATTAGAAAACAAAAGGTATATATAAAAATTCAGGTCTATGTATACTTGCTATTAATGAAGAATTGGATATTGAAATTTAAAAGTTATGTAGCAGTACAAAGGACCTAGAAAAGTAAAAAGGAAAAGAAAAAAAAACAGTGTTGAAAGACGTTTAGGACCTAATTTTAAGACTTCCTCTAAAGCTACAGTAATCAAGGCAGTGTTGCTGTAAGGAAAGACATATAGATCATCGGAATAAAACAGAAGAGAATCTAGAAATAGAACCACACATATATGGTTCACTGAGTTTTGAAAGAATATTTAACATTAATACTTTATAGAATATAAACTCAATTCAAGAGCAGAGGAAAAGATAGTGTTTTCAGCAAATGGCACTAGAACACCTGGTATCTGTATATAAAAAATTAACCTCAACCTTTTATTTCCATACATAAAAATAACCTGAAGGGATCTATGAACCTAAATATGAAAGACTAAAACTATAAAACTTTTTTTTTTGTTTTTTTTTGTTTTTTGTTTTTTGTTTTTTTTTTTTTTTTGGTACCAAGGATTGAACTCGGTTCCTTGTGCTTGCAAGGCAAGCAATGGAACCACTGAGCTAAATCCCTGGCCCTAAAACTATAAAACTTTAAGAAAAAATTATAAGGGAAAATGTCTATGAATTTAGGGTAAGCAAGAACTTCCTAGGATAAAAAAAAATGATGTATAAAAGAAAAAAATTGATAAATGAGATTCCGTCAAAATTTAAAACTTTAAATGACATCGTTAAAATGAAAAGTAGTCCTTAAACAGACCATATTTACAATGCAAATAACCTATGACCAGAATATATAAAGAACTCTTACAGCTCATTAATAGACAACCAAATTAAAACATAGACCAAAGAAGATGATAAATAGCCAGTACAGCACAAGGAAAGGTGTGCAACATTAGAATTAGAAAAATACTAATCAGTACAATAACAAGATTGAACTATACACTCATTAGGGAGATGAAGTTAAAAGTTTTAAAAGCCTTGTCATGACTTTATTTTGTTGGATTCTCCCCCTTTGCGTTTAATTTGTCATGCCCAATGAATTCATTCTGCTGGGCTTCCTGGGGTTGTGATCCTCATTGTCTTTTCCTAGGATATTGCCTAAATTTTTTGGAGTGCTGGTTTGGTATTCATGAGGTTCCTAAGGTGCTCTTTATCATGAAAGTATCTTATTTCTCCATCAATTTTGAAAGATAGTTTTGCAGGGTACATCAATCTGGGTTGGAGCTTGTTTTCCTTTAGGACTTAAAATATGTCATTACACGCTCTTCTTGCCTTGAGGGTTTGCACTGTGAAGTCTGCTGTGATTCTGATGGGATTTCCTTTGTATGTGATTTGTTTCTTTTCTCTGTTTGTAGAATTTTGTTATTTTGTTGGGTTTCTGGAATCCTAACTATTATATGCCAATGTATAGATACTTTTTGATCAAGGATAGTTGGAGTCCTATATGCCTCACTTATCTGTATGTCAAGTTCTTTTCCCCTGCTTGGGAAGTTTTCTGCCATCACTTCTGTGAACAGTTTTTTTTATGTCATCTGCACTCTCTCCTGTTTCTTCATTGACTCCGATCAGGCATATGTTATTCTTCTTTGCGTTGTCTAGCAGCTACTGGATTGATTTCTCGTGGTCCCTTACAATTTTAAAGCAATTTTTCTTCTCTTGGTCACTAATTGCAATCTTATCATCTATATCTGAAATTCGTTCCTCACATTGGTTCTGCTGTGTAGACTTTCAGTGGAGTTTTTAATCTTCTGGAAATCTGTTTGTATCTGTTTTATAGATTCCATTTGTTTCCTATGTTGGGATTCCATCATCTTCCTCAGCTCCTCTACTTTTTTATCTGTGTCCTCTCTGGATTTATTAATCAGGTCTTGCACTGTGGCCACAGTCTCTACTGTGATCTGAGAAATTATTTTTGATTTCATTTTTTCCAGATCCTCTTTTGTTGTCAGGGCAGGGAGTACAGGTGGTTGAATATCAGATTGTTCCATCTCATTTCCCCTTGGGGTTGTTTTGGGTGATCTGGAAGTCTGTTTTTGAGGCTTGGTTACGTTTCTTCTCATTTCCATGGGTGGTGCTTCTGGTGCCCATGTGGCTTACCTCCTCTGCCCTGGGAGCAGTGAAATGGTGGCCTCTTCCTGGGCCTCCTCCTGGGTGCTGGGATTGGCTCACCTCCTCTGCCCTAGGAGCCCTGGAATGGAGCCTCCTCTTCTTTTATAATGTTTATTTCTTTTATCTTGCCAAAAAGTTTTACTAGTAAGCCCATCCTACAGATAATAAAACTGAGGTAGAGAAGTTAGTGTTACATAGATCAGAGAAGCAGTGGCATGTATAGCTGAGAGCATTCTCTGTGACTCAAACAAGTATTTGTTGCTGACCATGAGGCTTTAAAGATTTGGATTTAGAGAACTTGGTTTCAATCTTTCTCACCTATCAGCTGCAAGGATAAGTTAATGCATTTATTTACTTGTTTATTTTCATTAAATGCCATGTACCAATGGCTTTTCTATATGCTTTGGATAAAGTAATAGATGAAACAGACCAACATTCTCACTTTTACAGCACATTCGCTAGTGCAGCAACCTCAGAGCAGTCAATGCATATTTTGGTGAATTGTTTCATTACTTCTTAAGTAAGACTCACAGTAATGCCATTTACAAGTTTTATTTCAATGTCAGAACTTGACAGTTACCAACTGGATATGCTTTGTAAGTAGTATTCCCTTTGATCACCTAAAATATGCCTGGAATACAGTGGTGCTCATTAACTGCTACATAAGAGAAGCACACAGAAGAAAGAAAGGAAGCTGGGAAGGGGATGCAGACACTGGGTAGGGGGATGGCTCTGGTTACAGATAACCAGTCATATTTTAAGACAGAAGCAGAGCAGACTATTGCCAGAGATTAATATTTTTTAGCTCAGTTCCAGGAAATATATTACATGGGATATGTGAAACTGTAATATATGCATCTTCCAAAACAATTAATTCATATTTGGGTTTGAGATGGTATGATTGATGTGGGGGTCAGCAAAGTAGCAAAGTAGGGATGTGGCATAGTTAAGGATAGAATATTCACACACAAGGATCAAGGTATGGTAATGTTAGAATGGATGCTATCTTTCATTTCCAATTTCCCTGGCTGTCTTCTGCTTTCTCCACTTCTCAGGAAAAGAAAATATAATCCTGGAGTTAATGTTCATAAATACCAAGTGGTATTAATAGGAAATCAAATTTCAGGCCTATGTTTTACATCCACTATTCTTGCCATGGCAATAAATTACCTTTTGTGTCCTTTAGCTATTTCTGGTTCATTCAGTAGGACTGATGTTTAAATGATGTCTCTCATCTTGTGACATTTGTGACTCATTGGTTATTTGTTTCTCTCTCATGTAAGGAGCCAACAGCCATTTGACTTGATTGAAGTATTCAGATTTTCTACATTTTCTGAAGACACAGACCAGATCTCAGATACACACACATATACGCACACACATATTCCTATAACACAAAAGCAATGTGCAGCCACAGAACAGAAGACAGAGATGCTTCTGTGTTAGGATTTGTCTTGCCACCACAAGTATCAGAAAAGAATGGGTTACACTCTGTGCAGCAACTAAAACTTTTCTTTATTTTCACACAGAACTCACACTAAGTACATACTCTTTTCTGCTATGAGCCATGCTAAAACGTGGCATGAGTGGTGGTTGCTGTATGATCTCCTGACTGATGAGAAGAATGTGGCTCCCTTTCTGGGTTAGTCAGTGGCTTTAGTACACTATCACAAAGGAAAGTCCACTTAGAGGATGTAAAACAAAGGAACAAAGTGAGAGGTTTGTATGATAGTTCTCATGATTCCAAATGGCCCGTTCTTAATCTAGTCCACCTTTCTGTCATATCTTCTGGATAGGCTGCAGCATTGTTGCACAAGTTAATGTCAGGGCAGGTGAGAACATTCTCACACTCCCCGAGGGTGCTAAACTTACAAAAGCAGAATGTGCAGCTACTAGTGTTTGTAAAGTTTTTGAACAATTTAATAATCATAAACTATTTTAACCCATCTCACTCAAAATACATTAACAATTAGGTGACAGCAACACTCTCTAATGACTGTGCTCCCAAGTATGCTAGAAGTAAACAGAAGGTTAAATCGCCCTACTTGAGAAAGCTATTTATAGAGTGCTTATTTATCTCTAAAGCACATTTAAATATAAATTGCGATACTTACTGCCTAGTTTTATAACATGTCATTCACAATTCATTAAGTATTTTATTGCATGAATTGTATAAGAAACAGATTTATAGCCCTCAATTATGTTATTAATAAGGGATGATGGAATCTCACCAAAGATGTATTTCCCTTCAGTTTTTACAGAATTTCATTGTTGCTGCATGATGAGAATTAGATTTTTAATGTTTTATAAGACTGGAAACAAGTGCTCATAAGGTGTAAGGAAAATAATATTCTCTTTAAAGATTATTATTTGAAAACTAGTGCAGAAAAAATACTTGAAGGCATGAATTGGGTTTTGATAGCAGAAAAATTGAGTTAGCTTTGATCTCATGACATAAGCATTTCTCATTATAGGTAACAGCTCCAGGTACTCAGTGAATGTGATTATTCACTATTTTTGCTGTTGTTAAAGGTTTAGATGTTCTTTTATCATATTTTGATTATACACATTTTGAAGGAATTTCAAGATAACTTACTACATTTATCAGTAATTTGTGTGGGATAGAATCTAGTTGCCATTCATTCATATTTCCCAGGAGAAATTACAAGTAGGTTTTTTTTGTTGTTGTTTTTTTTTGACAGAGTATTGAACTCGAGTCCTTGCACTTGTAAGATAGGTGGTGGAACCACTGAGCTAAATCCCTGGCCCCTACAAGTAGGTTTTAAAGCTGTGAGAACTCAATGGTGATTAGGAGGGATCTGGTGTAGACTCTTGTTCAGGAAGCATGTGGGACAACAGAAGACCTCTTTGGGATCTATTTTGGGATATAAAACAGCACACAAGGGTCGCAAAACTGTCTGATTCTTTCTTGTGCAGAAAAAAGGAGCTGTGTGTGAGAAAACTTGGAAGACCAGTTTCACTGCTGCCATGTGAAGATTTCAGTCCATTTCAAATGATTACTATAGTTCCTAAACTGTGATTTTCAACTAATAATTAAAAATTGTCTCCATTCTCTGTATTTGTAAATAGTGTGCCTTAACTATAATCTTACTTCTTTGTTTAAGGTAATCAGTCAGATTTATTTACAATGATGAGTCACTTATATTTGTATTGTACCATTATTAACACAACAATGAATGTCTCTATTTCTATTTTTGATGACTCATTTCCTTTTTTATGGACATTATCAGTTTTATTAGTCATTATTTTCTGTTTCTAACACATTTTCAAGACAGTGATGATGGCATTCTAAGAAGTTTTCAGTATTTAACTCTTCATGTGCAATGCATAGTACAACTGATCTGTATAATGAGTATCATGAGTATAATGAAATAACCCAGAGAGTCACAGAATTTGGGCTTAGAAATAACTTTAGAAACCATCTGCTCGAAATTGAAATTCCTGCCTTAAGTAGGAAGATGTGAAAGACCAAAGACACAGAATAACTTGGCCATCATCATACAGTGAGTTAATAAAAGTTCTAGAACTAAAATACAAAAGTATTAGGCACATATTGTGAGATAGGCATCTTTTCAAGATTTTACCTATAATAACTAAGGTAATTGCCATCATTATTGTATATAGGAAGGTTAATAGTATCTTCATTGTAAAAATGAGGTAACCAAGACATAGAGCAATTTTCTCAAGATCAGCCAGCTAGTAAGTAAGACAGCAAAGAGTAGGATCCAAGAGATGTGTCCTAGGATTCCTACATGCTAATCTCAAAGACACTGACTTCAAGTCCAGCATGCCTCCTACCACATTTCATACATCTAGAAGCTAATTTAAAATATACCCGTGGTCATGTTTGTTTACAAAAACAAGGCAAAATATTTTTGTAGCAGCCTGAAGAGATAAGGATTAAGCAATAACCTACTTTAGAGATAAACAAATTAGAGACAAAGATATTAAACAATGTATTTCCTTTAGCCATTGAATCAATGGCAAGAGAGAACTAAGCTTTATTTCTCTATCAATGAAGTGTTAAGAGCTAATGACCAGTAGATTTCAAATGGTAATGCCGATCCCAACCACATTGCCCCTATTCTCTATCTTCCTCAGTTTCCCCAAGCCACCTTTCTTTATGAAAGTGGTCTGTTTAAGTCACTCCAGCTCCCTCTACACTGCCTGTAATAATGTAGGGTTTAAGGTTGAATCAGTCTGTTGAGTCACTTCTGTTCAGCAGGATCCTAATCTGCAATTTTGCTGCTCACTGGGCTGAGGGCCCAGCTAATGTTTTCAACCACCCTCCCACAGATTCTATTTTCAGAGCTTTATTCCCCTGTATTGAACATGGACATTCAAATTTCTGAACTAAAGCAGCCACATGTGTCATAGTCTGTATGAGCAGGACTAGATCAGAGAGCCTAATTCTGACAGCTACTTTCTAATCTGCATAGGGTCTTATAAGCAAGGTGAACTCTGTGTTCTATTCTAATATTATTATTCAAGAAAAACATGAGATCATAATGCTACATGAAGATTGTAGCACTGTGAATGTAAGCCACAAATACAATCATAATGAATATTTTAGTAACTCTTAGGAATGAAATTACTCTGGAAAACCAGAACTGGCCCTAGAGTAACCTTCTATGTCTTTCCTTTTTAACTACAGAAGTATGCTACACACTTTCCGTTATCTTAGAGTAAAATTTCAGATTGAAAATACTGTAAAAGTATGTTTTACTAAGATGAAGATGATTTTTTAAAGCACATTGCTATATTTTACCACATGACAATATTTTAACCTAAACAAATGATTTCTTTTGGAGGGCTGATGAAATCGGCAGTTTGTTTTTGTTTGATGGAGAAATTTTGTGGAGTGTAAGATGTTCCTAGGATCCCTAATGACACATCTAATTAGCAGTGACCATTTACTGATAAGTAATTCCACCCCCAGGAACTAGTTTCTGCTTTGCTTTCCTGCCCCTATTTTGATAAAAGCAAATTATATGTCCTGAGAGGGAAGACTCATTCCTATTCCTATTTAATTTCTGCCCTAAATATATTATCTGGAAGTCAGCATCCAAAGCTGAATGAGTCATATTAAACTCCACTGATCCTTTTCAACTGAATGACTATGGAAAACAAAAGCAAAAAAAAAATGCCAACATTTTCAAGTGTGACTGTGCCATAGAGTAGTGTAAAATACAGATAAAGAGAAAGATAAGCAAACCACCAAAGATGTTCTAAATTCATATTTCCTCTAACCACACACGCATCAGGATGGAGCAGGGAAGGTAATGAAACAGTGAAAAAAACTGTTGAGTATTATTTGAAAGTTTGTACATGTTTACAAGGCAACGCACAGTCCTCCATATGAATGTATTTCCAACCACTGAGCATCCACTATCTCACTGGGTCCTGTCCACAATCTTAGTAGAAATGCAAGGATGCCATTGCTAGCAGCTTCTGGCAATCCAATTTGCACCATGTACTGGCTCAAGCAAATATATTCTCAAAAATTCATCTCTGTGTGTGAAATAGGAATAAAAATTGAGCCCATATCTAAGGGTAATCATAAGGAATTCAATGATATAGCATATGAAATAGCACATTTTTGTAGCACATTATGCTTTCTAAGTTTTATTTATTTTGTTATAGTTATAACTATGCTGATTAATTAAAATAATAGAAACAAACATTTGCCTCCCAACATCTCTAGTAAATAGCGGAATCTAGACTAAAATCTCATCTTGTGTGCATCACCAAATCCTGTTCTCTTCCTAGTCTGGGGAATTGTGTTTCTAGAATAAAGAATTTCCTTCCTGACCACAGCAGCTGCTCACTGTCTGTTTCCACTCAAAAGTCCTTCTCCATTGTCACTCCTATCAAGTGAGGAGTTGCTGTTCCTCCTACTAATCAGTAGAGCAATTGCCTATCAAGGTCAGTGGTATTGATAACATCTGCTTCTGAGAGGAATAGGTGAACATTTGTTACTATTAATGCTTCCTCCAGGGCTTCCATGATGTTACAAGGTGACGTTACAGGTAAAAAAGATTCAGTGTTGCTGGGCAAGCAGAGATGGTGCAGTGTTGAAGGTCAAAAGGGAGCAGAACTGGGATGCAGGTTATTACTGCAGCTGATAGGCAGATCTCTGCTAATGGAGAATGGACTCTAAACAAAAGTAGGATTTGTCCTTCACATCTATTTGTTTATAGCTGCCTCTCCTTTTAAATACTCTTCAAATTGGTGATTTTTTTTTGATTGGTTAAATCACATACATATGTAGAAATCCTAGCAAGTCAATGAACATAAGTACTTGGAGAAAATCCTTTTCTCAAGACTGTTGAATGCCTGGGTTAGTAACTGTGTGTTTCAGTCTAGGAAGATCTGACGGTCATGTGCCCATATGTCACAATGACCTCTTTCCCAGCACGGTGATTTAATATTGCAACATTCAGATTTGAAAATATATGTATCTAATTTGTGGTCAAGTTAGAATATCCCCATTTTAAATAGAGAAGAGAACTATTTGGATTGTGGCTTATAAAATTTAAATGTAAAACATATGGCATATTAGAACTGTCCCCAATTCTTTTAAAGAGATAACGAATTAGACTTGAACTCTAAATTTAATAGTTCACAGTTTTCAAAGATTAACTATGTAAATAATAAAGGAAGAGTTGGTTGATAAAATATGGGAAAGACCATGATTGTAGTGTTTAAGCAATTAAAGAAATAGTATGATTTCATGATTGAAAAGCTATTTGCTGCAATCAAATGTCATTTCTATTAATAATCAGGTAAGCTCTTACTATAGTAATTATGTGGGGACAGTACTAAGAATATGTCCATATTTAAGTAAGAATCTGAATCTTTGAAAAGTGATATATCTCTCCAAAATGACTGTCCAACCACAATGCTATATGATTTGAAATAAATTGAATTAATCTAAACCTTAATTTTCTGTACAGAGGAAGATATATACTCTGAAGTATAATGACAGAGAGAGCTATATGAAATAAACCTTGCTAATTTATTCCTCACTTCATTCACTGATGCCATTCATTTGAATGGTATATTAGAATGCATCCACAAAATTAAAGAATGTGTCCCATTGGCCCATTATTTTTGGTTTTATTTTATTTTAAATTGGAAAATAATAATTTTACATTACCAAGGTATAAAGTAATATTTTGATTCAGGCATAAATTGTAGAATGATCAAATCAGAGTACTTCGGCTATCGATCACCTTAACTATTGGTAAGAACATTAAAAATCCTTTCTTTTGGATGCTTTAAAATATATATATATATACACACACATCATTATTAACCAAAGTCAGCTTGTTATCTAATAGAACATCAAAATTTATTCCTTTTACCTAAAGATATCTGTACTCATGTCTATGGGTCTATTCCAACCTGTTTTCTTTTCAAACTAAGTCTCTCTTTTTCAAATCTAAAATGTTCTTAATCCTTACCTTCTACTGAATTTCTTTGACTATAATAGTTAGCAAATTTGATTTTTAAAAAAAATTGTTTCATGTTTCATAAGGACTTTTTTGTGCAAAATGTACAGCATTTATTCACATACAGATAAAAAGGCACAACGGATTTTTTGAATAGACAGGTTAAGAGTAAAAATTCTGTCAGTCATACAAATATTTCCAAACATCTAGAGATTTCATATTGGTAAGGTAGAATACCTAAAAGTTGGCAGCATTTTACAGTTTTCATTTATAGATGATTCTGGAGCATGCCCATACCTTTGAAAATCATTGAATTGAAGATTTATTTGATTTTACTTAAATTATTTTATTGCTATAATTCTTTAGCATGAAAAATGTGCAAGTGATCAAGTGGCCAGTCTGAATCTGACACTAATTAACTTAATTTCATCAGAATTTCTGCCAAGTAGAATCATAGACAATATTATGAGATACACCAGGCAATTCATCAGAATGGAAATTTGAAAGAATATGTCTGGGTCCTTTTTTTCTGCTATAAATCATGAAAATCCAAGGATGGATTCACAAAAGATGACTAGAAATCATTTGTTAGTGTAGATATAAACAGATGGGCAACCAGAGGGCCACGAGCATTAACATCCTGCCTTGAAGTTCAAGAGCTTTTTAGTAATTTCAGGCATGTGCTTACCTCCTTAAAAGTTCCCATGAAAAAAATCCTTGCAGTTTCCCTTTATAAACTGAATGTTGCTATCCATGAAAGTCTATTTTGAATATTAGGATTTTTTTTCAAACTGAAAGTGTGGGTTTTTTCTTTCTCCATCATCTGCTTTGATTTAATTCTACTAAGTGTCAGGCACTGGTTTGAGTATTTGGGATGAAATAAGATAAAAAGGATAAGATAGGTGCATCACAAACTGCTTCTAATGGGGTAAGATAGTTAATAATACATAAAAATGAAATAATTTCAAATTTGTGAGAAAGGTTATAAAATTAAAGAATAGATTGGCAGGGACAGAGATGCTTTACATTAGTTAAGCATGAGACAGTGTGGAGGGACATTTGTGCTCATATATTCCTGAATGGATGGAAAGATTGAAAGAACAGTTATATGGTGTATTTAAAAGAATGCCAGAAGAGTGACATTAGATAAGGATGTTAGTGGCTGTGAACACCAACTTCTGGTTCAACTAGCCAGCATATCTTTTTTAGTAGATTATGTCATAATCAAAATTTATCCTTACTGGGCATGTCTGCTGAAGGTGAATGCTTCAGAACTGGATTATTTGCCTGTGTAGCTGGAGAAATGTTGGTGTCCTGTTGAGTCCTCCTTGGTAAAGATCTCAGAGAATAGGTTCGTAGAGGAGGCACACCCAGTTTCTCAGCTATGCACATTGTTCACCTGCAGTAGGCAATTCTTTTAAAATGAGGCAGCCTAATTAGTGCTTGAAATATATTTGAAGTCAGCCGCACAGATTGAGTGGCTAACTTTCCCAAAGATGTGCTTATTCAACCCAACTGTTCTGTTGTTGATAATCTAATAGGGACTTCCCTCAGGGCCCATTAGTCTCATATACCCCCTTTTCCTAAACCACTCATAGCCAGAAAGAGATAGATTGCAATCCCACCTCTCACTGAAGTTGGTGACATGGTGATGAGGATACTTATCAATGACATACAACAGGCTTGACCATTGAGACAGAGGGCATCAGAGCCCTAAAATGGGACTTCTCGACCCAGTTTGAGTGAGAAGCTGGAAACTCGGTAGAGCTATCTTGTGGAATGAGACTCATTCTCGACACATGTGTCTAACACAGCCGATCCCACTTACCAAGACTCACTGTCACACTGGACAATCTCTTGCTATTTTCTTTTAAAGATGTTCTCCCTATCCTCTGTGAGGATTGAATCTAAAAGAAAAAAAAAACTACTGTGGAAAAACAAAGGAAGGAGGGCTTGACTCATGCTAAATGTTGCTTCTTTTTTGATGAGAGGCCAAATGCTCAAGAGAAATCCTGTAATTAAGAAACCCATTTAAGTTTGTTTTACCAGCCAGCCTCAAGCTTAGTCAACTATGTAAACTTTTTTCCCCCTCACAGAACATCTATTAGTATCTTGTTGAAAACACGCAGCTTAGAAACTCGTTTCAGAGAGAATATTTAAAAGGATGCATAGTGGAACACTGACTGGTTGGCTGTGCACGATTGCCTATGATGAGATGAGGCTTTTGTTCAGCAAAAGCCAGAGTAAGCATAGTGATATTGAAATGGTTTTATCAAATGCTTCAACAGAATATTTTCTTTGGTAGGAGCAGGACTGAGAATACAAAAGAAACTCTCTTATATGCAAACCCTTGGTAAGGCCTTTCTAAAATGTTTTCTCTGAGTCTCAGAATGACCATGTAATTTCATTACAACCAGGTGTGCAATTAGAAGCTTATAATTGCTAAATCTTTCTAAAGTTTCCTATTCTTTAGTGCCACAATTTGACTACAGAATGAGATCTCAAAGGAAAAGAACTTACTTCTAGCTTGCTGCTGCTGCATGAGAAAATCAATTCACCCTTAATGGCTTGCAAGTGATTTTGACTCCTAGAATGCTTCAAATTTAGACTTCTAATTTGGAAACTTCAAAATCTTTATATCAGGTGGCATGGTAGGAAACTGCTCTTCTTTAATTGCTAGGCTAACTGATTCTTAATCTTTTTGGTTTGATTTCCTAAATGGGAGTTGCGCTGGTAGGAAATAGATACTCAAATTAGATGATTCAGACTCCTGCAGCCCCCAGTTTATCTTGTCTTTATCATTGCTTTCTTGATGTACTTTACAACTTAGCTCTGAGATTAATCTCCATCATTGCTGTTATCTGTATGTTCTGAGCTGTTGTCTGGTCCTCACATGGTTACGTTAGGATTGATATCAATCTTAATGGAGGGTAGATCTTAGGGTCATGGGCAAGACCATTTCTTTTCCACTCTCTTAGTCTTAAGATATGATTTATGAATATTTTTGTCATTGGGAAAAAGTAGTTAATGGCTGAAGAAATTGGTAAAACTAGGATGACAGCAGAGTAAAAATTTAAAATGAATTTCTTCCTGATCTTTTAGATTTCAAAACTTCAACTAGCAGTATAAAAATATTAAACCCCATTTTATCTTTGGCTAAGCTTTCTGCATGTATAATTATAAAAGAAGGAAAAAGTATGAAAGTACCATATTTGAGTTCTTATAGAGGTCTGATAATCTGGAGCGCTCAATAGAAAAAAAAATTCATAACCCATCCACATACTGTCCCACCTCTCTTATTTTGACATTTTCTGTATGAATTTCCTCACTTACTATTGATGATCTGTCATTATCTAACACAAAGATTTTTGAAAAAAGGTAAACTGATTTCACTTAATATTTCTTTTTTTCATTTAATATTTCTACCATCATGTTTCTTGCTTATTATTCTATGAGTTTTGATCCCTGATCCACTTAACATTTATTTTTACTTACGTCACAAATCTTGGTACCCAGTGGGTTATTTCTGATAGGTCTTGGAGAACACTCTGAAGACCTGGAGACTTGTGCGTATTGCAGCATTAGATTGTCTTTACTAGGAAATTTGAATTTACAAAGAATATTTGAGTTAGAGAACTACTGACTTGTCCCTCAAACCCACTGTAAACCTTTTTAAAAAAATGTTCTGGTTTTGGCTTCATGGCGATGCCTGAGGGACAAAGTAAGAAATAATGTTATAGATCTCACTCTTTTTAAAATTAATTTTATCAGTACATTTTAGGTATACAATAAAATGACATACACTATTGGAAATTTGTACCTTTATATAGTATATATTGGTTCTTCTTTTTCCCCATTACCCTGGCCCTCCCTTCAACCCTTCCATCCCTCCCTATTTACAAAGGCTTTGTTTCCATTTTTTTTTCTCTTATTAATTCCATTCCCTTCTTTCCTTACCCCAGCCCCTCCCATATCCCCTTCCTTTTTGGACCTTTTCTTCCTATTTCACATTATCTATTATACATTTTGATCCTTATTTACATTTTCAGTTTCTCAAACTAGACAAACTATTCGGTATTTACACCCATGTCCTATTTATTTCACATAAGAGTATCACTTCAATATGCATGCATTTAGCTATAAATATCTCTAATTTCTCATTCTTTATGGCTGAGTGGTACTTCATTTTATTAAAAAAACACACATTTTCTTTATCCAGTCTCCAGTTGATGGGCTTTTGGGCTGTTTCCAAGTCTTCGCTATTACAAATTGTGCCGCTATGAACATGGGTGCATATATATCATTGTGGTATGATTCTTTTAATTCTTTGGGGAAGATCCCCAGCAGGGGAATAGCTGGGTCAAATGGGACTTCCAGTCCTAGTTCTTTGAGGTATCTCCATACTGATTTCCATAGTGATTGTATCAGCCTACAGTCCCACCAGCAGTGGAGCAGGGTTTCTTTTTCTCCACATCCCTGCCAGCATTTGTTTTTGGTTGATTTGATGATAGCAGCCATTCTTTCTGGGGTGAGGTGGAATCTCAGCCTTGTTTTCATTTGCATTTCTCAAATGACCAGTAATGTCTAACATAATTTCGTATATTTATTTTCTGTTTCTACTTCTTTGTGTGAGAAATGTCAGTTCATTTCAGATGCCCATTTTGGGATTGGGTCTTTAAATTTGGGAGGTCTGATTTGCTTAAATTCTTTATATATTCTAGATATTAGACCTTTGTCTGAGGAACAATGGGTAAAAATTTTTCCCCCATTGTGGGTTGTCTCTTCACACTGTGGGTGGTTTCTCTTGCTGCACAGATTTTTAGTAAGAAGAGCTCCCACTTGTTGATTCTTTGAGTAAGTTCATGCACAACTGAGGTTTTGTTTGTGAAATCTATTCCTATATCAGTGTCTTCAAGAGTTCTACCTAAACTCTCTTCTAGCTGGTTTAGTGTTTCTGTTTTAATATTTAGATCTTTAATCAATTTTGATTTTGGTTTCATGCATGGTGAAAGATATGGGTCTAGGTATTGGCAAGTTGAAACCCAGTTTTTACAGCACCACTTATTAAAGAAGCTATCTTTCTTCCAGTGAGGATGTTTGGCTCCTTTATCAAGAATGAGGTGGCTGAGTTTGTCTGGAGTTGTTTCTGGATCTTCTATCATTCCACTGGTCCTCAGGTCTGTTTCTTTGCCAGTACCATGCTGTTTTTATCACAGTAGCTTTGTAGTATAGTTTCAAGTTAGGGATTGTGACAGACTCTACCTTGTCTTTGTTAAGTAGGGTTGCTTTTGCTATTCTAGTTCTTTTCTTGTTCCAAATGAATTTTTGGATTGTTTTCTCAAGGTCTGTGAACTATACTGTTGGAATTTCAATTGGGATTGCATTGAATCTATATAACAGTTTTGGAAGTTTGGCCATTTTTCTATATTGGTTCTTCCTACCCAGGAGCAAGGGATGTCTTTGCATTATCTGATATCCTCTTCGATCTCTTTTTTTCAGAGTGCTATAGTTTTCAGAGTAGAGGTCTTTGATTTCTTCCATTAGGTTGATTCCTAGGTATTTCATTTTTTTGTATGCTATTGTGAAGGGAGTTGTTTCTTCAGTTCCTCTTTCAGTAAGTCTGTTGTTCATGTATAGGAAAGCTATTGATTTTTGTGTGTTGAGTTGTATCCAGCTACATTACTGAATTTCGTTATTAAATCTAAAAGGCTTTTGGTGGAGTTCTTGGTGTCCTCCATATAGAGGATCATGTTGTCTTCAAATAATGACAATTTATCTTCTTCGTTTCCTATATACCTCTTATTTCTTTCCCTTGTCTAATTTCTGTGGCTAATGCTTCCAAAACTATATTGGACAAAAGTGGTGATAGTGGACATCCTTGTCTTGTTCCTCATTTTAGTGTGAAGGATTTCCATATTATGACTAGTTTCAGTTTTTAACCATTTAGTATGATATTGGCTGTTGGTTTTTCATAGATGGCTTTTATCAGGTTGAGATGGAGACCATATAGTCCAATTTTCTATAGGGGTTTATCATGAATGCATGTTGGATTTTGTTGAACGTTTTTCACATCTATTGAGGTGATCATATGGTTTTTGTACTTGGCTCTGTTAATATAGTGTATTACATTTATTGATTTGCATATGATGAACCATCCCTTAGGTGTAGGATCTTCTTGATGATCTTCTGCATTCTGTTTGCCAGTATCTAATTAAGAATTTTTGCATGTATGTTCATTAGTGAGATTGGCCTATAGTTCTCTTTTTTGGCTGGGCCTTTCTCTGCTTTGGGGAGCAAGGTGATGCTTGCTTCCAGGAATGAATTCTGGAGTATTGCTTCCCTTTCAATTTCATTGAAGAGTTTAAATAGTAGTTGCAATAGTTCTCTAAATGTTTTGAAGAATTCAGCAGTGAAACCATCAGGATCTGGGCTTTTCTTAGTTTTAAATTTTAATTACCTTTTCAGATTTGTTGACTGATATTGGGGTGTTTAGAATTTTTAGGTCTTCTTCATTCAACCTTGATAATTCATATTTATCTAGGAATCTGTCCATTTCTTCTGTGTTTTCCATCTTACTGTAGTATAGGCTCTCAGAGTAGGTATTGATGCTCTTCTGGATTTCTTCTGGGTCAATTATAATTTCACCCTTTTCATTCCCAATTGCATGGATTTGGGTCTTTTCTTTCCTATTTTGAAAAGATTGGCTAAGGTTTTGTCAATTTTGTTTATTCTTTTGAAGACCCAACTCTTGGTTTAATCAATTTTTTGTATCATTCTCTTCAGCCATCAATTTTGAAAGATAATTTTGCAGGGTACATCAATCTGGGTTGGAGGTTGTTTTCCTTTAGAACTTAAAATATGTCCCTCCAAGCTTTTCTTGCCTTGAGGGTTTGTGTTGAGAAGTCTGCTGTGATTCTGGTGGGCTTTCCTTTGTATGTGATTTGCTTCTTTTCCCTAACTGCTTGTAGAATTTTGTTGTTCTGTTGGGTTTCTGGAATCTTAACTATTGTGTGCCTATGTGTAGATTTTTTTTTTTTTGGCCGAGGCTAGTTGGAGTCCTATATGCCTCACTTATCTGTATGTCAAGTTCTTTTCCCCTGCTTGGGAAGTTTTCTGCCATCACTTCTGTGAGCAGTTTTTTTTATGTTATCTGCACTCTCTCCTGTTTCTTCATTGACTCTGATCAGTCTTATGTTATTCTTGTTTGCATCGTCTAGCAGCTGCTGGATTGAATTCTCATGTTCCCTTATAATTTTTAAAAACATTTCTTTTCCTGGTTACTAATTGCAATATTATTTTCTATATCTGAAATTCTGTCCTCACAATCATTCATTCTGCTCTGTAGACTTTCAATGGAGTTTTTAATCTCCTGGAAATCTGTTTGCATCTGTTTTTTGGATTTCATTTCTTTTCTATTTTGGAATTCCATCATGTTCCTCAGCTCCTCTATTTTTTTAATCTGTGTCCTCTCTAGATTTATTAATCATGTCTTGCACTATAGGGCACAATCTCTGTTATTATCAGGGAAATTATTTCTGATTTCATTTTTTCCCAGATCCTATTTTTTTTGCCAGTTCAGGGATTCCAGGTGATTGAGTATCACAGTGTTCCATCTCTTTTCCCTTTTAGGGTTACTTTAGGTGATCTAGATGTCTGCTTTTGACGTTTGTTTACATATCTTCTCAATTCAATAGTGATGGCAGAGCGGTTTGCTCTGCATGCAGCTTACCTCCTCAGTGCTGGGGGCAGTGATATGAATTTCCTTTGTAAGACTGCTTTCATTGTGTCCCATAGATTCTGATATATTGTACTGGCATTATCATTTAATTGTAGGAACTGTCTGTTTTCTTCTTCAATTTCTTCTGTAACCCATTGGTTATTCAGAAGTGTATTGTTCAGTTTCCATGAGTTTATGAAATTCTTGTGGTTTCTTTTACTATTGATCTCCAAGTTTGTCACACTATGGTCTAATAATATACAATATTATTACAATATAATAATATACAATATTATTACAATATAAATAATATACTAATAAAATATGGTCTAATAATATAATAATATGGTCTAATAGTATAATATTCACTTCCTTTGCACCTACTTAAACATGTCCTATGAGTGAGTATGTGGTCTATTTTGGAGAATGACCCATGTGCAGCTGAAAAGAATGTGTATTCTGATTTTATGGGGTGGAATACTCTGTAAACATCTGTTAAGTTAATTTGTTCAAGAGCTTGATTGAGTTCCAGAATTTTGTTGTTTATTTTTTGTTTACTTGATCTATCTATTTGTGACAGTGGATTATTGAGGTCCCCCACTACTACTGTATTAGTGCTTATTTGATTTTTTTCATGTCTGTTAGTATTTGTTTCATATAGTTGGGCACACTGATATTTGGTATGTATATATTTATGATTTTTATCTCTTTCTCTTGGATTGTTCCCCTTACCAGGATATCGTGTCCTTCTTTGTCTCTCTTAATTAGTGTTGGTTTGAAATCCACTTGATCTGCAAAGAGCTACTCCTGCTTTTTTTTTTTTTTTGGTTCCTGTCACATGGAGTATTGTCTTCCACCCTTTAACTTTCCATCTATGAGTTTCTTTGTGAATTAAGTGTGTTTCTTGTATGCAACATATTGTTGGATCTTTCTTCTTGATCCATTCTGCCAGTCTGTTTCTTTTGATTGGTGAATTGAGACCATTACCATTAATGATTATGACTAATATGTATTGATTTATCCTTGTCATGACTTTTTCTTTTTGTTGGATTCTCCTCCTTTGCATTTAATTTCTCATCATGCCTGATGGATTCATTCTCCTGGGCTTCCTGGCATTGTGATGCTCACTGTCTTTTCCTAGGATATTGTTTAAAATTTTTTGGATTACTGGTTTCATATTCATGAAGTTTCTCAGGTACTATTTGTCATGAAAGTATCTTATTTTTCCATCATTTTTGAAAGGTAGTTTTGCAGGGTATATCAATATGCATTGGAGCATGTTTTCCTTTAAGGTTTGAACTACATCACTGCAGGCTCTTCTTGCCTTGAGGTTTTGTGCTGCGAAGTCTGCTATGATTCTGATGGGTTTTTCTTTGCATGTGATTTGTTTCTTTTCTGTAACTGCTTGTAGAATTTTGTTCTTCTGTTGGGTTTCTGGAATCTTAACTTTATATGCCTATGTGTAGATTTTTTTTTGATCAAGTCTGGTTGGAGTCCTATGTTCCTCACTTATCTGTATGTCAAGTTCTTTTCCCCTGCTTGGGTAGTTTTCTGCCGTCACTTCTGTGATCAATTTCTTATTTCATTTGTATTCTCTCTTGATTCTTCATTGACTCACATCCGTCTTATATTATTCTTCTTTGCATCATCTAGCAGCTGCTGGATTGATTTCTTATGGTCCATTACTATTTTTAAGAACTATTTCTCTTTTTGATCAATAATTGTAATCCTGTCTTTTATATCTAATATTCTGTCCTCATATTGGCTCATTCTGTTGCCTAAACTTTCAATGGAATTTTTAATCTCTTGGATCCTGAGATTCTAATATGTTCCTCAGCTCCTCTATTTTTTTTAATCCATGTCTGCTCTAGAGTTATTAATCATGATTTTAACTATGGACACAATCTCTGTTTTTATCTGAGAAATTATTTCTGATCTCATACTTTACAGATCTTATTTCCTTGCCAGTTCAGGGAGGTTAGGTGGTTGAGTATGAGATTGTTCCATCTCATTGCCCTTTGTGATTGCCTAAGGTGGTCTGGAAGTCTGTTTTTGAGACCTGTTTACATGTCTTCTCATTTCAACAGATGTGGCCTGCTGCACCCTTGTTGAGGAAACTTTTTGCTCACCCAGTGGTCTTCAATTCTCAGCAAGCCACCCAGAGGCCTTTTCTTTGCTGCTCACTACTGGGCCAGTTCCTGAATTCAAAATGGTGGCCTTCTGGATCCCTGTGCTGCCCTCTTGTCTGGGTTGGGTTCTAGCTGGGACCTGTGAACACTTTGGATGGTATATGGGCTTGTCTCTAGCTGGGGTCTGCACCCCTGCACAGCTGTTGTCTGGGAGAACGTTTTGCTGGGGTCTGTGCACTGGATTCACTGGTGTCTGAGCTGGCTTCTTGCTGGGATCTGTGCACACTTAGGGATGGAATCTGAGAGGGCCTTTGGCTATTGCTTGTGTGCCTGTGTATCTCTTTTCTAGGTGGACCTTTGGCTGGGGCCTGTGGGCCCAAGTTGGCTGAGACCTTCCCACACTTGTGCAGCTCTGGTCCACACTGGCTTCTCACTGGGTTCTGCGCACACTTGCCATGAATCTCACTCTTGCAAAGATGCTGTTGAGGATGTGAGCAATTATATTGTACAATCCCCTCCAAAGGATATCCCAGGCAATATTTCCATGTTACTTAACTCTCCAGAATCTTGGGGTTCCCAGACAATTGGATAGTTTCCATGTAATAGAGATTGGGAAATGCATTACTGACTGTATTGGTCACTTTTCTGTCCTTGAGATGAAATACCTGATTCCCTCAATTTAAGGAGAAGTTTATTTGGCTCACAGTTTCAATTAGCTGGTTGGCTCTATGGAAGAAACAGTATGGTTGAAGTGCATGGTGGAGGAAAGCTGCTTTAATCATGGCAGCTGAGAGAGAGAGAGAGAGAGAGAGAGAACTAGATAAGAACACCCTTCCATGTATTGGTCCTTGTGACCCACTTCCAATCAGGCACTATCTTCTAACAGCACATTTAGCTATAAATTCAGCATTGGATTGCTATAGTATCCCCATGATCTAGTCACATTCTGAAAGCCCCATGTCTGAATACGTGAGAACTTTGAGGGACATCTCAGATCTAAAGTATAACACTGAACATAACATATGCCTTTTTGTGTTTACTATGTACAAGTTCAGACTCAAACAGTTGACTGTATATAGGAATTGTGTTGGTTTTATAACATGCATTTGTAAAATAAGACTTATTTCTAATCCACTTTTTTTTTTTTAGTACTGGGTATCGAACTCGGGTCCTTGCACTTGCGCAGCAGGCAATGAAACCACTGAACTAAATCCCCAGCTTCTAATCCACTTTTACATCTTTATCCTTGTGTTGTATTCTTTCTAAAATTTCCATTTTTTTGACAATTCATGCAGTCTTAAAGTCTTTCTGCAATTGTATTGCAAATAAATAAGTAAATAACTCAAAACTATTCTATATTCTAGTTCTCTAAGTTGACATTCTTCATACTAAAGAATGAATTTTTTTTTGTTTAGTTAGATTTTTCCCTTTACCTTCCAGCCCTTTAGCTTGGTCCCTTTGTACACAGCCTTTAATCTTTTGTGCATTGTGTATTATTTTTGATGTTGCATGGTTATTATTATTATTACTTTGAGAGTCCACTATTGAAAAGAGTACAACACACATTTCCATGTTAAAAATAATTCCTCTTCAAAAGAACATGAATAAATATAACTTTTAAGTAAACTAATAGAATAATCTTGTAACTTTTATAGAAAGAAATACTACTGTGAATTCCATGCTTTCTCATGTACATAGTGACAAATAACAAGATGAAACAGATTGCTTTGAAACTGTGAATGGTGATGCTTTTCTGCTTGGTTATTAAGTATAAGCAAGATCAGTTGATTTGATTTTATTAACCCTAGTTGAAAGTATACTTTGAAGTGCTGGAGCAAGCTTTATAAAATTGCACTCTGAGTACCACTATGCCATGTAATTTGCCGTGGTGTGTTATGGTGTACAGGTTTAACTGAAGTTAAAAACAACAACACAAAAACCCCCACAAAATTTCTCAACTGCAATTAGGATTCATTTTTATGGAAGTAATTTATTTTCCAAGCTTCTCAGTAAGCAAATAGGCTAAAAGATGATAGAGATGATGCTTTGGATGCATCTGAACTATGGGATCAGAGTGATCATTATCATTAGTAGATCTTTAGATAAAGTGATTTTTAGCATCCTTCTCTTTTCATGACAAACATTAGAGTTACTTTGTTCCTTCAAAAATGTGCAGATCATAGAATATATGTGAGCCACAGAAAATTCTGCAACAATGAGTCTAGAAAATTAGATGCCTAAAGTAATCAAGAGATCAGGTGTAATAAGAATATTCTAAGACTTTAGAAGTCTTTGATTGTCCTTAATTCTTCTCCCTTTGTCCTAAACTACAATCATTGTTGAACACTGCTAATTTTGTCTCTTTACATAGATCCAGATCCTCTGTCCCCAGTTGTCCTTCCCTTCTTTCCAAAAATTTGGTTGAAAGTGTGGCTCTGTGGTTTGCTTCCACCCTGAACTCTAATTCAGCTGTTTTGCCAGTAAAGAAACTACTGAAGTTAGTAATAACTAGAACAGTTCAGACTGGGATAACAGAATTTGCTTTTTTTTCTTCTTCCATGGGCCAAATTCACAAAGCTTCAGGAAGAGGATCTGAATGTTGAAAATCCTAGAACATTCATAGAAGATCAATATTAGCATCTTGTGACCTTGTCTGGATTGTCTAGTTTCAGGAGCTCTAGCAAGACAGATAAAAACACAGTGAAAAATCTCTTTCTCAGAAGGATCACAAAAAACATATGCAAAAAAAAGCAAGTATACTCATATGAGAAAAGGAAAAAATAAAAACAAAGTCTTTGTATGTAGGGAAGGTTCGAGGGTTTGAAGGGAGGGCAGGGGAATGGGAAAATAAATAAGAACCAAGATATATTATGTAAAGGTATGAATTACCAATGATGAATGTTATATTGTATACCTAAAATGTACTCATAAACTTAATGACTAAAAAAAGCAACTATAAAAAGTAGAAGACCATCAGTGAACACACTTTAGAGGAAATAATCAACGAAAGAAAAGTCAGAATATGGATTGAAAGAAAATACTTGTAAACCATACTTAAACAAGATGTTAGTATCTAAAATATATAAGCAACACACACAAATGAGAGCAAAAGAGAACAAAACAACAATAAAATCCTCAAGTAACTCAATTGAAAATGGGCAAAGAAACCAAATAGAATTTTTCAGAGAAGATATATCAATGCCCAACAGATACCTGAAAAAGCACTCGTTAGCTCTAATCATCAAGGAAATACAATCCAAAACACAATGTATTACCTTGTATCTATTAAGATGGATATTATAAAAAATGATAAAACAAATGTTGATGAGGGTGTGAAGCAAAGGCAATTCTCCTAAGTTGTTGGTAGAAATATAAATTAAGACAACCATTACAGAAAATAGTATGGAATTTCCTCTTAAAATTGAAAATTGAACTATTAAATGCCCCCAAAATCCTTCTTTCTAGGTATATAACAATGGAATTGAAATCAGCACCTCATAGAGTTACTGTATTTCCTTGTTCATTATAGCATTATTCATAAGAGCTATGATATAGAAATCTATCAACAAATGACAAGGTAAATTGTTTTAATTTATAAATTATATATAAATATAATTTAGAATGTTATTCAGCCTCAATAAAGAAGATCCTACCATTTGTGACAACATGGATCAAACTGGAGCACACTAAGCTAAGCGAAAGCCAGACTCAGAATGAAAAATACTTTATGATCTTTTTTATATGTGAAATCTTTAAATAGTGTTTGCACTCCTAGGAAAAATAGAATGGTGGTCACTAGAAGTGAGAGATGAGGTGCGTGGATGTGTAGATTGAAGGTGAACATATATGTCATAGTTACAGAGTGACAGTTACATAAAATCAGTATATTTAGGTCTCCAACATTCAGTAAGAGTAACATAGTTAATATATATTGTACTGTAGAATAAAAATATGCTAAAAGAGCAGATTGTAGGTATTTATGTTAGAAAAAAGATAACTGAGATGATTGCTATGTTAATTGATGAATGTACTAATCATCTTATTATGTATATATATCAAAATTGCACATTATACAACTCAAAGGTATGCATTGAAAAGCAAAATCTTCGAGAAGATTAATGGGTGAATTCAGTTTTCTCATTTTTGAGGCTAGAATATCAAGGGAACTGGGGCTCATGTTTGCTCCTTCCTGCTACCTAATGAAATGGCCAGCCATCCTGCTACTACATTGCTGGACCACCAGGATGTGGAAGATTTTGATTCTGCCATTTGTAGATTCATTGCCTCTTATAGATTTAATTTTTGACCTTTGACAGAGAAGATAACAAATTCAGGGGAATCTAGAATCCAGAAACAGTAAAATCAAATAGATTTGCTGAAAGAAACTAGTAGCAATTTGACATGAAAAATCATAAATTTGAATGAGTAGATTGAGGTATATTAAATACTTTTTTCTTCATATGAAAAATAGTTTGACTTTTATCATAAAGTTTTAGTTGTATCTAAAATGATTACTTTGAAAGATGAGGTAGCAAAAATAGCGAAAATTTATGATGAAAAAGGACCTTTATAGGTCTTCTATGCATCCAAGTGATCAAGCATGTGAATAAACACTGTGATGAAAAGAGAAAAAAGATCATATGAAGGACAGGCCAGTATTTATATAAATAATAGAGAAAAATGTCCTCCCACTGAATAAATGTTTGAGATGCAAATTAAGAGAATGCACCAAATTCTAGTAAGATTTGATGAAAAACCTATTCTCAGATTGGCAAAATTCTGAATTATAATACAGAGAAACCCTTAACCATAAAAAGAATACCTATGAGGTAGAAAGAAAATATTTTGGTTTCTACATATAGCTTTCTGTACACATGCTATGAAACTTGGGACCTATGCTAAATAACAACCTGGAAGTTAGTTTATGACTGATTAGATAGTAAAACTCCAAAAAATATTTACCTTTGCACAGGTAAGAGGTATGTATTTACATTTCAAGGGGGAAGGGAGCCAGGACCAGTGAGAAATCCACAAATTGTAAAACTAGAGACTATGGTCTTATCTTTTCTCTGGAGAGATTTATTTACATTCTAAATGATTAGAGTAAGAATCCAGAGTTTTTCCCATTACCTTTAAAAACAGACAATTTTAACTTTGTAATGCTCTTCTACGTTACAGATACTGTGGGTAGATGGACATTTAATTGTCAATACATCACTCCACAAGGAAGACATTGGGACACAGGCGAACTGGCACTCTATTTACTGTAAGGAAATAGTAATCTGCTCAGTTCCCAAAACTTGTCTGTATTCAGAATAATATTTACAATGATAGATATTAAATTTTTAACAGTATCATTAATAGTAAATAATTCAATTGCCCTCACTTTTCCTATCTGAAACACTGGAAGCCAGAAAAGCATACAGTAACCATATTCTGCATCTTAAAGATGATTATCCAGGGAGATAATATCCACTTTTCATACTTTCCACTTTTTCATTCACTTTTGAGAATGAGGAAACTATTTATGAATATATTAAATTGAGAAAATATATAATCATTTTACCCTGCCAGAGAAAATATTTAAGTGAGACTTACATTTTTTTTTGGTACCAGGGATCGAACTCAGGAGAGACATTTTAAAAGGCACAAACTACTGCATCAACTTCAAGTCAGGTGAAGAGGAAAGTCTAACAAATAAGTGGTGGGCAATGACACTTTCAACAAACATGCACATATACCTAGTCAATAATTATATGTGACTTGATAAAGCTAAACTGTTTGGAAATGTGGGTAATACATGTTAAATGATAATTATAGAAATAGAAAAGATACACTACAAGGCAATTCTAGAACAATATTGTATTAGACAACTTTCCCACTGCTGGGACCAAGTAACTGACATTCACAACTTAGAGGAAAGAGGTTTATTAGGCTCCTGTTTTCAGAGGTTTCAATCCATGTCTGGCTGTCTCCAAAGCAGAAATATTATGATGGAAAGGCTTGGCAGAAGAATGCTGCTCAACTTACGCGGGTGAGAAGAACACCACAGGGGAAGAGAGTGAAAGAAACATATACTCTCCAAAGGGAGGCCCCAGTGGCTCACCTCCGACTGGGACCCAGCTCTCACACCACGTTCAGCTGCAAATATCAGCGGATTGATCCACTGAAGACTATAGTACCCCATGATCCTATCATCTTCCCATGAGTCCCAATCCAGTCAAATTGACAATGGGATGCAGCTATCACAAATATTAAAAGTATAAATGACTCCAGAAAAATGTAGGCCTTGAGCACAGGTAAATGAGGGACTTAAAAGCATTAGCAATTTATCCAACACAAATTTGATACTATAGGTTCAGTGACAAGGAAAGTACAGGTAGGTATTCTAAAAGCCTTACCTTAAAATGGTAGAAGTTGAGTAACCTAGAACTCCTTGGTGGAGGAAGTAATGCTTTCTTTTCAGAGAATGGTAAAAACAAAACAAAACAAAACATGGCTTATGTGTTGCATAAGGCAAGGAAGAAATTCATAAAGGGAAGGTAATATTACACTGGATCTCCAAATTAGCAAAGAAAATCTAGGATAGTTAACTCTTGGAATGCAAAACAACCTTATCAAATCAAATAAGAAATGAAGAATAGAGCAGTAATGTACTACATCAACAAAAATATGAGAATAAAACTGAGCATGTTAGAAATTGTACTAAATCTTAGTGGACTAAAATATGCTATTTAAAGATATTCTGTCAAATTTACTTTAAAATAAAATGAATAGGTAATAATTAAATACAAACCAAATTGATAAAATAAAAATTAAAGTATAAATTCAGTTAGCAAAGTGTAGTTTTAATGCAAAGATGGGAAAAATACAATCTACTATGTGTCATTTAATAAAATGGGAATGTTCTGGATTCATTTGTAAAACAATATTCTGTCAGAGTGCCTGAAAAGTAAAGCATGGAATAGAGATTACTTGGAGAGAATTGCAACTTCATCAAATCATGTTAAAAAGTCAAAATATTGAAATAAATAATAAACACAAAGATGGGCAGAAAAGAATCAACTATATGAATAACTACACAAAATGGGATCAACTAATTCCCACTGTCCTAACAGACACTCTGATTTATTGAGTAACACAGCTATATGCTACTTAACAACATAATTTAACACAAAATAATAAGAAAATCATAAAGTTAAATCATAAATAAAAATACAGATGACTGGATCAAGAAAATACATGCACAATTAAATATTCTACCTTAAAAATGATGAAATCCTGTCATTTGATATATCACAGATGCACCTAGAGGACATTATGTGAAGTGAAATAATGCATATACAGAAAGATCAGGGCCAGGGATTGCAATATATGTGCACCCATGTTCCTAGTGGCATAGTTTTTAATAGCTAAAATTGGAAACAGCCCAGTTGCCCATCAACTGGAGACTGGATAAAGAAAATGTGGGTTTTTAAAGAATAAAATGGAGTACTACTCAGCCATAAAAAATGAGAAACTAGAGATACTTATAGTTAAATGTATGCACATTGAGGCCATACTCTTAAGTGAAATAAATAGGACACACATGTGTAAATACCGAATAGTTTCTCTGGTGTGAGAAACTGAAAGTGTAAATAAGGATCAAAATGTATAATAGATAATGTGAAATAGGAAGAAAAGGCGCGAAGGGGAAGGGGAAGTAGAAGGGGTAGGGGAAAGGAAAGAAGGGAAGGGAATAAATATGAGAAAAGGAAAAATGGAAAGAAAGTCTTTGTAAATAGGGAGGGATGGGGGCTTGAAGGGAGGACAGGGGAATGGGGAAAAATAAGAACCAAGATATTTTATGTAAAGGTACAAATTCCCAATAATGAATGTCAGCATATTGTATACCTAAAATATACCAATAAAATTAATGAATAAAAGACAAATACAACATGATCTCGCTCATATGTGGAATCTAAACAGTTAAACTCAAGAGAAGCAGAATAGTAGAATAGTGGTTACTGGAGCTGGAAAGTAGAGATAGAATTCAGGCAATGTTGGTGAAATGATACAAAATTTCATTTAAATAGAATTAGTTCAAGAGGTTTATTGTACAACAGGGACACTATATGTATTGCTATAGTTGGATTTGAAATGTCTTCTAAAGGGCCAGCCATTGGAGCCTTGGCTCCCAGGTTGACACTCCTGAGAGCTGGTGGAACTTTTATTAGGTGGGGCCGTGTGGGAGATCTTCAAGTCATTGAATGAGTGGCATTAAAGGGGATAGTGATATCTCAGTCCCTTTTGCTGTCTCTCCTTAATGTCCCAGTCATGAAGTGATTGGCTTTATTTAATCTGCTTCTGTCATGATGTACTGCTTGCCACTGACTCAAAGAATTACCCAAAAATCATTGACTAGAATCATTGAAACTGTGAGCCCAAATAAGCCCTTTTCTCTTTGCAAGTTGACTACCTCAATTATGTGTCACAATAATAGAAAGCTAACTAACATAGTCACTATCATTGTATTCTTGAAAATTACCAAGAGAGTATATTTTAAGTGTTCTTGTCACATGTACACACACAAAAAAATGATAAACATGTGAGTTAAATACATATGTGGTTTAGCTCAATTTAGCCATTCTACAATGTATACATTTTTCAAAACATCATGTCATATGTGATAATCACATCTAATTTTTGTCATTTAAAAATTAATGAAGTTTTTTAAAAGGAATGAGCAAAGATAAAAGAAATTGAAAACTTAAAGAGAAGAGGCAATGTAACTAAGACAAGGTTAAAACTTAGCACACTAAAGAGGGACACTTTATAATGATAAAAGGTACAAATTATGAAAAAGGTAGATTCATGGTAAATCTGTAAGCACTAGCCAACATAAAAGGTAAAGATAAAGGAAAAACCATTAGAAACACAAGGATAGCTTATTAAAAATATCACTATTGTGAAATACTTTAATATATCACTTTCAAAACTGGGTAGACTCTGTAGAAATAAAATTATAAAGCCTCTAGGTTCTGAAAAACACAGTCAATAAACTAAATTTATTAGGTATATGTACAGAATCTTATTGCCTCTTGAAGGAAAAGAGCTCAACAACTTTTAAAATATAGAAATTTTATAGACCATATACTCTGGTCTTAATCCAAGAATATAGAAAATAAGTAATGTAAAGGTGAACATAAAAGCCATAACTGCTTGGAAATTAAGAGGAGTATTTCAATATGACTTGTTTCAAGGAGGAAATTAAAACAGAATTTACAAACTGCCTGCAAAGTAATAAGAAATCAAATACTTCATGGTCAACTCTATGAAACACAAAAAACTATTTTCTGAAGAATACTTATCTTAAATATCTCATTTTTGAAGAAGAAAGAAATAATAAATGGATTTAGCTCTAATTTTCAGAAATTATAATGAAACAAAAAACAGTAAAAAGAAATTTTTGAAGATCAAACATAAATGTACAATATATGAAATAATATTTTCTTTTTCAGAGAAAGGGTCTTATTATGTAGTTCAGACTGGCCTTGAACTCATTATGTAGCCTAGTCTGGCCTTGAACTCATGGAGCTCCTCCTGCCTCAGTTTCCCAAGGGGTAAGATTACAGGTATGCACCACCATGCTCTACTTGAAAAATATTTTCAAACGATTGAAAGGATAAATTCCAGGACTGCTTTTATTTTTTAGGTTTTGGAAAGTCAATATAAAACATAACCTTTTCATCTTGGCTAAGAAAAATGAGATAGAGCAAAATACAGACAAGGACAGGAATAAGAACCAACTCATCCTTACAGGGAGACATTAAAAGAAAATTTAAGCAAATATTATTGCAACTCTCTGGCAAGGAATTGAAAATGTAGAGGACATATTTCTAGAGAAATTGGTTATGAGATCTGGGGAAAATAAGTATTTAACATACCATACATAAATAATCAATATTGTGCATGCACTTCAAATTTAAAACATTGAAAAGAAAATATGCAGCATACATAGTTTTTTTTTTTTAATCACTTTGGATATAGGGAAAGAAATCTTAAACATAAAAGAAAAGAACAAACTTTAAAGGAAGACATTGATAAATTGATATTAAATTTTAAAATTTGGGATTTTGAAAAAATATTATGAAAAATATATGAATACCTGCCACCGATAGAGATTTGTGTTAAGCATAAAAACTAAAATCTACAATAAAAAAAATTCCCCAAAATCAGTGGTAATAGAACCGGCGATTTAGCTCAGTGGTACCACGCCTGCCTCCCAAGCACAAGGTCCCGAGTTTGATCCCCAATACCAAAAAAAAAAAAAAAAAAAGAGTCAGTGGTAATAACATTAATAGCTAAAAACCCCAGCAAACTAGCTGATCCGAGAAAAGGAAGCCCAAGTGCCTAACAAACATGAAAAGATGCCTAATCTCATGACTATTTAGGGAAATGCTGACTAAAACAACAGTGAAATAGCATTTTACACATCAGATATGTGGTAATGTAAAAATTTAACCACAACTAATGTTTTTGAAAATGTGGAGCAAGATAAACTCATACTCTATACAACTATATACTGATTGTTATATTGTTTAACAATCAGACAATGAGTAAAACCCTAAAGTCTAATATCTACTTTTCTAGTTACAAAATTTGGAAAATTTCTCACACATGCTCATCAGGAAATGAACATAAAAACATCATGGTGAGGTCATTGTAATTGCAGAAATTTTGATACTATCTAAATAAGTCTCCACAAGAAAAAAGACAACATGTGCTAAATAAATGATATCACAGATCACATGAATGAATTACAACTATAGCATTAAATATGGATGAAACTCCAATATATAGTTCTGTGTGAAGACATTAAGCTTCAAAAATATATTTAGTATCTTGTAAAGGTACAAATTCTCAATGATGAATGTACCAATAAACTTAATGAATAAAAAATATGTGATATGCCTATATTCATATAAAACTGAAAATATAGAATTTACAGAGATGCCAAAGTATACATGATCAAGCTCAAATAGTGTACTATAGAAGAACCTGATGAAGCAGTGAACCTAATGGAGAAAATCTGTGTTTTGCAAAATTAATTATCTATCCCTTCTGCTACTATCAAATCTTGAGAAAAGTTTTTGGTACATTCAGGAATAGGTTCAGTTCCTGTGGCTAATATTCATATAATGGAGATCAAGTAAGAATTATCATGGTCATTCAACAGAGAACACAAGTATAGAAATAAACCAGAAATTGAAAAAGGATTGTAAAGTAAAAGGAGAATTCATTTAAAAAGTGGAGGAAGGTATTAGATTCACATAGACCACGAAAACCAATTCAATTTTATATAGGTGTTTGAAGATTGGAAGACTCTAGGTATATCTGAATTATGGCCTTGGCTTCAAGGAGGTCATAGTTGAGTGTGGAGATGGATGGTAATTGTTTCACAAAACAGTTTAATGGTACCCTGGAGGGAGGGGAGAAAGTGCTGTGAAAGTTTCAGTGGGGGGTGATACATGAGTTGGTTTTGAAAGGTTTTGGGGATATAAAAAAAAAAGACAAGCATTTCAGGAGAAATTGACTCATGCTTCAACTTATGAAATTGTTAATTTCCATTATATTTTGAAAATGAGTTATCAAAAAGTGCTTACTAGTCTTTGCAAACAATGGGAAAGTATTTTGAGAAGCTGACACGCTGCTGTTTTCCCTGTGGCATTTAGAATCTACTACAGAAGATGAATAATGATATAAAATTTTATAACTGTACAAATAAAGGAAAATCAAGTGCACTATAAGGAAATTTTAATAACATGAGGACTTAGCAATAGAGATGCTATTTTAACATAATATATAGTTTCTAATTTCTGGGCTTCTCTTACAGTCTCTTTTGAGCACTAGGCTTTATCTGACTTCTCAACTTCTCCTCTGGGTATAGAACATATTCCTTCTGGCTTTCTTATGTGTGAACAGATCTGAAGCTAGAGGACCTGGGAAGGAACGATTAATGCTTCTGTTTTTCTTTCTTGTCAGACCAGTTTGAATTTTCCTTTCAGAGCTGCTGGATTTTGTCTCTGACCTTTTTTACATTTTAGTATCTTTCTATGAAAGAAATTCTTTCATTTATGCATCTCAAGAATCATTTTTTCCACTGACAATTTTAGTATTTAGCTTTCAAAAGATTCTAAAACATAGTTTAATACACAAACACAAGGTCTTCCTCATATCCCACAGGGTACTAGGTGACTGCTTTTCAAACTTTAATAGCGATTTTAATTTTTTGATGAAGTACAGATTCAGTTTTTCTAAGTCTGGATTGGGACCTCAGAGCTGGTATTTCTTAAACTCACTGTGATGATGATGATGCTATTGGCTTGGAACTGTAAGTAGCAAGGTAGCAGGTGACTTCCTGTGTAGATGAAATAGGCTAAACCAAGATGGTGGAATATGTCTTGAGACTTTAGGGTAGAATTATTGTACATCTATTTTTTTTCTGTATTCAGCTCAATGAAGTCTAGATCATACAATTTTTAAAAGTCCCCCCTTTTTTTTTTTTTTTGGTACAGGGGATCGAACTCGGGTCCTTGCGCTTGCGCAGCAGGCGGCAAAACCACTGAGCTAAATCCCTGACCCAAAAGTCCCTTTAATTAAAGGCTGAGAGGAAGTTATTCATGTCAGGCCTTCTGTCTGTATACTTTTTTTTTTTTTGGTACCAGAGATCAAACTCAGGACAGTGCGCTTGTGAGGTAGGCACTGGAACCACTGAGCTAAATACCCGGCCCTCTGTCTGTATACTTATTTTTAGTTGCCCCGAGTTTTGGAAGTCTTTGTTAAAACAAACAAAGTTCAGTCATTATCAGGGATTTTTAGAATCCCTTAATCAATATTAGATTATGGCAGCACCATGGGAACTGTGAGATATATGTTTCACGCATCTCAGAAATGCTCACTTAAAACAAGCCTTATATAAGAGAACTATCTCCTTCCTCCTTGCTCAAGTTCAACCCCTAATATATTATATAAAAGATGAGAGAGGGCTGGGGATTTAGCTCAATGGTGCCTCTGCCTGCCTCAAAAGTGGAAGGGTCAGAAGGTCCTGGGTTCAATGCCTGGAAGAGAGAGAGAGATGTGTGTGTGTGTGTGTGTGTGTGTGTGTGTGTGTGAGAGAGAGAGAGAGAGAGAGAGAGAAATCAAGATATCCCTGTGACTTGCCTTTAAGTAGAGAAATGTCTCCTGGATTATTTTTTTCTATGGATTTCTTGTTAGTATTCATCAAATTTTGGTGTTGATTTTGTACTGGTGATCTTCCCCTGTGTCCAGTATTAATTAGTTGGACAGCCACAATTTTACAGTCTCCATGTCACTCATTCAGTCATCCATTTCAATATTTAATCGATCTCAAATTGTGTTCTAGGCAGTACTGCTAAGCCACTGATTCAATTGTGAGCAAAATAGCTCTTTGCACTGGGTACTCACAGTCTCATTGGTGAGACAAAGCTTTAAAAAAATCTCAGCATAAATATTTAATCATACCTGTAATCAAGGTTTCATTTGTTCTCTTGTATTGATCACAATAACCTCTTTGGGTAAGTTCCTTGGTGATGGTAAAAGGAAGAGAAGAAGTCTTTTAGATAGACAACACAAATATGAGCAACTCACACTGATTCACCAAACTCCTTTGAAAATGAGCTGTACAATAATTGAGCCCTAGGATTTCCTTCCATGCAACTGTGCTTCAGGCAAGACAAACGGGGCCACCATGAACCTCATGACCATTGTAACATCAACAGCTCTTAGGCCCATCCCAGCTCTTTTATTTACAGGCTCTTTTCTTTTGTCAACTTGTGTTTCATACCTTCACAAATGTCCCCCAGACTCCCCATGTGAGCTTTCTGGTGTTCATGTTATTGTGCTCATAAGTATAGTTAGCTTCATTTGTACATGGTATTTCATAATTATACTGTGGAGAGGCCGCAGTTCAGTCTTGGCTGGATTCTAATCCATTTTCTTCTCTTAAGCTTTCAAAAATGTGAAAGTCTTCTCTTTAGTTTTTCTCACTGTTTGAACTCATTCTTTTTATGCATGTGATATTTTTGTTTAACCCAGAATTTCCTTAATGTCTTATTAATCATGTTCCCCCACTTACAAAAAGTTCTGTGTGCCATGAGAATGATATTTAAATGGAAACATGACAGATAGCATGGGCTGGACAAGGCAAGAGTCAGGAGGGAGAGAGACTGTGTATGTTCCCTGAGATGGTAGGGAACAACTTCATTGAGGTACTTGAAGTTTAGTGTGACAGCAGTACAGAGAACAGGGGACATCAGGCTGAAATGAGCTGTGCAAATAGGTGAGGTCATGAGGCCTCAGGAAGGATTTCACGCTTTGTCCCATAAACAATGCAAAAACATTGAAGGAGGGGGATTGTGTGGAACACTTTTTTAAAATGTGTACTAGTGAGAGATGTGGTGACAAATTGGACCTCTATTTCACAAGAAAAAATTGAAGATGTCTGAGAGAAAGCAAGTGCAGGGTATGACCTGACAGATGTTTTGTCACTGCTGCAATGATCTTTACATAGTCTAATTATAGAGAAGATTATATTTGTACATTCACAAAATACCCAATTCTGATTGGAGGTATGATAATTAGAGAGGAACCACCCTGACACAGTGACCCCTTACATATCATAACATTGCCTGAGATAGTTTTGGTGGAGGGAGATAAAAATTCACTTAAAGTGATAGTGGGAACCAAAGCTGAGAAAAGTAGAAAGGGCTATACTCACTACATAAATATTTATGACAGATGCCCAAGATAACCCTTTCTAAAAATTATATAAAAGAAAGATTCTAATCATCCCAAAGCACTCATTAGACATCTGCCATATGTATTGCACAAACACTAAATCTTTTGGCACCAAGGAGCATTTAGTGCCCCGTAGTTTGATAGCTGAGACACATGAAAAGAAGTCCTTTGCTTAGTGAGAATTTGTTGTTTGGTATTGGTGGGGGAAAGATCCATCTTGTTCCATCTCAGGATTATGCCTTTGGGTCTTGGTTCTTTCCCACAAATTAAGAAAAAGTAACTATCCTTTTGTGATATCCTTTCTTTCTCATTCAAGTCACCTTAGCCATAGAATTGCAAAACCATAAATCTACCCCCACTATACAGTATATATATATAATAATTTTATAATAATATATATACTGTATTCATATAGATATAGATATATACAGAATTCATATATCTATATAAGGTATTCACAGGTTTTTTCCTTTCTAAAATTAATTATGTACCCTTTGGGTTTTATATGGCAAAAAGGACATTTATTCAAGCCTGACATGCTTTATGTGTCTGTTCCTGAGAAATCAATTACATTGTTACTAATACTTCATTTATTAGATAAGCCAGCAGGGGTCATAAGGCCCTTAGAAGAGCTCTCTCCCTCATTACTAGTGCTCTCCCTGAGTCAGGGAGAAAGAGCTCTGAAAACATGACATATCCTTCAGATACCCAAGGTATATGTGTTTATGAAAAGGGTTCTAAACATCAAAGATAATCTTGAATACTATTAACTACTTTTTGATTACATATGGAACAATAAAAAAGAAAAGAAAAGATACTGCTAGTTATCTGAAACCAGTATTCAATACTCCAATTGATCAGTGATGTCAAGGAAAATGAGACTTAGTTTATTTCCAAAGATAAAACTGTAAACTCTAAATGAAGTCTGTCTGAAGAAGCTTTTCAAAGACTGTAGCTGAGGAATGAGGAGTCTGTTATCACAGCACTGTGTGTCACAATTTCAATATAAACTGGTAGTTTGAAAAAGTCAGATTGTATGATCAGAACTCACTATCATCATCAAGACTCATTCATGTGCCTGGGCACATGGACACACACACACACACACACACACACACACACACACAGAAACACACAAAATGTTTGTCATATAGGCTTTTTTTAAATTAATTTTATTGGTACATTTTAGGTATACAATACAGTTACATTCTTTATTGGAAATTTGCACCTTTACATAATCTCTCTCGGTGCTTATTTTTTCCCCATTCCCCTGCCCTGCCTTCAACTCCTCCATTCCTCCCTATTTACAAAGACTGTGTTTCTATTTTTTTTGTTTTCTCATATTAATTCCACTCCCTTCTTTCCTTTCTCCTACCCCTCCCACTTCCCCTTCCCATTTGCCCCCTTTTCTTTCTATTTCACATTATCTATTATACCTTTTAGTCCTTATTTACACTTTCAGTTTCTCACACTAGAGAAACTATTTGGTATTTATACATGTGTGTCCTGTTTATTTCACTTAAGAGTATCTCCTCAATGTGCATCCATTTAGCTATAAATGTCTCTAATTTCTCATTTTTTAGGGCTGACTAGTACTCCATTATATAACCCCCCCACCATATTTTCTTTATCCGGTCTCCAGTTGAGGGGCAATTGGGCTGTTTCCAAGTTTTAGCTATTACAAAGTGCTGCTATCAACATGAGTGCACATATATCACTGTGGTATGATTCTTTTAAATCTTTGGGGAAGATACCCAGCAGGGGAAGAGCTGGGTCAAATAGGACTTCCAGTCCTAGTTTTTTGAGGTATCTAGACTCCCACCAGCAGTGGAGCAGGGTTCCTCTTTCTCCACAGCCCTGCCAGTATTTGTTATTGGTTGATTGGATGACAGCAGCTATTCTTTCTGGGGTGAGGTGCAAATTCAGCCTTGTTTTCATTTGCATCTCTCCAATGACCAGTGACGTTCAACATTTTTTCATATGGTTATTTGCTATTTCTACTTCTTTGTCTGAGAAATGTCTGTTCATTTCAGATGCCCATTTTTGGATTGGATCTTTAAATTTGGGAGGTCTGATTTTTTAAGTTCTTTATAGATTCGAGATAGTAGACCTTTGTCTGAGGAACAGCAGGTGAAAACTTTTCCCACATTGTGGGTTGTCTTTTCACACTATTGGTGGTTTCTCTTGCTTTGCAGAAGCTTTTTAATAGGAAAAGATCTCACTTGTTGATTGTTTGTGCTAGTTCATGGGCAACTGAGGTTTTGTTCATAAAATCTTTTCCTACACCAATGTCTTCAAGAGTTCCACCTAACCTCTGTTCCAGCATTTCTGTTTTAATATTTAGATCTTTAATCCATTTTGAATGTAATTTAGTGCATGGTGAGAGATATAAATCTAGTTTTAATCTTTAGCAAGTTGAAACCCAATTTTTACACCATCACTTATTAAAGAGGCTATTTTTCCTCCAGTGAGGGTATTTGGCTCCGTTCTTCAAGATGAGGTGGCTGAGTGTGTCTGAAGTTGTTTCTGCATCTTTTAATCTGTTCCACTGGTCCTTGGGTATGTTTCTTTGCCAGTAGCATGTTGTTTTTATCACAGTAGCTTTGTAGTATAGTTTCAAGTTGGGGATTGTGCTAAACCCTGCCATGTCTCTGTTACCTAGAATTCTTTTGCTATTCTAGGTCTCTTCTTGTTCCAAGTGAATTTTTGGATTGTTTTCTCAAGGTCCATGAAGTATGCTGCTGGAATGTCAATTGGGATTGCGTTAAATCTATATAGCAGTTTTGGAAGTATGGCCATTTTCACCGTGTTGATTCTTCCTACACAGGAGCAAGTGATGTCTTCCCATTTTCTGACATGTTCTTCAATCTTTCTTTTCAGAGTGCTATGATTTTCAGAGTAGAGGTCTTTGATTTCTTTTGTTAGGTTGATTCCTAGGTATTTCAGTTTTTTTGGGTGCTATTGTCCTATTGTCCTATTTCTGTCTCAGTGAGTTGGTTGTTTGTGTAGAGGAAAGCTATTGATTTTTATGTGTTGACCTTGTATCCAGCTACTTGACTGAATTTGGTTATTAAGTCTAGAAGACTTTTGGTGGCATTCTTGGGGTCTTCTATATAGAGTATCATGTCATTTGCAAATAATGACAATTTGACTTCTTCATTTCCTATCTTTATTCTTTAATTTCTTTCTCTTGTCTAATTGCTGTGGCTAATGATTCCAAAACTGTATTGAACAGGAATGGTCATGGTGGACATCCTTGTCTTGTTCCTGATTTTAGTGTGAAGGATTTCAGTTTTTGACCATTTAATATGATATTGGCTATTGGTTTTTTCATAGATGATTTTTATCAGATTGAGGTAGAGACCATCTATTCCAATTTTTTGTAGGGTTTTTATCATAAATGCATGTTGGATTTTGTCGAATGCTTTTTCTGAATCTATTGAGGTGATCATATGGTTTTTGTCCTTGGCTTTAATGATATAGTGTGTTACATTTATTGATTTGCATATGTTGAACCATTCCTGCATCCCTGGGATGAATCCTTCTTGGTCAGGTTGTATGATCTTCTTGATGTTTTCTGCATTCTAATTGCCAGTATCTTATTAAGGATTTTTGCATCTATGTTCATTAGTGAGATTGGCCTATGGTTCTCTTTTTTGATAGGATCTTTCTCTACTTTGGGGATCAAGGTGATGCTTGCTTCCAGGATTGAATTCAGGAATATTGCTTCCCTTTCAATTTCATGCAAGTGTTTAAACAGTAGTGCCATTAGTTCCTCTCTAAATGTCTTGTAGAATTCTGCATTGAAGCCATCAGGACCCAGGCTTTTCTAAGTTGGTAAGGTTTTAATTATGTTTTCAATTTCATTGATGATATTGGGTTGTTTAGAATTTTTAGGTCACCTTCGTTCAACTTTGGTAATTCTTATGTATCTAGGAATCTGTCCATTTCTTCTGTGTTTTCCATCTTATTGGAGTATAGATTCTTGAAGTAGGTATTGATGATCCTCTGGATTTCTGCTGCCTCTGCTGTAATTTCACCCTTTTCATTCCTAATTGCATGGATTTGGGCCTTTTCTTTCCTTTTACTGACAAGGTTGGCTAAAGGTTTGTCAATTTTGTTGATTCTTTTGAAGAACCAACTCTTGGCTCCATTGATTTTTTTGTATCAGTCTCTTAGTCTCCATTGCATTGATTTCTCCTCTGATCTTTATAATTTTCTCCCTTGTATGAGCTCTGGGGTTGTCCTGCTCTTCTTTTTCTAGAAGCTTGAGGTTCAGCATCAGGTTGTTTAATTGGGCTCACTCTGTTTTCCTAATATGAGTATTCACTGCTATGAATTTTCCTGTAAGACTGCTTTCATTGTGTCCCATAGATTCCGATATGTTGCATTGTCATTGTCATTTAATTGAAGGAACTGTCTGATTTCTTCTTTAATTTCCTCTGGGACCCATTGGTTATTCAGAAGTGTGTTGTTCAATTTCCACGTGTTCATGAAATGTTTTGAGTTTCTTTTGCTATGGATTTCCAATTTCATCACTGATAATATACAGGGGATAACTTCAATTCCTTCGCACTTACTTAAACATGTTCTATGTGTGAGTATGTGGTCTATTTTGGAGAATGACCCATGTGCAACTGAGAAGAATGTGTATTCTGATTTTGTGGGGTGGAAGACTCTGTAAACATCTGTTAAGTTCATTTCTTCAAGAGTTCGATTGAGTTCTAGTATTTCATTACTTATTTTTAGTCTAGTTGATCAATCTATTCGTGACAGTGGGGTGTTGAGGTCCCCCACTACAATTGTATTAGTGCATATATGACTTTTCATGTCCATTAGTATTTGTTTTATATAGTTGAGTGCACTAGTGTTTGGTGCATAGATATTTATGATTGTCATCTCTTCCTCTTGGATTCTTCCCTTTACAAGGATGTAGTGTCCTTCTTCATCTCTCTTAATCAGTGTTGGTTTGAAATCTACTTGATCTGCAAAGAGGATAGCTACTCCTGCTGTTTTTCGGGTTCCTGTTGCATGGAGTATTGTTTTCCACTCTTTAACTTTCAATCTATGAGTTTCCTTTTGAATTAAGTGTGTTTCTTGTATGCAGCATATTGTTGGATTTTGCTTCTTGACCCATTCTGCCAGTCTATTTCTTTTGATTGGGAATTGAGACCATTAATATTGATGGTTATAACTGAAATGTATTGACTTGTCATTGCCACGAGTTTTTCTTTTTGTTGGGTTCTCCCCCTTTACATTTAATTTCTTGTCATTCCAGATGGGTTCATTCTGCTTTGCTTCCTGGGGTTGTGATCCTCAATGTCTGTTCCTAGGATATTGTGTAAAATTCTTTGGAGTGCTGGTTTGGTATTCACAAAGTTCCTAAGGTGCTCTTTGTCATGAAAGTATCTTATTTCTCCATCCATTTTGAAAGATAGTTTTGCAGGGTACATCAGTCTGGGTTGGAGGCTATTTTCTTTTAGGGCTTGGAATATGTGACTCCAAGCTCTTCTTGCCTTGATGGTTTGTGTTGAGAAGTCTGCTGTGATTCTGATGGGCTTTCCTTTGTATGTGATTTGTTTCTTTTCTCTGACTGCTTGGAGAACTTTGTTCTTCTGTTGAGTTTCTGGACCAGAATCTTAACAATTATATGCCTATGTGTAGATATTTTTTGATGAAGACTATTTGGAGTCCTATATGCCTCACTTATCTGTATGTCAAGCTCTTTTCCCCTGCTTGGGAAGTTTTCTGCCATTATTTCTGTGAAGAGATTTTTTATGTCATCTCCACTCTCTCCTGTTTCTTCATTGACTCCAATCAGTCTTATGTTATTCTTCTTTGCATCATCTAGCAGCTGTTGGATTGATTTCTCATGTTCCCTTATAATTTTGAAGCAATTTTTCTTTTCCTGGTCACTAATTGCAATCTTATCTTCTATATCTGAAATTCTGTCCTCACATTGGCTCATTCTGCTGTGTAGACTTTCAATGGAGTTTTTCATGTCCTGGAAATGTATTTGCATCTGTTTTATGGATTCCATTTGTTTCTTATGTTGGGATTCCATCATGTTCCTGAGCTCCTCTCTAGATTTATTAATCATGTCTTGCACTAGGGGCACAATTTCTCCTGTTATCTGAGAAATTATTTCTGATTTCATTTTTTCCAGATCCCCTTTTGTTGCCAGTTGAGTGGGTCCAGGTGGTTGAGTATCAGAGTGTTCCATCTCACTTCCCTTTGGGGTTTCTGCAGGTGATCTGGAAGTCTGGTTTTGAGACTTATTTATGTGTTTTCTCATTTTGACTGCGGAGGCAGGGTAGGGGGCTGTTAGCGCCTGCATGGATTACCTCCTTTCAGCTGGGAGAGGTGGAACAGGGGCTGGGAGCAGCGGTAGGCATGGTGGCCCAAAAGCCCCTTCTTGTGGGATAGGAGCAGCGGGAGGGATGGTGACCAGGAAGCCCCTTCCTCTGGACCAGGAGCAGTGGGAAGGTGCCTCAGAAGCCCCTACCTCTGGGCCGGGAGCAGTGGGACTCAGTACCTTGGTCTGGTGGTCTGTTGTCCTCTGCATCTTTATAGTGTGGAACAAGGTGAATCACCACTTGTATAGTAGCAGTTGGATGTAAGTTAAGCAGTGAATATATGGACATGGTCACATGTTTTGCATATGAAAATATTTTTAACAAGCATTTCTAAATCTTTTTAATATTAGTATATGTTTTCAGTACATAATGATTACATTTATCATTTGGAGCAGGTAAACATAAATAACACATCTTATTTCTTTTTTTGGCCCCTACCTTGCCCATTCTTCCCTACTCCTTCCCCTTCCCACTTGTAAAAGCTCTATTTACATTTTTTTCTTCAATTCCTTTTAAAGTTCATTTTTCCTCCCCTCCCTTTCTTTATCTCTTTGATTAGGATTGTATTACCTTTCCCATTTATAAAATATCTCCCTACTTCCCATTGCCTATTTTTTTGCTCTTTATTTATATTTCAGATTTCTTTTGACTCATATTCTTTTTTCCCATTTTCCTCTCCTCCCTTCTACCCTACTTCCCCTTCTTATTTACAAGAGCTTTGTTTCCATTTTATCTTTCTTTAATCTTTTTTTCTTTTCCCTTCCTTCCTTTCCCTCTGCCCCCTCCCTTGTGCCCTTTCCCATTTGATTTCTCATTTAAGAGAATACATGTAATATTTAAACTTGTGTGTCTGATTTATTTCACTTAAAATTATGGTCTCAAGGTGCATCCATTTTCCTATGAATGCCTCAAATTTATTCTTCTTTAAGGCAAAGTACTACTCCATTTTGTGTAAGTGACACATTTTCTTTATCCATTACCTGTTAATGGACATACAGGCCATTGCCAACATTTAGCTCCTAGGAATTGTGCTGCAATAAACATGGGTATGCATGTATCACTGGAATATATTGACTTGAAATCTTTGGGAAAGATACTTAGAAGAGAAATAGCTGTGTCAAACAGAATTTCTATTTTTAGTGTTTTGGGGAATATCCATACTGATTTCCATAATAGTTCAATTAGTTTACATTCTCACTAAAAATACACAAAGTTTCATTTTTCTACAGAGCCTTCCCAGCATGTGTTATTTTATTTCTTTGTTTTTCTTAAATTCTTTTTTTGGTACATTTTAGGTATACAACACAATTACATTTCTCATTGGGAACTTGTGCCTTTACATGATGCATCTTGGTTCTTATGGCAGGGGAAAGGAAAGAAGGGAAAGGAAAAATGATGTGATTTCTTAATGATAGCCATTCTTTCTGGAGTAAGGTGGTATCTCAGTGTTCTTTTAATTTGTATTTCTCTAATGGACAGGAATGTTGAATGTTTTTTTCATGTATTTATTGGCAGCTTGTACTTTTTCTGAGAAGTGTCTATTCATTTCTGTTGCCCATTTTTAATTGCTCTTTTGTTTGGGGGGTTCTAATTTTTGAGTTTTTATACATTCTAGATATTAGTCCTCTGTCTAAGGAATAGGTGTCAATTTTCCCCCTTATTTTATAGATTGTCTCTTAATTCTACTGGTTGTTTCCTTTCATGTGCATAAGCTTTTTAGGTTGATATTATCCCATTTGTTTGCTCTCAGTATTATTTCTAGTGCCATTGGTATTTTATTCAGAAAGCCCTTTCTTACACTTATGTCTTTGAGAGTTTTACCTGGTTTATCATCTGGCAGATTAAGCATTACTATTTAAACATTTAGGTCTTTGATCCATTTTGATTTTAGTTTATTACATGTTGAAACATATGGGTCTACATTTGAGTTTAGTACATGGTGATATATGTGGGTCTAGACTTAATCTTCTGTACTTGGATATCCAATTTTCGCAGCATCATTTGTTCAAGTGGCTATGTTTCCTCCAGTGTAGGTTTTTGGCCTTTTTATCAAAGATCTAATAACTGAATATGCTTAGAGTTGTTTCTGTTTCCTGTATTATGTTCCATTGTTCCACATGTCTATTTTTATGCCAATACTGTGTTGTTTTTATCCCTGTAGCTTTGTAATTTAATTTCAAATCTGGGATTGCAATGTCTCTTGCTTTGTTTTTGTTACCCAGGATTGCTTTTACTATTCTAGGTCTCTTCTGGTTCCATATGAATTTTGGGATTGTTTTCTCTAGATCTATAAGACATGCTAGTGGTATTTTGATTAGGATTGTGTTTAATCTATATATTAGCTTTGGAAGTACTATATAGGCATTTTGACTATAATAATTCTACCTATCCAGGAATATGGGCTATCTTTCCATTGTCTGATGTCCTCTTTGATCCCCTTTAACAGAGTGGTGTTATTTTTGTTTTAGAGGTCTTTCACTTCCTTAGACTAATTGCTAAGTATTTAATTTTTGTCAATACTATGGTATAACATATTGTTTTCATAATTTCTTTGTCATTATTAGTGTGTAGTATTGATTTTTGTGTGTTGATTTTGTATCCTGCTACATCGTTGAACTGGTTATTAATTCTAGGAGTCTTTTGGTGGAGATTTTTGGGTTTTAAAAGTACAGTATCAGATATTTTTTATGAGCAGTTTCCAGTTCTATAAAGATGACCCCCCCCAAAAATCCTCACTGAAATTACTATTTTCAGGGACTGAAGATCCATGGCCTTTGAATTTCCATTTTTAGCTGTTCTTTTGTGTGTGTGTGTGTGGGGGGGGTGTTGAGGCAAGGACTCCCTCTGTAATTCAGAGTGGCCCTGAGCTCACTATGTAGCCCAGGCTGGCCTCGAACTCTCAGCAATCCTCCTGCCTACCTGTTCTTTAGCAAGATGAATTTTGAATCATTGACAGCTGTGTAGCAATGACAAGAAGAGGAGAGCTCAGTGAGATCGTTCATAATCTGCTAAGCTCGTACAAGCTGGGTCCCCTCTTGCACAGAAGTATTTTAGTTCTCTTATAATTAGCACCTTTTTAGTTATAGGAGATAAATCTTCAATGAAACAACATTTATATGAGACATTTCCTTTGTTTTTGTTAAAAAAATTATAGAAGAAAAGTTATTTGTGCATGGGATGTGTGGGAAATAGCAAAAGAAAGCAAGCCCAGGTTGCATTTAATATTTATAAAACACACCACATATGGACACATTATTGTAGTTAATTCTCTTTGATTTCTAGAGTTTATCACACCAGTTGTCTATGCCATGATTAATACATTGGAATTCTGGTGGATGCTCATTTGAACAACAGCAAACCCTGACTATAAAAATATTTTGAGCAACTAAAAAATTTGTAACAAGATCTAAAAATAATTACATGAAAGGAAGATTGTTACTATCGACTTTATTAACTTTGTTTTCTCTTTTAAACCTAAAGATTAAAATAAAAACAATATGGAAATCATATACCATCTCTCAGGAACAGTTTTTGTTTCCCAGAAAATTAATTTGCAACCAATTGAATTAAAATGGAAAGGCTCCAAGAAAATAGGGTTTTGTGGCAAATAGGAGATGAAAAACTTACACAGAGACAATAAATATCTTTAATGTCTTTTTATTCTTACTTGCCAAAGCACAAAGAGTGTTCATAATAAACAAAATTCTTTGTGTATTTCAAAAGAAAATAATTTCTTTAGCTTCTATTTTAGCCACTGATAAATACTATCTTGGTAGAGAGTATATACAATCAGTGTGTATGTGTGTGTGTTTATGTGTGCGTGTAGTCAGTGGATAATACTTCAATAGACTTTCTTGAGCATCTCTCTATGAATTTTCCTGGAGTATTTTTTTGCACTCTGTTGTTGATGAAACTATTTTTGCATTATAATCTTCATGATGTTCAGTTTGTCATCTAAAAGGGAAGATAGGAAAATACAGTTTAAAATAACAGAAATGAGTGAATGAAGTGGACAGAATTATCTGAGGCCGATCAATCCTCCAATCTGCCTAGAAAAGGGAGCAGTAAGGGCTAAAGAAAGAAAGATAATAGAAACATAATTTCATAATACATGGGGGGGCAGCTGGGAGGTCAGTACCTTAGAGTGGGGACAGGCAAGAAACATTGGGCCTTAAACAATCCTATTCATAATTTAATTATGAAATGATTTCCCCCGAAACTATATAGAATGGCTCTTGACAGATCCCTCTTTCTTTTTGTTTGCTTGTAGAAGTAGATTCATTGTGAACTGTGATTCCAATGTTTTTAGACATCATTTTGTCTGAGCTCTCTGTGGCAGACTAAGAAGAGAGGAAGGAGACATAATGCAATTACTATAAGCACAACAATATAAAACCAGAAATGAGCCTTGAGATAATTAGTGGGATTAAGTTGGTCAAGAATATCAGAAAATTCATCCCAGTATTGAATCTGGTCTTCAAAATTAGCAGTCTATTGGGACATAGATAAAACTTCATTTTAGAAAGCATTAAGATCCATAGTCATATTTTTGTGCATTCCTTCTTGTACATGCTTTTTAACATTTTCCCATGGATGGCTAGATTGGTTATAGGGTAAAGGAATAATGAAAAATCAAGTAATGTTAAACTGACATTTGAGGCCTTGTGGGAGGTGTAAACTTTCAATATGATTTCCTTTCCAGAGAACAGTAGTCTCAAGCACACTTATTTGGGACTACAGCTCAGCATATATAGAATGCTGTATTTTCCAGGCCATATCAGCAGTCTTGATCCAATTATCTATGAAATGAACTATTTGAATGGAGTGGGCCAAGGCAACAGAGGAAACAGGTACACTTGAAATCAATAATTCCAAAAAGACTATGCTGGCAATGATCAGTCCCAGTATTCTCTTTGTTCTTTGTATGAGATGATCAGATAGGACTTCTAACAAATGAGTAGTAAGTATATATAACCATGGTTCAGTTAAATTAACAGGAACCCATACTCCTAGCATACACCCCAGGGTTATTAGAGTTTTATTTCATATAGATCTAAAGGGAATACAATGACTCAGGGTGCAGCTTTGACAGGTAAAAGTACTAGTATCCCATTATATATTCCCATACATGAAAACATATAGGTTATAGTACATATGGAAGCTCAAACAGGCCACTAGTACTCTGTTAACAATATAATATTGCCAGAGTCTGATTTTAAATCAACAGTCCATAAGCTTCCTTTAAGATAAGGAAGACCCAATTTCCATGATGTTTTTTGGGGCAGGCCTAAGTTTTCCATAATGTAAAAACTGGGAAGAAGGCATATTAAAACCTTCTTCTATCCAACTTATTTCCTTAGCAGGGACAGATTTTTAATTCATATTATCAAGATTAGCCCAGTTTAATTTATATCAGACTGTATTATTGTCCTTTCTTCCCATAAAATTTCTCCATGGTCCCCAGCCAATAAATTTATATGGTCCTAATTTTCTATATCTTCCTGATTGGCCCCTATGTATATTCTATGACAGAGGTGTATCTTTCTGAAATCCTCTCCATGTAATATGAGCCTGAAAAATCAGATATTGGGAATAAGAAGGAATCTATTTGTTCTCCAGCCACATGAATGGACCCCAGAGTTAACATAACCATGTTTTCAGAGGCATGGACCAACCAGGTTTGAGATGAGGCAGCATAACCATAATTAGATTGTATGGAAGCATCTTCCATACACAGAGGAGGATAAGTGAAATGAGAATTATAGTTAACAATTGCTTTATCTTTTATGTCTAGAGAGATGACTGAGTACACAATTATTATAATCAAAAGAGTTTTCTCTCCAAGTTACTGTGCCATAAAGAAAAATGAGGATTATAGATACAAATACCAGTTTGAACATTTTTGTATAACTTTAAATATAGGATCTTTCTTTCCTGTGTTGAGGTCAAATCTCTACCAGTCTGTACTTACACTGGATGAAATGCAATCCCAGCTTCCTGGATGGCAGCCACAATGTTTCTCTATTATCTGTTAAAACATAAGCAAAACTTTTCCCCTACATTATTAATTTCCATTTTACTTTTTAGTTAGGATATCCTTTCACAACACTTGTGTCTGGAGATTTGTCCTTGTGCCAATGGAGTTCTGATGGAGAATATTTACTTTCCACAGATGTATTTAAAGACATGTTTTTGAAAGTAACAAGATCTAATTGAGCTTATGAAGGTAGCTGTACTCCTGCTTTCTGTTTTAGGAGTTGTGCTTTAAAGTTTGATAGGCACATTTGACAATTGTTTGTTTCTGGGAATTATATGGAATCAAACTCTAATGTTTTAGTCTTTAAAAAGATATATTTGGAATAAAAGAGCTGTATATATTTGTTTAGAATCACTAGCAGCAAAATTGATTTTAGGGGTCAGCCAAGCAGCGTGAAGCTCCTCAGCTGAGTCCCAGTTCCTGCCAATGGCACGGTGAGGTCCCAGGAGTGGCTTGGAGGCCTGCCTCCATCCAGCACTCCACTTAGCTGTGCGGGCACCTGCAAGGCCCAGTTCCAACCCCCTCCACTGCCACTTTCCGGCTCTTCTGCTACCTGATCCCACACTACAGAGGCACAGGGGATTATACTTCACATAGTTAAGTGTGATAGATTAATAACTACTACAAATTGTCATTTTCTAAACTGCACTTGATGCTATGGCATTGCTGATTATATCATTTGGCCTAACATGTTGTGAATGATCTAATCAGTTTTCCTTCCTGGTACAAGGAAAATAAAATAGCTTCAGAGTCATTAGAGCCTCAAAACCAAGACACAAGCTATATCTGGAAGACACCTTGGAAAAGCAATCATTCCACAAGGGTTTTAAACACAAGCAGCAAAGATACCTGCATTAAGCAATTTTGAAATATCAACCCAGGAATTAAACCAAGGACAGTACCAAAAACAAAAATGAGAAGACATTTAAGCAAGGCACAAATGCAGGCTTCCATGCCACAAAAAGGAAATTCTGGGGGAAATGAAGTGGAAAAGTCTGATAATCAACCACCTGGACACCCTGAACTGATAGCACAGGAACTAACAAAGGAGATGCATGAGGCTCTAGAAAAATTCAAAGGAAAAATAATCTCCCAGATAAATACAGAGATGGTGAGTAGAGTGAAAGACATGATTAGAGGCTCTAGAGCAGAAACATATAAGAAAATAGATGAGATCAGAAACATGCCAGAAGCCATGAATGCCCAGCATAAGAAAGAAATGGAAACCATGATTGCCCAACATAAGAAAGAAATGGAATCCATGAAACAGATTCAAACAGATATTCAGGAGATTAAAAACTCCATTGAAAGCATGCAGAGCAGACTAAGAGAATCTGATGACAGAATATCAGATATAGAAGACAGGATTGCAGTTAAGGACCATGAAAACAGAGATTTCTTAAAGATAGTAAGGGACCATGAGACATCAATCCAACAGCTGCTAGATGATGCAAAGAAGAATAACATAAGTCTGATAGGAGTCCACGAAAAAACAGGAGAAAGTACAATAGTCATAAAAAACTGTTCACAGAAGTAATAGTAGAAAACTTCCCAGAGGTGGAGAATTGGACACACAGATAAGTAAAGCATATAGAACTCCACCCAGCCACAATAAAAAAAAAATCTACACCTAGACATATAATAGTCAAGATGCCAGAAACCCAACAGAAGAACAAACTCCTACATTGACTTAGAGAAAAGAAACAAATCACCTACAAAGGAAAGCCCATCAGAATCATGCCAGATTTCTCAACACAAACCCTCAAATCGAGGAGAGCCTGGAGTGAAGTGTTTCAAGCACTAAAAGAAAGTAATTTCCAACCTACACTGTTGTATCCGGCAAATTATCTTTCAAAATCAATGGGGAAATTAGATACATTCATGACAAAGAACAACTGAGAAATTTCATGAACACCAAACTGGCACTCCAAACAATTTTATGCAACATCCTAGAAAAAGACAATGAGGGTCACAACTCCATGAGGGTCAACAGAGAGAAGACACCACTCAAGGTAAGGCACTAAAGAAAAAGGGGAAAAAAATAAGAAAAGAGCCAACAACAATAAAACATCATGGCAAGAATGAGTCAATATCTCTCAATTGTAACTATCTGTGTTAATGGCCTCAATTTACCAATCAAAGGAAGCAGACTGACAGAATGGATTAAGAAGCAAAACCCAGCAATATGCTGTATACAAGACACACACCTAACTCAAAAGGAAATTCATAGACTGAAAGTAAAAGGATGGAAAACAATTGTCCACGAGACACGAACCCAGAAAAAAGCAGGTGTAGCAATCTTACTTGCAGAAAAAGTAGATTTCAAACCAAAATTAATTAAGAGAGACAAAAATGGTCACTACATCCTTGTGAAGGGAACAATCCAAGAGGAAGAGATGACAATCCTAAATACTTATGAACCAAATACGAATGCACACAACTATACAAAACAAATATTAATGGACCTGAAAAACCAAATAAACAACAAAATAATTGTGGTGGGGGACCTCAATATCCCTCTATCAAAAATAGACAGATCATCTAGGAAAAAAATTAACAATGAAATTCTAGAACTGAACCAAGCTATTGAACAAATGGACTTAATAGATGTTTACAGAGTGTTCCACCTCACAAAATCAGAATATACATTCTTTTCAGCTGCAAACAGGTCAGTCTCCAAAATAGATCTCATGCTAGCTCATAGGGAAAATCTAAGTAAATGTAAAATAATTGAAGTTATCCCCTGTATATTATCAGACCATAGTGCAATAAAATTGAATATCAATAACATAAGAAACTGCAAAACACCCACAAGCACATGGAAATTGAATAACACTCTCCTGAACAACCAATGGGTCACAGAGGAAATTCACGAAGAAATTAGACAGTTTCTACAAGTAAATGATAATGCCAGTACAACATACAGGAATCTGTGGGACACAATGAAAGCAGTTCTACATGGGAAATTCATGCAGTCAATGCCCATATTAGGACAACAGAGAGAACTCAGTTAAATAACCTAATGCAGACCCTAAGCTTCTAGAAAAAGAAGAGCATAACAAACCGAAAGCTTGTACAAGAAAGGAAATTATAAAGATCTGAGAAGAAATCAATGCAGTGGACACTAAGAGAATGATACAGAAAAATCAGTGAATCAAAGAGCTGGTTTTTTAAAAGAATAAATGAAATTGATAAACCTTTAGCCAACTTTATCAAAAAAAGGAAAGAAAAGGCTCAAATCCATGCAATTAAAAATGAAAAAGGTGAAGCCACAACAGATCCAGCAGAAATTCAGAGGATCATCAATACCTACTTTGAGAACCTGAACTCTAATAAAGTGGAAAACACAGAAGAAATGGACAGATTCCTACATACATACGAATTGCCAAAGTTAAATGAAGAAGATATAGAAATTCTAAGCACCCAATAACAATGAGTGAAATTGAAAATGTAATAAAAATTTTACCAACAAATAAAAGCCCAGGTCCTGATGGCTTCACTGATGAATTCTACAAGACATTTAAAGAAGAACTATTGCCATTACTCTTTAAAGTCATCAAGGAAATTGAAAGGGAAGCAAGGCTTCCAAATACTTTCCTGGAAGCAAGTGTTACTTTGATTCCAAAACCAGGGAAAGACCCAACCCAAAAAGAGAACTACAGGCCAATCTCCCTAATGAACATAGATGCAAAAATCCTCAACAAGATACTTGAAAACAGAATACAGAGTGTCATCAAGAAGACCGTACACACTGACCAAGTCAGATTTATCCCAGGGATGCAAGGATTGTTCAACATCCATAAATCAATAAATGTAATACACTATATTAACAGAGTCAAGGATAAAAACCATATGATCATCTCAATAGATGCAGAAAAGGCTTTTGACAAAATCCGACACCCATTCATGATAAAAACTCTACAGAAAATTGCAATAGAAGGTCTTTATCTCAACCTGATTAAGGCTATCTATGAAAAATCAACAGCCAATATCATACTAAGTGGTCAAAAACTGAAAACTTTCACTCTAAAATCAGGAACAAGACAAGGATACCCACTATCACCACTCCTGTTCAATATAGTTCTGGAAACATTAGCCACAGCAATTAGACAAGAGAAAGAAATAAAAAGAATAAAGATAGGAAAGGAAGAAATGAAACTGTCATCATTTGCTGATGATATGATACTTTACATAGAAGGCCCAAAAAACTCAGTCAAAAGTCTTCTAGACCTAATTGACATATTCAGTAGAGTAGCTGGATATAAGGTAAACACTCAAAAAACAATAGCCTTCTTATACACAAATAGCAGACCCATTGAGAGAGAAATTTGGGAAATAATTCCTTTTACAATAGCATCTAATAAAATGAAATATCTAGGAATCAACCTAACAAAGGAAGCAAAAGACCTCTACACTGAAAACTACAGCACTTTGAAGAAGGAGATTGAAGAGGATATAACAAAATGGAAAGCTATCCCTTGTTCCTGGGTAGGAAGAATCAATATAGTGAAAATGGCCATACTTTCAAAACTACTATATATATTTAATGCAATACTGATTGAAATCCCAACAATATACTTCACAGAACTAGAGAAAACAATCCAAAAATTCATTTGGAAGCAGAAGAAACCTAAAATAGCAAAAGCAATTCTAGCCGACAGAGACATGGCTGGGGGTATCACAATCCCCAACTTGAAAATATACTACAAAGCTACTGTGATAAAAACATCATGGTCCTGGCAAAGAATCATACCCAAGGATCAGTGAAATAGATTAGAAGATGCAGAAACAACTCCAGACATGCTCAGCCACCTTATCTTTGACAAAGGAGCCAACCACCCTCATTGGAGAAAGGATAGCCTGTTCAACAAATGGTGTTGGAAAAACTGGATTTCAACCTGTTAAAGATTAAAACTAGACCCATACCTGTCACCATGCACTAAACTAAGATCAAAGTGGATTAAAGATATAAACATCAAGACAGAAACAGTAAACTTGCTGGAAGGTAAGTTAGGTAGAACTTTCAATGACATTGGGATAGGAAAAGACTTTATGAACAGATCTTCAGTAGCATGGGAGCTAACACAAAGAATCAACAACTGGGATCTCATCTTATTAAAAAGCTACTGCACTGCAAGAGAAACTAGCAACAGAGCTAAGAGACAACCTACACTATGGGAAGAAAGTTTTAGCAGCTGTATCTCAGACAAAGGTCTACAATCTAGAATATATGAAGAATTGAAAAAAATCAGACCCCCCCCAAATTCAATGACCCAATTCAATAATGGGCACTCGAAATGAACAGACATTTCTCAGACAAAGAAGTAAAAACAGCAAATAAATATATGAAAAGATGTTCAACATCACTGGTCATTCGAGAGATGCAGATGAAAACAAAACTAAGATTCCACCTCACCCCACAAAGAATGGCTGCTATCAAGAAATCAACCAATAACAAATGCTGGTGGGGCTGTGGAGTGAAAGGAACCCTTCTCCATTGTTGGTGGGCATGCAGACTGGTGCAACCACTGTGGAAATACTTCTGGAGATACCTCATAGAACTAGGACTACAGGTCCTAATTGACCCAGCTATTCCCCTAATTGACCCAGCTATTCCCCTACTGGGTATCTTCCCCAAAGAATTAAAAGAATCATACCACAGTGATATATGTGTACCTATGTTTATAGTGGCACAGTTTGTAATAGCTAAAGCTTGGAAACAGCCCAAGTGCCCATCAACTGGAAACTGGATAAAGAAGATGTGGTTTTTTTATAAAATGGAGTACTACTCAGCCATAAAGAATGAGAAACTAGAGTCATTTATAGCTAAATGAATGTATGTTGAGGCCATACTCTTAAGTGAAATAAATAGGACACATGTATAAATACTGAATAGTATCTCTAGTGTGAAAAACTGAAAGTGTAAATAAGGATGAAAATCATTAAAATGAATAATTGATAATTTGAAATAGGAACAGGTCTAGAGAGGTAGTGGTGGTGGGAGGAGAAATGGAAAGGGAAGTAGGGAAAGGAAAAATTATGAGAAAGAAAAAAAATGGAAACAAATTCTATGTAAATAGAGAAGGGTGGTGGGGGTGAAGAGCACATAGGTAATAGGGAAAAAATAAGAAATAAGATACATCATGTTCAGGTACAAACACTCAATGATAAATGTAAATGTATCTTATACCTAAAGTGTACCAATTAATATATAAATTTAAAAAATTGATTTTAATCTTGTAAGTTATTGCTTCTGTGCATGGCTACTGGCACCTTTGGAGCACCTTTTAGCCTGGGCTATCTTGTCTCACCCATGCCAGGCCAGCTGCTGGGAACCTGGAGAGCCTCTTTATTTCCCAGATTAGAATTGGTGGAAGTTCCAGCAATGTTAGTATTATTACCTTGGCTTGAAGACATAAACTATTGGTGAAGATGTCCCATTTTACCCAATTAAAATGTTGAACATTTTTCACATTATTATTTTTACCTTATTTTGTAAGAGCCAGCATAGACTGAGCTAACACAACCCCCTATGTGTTTCCAAACTGATATCCTGACAAGCCTTAATATAACTGTTTAAATCTGTAGAGGCTCACATGGTGGGCAGAGCCTGTTTACAGTCTTGGTTAGCATGGTTAGGAAGTGAGTTGGAGAATAAATATGTTGGCTGCTTGAGGATAAGGAAATTGTCTGTGCGTGGCTTCCTGTAGTGAGGCCACAAACTGTGTGTAAGATTCTCTCAGCCCTCATAAGGTATTAAGAAAAGAGTGGATAGATGCCTCCTTCTCAGGCACAGTAAGCCTAGCTCTTTTCATTATATGTCCTATTTGTTAAAAAGTCTCAAAAGTATACTGCAACTGTTGGGCTATGTTCATAAACTGTCCCATTACCAACAACATTCCTGCAGTTATATTAGCCCTGTCACCCTGTCTATTTCTGTTACCCTTATGCCTAGCTTGGTCTTGTAACTGAACATTAAAATATAAATATTGTCTAGGAGATAAACAAGAGAGGGTAAGGTGTCTCACATCCTTAGGCATTAGGTGATAAGTCTCCATAAGAGAATCTAACATCTCCAAAGTAAAGAACCCTTGGGCTCCATTATTCATTACACTGTTTTAATTCCTTTAACAATTTAAAGTCAAGAGCTTGATGCTCTCCTATTAGCTGATTTTGATTAGCTGGTTCAGGTCTATAGATCACTGGAAAGCAGCAAGGTCCAAGAATTTCTCTCTGTTTGCCTGATTCTCATACTTCTTCCTGATAGTTAGACATGGAAGTGGGGAATGTTTCATATTTAAGTAGTCTGGTGATGTGGACCAAGGAGTCTCTTTATAAGCCTCATCTGATTCTGAGTCTTCTTCTGGAGCCAGAGGAGTGTTAGGTGACTTTTCCTCCATAGTACATTCCTCTTCTTCATCCTGACAGAGGACAGGAACCTTGGGAGGGGTAGTGTTTAAAGGACCCCAAACTTATTTTTCTAGGCCCCAAGTTGAAAAGGTCTTAGGAGAGATAGGCTCTCTTTTGCTGTGAACTCTTTTACAATTTTCACCAATCTTATCCCAATCTTTTAAATATAATATTCCCACCTACAGAAGCCAAGAAGTGATCTTAACAGTCTCATGCACCATTTTAGTTAAGGTGCCAGTACTAATTCGAGCTCTGGCTTGTTTAAGCAGCTTATGAGAGTTGGATATAATTCTGCTGCTCTATAGATTGATTCTTCCCCATTTTCTCAGCTACAGAAACTTTCCATGATGCCAAGTGCGTTGTCTTTCACATTCTCTTTGAGCACTTTCTGAACTTGTCTTGAGAAGTCTTCTCCCTGGCTTACACATCATGTGTCCTTTCCTCCACTCCAGTGGAATCTTCCCTCTCAAGCTTTCCTGCCCCACATTGGGCACCAAATATTGGAGGCCGATCAATGCTCCAATCTGCCTGGAAAGAGGGGTGGTGAGGGCTAAAGAAAGAAAGAAATAGAAACATAATTTCATAATACATGAAAGGCTGAGAAATCAGTGCCTCAAAGTGGGTAAAGACAAAGACACTCCAAGCTAGTCATTATTTATTGGGTGCACACAAAAAAAGAAGGGAGTATTGGGAGATTCAGAGGGTGGCAGTAATCCTATGTTGATGAGGATCTTAGGTTGATGAAGATCTTATGTTGAGGAGGGTCTTATGTTGATGAGGATGGTGAGATAGGCAAAGCATTCTCACAATAGTAGGTGGAACAAGATAGCAGGCTATTAAGGAATCTTAATCTTTCCCCAGGTGAAACCTTTTTTTTTTTTTTAAATTACTACTCTGTTCTCAAAGAACCAAGATGTGTTCAGCTAATGTAATCTTGCCCTTGAGTGTCACAGTATCATGGGACCATTGAGCCCTCAGCTTGTGACTGGAGGCAAAAGGGAGTTATGTTTCCATATCTTATAGCTGGCTCACAGGCAAGAAGACATTGGGCCTTAAACAGTCATAATCATAATTTCATTATGAAATGATTCTTTTCAAAAGAATGTAGAATGGCTCTCGACACAAGATAGTAGGGAAGAAGAGTTGATTATATTGGAATAACCAACTTTTCCAGGCAGGAATGCATTCATGGGTAAAATTTTTATAATTCTATTTAGTGATGGTGAAAATACAAATATTCTAGTGGGAAAATACAAATATTCTACTGGATAAAGGATATGAATTAACAATTTTCTACAGAGATTATGTTTCTGATTGAAGAAATGTAAGTTAATATTGTGTCATTAGTAGTGGTTGATGATTAATTGTTGGTCAACTTGGGTAGGAAGGCCCAGCTGGGCTGAGTTAGTATGGTTCTGGGAATGGTATAAAGGCAAAACAAAAAGGCAGAATTGTGTGCTGGTTTCCTTTGGAGAAACATCAGCTGTTCTCTTGGTTGAGCTCTGGTCTTCTTTGAGGATGTCTATTGTTCTCTTGGGACAAGCTCTTGTTTTTGCCCTTGCCTTGAGCATCTTCTTTTGGCCTTTGGCACAGATACTTCATCTGGGAGCTTTGGTCCTTGCCTTTGCCTTGGGTGTGATCTCCTGGTTCTCTGTGCAGATGCTTCAGCTTCCAGCATCAGCCTTTCTGCCTACCAGCAGATTCTCTAGCCTCGGGTGCCAACCCTTGGACTTTCTGACTTGCATGGGACATTGTTGTGGGCTCTAGGTCTTTGGCTACACTTGTGTGAGACATTGCCATGGGATCCAGGTCCTTGGATGCATTCTTTGAATCTCTAGTGCATGGACAGATCTCTTGCAATCTTTTACATTTGGCTCAGTGGGCAAATATTATAAGCTACTTTTGTCAATTTCTGTGTCTTTTATTGAATCTATTGTGGAAAACACTGACTAATATGTTAGTAATCCAGAGAAAGTAAAATTTACAATAATATATGTGCTGTGTCAGGTTATATTTTAAATAAAAATATTGAAAGCTGAGAAACTCATAAAATGGACAGTTTGATAGACTGTTTGCATAAGTGAATACTGGGACCACTTGGAGAACAAGTTTTTGCATGTTTCAAGAACCCTAAAAAAATTTGAATGTTTTAACTCAGTAATTCTACTTTTGAGAATATAATCTAAAAATGATTACTAGAGGCCAATGAATCCTTTGACTGCCTAGAAAGAGGGATGGAGAGAGCTAAAGAAAAAAGACAACAGGGACTTGCATAATTTCAAAATATATGCGGGGCCAGTAGTTCAGTGCCTCAGACTGGGCAAAGACAAAGACACTCCGAGCTTGCCACTATTTATTAGATTGGTTCATAGGGAGTATGTGATGTCTCAGGGGACAGCAATAATCTTGAGTTCACTAGGATCTTAGGCTGATATAATCTTACCTTTGAGCATCACAACATCCTGGAACCAGAATGGCTCCCAACAAATGATATTAAAGAGATGTTTAAAAATAAAACTTTTTAATGGAGAAAAATTCTTAAAAATATAAAAATAAAAAGTAAAGTATTATGTTAAATATGATATTGTGGGGATACAGAGATATGCTGTCAAATCTTCCTGGAGGAAGGAGCTGCTGCCACAGCTGCTGATGGAGCTGCCAACGGATAGCTTCAGGTGGCAGATACTTTGGCAGACAAACAAAAATCTTATGGCTATCACTCCTAAATGACAGCTCTGCCATTATTTTGGAAAACTTCATGTGAGCTTTCCATTCTTAGTAGATTGCAGCTTGAAGACTTTCAAATTAGAATTTTAAAGTGTGATAAGCTCCTTTAAACAGTAAGGCATCACAGCCAAATACTACTGTTTAGATCATAGGAATGCTATCTCTACCCTGTTTTCTTACTTTCTTACAAGTCTGCTGATAACTCCTTGACTCAGGCAGATGCACTGAAGGTAGGTCACTTCTCCTAGATTTCAGCCCATCGTCACTGGGCTAGTCCTGCAGGTTTTAGGGCAGTCCCTCTGGGCATGGGTTTGCCCTAGCAGGCCCTGCTAGGTATATGCTTTCCCCTTTTGGAAGATCTTTTTATAATTTTAAAGGATATTATGAGGACAGAATCTGCAAGTTGTTTTATTTACCAGCATAAACCTTATTTTTCTGGCTTAAGATCTGAGACTGAAGTTACTTCATAGGAAGGTAAACAATATTTGCAGAGGTAGCTTTTTATATATGTACGAAAGTACTTATTGGTGAAGCATCTTTAACATTGTAACAAAACTGGTCACTATAATACTTATTCTTTTGTATTTGTTTACACATTAAATTCTTTCAAAGTAAAAAAAAAATCTACTGGCTATAGAAAGTCACCTTGTTTAAAGGCATGTCCCTTGCAAGGCCATCTGCCTTCCATGACTTGGGGGTATAAAGGACTTGCCATTTGTCCAATTATGGGTCATGTTTTACCTCCATAGCTCATTGTTGTGCCCACTAAGGTTGCTGTGGGACTGGGCTTGAAGCATTGCTCTCCCTGCTCAATCCATTTTTCTTCCTCTTCATCCCCCAGGTGGTAACCCAAGGGCATTCCTTCCTAAACATTCTGGACTGTAAACCTAGACAGCTTCTATAGAAGCCAACCTGTAACAGGTATGTACAACCTGTGACAGCTTTGTAGTTAATGAATTATAATAGTAATTCAAATGACTTTAAGAGAAAGTTTGTAGTAAATTAGGTAAATTGTCTAGAACTCATGAAACAGACAAACAGATGCTTCCCTGTCCTATCTATCTATCTATCTATCTATCTATCTATCTATCTATCTACCTACCTACCTATCTATCCATCTATCTATCTATTCATGTGTTTGTAAACGTTGCATATGAGTGGAAGAATAATTAAACTAGTAGCAGGCTGGGAGTGTACCTCAGTGGTAGAGTACTTACTTAGCATGTGTGAAGGCTTGAGTTTGAATCCAACACTATAGAAAAACAAAAAGCAAACAGAAACAGCAAAAAATAACTTAAAATACATCAAAACTTTACCAATGGAAATGTTTTTGTCTCCTCCCTTTTTTCTTCCATCCTTATTTCCTTCCTTTTTTTTTACCCCACTGATTATTTTTTGTCCATTACTTTAGTCATGTGTAAAGTAAAAATTTCTTTTAAAATGTGATCTTATTCAAGTTTTAAAAAATAAAGTGTTTTAAAAAGTACTTTGTATTTGACAAGACAAAGAGGTATGTTCCTCCTACTCAGTATGAATTTGTTTAACTATATAATAGTCCTCATGATGCTTCATGTACCATGCTAGATATTTTGGGAAGTTTAACAATTGCACAAGCAAATAGTGGCAAGAATACTATGCTTAAAATACAAATTTAGGAAGGAGACAAAAATATATGGTAGATCAATTAGCACATTTAAGTAATACCAGTGATAGTCAGCTAGGTAAATTATTTCCAATGGTTTTCAGTACCTTGGATAGCATACTACTCTTAGAAACCAGAGATCTATTAGACCAATATTGCCTCTTAAGTCTAACCTACCATGGTAATAACCTACACATTGCTCCCTCCCTCACAGAAACAACTATGAGTATCTTATATTAGTGTGTTCATAAGAATTCTTGGGAAATCATTTATCCTTTTATCCATTCCTCTTGGTTCTCTGACTTAAATATGTAGATTCTGTGATTTGGAGTTTTATCTTTACAGCTTGGTTTTCCTATCAGGCTGGGTATATTTGTTTTTCACTTCTATATATACACAAATGAACCTGCTCTTCTAACTCTCTTATGCTGAGAAGCACGATCACCCTAAATTATAATTTTATATTCTGTAACTGGCCCCAGGAAAAGATGAACCTGGCCATGTGGGTGACAGTTGAGACACACATATAGCTCTCACTAGGTTTCCCCACCCTCATTTGAGCTGATCAGAAGGCTGTCACTTCACTGTCTTTTTCAACTTGAAGACAAATGGTCAGAAAATGTATTAAAAACTAAAAACTGAACTGACAATTTATAAATGCTAAATGTACCACTAATAAAACATTTTGGCATATGCACTTAAAGAGATAAAAAATAGAGGAGAGCAGACACCCCCAGTGCCAAGTAGCTGAGGCTTTTGGGCCACCATACCACCTCCCCCAATGCTGAGGAGAATAGGCCCCAGGGGCCAAGGACGTGAGCCTCGTTGTTTCCAGCAGCACACACACCCCACCCTTGAAATGAGTAGAAACATAAACAAGTCTCAAAACCAGACGTCCAGATCACCTAAAGCAACCCCAAAGGGAAACAAGATTGAACAATCTGATGCTAAACAACCTGAACTCCATGAACTGTCTGTCAACTAGAGGATCTGGAAAAAATGAAATCAGAAGTAATTTCTCAGATAACAGCAGAAATTGTGCCCATAGTGCAAGACATGACTAATAAATCTGTAGAGGAAACAGATAAAAAATATAGAAGAGCTGAGGAACATGATGGAATCCCAACATAGGAAATGAATGAAATCCATAAAACAAATGCAAGCACATTTCCAGGAGATTAAAAACTTAATTGAAAGTTTACACAGCAGAAAGAGCCAATGTGAGGACAGAATTTCAGATATAGAAGATAAGACTGCATTTAGTGACCAGGAAAAGAAAAATTTCTTTAAAATACTAAGGGACCATGAGAAATCAATCCAGCAACAGTCAGATGATGCAAAGAAGAATAACATAAGACTGATGTGAGTCAATGAAGAAACAGGAGAGAGTGAAGATGACATAAAATACTATTCATAGAAGTGATGGAAGAAAACTTCCCAAGCAGGGGAAAAGAAATTGACATACAAATAGGTGAAGCATGTAGGACTCCAACTAGTCTTCATCAAAAAATCTACACATCGGCATATAACAGTTAATATACCAGAAACCCAACAGCAGAATACAATTCTACAAGCAGTTAGAGAAAAGAAACAAATCACAAAGAAAGGAAAGCCCATCAGAATCACAGCAGACTTCTCAACACAAACCATCAAGGCAAGAAGAGCTTAGAGTGATGTATTGCAAGCATTAAAGGAAAGCAGCCTCCAATCCAGATTGATGTACCTGTAAAACTATCTTACAAAATTGATGCAGAAATAAGATATGTTCATGACAAAGAGCACTTTAGGAAGTTCATGAATACCAAACCAGCATTCCAAAAATTTTAGACATTATCCCAGGAAAAGGCAATAAGGATCACAACACCAAGAAGCACAACAGAATGAATCCTTCAGGCATGACAAGAAACTAACTGCCAAGGGGGAGAATCCAACAAAAAGAAAGAGTCATGACAATGATAAGACAATATGTATCAGTTATAGCAATCAAGGTTAATGGTCTCAATTCATAAATCAAAAGAAATAGACTGGGATAATGGGTCAAGAAGCCAAATCCAACAATATGTTGCATACAAGAAGCACACTTAATTAAAAAAGAAACACATAGACTGAAAGTAAAAGTGTGGAAAACAATACTCAATGCAACAGGAACCTGAAAAAAGTAGGAGTAGCTATCCTCTTTGCAGAACAAGTGGATTTCAAACCAACACTAATTAAGAGAGACAAAGAAGGACACTACATCCTTGTAAAGGGAGCAATCCAAGAGGAAGAGATGAGAATCCTAAATATATATGCACCAAATACTGGTGAACCCAACTACATCAAACAAATACTAACAGAAGTGAAAAAATCAAATAAGCACTAATACAGTAGTAGTGGGAGACCTCAATAACCCACTGTCACAAATAGATAGATCTGCTAGACAAAAAATAAAAAACAAAGTACAAGAACTTAATCAAACTCTCGAACAAATGAACTTAACAGATGTTTACAGTATCCCACCCATAAAATCAAAATACACATACTTTTCAGGTGCACAAGGGTCATTCTCCAAAATAGACCACATACTCACTCATAGGACGTGTTTAAATGCAAAGGAATTGAAGTTATCCCCTCTATATTATCAGACCATAGTGCAATGAAATTGGAGATCAATAGCAAAAGAAACCAAAAAAATTACATAAATATATGGAGACTGAACATACTTCTGAATAAACCAATGAGTCACAGAGGAAATTAAAGAAGAAATCAGACAGTTCCTACAATTAAATGACAATGAAAAAACAATATATTGGAATCTATGGGATACAATGAAAGCAGTCTTATGAGGGAAATTCATAGCAGTGAATACACATATTAGGAAAACAGAGCCAGCCCAATTAAGCAACCTGATGCTGAACCTCAAGCTTCTAGAGAAAGAAGAGCAGGACAAACCCAAAGCTCATACAAGGGAGGGAATTATGAAGGTTAGAGCAGAAATCAATGCAGTGCAGACATTTAGGGAGGAACTATTGCCACTAGTGTTTAAACTCTTCAATGAAATCAAAAAGGAAGCAATACCCCTGAATTCTCTCCTGGAAGCAAGCATCACCTTGATCCCCAAAGCAGAGAAAGGCCCAATAGAAAAAGAGAAATATTGGTGAATCTCACTAATGAATATAGATGCAAAAATCCTTAATAAGATACTGGCAAATAGAATGCAGAAGATCATCAAGAAGATCACACACCCTGACCAAGAGGGATTCATCCCAGGGATGAAGGTATGGTTCAACATATGCAAATCAATAAATGTAATACACTATATCAATAAAGCCACAGACAAAAACCATATGATCATGTCAACAGATACAGAAATAACATTTGACAAAATCCAACATGCATTTATGATAAAAACCCTACAAAAAATTGGAATAGATATTCTCTATCTCAATCTGATAAGAGCCATCTATGAAAAACCAACAGCCAATACAATACTAAATAGTCAAAAACGGAAATCCTTCACACTAAAATCAGGAACAAGACAATGATGTCCACCATGACCACTCCTGTTCAATATAGTTTTGGAAACATTAGCCACAGCAATTAGACAAGAGAAAGAAATAAAAGGAATAAAGATAGGAAATGAAAAAGTCAAATTGTCATTATTTGCAGATGACATGAAGATGATATGATACTTTATACAGAAGACCCCAAGAACTCCACCAAAAGTCTTCTAGACTTAATAACCAAATTCAGTAGAGTAGCTGAACACAAGGTCAACACCCAAAAATCAATAGCTTTCCTTTACACGAACAACAGACTCACTGAGACAGAAATAGGGCAAATAATTCCTTTCACAATAGCATCCAAAAAACTGAAATACCTAGGAATCCACCTAACAAAAGAAATCGAGACCTCTACTCTGAAAATTATAGCACTCTGAAAAGAGAAATTGAAGACGGAATCAGAAAATGGAAAGACATCACTTGCTCCTGGGTAGGAAGATCAGCATAGTGAAAATGGCCATACTTCCAAAACTACTATATAGATTCAGTGCAATCCCAATTGACATTCCAACAGCATACTTCATGGACCTTGAGAAAACAATCCAAAAATTCATTTGGAACAAGAAGAGATCTAGAGTAGCAAAAGCAATTCTAGGCAACAGAGATGTGGCAGGGGGTATCACAATCCCCAACTTGAAACTATACTACAAAGCTGCTGTGGTAAAAACAGCATGGTAAAGGTCCTTCTACTGTTCCCAGCCCAGAGAAGGAGCTTCTGGGCAGCCATTCCACTGCTCCCAGCCCAGAAGTAGGGGCTTTCTGGCTGTCTTTCCACCACTCCCAGCCCAGAGAAAGGGGCTTCAAGGGTCCCTGTTCCACTGCTCCCAGCGCAGAAGTAGGGGCTTCTGGGCTCTGTTTCACTACTCCTAGACCAGAGGTAGGGACTTCCAGGGCCCTGTTCCACCACTCCCAGACCAAAGGAGGAGGCTTCTGGGCCCCCATTCAACTGCTCCCAGCCCAGAGGAAGGGGCTTCTGGGCCTCCAGGCTTCAGAGCCATCGAACCACTGTTCCCAGCACAAAGGAGGTGAGCCATGTGGGCACCAACAGCACCCCCCTCACCCGTCAAAATGAGAAGACACTTAAGCAAGTTTTAAAGCCAGACTTCCAGATCACGTACAGAAACCCCAAAGGGAAAGGAGTTGGAACACTCTGATACCCAACAACCTAGACTCCTTGAACTAGCAACAAAAGAGGATCTAGAAAAAATGAAATCAGAAATATTTTCGCACATAATAGCAGAGATTGTGCCCATAGTGCAACACATGATTAATAAATCTAGAGAGGACACAGATAAAAAATAGAGGAGCTGAGGAACATGATGGGATCCCAACACAGGAAATAAATGGAATGCATGAAACAGATGCAAACAGATATACAGGAGATTAAAAACTCCATTGAAAGTCTACACAGCAGAATGAGCCAATGTAAGGACAGAATTTCAGATATAGAAAATAAGATTGCAATTAGTGACCAGGAAAAGAAAAATTGCTTCAAAACAGTAAGGGACCACAAGAAATCAATTCAGCAGCTGCTAGACAATGCAAAGAAGAATAACATTAAGACTGATTGGAATCAACAAAGAAACAGGAGAGAGGGCAGATGACAGAAAAATACTATTCACAAGAGCCAGGGATTTAGCTCAGTGGTTCTGCAGCCTGCCTTGAAAGTGCAAGGTCCCAAATTCAATTCCCGGTACCAAAAAACAAAAAACTGTTCACAGAAGTAATGGCAGAAAACTTCCCAAGCAGGGGAAAAGAAACTGATATCCAGATAAGTGAGGCACATATGACTCCTACTAGCCTCTATTAAAAATATCTACACATAGGCATATAATTCTTAAGATTCCAGAAACACAACAGAAGAACAAAGTTCTACAAGGAATTAGAGAAAAGAAACAAATCACATACAAAAGAAAGCCCATCAGAATCACAGCAGACTTCTCAGTGCAAAACCTCAAGGCAAGAAGAGCGTGGAGTGATGTATTTCAAGCTCTATAGAAAAACAGCCTCCAACTCAGATTGATGTACCCTGCAAAACTGTCTTTCAAAATTGATGGAGAAATAAGATACTTTCAAAACAAAGAACACCTCAGGAACTTCATGAATACCAGACCAGCGTTCCAAAAAATTTTACACAATATCCGAGGAACAGACAATGAGGTTCACAGCCCCAGGAAGCACAGCAGAATGAATCCTTCAGTATGACAAGAAACTAAACACAAGGGGAGAGTCCAACAAAAAGAAAAGTCATGACAATGATAAATAAATACGTATGAGTTATAATCATCAATCTTAATGGTCTCAATTCACCAATGAAAAGAAATAGACTGGCAGAATGGGTCAAGAAGCAAGATCCAACAGAATGCTGCATACAAGAAATACACTTAATTCAAACAGAAACTCACAGACTGAAAGTTAAAGGGTGGAAAACAATACTCCATGTGACAGGAACCTGAAAAAAAGCAGGAGTAGCTATCCTCTTTGCAGATCAAGTGGACGTCAAACCAACACTGATTAAGAGAGACAAAGAAGGACACTACATACTTTTTAAAGGGAGCAATCCAAGAGGAAGAGATGACAATCATAAATATCTATGCACCAAACACTAGTGCATCAAACTACATAAAACAAATATTATCGGACATGAAAAGTCATATATGCATTAACACAATAGTAGTGGAGGACCCATAATACACCACTATCACAGATAGATCAACTAGACAAAAAATAAGTAGTGAAATGCTAAAACTCAATTGAACTCTTGAACAAATGAACTAAACTGATGTTTACAGAGTGTTCCACCCCACAAAATCAGAATACGCATTCTTCTCAGCTGCACATGGGTCATTCTCCAAAATAGATCATATAATCACTTATAGAACATGTTTAAGTAAGTGCAAAGGAATTGAAGTTATCCCCTGTATATTATCAGACCATAGTGCGATGAAATTGGAGATCAATAGCAAAAGAAACCAAAAAAATTACATAAATATATGGAAACTGAACATACTTCTGAATAAACCAATGAGTCACAGAGGAAATTAAAGAAGAAATCAGACAGTTCCTTCAATTAAATGACAATGACAATACAACATATCAGAATCTATGGGACACTATGAAATCAGGCTTAGGAGGGAAATTCATAGCAGTGAATACACATATTACGAAAACAGAGTGAGCCCAATTAAGCAACCTGATGCTGAACCTCAAGCTTCTAGATAAAGCACAGAGGGCCTAACCCAAAGCACATACAAGGGAGGAAATTACAAAGATCAGAGCAGAAATCAATGCAGTGGAGACTAATGATACAAAAAATTAATGAAGCCAAGAGTTGGTTCTTTGAAAGAATAAACAAAATTGACAAACACTTAGCCAACCTTATCAGAAAAAAGGAAAGAAAAGTCCCAAATCCATGCAACTAGGTATGAAAAGGGTGACATTACAACAGACCCAGTAGAAATTCAGATGCTCATCAATACCTACTTCCAGAAGCTGTACACCAATAAGATGGAAAACACAGGAGAAATGGACAGATTACTAGATACATATGATTTACCCAAGTTGAACGAAGAAGACCTAAAAATTCTGAACAACCTAATATCAACCAATGAAATTAAAAATGTAATTAAAAACTTACCAACTAAGAAAAGCCCAGGACCTGATCACTTCACTGCTGAATTTTATAAGACATTTAGAGAGGAACTACTGCCACTACTGTTTAAACTCTTCAATGATATTGAAAGGGAAGTAATACTTCCAAATTCATTCCTGGAAACAAGCATCACCTTGATCCCCAGAGCAGAGAAAGGCCCAACAGAAAAAGAGAACTATATCTCAAACTCACTAATGAACATAGATGCAAAAATCCTTAATAAGATACCGGCAAACAGAATGCATAAGATCATCAAGAAAATCATACACCCTGACCAAGTGGGATTCATCCCAGGAATGAAGGGATGGTTTAACATATGCAAATCAATAAATATAATACAGTTTATTAATAGAGCCAAGGACAAAAACCATATGATCATCTCCATAGATACAGAAAAAGCATTTGACAAAATCCAACATGCATTTATGATAAAGACTCTGCAAAAAATTAGAATAGATGGTCTCTACCTCAATCAGATAAAAGCCATCTATGAAAATCATACAGCCAATATCATACTAAATGGTCAAAAACTGAAATCCTTCACACTCAAATCAGGAACAAGACAAGGATGTCCACTATCACCACTCTTGTTCAAAATAGTTTTGGAAACATTAGCCACAGCAATTAGACAAGATAAAGAAATAAAAGGAATAAAGATAGGAAATGAAGAAGTCAAATTGTCATTATTTGCAGATGACATGATACTCTATATAGAAGACCCCAAGAACTCCACCAAAAGTCTTCTAGACTTAGTAACCAAATTCAGTAGAGTAGCTGGATACAAGGTCAACACAGAAAAATCAATGGCTTTCCTCTACAGGAACAGTAGACTCATCGAGACAGAAATAGGGCAAACAATTCCTTTCAAAATAGCAACCAAGTAACTGAAATACCTAGGAATCAATCTAACAAAAGAAATCAAAGACCTCTTCTCTGAAAATTCTAGCACTCTGAAAAGAGAGATTGAAGATGATATCAGAAAATAGACAGACATCCCCTGCTCCTGGGTAGGAAGGATCAACATAGTGAAAATGGCCATACTTCGAAAACTGCTATACAGATTCAATGCAATCCCAATGGAAATACCAGCAGTATACTTCATTGACCTTGAGAAAACAATCCAAAAATTCATTTGGAACACGAAGAGACCCAGAATAGCAAAAGCAATTCTAGGTAACAGAGACATGGCAGGGGGTATCACAATTCCCAACTTGAAACTATACTACAAAGCTACTGTGATAAAACAGCATGGTACTGGCAAAGAAACAGACTTGAGGACCAGTGGAACAGATTAGAAGATACAGAAACAACACCAGACACACTCAGCCATCTCATTTTCAATCAAGGAGCCAAACACCCTCACTGGAGGAAAGATAGCCTCTTTAATAAATGGTGCTGGAAAAATTGGGCTTCAACTTGCCAAAGATTAAAACTAGACCTGTATCTCTCACCATGCACTAAACTAAAATCAAAATGGATTAAAGATCTAAATATTAAAATAGAAACTCTGAACCAGTTGGAACAGAGGTTAGGTAGAACCTTTGAAGACATCAGTGTAGGAAAAGATTTTATGAACAAAACCTCAGTTGCCCATGAACTAGCACAAACAATCAACAAGTGGGACCTCTTCTTATTAAAAGGCTTCTTCACAGCAAGAAAAACCACCAGCAGTGTGAAGAGACAACCCACAATGTGGGAAAAAATTATTTTTAGTCTAGTTGATCTATCTATTTGTGACAGTGGGGTGTTGAGGTCCCCCACTACAATTGTATTAGTGCATATATGACTTTTCATGTCCGTTAGTATTTGTTTTATATAGTTGGGTGCACTAGTGTTTGGTGCATAGATATTTATGATTGTCATTTCTTCCTCTTGGATTCTGCTCTTCACAAGGATGTAGTGTCCTTCTTGGTCTCTCTTAATCAGTGTTGGTTTGAAATCTACTTGATCTGCAAAGATGATAGCTACTCCTGCTTTTTTTCAGGTTCCTGTCACATGGAGTATTGTTTTCCATCCTTTAACTTTCAATCTATGGTTTCCTTTTGAATTGTGTTTCTTGTATGCAGCATATTGTTGGATTTTGCTTCTTGACCCATTCTGCCAGTCTATTTCTTTTGATGGGTGAATTGAGACCATTAACATTGATGGTTATAACTGAAATGTATTGACTTGTCATTGCCATGACTTTTTCTTTTTGTTGGGTTCTCCTCCTTTACATTTAATTTCTTGTCATGCCAGATGGGTTCATTCTGCTTTACTTCCTGGGGTTGTGATCCTCAATGTCTGTTCCTAGGATATTGTGTAAAATTCTTTGGAGTGCTGGTTTGGTATTCACAAAGTTCCTAAGGTGCTCTTTGTCATGAAAGTATCTTATTTCTCCATCCATTTTGAAAGATAGTTTTGCAGGGTACATCAATCTGGGTTGGAGGCTGTTTTCTTTTAGGGCTTGGAATATGTCACTCCAAACTCTTCTTGCCTTGATGGTTTGTGTTGAGAAGTCTGTTGTGATTCTGATGGGCTTTCCTTTGTATGTGATTTGTTTCTTTTCTCTGACTGCTTGGAGAACTTTGTTCTTCTGTTGAGTTTCTGGACCAGAATCTTAACAATTATATGCCTATGTGTAGATTTTTTTTGATCAAGGCTATTTGGAGTCCTATATGCCTCACTTATCTGTATGTCAAGTTCTTTTCCCCTGCTTGGGAAGTTTTCTGCCATTATTTCTGTGAAGAGATTTTTTATGTCATCTCCACTCTCTCCTGTTTCTTCATTGACTCCAATCAGTCTTATGTTATTCTTCTTTACATCATCTAGCAGCTGTTGGATTGATTTCTCATGTTTCCTTACAATTTTGAAGCAATTTTTCTTTTCCTGGTCACTAATTGCAATCTTATCTTCTATGTCTGAAATTCTGTTCTCACATTGGCTCATTCTGCTGTGTAGACTTTCAATGGAGTTTTTCACCTCCTGGAAATCTATTTACATCTGTTTTATGGATTCCATTTGTTTCTTATGTTGGGATTCCATCATGTTCCTGAGCTTCTCTCTAGATTTATTAATCATGTTTTGCACTAGGGGCACAATTTCTCCTGTTATCTGAGAAATTATTTCTGATTGCATTTTTCCCAGATCCCCTTTTGTTGCCAGTTCAGTGGGTCCAGGTGGTTGAGTATCAGAGTGTTCCATCTCATTTCCCTTTGGGGTTGCTGTTGGCGATCTGGAAGTCTGGTTTTGAGACTTATTTATGTGTTTTCTCATTTCGACTGGGGTAGGGGGCTGTTAGCGCCTGCAAGGATTACCTCCTTTGAGCTGTGAGTGGTGGGACAGGGGTCAGGAGTAGCGGTAGGGATGGTGGCCCAAAAGCTCCTTCCTGTGGGCTGGGAGCAGCGGGAGGGATCGTATTTGGGAAGCACCTTGCTCTGGACCAGGAGCAGTAGGATGGTGGCTCAGAAGCCCCTACCTCTTGACCGGGAGTGGTGGGAGGGATGGTGGTCCAGAAGCCCCTTCCTCTGGGCCAGGAGCAGTGGGACAGTTGGCTCAGGATCCCCTACCTCTGGGCCGGGAGCAGCGTTACTGAGCACCTTGGTGTGGTGGTCTGCAGTGGGGTAATTTGGTGTCTTCTGTGTGACTCGGGACCTCCGTAGGGCGTGCACGGTCCTGCCTGTCTGCATGGGGCTGATTCAGTGTGGTGTGACTGGGGACCTTGGTAAGTCATGGGCAGAACTGCCTGTCTGCAGCGTGGTGATTCAGCATCTTCCGCATGACTCGGGACCTCGGTAGGGCGTGCACAGACCTGCCTGTCTGCCGCAGGCTGATTCTGCGTGTTCCGTGCGACTCAGGACCTTGGTAGGGCATGGGAAGACCTGCCTGTCTGCTGCGGGGTGATTCAGTGTCTTCCAGGCGACTAGGGCCCTCGGTAGGGGGTGGGCAGACCTGCCTGTCTGCAGTGGGGTGACCTTGGTAGGGCATGCCTAAATTCTTTTCATGCAATCACTATAAATTCAGTCTTTTCCTCCTTCTTCTCCTCTGACTCCTCGGACTCTGACTCCCACTCCTTCTTCTACCTTCCTCCTCCCTTTCTCCCTTCTTCTCCTTCTTCCATTTTCTTCCTCTTCTTCCTTTTCCTCTTCCTGCTAACTGAATCCAGAACCTCTGTAGTAAGTCTTAGTCTCCTACGAGCCACGGCAGCACAGGGCGAATTACAGGAATGGTAGAAAAATGAGACTGAGAAGAAGCTGAGCTTTGGGTCTGATCAGTGCTGCTCTGGGCAGCAAAGACCAGTACTATTATTTTTAATGTGATTAAAAATAATTAAAAATAGATAACAAAAAATAGATAACAAATCCAAATTTAAAATTCAGTGCCTGTAAAAAATATATTCCTTGAAGCCTTCTTCCTATTCTTGCCCTTCTGTTCATCTTCTGCTTCTCTGAAAAAATTTCTGTGTATTTCTTTGACTTGAGTTCTGTCTTCTTCAGATTTGTAAATTATAGGCCCAACTCTCAATGTGACTGCATACATAGATAGGCCTTTTAAGGAGGGAATTAAGATTTAATGAGGTCATGGGAATGGGACTCTAACCCAATAGTACTGCTATCATTAAAGAGGGGAGGAAGAGATATCAGAGTGTGCAGTGTGCATATAGAGAGGCCAAGTGGGTATGCAGAAAAGACAGTGATCTGCATTTTAATGAGAGTGAGAAAAAGGGAGAGAGAGAGAGAGAGAGAGAGAGAGGCCTCATCAGAAACCAACACTACTGAAAGCTTGACCTTGTATTTCTAGCCTCTGGAAGGAAAAGAAAATAAATGTCTGTTGCTTAAGCCACCCAGACTATGCTATTTTTTTGTCATCCCTTGCAGAGTGGTGCAGTACCCTCCTAGACAGTCTATGCATCTATAACCTTTTTTTCTTCTTATAAAGTCTTGTTCTAAAGGGCAGTAACTTGGTTTATGAGATAGGTATAATGGAATAATATGGTTAATGTTTAAATTTTTAAAAAATTTTACATTAAAAGTCACAGATCCATTAATCTCCCTCAAAAAACTTCCCACTTGCTTTGAACACACATATCTCATTCTTCTTGCTACTCTTGGAGTAGCTCTGTAAGTCTTTATTTACACTGTTGTAGCTGCCTCAATGTTCTGCATCAATTCAGAATGTTTATCTTTCTTTTTTTTTTTCAGTTATTACGTTTTTACCAGTACATGTTTGTAGAACATGATTACATTCCATGTGGGGAGTTGGTACATGTACACAAACATTTTATTTCTTTTTTATCCTCTTTTTCTCCATTCCTTTCCCTTCCCTCCATCTCTCGGTCTTGTTCTGTTTTGCAAAAGATCGAATGTTTATCTTTCATTGTCATTTTGACTTTGGGGAAGAACCAGAGGTCATGTGGTGCCATATCCAATGACAAAGGAGGGTAAGAATACACCATAATGTTTATACATGCCTGCCTTTTCATTGGATGTTACCTGGCAGCAACATTCACTGTATTTTTTTTTTCTTTGTTTGGTACCAGGGATTGAACTCAGGATCTTGCACTTGCGAGGCAGGCGGTGGAATCATTGAGCTAAATCCCTGGCCTGTTCACTGTATTTTTTTAATCATACCTCATAAATATATGAATAAGGACTTCTTTTAGAACTGCTATATAAAGTAAAAAGAAGGATGAGAAAAGTGTGAGTGAAGGGGCATTAATGGCAGTATGTCTTTTATTGTGGTACATTTAAAAAATACAAACATATACCATATGTTTTGATCAGCCCTTGTATTTTCGTTCATAGTTTTTTTCCAACATTTAACACAGGTCCATAGATGATCAATAAATATTTGTAGAATAAAATAGTAATCAACATAGACATTATTCTTCCTTGTAACCTCTTTGTCCCTGCCTTCAGATCTAGCAAATTTGGTTGATTCACCCATAGAGATATTTATTTCATTCCTTCTTCATAGTTTCTGTACTCATTGTCCAAACTCAGGTCTCACTGATTTGCATCTCAGACTGTTATAACCTCAAAATTCTCCTGGTTTTCTTAGCTACACGGAGAGAGGTAATGTAGTGTGCCTAAGAACATCAAGATTAGTCTGTTGATTTGAGTTATTATTCTAGCTCTGTCTCTTATATATTATGCAATGATCCTAATTTATGTGAGGCAGAGGAATATTTCTTTCAATGTAGTGGATATATGGAAAAATCACATTTACTTAAATGTGAATTGATTCTAAATTTTTAAAATTGTTTTTGTAACTGATGTTATAATCAATGTCTACATTCAGGCAAAGTATCAGAAAGCAAGATGAAATTAATGTTGGATTATTGGTTGATATTATGTCTTTCACAAAGCCACTAGAATGTTGGCTTATTATCAAGGCATAGAAAAATGCATCATTCCCAGAAAGTGTTAACGCCAGATTTTTCAAACTCTTAATTATTGAGAATTGCATAATAGAGTTCTGTTAGTTTCTCTGACAGACTTCTCATTAATGTGTGAAGTGAGAAAAAATTTTGATATTAATTGGAATTTGGACTTTAGCCATAATTTGGGAATGTCTGTATTGAGCTACTAATATTTTTAAGTAGGAAAATTAGAAGTGACTTGAAATTGTTTTTGTGACTTGTGAAATTAAAGCTTGGAGATGCTTTAAAAAATTTGAGCTACTCTTTAGGTGAATCCTGGCTATATTAACAAAGACAGAACTTTGATTTGAATTCCATAGTTAAGTTTCTTATTATTACAGCAAAGGATGAACATAAGTTTGTTCACTTTGCAGGTGAGTTTTGTTCTTCTCATGATGAATTGAAGATTAGGATTTGTCCTGGTAAATGTTTTGTGTTGAACTCAGTATGTCTCATGATGTCTCAGCAGAGCTGCCAGGCTCACATGCAAAATCCTTCTTCTTCTCCACTAACCATGAATGTAGTTAACGTCAGAGCCACAGAAAGTAGCTTTTAACATAATGAACACTGATTGCTTTTGCTTAATCATCTTATATTTAAGCAAGAGATGACTGCAAACCCTCTGTGGTGTCATATGGGTGGTCTCTCTAAAGGGAGACCTGAGACCCTGGACAGCACCGACCTTTAAAGAGAGAAAAGGAGACAGCCTGGGGGACAAACAGCAGTTTATTCCTACAACACTGTTCGACAATCACAAAGGAAAGAAGTAAGGCTTTTATACATGTAGGAAAGCAGCTTAGTTATTCTGGCTATTGTTTGAATTCAGAGGTGCATCAACTCTGGCATCTGGGCCAAATTGTGTCTGCTTTGTACAGCTAGAAAACTAAGAATAAATTTACTTCATTTGAGTTATTGTAAAATTTCAAAAGAAGAATAATATTTTGTGACATCTAAAAATTATTCAAAATTCAAATTTTAGTATCCGTACAGTTTTATTGGAATACAGAAGTAACCATTCACATGTTGTCATGTTATAATGGCAGTGTTGCATAGACAAACAGAGATCATACAGCTTGCAAAGTTTAAAATGTTTTTATTGTTTTTTTTTTTACAAAACAAACGTGTTCACTTCATTTTAATTCTTACTGTAAAAAGAGAAAACTTGCATGTCTTTAAGGTGAAGAAGAAACAAATGAACACATATAGTCTACTATGATTATAATACTGTACACAAAAATGATATAGTTAGTTTAGAAAAATTTTAAAAACCAGTGGTGGATAAAAATAAATATGAATTATCACTAGCCATGCCTACTGAATCAATCAGCTCACTGTTTATTTCTATTTTTTTCAAGAGTCATGAAGGTAGAGGAAAAGAACCGTCTTATTAGGAAGGAACGATAGACCCTCCTTTATCCTCTGCAAGTGTGAGCTCCACACAGGTAGGTAGGCACTGCCTCAACCTTCTCTGTGACTTCACTGCTTAGTGGGTCTAGTGTATGATCCCTGACTGATCGTGTAATATAGGCATTCAAGTATGTCATCTTCTTGGGTGATGAAATGAATACTTTTCTAAAGACAACTTGCGAGAGAAACTGAAAATAAGAAGCAATTTTCTTAGAGAAGAGAAGGAGCTGAAAACTTCTTTATCTATTTATTTACCAGCCTGGCCTTCACCTTGGTAAGGTGCTTGCAATCAATCTTTTTCTGCAGACTCAAATGGATTTAATTCATTCACTTTGACTTTTCTTTATATCAGAGTCATCACCCTTGTTTATAATTTATGGAGTTTAATTTTTGCTTCCTAGATAAATGGTATAGTTCTTCTTGACCTTTATATGTTCCATAAATGGTTTCATGAATCACCCAATTACATGATCTACAAATGGCAAGAAAACTACTTAGAGGTAGCAGAATATTTTCTGAATAAATATTCCATTGTTCCCCAGAAGGGAGGTACAGCAAGAAAAGAAAACCCCTTTTTATTTGCACAACTAGGTTCTAGTTCTATCTCATCCATCGATGTGTTATGTGTCCTGCACATATCATATTATTTATCCAGGCCTAAATTTCTTTGTAAAATGAAGATATACATCTACATAAGTATTTTTATTTACCTAAGCAATATGACCATATTTTATATAAAATATTTTATTATCCTTAAAATATATTTTAAAAGGCATCATTATGATGGATTTATGAGTCCAAATGTATAACATTTACTTTCACTGTCAAACAAAGCACAAGTAAACACACTACTAGTCTTTGAGGTGTCAGATATGATTATAGCACAGAGTTAAGTATGTGTTTTCAAATATAGCTTTAAAAATAGTTAAAGTATATCTAATAAGTGTTATTTGAACTAAGACTTTGCAGAAGCCCTAGATATCTATGCTGAACCTTCAAAAGACCTCTGTACTATGTCCTCTGAACATTCTTTCTGGAGGGCAGTACATTATCAGGGATTTATGCAAGGAGGTATTTCCAGAAACTACAGTATTATAGTGACTAGGGCTAAGTATACTAAATAACGGCTAAGGTTAAAATGGCGTGTGAGATATACTCTCTGGTATCAAGGGCCAAGGACTTCATTTGCCATAACTGACTGCTACTGTGTTCTAGATTTCACTTAATTACAACTGCTGATTACACTAGTTAGAAAATTGGAGATTATTTACACTACTTTCTCTCCTTTGTCCTAACACAGAGCCAAATCCTACTCCTTACATAATTGTTTTCACTTTTTTGAGACTTCTCTATGTCAGAGCTTCATAAATCTTTACATGAACTATTGAAAAAAGCCTATAATTCATTTTGCTTTGTCTTGTTTTATTCCCATCTATATTGTTGGCAGAATGATCAATATAAACTCTGAATTGGATCCTAAGACTGGATAAAAACCTTCAAAGGATCCCTAAGTTATACAAAGTCTGTACTCTTTACTATGGCTTAACAGAGCTTTTAAATATTGTATTAACAGGGATCCTAGTTACTTCCTCTAGATCATTCACATCACTTTCATCTCACCCTTTATACTCAAGAAATAGTGATTTTTTATAGTTCCTAGAAGTTATGTTACTTTACTCATTAATCCCTCTGGTGAAATTTCAAGGAATCTCTATGATGTGCCAAAAACTGTGCAAAAGGCTCGGGATAAAGTGAACTGAAGTTCACTCATGGAGATTATATACCAGCCTTGGATGCTATCCAGATTTTCCCTGAGTTACGTATCAGGATTAAAGCATTCAAACATTCATTGTTGAGTGGCTGGAAGGCTTGGTGAGTTCCTCTTTGGGAATTACTCCCGGCTGAAGAGGTGTGACCACTTCCATTGCCTGGTAGATGCTGGGACATAGAGACCTGTCTATCTTTCCTCAGTGTGGGCTATCTTCCCCCACCATCCCTATCAGATTACTGAATTCTATGCTTACTACCTCACAGTTAATCTTCTCCCTTTGTTTCACCCCTGCTATCACACCTGTATCAATAATCTTTGGGGAAAAGGGGAGAGGTAAGGCACGGTAGTACATCATCTCCCTATATAAATGTGATATTGTTTTAAAATTGATTCTAAATTATGTATTTATGATATAAATGTAGTCTCATTTTTAAACAGAAATATTATAGAGAAAACTAAAGACCACTTTAATTCATTCTTATTTCAGACCCCTTTTTCAAATATTTTTATAAGGATGCAAATCCATTCCTGTGTTATCTTATGTTTCTCTTTACTCTATTAATATAAAAGAAATTTTTAGTACATATACTGTTTGGTAATTTTCTTTTACTCAAGTTTAAGTGTTTTATCTCCATCCATATCCATATCTACATATTTGCCATACTTTCTTTTAGTGGCTGTATGAAGAAACCAAAGATATTTTCAAGGAGTGATAGTTCATATGCACATAAACTTCATTGTTTGTGAAGCACTGTTCTAGGCACTGGGTATACAACAGTAACCATGGCAGATAATATTTTTGCTTTATTCTTGCCAGTCATGTATATAGACATATAGTACATGCAAGCAATATTTTATAGAGCTTTGTGAGGTACCTGTTTGGAGTGTGATAGCATGAAGTCAACACTTCTCTGTTTGGCTTCTTGAAAACTCCTAGAATATCGAGAATGAGAATCAAAGGTCAGAACTAGCTTTTAGAAAAATTAAAAATCAGGTGAAATTCTGGACATTAAAATACATGAAATAGATTCACAAAGCAGTGGAGCAGACATGCAAGATGAAGCTGAGAAAGACCTGGCAGACATAGTGCAGCAGCTCTTAGAAAGAGCCAGCAGGATTATTGCTACCTTTAATGGCACCCCTAGATGCACATAACTTAAATACCACGTTTAGTACAGAGAGAACAAATGGTACACCAGCTGGTGGCAGGAACTTTTCTTTACACAACTTAGTTCCAAGATGTGTAGTCTTCAGACAATGATGATCTCTCTAAAGTGAGGTTACTCTTGGCTACTGGGGGAATTTCCTGGAGGGATAACTGACTATTGACTCACACCTGGAGGTCTGTTATCCCTGAGGTGGTATTCATCCTGTTAGAAAAAGCATTCAGAACTTTCCCTTTATTTTGGCTGAGGTGATCAATGATGCTGCTTTGGTCCTGAAGGCATTTCTGTCAGTCTCAATGCACAAGGCAGAGTCAGTAGAGATTAGAAGAATTACCTGAAGCTTCTCCCTGTGGGCCAAGAAAGATTCTGTGCAATCGTTAATACACTCTGTTATTCCTGGATTAATGCCCCCTGCCGGTGGAAAGGTCAATAAAGAAACTTGAGAAGAAAGCCATCAGGCATTTAAAGGCAAACCCTGCTGCTTTAAAGGATTTATTGAGCTGTTTGTGTTCAGGACCTTAGGGGACCAGGTTGATGTCAGTATTGCAGATTGGCCTCACTTTGTGGCTTGAAGTCTTGCCTCCATGAGTTGCTGTAAGATACATGGAGATGATTTGGTACTACTCACTTTAGGTCAGATTAATTAGAATGAGTAGTAGAAGATACTCATGGAAAAATTTGCCACAAACAGAGAATGTATAGCAGTGAGGGTAGATATTGGTAGGAGACAATTCTCCATGAGGTTTTTGTGTTTCTGTATGTATGTCTTGCAGCAGAGGTACTGACTTTTTTATTCTAAACTACCTTTTCAAGAATTTTTGTGTGATGTACAACATTAGTAGATAGAGGTAGTGTCTTTCCCTGGAGCAAAAGGTGGGCTTTCTTGCTATGCAATATAATAAAATAATGGTTCCTTCTATAGCAAAAGGAATCCCCATACTTACTATACATTGTAAAAGCTTGGGTTTTTCTATGCTCAGGGCTTACTCTTGCAATACAACCTAATGTGTGTGCAGGTATCATCTGGTACTCATTAAATTGCCCTGTAGGAATGGGGTCTGTGAATTCCAGTATAAAAAATATGCTGATACTGAGCACTATTATTGCTATGTGTATTAAACTATGCTTTGTTTTTGACCTTGGCACTCATAATCTTCTACTGGAACACATGAATGGTTTAACTTGCAAATGGGGTAAAATTTCAAACTTTTCAGACTTCCTTACAGCATTCTGACTATAGTAACAGAGCCAGTCAGTGTCTGCACTACAGAAAACTCTTAGGGGATATACATATGCAATTATAAAATTAAATATTAGAAAAATATATGTATTACACTTGGTGGTGGTTGAGAAGGCAGGAGGGAAGAGGTAAAAACTATTTTCACTGCTGACATAAAAAATTAATGGGTATGATATAGAGAAATAGAAGATTAAGAACATTATATCAAATAATAAAGGTGATCACTAGAGCAAAAAACACAAATTTCCGTATCAGAACCAATAAATGAAAAAGCAAGAAAATAGACCATAGAGTAAAACTATTTTTAAAGCTATAAAACATGTCAATTACATCTGAATAAAGATTAAAAATAAGTTATAAAAAGTGAAAACATAAGATTAAATATGTGCACAACCCCTTAGCTGAAGTCCCTTGACTCCATTATATTTTGGGCTTTAGAATTGTTCAGCTTGTAGAAAAGCAATATGGTTCATGTAACATATATTTTTATACATCCCTGGAGAATCTGGAGCAGAATTTTCTAATTGAGTACTTTAATACTTTGGAGCCAAATACTTTCAGAAAGTGAGTTAAAATATTATAATTGGTCTCATAACATATCAGGTTAGGCTTTGCAATCAAGTGAGTGAAAAACACTAAGTTTATAGAAGGTTTAAGATATAAAAGTTGTGGATGACTGCCACCCTGACATTGATACTAGTTATATCTGTCACATCAAAAATACAAATGGTCTCTTAAAATAACTTTCAGGTTGCATCATGATACAAAGCCTGATTCTAAGCCTTAAAACAAATAAAGTTACTTCAAGCAAAGTAATTGAAGCAAACTAACTTAAACAGATGCACAAAGTCTTACCAAAAAATAACATGGATATTATGATCTTTTATTTTTGGTGCTAGGGATCAAACTCAGGACCTTGTGCTTGTGAGGCAGGTGTGGCACAACTAGTACAACTGAGCTAAATCCCCAGCCCTAGACATTATGATCTTAATGTCAGTTGTCTTTCTTTGTTATTGCTGGGACACAATATCTGACACCCATAACTTACAGGAAAGGTTTATCTTGGTTCATAGTTTTAGTTTCAGTCCCTGCATGGTCAGCCAGCTGCAGGCAGAAGTGGGATGGTGGAAGTATCATTGAAAGAAAGCTGCTCACATTCTGAGGGTCAGGAAGCAGAGAAAGAATGGAGGAGCATGGAAGAGAGAGATACAGTAACCTTGAGGGTCATACCCCCAGTGTCTGCCTCTCAGACCTCACTTTCTAACAGTATCTCAGCTACAGCTCCCCATTGTCCAATCCTCTTCCAAAAGCTCCACCTATATTAATACTAGAGTTTAAAGAACAAAAAACAAAATTTGACCTTCCAAATTTAAAGACTCAATCAAAAAATGGACATTTGAAGTGAACAGACACTTCTCAGAAAAAGTACAAATGGACAATAAATAAATGAAAAAGTTTTAGCTTTTTGAGGACTCTCCATACTGATTTCCATGCTGGTTATACCAGTTTACACTCCCACTAACAATTAAGCAGCACGCCTTTTTTCCACAGCCTTGCCATCAGTTGATATTGGTTGATTTCTTGATGATGGCCATTCTTTCCGGCATGAGGTAGAATAGAATCTCAGTGTTGTTTTAAATTGAATTTTTTGAATGGCCAGTGATGTTAAATATTTTTTCATGTTTTAAAAATTATTGGCATATATTTGCAATATATGAAATTCACATTTGTTTTATAGGATATATATTTATAATATATATTTATTATACATTTTATATAATATCTGCATTCACAATATATGTATATTATGTATTACATATAGTTTATATTTTAAATATACATTTATATTAATAATATATATTTATATAAGAGATTTATAGATTTTTTCTAATTCTTAAAATAAGCCCTAAGTCATTTTGTATGAAATTAACTCCATTAACTATATTTTTAATTTCCCTTTTTTTAGCCATATTAATAAATACATTGGTACTACACAATATTCAAACACAATAGAAGAACAGGTAAGATTATCTGGTCACTATTTTCATTGACTAAATATGAAAAGTGAACATCTTCAACTCACATTTTTCTACCTTTTGTTGTCATAATTTTGTAAACTCCAGTATGTGCAACTTGCCATGTCATTACAAGATGCATTCGGCTGAGGATTTTGAAATTACTAGATGATGTCCACTAGAGATAATGCTGGATAGGGCCTGAAGGTACAGCTCTTATAGGGTCCATATATAGGCGTGGGATATAAGACAGGGCCAGACATGTTCAAAATATGCCCTTCAATAGGTATTCACTTCCCTTTATACCCATCATGGTTGGCTAAGTGAAGCTTAAACTTCCTTTTCACATCCTCAAGACATATAGTTTAGTAAAGCACTCCTGTTTTAGAGAATAATTTTCAAAGCTAAAATACTAATAATTCCCATTAAATGTAATATACAACTATTCATCCTATATTAATATCGATGAGTAATTAACTATAAATGACTTCTCATAACTATTGGGTTAAATTAATCTGAAAAATCAAATTTGTTGAGAAAAAATATTTAATCATATGTTTTAATTTTTTTAGGAGACCTCTGGAATTGGTGTTTTGGTAGTTAGTAACCTCATCGGGAGGTCTGTCAAACTAGCTAAAAATATGTTATAGACATTGCTAAGATTTATTTGAGAAGAGCTGTTTTAAATCATTTTTTAAAAAGGACAATTGTAAATAACAATTATATATTATAATAGGCAGAATTATTTATCAAAACTCAGTAATTCATTTTGTTCATTTTGTGTACCTGGTTTAGTATTAATTTTCCAAGCATCTTCCACATACCCTCTTACTTGGCGGTTAATAAATATTAGGAGAAAACAGTATCGCTGACAACTCAAGAGTCTTCATTTATCAGATGATTCTAGGCCTGATTGGGTATCAATTTTGATTCATTATTTTCAGAATAGTAAGAGCCAAAGAAATTAGATCAATAGGCACATATAAATCTTAATTTTGTTAAGATTTATACCTGTCATGTAATAAACACAGATAAATGCTTCTGTATCCAACAAGTTGGATTGATTTTCATCTTGCAGAAGCTAAATGTTAGCTTGAAATTAAATTTGCAGTGACATAGTTAATGTAAACAAGACACTGACAGTAGAGGTCAGCACATGGTTAGAAGAGACAGCATGGGTAGGATGGCAGGAGGAGAAATGGAGTAGTCTATAGATGGTTTGCTCAAGTAGGTAATCGGGCAAAATGTACATGCATTCATGGAATTGTAAATGTAGTTCTTTTCAGATTCAGAAAAAATCCTGTAGCCTTAAGAATGAAAATGTTAATTAGTATTTACAATTTATCATGAACACTAACTGGCCTTGGAATCAGTATATTATCATTGGTCATGTAACTGGAACTAAATTGTAAAGCCATGTTACTAAGAAACTGTATCTGAAAGAGAACTAATTGAACAGGGGCAGAGATGGGGAAACGCCACTTTTTCTGTAGGTTACCTTTTGTATATTTTGAATTTTACGTCATGTGCATATAATATCCATTTAGACCACCACATAATTCAAAATAGGTAAAATAAGATAAATGAATACCCCCTATTTAGAAGAAAATTTTATCATTAACTTCAACATTTATAAGACTATATGACATGCTTCTAGCTTTATAAAGCCACCTGCTACACACAGTATATACTCCTGTGCTCCTCGCACATACTATTATCAGTGATCCTCTTTGTCTTACTCAAAGCTTTTAGGTGTAGTGATTTTTGTCTTTACTTTTCTTTTACTGCTTTAGAATATTCCACAATGCTTTGCCTATATAAGGCACTCATCAGATATTTGAAAGATAAGTGACAGACAAAATAAACCACTTAAGTGTTAAATTATGTCTAGCTTTGTATTGAAGAAGGAATGAATTAGGACTGTCTGAAGAAAGAGAAAAATAAAAGTTGTAAGTCTGTAAGATGAAAGAACATCAGAGCTGAAAGGAACCTTAAAGATGACCTAACTCTAGTCTTCCTGAGGCTGAGGGTGGTCTAATGGCTGAGGAATTTACAGGCTCAGTGAAAACAAGATTTTCAAGTCTCAAGTGGTTCCAGTTAACTCATTATACTTTTCATTTTTCTCAGAAATAAATTCACATTTGTACTTGACTGGGAAGAAATTTTTCCCAGAATCACTGAATAGTGAAAAGTAATAACAGCAAGAGTTGCTATTTTGAGAGTAAAAGCGTTAAGAAGACCTTCAGAAATGAGCAACTTATTCTGGGATGCTAAGGGGCATCTCTGGTTTTCATACAGGTGAAAGTGAGTTGACATCAATTACAAACTAGCAAGCTGTAATACCAAAAAATTTTGATAATGTGTTATAGGCCATTAATCCAAAAGATAAAACAGTGGAGAAAATTTCTTTACAGAATGAGTTCCTGGGTGTGCACGACTCAAACTTGTTACAAGGCAAGTTGTTCATTTTATTTTTCTGTTTCTATTCCTTCATGCTCAAATGGTTCATTATCTGAATTTGTGAAAGGTAATACTGTTCGTTATTGTGGAGAATCATTTTTGAAAATGTCATATGAGAGCAATAGGGCATTTATGGGCACCCGAATCCACCATCTTAATTCCTACACAAAATGGGCCATTTCTGCAAGAATTCTTATTTTCTTTCAGAAAAATTTGTTATTACCTAGCAAGAAATGTGATTTGAATTACTACACTTTCTCTAATGGGCCCCACTCTGAGAGTCCTTATGATTCTCTCTCAGCTTAAACTTCACCTCACCAAAGCTCAGTTGTCTGTCTGCTAGAGGCCAATTTACGTATAGATTAGCTGTCTCCTGCTAGCTCTAGGAAATGACTATCAAGAATGAAGTAAGAGCCAGAAGCAGCTAGGTTTTTCTGAAAGGTTGGATAATAAAAGTGAAGCATTGGATATTTTCAAGATAAGTGTGGAGAATGTGTAAGCAAGAAAGATCAAGAATGCCTCATTGCTGCAATTTCCTCCCCCAATTTCCTGGAGGGAGGTTTGGCCTAGGTGGAAACTAAAAATTTATCAAGAACAGAATGTCATCAGTCAGTGGAAGACTAATGTCTCTAGAAGTGCTGATCTTCAACTTTAGGCTATCTATTGTAATACAGAAACCAGAAGAAATTATACAAGGCAACACTGCCACCACACAGCTAACGTCTCAAGATTTTTAGCCTGGGGTTGACACAATTGAAGTATTTGAAAGGAATTGCAAGGAAAAATTCATCTACCCAAAGTCTTCTGCCTATATTGCTACTTCTTCACGATATTAGAAGTTGAACTTGCCTTCATCCTTAGTACATTTGCATACTTGGTATTAATAAATAATAATTACAGAAGATTATTTCTCTGATTCCACTGCAGTAGAAGAGCCTAAGGCAGAACTATATACCAGCTTTTCGGATGAAAATGAGTAACCCTTGCACTGAGTAGTGGAAAAAAAAAGCAAACACTTCAATTTCCATTGCTCATACTTGGCATTGTAAGAAATCTTTCTGTGTTTATGTAATTCCCTTTATCCCTAAAGAAAACCCAAAAAGGATTTTTTAACCACCCGAGTCTGTTTTTATTTGATTTAAGCCATGTTTTATGAGAGAGGCAAGTGTTTTCCATTCACAAGGTATCGTTAGACTGCCACCAACATTTTCTTTCTCACATCACAGTGTTTGCCAAAGTATATCACTCTAAAATCTTGGCAACTGCTTTGTATTTAATAAAATAATAGGCATTATTTTGGTGGTATCACCAGCTGAAAAATTGTTCTTATGACTCAGAGCAGACCTTAATCATTGAAAGTTTCATTTCAAGATTCCCATTCTCTCTTCTAACAGTGTCCTTATCAAATATATTTCAGTTTCTATACTGGAATGGTGGCTTTAGGCTATAAAGGAGAATTTATCCATTAGTAGAAATACTGGTATTCCAGAAAACAACTACTATGACTCAAAATAACAATAACAATAATAATCTCTTGTTATGTTCCAAGAGCAAGCTGGAGAATTTAATTATATTTCCATATCTCAAACTGACTTTTTGAGGAGGCCTTTAGCTGTTCCGTTTTTAAAAAATGAGCAGAACAACATTTAATAAGCTGGCTTATAAGTAACCAAATTGGATCAGAAACTCAAGAATATATGCCTTTAGAACTATTTCTATTATGTTACACTGCACTTCTTATGTCAATATTAAGATTACAGACATGTTAAAGGTTTAGAAACCTTGTGAAAAAGTTGATCTGACTCTTTTGTCTTCCTTCCCCTATCTGACTGACATAAAGAGAAAAGAATGAAGTAATGTTCTGTAGATACTTGTTGGTTTGTTGCTTTGAACATCAAAAGAAAGAAAAGAAAGAAAGAAAGAGAGAAAGAAAAAGAGAAAGAAAGAAAGCCAGCCAGCCTCAAACACCAAACCATGAAAGATTTTTAGTCTGGTTAGTATGTGTAGTTTTAGAGATACTTCCAGATGGGAAAAATAAAGGGTTCAGAATAGTTGCCTAAATTTTTTTAGTACTATGTTTTATAGCCACAGCAGAATAACTGTGAAATACTGCCTTTTCCACTTAATTTTGCTTACTCCTTAATTCATGTTATTTGATCAGATCTGGTGATGAATCATTTGTATTCATTTTGCATTGTGTTTTTGCAGTGTTTCTTGATCACTTTCACATGCTAATACTAGCTAATTCAATTGGGGATTTATTGAAGCAGTCTTTGAAAATTAACCACCTAATTTCTCATGCATAACATAAAAATAGTTCTAGTTCCCTTTACTTGTCTTTTTAAAGAATATATACATTAACATAATATAAGAGGTTGTCTTTTTGGTGCAAAGCACAATGCTCATGATATCAGAAGACAGACTTTGGGAAAACAATTTTGGCACATGTTGAGTCCTCCTGGAAATTCAGAGTTCAGTGATTGCAGTATATATGTACTATATACAGTATTAGACAAAATACTGTCTGGAATAAAGTTGTTCAGAAAAGACAAGAAAGTTGATCAGTTGAGTAATAGTTAATATCTAATATTGTAAATATTACATTGTTTTAGTCATATTGGTAATATGTTAAGAACAGAAAGTATTTGCATATGACTTTTGGCCTGACTGATAAATAATTTCTCTTTTAAAAATCAGTCAATCAATCAATCAATCAATGATGTTACTCTATTTGTCATCAGTTTTTCATTTAACTGTACTGGGATATAAATGTTCTGAAAGAAGCTAAAATATAAGCTTTTTCTCCTCTTACTAACTTGATTGCACATAAAGTTTTAGTTATGGATATCTGCTTGATTCTTTTCCCATGGAACACAGATAGAACTTTCCTATTAGAACTATCAGTTTCTTTCCATTTCATCTACATAATCCATTTAGTAGCTTTTGATAGAGCACGTTTCCTGACTCCCAGGAAATGTCACAAAATCTCTAAATTCTTCTTGCTCAAGTATTAAGAAGAAAGTAGTATGATAATTAAAAGTAAAGACCTTAAAACTAGATTGTTAAGTTTGTTTTCAGAATTTCTCATTTCTTATCTGTAAGACCTTATGTAAATTTCCTAATTATAGCTATTTTCTTATCAGGAAAATGAAGTTAGTGATGCCAACTATTTCATACATTTGAAAAATGATCTATTTCAAAAATGATCTATTTAAAAAATGATCTGATATATATGAATTATCCATAGAGTAATTCTTAGCATATCAGAAATGTTCAGTATTATGAATATTAGCTACGATAATAATTAGTATTATCATTGCAAATTTTATTATTTAGGTGGCCACATTAGAGTCCCTTTTGTCTCTATTTGAATTAGCCATTCATTTTTCTGTCTGAGATTTCCAAGTAAAAAATAAAATCAACCATTTTCTTTTTCTCTTTTTCCTTTTGGAAATCAGGAGAGAGGGAGAGGGAGAGGGAGAGAGCCAGAAATGTACATTCCAGATTTAATAAAGCCAAGGGACATTTCAAATTCTAAACCATAAAAAAATTAATAGAGTCAAAGTGAAGAAAATAGAGAATGAAGAGGAACTTGAAAGGAATCAGAGTCTAAAGATATCAGTAGCATATCCTTCTCCAAGCTTAAGGGCAAAACATTCATTTTTTTAAAAAAATATATAACTGACAGCTAACTTTATGTTTTTTCCCCATTTCCCTCCCCTCACTTCAATCCTTCTTCCTCTCCTTATTTACAAAATCTTTCTTTCCATTTTTTTTCTTAGGGATGAAAGCAACAACTTGCTTTGCACCTGTGGAAGTTAGCTGCAGGATCAGCAGACCATTTGTGTGTCCACAGTGGAGGCAGTGGGGCTGCACTAATGTTCACAAAGATAATGTTGTAGGTGTTTTCTGTCAATAAACCAACTGTGAGAGAGAGAGAGAGAGAGAGAGAGAGAGAGAGAGAGAGAGAGAGAAAGAGAGAGAGAGAGAAACAGTGTGAAAAGACCTGAAGCCTTCTTTAATTGTACATGGAAAATAAAAGGCTAAAAGAGCTCCTAAGAGCAACCCTGTGTAATAAAGAAAATTTCTTTTTATTTAGCATGGTCCTGACTCTTCTACAACCTGAATGTAGAGCAAAAATGGTCTAAAAATTTACCTTCTTCAATAATGAGAAATAAAAGTGTCCAGTAAAATATATAGAAGAAGAAAAAAATAAAAGACAGGACAAACAAATGACTACCAATAATAGGAAAAAGTCATTCCATAGAGTACAGACATATTATGAATTATCACATGATTGCCATTTAAAAATAGATAATAGAAAAAAGATGTAAGAATTTTAGATTAAGATAGAAAGACAAGAAAGAGAAATTAAATGTGACCTGGTGGTATTTAGGCAAAATAATAAAAATTAATCAGAAGTGAAAGTAAAATTGGAATGAATACAAGAGTTAATTAAAAATATTTAAACTAAAGTAAGAAGTAAGAAAAGGGATAAAAAATGAATTAAGAGTTAAAGGTTCATAAAAATAGATAAAATTTGGCAGAGGATATCCAATATATCAAAGTTAGAGGCTCAAAGGAAGAAGAAAAATAGTATGATGGCAGAGAAAAATATATTCACAGATATAAGGCAAGAAAACTCTAGAAATAAGTGAAGATCCAATTACACATGTTTAAAGGACATACCATAAGGAAGAGCTGATGAATATAGTCAAAAGTTAAGCAATATCTACAAAACCCTCAAAAAAGAAAATCAAATTGAAGAATTTTAAACCCAGTCAAATTATTTTTCAAAGATAAAGGTACTTATATGTGTCATTTAATGTTGGAAACTCAAAGTAGAGCATTTCCATGAGAAGTTCTTGAACAAAGTTTTAGGACAAACCACATTTAAGCAATATATTATTATTATTATTATTTGTTTTAGGTACTGAGGATTGAATTCAGGACCTTGCGCTTGCAAGGCAGGAGGCAGAACCACTGAGCTAAGTCCCCTGCTCAAGCAATATATTAATGTATAATGTACACTCACCAAAGGCAAAAAATTAAAAAAATAAAATAATAGTGTGAATAAGTGTGAAACATAAGAATCTACCCTAGATTATAAAACTTGTCACATGAAATGATGTCACTAACAGAATTTTAAAGAGAAAGGGGAAGAGTGTAGAATAAATAGTCAAATAAACTGATTTGACACATGGAATAATGTCACTAACAATGAAACGATGTCACTAACAGAATTTTAGAGAGGAAATGGAAGAGTGAATAATAAGTAGCCAAATAAACTGATTTCCATATATGTTATGTCCAAAGGTCAAAATATGATAAGTTAAATAATGATGGCATGGGACTAGTTAAGGAATTATTAATGAAAACACCAACCTCTATAAATGCAGGCAATATTTGGGAAAGGAAAGAGAAATAATGAGGCAGTGCCTAGTAAGGCAATGATGGCCTCATCTTTTATAGCCAAAGATCAAATGAAACAATCTTAAACTCTATCAAATAATAGAGATATGGGGATACCTAAAAGTAAAATTGTAAGCACCACACAGAACAGTGCAATGAAAAAAACTGATTGATAGAATTCAATGAGAGAAGTTAAAACAGTTTCATTACTACTAATAAAGTTAATAGGTATAAAAATAGAGAATTTATAATATTGCATAAATATATAGAAAAAGGGTTAAGGACTAAAATATACTATAATAAAAAATGCAATTTTTCATGTTTGTGGAAAAAAATACAAAACAAAACGAAGAAATACCTAACACAAAGCCATGAAAACAGAAAATTTGGCGGCATTAAGACTGGCTATATCTTATCAAACTTAACACTTGAATGGCTAATCTCCCTAATTGAAGGAAACTTTCATTTGTATCAGAAAGCAAAAGAAAAATTCAAACAGTACTGTATATAGGAGGTACTCCCCCCGCACCACCCCAGCCCTGGTACATAATGGGGATTGAACTCAGGACCTTATGCTTGCGAGGCAGGCACAGCACCACTGAGCTAAATACCTGGCCCTACAAGAGGTATGTATTAAACAAAGTAACTCAGAAGAGTTAAAAAGAACAAAGAAAAACGAAACAAACAGGAATAATTAAAACAGAGATAACAATCTTAATAGCAGACAAGGTTGATCTCAGTATTAAAACATAAAATGAGATAAAGAAATAAACATAAATACAAAGGGTGCAAATTATGAAGATTCAGATGATACAGATATTTATGTATTCAGTAGCAGGGCAGAGTGGCTCCAAAACTGCACAACACATTGATTATCATAAAGGGATCCTTAAAAATACTGATAATTTGGTCTTTACTCTCATACATCCTGATCCAATTGGGATCATGTATGACCTGGGCATCAAATTTTAAAAACTCCTTAGGAAATTCCACTGTGATACAGTTTGGAAGCCAGAGACTTATCATGAATAATAACTGAGTAATAAAACACTACAGAGATATATGAAAAAATAGATGAAAATACATTTTTAGAAAAACCTATTCTTATATTCTTTGGTCCAAACCAAGTTATAGGAAAAAGAATTCTATAGAATACCTAAAAAATTAAGTAAAACATACATTTTTTTATGTATGAGAAGAGTTGGTACACATTTGTGTAAAGTTTTACTAATAACAAATAACAAGAAACTCTTCCACCTTTTAAAATCACATACACAAAAATCTTTCATAAAAATGTTATAAGAATATAGTAAGGGCATTTCATTAAATTCTAAAATCAAGGAATCATAAAAAACATCTTAGGGTTGCAAAGCAATAAACCTTAAAATTAGATGCAAACAAAAATAACTTCCTAACAAACAGAAACAAATTAAATTTAAAAATTTGAGTTGTAGTTCCAAGAGAAAATTATAATTTTCTTCACTTCCAAATCACTACCCTCTTCTCCCCACTCTTCCCATTTATATTTTTAATTATCTGCTTTACCTATATTTCCACTCAAATCTTGGAAACTTTTCTTTAGGGCAAAGTATATTCCATTCCCCACTTACTCTCTAAAGTCAATTGTCTGCAAAAAGATTTCTGTGTAAAAAGCCCAGCAAAAGTATTTTGAGGTTCCTGTAGCTGGAAGAAGGAAGATGCTGTGGAGGGGAAATGAAGTGGTCCAGAAATCAGCACCTGAAACTTTCATCTGAATGGATAAAACTTCTCATTTGTGGTCGGGGTGTAGTACTGCAAAATTCAAATGGGTAAGACCATTTCTGCAGTCTCTGCAAGTAACTGTGGCTCTTGCTCCTCACCACAGATGTTAACTCTTAGCTTTCTAGGTAATGGTAGCTTGAATGGACTTTGGTATTTTTAAAAATTCTGGCTTTATTCTTGTTTCCACTAGAGTCTCATACTCTGAGCTCCCAAACACTCACTTCAAGTGAGGACTTTCTTTTGGGGGTGGGAAGTTTTCTACTTTCATGATTTTCTACTTTGTTATTAACCTATGTTATTTTACCCTCTTGTACTTACTCAAATGTCACATCTGTGATACCTTCCAAATAAGTCTTAACTATTTAAATTTATCAGTTATGTATTTAAGGCCATATAAAGGCAAAAGTCAGAGCAAAATAAGTTTATTGTTGTTTCATATTTTACTCTTTCTAGAAATCATAAATTTTTTGTCCTGGTCCTTATGACTCCTCACATCCAAATAGACATTAAGTCTGCTAATGTTAAAATTGAGTGCACAGAATTCATAAAAAGAAGCATGGCAAGTTCTTGGCTAAGAAATAAATAAGCTTCTCTCTTTTAGTTGTAGACTGATTTAGCATAAGCTAATCAAGTCTTCAATGATCTCCTGTCAAAACTGGGAGGAATGACAAATGTATGCACATGTATGATGACTAATAGATATTAGTCATTTCTGGGGTAAGTCAAGTCACTCTTCTTAGGCTCCAACTACTCTCTTTTTAATTTAATTTTGTTTTGGTTTGGAACTTGGCTACAATAATGATGTTGGAATCTATGGCATTATAATTGGATAAATGAGGGGGAAGTTAGGCAGTAAATGGCAGGAAGGAGATGGGTCACATTTGTAGCATCTCTGCTTTTCACCTTCTGGTTCTTGCCCATCAGAAGATGCTACTCATCTGTATGACTCTGTCCCTTGCTTTGCTCTGTTTAAGTTTTTAAGACACTTCTCTCAACTTCAGAAACTGTGAGGTAGTAAATTTATTTCAGACAACCAGTTACTTGGAGTTGCTGATAGTATTTTAAATTACAAATTACTGCAGTTTCTCTTTAGTTTGATATTTTCTGTTGTTCAGATTGTAAGTGTTCAGATAGCTGGATATAGATTAATTCCCTAGAGACAGATTGATGTTTTTATCCCTGTAAACAGTCCCAATGGAAGATCCCTGACAAACCAATTAAAATAATGCCAAACACATAGGAAGAAAAACTGACAAGGGTTGATCTCTTGTGACAGAACTGTATTCGGCCAGGTGACATTGTGGGCAAGCAGGTGAAAACTTACATGCTGTTGCCCCTCCTTAATTCTTAGACAGACTGTGATACTTCCTAAATTAGTAGCAAAATGAAATTTCAGGTGTGATTTTCTTGGCTTAAAATTGATTTCCTTGTTTAATGGTTGCTGTCTTACTTATTGGAGACCCAAAATTGTTGGTTTTCTATTTCATGGCAATTGCTGACTTGGGCAATAGATAGAAATGCAAATTTCATCTTGTGCTAATGAATTCAATAATAATAAAGCTAGTTGAAAAGACATGGGAAGAAAAAAGTAGTGGACATTTAAACGTTAAAGCAGTATTTTCAATATTGAGTTTGAAGAACACTAATGTCAGTAACTGTTCTGTTGAAAAATGGTTTCAGTGGTCAAATGCTTTAGGGAAACAAAGCTAAACAAGTTTCCTTCCTTCAGGGCTTCTCTGAGCTCATAATATGATAATGTGCCTTGTGAGTTAGCAAGAAGCAAGTTAACTATGAAGCAGTTCCTCTGACATTCTAACTGAAGAACTTCCTTGTTTCCAAAAGCAATCTCTTACAGCTGTGGAGATGTGTCCTTACACACCTCTAGACTGGAAAATGCAAGGGTAAGGCCTTGTTTTAAAAATGTAAATATTCCTTAAGCCCTACAACACTGGATCTAAGAAGTATGACCAGTTTACTAACAGTACTTCCCTCAGGCCAGTATTAGGGATCCCTGTTTTGCTCCCAGAACTTCAGAGGGTCCCATATATCAAAAGCACAGCCAAAATGAATTGATTTAGAGATACAGAGATGCCTCTGACAGTTAGTGTTCTTGATTGCTAACCCTAAATATCTGATCTCATGAGTCACATGCCATGTCCCAAGGTAAGCTTCCCATCTCTTGCCCTATGTGCACAAACACAGCATCAATACTTTGGAGTTCTGTGGTCATTTTTGAGTTGTTCCTATGTAAGAATTCAGAGGACAATACTTTCAACACAGTAAAGATTTGAGTAGCATACGCAGTGGTAGTGGAGACCACCTTGAATGAGCTACAAATTCATAAATTGGCTTTTCATATTAAAGGTTTGAGTCTGCCTATTAGCCCACAGTGCCTTATCTGAAGATCCAGCAGTTGGTGTGTGGAAAGGAACAACTCCCCACACCACTGGTCACAGTGGAGGTCTCAATGATCCTTGATAGTGTGACATCTTAGATGGCAAGACAATAGTGCAGCTAAGGGCAGCATGACTTGTACAGAAAACTCCTATACAGGCAAAAATTAATCCATGGGAAGAAACAAATTTCCCATTAATCTATGAGCTGTTCCTACTAGAATATCTTGTTCCTTTGTTGTGAGGATCGTGCTGTGTCAGTGCTCTCTGCTTCACTGTTCCCTGCATCACCCCTTATCCCTTCTAGAAGGTGAATGTTCAATAAATAGTGGCAAGCATCAGGAGACAGGGTCTTAGCCAGATAAGAGTTTTTACTATCCTGGGGCCCCCCATTTATGCATTAAGATCCTGTATTGTCTTTTTTTTTTTAATCTGTCCTCCTTACCCTTGGTCAGGTGATTGGGGGTCTGATCAGCCCCCAGTAAAGTAGTTGATAGAAAAGTAACTTAAACTGTTCTCTCAAAAAAGAAGACTGCAATACATTTTTGCAAAAATGAAGTATCATGAAATGAAGTATCATTGGATTGCTATTCTTTATGCACCAGTTCATGCTTGGAACAGTTGCTCATGTTGCCTGAGCAACATTTTGAAAATGTAAGCAATTCAGATTACTCTTAGATTGTACCTGGATAGGTCAAGACATGACAGTCAAGAAGTATAGTACTGATGCTTTTCTTGGCAACTGGATGCAATTTCATTGTCAGTATTGTGAATACTTCTGTTTTTATAATAATACTTAATATGATTTAATTACATTTTCAAAAGATAAAAAGTAAGACTTTTGGATTTAAACAAATATTTTTATGTACTATTTTAATATATATCAATTATAATTTTTATTTTCTTAATGTTAAAGGATAGTTTTGAATATTTTAGTAAATAAACTATAAAAACGTAAAAGTAATTTTAATTCAATTTTTCTATTTATTTTGCTAAGTATATATTACAGTGTTTTATACTTTGGAGATATTTAATAATTTTAAGCCTTTATATTGTTATTGGCAATAACAGAAATTATGTGACAGTCTAGTTATAACAACATGATTAGTGATTTTGTCGACATGAAAGAAAATATTAATTTAATAAAATAAATATATGATGCTATTGGTCCATCAATAGAACACTTAGTCATGCATAGTAATATCATTACTTAGTGATATTTTTTCATTCACATATCAGGCATAGATTTATGTATGCACAGGTATATGTAATGTAGGTAAAAATCTATTTTAATTTTGTAATGGTGAATGTATTTTTGTCCAGGTAGAAGGATCAACAGCATTTCATTCAAGAGTTTTTAACACTTAATTTATAATTTTTAAATATTAAGGTATGTACTGTACTACAAGGGCCCGTATGAGTTCTGCCTTTGACCGGAAATTCCAGTGCTAGTCTTCACCTCTGTGACTTTTCCATATTTACCAGCATTAGAATGGACACCATGTGAAAAAATGGCAACTTTGTCTTCTAGGGAGGAAGAACATCTTCCCACCAAGGACTCTTCACTCCTATCCAGCTGCTCGCCCTCATGCGCAGAGTGTACATAGAACCATTTGTATAAACAAATGACAAAAAGCTTTGTTTATTTCTTGGTTCTTGTTCCTAAGAGATGAGGCTCATATAGTCATTTCCAAGGATAATAAGAAAAGATGCATAACTTGTCAGTATTTAACAATCTGGACTTTGAAACATCCAACAGAACTTTAGTACAGATCAGAAAAGGTCAAAAAATGTAAACAGGAGTAGAGGATTCTGATCAGGTTAGAAGCTGCTCCTCAGTCTCCTCTGCGAGGAGAACTGTGTCAGGATTTACTCTTTAGTCTTTCAAGTTCTCTGAAAGCAAGGTTGAGTTGTGAATCTTATCATATGAAATAGATGGAGTGCTCAGTGTCTGACGTTAAATTATACCTGATCATTTTAGTTAAATTTCTGATAAGCAAGATGAGGAAATTATGAAAGATCACCTAGTATGTAATAGTGTTCTAACATGGGTTTAGTTTTTTATACTCAGATTCAATGGTTTTGTTTCTCAATTCTTAAGTGATACAAAGTTTATTTCCTTTAATTGAATTTATGTTCATGAAATGTGCAGATTCTGAGTGTAAATACATGTTTACTGGCTACCAAAATGTACCGTTCCAAAATCCCACACACTTCTGTGTCCTGTGTGAAAAACTCTTTTTCCATTGACAACTACTCTTTTGATGTCTATAATTATGCAATAGTTTTGTCAGTACTGGAGCTTAAGGTAAGTAGAATCATATAATATGTAGTATATTGTATCTTTATGTTATTTCAGTTGTTCAATGTAGTGTTTTGTGATTTAGTCATTTTGTTGTATGTATCAGTGGGCTTTCTTATTGCTGAATTATAGTTCACTGGGAGAATATATTACAATTTCTCTATTCCTCTGTGGGTGATCCATAGGGTAATTTCCAATATATGCTATTGTGCAAAAAGAAGCTCTGAGTATTCAAAGATATGTTGTTGCGGATGTACATTATTTCCTTCTGGTGAATGCTAAAGAGTGGAATTTCTAGATCCTGTGTAAACATAATTACTTTTAAGCTGTGAATTCTTAAAAGTGATTTTAGATTTCTGGCCTTCAGAAAGCTGAGAGAATACATTTCTGTGGTTTTAAGCCACTAAGTTTATGACAGTTTGTTACAGTATCTAGGAAACTATGCCAGGAAGTATCCAGTAAGTCTTTTTAAGCTTGGCTGTCCATGTGGAGACACTTGGCAGGCTTAGACCATCAATTTCAAGTCAAACAGAAAGGAAGTTCATGTCTGACTTCCAAGAGGAAGCACTGCAACTGAATATGCATCCATCCTTGATTGGTGGCCAGGAGGATGGAAGCATTACAGGCTGGAGGTGTCATAATTATTGTGCTGATTCTCTTCTCAATTCGGGCATGGGGACCTACAGAAGCCTACAAAGTTGTCTACATCCTCATGGTGGTCTGTTTAAAATGGTGCCTCAAGAAATACTTGCAAAAGAGGAGAGATGAATGAAAATCATATGCTACAAAATGATAAAGACCTTGAAAACTCACACTTTCTGAATTCTTCAAGTGGACTAAGGTTCCCATCTGTGATTGGTTGGCTCTGTTGTGTTGAGCCTGAGATGGAGCAGAACATCACAGAAGTATACGGAAGAAGAAAGCAGCTCACATCATAGCAGCCAGGAAACAGAGAGAGACAAAGTGAGGAAGCAACAGGACATAGCCTTCTAGTGCACATTCCTGTGATTATTTCCTCCAAGTAGATATTAGGAGGTGTTTCTACCACCTCCTAATAAAGCCATCAAATTGTGACTCCATCAATGGATTGGTCCACTGGTGAGGTCCAAGCCCTAAATCACTTCTCAAAAGCCCCACCTCTCAGCACTGCTGCACTGGGGACCAAGCATTCCACACATGAGCCTTTGGTAAACATTTCAGACCCCACCTACCACAGCTGGAATGGATAAAATGTGACTTTTCTCATGGACATAACCATTCTTTTTGTAGTCCTGCTGTAGATTTGTGCCACAAATACAGCATTTCAGATAGATTCTATTTTGTACAATTCCCAATATAAATATACCATGTGGTATGTTTATAATTGCATATACTATACCATATCATAAATATTTTTGTAATAGGTGAGAAGTTCCATTTTAACTAGTCATTAGTGAGAACCTAATCCTCTACTGAAAATTTCACACACTAGATATACTTGAAAGAATTGAAATCAACAGATATTTGTACACTCATCATGATAATATGATTCACAATATTTATTCACAATATTTATTATTCACAATAGCCAAAATCTGGAAGCAATTATTCATAATATTTGTTATTCACAATAGCCAAAAGGTGGAAGAAATTCATGTGTCCATTAACAGGTTAGTAAGAAACAAAATTTAGTATATACTTACCATTGAAGAGTATTCAGTCTGTAAAAGGAAGGAAATTCTGACACATGGCAATATGAATGAGCCCCAGGGACATTATGCCAAGTGAAATACGCCAAAAACAAAAAGAAAACTGTTGTATCGTTCCACTTATATGAGATTCCTAGAATAAGCAAATTTGTAGAAACCAAAAAAGGAATGGTGGTCAACAGTCCCTGGGAGAAGGGGAAGTGGATAATTATGTTCTATAGGTATAGTGTTTCCATTTTGTTAGAAAAAGTGTTCTGAGCATGGATAGTGGTGATGGCTGCACAACAATATGAATGCATTTAATGCCACTGAACTGTACAATTACAAATGGTTAAGATGGCAAAAAAGTGACTTTATTTTATACTTGCAACAGCAATTTATGAGGAATTATTATCTCTTCACATCCTTGATATTTATTATTATTATATTAATTCTTTTAAATGCAAGTTATTACAAATTTGAATTTAATAAACTTTTAAATAAGTTTGATTTTTGCAAATCTAATCTTTTCATGATGTATAAAGTCTTTGGATTTTCATTCTATAGGATTTGCATTCTATGATAGTAATGATTTTTTTTCTAAAATTAAAGTCATACCATCTTTCTCTCTGATATTTAAAATCCTTTAATGCTTTCATTTGTTTTCATTATAAGGTCAAATTTCCTATAATAGATAAATGTCTTTCTGTTTTAGTCCCTGAGTCCATTAACCCTGCCTCCTGTCTTCAATTCCAGAAGGTTTTAAGGATGGGGTAGTGTCTATGTTGTTAATTATTAAGTCTTTGGGCTTAGCACTCTCATTAAGTATTTGTTTAATGACTGACTGCCTTAGGGAGAAGAGATAGGTTCACAGAATTTAGGGCAGACAGGTTCACAAAGTTGAAAAGTACAGTAATTTAGATATGCAATTCAAGTCTGACTCAAAAGCATGACTAGTTAACTTTTGGCAAAATGGATCATCATTTAAGGTCTATTTCATTGACCATTAAACTTCAGTCATTATCAAGATTATTAGGAAGTCTCAGATACTGTAGAAAAGTATCAATACTCCAAAACCAGTTTTGTTTTGATAGGAAAGAAAATGATTCTGCAGTCTGTGATAGCATTATTATCCAAGTGATTAAAATCTATTTGATTTTATAGTCTCCTAAAAATGTCAAAAAAAATATTTAATTCATGTCTAAGACTTGCACAATGGGGTTATAATTTTGTAATGTTTATAAGCTTGTAAGATAAAGAATATGCTACACTGGGCCAGGGATTTAGCTCAGTGGTTCCGCCGCCTGCCTCGCAAGCGGAGGGACCTGAGTTCGATCCCCGGTACCAAAAAAAACCAACAAAAAAACCCAAAGAATATGCTACACTAAAATATTTCCTCTTCATTTTTTAAAGATTGCAATCCTGTCTAAACTTCCTATTATTCCTCTAGGGATTTTTTTTTTAACTAGATGATATTATGTGTGTATATATATATATATATATATATATAAAACATTATTTAGTCTTTATAGGAACTAAGTAAACCTATTTTCACTGGGAATTAAATAAACACACCAAATTCTACTTAGGCTAATTATTCAGTCTCCAAAGGATTTTTTTTATTGTATAACTTAATAAGGCACAGTTATCCATATTTGTTTGTAGTAGTTCTAGAAATTTCCATTTAAATACTTGTCTGCTTTTTATACACATTTTGTCTCAATTTAAACTATCTTTGAGTACATTCAAAACTAAGAAAAAATAAATTTTTTGATAAAAAGGGGGAATAATGTTGATAGAAATAAATCATCATTATTACTATTTTGAATTTATAATCATTTTCTCTTTCCAGGGTCTAGTTTATTTATTCATCCTGGGAAAACACTGAGAGTTGAGTTTGAGTCTTTTTTATTTTGAATATTGTGCAGTTAGCACTTAGATTTCTATTTCCAGTTTTAACAGCCAAAGCAAAACCAGAGCTCACTGTCAGAAGAAACTTCAAGTTTGGCTGTTCTATAGGTATAATATGCACCATTGATACCTGGGAAGCCTCCAGATGTACTGAATTAGAATCACCAGGTCCTCATTAAAATATTAAGGAGTAAAGCTCTGTAGTTAAGTAGATTTGGATTCTAGTTACAGATTGTTGATAAAGAGCAATTTCCAACCTGATGTTTGAATCATCCAAGAAGTTTTCTAGTAGCAGGGAGCTCTTCATCTGCAGATAAAGGCTGCCCCATTTTTCCTTGGACAGCTGTGATTGTTAGCAAGTACCTTCTTAGATCCAGCCAAAATCTGCCTCTCTTTACATCATCGCAGTCATCCTTGGTGACCAGAAGTGCCACAGAAAAGAAAAATACAATGATGTTTTAAATATTAGAGTTGGTCTCCAGATTAGCATTCATAATTCCAGGCATGTAGTGAGCATTTTGAAAAACCGTTATTTCTCTCACTCTCAAAGTTATAGTTTTCTAGTGTAGATTGACTTGAGCAATTTAATTTTAACAGATGTAGATTCAATAATGAGAAGGGCCACACAACCCAGGAGAACCTACCTACAACACTGGAATTCTTGTGGTAAGGAAAGATGGTGTGTGAGATTTATGACCAAACCTCTATAATTAGAAGCCTAGGGTTCTATAGCAAAGTCTTGGGATCTGTAGTGGAAAATTCTGCGCATTGTCAATAGCTTTGCATGGCATGTTACTATGAACTGATAGATTTTGAGTGCTTGATCCAACTCTGAATGGGGTGCTGAATAAACCAGGAGCCCAAATACCAAGGCACAAATTCCTTTCTATAAGCTCATTCTATGGCAGAATTAACCATTATTGGAGTAATTTTATAATAGTGACATCTATTGCCTTTATTTTTCAGACACCTATTAGCTGTCAGTCTGTGATTTTACTGTAATACAGGTTTCTTTTATCTGTCACATATTTATTCATTTTCTTATTTATATCAGTATGTATATATGTATTCTTATTTTATTTAATGAGTTGTAATTACTGTCATTGTTTTGAGAAGCAAATTGTTCTAGTAAGTTCCTGATAGATCCTGGGTCTCCTGATATATTTTCATCATTCAACGTGCAAGAGAACAATGACGTGGCACCCCAAGCTGGCTGAGGCTCACCTGTCCTCTCTTTGCCGCTGCCTCGAAATCAGACATTTCTCCAAGATGCTCTGCTTCCTTTATGGGGAATCTTAATTTGAAGTCAAGATGTAGCTACTTGTTGTACTCACTGTCCTTTCTGGATATATTTATGTAAAAGAATATATATTTAAAGTTATGAGTTCATAGCCTCTAATTGCAATTCAAGAGCTCTGAGTTCTCCCCAGCCTTGTTCTTTTCCTATAGCTTCTGCAATAGTGAAAAATCTAGTTCTTACATACAATGTTTGCTTATTTATTCAATAGATTTGTTAATATGCTCAATATTACAAACGCTTCAATTTTGGCAGATGAATCCTCTGCCTGCTACCTCATCCTTCTCACTTCTTGATGGGGCTTGGGTCCTTCCCATGTGCATGTTACAGATGTGAGATGTCTCCATGCCCTGTGTGCCTTTTAAGTCTCACCTCTATGAGCACCATGAAGAATGCTGCTGGACATTTTCCCCTTCTGTATGCCCCCAACTCCTCTTAACTCTGAAGAGAAGAAACATCTTCACCTTTTCTTTGCTTTCTGCTTTCTGCAGATTTCTTCACATTTGTATTTCAAGTTGTCTATTGAAATTTCATATGTTGGAAACACACATACATATGTCCAAGTATATTTATGCACATACTATGCATACATTCAAATGTACATGTATATATATATATATCTTTGAAGAAGAAAAACTTGAAATAATTTTATATTTTCTTTTATTCTTTGCATTTAAAATAAACATTTTAAGTGATCTGTCTTAGAGGAATGGCAAAGTATCACAGTTCCCATAACCCTTCACCCACATTCCTTAAGGTTAACATCTTATACAAACAGTACCATTATTAAACTAAGAAATTTGCATTTCATTTATGCTTTTAAAGTAGTATTCTATTCTTTTTCTAAGGATATGGCCTCATCTATTAGATTTCAGAGGAAGTTAATTCTAGTTATTTAAACATTTTTATTATATTTTATTAGTATTTTTTTCAGTATATGAAGTTTACATTCATTTTAAAGAGTAGGTCCATGTACTTAACAATCTTGGTATTTTATTCAGCTTCCTCTCCCCACCCACCAACCTACCTCCATCTCTAGATGTCTTTTCTCCATTTTCATCCCTCTTCTTCCTCCTCCTCTTCCTCTTCTTCCTTCCCTCCTTCTCCTCCTCCTCCTCCTCCTACTCCTCCTTCTTCTTCTTCTTCTTCCTTCTCCCCCTCCTCCTCCTCCTCCTCCTCTTCCTCTTCCTCCTCCTTCTTCTTTTTATTTTTGGTGCCAGGGATCGAACTTGGGACCTTGCACTTACGAGGCAGGCAGCGGAACCACAGAGCTAAATCCCTCCCCTCATTATTATTATTACTATTACTATTTTTAGTACCAAACACTTACAAAGAATTCTAGTTATCTTTAAGTTTTTCCATTTTCTACTCTATGCTTCTCAATTCCTCGCTCTCTCCCTCCCTCATTCCCTGCTTCCATTCTTCCTTCCCTCCTCCTTGCTCTTTTCCACCCTCCAAATTATGAGGTTGCTACTACATTTCAAGTAGCACATCCAAATTTCCTACACCTATATTTTCACTCCTTGTATTTCTTCTATTGTATTTCCTCTCCACCTTTTAATGCAATTAATAGCTAGTTAGATTGTTTACTTCATTTTACTTTTTTGGCTTTGTTTCAGCTTAACAGTCATCACTTTCTTCACCCCTCTGAACCACATAATGTCATTGTAACTTCCTATCTTGACTATTTCATACATCTCTTTCCTGGTTGGGTGTAGGTTGCTTGAATGTAAGATCCAATTAATTTGTATGTATTACAGAAAACATACAGTATTTGGACTAAAACAATATACATGGTGTTATCTGCCTGACTCTACCCATTATATTTCAGGATGAGGGCTTTGTAATCTGAAAGGAAATTGTATATTTACACTCTGGGAAATGTACATTAGTTGTATTTATTTATTTTTAGAATTTTACTTCCTTTCTAACACAGGTGAGTCTTGAAGACCCATTAACACATTAGAAATGCTCTACATTCTTTATATTATACTATTTCCTCAGGACTGCTACATTTTATATGATCAGGTTTCCTCAGTGATACTGGTTAATTCAATGTTTCTTTGTGGTAACTATAGAAATATATAATCTGAAAAGAACTAGCTGGAACATTTTTTATAAACTGTAAACACCCAAAGACAAAGATTAATAAACCAGTAGGGTTTTTTTTTGCAGTGGGAATAATAGTAATAGTGTATTTGTATTTTTTTATAGTTCTTTTCATTTTTCTTTCTGGAAAGAGTTCTTTGAATTTATTATTATGCTACATTTTAATTCTATACTCTTGACTACCACTTCCATTTAGTCTTTTTAAATCCAGAGCTGTGAAATAAGAAACATTTGCTTGCTACATTGCAAGATTCCCCTGGGGTAATCATTTTGTTTTAAATTTAGCAAATCCATGAATTATGAGCCTTAAAATCCTACCTTATTTTATGAGGCTCTTGTATCGTTCTCTTTAGCTGGCTAACAACAGCTTTCATTGGAACTCCTGGGTAATAAATAATGGCATTATATCAGATTACACTGTTTGCTGATTTGTTGTTGTTAGCATTGACTAAGAGTAATTTATCAGTACATATGAGGAAATTACTATGAACATGGCTACATGGTACAAAACATTTAGTGACATCAACCGTGAGTAAAATCAAATAAAAAACCTTTTAATTCCTCTTATCTTTCTTACATTCTTCTTTACAATGTCCTTTTGCATATCCAACACTTTATGAAATTTTGCCATAAATAAGTTTAACATGTTGAAATGTTTATTTCACATTGTAACCTGAATACCTGAATGAATAGAGTTCTTATTTCCAAATGTTACCCGTAGAAGTTCTGTTCTTCCTTTCCTCTGATAGTTAAGTAAAAATAAGCGAATACCTCAGTTATTTTAAAATTAGATTTGCATAATTTCAATTGTCCCTTCAAATAATGCATAAGTCTCCAAGAGGCAAAGCAAACCTCATCTCCTAGATGTCTCATTTTTTTCCTAATCTCTAATAAAACACCTCTATGTGTGTAGAGTGGGGGGTGGGTGTATGGAGCGTGAAAATGTAAGGATTTAGACAACGTCCTGATACAGCAGGGAGAGGCTAGGTCTTCAGCCACAGATGTGCTGACTCCTGTACCTCAAGAACCTGCAGCTACTTGCCTTGTTGGCTTTATCTATTTCAGTGATCTAGATTTTGGATACTAGGGCATGGCTTGCTGGAGCGTCTGGATTATTTTATCTCTTCTTGTCCCTTGTAAGGTCTGCTGTGACTTGTACTCAACCCTATCTGCATGATCTTCCGGGCTCCCTTCAGTAAGGAGGCATGTCTGTGGAAACTCCCCAGCAAGCCTCTCTATTTCTTCTGAGCCAGTCTATGCTATGCAGGAATCACCACTGACATGGTGAATTAACTCCCAATGCGGACCTAATTGTACAGTAAATGTCACTGTGGGGAGGTAGTAGCTAGTCACTAACAAATAGTGTTCTTCCTGTCCTATTAGGTCCCTCACATACCTCCTTTCTCTCTAGGCAGAGGCTCCAAGAAGGAAAATAAAGAAATAATTACTCACTCTTCATTCTTATTTCTTCTTCTTTTACCCTCTGCTGTTCTCTCATGTACAGAGATGGTGCATTTTTCTTTTGCTTTCCCTTTCTTCAAACATGGATCACTAGAAGAGGAATATTTTCCACATTATAAAAGCACTTTATGATCTGAGCCATTCATGCTTACTTGCTGTTATGATAAATTGGGATGATTGGTGGAAGAATATAGAAATTTAGAAAATTATTTTTGTAGACAGTAATTTTACATGCCAAAGGCTGAATATTATCCTATCCTTTTACTTTGGATTTCTTCTGCAATAGAATCCAATCTTCCCTCAAGCACATAAATGTCTCCAATGGCCTAGAAAAGGCAAAAGAGAAAAATCACATTAAAACTTTCTATAATATTACTTCTCTAAAGGAAGAAATGGGTATGGACATTGTATTTAGACAGCTTGATGTCTACTCCTAAGTCAGACAAAATAGCTGCCTGATTGAATATTTTATTTTTAGTTGGGATAATTTGGCTAAACTGTATAGAAATTTGGACCATTTTCTCTAAAGGAAAATATTTTTCTTCTTCTTTTTTTTTATTAAATTCCTTTATTGGTACATTGTAGGTATACAACACAATTACATTTCTCATTGGAAATTGTACCTTTACATAATGCATCTTGGTTCTTATTTTTTCCCCATTCCTAGCCCTCCCTTCACACCCTCCACCCTTCCCTATTTACAAAGACTTTATTTCCATTTTTTCCATTTCTCAGCATTTTTCCTTTCCCTTCTTTCCTTTCCCCTGCCCCTCCCACTACCCCTACCCCTTTGGACCTTTTCTTCCTATTTTACATTATCGATTATTCATTCTAATCATTGGTACATTTTAGGTATACGATATAATGACATTCATCATTGGAAATTTGCACCTTTACATAGTCTCTCTTGGTTCTTATTTTTCACCCTTGCCCAGCCCTCCCTTCAACCCCTCCAGTCCTCCCTATTTACAAAGATTTTGTTCCTATTTTTCCATTTTCTCATATTAATCCCATTCCCTTCTACCCTTTTCCCTAGCCCTCCCACTTCCTTCCCCTTTGCCCCTTTTCTTCCTATTTCACATTACATATTATACATTTAGTCCTTATTTACACTTTCAGTTTCTCACACCAGAGAAACTATTCGGTATTTACATGTGTGTTCTATTTATTTCACTTAAGAGTATCGCCTCAATGTGCATCCACTTAGCCATAAATGTTTCTAATTTCTCATTTTTTATGGCTGAGTAGTACTCCATTTTATTAAAAAACCACATTTTCTTTATCCAGTCTCCAGTTGATGGGCATTTGGGCTGTTTCCAAGTTTTAGCTATTACAAACTGTGCTGCTATGAACATGGGTGCACACATATCACTGTGGTATGATTCTTTTAATTCTTTGGGGAAGATCCCCAGCAGTGGAATAGCAGGGTCAAATGGGACTTCAAGTCCTAGTTCTTTGAGGTGTCTCCATACTGATTTCTACAGTGCTTGCACCAGTCTACACTCCCACCAGCAGTGGAGCAGGGTTCCTCTTTCCCCACAGCCCCACCAGCATTTGTTATTGGCTGATTTCATGATAGCAGCCATTCTTTCTGGAGTGAAGTGGAATCTCAGCGTTGTTTTCATTTGCATCTCTCGAATGACCAGTGATGTTGAACATTTTTTCCATGTATTTATTTGCAATTTCTACTTCTTTGTGTGAGAAATGTCTGTTCATTTCAGATGCCCATTTTTGGATTGGGTCTTTAAATTTGGGAGGTCTGATCTTTTGAAGTTCTTTATAGATTCGAGATAGTAGACCTTTGTCTGAGGAAGAACAGGTGAAGATTTTTTCCCACATTGTGAGTTGTCTCTTCAGACTGCTGGTGGTTTCTCTTGCTGTACAGAAGCCTTTTAATAAGAACAGATTCCACTTGTTGATTGCTTGTGCCAGTTCATGGGCAACTGAGGTTTTGTTCATAAAATCTTTTCCTACACCGATGTCTTCAAGGGTTCTACCTAACCTCTGTTCCAACTGGTTCAGAGTTTCTATTTTAATATTTAGATCTTTAATCCATTTTGATTTTAGTTTAGTGCATGGTGAGAGATACAGGTCTAGTTTTAATCTTTGGCAAGTTGAAGCCCAATTTTTCTAGCACCATTTATTAAAGAGGCTATCTTTCCTCCAGTGAGGGTGTTTGGCTCCTTGATTGAAAATGAGATGGCTGAGTGTGTCTGGTGTTGTTTCTGTATCTTCTAATCTGTTCCACTGGTCCTTAAGTCTGTTTCTTTGCCAGTACCATGCTGTTTTTATCACAGTAGCTTTGTAGTATAGTTGCAGGTTGGGGATCGTGATACCCCCTGCCATGTCTCTGATACCTAGAATTGCTTTTGCTATTCTGGGTCTCTTCGTGTTCCAAATGAATTTTTGGATTGTTTTCTCAAGGTCCATGAAGTATGCTGCTGGGATTGCATTAAATCTATATAGCAGTTTTGGAAGTATGGCCATTTCCACTATATTAATCCTTCCTATCCAGGAGCAGGGGATGTCTGTCCATTTTCTGATATCATCTTCAATCTCTCTTTTCAGAGTGCTATAGTTTTAAGAGAAGAGGTCTTTGATTTCTTTCATTAGGATGATTCCTAGGTATTTCAGTTTTTTGTATGCTATTGCGAAAGGAATTATTTGGCCTATTTCTCTCTCAGTGAGTCTGTCATTGGTGTAGAGAAAAGCTATTGATTTTTGTGTGTTGACCTTGTAACCAGCTACTTGACTGAATTTGGTTATTAAGTCTAGAAGACTTTTGGTGGAGTTCTTGGGGTCATCTATATAGAGTATCATGTCATCTGTAAATAATGACAATTTGACTTGTTCATTACCTATCTTTATTCCTTTTATTTCTTTCTCTTGTCTAATTGCCGTGGCTAACGTTTCCAGAACTATATTGAACAAGAGTGGTGATAGTGGACATCCTTGTCTTGTTCCTGATTTTAGTGTGAAGGATTTCAGCTTTTGACCATTTAGTATGATACTGGCTGTTGGTTTCTCATAGATGGCTTCTATCAGTTTGAGGTAGAGACCATCTATTCCAATTTTTTTGTAGGGTTTTTATCATAAATGCATGTTGGATTTTGTCAAATGCTTTTTCTGCATCTATGGGGATAATCATATGGTTTTTGTCCTTGGCTCTATTGATATAGTGTATTACATTGATTGATTTGTGTATATTGAACCATCCCTGCATCCCTGGGATGAATCCCACTTGATCAGGGTGTATGATCTTCTTGATGATCTTCTGCATTCTGTTTGCCATTATCTTATTAAGGATTTCTGCTTCTATGTTCATTGGTGAGATTGGCCTATAGTTCTCTTTTTCAGTTGGGTCTTTCTCTGCTTTTGGATCAAGGTGATGCTTCCTTCCAGAAATGAATTTGGGAGTATTGCTTCCCTTTCAATTTCATTGAAGAGTTTAAACAGTAGTGGCAGCAGTTGCTCTCTAAATGTCTTGTAGAATTCTGCAGTGAAGCCATCAGGGCCTGGGCTTTTCTTAGTTGATAAGTTTTAAATTACATTTTCAATTTCATTGGTTGATATTGGGTTGTTCAGAATTTTTAGGTCTTCTTTGTTCAACTTTGGTAATTCATATGTATCTAGGAATCTGTCCATTTTTTTCTGTGTTGTCCATCTTATTGGCATATAGGTTCTGGAAGTAGGATCCTCTGGATTTCTGGTGAGTTTGTTGTAATTTCACCCTTTTCATTCCCAATTGCATGGATTTGGGCCTTTTCTTTCCTTTTTCTGAGAAGGTTGGCTAAAGGTTTGTCAATTTTGTTGATTCTTTCAAAGAACCAACTCTTGGCTTCATTGATTTTTTTTGTATCGTTCTCTTAGTCTCCATTGCATTGATTTCTCCTCTGATCTTTATAATTTCCTCCCTTGTATGAGCTCTGGGGTTGTCCTGCTCTTCTTTTTCTAGAAGCTTGAGGTTCAGCATCAGGTTGTATTAATTGGGCTTGCTCTGTTTTCATAATATGTGTATTCACTGCTATGAATTTCCCTCATAAGACTGCTTTCATTGTGTCCCATAGATTTCGATATGTTGTATTGTCATTATCATTTCATTGAAGGAACTGTCTGATTTTTTCTTTAATTTCCTCTGTGACCCATTGGTTATTCAGAAGTGTGTTGTTCAACTTCCATGTGTTTATGAAATTGTTTGAGTTTCTTTTACTATGGATCTCCAATTTCATTGCTCTATGGTCTGATAATACACAGGGGATAACTTCAATTCCTTTGCACTTGCTTAAACATATTCTATGTGTGAGTGTGTGGTCTATTTTTGAGAATGACCCATGAGCAGCTGAGAAGAATGTGTATTCTGATTTTGTGGGGTGGAAGACTCTGTAAACATCTGTTAAGTTCATTTGTTCAAGAGTTTGATTGAGTTCTAGTATTTCATTACTTATTTTTAGTCTAGTTGATCAATCTATTCGTGACAGTGGGGTGTTGAAGTCCCCCACTACAATTGTATTAGTGCATATATGACTTTTCATGCCCATTAGTATTTGTTTTATATAGTTGGGTGCACTAGTGTTTGGTGCATATATATTTATGATTGTCATCTCTTCCTCTTGGATTCTTCCCTATACAAGGATGTAGTGTCCTTCTTCATCTCTCTTAATCAGTGTTGTTTTGAAATCTACTTGATCTGCAAAGAGGATAGATACTCCTGCTTTTTTTCAGGTTCCTGTCACATGGAGAATTGTTTTGCGCTCTTTAACTTTCAGTCTATGAGTTTCCTTTTTAATTAAGTGTGTTTCTTGTATGCAGCATATTGTTGGATTTTGCTTCTTGACCCATTCTGCCAGTCTATTTCCTTTGATTGGTGAATTGAGACCATTAACATTGATGATTATAACTGAAGCTTATTGACTTGTCATTGCCATGACTTTTTCTTTTTGTTGGGTTCTCCCCCTTTACATTTAATTTCTTGTCATGCCAGATGGGTTCATTCTGCTTTGCTTCCTGTGGTTGTGATCCTCAATGTCTCTTCTTAGGATATTGTGTAAAATTCTTTGGAGTGCTGGTTTGGTATTCACAAAGTTCCTAAGGTGCTCTTTGTCATGAAAGTATCTTATTTCTCCATCCATTTTGAAAGATAGTTTTGCAGGGTACATCAATCTGGGTTGGAGGTTGTTTTCTTTTAGAGCTTGCAATATGTCACTCGAAGCTCTTCTTGCCTTGATGGTTTGTGTTGAGAAGTCTGCTGTGATTCTGATGGGCTTTCCTTTGTATGTGATTTGTTTCTTTTCTCTGACTGCTTGGAGAACTTTGTTCTTCTGTTGTGTTTCTGGAATCTTAACAATTATATGCCTATGTGTAAATTTTTTTTGATCAAGGCTATTTGGAGTCCTATATGCCTCACTTATCTGTTTGTCAAGCTCTTTTCCCCTGCTTGGGAAGTTTTCTACCATTATTTCTGTGAAGAGATTTTTTTATGTCATCTGCACTCTCTCCTGTTTCTTCATTGAGCCCAATCAGTCTTATGTTATTCTTCTTTGCATCATCTAGCAGCTGCTGGATTGATTTCTCATGTTCCCTTATCATTTTGAAGCAATTTTTCTTTTCCTGGTCACTAATTGCAACTTATCTTCTATACCTGAAATTCTGTCCTCACATTGGCTCATTCTGCTGTGTAGACTTTCAATGGAGTTTTTCATGTCCTGGAAATGTATTTGCATCTGTTTTATGGATTCCATTTGTTTCTTATGTTGGGATTCCATCATGTTCCTGAGCTCCTCTCTAGATTTATTAATCATGTTTTGCACTAGGGGCACAATTTCTCCTGTTATCTGAGAAATTATTTCTGATTTCATTTTTTCCAGATCCCCTTTTGTTGCCAGTTCTGTGGGTCCAGGTGGTTGAGTATCAGAGTGTTCCATCTCATCTCCCTTTGAGGTTGCTGTAGGTGATCTGGAAGTCTGGTTTTGAGACTTATTTATGTGTTTTCTCATTTCAACTGGGGTGGGGGGCTCTTAGTGTCTGCATGGATTACCTCCTCTGAGCTGGAAGAGGTGGAACAGGGGCCAGGAGCAGTGGTAGGGATGGTGGTCTAAAAGCCCTTTCCTGTGGGCTGGGAGCAGCAGGAGGGATGGTGGCCAGGAAGCCCCTTCCTCTGGACCAGGAGCAGTGGGATGGTGGCTCAGAAGCCCCTCCCTCTGGGCCAGGAGCACCAGGATAGATGGTGGTCCAAAAGCCCTTTCCTCTGGGCTGGGAGCAGCAGGAGGGATGGTGACTGGGAAGCCCCTTCCTCTGCACCAGGAGAAGTGGCATGTCGACTCAGAAGCCCCTACCTCTGGGCTGGTAGCAGCAGGACTCAGTACCTTTGTCTGGTGGTCTGGTGTCCTCTGCATCTTTGTAGTGTGGAACCAGGTGGCTGCCTGTCTGCAGCGGGGTTTCGGCATCTTCCGAGGGACTGGGTACCTCTGTAGGGAGTGCACAGACCTGCCTGTCTGCAGCAGGGTGATTCGGCATCTTCCATGCGACTCTTTTTATTCTTAAATTATTATAGTTAGGTGCTAGAACAAATTTCTGTTGTAATTTTACTACTTAGTATTACTTTTTATTTTTATTAATTATAAAATAAAGATAACTATATAAGACTGTCTCTAGATAGTATATAGTAGCCACTAAAATTTGTCTAGTTCCAGAGACACAGTTTGACAATCATTTTTATTTTGCAAGTGCTATGAGAATCTTAGTTTGCAAAAATCTCTGTGTGATTCCTTGTACTTTGCACCATCTCCATTCTAATTGCTTCCACATTACCCCTGAGACTAGTATCATGGTAATAAATACAGTAGGGGTAATTTTTCAGTATCACTTCAGAATCACTTCAGAAGATGGAAAATCTCTCTATATTACACCAAAGACAAATATCTGGAACTAATCTATATTAAGATATGAATAGTACAAGTATTAATTGCTATTTACCATTGATATAGTAAAATATATTGGCTATTTTACATCTGGGATAGTAACTTCACATAATAGATATTTTCAGTTTTGGCAAAGGTTTATTTTTGTAACAAAATCTGGGGCAAAGTTTAAGCTTGTTCAGGTGGACAAGGGTCTGGTCTTAAGAGAGCATTGGGCTTTCATCATGGAGAAATAGACTGGGTGCCTTAGTTATTTTTCTTGTTGCTGAGACAAAATACTTGACACTCAAAGTTAAGGGAGGAAAGGTTTATTTTGCTCACAGTTTGTAGAGGTTTCAGTCCATATTCAGCTGGCTCCAATGCATGGAGGCATGAGAGAGGAGAAAGAGTTCATAGTGGGGAAGAAAGTAGCAAAGCAATAAGGGAGGACCACAGCTCTTTCTATCCCTTATATCTTATCCAGGCTACTTAGCTACTGAAACAGACCAACACATACAGACACTTAGATACATAAGAGAAGTTGAATTGTAGGTTAGAGGGGGGAATAGATTATACAAAATATTACATTGAGGCACTTTATTATCTACATTTGAAAAATACAGTTTAAGGGGTTCCCTACAACCCAGAAAAAGAAATTTAGATAGATTAAAGACATAAATATTAAAAGGAAAATTAAAAACCTTTAGAAGAAAATATAGGAACAAATCTTTATGGCCTTAGATTAGGAAAATACTTTTAAAATAATGCTCCAAACCTACAAGTCAAAGTGGTAAACTTAATAAATTTAGCAACAGTTAAAATTTCTTTCCCTTAAGTGAGACCATTAAAAATTGAATAGATAAGCCATATTCTGGGAGAGGATATTTGACTACAAATTATTAGTGCCCAGAACAATTAAGGAATGCTACACTTCAATATGACAAGTATAAAGAGGCAACTTATAGCCAATAAATTAAAGGGAAATAAGAAAAGGCGACAGAATATCACAGTGAGATATCATTTTATATTCTTCATTTTTGTAGAAATTTAAGCAAAGTCTGTTTTCATCTACCTCCAACATATACAGCATCTCTGGTCTCTGAAGGGTTAGAGGAGCTAGGAATGCAACATCTTCAGGAACATCTATGAAAATGTTCCCACGCCTTACACCAAGATCTCAAATTTCACGGCATAGCAGACTTAGTATTCACCAGATTTGAAGGTTTATAACTCTAAATATTAAATTCTCAGTTTGGTCTTTAGATTTTTTTGTTCTTCCTTGATAGAAGGTAAAGGCCTCTTTGTAAGCTCTATAACAGGTCCTCTAGCATCCACAGTGTTCAGTAAAATTTTACTGGTACTCAGATTTCATTATCTACTTGTATGACCTTAACAGAACTTGGTAATAATCAGCCATCTCTTCACATTGTTTCATTTACTTATAAAGCAGAGCACCAACCAGAGTAGTCCCTTCCACTACAATACTTTCTTAAGACATCACTGTTGAAAATTTATACAATTGCTTCATTATCTTGTGCCATAAACTCTCTTTGCCCCACATGCTATCCAATTATTATTGCCACTTAGATACTGATCAATATGGCCCCCAAACCTCATTTTGATGCTTCCTTTCTTGAACAGTGCCTGCTACCAATAGTGTTGTTTGGGTCCTTTAAGCTGCAGAGTTAGTAGTACAAGATTACTGGAGAGTAGCATCTGTGAATGGTGAACAGATTAGGAGTAGGGTTGAACAGGTAATGGTTTTAAACTGTGATGTTTATCTGACAATCTGGACCAACCCAGAGTAAACATTACCCATGAGATGAATCAATTCTGGAAAAAATAGTCTGGCCACAGCAAAGTTGCCATTCTTGTAGACTGTTCCAGAAGAGTATGGCTTCAGGTTAAAACATAGGTGAATCTTGATGGAGCCACAGCTGAAGGATGTCACTTAATTGTACTCCTTACATTTGAATGACACGTTCTTTTTGAAGGGACATCTGAGTGGTAAATCTCCTTGACTACTACCACTCTAAAGGGAAATACGTGTTTTATGTCTACCACAAGACTTGTTATGTTTCCAACTTAAATTGCAGGTATTCAACTTTTTTTTGATGTTTTAAACTCCAATTTTTGTAGTTCATCAATCCAATGCTAGAATGTTCATATTAATATTAATATATAACAACCAAACTGAAACTAATCCAAATGACCATCAACAGTGGAGTGGCTATGTAATCTATATTATATTTTTACAACTCATGATACACTGCACTGCACTGATGATATAGGAAGCATGGAATTAATACTACAAACAACACAGATTAATCCTATATGGTAATACAATATGAAGAAAAAAAGCCAGATACAAAAGATCACTCACTGTCTGACTCCATTTATGTGAAGTATAAAAGCACATAAAACTAGGCAAATATGTAGTTAACTTGAAGACTATATTTACAGCAGTCAACAGGAGTGCAAGAATTTCCATAGCTTATTCTTCATAGTGACTTTATAGGAATACACATAAATTTAAAAAAATCATTCATTACACTAAACACCTAAAATTTCTGTACCTTCCTGTATATAAATTATACTCAATATAAAATACAGTATTATTATATGTTTACCTTAAAAAATGGAAACAATATGGTACATTCATTTGATGAAATATTATGTGGTGTGTAGCAGTTAACTATGGAAGCTAAAACCAACCTAGGGCTCTTAAGTAAATTCTTTAAAAACTAGATTGCTAAGGAATGTTTGACATATTACCATTCATGTAAAATTTCAAAAGAACCCCAAGTCATATATGTTGTATGGAAAATAAATGTTAAAATCATGATAGTTATTTCTAGGGAAGGGGGAAGAGAGTAAGACTGGAAAAGATGGTTCAACTATATTTACATTTCTTTTTATTTTGTAAGAATCTGAAGCATATGTGACAAATACATTTATGTATGATAATTTTGGCTGTTCAGTTATAGATAATTTGAACTATCATTCCTTACCAAAATAAGGAATTTATTTTTGAGGAGTAAATTTAAGCAACAGTGAGAGTTGATAAAAAAAACAACAAAAGGTATATAAAGGCTATTCTTTGCTTTTTTGGTGAACTACAAGTTCCAGCTTGGGGATAGTAATTGATGAGTCTCCAAAGACAATGGAAAGATTGGAGCTCCTCTAAAGAAGCAGAAGCCAGACTTCCTTCCCTTTTCCCTTTTTATTCCTTCCAGGCTACAAGCCTACTAGTTGGTGCCACCCATGTCCGGGGTGGGTCTTTGCTTCTTATTAAATCCATCATCAACACCCAGAACTATGCTAAACCAATCAATTGGGTGTTTCAAGTTGATACAACAGTTAATTATCACAGCCTATTAGAGAAATAATATGAAGCATCATATTAATTGCAGCATTTTTCACAATAGCCAAGATATGAAATCAACTTATACATCCATCATTGGATGCATGAATTAAGAAAATGTGCAATGAAATACTCTTTAGCTGTATAACAGAAGAAAAATTTGTCATTTGCTAAAACATGGATGAATGTGGAGAATGTTAGGCTAAATGAAATAAACTAGGAACAGAAAGTCTAATATGAGCTATTTTTGGAATCTAAATAATTAAGCAGAGAGTAGTCTAAAATCTGGGGAATAGTAGGAATGGGAATGTTTGGTCAAAGGGTATGAAGTTTCAGTTAGAAGGAAGAATAAATTTTTGAGCTGTATCGCACAGCATGGTAATTAAAGTTAACAAAAATTTATTGCATATCTATATCACAATAACACTTTGTACTCCATAAGCATAGACAATGATGATTGGTCAATTTACAGTAAAAATAATTGAATGGCTAACATTTACTTCCATTTTCTAAAACTTGCAGGTATTCTTTTGTGTCTGGCCCTTGCCTGGAATTAGGAAGCCAAAACAGTGCTAGGAAATATGTGTCTAGTTTAGACATCACATATTCATAGTTATTCATTATATTATATCATCCTTTGTACTTTTGTGGCTTTAAATTGTCTTAAAGCAGAAAAGGATCCATTAACAACTGAGCTTATGGGATTAAAAGTTTTTCTTCCTAATTTTGCATAAAAAACAGATACCTGTATGTGTTTTATAGATTGGAAACTCATTGGGAACAATATCATAACTTTAAAAAAACTCATTGTTTCTTAAGTATCTTATATACAACAAACTCTAAATAGATATTTGTTAATTAAATAATAAAAAGGAAAATAATGAAATTATTAAATTTTAAAAATATTTAATAATTTAAAAATTAATATTTTAAAATTATTTAACTAAAAATTAAATAATAGAAAAGAAAAATATGAAATATCTATTCTTGCTCAGCTCTGCTCCTAAGATTCAGGACTGGATCTTGAGAATCTCCAAAGTTTTTTTCTGTTAGAAGCTTCATCCTCAGCTAGCTCTTTTGGGAGGTGGTGGAAACTTTAAGAGGTGGGATATAGTGGAGGACTTTGGCTTATTGGTGGCATGCCTTTGCAGGAGACTGTGAGACCCACATCTCTCTTCCCTTCTCTTTTTTCTTCCTGGCCATGAATAGGGTGATTACAATCCACCAAATGCTACTGGCAGGGTTTGATGCTTTACCCAAAGCAAGAGGGCCAACCGATCATGGACTAAAACCTTCAAGATTGTGAACAAAAATGAAATTTTTCACCTTTTAACTTGATTGTTTCAAATATTTGTTCTAGTGATGGAAAGCTGACTAACATATAGGCCCTACTTATTTTCAGAGAACCTTCTAAGAGAATACGGAATGAACATTTCTGCTAATTATTTTGAAAGCATTGAACTAATATTAGCAATTTCATTGTACTCTGTCTTCCCTGAGCAAAGCTGAATATAAGCAGAGACCTACTGATCTCTAATTTATATCTGTTTGATTTATCTTTGCAAAATTCTCATGGGAGCATGGCATGGTCCATGGCACTGTCAAATACCCTAGTTTCACTTTCTAGCTTTCATGAGCAGTGCTGTGCCATTTAATATTTTTAAAAAATTGATATATAATATGTGTATATATTTATGGGGCACAATGTAATTTACTATATTTTTACAGTGTGTATTGACTATATCACATCAGTTAACATTTCAGTATTCTTAAATGTTCATCATTTCCATGTGTTGGGGACCTTGGAACACTTTCAGTTATTTTGAAATATATAACAACTTTTTGTAGACTGTATCTGCCATATAGGGAAATAGAACACCAGAATGAATTCCCATCTAATTGTATTTGGGTACCCATTTTCTAACCTGTCGGTCTTCTCATCTTCTGCCCTTCCCAGTCTCTAAGGACCACTATTCTACTCCCTTCCTTAATGAGATCAAATGTGTACCTTTCACAAATGAGTGAGAACACGCAGTATTGCTCTTTTGGTGTCTGACTTGCTTCACTTAACACAATGCCTTCCAGTTCCATTCATGTTGCCACAAATGACAGAATTTTATTCCTTTTTTTTAATGGCCCAATAGCAGTCCATTCTAAATACAGCATGCCTCATTAATTTTTTGATGATATTACTGAATATTCTGAGACTTCTGTCCCTTGTAGAGCAAGCAAAGACACGGAACATGGGTACTGTGGCTTGCTAAGTGCTATCCTTTCTCTCGAAAAGTTTGGTCACTTTCCACATATGAGAACACATCCCACATGCCATGAGCAGCAGGAGTTTAGTTCTATGATCAAATAAGTGCTGAAAAACTGCCTGGATAAAATGATCCATACAACCTTGTGCCTAAGTATTGCTCACCTCTATGGATATACAGTTGGGAATAGAAGAACTCTGAAAATATTGCATTTTTATACACAAGAATGAACATGTATCATGTTTTATTAGCTTGAAGATTTTCATCCTAACATTTAATTCAGAGGCTAGGAGATTTCTTTTTTTAAAAAATTCTTTTATTGGTACATTTTAGGTACACAATACTTTTACATTTATCATTGAGTGCTTGTACCTGAACATGATGTATCTTAGTTCTTATTTTTCCCCCCTTACCTGTGCACCCTTCACCCCCTCCACCCTTCCCTATTTACATAGATTTTGTTTCCATTTTTTTTTCTTTTCTCATAATTTTTCCTTTCCCTTCTTCCATTTCCCCTTCCCTTCCCACCACCCATACACCTTTGGACATTTTCGTATTTCAAATTATCAAGTATTTGTTTCAATCATTTTAAGCTTTATTTACACTTTCAGTTTCTCATACTAGAGAAACTATTTGGTATTTACAAATGGGTGTCCTATTTATTTTACTTAAGAGTATGGCCTCAGTATGCATCCATATAGCTATAAGTGTCTCTAGTTTTTCATTCTTTATGGCCGAGTAGCGCTCCATTTTATAAAAAAAGAAAACCCACATCTTCTTTATGCAATTTCAGGTTGATGGGCACTTGGCTGTTTCCAAGCTTCAGCTATTACGAACTGTGCCACAATAAACATGTGTACATATATATCTCTGGTGGTATGATTCTTTTAATTCTTTGGGGAAGATTCCCAGTAGGGGAATAGCTGGGTCAAATGGGACCTCTAGCCCTAGTTCTTTCGGGTATCAGTCTGCACTCCCACCAACAATGGAGAAGGGTTCCTTTTTCTCTACACCCCTGCCAGCATTTGTTATTGGTTGATTTCTTGAGAGCAGCCATTCTTTCAGAGGTGAGGTGGAATCTCAGTGCTGTTTCCATTGTCATCTCTCCAATGAACAGTCATGTTGAACATATTTTCATGTATTTATTTGCTGTCTTTATTTCTTTGTATGAGAAATGTCTGCTCATTTCAGATGCCCATTTTGAATTGGGTCTTCAAAATTGAGGGGTCTGATTTTTTTCAATTCTTTATATAATCTAGATAGTAGACCTTTGTCTGAGGTACATCCGCTAAAATTTTTTTCCCACATTGTAGGTTGCCTCTTAGCTCTGTTGGTGGTTTCTCTTGCAGTGCAGAAGCTTTTTAATAAGATGAGATCCCAGTTATTGATTCTTGGTGTTAGTTCCTGTGCTACTGACTTTTTGTTCATAAAGTCTTTTCCTATACCAATGTCTTCAAGAGTTCTACCTCACTTATCTTCCAGCAAGTTTAGTGTTTCTGTCTTAATATTTAGATCTTTAATCCACTTTGATGTTAGTTTAGTGCATGGTGATAGGTATGGGTCTAGTTTTAATCTTTGGCAGGTTGAAATCCAGTTTGTCCAGCACAATTTATTAAATAGGCTATCTTTCCTCCAATGAGGGTGGTTGGCTCCTTTGTCAAAGATGACGTGGCTGAGAATGTCTGGAGTTGTTTCTGCATCTTCTAATCTAATCCACTGATCCTCAGGTCTGTTTCTTTGCCAGTACCATGCTGTTTTTATCACAGTAGCTTTGTAGTATAGTTTCAAGTTGGGGATTGTGATACACCTGGCCATGTCTCCTTTGCCTAGAATTGCTTTTGCTATTCTGGGTCTCTTCTGGTTCCAAATGAATTTTTGGATTGTTTTCTCTAGTTCTGTAAAGTATATTGTTGGAATTTCAATGGGCATTGCATTAAATCTATATAATAGTTTTGGAAGTATGACCATTTTCACTATATTGGTTCTTCCTACCTAGGAACAAGGGATGTCTTTCCATTTTCTTATATCTTCCTTGATATCCTTTTTCAGAGTGCTGTAGTTGTCAGTGTAGAGGTGCTTTGATTCCTTTGTTAGGTTGATTCCTAGATATTTTATTTTTTTGGATGCTATTGTAAAAGGAATTGTTTCCTGAATTTCTCTCTCAATGAGTTTGCTATTCGTGTATAAAAAGACTATTGTTTTTTGAGTGTTGATCTTATATCCAGCTGCTCTACTGAATGTCAATTAAATCTAGAAGACTTTTGACTGAGTTTTTTGGATCTTCTATGTAAAGTATCATATCATCAGCAAATAATGACAGTTTAACTTCTTCCTTTGCTATCTTTATTCCTTTTATTTCTTTCTCTTTTCTAATTGCTGTGGCTAATGTTTCCAGAACTACATTGAACAGGAGTGGTGATAGTGGGCATTCTTGTCTTGTTCCTGATTTTAGCGTGAAAGTTTTCAATTTTTGACCTTTTAGTATGATGTTGGCTGTTGGTTTTTCATAAATAGCCTTAATCTGGTTGAGATAAAGACCTTCTATTCCAATTTTCTGTAGCATTTTTATCATGAATGGGTGTTGGATTTTGTAAAATGTCTTTTTTGTATCTGTTGAGATGATCATATGGCTTTTGTCCTTGACTTTGTTAATATAGTGTATTACATTTATTGATTTTTGAATGTTGAATCATCCTTGCATCCCTGGGATAAATCCGACTTGGTCAGGTTGTATGATCTTCTTGATGACCCTCTGTATTCTATTTGCAGTATCTTGTTGAAAATTTTTGCATCTATGTTTATTAGGGAGATTAGTCTGTAATTCTCTTTTTGGGTTGGGTTTTTCTTTGGTTTTGGAATCAGTAATACTTGTGTCCAGGAATTAATTTGGGAGCCTTGCTTACCTTTCCATTTCCTTGATGAGTTTAAAGAGTAATGGCATTAGTTCTTCTTTAAATGTCTTGTAGAATTCAGCAATGAAGTCATCAGGACCTGGGCTTTTCTTTGTTGGTAAAGTTTTTATTACATTTTCAATTTTGCTCATTTTCATTGGGGTGTTTAGAATTTCTATATCTTCTTCATTTAACTTTGGCAATTCATATGTATGTAGGAATCTGTCCATTTCTTCTGTGTTTTCCATTTCATTAGAGTACAGGTTCTCAATGTAGCTATTGATTATCCTCTGGATTTCTGGTGGGTCTGTTGTGACTTCACCTTTTTCATTCTTAATTGCATGGATTTGAGCCTTTCTTTCCTTTTTTTGATAAGTTTGGCTTAATGTTTATTGATTTTATTTATTCTTTTGAAAAATCAACTCTTTGATTCATTGATTTTTTTGTATCATTCTCTTAGTCTTCACTGCATTGATTTCTGCTCTGATCTTTATAATTTCCTTTCTTGTATGAGCTTTGGGTTTGTTAAGCTCTTCTTTTTCTCAGAGCTTGATGTTCTGCGTTATGTTATTTATCTGAGTTCTCTCTTTTTTCCTAATTTGGGCATTTGGTGCTATGAATTTCCTGCATAGAACTGCTTTCAGTGTGACCCATAGATTCCTGTATATTGTACTGGCATTATCACTTACTTGTAGAAGCTGTCTAATTTCTTCTTTAATTTCCTTTGTGACCCATTGGTTGTTCAGGAGGGTGTTATTCAATTTACATGTGTTTGTGGGAGTTTTGTGGTTTCTTATGTTATTGACCTCCAATTTTATTTCACTATGGTCTGATAATATACAGGGGGTAATTTCAATTCTTTTACATTTAGACATGCCATATGAGTCAGCATGTCATCTATTTTGGAGACTGACCTGTTTTCAGCTGAAAAGTATGTCTGTTCTGATTTTGTGGGGGAGAACACTCTGTAAACATCTATTAAGTCCATTTATTCAATAGCTTGGTTTAGTTGTAGAATTTCATTATTAATTTTTTGTCTAGAAGATCTGTTAATTGTGATAGTAGGGTATTGAAGTCCCCCACTACAATTGTATTAGTGCTTATTTGGTTTTTCATGTCCATTAATATTTGTTTTGTATAGTTGGGGGCATTCATATTTGGTGTGTATATATTTAAGATTGTTATCTTTTCCTCTTGGATTATTCCCTTCACAAGGATGTAGTGACCATCTTTGTCTCTCTTTATAAATTTTGGTTTGAAATCTACTTTGTTTGGAAATAAGATTGCTACCCCTGCTTTTTTCTGGGTTCCTGTCATGTAGAGAACTGTTTTCCATCCTTTTACTCTCAGTCTATGAATTTCTTTTTGAGTTAGGTGTGTTTCTTTATACAGCATATTGATGGATTTTGCTTCTTAATCCATTCTCTCAGTCTATTTCTTTTGATTGGTGAATTGAGGCCATTAACATTGATAGTTATAATTGACAGATATTGACTCATCCTTGTCATGATGTTTTACTCTTGTTGGCTCTTTTATTTCTTATTTTTTCCCCCTTTCCCCTTAGTTTCTTACCTTTCCTGGGGGTTTCTGTCTGTTGGGCCTCATGGAGTTGTGACCTTCGCTGTCTTTTTCTAGTATATTGCTCAGAATTGTTTGGAGTGCTGGTATGGTGTTTATGAAATTTCTCAAGTGTTCTTTGTCATGAAAGTATCTAATTTCCCCATTGATTTTGAAAGATAATTTTGCAGGATACAACAGACAAGTCAGAAAATTATTTTCTTTTAGGGCTTGAAATACTTCACTCCAGGATCTCCTTGATTTGAGGGTTTGTGTTGAAAAGTCTGCCATGATTCTGATGGGCTTTCCTTTGTAGGTGATTTCTTTCTTTTCTCTAAGTGCTTGTAGGCATTTGTTCTTCTGTTGGGTTTCTGGCATCTTGACTATTATATGTCTAGGTGTAGTTTTTTTTTGATCATGGCTAGTTGGAGTTCTATATGCTTCACTTATCTGTATGTCCAATTCTCCACCTCTGACTGGGAAGTTTTCTAATATTACTTCTGTGAGCAGTTTTTCTTTTATGTCAATTGTACTTTCTCCTGTTTTTGCGTAGACTCCTATGAGTCTTATGTTATTCTTCTTTGCATCATCTAGCAGCTGCTGGATTGATTTCTATGGTCCCTTATTATTTTTAAGAAATCTGTGTTTTCATGGTCCTTAACCACAATCCTGTCTTCTATATCTGATGTTCTATGTTCAGATTCTTTCATCTGCTCTGCATGCTTTCAATGGAGTTTTTAATCTCCCGAATATCTGTTTGAATCTGCTTCATGGATTCCATTTCTTTCTTAGGTTGGGTGATCATTGTTTCTATTTCTTTCTTATGCACGGCATTCATGGCTTCCTGCATGTTTCTGAGCTCATCATTTTTTTTATCTGTTTCTGTTCTAGAGCCTCTAATCACGTCTTTCACTCTGCTCAGCATCTCTGTAGTTATCTGGGAGATTATTTCTGCTTTGAATTTTTCTAGAGCCTCGTGCATCTCCTTTGTTAGTTCCTGTGCTATCAGTTCATGGTGTCCAGGTGGTTGATTGTCAGAGTTTTCCACCTCATTTCCCCCAGGATTTGCTTTATGTGGGGTGGATGTCTGAGTTTGTGACTTGCTTAAATGTTTTCTCATTTTTTGGGGGGTACTGTCCTTAGTTTAATTCCTGGGTTGATATTTAAAAATTGCTTATTGTAGGTATCTTTGATGCTTGTGTTTTGTACCCTTGCAGAATGATTGCTTTTCAGAGGTGTCTTCCAGATATACCTGGTCTTTAGGGTTTGAGACTCTAATGACTCTTTGGCTGTCTCATTTTCATTAAAACCAGAAGGCAATCACAAAATCTTAGTCCAAATGATACAATCAGCAACACCATAGCATCAAGCACAACTTATAAAATGATAATTTGTGGCAGTTATTAATCTATCACATTTAACAGTGTGAATTAAATCAAAATTGAAGACCACCCAACTTATGTTTATAGTGAATAAACTCTTCAGTATAATAACATTACCCTTCAGGATGGGGAGTTAGGAGGAGCTGGGGAGGGAGGGACAGATAGGTAGAAGGATCAGAAAAGTTTAGCGGTGAGGTCAGAAGACACAGGAAAATCACACAAACTCTCAGAAACTGTTGAAGGTAAGAGGAAAAGGGAGAATGAAAGAACAAAGACATGAACAGAACCATCTAACAGCAATAGGGAGGCTAGAAACTGTATTTACTTTCCTTTAAAACTAAAGATAATCGAGAGAAGACAAAAGAAAAATAAAGGAGAAATCCGAATTTGATCCAGAAAGAAACAAAAAGGGAGATGAAGAGCAACGTGGGACAGTGAGGAAATGAGAGATAGATAGATAGAGAGAGAGAGAGAGAGAGAGAGAGAGAGAGAGAGAGAGAGAGAGAGAGAGAGAGAAAAGAAAAGAAAGAAGAAAAAAAATAAAAATTTGAAAAGAGTAGAAAAAAATAAAAATTAAGAATAAAAATAAGAGAACTTTTTTTTCTTTTTTGTAAATAACAAAAAATAAAAATGAAGGGCCTCCTTCATGGTATGTCTCTGCTGTCACAGTAGACAAAGTGGACAGCAGTGTGCATATACAAGTCAATGAGTCTCAGTAAGCCAATAGCAGACCTGTGAGATTCAGGCAGATTTTTGACTGGTAGTCCCAAGCTGAGCTCCCTGTCCTGCAGGATTGAACTCTGCAAGGTTCTACTTCAGGTTCCAGTTGCCCTTCCCATGAAGATAGTGCAGGTTCCGATGGGAGGTGATGATTCCTCCAACTTACCAAGTAGTGTGGTCTGGTGTGCCTTTATTGCAGAGATTCTCTTCACTTTTCCGCTGAGCTTCAGTTTTCATTGAGGAGCCTGAGAAAGGCCCTCTTTCTGTTGCTCACTTCTGCTCCATCTTGTGGAGCTCAGGCCAAGGGCCTTTATGATCCCCTGTGCCTCTGTAGTGTGGAACCAGGTAGCAGAAGAGCCAGTAGGCCAGAGGTGGGTGGGTGGGGGGAGGGACTGGGCCCTGCAGGTGCCTGAGCAGCTAAGCGGAGCACCTGGTCGGAGCAGGGGCTCCAAGCCGCGCCGGGGTCCTCACTCTGCCATGGGCGGAGCCCAGAACAGTGCGGGTCCTTCATCCTGCCTGGATCCTCAGCTTGCGCTGGTTGGTCTCGCCGTGCAGAGCGCGGGACTGAGATTTATCTTATTGCTTTAATTCTAGTGTCTTCATGAAGGTCTGCAGTTGTTATTGTTAAGTTCTCAAATGGCTCTTTAATGCCCTTGCTTCTATTTGGGTAAGCTGATTTAAAAAACAAATTCTAAATGTGGGCACCCACTAAATTTGTTCTCTTTCTTTGTGGAGAATGAAAAGATGTGTGAGGTTTTAACCATAGATAAAAGACTATTGTGCAAGTTTTCTGCAGAAGAAACAACTCAAAAAGTCATTATTTACCTTACAGATAGAAACTGGTATTCACTGCAGGGAATTTTAAAGAGAGGTTTAGCCTTTTCTATCAATCACATATGTAGTGAGTGATACCTTGGGTCATGATAGATGTTTTTCCCTAGCTGCACACTTCCTCTGTAGCTACTTCGAGGAATCTGTCCACTTGTCTAAGTTACTTGGCAATATAGGACAAATATGTCAAAGTTTTTTTCTTTGAGATTAAAAGGCACAATTGCAATGTAAGTCAGAAAGGTATTTCTAACAAGGTACAATTAGGCAGAAACACTGGTGCAGTATATCTTGACATGAAGACTTTGAAAAGCTGCCCACAAATATTCCAGAGTACAGTGGTTCTTTTAAAAGTGATCATGGCTCCTGGAATTCATGTGGACATTGGCTGAGAGAGAGGAACTCTTGAGTATGAAAGGGGCTGGTGAACAGGTTACCACAAAACAGGCAGCTTGATTGATCAATCTCATGAGGGATGAGCCAATAGCCTAGTAGATTAGCAGCATAGGATGAATATGTTAGTGTCATACGAAAAAAGAAAGTATCATCTGAGTCAAGAGACCAGCTAGAACCAAGACAAAGATGATGGATACCTGAGTTCTCCTGTTTGGGAGGACTTCATAATGATAACATCATTTGCCACACACAGTTTCTCCTAAATTTACCTGGCAATTGGGGTGAACATTTCCTAGCTCTATAGTAAAGAAAACTGCCCTTTTCAAAACTTTATGACAGGTAGTTTTGTACTTTGGAGTCAGGTTCCTGAAGATGTTAGGCTCCTACCTTATTATAGAAACTATAGGATGAGGGCTATGTCACTCCATGTTCACATTTTAAGGAGATAGTCCCCTTGTCCTGAAGACACTCTTGGGTTATGAAACTAGCAAGAGTCTTAAAAAGAAGGTATACATACATTTAAAATTACAAAGAACAATGGGAAATACTCTAAGAAAAAGGAGGGGGTTCTTTTCCCTTTAGTTTTCACAGAAAGAAGTAAGCCTTTTTATCTTACATTTTTATTTGTCCTTAAATACCACTGATACATTCACAGCATTTAAGCTTTTTGAAGTTTAAGCTTCCTGAACATCAAGTTTTACAATAGAGGTGGAAAAAGTGAGAAAAATTACAATGGCAACTACATCATTGAATTTGACTGTTTACTTGGAAGCTAGACAGATGGGACCTGGTTATAGACATTAGATTCCACCTAAGGCTCTATCTGCCCATTCTACACAGAGTTACACAAGTATGCCTCATGCCTTAAACTCAGGGGCCACTGAGCAGGACCAGGTGGCTAGTAGGAGCAGTTATATCTGTCTTTGGGCTGTACCTGCACTTTGAATGTATACTATGATATGTAAGTGGTTGAAAACTATTGGATTCTTGCCCTTGTATCTTGGGTGTACAAAATTTCAAATATATCATATTAGCAGATGTGGACAAGCACCTTTGCTTATCCCTTATAATAGAAATGTGAATTAGTGGCCGAAGATTTGAGTGTCTTATGACTGCTTTGTGTATCTGGATTTGATATTTCATTTATTGTTGGCTATGACATTGTAGAGGAATTTTACAGAGCTATCATTAGTGAAGGAATGTGTCCAGAAATGATACAGTTTAGGTTTTCATTTTAGAATATATAGGTAAAGGTATGACCTGACTTTCAAATTTGTAAGCAATGAAGTTCTTACAAAGGGCATTTTAAAATTTCTGAGTATCCACTTATTCCTCTGTATGACACTTTTACTGATTACCTCCCATGTGGCAGTGATTATTACAGAGAATAGGAAAGAGATGATGGACCAGACATGTTCTTTGGCTTCAAAGAGCTCACAGTTTATAGGAGAAAAACATCTGTAAATACATTCATTATATTGCAATAAGTAGATAGATAGAGGAATATAAACCAGGAAAGGCAATAGTTAACTTTGCTGAATGTTTCAGAAAAGTGAGGACCCTGAGTTCTTTCCCTATCATTAATGCTATGGTAATTTCCTCTACTTTGCCATGAGACTCTTAGGTCTCAGGGGAAAATGGGTTAATAGGTTTGAAATTTGAAAGTTTCATACTTTTTCCTAACTTCCCTCATTAATCATATAGTTTTAACAATTTGTTCCATTAGTGTTTTTGAGTGAAAGCATGTCAGTTATTTGCATAAATAGACAATCCCTCTAGCAATATATAAAATGCCACTCTCAGATTTTATCATCTCAGTGTTGTCTTGAGTAGTGTTGTAATTAAATCTAATTAAGTAGATTTATGGTTTGGAACACTAATAGTCATGAATAAAATACATGTCCCCTGAAGCTATTTGCTCAATTTATACTTTATGTCTTTTAACTTGCTTCAATTATACATATTCTGCTTAATTCTCCATATTTTTTTTATTTATTTGGGGAAGTTAAACTTGGAACTATATATTACTTGTGTAGAAGGTTAGATTTTCTTAAAATTTCCTTTGGTGCTTTGTCACTTGTTTTGAATAAGGGATTTATTGTAGGTATCTTATTACAAAAGAAAATAGTAATATATTTTCCAGGGCAACAGCACATTTTTGCAAAATTAGAAGTAGGTAAATTATGTACCAGGAAAACAAATTGTTAAGTTAGAGTTAGATTTAGGCTTTAAAAGGTAGTGAAGACAGAAGAAATACAAGTGGACAATAAATATGAAGAAGCTTTTATTTAAATTCACTAATCAAAGAAACTTAAATTTGAACAATGATAAGATGATATAGTCAACTATTTATGAATTTAAGAAGGAAAATTCAGATATGCAAAATGTGTCAGTGATGAAATGAAACAATATACTTTTGGCAGCAGTTAAATTGTTAGACTTCTAGAAAACAATTTGCTGATATTGGTAAGTAGTATGTAAAATATTAAGAAAAATCTGGTATCTCAGTATGGTTATAATAATACATATGTATCTATTTATTTAATAAAGAATTTATTTTAGAGCTGTTTTAGGTTCATAACATAATTGTGAGAAGGTTAGAGAGCTTGTTTATATTTTCTGCCTTCACAAATGCACAGACTTTCCCATAACCAGCATCCCCACCACCATGATGCATTTGTTGCTTTTAACCCAAAAAGCAAGATGAGGCACAGAGAGCTGAGAACAAAGAGTTTATTCAAGGCAAAGTAAAGATGATCACCTGGGGAGACAATTTTAGCTGCTTAGAATTGTTGCTCAAAAAAATGGTACCCAAGCAAGGTGCATTTTTTTTTTTTCTTTTGGTACCGGGGATCAAACTCAGGTCCTTGTGCTTGTGCAGCAGGTGGAGGTGCATTTTTATAAATGGGAAAAAAGAGCAACAAACAAACAAATAAAACAGCAAAAAACAAATAGTTTACATCAAATGAGTTATGCAATTGCATTGACTGACTGAGCAACAGAAGGCCTTATTTGAGGTCAGATATTGTGTTACGTATTCCAAGTAAGAACAGCTAGAAGAAGGAAAAGCAGTTTCACTGGGATTTATTGTGTCTATGGTGTCAGGTAGCCTTTATGCACCCCCTGTGCTAGGTCTGAGTGACTCAGGTGACTACAGTCTCTTGCCTCATGTCTCCCTTTGGGCTGAAGAATTTTGTGACCTACATTTGGGAGACATTTAAAATTATTTCTCATTACAATTGATATGCCTACGTTGACATGTCATAATCACCTCAAACTTATAAATTACATTAAAGTTTACTCTTGGTGTGGTACATTGTAACCATTTGGAAAAAAGAATAATGGCATGTTTTCACAATTGTAACATGCAGTGTATTTTGACTGCCTTAAAACTTCTTTACCACTCTTCTCTCTCCTAGATAAATCTCTGGAAATATTGTTCAGTAAACAGTAAAATTATGGTTTCTGAGTTTCCATGGTTTTGGCTCTTCTAGAATTTTGTAGAGTTGAAGTAATACAGATTGCTGCCTTTTCAGATTGATCTCTTTCCTTATGCATTTAAATTTCTTCCATATCTTTTCATGGCATGATAGCTCTTTTCATTTTATCACTGAATAATATTCCATTTTCTGAATGTAACAGTTTTCTCATCCCTGGAAAGACATCGTTGCTTCCAAGTTTGAGAAATTATGAATAAAGCTGCTTTAAACATCCATGTGCATGTTCTTGGGTGGACATAATTTTTCAAATCTTTTGGATAGATAGCAAAAAGTGGAATTGCTGTATCATTTGCTAAGAATGTGTTTAGTTAAGAAACTGCCAAACTATCCTTTGGAGTGGCTGTACCATTTTGCATTCCCACCAGCAATGAATGAAGTCCCTGTTGCTCCACATCCTTGCCAGCATTTTCTGTGACCAGTGTTCTGCATTTGTGCATTCTAACACTTGTTTAATGGTATCTCATTGCTGTTTTAATTTGCATTTCCTGCATGACATATGATGGGGAGCACCTTTCTATGTGTTTATTTCCCATCTGTATGTCTTTTTTGACAAAAGAACAGTTAAGATCTTTGGCCCAGTTTTAAGTTTAGTTGTTTTTCGTAGTGTTATGTTTAATACCAACTAACCATTGAGCAATAGGACAAGCATTTAAATTAAGGATGATGCATGCATGTTATAATATCACGAAGTGATCCATAATTTTTCAATAACTGTGTGTTAGGCTTTAGAAGCCATATTTTCAAAGACTATTGCAGGACAATTTGTGTTTAAGAGCTCAGATTATGGAGTTTGCCTGCATCCTGATCTAGTACTGCCCCTTCCTGTCATGTGATTTTGGGATCTTCATCTGGCATAATGGATGATAAGAGAACCTATGTACTGAAGTATTTGGGAAGCTTAACTGAGCTAGTGTAATTAAAGCACTCAGAGAAGTTCCAGACATAAAGCAACTGCTATATAAATGCCATCATTATTCATCTTTACTGCTGTTATTATGGCAAGTGAAAAACACTCCACAGAATGAGCTGGATTTTTGTGAAAACACTCTCATCCAACACCAAAGCACTAGATGTAACATCTGAATGGAAAAATGACTGAAAAAATATACTGTCATGTTTACTGAAGGACTCTTCATAGTTATAATTGAATCAATATGAATGTTTAACTCACAAAATTCAGGAATACAAGGAACTGTTTTTCTCTATTTAAAAAATAACTAGACATAATCATATCTGGACTCTTAATTCCATTGATGAAAAATGTGACCTTTGTCTCTGGAGTGATTGCTCACATAGTTCTGGTTTATCGGATGTTCTGGAAGTCACTTACAGTTGTACTTTCCATTTTTCCCTAGGGCTGCCCTAACTTTAAAGGGGAGGAGGTCAGTAAGCATCATTCATCAGGGAAGGCCACATGGTTCTGGCTTTTTACTCGTTTGCAATTAGCTGCTGGCTTGGCAATTAGTGGCTGGTGACTGCCTTTATCTACTAGCTTCTGTTAACCAGCTTTTTGTTTTTGTTTTTTCCCCTGAAGATGTGCTAGCACACTATGTTCTGTGTGTGTCCAGAGGTCATTATTATACTTCCTCGACCTCCTTCTTCATCTCGTCAGTCTTTCAGACTCTCTCTCTCTCTGACACCAGCATTTATGATGTTCTCCTAGAATTGCAGTACATTTGGAATCCTTCACTATTGTTACTTGGTGTCATTAAAGGCTCATGGCATAACAGAGGGCCTTGAAAGCTATCTCAGCTTCACCTAGTATGGATAAGCCACACAGTTCCTATTTTAATATGGCCACACTATACTAGGGGTTAGTTGGAGATTTCTGTGAGGCCTTGAGCCTGCCTAAAGTTTCACCCAGGAATTCCTCCATAGGTTTCGTATAATATATTTTGAGCTCTATGTCCCTTCTCCCTGTGACTCTGGGCACATCTTCAAGGAAAGAAACAAACACATATTTCTTTTTAAGTACTGATACTTAGTCTTTTAGACTTTAACGGTTCCTATTTCTAATAACTATCCTCATGTTTGAAACTAGTACCCTGGTTTTGGAAGATCTGCTTAATGAAGTACATTTTTTTTTAAATCCTACTAACTGATGGTGTTTTTTTCCCCTGAGCAATTTATGTGCTATAGCTACTGAATTAACTAGTCAGTTCAATGACTTGGAGATGCTTTTTTTCTTGGCAGCATGTGGTAGGGAGGTATTTCTCATAATTCAGTTATGAAAGCAACCAGAGCAATATACATATTTTGGCATTTTAAAGATTCTAGAGAAGAGTAGTATTTTTGTTTTAAACCACAGTTGTCTCTGGAGACTTAGTCTTATAGTAACTAAGTGGTGGAATAAGCAAAAGCAGGCCCAAGGAAGGTTGCCTCATCAATGCCATAAGCTTGACTTTGTTAAGAAAGTGAACACTTACAAGGAAAACTGTTTGCTTTTTTTAAAAGTCAACTAAGGTTTATGACTTTTTAAATACTTAGTTTTCTGTTGAAAATGGTCTTAATTCTGCTTGTGTTTGCGTTTCATTGGTATCTTGACAATGATCACAACCCTTATTGTTGACTGAATATTAGTTTAGGTCTTAATTTAATAGGACCGGGGGAGGGAAATGACCTTTGTGCAAGAGTAGGTCCAAAGCACACTATTGGGAAGAAAGGAATATGTTGCCTCCAGGAAATACATTTTTTAAATTCAGAGTGAGATCTTAGGTTAGCAACTCTTTCCAAGGAAGAAAGAAATATTATTTTATTTTAAACAAAAGAGTATTATTTTTTTCAGTCTTACTGGTTAAGAACAACTCACTCTTGAAAAGATTCCTTTTAATGAAGATGCAGACTCTTCTAGGACTTGAAAATAAACTTGTCGAAGTATATTTGCCTATTTATTTATGGTACCTCAAGATTATTTCATTTTCATTTATTTATTTTTTAATAGTACATGCTTGTAGTATGTACTGTTTACATTCCTTGGGGTGAATTGGTACATGTACACAATACATCTGAATTCCTTTTCTCCATTCCCTTTTCCTTTCCTTTCTCCTTCCACCTGAATTATTTTAATATTGCAGGGATACCCACAAGCCAGAAATCATAAGCAACTATTGGGGGCTGGGGATTTAGCTCAGTGGTTTCAGCACCTCCCTCTCAGCGCAAGGACATGAGTTCGATCCTCGGTACCAAAAAAAAGAAATCATAAGCAACTATGGACAACAACAGTGATGGCACCCTCAAGCTATAAAAATAAAATAATTTTATCTCTATTTCAGATCTTATGAACATTCTGGATAATTACTAAGGAGTTTAGACAGGTTCTGTTTTCACTGTTCAGAATCTTGAATAGATGTTTAATTTGGGAAAATTCCTTACTATTGTTAACTTATATTTTTATGTACTTCTGCTTCTCCTTTCTTTTAATCCAATAACATAGACCAATATTGACATGTAGGGAATGTCTCCATTTGTGGCAGAGGTTGAAAATATATGGACCACACAATGTGTTAAAGTTGAAAATTTTATTAAAAAACCCTGAAATTCTGACTACTGAAAGACATTTACCTTACAGTAACTTGAGTCCACATTCCTAAACTAGGCAATGGTCCAGGACTGAGAAAAACTTGTCTATTTAGGAGAATTTCTACAATCTTCACCACTTTTGATTACTTCCATCACACACTTTCACAGATAACTGAAAGCATTTAGGTAAGAATAGATGATTTTTAGTGGAAGAATCAACACACATTTAGCACCATAATTCTTTCCTAGCTCAAAAATCATCATTAAGATAATACATACAACAGAACCAATAGGAGTAAAGCAGAATGATATTGGACTTTAAAAAAAAAAATCTATCCTCCAAGATGGCAGCAGATATATAGTAAGAAGCAGAAGCATTTTGTCCTATTAGGATGTATCTAGATGGTTGCATAATAAAGATTAACCTATAACAAGCAACCATTATAAATATGATGTTTTTCCTATGTACACTCAATTTTTCACAAAGGCCAGGAGGTAGTTATTATCTTCATCTTATAAATAAATCTCAGAGAAGTTAAGGCCAAAGTTATTAATTAAATGCCAGAGCTTATTCTTGAGCCCAGGTCAGTCAGCCTGCGAAGATCAGGTAATGGCGTTATATTTATGGGGACAAATATTTACATTCTTGAAAGACTTCTTTCTGTCCTTGACCTGAAAGTCAAATACTCCATAGAGAAGAATGAGAATACAATGGATTTGAATGCAAATTATGGGTGTCTGAATCATTACATACATTTTTCTGAAAAGAAGGATAGTTTTTATTAGATTCTCAAAAGGGAGCAGTGACCCAGGGAAAGGCTAATGGATACAAACAATTGCATAATGTAGACAATTCTAAGAATTAGAAAGATTTACCAAATTGGCTCAAGGCACAAAATATCTGTTCTGATGTAATCTAATTGCTCAGCCTAGAAAAATTCTTTATAGTACCTTCCCCCCTAGTGAATATAAGGTTTGATCATTCTCAATATTCAATGATCTCATTTTTTAAAAAGGAAATAAGCAACTTTCTTTGATGAATGGTATTAAGATATTTCCACTGGGTAAAGATAAAAATTATATAAATTTACATTCATTAAAACGTCATTATTCTTTTTCCTTTTATTTTTACCCTCTCTTTCTTTCTCCTTATTTTCCTCTTGAGCAATGCAGTCCAAAAGCCCTTAGGAAGGACAAAGCAACATGGATGTGGAGAAGTGGAGGGGCACCCGACTACTGTAAGGAGGGTATCTATGCTGGGATACAGTGGTATTGTGTAGGGTGTTGAAAATGTGCAGAGATGAATGAAAATGTCTGGGTAGGGAGGCAGCCCCACTAGGATGTCAATAATTCACACAAGGGATAGGGTGGCAGAAGATAAGTGAGGTGTGTGAGGTGAGCAGGGGGCCCTCAGGAGGGGCTTGCCTATCAGAGTTGGATGAAGGGGCCTTCCTTGGGGAGGGCAGTCTAGTCTAGGATATGAGCACTTGAAGGGTGAGAAAACATCCCTATTTGGAGATCAAAGGCTGAGGTCACAGGAAAGGAGGCTGATATGCAGCATTGAAACCAACAGGTAAGAAGAAAGAGAAGAATATCCAGGAGTGAGGAGCCCCGGAGAGGCCACTGGAGTTTGAACAGGTGGAGATGAGCTGTTTGGTAAAGGTGTGAGGTGTCAAAAGCCAAACTAATGCCATGATAAGGATATCCATACCAGGAAAGGATGGTAGGAACTACAGAAGATGGATGTAGTAAAGGGGGTTGAAGGAATTACATAGTTTGAGAAAAGTTCTCAGTGCTGGGAAAGAAAGTTAAAAATATGGAAAGGAAGAAAACTAGAATATATTTTGTGGTGTTGGACTGGAATTGGAGACTATCAGTGTGAGCTCGTAGTTTTCACTATACATAAATCAATACAGAAAAACATAGAGATGTAAATATCTTTCTCTGTGTATACTGTGTGTGTGTGTTCTACATATATTCCCCAGATCTGTCTGGTAGGACAGTCTGGTAGCAGTGAGTACACCAGCTCCCCAGTATCTTGTCCTCTAAAGACCATTGTCCACCAGAAGCAAACAGGGATCTTTGAAAAGTGGATAAATCCAGTCAGGGTCAAGAGAAATACAAAGTTAGTTTGGAATACTTTATTTTCAAAGAAAGTGAGGAAATGTTCAAAATATTCTGAAAATATCATAGCCAAGCTTAAGGAGTTTCCCTTGTTTCAATTTAGAACAATCTGGGAATTAAATGAATAATGATATCTTGGTATCCTACACTTTGAATAAGGTGTATATGAATAGTATTACTTAGCAATGTGTTTTCGCTGAAATTTAAAAGCAAATGACTCTTAAATTTATATAACTTTTCTTTTCATAAGGCATTTACAAAGGACAAAAATAGATAACCTACAGAAGAAAACTACAATTAATAAAACAAAATAAAATCCACAAACCCGTTCAACTTTGTTAGCAGTGAAAGAAATGCAAATGAGTACAATAAATTTCCTCATCTTATCAGACTGGTAAATTATAAACCTGCAAATGTAATGTCCTTTTTTGGCAAATATAAGGAGAAACTGGCACTATTATATCTTATTGATTAGTGATTATACTGATAGAATTTTCTGAAGAGTCAAGCACTATGACCCAAAATGTTTTACAAATCCTTATGTCCTTTGACTGAGTAATTCCACCAAGATTATACATCAATTATGCAGAGATCTTAATCTAAAATCTGCTAATGTGAGATTTCTAGTTGCACAATCCTGAATTAATGAACAATAATGTAATTGCTTATATTATTAATGAAAGTATTAGAAGTAATGGCATGAAAATATACATATTGATAGGAAAGATAACACATGGACAAAGTAGGTCAAAAACAGTTTTCACATTGTGAAACCATTTTTTGCAATACTGGGGATCGAATCCAGGACCTTTGCACTGAGCTGTATACCCATTTTTCCTCCTTTCTTTCTCATCTTCCTTTTCTTTTCTTTCTTTTCCTTCCTTCCTTCCCCTCTTTCTTCTTTCCCTCCTTCCATCCTTCCTTCTCTCCCTCCTTCTTCCTTCCTTCCTTCCTTCTTTCCTTCCTCTCTCTCCCTTTCTTTCTCTTTCTTTCTTTCTTTCTTTCTTTCTTTCTTTCTTTCTTTCTTTCTTTCTTTCTTTCTTTTTCTTTCTTTCTTTCTCTCTTTCCACATTCTCAATAAGTTGCCTAGGTTGATCTAGAACCTTAGATCCTCTGCCTCAGCCTCCCAGAGTGCTTTTATTAAAAATATTTTCCTGTGAATAAGTACATGTATAGAACCTTTGGATAAAATGTCTCCAAAATGTAATAGTGGTTGTACATGTACATTGAGATTAAAATGATTTTTAAAATTTGTTATTTTTAAAATTATTTATAAGTTTTTAAATATGCAATAAGAACATAGTACTGATGGAATTAAAATTTATTCATGCTCCATTAAATTATTTGTATTAAATATTCAATTTATTTACTAGGTAGAATTTAAAGAATTGTTTTGCATTTTCTCTGTTTACATTTTCTCCTAAACAAAATTCAGTCTTACCATAGATTTCCTTTTCATAGCGTTCTCTTGTTCAAGTTAGAAAGCCTGGGCTCTGCGGCTGTCCCGGGCCCCACACACGCCACGGTGAGCTCGCAGGGGTGACTTGCAGGTCCACCCCAATCCGACGCTCTCCAAGCGCATGGAGCCAGGTGAGACAAGCAGCTTGAAGCTCTGTGGCCGTCCTGGCCTCTCCCATGCCAAGGTGAGGTCTGCTTAGCGGAAGCCTGCAAGCCCCCTCCCTCACCCCCCCACCGCCCCGCGCCCCACCGCGCTGCGCCTCTGGCCTTCTGGCTTTTCTGCTACCTGGTCCCACACTACAGAGGCACGGGAGATTATAAAGACCTTGTCCTGAGCGCAACAAGATAGGGCAGAAGTTAGTAACAGAAAGAGGGCTTCTCAGGCCCCTCGATGAAAACTGAAGCTCAGAGGAAAAGTAAAGAGAATCTCTACAATGAAGGCACATCAGATCACCGTACTTGATCTGATGCTGCCTTGCTGAGACTCATTGACTCGTATATGCACACGGATTCCTACGTGGCCTACTGGGACAGCAGAGACATACCCTGAAGGAGGTCCATAATTTTTATTGCTATTTGCAAAATGAAAAAAATTTTTTTTTCTCTTACTTGTAATTCTTAATTTTTACTTTTTTTTCTCTTCAAATTTTTACTTTTCTTTATCTTTACTTTTTCTCTCTCTCTCACTCGTTCTCTTGGTGTCCTACATTGCTCATCTCCCCATTTGTTCCTTTCTGCACTGAATTTGAATTTCTCCCTTCTTGTCCTTTTTTTCTCTTTTTAATTTTCTTATCATTAGGTTTAAAGGAAAGTAAATTCGGTATCTAGCTTCCCTGTTGCTGTTACTGGTATTCCATTCACATCTTTGTTCTTTCATTCTGCCTTCCTCTCTTGCCTTTAACAACTTCTTAGAGTTTGTGAGATCTTTCTGTGTCTTCTGGCCTCACTGCTAATCTTACCTGTTCTTTCTACCTGTCCCTCCCTCCCCAACTCCTTTTAACTCCCCACCCTGAAGAGGAAAGATGCTATATTGAAGCTTTTATTCATTATAAACTTATGTTGAGTTGATCCTCACTTTTAATTTAACTCATATAGTTAAATGTGATAGATTAATAACTACCACAAATTGTCATTTTCTAAGCTGTGCTTGATGCTATGGTATGGCTGACTATGTCATTTGGGCTAACATGTTGTGATTGATCTAATTAGTTTTCCTTCCTGGTATAAGGAAAATAAAATAGCCTCAGCGTCATTAGAGTACCAAAACCCAAACACAAGCTATATCTGAAAGACACCTCTGAAAAGCAATCATTTGACAAGGGTTTTAAACACAAGCAACAAAGATACCTACATTAAGCAATTTTGAAATATCAACCCAGGAATTAAACCAAGGACAGTACCAAAAACAAAAATGAGAAGACACTTAAGCAAGGCACAAACTCAGGCTTCCATGCCACAAAAATGAAATTCTGGGGGAAATGAGGTGGAAAATTCTGATAAGCAACCACTTGGACACCCTGAAATGATAGCACAGGAAGTAGGAAAGCAGATGCATGAGGCTCTAGAAAAATTCATATCAGAAATAATCTCTCAGGTAAATACAGACATGGTAAGCAGAGTAAAAGACATGATTAGAAGCGCTAGAGCAGAAACAGATAAGAAAATAGATGAGATCAGAAACATGCTGGAAGCCATGAATGCCCAGCATAAGAAAGAAATGGAAAACAGGAAACAGATTCAAACAGATATTCAGGAGATTAAAAACTCCATTGAAAGCATGCAGAGCAGACTAAGAGAATCTGAAGACAGAATATCAGATATAGAAGACAGGATTGCGGTTAAGGACCATGAAAACAGAGATTTCTTAAAGTCAGTAAGGGACCATGAGAAATCAATCCAACAGCTGCTAGATGATGCAAAGAAGAATAACGTAAGTCTGATAGGAGTCCACGAAAAAACAGGAGAAAGTACAATAGACATAAAAAAACTGTTCACAGAAGTAATAGTAGAAAACTTCCCAGAGGTGGAGAATTGGACACACAGATAAGTGAGGCATATAGAACTCCACCCAGCCACAATAAAAAAAAATCTACACCTAGACATATAATAGTCAAGATCCCAGAAACACAACAGGAGAACAAAATTCTACAGGCAGATAGAGAAAAGAAACTAATCACCTAAAAAGGAAAGCCCATCAGAATCACAGCAGATTTCGCAACACAAACCTTCAAATCAAGGAGAGCCTGGAGTGAAGTATTTCAAGCCCTAAAAGAAAACAACTTCCAACCTAGACTGTTTTATCTGGCAAAATTATCTTTCAAAATTGATGGGGACATCGACAACTCCATGAGGCCCAGCAGAGAGAAGGCACCTCGCAAGGTAAGACACTAAAGCGAAAGGGGGAAAAATAAGAAATGAAAGATCCAACAACAGTAAAACATCATGACAAGGATGAGTCAATAGCTATCAATTATAACTATCAATGTTAACGGCCTCAATTCACCAATTAAAAGAAATAGACTGACAGACATGCACAGGAAAACAACTTTGAAACCCTTTGGCTAAGAATCACAAATCATGTATTGTCAAAGCATTTACTGCACATACATGTGCAAACACAAGCATACACACATCATGTTTGATGAAATCATCTACATAATATCAAAATATTTTATAAGCCAGATCTGTGCTTTATTTCCATCTCAATTTAGAATCTGAGCAGGAACAGAAAATTTCTGTTTATTTGAATAGTAGAATTGCTTGAAATTCTTATTTTCTGTGCCATCCCCACTGGTTTCCAGGAGCCATTTCTTCTCTGGCCCTTCACTGTAGAGTTCTGAGACTTCTGGGAATGGAGTAAAGTGTCATCTTTTGCAGCAGAAACAGGGGAAAGAACACAGAGTCGTGTCAAGTTTTTGGAGTAACATGTGGCACTGCTGATTGCACATATGGAAAATGGGATCTGTATTTTCTCTTTATTTCTTCTAAACTTTGTTTTCTTCTTTCCCTTCCTCCTGTTTCCCTCCCTCCCTCCATTTCTTTCTTTTCCTTTCTATCTCTCATTTTCTTGATACCAACTGACACACTCTTACTCAACATTCCTGTGCCTTCTAATGACTTAGTTTCTCAGACCCATGTCCATTATCTCTGGAATCACTGTAGTCTATTTTGCTTGATAAAATTTTCAAATTATAGTAAGAATGATTTACTATTACTCAAATTAGTTCAGTCTGAATCTTCATTATACCTTTAATTCAGTTTGATGGCATACATTTTTTTTTTTTGCTTAAATTCTTTTATTGGAACATTTTGGGTATACAATACGTTTACATTTATTATTGGGTGCTTATATCTGTTCATGATGTATCTTGGTTCTTATTTTTTCCCTATTACCTGTGCACCCTTCATCCCCTCTACCCTTCCCTATTTACATAGACTTTGTTTCCATTTTTTTTTCTTTTCTCATAATTTTTCCTTTCCCTTCTTTCCTTTCCCCTCCCCCTCCCACCTCCCCTACATCTTTGGACCTTTTCTTCCTATTTCAAATTAGCGATTATTCATTTTAATCATTTTAATCCTTATTTACACTATCAGTTTCTCCCACTAGAGAAACTATTTGGTATTTACACGTGGGTCCTATTTATTTCACTTAAGAGTATGGCCTCAATGTGCATCCATTTAGCTATAAATGTCTCTAGTTTCTTGTTCTTTATGGCTGAGTATTACTCCATTTTGTTTTTTTTATAAGATGGCATACATTTTAACATTTCATTTCACTTTTCAAAATGTACCTGCCTGTTTCCTTTGAATATATTATGGGCTTTTAGTAAGGAAGGGCCCTCTTGACATAGAGTAGATACCTGGCAAAAACAGGATTAGCTAAAAGAATGAGTGGATGAGTGAGCTACTGTCTTCAGTTAAATGTTATATTTGCAAATTGCTTCTACAAAACAAAATACTCCCAGCCAAAATGATAAAAAAAGCAGTTTCCCAAGGATCTCATTCACGTAATTTTGATGTCATTGGATAATAGTAATTAAGTTACAATAAATTATGAATACTACAAACAACTCTAAATAGCTTTCACAATCACAGGACATGTCAGAGCATCTGATATGCTAATACACTAATCAAGTATTTGTAAGAAGGCTTATAACATGGTATTTCCAAAATGTATCCAACTGTGGAAACTTTCTTGGAGAACATTATCTGATAGGCTGTGTTCTGGGAACTTGTTTTGGAAGGCTACCTTAAATCATTGCTGGGACAATAAATAATTCACATTTATTCCTCATTTGGAATGTGTCAAGCACTGTGATGTTAACTTTATAGTGATAAGCAAAAGAATGTCTTCCCTTGAGGAGTACAGATGCACTGAAAACATACAAATCCTGGAGTCAGATTGCAAGTGATTTAATAGTGATGTAGTCTGCCCCGGGAACAAATATGGTGAAAATAGCTGTTACTAGGAAGAAATTAGGGTTAATCATTAAGAGAAAGTAAGTTAACTCATTAATTGTTTCTCTTATATCAGGTGGTATCGGAAATACTGAGGACACCTGAAATGAAGGATTTTTCAGAAGAGCAATGAGTGGAAAAAGAGATAAGTTGTTTGATTCCTTTTGTCCTTTGGTTGTTGTCATTTCTACCTTTAGTCAGAGTTGGCCACTGTACTTTCTGCTTTAAGGATGGAGAGTAGATTAGTAGAGATGCTTTGGATAGAGAATCAAAGGCAGTGTACATTTGGTGTTGTTCTTTCAATATCAGTCACCATTTCCACTTCTGCAGTGGAAATGTTCCTCAATTCTCATTGCCTATTGACTTGAGTTTTTGTTTTTTGCCACAGTAAAGATATAACAGAAATATATTAACTAGCTGCAAAGTAGTTGTGTGCCAATTGGAAAGTCCAACTCACTGAATAGATAAGGGCCTCACTTTTCCATTTGTAATATAATTGGAGTAATATAGTTGGAGTAGGTGAGTGGATTTCATACTTCAATTTTGAGCATAGCTCATTTTCAAAGATTATCTCATATAGCATATCAACACCTAGAACACACAATAATCCTTTTATTGAATCAAGAGTATGAGTTTCCAGGACCTGTCCACATTTCAGTAGACCACAACTTCAAATCACTGAGCAGGATATCCTTTAAAATCTTTTACAGCTTTAATGTTCTATAATTGATTCTATGAAGCTTTACTTATATATAGATACATATTTCAGAATTAAATTGATAAAGTTTAAGCAGATAATTTAGTTATAGGAAGTGGTGATTATGAGATGACACTGGTACAAGGGAACTGTAGGGTAAGAGAATTATTCCAAAGTACAACTCAACTAGTGTACCAGAAGCAGCACCAGAATATACATTCTTAGATGCTGTATTAGCTGTGCTCCATTTGGAAAGGATATGATCGGTGGAGCAGGGAAATATCTGACATATCTATTAATTTCATGTGGTTGAATGATTTCACCAAGAATTCTCATTGAAATAGTTGGGGGACTGTTCTTTATCTCACATGCGAGCAAGACTTTCATTTCTAAAATGGATTAAACCAATATGCTGAGAGATCCATTTATTCTTTTCACATTGCATTTGGGTTTCATTACTGGAGAAGTCAAAAGGCCATTTTCATTTTGGACTTTGGAAAGGTCATTTATTACATATGTTTTTATTTCCTTGTTCTTGGCTTTTTGATGATGAAGAAGAAGAAACAGCATGCTGGTAGTATTTGATTAATCTTGCCATGAGTTCATCATTTTCTGACTATACCTGCTGGGCTTCTGACTCTAATTGTATCTGTCAATGTGGTAAAAAAACAAAACAAAACAAAACAAAAAACCCCTGACATTTTGAATTTAGTAAGACCAAAGTGGACTGTTTGAGAATGGCATACCAGTGAAGAGAGCTTCAAATCTTTGGAAAATTTTCTAAGCTTAAGGCATCAGAAGTCCCATGAGAAATCATCAGCCCAGTATAATAAATAAAATAACTTCTTACTAAAAAACAAAGTAAGAAAGTAAAGAAAAAATTTCCACAAATCATTGTTTGTATGGATTAACCTTGGCCACAACATTTAAAAATCATAATAATGAAGTAGTGATCATAATTATATTAATAGCTCAGAAGTTTCTTCTACGTAAGGATATCACATGGATTTTTTGATTTCAAGTAATAAAGTCTACATTTTATTCCAAGAAAATACATTAAATTAATCTTTCTGGTACCTAGTAAACAGCCTTTATTTGTTTAAATCCTATTTTCATAATACCATACCGAGTACCACTGCAGGAAAATACTCTATAGGAGTTTCTGGTTATTAATATTCAGTGTTCAAATACTTAACATTAAAGTACTTAAGAGTGCAAAAAAAAAGTAGGTGAAAAAGTGGAAGCAAAGTGGCTGCAGCTGAGTGAAAACAATGGCCACTAAAAATGCCTATTGGGAAACAAAAGGTAAAAAAATAGTACAGTATATCTAATGGCCTTGGAGTTTGTCCATGGAAATAGAAGAATAAAACTATCTGAAAAGGGTCAAACAGCGAAACTTTTAGTTTTATATTTTGATTTAATTAGAAACCAGGAAGACCTGAAAAAATGTTTTAGGTACTAATAACCCAATATTAACTTATCCATTTCATCTTTTTTACCCAAAATGAAACAACATAGGTGTTCTTTCTGAAAATATGTTTTCTTCTTATTACCTTTCTCTGTATAAAAGCAAAAAAGATATGGTATTTTTTTTTTTTATTTTTTGGTACCAGGGATTGAACTCGGGTCCTTGAGCTTGCACAGCAGGCGGCTAAACCGCTGAGCTAAATCCCCGGCCCAACATGGTACTTTTTGCCTTTAAAACTTATCTTTGTGTTTTGGAAGCTTGCAATAATATTCTAAAGTTAAAACCTCAAAGGGCATGGGAAATTTAAAATTTTTTATCTATGGTAAATTTATACCATTTTGTATACTCATTTAGTATGAAATAAAGCAACTTTCATTGTGGCGAAAAATATTTTTGCTAGTAAGCAGTTTGCTCGTATTTGTGCCTTTTATACTTCAAAAGATTTATCAAGGCATGTTATATGACGATCTATCACAATACACCTGTTATTATTTAAAAATGCTTGTTTGGTGTTGTCTAAAAATGGACTTATTAGGAAAATATGCCCAATATTTTGTCATATGACATATTCACATAGTCACATAATTATATTTATATTATAATTTTAAATTATATTTTATTCCAGACACTGATCTAGGCTCTTGGAATAATATAGTCAGCTAATAGATAAATATTCTTGCCCCAAACTGAGTTTATATCTAAGCAGAAGGCACATAATAAGCATATAAATGAAATATGCATCATGTCAGAGGACAATAAGAGCTCAAGAGAAGAAAACTAAACATTAGCTAAAAATTATAAAAGCAAGATGGGCAGATTGCCATATTTTGTGGAGTAGTCAAGGAAGGCCATTTCAATAAGCACAATGAGGGAAAAGATTATCTATTTTTGTGAGTTAGTTGTCATATTTCTTTCCTCTACTACATTAACAGTTTCAAGACGACAATTTTCTACTTGTTTTAATTTACTGCTAAATTTCAAGGTCTATTACAGTGATAAGAATACAGTGTAAGTGCTTGGAAATGTATGGATGTATGTATATAATGGATGAAAAAGTCTTACATAATAGTCTAGAATACCGACTAGCATGTGTGATGGAAGCCACTAAGCATTATAAAGTACAAAATAAACTACACAAAGAATTAATGCAATAAGTAAACCGGAGCACTAAGGAATATTATATATCAAAGTCATTGAAAGAGCTTTCTACAAATTGAAGTGAATTCAGGCCGCAACATTCAAATATGATACTTGATATAATAAACAGTTCAGTGAGGTATTTCCAGAACAGATTTTTGTTTTTTAATTTTTATTTTTATTAGTACATGTTGCAGTACATTCCTTATAGGGAGTTGGCATGTCTACATAACATATCTAAATTTTTTTTCATCCTCTTCCCCTCTGCTCCCACTTTCTTCCATTTTTTGATCTCCTTCCCTTTTGCAAAAAACCTATTTCCTATTATCTTTTATTTTGCTGTTTATTTATTTTTTGACTTCTTATGTAAGAGAAATCATGCAATATTTAAGCTTGTTATCTGATTTATTTCAACTAATATTATTGTCTCAAGGTGCATCCATTTTTCTACAAATAACTCAAGCTTATTCTTCTCTGTGGCAGAGTAGTGCTCCATTGTAAATAAATCTTTCTAAACTGTGTTGTACAAAACACCTAATGCAATGAGACAGAGTGATATTCCATTCAAACATGTTTTCTGTAAATAAAAATTGTCTAGGAAATGCCAGTGTCATTGGTATTAGACTGCAAATTCTAAGAGGGCAGATTCTGCAACTGTATTTCACATAATCGAATCTGAAAAAATTAGAACAGTGTTAGACACATAGTATAAACTTGGTAAGTATTTGTTGAATAATTAATGGAATCAGAGTAAATTTGTCACCATAAAGCTTCTCAGAGATTTTTATATGCATTGCAAATCTCCAAATGGGAAATAGTATGTACAGAACTTATCAACTCTTTCAAGTGAAAAACATCAAGTGAGCTAAACAATATTTTGGTTCACCACTAAAAAGTTCAGCAGCAACTCTGCATTTAGACTTGGTGAAAAGACTCATATGACACCATTCAGACTTGTCCTCCTATTTGCTCTCTCTTTATCTATTTGTTATTGTCTAATGTTTACACAGAATGACCATTGGCTATTTTCAGTTGCTTTCATTCACACTCATTCATTAGGAAAGAAAATAGCATTCTTGCTTACTTATTATGCCAGCTTATCTTGATTATAAACTTGATTGGATTGAGAGAACCCTGAGAAGTGAATGGATTGTGAGGGCATTAATTTCATCAATGGATTAGCCCATTGATAAATTCACAGCTGAATGAGCTATTAGAAAGTAAGGACTAGCTGGGGGCTTGAACTTGGGGACAATAACTGGCCTCTGATGCCTTTCTCTCTGGCTCGTCTCCTGCTCTCTGCTTCCAGTATGCCATGAGTTCACCAGCTTATCTCTGCCATCTCTTTCACCATGATGTTTTTGCATTGGAACCAGCTGACGATGGACTGAAACCTCTAGAACCATGAGCCAAAATTAAATCTTTCTTTAAATTGTGGGTGTCAAATATTTTGTCCTAGCAAGAAGAAAGCTAATATATTTTTTGTAGGAAAAATTCTGAAATTAGCTTTAATTATTCTGATTATGAATGTGGGCCAATTCTTAAATAAATTAAGTGTCTAGGACAATGTATTGATTTGTTTGGTCAGGTCTAGGTTCTGTGCTACCTTTGGAGATTGAGAATAAGGTAGTTTTTCAAACAAAAATAGAAGCACTCTTACTGAAAAAGGAAGAATCAATGCTGGATGCAAAAAACAATCATGTCCTAAATTAAATTTGATCATATGTCTACTTTGCTCATCTATCTTCCTATCAATTAATAATTACTAGTTTGTTTGAGTCAATGTTCCTTAGACTAAGCACCTGCAGAAACCTGGAATTCTACAGTCTAGGGGTAAAGTGACTATTTCTGTAGAGATGAGCCAGCAGCACCTCCAGAAATGCTGAAGCTGGTGGATAATCTGGATGGTTATTATGCAGCCACTACTGTAGTGAACTGTCTACATATACACATGAGATTTTGTGTGGGCCTGCACATGTATCTCTGTGTGCATCTCTGTGTGTGTATGTGTGTGTATACATCTTGTTCTGTTCTATTTTCATTAAATTTCTAGGTGAGGAACTCAAGTGAGGTTGACAATAATAAAGATTTAGTAATGACTATTATAGCAGCAGCCCTTTCTTCTTTCTTGCATTTTTTTTCTTTCTCTTTTCCTTACTACCTCTATTCCTTCTTTTTCCTCTCTCTCTCTTTGTGTCAATGATGAAGATTAAATGCACTAATTACAAGCCTTTAGAACAGGACTTACTATATAGTAGATGTAAAAATATTGATTATAATAATGATTATTCAAGTAATGTCTTTAGTTCTCATATTTTAATGGAGTGGCCTCTAAATTTTAAATTTAACATGCAAGATTTTTTACATATTTCCAGTGGTCTCTAAGTACCTCTTTCTCATGATCTCAACTTGGTAAGGAAACCTTCTAAAAATCCACATTGAGAAAAATTAAGCAGCAGGCAATGAACATAAATCATGCAAGCAGCAAGTGCTTCCAGGTCAGTCTTTCCTATATACTTTCCTCTATCTGCAATTGCACATTTTACACATTGTCTTTCCAATGTTTTATTTTTATGGAAGCAAACCTCTCATTAATTTTGGTCTCTAAGGCATCTCTAATATGACTGGACTTATAGCTCTACAAGTTTTGTCTCCACATGTTCATGTTATGTCATTGTTACTTCTCTAGAATGTATGCGTGTACTCAAATTCTCACACACTTACAGTTGTGCGTATTTATGTATTATCAAAAATAGAGTGAAAATATATTCTATTATGCCATGATCATGTGGCAGATTTAGCTGAATATGATTTATATTCAGCCAATGTAACTATATCAAGCTTACAAACACATAAAAGCTGGCAGAATTATCTGTGTCACCAATTTCCTCTATACAAATAATCAGGAGTGATGTTAATGTTTCAGAAATAGATTGTTTTATTCTGTGCAGATATATACATTTTACAAAAGTACTTTTACAAGAAATATCATATAGACATGGTTCTTGCTTATTTTAAAGTGTAATGATTGAAGTAGTCATAGAAAACATAAGTGTGTCATCAAATCAGATGTTAAAGCATACAGTAAATATTTGGATATAGTTGTGTCTTGGTATCCATGAGGTATGGGTTGCAAGACTCTCCATGGATACCAAAAACCTGCAGTGCTCAATTCCCTTACATGAAATGGTATATTATTTGCATATAATCTACACATATCCTCCAGTACACTAAATCTTTTTTAGATTACTTATATAGTACAATGTAAATATATATATATATTCACAAAGAGCGGCCAAAATGTTTACGTAGCTTTTCATGTATTGAGTCATTGTAATTCCTTGATGACTCTCATTATCTTCCATTTGGTCTCCTTCTTCAGTCTTGTCCGTTTGAAGTTCTGTGGTGAGCTTTTTTTACATGCTCCAGTCAGCTTCTACTTGCTAATTGTGCAAACAGGGACACAATCTCTTGAATTTTGCTTCCACAGATGTCTGGTAATATTTCATTAGTCACAAATCTCTACTTGAAATACATATCAACAACAATCAGATTTCTTTTTTGATTTTTAACTAGTAATAGCAAACATATTTTGATATTACTCACCAGTTAATGAAATTTTCATCTCAGACTTGCTAATTAAGGTTTTAATTCTAGACCACTCCTATTTCCATCACTACACTTGTCAACAGCAATATGGCCACTGATATTTTTTCTCATTTAGCTCATCGTGTTCTCTAACAACCCTTTACATCACACTCATTATCTTTAGAGAAATGTGTTTATAGCCTGTATTAATCTTTTTATTAGTGTAAGTCACATACATGTAAAAAGAGCCACAACACTAAGAAAAATAAAATAAAATAAAACAATATCCAAAAACTTCATTCCTCTTTTTAAGGCCATATTAATTTCTTATCACATCCAGTGGACTTTAAATTGCTTATATTATAACAGAACAATGTATTATTATTTTAATATTAGGATGAGAAAACATCTAGTATCTTCAACCTCCAATCTAGGGAGGAAGAATACTTGCTTAACCATGGTCATTTCTGATTTTAGGTGTTATAGATGACACTAATGGACATGCTAAATCTCAATTGATTTTTGTTACATGCATGAGTGAACATATTTTAAAACTAGTTGCAATTAATATTGAAAGCAATTTATTTTAGTTGCTTTAAAATACTCAAAATTGATTTATAAGATAAATTTTAAGATGATTGTGCTGTACATTTAACTTTCTAAAGTCTGTACTTCTGGTTTTGAACATTTAGTTAATTCAAACTTGTCTAACAGTATCTTAATTTCTTTTTCAGTTTAACCATTTCGTTTTTGGACAAGCTAGCCTGAAAGTGTCATGGCTGTTCTCTGCATTATCTAGTTCACCTGGATGATGGTACCAGATGGCAAACAACTATATATGAGCTTGGGTAGGTTTTATACTGCACAACTCCGTTGGCATTATTTATCTAAAATCTATGTGAATATTCCCTCCCTCTGGAAAGTTTTGGTACATAACTAACATGGCTGTAGGTAGTAACTCTGACCAGAGGCTTAATCAGTTGAAAATTTTAGCCATGAAAATAGAGAGTGAGTCACCAAAATCACCTAATGACCATGGGACATTTTAAATTTATGTAAATCTGCTTAGTTTGGATTTTCCCTTCCCAATTTTAATTAACTTTGCTTTGTACTCATGAGATCAAATGGTTTTGATAGAAACAGACTGACACAGAAAATTTGTACACCTTGGTTTCCTGGGAAACCAAGCCAAGAATAGTTTTATTTGCACATCCTGGTTTCCCCTAATGAGGGCCAGTTGTAAGAATGTGAATGTCACTATGTAACCCAAAAATCCCAAGAATCATTATTTTATAAAACTTTTAATGCACTTTTGCAGGTACTCAGATTAGAAAGAACTTTAGATATTTGCTTGAATTTAATGATTTCTGAGGCCTATCATGTGTGTATGTGTGTGTACACGTCTTGTGTGTATGTTTTTTTTCATTTATCACATTACAAAAAGAGCATTTATGAATAAGGTGTATGGCTTGACAGCTACCAGAGAAAGGAATTTCCAAAGATAGTGACATTCAAGATTTTCCAGTTAAAAACACTTTAAGAGTTCTTTTAAAAACCTAGTTAATTATTTCTATAAATCAATGCTTGTAATCAGCATTATGATGCTTATTATTCTTAGTATTCATACTTATTGTGATATACAATTTTCTTTTTAGCAAGCCTTGACTGAATGCATTTATTTATTGATTGATTTCACAGGTAATTGGAGAAGTTTTGTTAGTGAATATTTGTTTATTATTCAGCGGGAAAGTTTTGGAAGCAAACTTTTCAAATGTAGCAAAACAAGTTGCACAGTTTTCTTCATTAACTTTGGGCAATGCATTATATTTACAGATACTTTTCTGTATGTTATAAACTTCATTTTAATATTATTTTTATGCATTGGCTCTCTTAAAGAGGACATATAATTGCATCATGTGTGTTGGCTACAGATATTTGTTGAAGGTTCCCTATGCATAGGCAATGGGAAGAGGGGATTTGGTGCCCAGTCATACACTTTTCAAGTTCTTGGTTAATCTGTAATCTAACTTAATCATAGATATAATGGATATTTATGTTCAGAAATTCAAGATTCTCTTTCTATATAAAATCCATCAGGGGTTACCTACCTATATTAAATTTGCTACCTAAAAAGCAAACGATTGTGTACATAGTAATGATAGAATTTGTGTTGACTAGAATTGAACACTGAGCAATTCAGCATCATCTGTTAAGCAGCTCCTTGAGCTGTACTTTCATTTACTTTTGTCCCATAGATTTTTATTATTTTGAGGTGGATTAGGATGACACAGGTGGATTGGGGAAGCCAGATAATTTTCAGATATGGACCATTATGTGACTCTCAAATAAATTTCTGTGTATCTATATATGTACCTACTTGCTAGCTAACTACCTATCTTATTGTTTCTGTCATTCTGGAGATTTCTGCTGCTGCTGCTGCTACTGCTGCTGCTGCTGCTGCTGTGTGTGTGTGTGTGTGTGTGTGTGTGTGTGTGTGCGCGCGCGCATGTGTGTGAAAAATGGGAAAAGGTTATTTTGGCTCATGAATGCAAAATCTTTGGTCATTTGGCTCCATTACCTTTAGACTTATGGCAGCACAGCACATCATGGTGGGTGTGTATGATGGAGGATGGAGTTCATTTCATGACAGCTGACAGCCAGAAAGTAAAGAAAGAGAGAAACAGGAAGGAGTTGGGGTCCTCATATTGCCTTCAAGGACACAATCCCACTGCCTTCACTTCCTCCAAACAAATACCACTTTTTAAAGATTCTATCAACTCCCAATAGTGCCCTGAGTTGGGGACAAAGCCTATTATCTGTGAGCCTTGGGGGACTTTTAAATTTAAAACTATAACACTGAATTATGGATATTGAACATATAATGTGTATATATATATATAAATGTGTATATAATACTCTATGTATATATTTACATGTATGTATATAACTAACTATCCTAACTTTGTCAGTTGAATGCGCTGAGAAACAATGACAACCCAGTGACAATGAAGTTGTTGAATCCAAAAGTGTAGTAGTAATAATACAAAAATGATTATGGAATATTCTGTTGTGCTGGGAGATAAAGTGCTCAAAAGTAATCGGAATTTTTTGAAATGATATAGAAATTTACACAAAAAAATTGCTAAATGCCAAAGAGTGAGAAAAACAAACAATTATTATAATATATTTAACCCATAGAATGGAATAAGTTTCCATGGGTCCATATGAATATAAATGCATAAGTGAATGCATGAATAAAAGAAGGGTAAAGAACACATTTTCTTTACATGAGGACTGCAATTAATTAAAGTAGAAGGAGTAATGGAAATGGAAAAAATCACCTTTTACCAAATACTACAGTAATAAATATTATAGGTAAGAAGAATCATAGATGGATGTTTAACTTAGAGAACAAAATTATAAAGAGACACAGAATATTTGCATGGTGTCAAAGAAACTTTCCCAAAATTATTTATTAATTATAATAGCAAAATAATACCTTTATAGTGGAGCAATCTGGCAGATACTACCTTAATGAATTAATAAATTTAATTTCCCCAGGAATAAAGTATGTATACATTCTGTACCTTCCAATATGATACATTGTGAAAAGACATAATGTTGCTCCCCCCAAAACACTTTTGTGTTATTCTTGCCCAAAATAGAGTCTAATAAATACCCAAACTCCAAAGCTTAGAGACTTTCTACAAAGTAACAATACTCTTCAAACATCAGGGTCCTGAAAAACAATGAAAAATACACAGAGTATCACTCTGTCCTAAAGAAAGATAAGCTTGAGTCATTTATAGGAAAATGAATATACTTTGGATTGTAATGTTAAGTTAAATATATCAAACACAGAAGGTTAAATAGTATGTAATTTCTCTTGTATGACACACTCAAAATATAAATAAAGAGCAAGCTGAAAGATAAATAATAAAGAATAGGTGATAGATCTTTTGCAAAAGGGAAGGGGGCAAAGAGATGGGGGCATGAGGATGAAAAAAATAATTTAGATGTGTTATGTACATGTATCAACTCCCTGAGAGCAATGTAATCATTATGTACTGCAAACATGTACTAACAAAAAGAATTAAAATTAAAAAAAAAACTATCCTGGGTTCAGACAAATGAGACATGGCAACCTATTATGTTGTGGAGTTCTGGGTTAGGTCAGCACTTAGGTATTAGTGAGATGATTGATAAAATTTGCATAACAGTTTTAGACTAGTTGGCAATGTTGTTTTGATGTTAATGTCTTGGCTTTTTTTTTGTATTAAATTCTATTATTGGTACATTGTAGGTATATAACACAATTACATTTCTCATTGGGAATTGTACCTTTACATAATGCATCTTGGTTCTTATTTTTTCCCCATTCCTAGCCCTCCCTTCACACCCTCCACCCTTCCCTATTTACAAAGACTTTATTTCCATTTTTTCCATTTCTCAGCATTTTTCCTTTCCCTTCTTTCCTTTCCCCTGCCCCTCCCACTACCCCTACCCCTTTGGACCTTTTCTTCCTATTTTACATTATCGATTATTCATTCTAATCATTGGTACATTTTAGGTATACGATATAATGACATTCATCATTGGAAATTTGCACCTTTACATAGTCTCTCTTGGTTCTTATTTTTCACCCTTGCCCAGGCTTCCCTTCAACCCCTCCATTCCTCCCTATTTACAAAGATTTTGTTCCTATTTTTCCATTTTCTCATATTAATCCCATTCCCTTCTATCCTTTCCCCTAGCCCTCCCACTTCCTTCCCCTTTGCCCCTTTTCTTCCTATTTCACATTACCTATTATACATTTAGTCCTTATTTACACTTTCAGTTTCTCACACCAGAGAAACTATTCGGTATTTACACGTGTGTCCTATTTATTTTACTTAAGAGTATTGCCTCAATGTGCATCCACTTAGCCATAAATGTCTCTAATTTCTCATTTTTTATGGCTGAGTAGTACTCCATTTTATAAAAAAACCACATTTTCTTTATCCAGTCTCCAGTTGATGGGCATTTGGGCTGTTTCCAAGTTTTAGCTATTACAAACTGTGCTGCTATGAACATGGGTGCACACATATCACTGTGGTATGATTCTTTTAATTCTTTGGGGAAGATCCCCAGCAGTGGAATAGCAGGGTCAAATGGGACTTCAAGTCCTAGTTCTTTGAGGTGTCTCCATACTGATTTCTACAGTGCTTGCACCAGTCTACACTCCCACCAGCAGTGGAGCAGGGTTCCTCTTTCCCCACAGCCCCACCAGCATTTGTTATTGGTTGATTTCATGACAGCAGCCATTCTTTCTGGAGTGAAGTGGACTCTCAGCGTTGTTTTCATTTGCATCTCTCGAATGACCAGTGATGTTGAACATTTTTTCATGTATTTATTTGCTATTTCTACTTCTTTGTGTGAGAAATGTCTGTTCATTTCAGATGCCCATTTTTTGATTGGGTCTTTAAATTTGGGAGGTCTGATCTTTTGAAGTTCTTTATAGATTTGAGATAGTAGACCTTTGTCTGAGGAAGAGCAGGTGAAGATTTTTTCGCACATTGTGGGTTGTCTCTTCACACTGCTGGTGGTTTCTCTTGCTGTGCAGAAGCCTTTTAATAAGAAGAGATCCCATTTGTTGATTGTTTGTGCTAGTTCAGGGGCAACTGAGGTTTTGTTCATAAAATCTTTTCCTACACCGATGTCTTCAAGGGTTCTACCTAACCTCTGTTCCAACTGGTTCAGAGTTTCTATTTTAATATTTAGATCTTTAATCCATTTTGATTTTAGTTTAGTGCATGGTGAGAGATACAGGTCTAGTTTTAATCTTTGGCAAGTTGAAGCCCAATTTTTCCAGCACCATTTATTAAAGAGGCTATCTTTCCTCCAGTGAGGGTGTTTGTTTGGCTCCTTGATCGAAAATGAGATGGCTGAGTGTGTCTGGTGTTGTTTCTGCATCTTCTAATCTGTTCCACTGGTCCTAAGCCTGTTTCTTTGCCAGTACCATGCTGTTTTTATCACAGTAGCTTTGTAGTATAGTTGCAGGTAATGTCTTCGTTTTAATAACTGTACTTGGCTAGGTAAAATGTTAGCATTAGGGAAAGCTGAGTGATAGGTATACTGGAACTCTGAAGTAGTTCTGTTATTCTAAAAGTTTTTCAAAATAAAAACTTTTTGGCCTGGGATTTAGCTCAGTGGTTTTGCCACCTGCTGCCCAAGTGCAAGGACCCGAGTTCGATTCCCGGTACCAAAAAATAAATAAAATAAAAAATAAAAACTTTTTCAAATAGAATATTAGAGACACACCAAAGAGGTTAGAGAGCTAGTCTTTTCTGGGGGACACAATTTTGTAAGATAATGCTTCTTATCTCATCTAACCATAGAAAATACCATGACTATATTGAAGGTCACAACTGATTCTCTTAACTCATGTTTAGTTACTTCTCCCTAATATTATAAGAAGAAACATTATTTTCCTTAAATGCTTTTATTGGTACATTTTAGTTATACAATACATTTGTAGTTATCATTGGGCACTTGTGCCTTTACATGATAGATCTTGGTTCTTATTTTTTCCCCATTTCCTGTCCTCCCCTCACCCCCCCCCCCCGTGTTGATTTACAAAGACTTTGTTTCCATTTTTTTCTTTGCTCATAATTTTTCCTTTCCTTACCCCTACCACTTCCCTACCTCTTTGGACCTTTTCTTCCTATTTCACATTTTAAATTATTCATTTTAATAATTTTAATCCTTATTTGTACTTTCAGTTTCCCACACCAGAAAAACTATTCAGTATTTATACATATGTCTCCTATTTATTTCACTTAAGAGTTTGCCCTCAATATGCATCCATTTAGCTATAAATGTCTCTAGTTTCTCATTCTTTATGGCTGAGAAGTACTCCAAGGAAGAAACATTTTAAAACCCATTTTTCAAATGATCTGAAACAACTAGCTGAGAACATCTGAAACAACACTGTGAAGTGAAAGAAATATAGCTGATAATTTTACCATTCTCTTCTATGTCAAATAGGTAAGCGGTATATAACAGTGGAAAACTCATTTAAGGAAAATGTAGTTAAACATCTTCCTTGAGCTACAGTATGTCTCAGGCAATAGCTTCCCATACCCATCAGGCCTCCTACTGCGTGACAAAGACCCTCACAGTGCAACCTGAACTAGAGCTTATTACTGCAGACAAGGTAGGAATTTTTCCTACTTGAACAAAGGGTCACTGACATCTTTTGCCAACAAAGCTTCTCTCAAAGATCTCATAGGGAAAAAATCACTGTACATTTAGGTGGAATGAATAACCCAAGGGTAGGTTATGAGACTTGTTTCACACAGTGGTAGCTGGGACAAGAAGTCCTTCCAGATCCAGTCTACCTTTGCTTAAAAAAAGCACCTAAATATGAGATTATAATCTAAGAGCTATAGCCACACCCTAGAGAACTGGAGTATGCATTAACAGTGTAATGGAGAAAAAGTAATAATTTTCAGTATGGCCAATCACAGGGATACATGACTAGAGAACAAAAGGATATGATCTAATGGGAATAAAATAGAGCCTGGGCACTTAAAAAGGCCTGTTTATTCATATTTTTTCTGCATCCCCCTGTAATGTTCCTTTTCTACAGGCTTAGGACAAGACACTTTGTCACATGAGGGTCTTCAGAGAGAATGACTGAAGAAGGTCAGAGTGGCCTGATTCTTAGATTTTGTGGCCTGCTTTCAGGATGAATGGCGAGAGAAGACTAGAGATAGCATCCTGCTTCTGCTGTTCACTCAGATGTGAAGGTGCCATGTTTTGCAGTATCATGTCCTGAATTCCAGCAGCAGAAACTAGATTTTCAAAGACATCACATTGGCATATAGCCCTCAGAAAGTTAAGATCTAATTTTCAGTTGTGTCAGTAGTATTAGTCCTTGTTATGGTTTAGATCTAGAATTTCCCCCAAAAGTTTTGTGTTCAGAGTTTGGATTTATGGAAAGTTATTGGGTCATGGGGGTGCTATCCTCATCGGTATATAACCTACTGGTAAGTTCATTGGTGAATGTGCTGTTAGGAAGTGCCTTGTTGCAAGATGTGGATCACTGGAGTCACAGCCTGGAAAGAATGTCTCCCTCCTCCACTCCAACCTTTGCTCTCCTCTTCCTCTACCATGAATTGAATAGCTTTTGTGTGCCACACCCTTCCACCATACAATTTCTGCCTTATGACCAGCCAACCATGGACAGAAACCATGACTCAAAGTAAACTTCTCTTCCTTTAAGTTGTGGGTGGAAGATATTTTGTACCAAGATGGGAAAGTGCCACAAAATACACCCCTTCCTTGTATTTTTTTTTTTCTTCCCTTTATTTCCTTCCCTGTATTCCAATTTGTAAACTGGATCAACCCCTTCAGCCTGAGTCAGCATCTTAAGTTCATACTTCATTAAGATGAAACCATCTCGAAAAGGAGATACTGGTATTCCTGTCGATGTTAACAACTGTGTATTTAAGCAAATAATTGGGAAAAATAAGAGTTGTGTTTGTATTTTGAGGCTTAAGTTCTGAAATAAGTCATAACAGAACCATACAAGTTGAACTGTACAGTGTGCCTCCTGGCAAATATGATTTTTCATTCTCTGAGTGATGCACTTTAAATAAGAGTGTCTAGATCAGTATGTCCAGATGAGCTCTGGTCCTGAAGCTTGTTTTTCCTTTTTTGTCACTTGGGGTCCTATGTATGTCTTTGCTGTACTGATCCACAAGGAAAATGATGAGTTTCTTAAATTAGTAAAGAAATCAGCAATGAACTTTCTTTGACTAATTATTAAAAGTTCAGCCTATCAGATAAATGGGCATTTAAGAATCAATTACTTTAAAGTTGATAATATGTCTATGTCTCTAAATATTTTCTACAGGTTCATGCAATGTTATAACAATGCAGAAGACATTATCTGTACATAAAATCTGCTATTCTCTGGCCTGGGTGCTGAGTCAGTAAGGAAGTGTTCTGTGAGAGAATGACTATCTTCTGAACATCTCCTGGTATACTTTTACTCAGTGTATAAGAAGAACACCAGTTTTCAGAATCAGAAAAAACTAGGGTTAAATCTCATCATTACTACTTAATAGCTGTGTAACTAAGGAAAAGTTAATTAGATTATCTGAGCCTTGGTTTTCTGATTTATGAAGTAAGGATAATTATATTTATCTTGTAGGATTAGTGTAACATTAAATAATGGGGTGTGTGTATGTGCATATGTGGTGGGCAGTATAACTGTTCTCCTAAAATGTATATTTTAATCCCTGGAACCTGTGAATAAGTTAAGTTACATCACAAAAGGGAATTAAAGTTGCAGAAAGAATTCATATTGCTAATCTCCTGACCTAGGAATAGGAAGAGTATCTTAGATTATTTGAAAGGTCCAAAATAATCACAAGGGTCCTTAAATGTAGAAGAAACAGTCTGCTTGAGAAAGACTTGATGGGTCTGGAAATGAACCAAAGAACATGGGTAACCCCTACAAGTTGGCAAAGGCAGGGAAAACATTTTTCCCATTAGCTCTATAGTATAATTTCAAGTCAGGGATTGTGATGCTCCCTGCCTTGCCTATGTTTCCCAGAATTGCCTTTGCTATTCTGGGTCTCATCTGTTTCCAAATGAATTTTAGGATTGTTTTCTCTAATTCTGTGAGATATGCTGTTGGAATTTTGATCAACATTGTATTAAATCTGTGTAATAGTTCTGGAAGTCTGGCCATTTTCACAATATTGGTTCTTGCTGCCCAAGAACAAGGGATATCTTTCCATTTTCTGATAGCCTCTTCGATCTCCATTTTTAAGAGTATTGCAGTTTTCTGAAAACTCTCATGCTAAAATCAGGAACAAGACAAGGATGCCCACTATCACCACTCCTGTTCAATGTAGTTCTGGAAACATTAGCCACAGCAATTAGAAAAGAGAAAGAAATAAAAGGAATAAAGATAGGACAGGAAAAATTTAAACTGTCATTATTTGCAGGCAATATGATACTTTATATAGAAGACCCAAAAAACTCAGCCAAAAGACTTCTAGACTTAATTGACAGATTCAGTTAGAGTAGCTGGATATAAGGTCAACACTCCAAAAACAATAGCCTTCTTGTAAACAAATACCAGACACACTCAGAGAGAAATTACAGAAATAATTCCCTTTACAATAGCATCAAAAAAGTGAAATATCTAAGAATCAATCTAACAAAGTAAGCAAAAGACCTCTGCACTGAAAACTACAGCACTCTGAAAAACGAGATCAAAGATGATATAAGAAAATGGAAAGACATCTCTGTTCCTCAGTAGGAAGAACCAATATAGTGAAAATGGCCATACTTCCAAAACTACTATATAGATTTACTGCAATGCTGACTGAAATTCTAACAATGTATTTCACAGAACTAGAGAAAACAATCCAAAAATTCATTTGGAAAAGAAAGAGACCTAGAATAGAAAAAGCCATTTTAGGCAACAGAGATATGGCACAGGGTATCACAATCCCCAACTTGAAACTATACTAAAAAGCTACTGTGATAAAAACAGCATGGTACTGGCAAAGAAACAGACCCAAGGATCAGTGGAATAGATTAGAAGATGCAGAAACAACTCCAGACATGCTCAGCCACCTCATCTTTGACAAAAGAGCCAACCACCCTCATTGGAGGAAAGATAGCCTATTTAATAAATGGTATTGGGAAAACTGGATTTCAACCTGCCAAAGATTAAAACTAGACCAACACCTATCACCATGCACTAAACTGAGATCAAAGGGTATTAAAGATCTAAATATTAAGAGAGAAACACTAAACTTGCTGAAAGATAAGTTAGGTAGAACTCTTGAAGTCATTGGCATAGGAAAAGACTTTATGAACAAAACCTCAGTAGTCCAGGAACTAGCACCAAGAAGCAACACCTGGGATCTCATCTTATTAAAAAGCTTCTGCACTGCAAGAGAAACCACCAACAGAGCTAAGAGACAACCTACAATGTGGGAAAAAAAATTTTAGCAGCTGGGCCTCAGACAAAGGACTACTATTGAGAATATATAAAGAACTGAAAAAAATCAGACCCCTCAAATTCAAAGATCCAATTCAAAAATGGGCATCTAAAATTAACAGACATTTCTCAGACAAAGAAGTAAAAGCAGCAAATAAACAAGCAAAAATGTTCAACATCACTGGTCAGTTGAGAGATGCAGATGAACACAACACTGGGATTCCACCTCACCCCAGAAAGAATGGCTGCTATCAAGAAATCATCTAATAACAAATGCTTGCAGGGCTGTGGGGAAAAGGAACCCTTCTGCATTGTTGGTGGGCATGCAGACTGGTGCATCCACTGTGGAAATCAGTATGGAGATACCTCAAAGAACTAGGGCTAGAGGTCCCATTTGACCCAGCTCTGCCTCTGCTGGGTATCTTCCCCAAAGAATTTAAAGAATCATACCACAGTGATATATGTGCACCCATGTTTATAGTGGCACAGTTTGTAATAGCTAAAGCTTAAAACAGCCCAAGTGCCCACCAACTGGAAACTGGACAAAGAAGATGTGTTTTTTTTATAAAATGGAGTACTACTCAACTGTAAAGAATGAGAAACTAGAGACATTTAAAGCTATTTGGATGCATACTGAGGACATACTCTTAAGTGAAATAAATAGGATACACGTGTGCAATTACCGAATAGTTTCTCTAGTGTGAGAAACTGAAAGTGTAATTAAGGATTAAAATGATTAAAATGAATAATTCAAAATGTAGAATAGGAAGAAAAGGTCCAAAGTTGCAGGGGTGGCAGGAGGGGAAGGGGAAAGGAAAGAAGGGATAGGAAAAATTATGAGAAAATAAAAATATGGAAACGAAATCTGTGTAAATAGGAAAGTGTGGAGCGGGTGAAGGGAGCACAGCTTATGGAGAAAAAATAAGAGCCAAGATACATCATGTATAGGTACAAGCACCCAACTATATTTGTATACATATTGTATAACTAAAATGTACCAATAAAGAATTTAAGGAAAAAAAAAAAACCTACAAGTCTTTTGGTAGAGTTTTTGTGGTCTTCTACCTAGAGTATCATGTCATCCGCAAATAGTGGTAGTTCAACTTCTTCTTTTCCTATCCTCATTCCTTTTATTTCTTTCTCTTGTCTAATTGTTCTGGCTAGTGTTTCCAGAACTATATTAAATAAGAATGGGGACAGTGGCCATCCTTGTCTTGTTTCTGATTTTAGAGTGATAGTTTTCAGTTTTGGACCACTTAGTATGATGTTCGCTGTTCCTTTTTCATTGATGGCTTTTATCAGATTGAGATAAAAACAGCGTATTCTGATTTTCTGTATTACGATTTTTATCATGAATGGGTGTTGGGCTTTGTCAAATGCTTCCTTTGCAACAATTGAGATGATCATATGATTCTTGTCTTTGGCTGTTTTGATATGGTGTATTACAGTTATTGATTTATGTATGTTGAACCATCCCTGCATCTCTGGGATGAATCCTACTTGATTGTGGTGTGTAATCCACTTGATGATTTGCTGCATTCTGTTTGACAGTATCTTATTGAAGATTTTTGCATCTATGTTCATTAGGAAGATTGGCCTGTAGTTCTCTTTTTTGGTTGGGTCCTTCTCTGGTTTTGGTATTAAGGTAATGCTTGCTTCCTGGAATGATTTTGGGAGTATTGCTCCTCTTTCTATTTTATTAAAGAGTTTCAGAAGAACTCTCAGTAGATCTTCTCTAAATTTTTTATTGCTACTCTTTGTATTTCATTAAAGATTTTGAGGAGAACTGGCAGTAGATCTTCTTTAAATTTCTTGTAGAGTTCAGCAGTGAAACCATCAGGATCTGGACTTTATTTTGTTGGTAATTTTTAAATTATATTTTCAATTTCAATGGCTAATATTTGTTTATTTAAATTTTTAATATCTTCTTGTTTCGACTTTAGTAATTCTAGGAATCTGTCCTTTTTTTATGTTTTCCATTTTATTAGAGTATAAGTTTTCAAAGTGGGTACTGATGACCTGTTGAATTTCCACAGGATTTGTTGTGATTTCACCTTTTTTCACTCCTTATTGCATGAATTTGTGTGTTTTCTTTTCTTTATAAGGTTGGCTAAGGGTTTATCAATTTTATTTAATCTTTCAAAGAACCAACTCTTTGATTCCTTGATTCTTTGCATTGTTTTGTTAGTCTCAACTGTGTTAATTTCTTCTCTGATCTTTATAATTTCCTACCTTATATGAACTTTGGGCACTATTTGTTCTTTTTCTAGAAGCTTCAAGTTCAATATTAGTTCATTTATTTGAGCTTGTTCTGTTTTCCTGATGTGAGAATTCAGTGCTATAAATTTCCCTCAAAGGCCACTCTCTAGCAAATATTTATTTTATAATATCTTTTTAATATAGAACTATCTCAATTGGGATTTATCTATTTTCATTTGTACAAAGGGAAAGACATAAACTGAGAGTCCCTTTTAACAGGATCCCCTAAACAATTTCTGTAAGGTTTGCACAGCATATTTTTATCTTAGTGATTCACATAACTTTTGTCTTAACTGCTCATCTCTGCAGGGGTAGCCAGAAAATACTCATAAGTAATATGTAAACAACTAGCAAAGTCTACATCTGTGAGGGAAAATAATCTATACGGCCTGCTGACTTGAGTATGGTTTCAGAAGGTAAAGAAGCCACTCTCTGCTGTCCTGTAAATTATAATAACTATGTGATAATTGTAGCTATGATTTAATAAAAATTTACTTATAAAATCCCTTCCAATAAAACTTAATTTATTAAATAGATGTGGCCCAGATTTAATCTGTGATCTGTAGTTTGCTCACCCATAATTGTAGCATATCTCTTACTTTACCTCCATACAAGATACTTTTTTTGAAGATGAAGATGAGAAATGAAGGTGAATCCAATCTTTCAATCCCCATAAAATCTTCCAGCAGGTTTTTTTTGTAGTTATATCACTTATGAGTGTGGAATCATAATCAGACCAATGACTACAGTAGCCACAGTTATCATATAATTATTATAATATGTAGGACAATAGAGAATGACTCCTTTATCTTTTGACAGAATTCCCTAATCACCAGGCCATATGAATTATTTACTTTTTCACATGTAAACTCCTCTACTTTGAAATGGATTGCATTTAGCAGAAATTTCATAATTTGAAATCCTGACAGTGCAAACTTCTCATTTTAAAAAATACAAAAAGACTCTGAATGCCCATTTGAAAGATTATTCGAACAGAAGAGAATAATTAGAAAACTCCTTCAGAAGGTCTTAATTTCTTCACTTTGGCTTGAGCACTCCTAGTATTTCTTTATCCTGTTGCTTATTTTTGTCTGTTAGCTGTTTCCACATGCTGTGTCATTTGCTATGAAATGTGACAAAATGATCTGAGTTCGGCATCCTGATGCAGAGAGAGGCACTATTGATTTCTTGGACAGTAGCAAAGAGCCTTGCTGGGTCACTGTTAAACTTGTCTCGCAGATCACTGCAGCTTGTGATATCCAATTTGCCATAATGAAATCATGGAGTTCTCTGGACCTCAGACCAAGATGGGAGGTGAAAGGTCATGGAAGTGAGGGTCTGAGCAGTCAAGCATGAAGAACAGTTCATTCACACTGTCCCTTCTCATTCTGAAAAGATAATAGCCGAATTCACCTGCTCTGAGTTAGCCAGATGGTCTTCTCAGGAAATGAAAAAAAAAATTGATCATCACTATACACTGGTTACAATTTAATTGTTCAATCAGAAAACCTTATTTTTTGGTTTCATTTTGAAGTTGTCATTTCACAGCTATGAATATATTAAACAAAAAAATTTTCTTTGTGCTTGATAATGTTTCTAAACATCTTTTCAATTAGCAGTTAAGTCTCTTCCTTCAATAATCTTTGTTAAGCTGTACAGCATTTTGAGAGATTTTGAAGTCTATTAAACTCAGCTTCTGCTTAACTGATATGCTTCAATAACTGTCTTATTTTTCATATTGTGGATGACTTTTATGAGGAAAAAACAAAAGAAGAGCAAACAAGCTGGCCCCTTCTATTTCTCCCCTTTTCTTAGTGGATTCTTATGTAAGGGAGTTTACCCTATTACACATTCATGTCCTTTTGTGCTGTCTTGCCAGAGGCCCAAAGCAAAAGGGCCAAGTGATTACTAGCACCTCTTAAACTGAGCTAAAATAAACTTTTTCTTAATTGGTTATTTCATGTGTTTTGTTATATTAATGAAAAGTTGCCTGAGACAGTTATGCTAATTAAAACAATTGGATACTTGGATATGAGAATAGCTGAAAATAAAAATACTTGGCATTTCCAAGAATTGGCCACTGGTGTCTGAGACACTCCTGGTTATTAACCATTTGATTTGAAGAGCCAAGAATATCCAGGATCCTAAATGACAAGGAGGCTGGAGAATTCTCCAGGAAGCTCTGGCCTCTGTGGATTAGCTTGGCCCTTTCTTGGTCAGTGAGGCCAGCATGTACAGGAGAATTCAAGTCATAGAGTACATTTCAAAGGAGAGAAAAAAGCTAAAATCTATCAGGCCTACACACTTAAGGACTCAAAATGGCATTCAGAGAATAATATATGTTACTTTGATTTCACCCTTTTCCTCCTCTCTTGGGTACCACAAAAATTCAGAAAAAAAGGTACCTGGGAAACATAATTCACAGTATAATAAAATGGGCAAGAAAAAAAATCAATACATTTTACCATATATATCTAACCATTTATCAGGAAACAAAAGAATGAGAGGAACTTTCATAGATTTTAGGACACAGGCTTTGGAATCAACAATCCTAGATTTGAATTTAAATATAGTTGTTTACTATTTGTGCAATCTTTGTCAAGATTTTTTTGGAGTTTTAGTTTCTTTGACATCAGAAACAGTTGAGTCAGAATCTTCTCTTCTTTAAAACACCTGGGCTATAAACTTAGACCAACTCTTTATTAGCATTCTTTAAATCAGAACTCCTTTGGTTTACAAGTTGTATTCTAATAAAATTTCCAGAAGGTATTCTCTAATTTTCAGTGGATTTACAATTGCCCTGATGACCTCCAGTGAAGATATGAGAAATTCTTAAAAGGGACATAGGAAACATTCTCTTTTTCATCAACAATATTTTGAGAAGCAGCAGTAATTTTGAGTACAGTAGAAAGCCAAACTCATTTATTGCCTTTAGATTCCGTCAGGTATAGCTTCAGTGGGTGACCTTTCCATGATCTTTGCAACAACTTGGGGGGATGGGATGAATAAGAGAAATTCATACTGTAACCCCCTCAATGCTTACTACAGAAGAAGGCAATGTCACATCAAAGAGAAATTTACATGTGAGACATTGTGGTGAATTAATTCACGAGTATGCTGAGAGCAATATGAGTGAAGTGAAATGTGCTTCTTAGAATTCAGTGGGAAAGCAAGGACTAATCTTCAAGTTGTAGATAAATTCTTTTTCATTGGCAGGTACTCTTTAATGCTTTAAAAGTTTAATAATCTCTGGAGAGGAGTTAAATGCATTTTTAAGTGCCATTTGTTGCGTGTTCTGAGAAAGAAGTAGAAATGGGAATACTGAGGTCAGAGAGAGTTGTTATTGAAAATGAATCCCATTTTACTTCTAGTTCACAGTATTCATATATTTTTTATAAATGAGTTCATCCATATTTTAAGATTTAAAAGCTTACCTTTGAGGTCTGTCTTTTTTTAGTATGTAACTGGTTTAGTTTTTCCACTGAGTTCGTTTTTTGTAACAGCTGGCTCTTCAATTGTTCAAGTTATGATTTCAAAGGTTGCCCTACTACACTAAAGTGTATAGTTTTTTTAAAACTAGTAGTGTGAATTGATAATAAAAGTGAAGAAAGACACAGGTAGTAAAATATTATGGCTGGGAATAAGTGGCACAGTCAACATTTTGGAATAAAAGCTCAGAAATGAGCAATTTCTGGAGGTAATCTGAATTTGTTTTATGTTACAGGAAAACTCCAATTCTTTTATGTATTTCTCCAGATTTAGATAAACTAGTTTTGTGTGGTTCTTCATCAACCAATATGAGGTTTGAAATGGTTTTTGTTTCCTCCCTCTTATCCTCACATTTGAGCAATAGCTAATGAATTCAGTAACTATTCATTGAGTATCTATACTCTAAGCAATATTAAAAATACAAAGGCTGTATTCTCCTGCAGATTACTATTAGTTCATCCCTGTAATTAGGGTTGTCTATTGGCAAAATTCTCACCTACCAGGGAATCTTTCCTTTAGATACATGCCTTTTGTCTCTGAGGTCCAATTGGAGGAAAAAGAAAAAATATTGTGCTGATTCCTCATTCATCAGACTCCTAAACACCCTCACTTGTCTGTACACATAAAAATGGAAATTTTAAGATATCAGTTACTAAAACAATTCATCCTAGGCAGTGTGCTAGTTATTGTCATATGTCGTCTTAAACCTGACAGTAATTTAATGTATTCTTGGGTTTGGACTGGTGTCAGCTAATTGGATTCATAAGGGGTGACATCTCCCTTTTGAACAAAAATAAAAGATGAGTTGTAGACACCCTGATATGAAGCAGTTTATTCTGATGGGGCTTTTACTAGATGGATAGCAGAAGCAGCCTGGCACATGGGCTGGATATCATCAGAGCACCTGATGAGCACCTGACCAGGGGAGTCACTGTCCAGAGACAACTCTCTGAGTTTTTCTTTCCTTTACCTTACACTTGGGTATGATCTGGATCAGTTGCCAGGTGTTTCTTTCATAAGTAGTTTAAAGTATTGCTGTCAGAGTAAGCTTTATTTTAAGGCTTAAGAGCATTGCATTTCTTCTGAGGTAGTCTTTTCTTCTGGAAATTCCTAAGCTAGAATTAGACATCCTTGGGCCCACCTGGATCATGTGCTATGGGATGCATAGTGTTTGTCCTGAGAGATGTTTTAGAGAGTCACATAGACATCATTAATATTATTGACACAATATGTATTTTATAGTGTATTATATGTTGAAAAGTGGAGACTATTATTTGGCCATTTTTCTGGGGTTATTTTGTTTTTTGTTTTTTTATTAAGGACATGTTTGGCACATTTAATAAGCCTCTCTCCAGTCCATGAACCTCTGAGGTTCTTAGAATCATAATTTCTGCTTGTATGTGCATGTTAGTTATACAAAATAATGGGTTTTATTGTGATGTTGTTATACATGCATATAACATATATTTAGGTCATATCCATCTGTCCTATTACCAGCCTTCACCTTCCTCTCTCCCCTTCCTCTGATCCTCTTCCTCTAATAGTCTCCCTTCTACTTATATATCATCTTTTTCTTCTAGATTTCACATATTATAGAAAATATGTAATACTTGTCTTTCTCAGTCTGGCTTATTTCACTCTTTCTTGAACAAAATACAAAAATAATTTTGAAGAGGTTGAATACTTTGTCCAAAGTTGCTGTGTAGGTAACTACCCTAGCTGGGATTCAAATCCAAGACCAAATTTAAAAAACAAAAACAAAAAACAAACTATGCCTTTAACCTTCTCCACAAATAAATAATGTTTCACACACATAGTTTTTTTATTATCTCTAAGACACATGATAAGCTATGATTATTTAAATTTAAACCAATTTAAAGAGATTTAATGTCTTCATTGTAACTTTGCTTTCACTGTATTTTTGCTTATTAAGGTAAAAATACTCTGATATGTGGGGTAGCACTAAAAATTATTTGGTATTTCAAAGTAGCTCATTATCTTTGTCAGTTTTCTGTAGCTATAACTGAATACCACAGACTGCAGATTTACTTAAAAGAAAGAAAGAAAAAAAGAAAGAAAGAAGGAAAGAAAGAAAGAAAGAAGGAAAGAAAGAAAGAAAGAAAAAGAAAAGAAAGAGCTCATGCTTCAGGAAGTCCAAGAGCATTTTATTGGCATCCTGCTTTTCACCTGGTGAAGTCTTCCTGCTGGGTCATCACGGGCATGGAGAGAAACCAAGAAAATCAAAAGGAGCTCACTTTTAACAAAGCCATTCTCATTCTCAAAGTACCTCAGCAATCTGCTAATCTGTTAATCCATGAGTGGAGAACCCTTGGGCAAAACCCTCATGACTCAATCTCTCTTTAACAGACCCATCTATTCCTACCTCTTAATACCTTACAATAGGGATTTAATTTTAATAAGAATTTTGTGGGGACATTCAAACCATAACACCCATTATACTAAAAAGTAAATATATGCCATAAACTACTCCACTGCACTCTGAACTTCTTGAGAGAGTGGAAAGTGATTTTGTTTAACTTTGTATTCTCAGTGCTTAGTTGTGTCTGGCACTGAGAAGGAAGGCAATAAATGTAAAATGTGTGAGTGTATAAATGAGTCCCATTGTTGTAAAATGGAACAGAGGACCAGATATCTAAAATAAATAAGAGCTCCATAAGATTTGTCAGGTATGTGTAGAAAAAGTACCAAAAAGACAGTTTGAGAGATGACTTTATAGTCATTACCAATCCACAGGGTAAGCTTGGTGCCTGTATTGAGCACCAGGCCCATGTCAGGAGGAGAGGAGTTCTTGCTCATCATCTGGACCCAGTAATGGAAGAGACACTTGCACTTGACATTGCAGTCTTTCTTTTGTAGAAACTCAGGAAACCTCTATATTCACCTCATTCAATCATTAATATAAATACCTGAAAACAGTCTATTGGCTATATGTTTGGAAATGTAATGTATTGGGATGAAATGAATAAATAGATACAAGGTGTTGGTAAATAAAGGTCAATGGGGAGGCAGATGTCAGAACCAAACAAAAATACTAGAAAAGTTAAAAGGACAAATGCTTCAATTTGTAATAGTAAAATCTTAGAAACAGCCCAAATGTCCATCAACTGGTGAACAGACAATGAAGGTGTTCTTTTAATATATATAAAATGGAGTACTACTCAGTCATAAAAAAGATAAAGTAGAGACATTTATAGCTAAATGGATGGACCTTGAAGCCATACTTGCAAGTGAAATAAATAGGACACGTGTAAATAATGAATTGTTTTTCTGGTGTGAGAAACTGAAAATGTAAATGAGGACTAAAATGCATAATAGATATTGTGAAATAGGAAGAAAATGTTTAAAGGGGAAGAGTTACTGTGGGGGGTGAGGGAAAAGAAAGAGGGGAAAGAAAAAAATGAAAAGAGAAGGAAAAAATAGAAACAAAGATTATGTAAATAGGTAGAGGTAGAGGGGTTGAAGGGAAGGAAGGGAAATGGGAAAAAATAGGAACCAAGGTATATCATGTACAGGCACAAAGTCCCAATGATGAATGCGACCTTAATGTATACCTAAAGTGTACCAATAAACTTAATGAATAATAAAAAAGGACAAATGCTTTTTGCACATTTTTTCTTTGTTTATTCAAACTGATACCAAGGGGACTTATCATGAAAGAACAAAATGATTTAACCCATTATTGAAATCTAACTGTCTGTTTGACATTGGTTTGCACTCTGTTTTTCTGTATCTCATAACTAGATAGTTATTTAAATTTCACACATGCAGCCTGAACAAGAGAAAAAATGCTGTGCTATTTCTGGAGAGAGCACATTGACCTTTGAGGTTTCAACAGAATTAATAAATTGTTTTTCTTCATTTTAGTCATATGGAGACCAATGAAGGGTACAGATATTTTCAAGATATGACATGTTCATGTTTGTTTTTATTTTTCTCTTTGTATTTTTTCTAATGACTTTAATGAAACAGTTTTGTGTTTATGAGAGACTGGTGGAAATTTAATCTCCACAAATTAAGAAAAATAAACAAAACAGAGAAAAGCATTTAGTAAAATTGGTTCCTTGAATTGTACTTTCCATTATGATTTGACATTTCTTTTTTTCTTAAGACAGATTTAATGTAGAAAAAGTGTACCCCAAGAGGGTTCTCTAAGCTTCCGTAGCTCTTGTTTGAGGTAAATGGTGTTTCATTAATTTCCTGTGAAATGTTTTTATGTGACAGTATAATTATAATATTATACAGCTTAGCTAGATGGCTCTAAATGATCTGCCAGTACAACCCCAGAAATGAAGGCTCATGCAGGGTACAAGAAGTCTTCAAGATTCCATTTTGAAAACTAAGTACTCTTGGCAAGGGACAAAACTGCTAATGTGTTTCTATATTTGAGGTGACTTCCATGGCTCACAAGGTAACTTATAGCTCAGTGTGATGGCTCTAATTCTTTGAAATGTCAATCAATTCCGTTCACACTTCATTTTGCTTTGGGTAAGAACCTGCACTGATCAAGGTGGAACACATAGGAAAGATGAAACACATTGTTTTGGAATGAGATGGGAAGAACATGATTCTGGATATTAGAAATTCACTCCGAATAATGTAAGGGAGCTTGGGTAGGTGGGTAAAACTTGTGCATTGAAAAGCAGCTTTGATTATTTCATCAGTGAGAGCTCATTGATATTCAGAACCTTTCAGGAGGGTTTAATTGGGTTTTTCAGTATTACCCATTTGAATTTATCCATATCCATCAATTTCCTAGCAGATTGGACTTCCTATTGCTTTTAATGGAGGTTATTGGTAAAAAAGAACCACAGCATTAGAGGTAATATCAGAGCAGTGAGAAATGAAATTTCTTATTCTTTGGTATTTGTAGATCTCTACTCTGTAACACAGAGTTCAATTTTCACCTCCCCCCCTCCTTGCCCCGGTAGAGTGGTGAGAAAGGAGAATTCAATCAAGAAAGCACAGGAATGGAAAACCAGAACTTAGACTTTGTCATTTCTAGCTTTGTACTATTTATTTTTATTTTTTTCTCCTCCAGAATGCTGAGACACCTAGTAAGTTGATCAGGGAAACAAAATTCAAATCAACTATACAGCATTATGAAGAGATAATATATATAGGGTATGGTTTTAAATTTTTAGTAGGTGATATTAGGGAAATAAAGTGTCATTATAGCACTTTGTAGTGAAAATAGGCTGAATTGGGAGTTTATGTAGTATGTGTTAATGAATAATTGCTTTGGAGTATTTGGACATAAATTTAATCATTTATAAAATGCAGATGGACTCTATGGCCTTATAAAGTAGCCCCGAGTCTTGACATTTATTGATTCCTTTGTTTACACATGTACTACCCAGTAATTACTGTGGTGTACTAAGCTAAGAGATTGGTGAACATATTTTCTTCTTTCAGTTTATAAATTCTTTTTTTAAAAATAGCACTTTTTCAGATGAATTTCCAGAGAAAGTACAAAATTTAAGAGCTTTTAAAATCCTCACATTTCAATCTTTTGCATTGATGCATTCAAAACTAATGAAATGATTCACCATCATATGCTGCTGTTGTCAGATGGTAGGTCCTAGGAGAACTCTTTCCAGGTTTTTGTTGTACTGAACAAAGAATTGGACAAGATACACAGAAAAGGCAATGAGGATGTACATTTACTGAAGGTACAAAATAAGTGTTCTCTGCACAGTGAGAGCAGGCTAGTGAACTGACTCACAACTGCTGGAAGGATAAGCGAAAGGGGTCTTTTACTCTAGAATTCCTGGATTGCTGTCTCCCTCATGCAGATAAGGCATTGGGACTGTCATCCTATCAAAAATTCCTTTGGCCTGGTGCCAGACATAAATTGCCCTATTGAAAGGCTTGCTTGAATTTGCACCAAATGTAAATGAAAAATTAAAGATAAAACTTTTCTATTTGGTTCCTTGTATAGTGTTCAGGAGCTGGACTCACCCTAAATCCTGTATTCTGTGCATATGCCCTGTGTCTCTATGGCTTTGACAGATTATGCTCAGTTGGTTTTGGCCTAGCCCTAATCTCCTACCTCACTAATATGAATTAAGGATATATGATAGAAAAACTATCCCTGAGCAGTTTTTAATCTTGAAGGATAAAATATTTTAGGAGTGCAATTTTAATGCACTGAAGAGCAAGGAGGCATATTCTGGTACATTATAGGAGATTACCAATCTCAAAATATTAAGTTCTTTTAGAAACAGAATGTTCATTGAATTTTCTGGGTTGCCATCAGGCAAACTGTGGCACAGTGCCAGCATTAGTACTTTAAAAAGTGAACGCATTTAGTTTTGCAGAAAATTCAAGCATAAAAACATAGGATTACTAAAGAAATGTGAAATTTATGTTGTTTCTTGTATCTGGAGGAAACAGTAGAATATTTTTTGGTTTACTTTTCTAATTTGTCATAATCAATTGAAGTGTACTTTGAACAATTACCTGGATAATTGTGGAAAGTACAGCTGCTAAGTGTATGAACTAGACTTTAGAATTTAAAGGATGAGAAGAGATTTATTTGTGTCACTCATATTCTCTGTACTCTAAGTGCTTTCTAAGTGCTAATAATTCAATAAATAACTTAAAAAAAGCAAGAAGGCAAGCAAGAAGACCAGTTAATGGTGAGCAATAAATAGTTTCATTCTTTTCCTTTTTTCTTTTTGTTAGGAAGGAAAGGATGAATTTTCAATTCAGAGTCATAATAAAAAGAGGTTGGTGTGCAAATTGTGGTAAGGGTTAGTATTAGAAAAAGAAAACAATATGCAATTTTCAGAGTAGTACTGTGATTAAAAATATGGCCTTTTTGAAAAATGATTCAGTTATTGAAATGATAACTATATATATGAGTATGAATGTAGCTATTCAGGTTATGTATGACTGTCTTAAATTCTGGGTGGTAAGTGCTCTATACTAGTTGGTTTAGCCCCTGTCAAATTCATTGTTAAATATTTTCAATATTATTTATGAGGGAAAATACTTGGGATATAAGGTTATATGGACAGATTAACTCAAAATTAACTTAAAGGTTGATTCACTTACATTTTCAAAATCTTAATTAATATTTAAAAATAGAATATTTAAAACAGTAAAAACTAACATTATCAAGTCAAATATATTTTCAGTTAATAAAAAATTAGCTAAAGTGGGAAATCATACAAATGAATGCATATAGGGATTAACTTTTTACATTTAAAACACACAAATGTATTTTCATTTATCAATCTTTGATGATAATTTAATAGCTTTCTACAAATCTTGGTCATAATTAAAGAGTCAAGTTACCTTCTTAAAGGCCATATATAAGTAACTAACAGGTTATTTATTTCTTTTAGTTATTTATCTGTTAGTATGCTAGAACAAATTTGATAAAATATTTTAGCCTTCTCTTGTGGTACTGAGGATGGAATGTATGGCTTCATGCATAGGTAAGCACTTTACCACTGAGCTACAGCCCAGCCCTGATTTCCTTTAAAGAGGAGAAAGAATTTAAAACACTCACAAAGAAAGTTTACTGCAGAATCCTTCTATTTTTGTGATTTTGGCCAAGCCATTTGGAGACAAACTCACCATATTTAACAGAAACTTTTAGTGTCTTATATTTATTAAGTCTTCCCCAAGGGTTCAGCTTAAGTTTTATAGAAATAGCCTCCTTTCATGTTTATATTTTATAAGTTTATATACTGGTTCATTCCATTATTAGGTAGTTAAATCACTTGATTATTGTTATGTGTTATAAGCACAATCACAACTGGTATCATCAGGTTCAATAGTAATGGAATAATTCTTTTTAGTGTATCCTAAAGCATTTGTAAGTAATCAAAATATGTCGCCTATTTATCCACATACTATTAATCACTTGTACTAAAGTCCAAAATTTTGAAAACCAAGATATTGCAAGCTAGCTGGGTACTATTGAAAAATCAAGTTAATCTTTTCTTTTCATTTATAAGTCTAGGGAACCCCATTGGAATAGATGTAGCAGAGTTTGAATGATTATTATTTTAAAATTGTTTTTGAATGATTATTTTTTATAAAGCAGTAAGCAACATTGTCAGATATGGCTTTATGAAAATCAGCATTCTGAGCCATTGAGGGCAGGAAATGTTCTAAGATTTGATAATAAAGAGGCAGGTATTAAAGGGAAAATTAATGCTCTCTACTAGAATTAGCATTTTTCATCCTGAGGAGTCTAAAATAATAGGAAAAAATACTAGAAACACTATTTAATAAATACACAAAATAAGGAGATATTCATGGTTTCTATGATATTTGAGATAGATCTCAATGCCAAATAGAATCTTAGAATTTTTTTTGTTAATAGTTTTCCCTCTACATAGGAATCAGGAAATGCTTTCAGCCTGGACTTTTCTGTAGAGAAAGATTTTCTAATCTGCCTACATTAATTCCATCCTCCAATTGAAAAATATGTAGATGCTCACTGTGAGGACATGGAGAAGGAATGGGAAAGGGAGAGATTATTATCTCTCTGCAAAACAAAACAGAAAAATCCCCCAAACAAAACAAAACAATACAGTGGGGAAAGTCTGAATAGAAAGGATAATGGCTGAATAAGAGATTGATAGAATGGCAGCGTGAGCATAACAGCAGCTATGTGACTGTTGCAGTCACTATAAAGTGCTACATAAGCAAATTATCATTTAAATGAAGTGTTCAGTACTTGGAAATATAGAAAAGGATTTTAGTCGGAGGACAATCATACTCTCTCATCAGATCCTGACAAAGAAAGTGGTATAGTTTGGACATGGTGTGAGTGTGTCATTCCTGAAGGGTTCATGTGCTAAGGCTTGGTCTTTAGCATGGTAGTATGAGAAGTAGTCGGGGTCAAAAGAGGTCCAGTTGGAGGTGATAAGGTCATTGGGGCATTCCTTTTGGAAAAGATTAATGTTAGTTTCATTAAGAGTGTTCTTGAAGAATGATTTGTTATAAAAAGAGCCAGACATTAGCCCCAATGTCTCAAGTTCCCTTTCTCACCATGTGACCACTTCCTGTCACAAGTGTTTCTGCTATGGTGCCATCTGCCATGTAGTTTTTAGGGGTTTATTTTTGTACTCAGGCTGAATCCCTCAGGTGCTTTAAACTGACCTACATCCTCACCCTTTTTATTTGTGTTTTGAGACTGGAAAATTATATTCAGTTGTTATATTTTTGTTGACTTTGTCAGCAACTTGGGCTTATCTCCCTTTCCTTCCTTTTTTTTTCATTTTTTCAAAAATTGGAGAATATTGTCCTTGCAGATTTTCAGTTGTCTTTATTTCTGTAGGCTGACTGAAACATTAAATCTCTTTGATTATGTCAATGTGTTCTGGGAAAAAATGCAGTCAGAGATTTCTGTGGGATGCAGAGGCTGTCGCTCCCCATAATCTTTGCAGAGTGAAGATCTGAGATCACCAAGGAACATGTGAACAAATTTCCAGGGTAAATAGGTGACTTCTAGGAAGAAAAGAATTAAAATACTTTACCTCTCATTTTAAAAGAATTTTAAGATATAACATGTATATGATAAAATCCTCATTTTGAAGTGCAGTTTCTGAATCTTTCACTTTTAATGTTTATGGAATCTCTGGCACACTGGTATAGACTTCATTAAGGCCTAGAAGCATGAGAAGAGACCATGGGTCCCTGAAGGAAAACTCACTATAAGGAGAGGAGGACATTAATCTCCTGGGGTCAGTAGTCAAGATCCACATCTGGGCTGAGTTAGAGGAATATTTATCTTTAGTTTTGGCCAAAGGGAGAGGCTGGAACTTGAACCCATGAGTGTTTTCAGTGTTCTTTGGAGAAAGATGTGAAATATATTAATGCACATGTATTTTTGATTTTTTACGATAAAAAAGCTGTAACTTTCCAAAGTCCCTTTATAAGAAGAGAGTGAGTGAATTGAACTGTAAGAAGTGGGATTGCCATAGTACTGTTGTTTAAATAGTGAACGCTCTTCAAAGGCAGATGTGTTAAAGGTTTGGTCCTTGCATGGTGCTACTTGGTTTCCAGGTTAGAACCTTTAAGAGGTGGGACCTAGGTCATTAATGACCCTAGGCCATTAAGGATAGTCCTCCAAACAGGCCCTTGGGATCTTATCTTCTTTTCCTTCCTCTTTTGTCTCTCCTAGCCATGATGCCAGCAACGTGCTTCCACCATGATTTTCTGCCTCCACAGAGGCCCAAACCAGCATAGCTGATTGATCAAACTGAAACCTCCAAGAGATGTGAACCAAAATAACCCTCTTCTCTTTAAAAGTTTATTATTTCAGATATTTCATAATGGTGACTGAAGGGTAATTAATACATAAGCAGAAAAGAAAGCTCAAAAATCAACTGGGAGAAGAGTGAAGAGCTGAGTGTATCTGGTGCATGTGTGAATGCATCAGAGGTTAAGGCTGGTAGAAGTACCAGATGCAGGTCTTAGAGGCTGTCAGCAACTTGGGCTTTTATTAGGGGTAATGTTTTATAAACTGGGAGTGAATGATCTAAGCTGTACCTTAGGATAATTATTCTGTTAGCCAATGTGTGCGAGGTTGAAGAAAGAGGGCAAGGCGAAGAGTGGGCCGCAGAAGTTTTAGTGTCTCTAGTTCACCACTGCTCAGTTATTATGTTTCCATACTATTTCAAAAAGTAGCACTCAAAATGGATCTCTTTCAGATATGAAAGTAGTAATACCGTCTGGGGTGTGTTTGTGCTAGAGGTTTATGGGTGTGGAATCCAATGACCTTGTTTAAATGTTAATAGGAATGGAGAGGATGCTGCTGTAGAGTGTGGCTTCTTACTTCTCAGCTATCATTTCAAGCTTGAGGACAAGAGTGGATAATTTGGTTTGCAGAGCTCCTAACAAAATAAATTGCTATACAGAAATTGAATGAATATCTAAAAGCAGCCATTTAATTATCTAATTTGGCAGCCTAAATACAGACTATTCCTTACTTAACTTAAAATATCTAATTCATTTAATTCAAAGTACATCATGGAGAGAGGTAAGAAAACAGAAGACCTGGCAGAAGATTAAGATATATTATACTAAGATTAGATATTTAAATATGGCAGTGTTTTCAGATGAATATGGAGATTTTCATACCACAATAATATTTTTCTTGTTCATTTGAGTTTAAATATCCCCATAGATAGGAATCACTTTAATATTCATTTGGATTTCCAGAATTAGACATAAGCAGGTTAGGAAGGTTAGCTTGCAACTGTTTTACCATAGAATCTAGAGCCCGTCCTCCTAGTTTTTGGCAAATCTGGAGGGAATCATTTTCCTGCACATCCACTAATGTCATTGTCCAGACAGAGCCTCCATACCCTTTGCCCAGTCATTATATTGTACAATAGTTTAAATAGGGCAGCTATGGAAGTAAAGCATTTCCTATTGCTAAAATCATAGCTATGGACGACCGGGAATTATCCTCAAGGTATGGAATACAGGTAAAATCCCCATTCGCTATTTCCAATGACATTCCATTTGAGTTTGTGTGTGTGTGTGTGTGTGTGTGTGTGTGTGTGTGTTTGGTTGTATATTGTTAAATCCAAGAAGTTTACTAGGAACTTTACTAGTTCAAGAGCTTAGACTTAAAAGCTTTCCAGCGTTTCTGAGGATGGCGGCACACACCTGTAATCCCAGCACTCAGGAGACAGAGGCAGGAGAATCACTGTGAGTTCGAGGCCAACCTGGGCTACATAGTGAGTTCAGGGCCAGCTTGAACTACAAAGGAAAACCCTGCATCAAAAAACCAAGACAGAAAAAGAAATAAGCTTTCTAGTGTTTGATAAGTAACAAGTCATGAAGTACAGAGAATTTAAACAATAATTTATTTTTGAACACCAGTTAACCAGTCACCTGGATGTTTCTGCAGATCTAAGCTTGGCATGGCAGGGCTCTGTCATATGTCTGAGGTCATCTGGGAGTTTGCTAGGTGGCTTCACTGAACCGTTTGTCACATGCATGGGCTCTCACATGGGACACCTGAGCCAGGTTGGCAGTCCTATACATGTCTTATATTCTAAGAAATTAGGCCAGTCATGTTTAAATGGTAAAGACAGAGGAAGGAGAAAGAGCAGGATGGGCCACAGGGTCTCCAGAAGTTTAGGCTTAAAAAGAAAACATCATTTCTTCTGTCACATTATATTGTTGAAAGTAACCTAAAGAGCAGATCCACAGTTAAGGAGTGAGAAAATAATTTTGATGGGAAGAGTGGCAAAATCACATTCCCAAAGAGGTGGATACAGAGCATAAGAGAGAATTAGGGACATTTTTGCAATTTACTCCAGCTAATAAAATAACAAAATCAAAATTAGTATATGCTTATCAAAAATATACAAATCAAGCATTGTGTCCAGTTTTTATTATTTCCACAGAATGAATAATGTTTTCCTTGAATTTGAAAATATACCATGGGTTAGATATTTTCACAGTGGAAGAATTGCTGAGTATAGATGGTGCATATGAATTATACTATGGTAATGGTAGGATTGTATTTGGTAGACTTTCAACTATAGGCACTATAAATAACTGAGACTCCAAAATGCTGTACTCTGAAAGCCATTCCTGTATTTCCACTGAAGCTAGGTTTCCCAACCAATGGCGGAGCAAGTCAGAGATACCATGGCAGACTGTTACGAAAAAATAAAACACAGTTTCTTAACACAATAGTAAAAGAATAACAATAGTACACTCTGTGTTGTTATCTTCAAATTAGTCAGAGTATAAGACATAAACCAAAAAGATTATTACAAAGAAGAAAAAGATAACATAAAACCCACTTTTCAATGAATTAAGATAAACTAGTAATCTAAATGAAATAAATTAGCACGTATATGAATGAAATATGTAATTTGGAGAACTATTTGAACTTCTTCATACTTCTTATTTATTCCTCTTGTATTTTGCTCATTGTGTGTATATATATATAAGACATAGTATGTAAATAGTATATTATATATGTAATACAATATATTACATATATTAGATGTTGTGTTTCTCATATAAGAGAAACCATGTGATATTTGAACTTGTGTGTTTGACTTATTTCATTTAACTTTGTGTTCTCAAGCTGCATGCCATTTATCTATGAACCCCTTAAGTTTATCTTTCTTTATGGCCATGTAGTACTACATTGTGTATACATACTACATTCTCCTCCACTCATTCATGTTGGACATATATGCTTTTCCCAAGATTTAGCTATTAAAAATTGTCCTGCTATAAACTTAGGAAGGTAGACCTCTTTTGATGCTGATTTTGTCTAAGAACTCCTGAAACTCTTGCCAAAGTTTCCTTAGACTACATAGCAGTCTAGAAAGATTCTACCCAACTCTCCTTTCCTCTCTCCTTTAGAGTGAGAGTTACATCATGGTCTGATGACTCCCAGCCTCTTCTAGTTCTTGCCCCCTGCCACCTGCCACATTTTTACAATATTCTCTAATAAATTCCTCACACGTTTAACCCATCTTGACATGCTAAACAAACTTCTCAGAGAAGCTACACTAATACACATAGCTAAGCATAAATTAACAAAATTATAGCAAAGAATTTCAGGTTGTCTTTATAGATCTCCAAAGGGATAGATGTAGAAATACTTATCTCTGTGTCAATCAATGTCTATCTCTTTATTTGTATCTGGGATGGTAAAGCCTGTGAAATGTAAATGCAGGTGTATTTGGTGTTTAGTTAGAGATAATCTCTATACAGAGTTATCAGAGCCTGGAAGGTCTTACATCAATCCTGTGGGTGCATTGGGAGGAAGAAAATGAGGGCCACTTCTTCTTGAACTTCTAATGTGTTTTTAATTCACTTCCACATGCAAAATATCCAGAAATTAATATATGCTTAAACTTTCTCATAATGGTTTCCCAACTACTTTAGAATAGTCAGACTTTTTTTTTCTGTGATTTGTACATTGGGTGCTTTTGATACTGTTATTGTCATTCTGCTGACTATCACTCATGAACTGATGTGACAGCTGAGTAATTCACCAAACTGCTGGGAGGCCTTAACAGTCCAATAAAGCAATATCGCCTAATTGGTCCTGCTCGTAAAACCCTTAGGGAGACTGTTGGAAAACTGGCTGTGATTGATTGCAATGAGAGAGAATGTTCAACCTGTTGAATAGTGGCTCAGGCTATTTGCTATAATAAATGTACATGTCCATATAAATTAGAATATATTCATAGATACATATGTGTATATACATATACATACATATATATATACATACATATATATATACATACACATATACAGGCCTCTGTCGAATTCTGAATATTTCAACAAATGTTTGTCTATATGGAGTCATTGTCTACATGATCATTGTCCTTAACCATTACTAATTTTATTGCAGGAAGAATATGGAGTTCTTGTCTAGGTAAATTGTGGAAAAGAAGTTTCTTAGAATCCGTTAATCTTTTTTTTGGTGAAAGCTTTATAGAGATTTAACTTACATACCATAGAGTTTACCCACTTAAAATCTACAGTTCTATGGCTTTTAGCATATTCATGGAGTTGTATAACTGTCTTACTTTTCTCATTGCTGAGACAAAATACTCAACATCCAAAGTTAAAGGAGGAAAGGTTTATTTAGCTCACAGTTTGTGGAGTTTTCAGTCCATAAATGGCTGGCTTCAAGGCAAAAGGGTAACAGTTTATGGTGGCAGGAAACAGGAAAAGCAACAAGGGAGAAGGCAAGCCTCTTTCTGTCCCTTATGTTGTATCCAGGTTACCAGGATTAGGGCAGTGCCAAACCAATCAGTGGACTGATCTAGTAATCACACAGCCTTAATTTCAGGTTCACACGCTCTAGATGCAGCCACCTATAACCACATGAGGCTTTGGGGGGACATCTAGACCCCAACTATAACAATAATCATCACCACAATCAATTTTAGAATATTTTCAGCAGGCCAAAGACAAATACCACACCCATTAGCTCTTATCCCTCCTCCTCCATTTCTCTGTCCCCATATGTCTAGGCAACCACTAATGTACTGTGAATCCATCTATTCTGGGCATTTCATAAAAATGGAATCCTACATATTCTTTTGTGATTGGGTTTCCTTTGCTTAGTATAATATTTTAAAGCTTCATCTTGCTGCAGTACCTATCATTTGGGTGTACTTCATTTCTTTTTATTGCTGGATGATATTTCATAGTATGCATATCACATTTTACTTATCCATTCATTAGTTTGGGGCTTTTTGGCTATTACAAATAATGCTGCCCTGAACACTCATGTTCACTTTATTTGTGGGGTTATAGCTTTTCACTTTTCTTGGGGATATACTATAAGTGGATTATCCTATGAGCTGTATTATGTGTTAATTCTATGTTTAATTATTACAAGAATATAGGAACTATTTTCTAATGTGACTGCATCATTTTAGATTCCGAATATCTGTATGTGAATGTCCCAGCTTCTCCACATTTTTACCAAAATTTTATTGACATTTTTATTGTAGGTATGAAGTGACATCTCATTATGGATTTTATTTGCATACATCTGGTGGGTAATGTCTTACTTTGTTTGTGCTTCTGTAACAAAATGGCAGACACTGGTAATTATAAATAATATAAATTTACTTCTCCAAGATCTAGAGATTCAGCAGCTACAATTAAGGCCCAGGTAGATTTGGCATTTGGTGAGGGCTTGTACTCTGCTTCCAAGATGTTGAGGATGATTGATTATTGTGCTTTCACAGGGTGGAAGGCAAGAAAGTTCCCCTCATCTCTTTCGTAAGGGTAGTAGTCTCATGTGAGGGCACAACCATCATAATCAATTCACCTCCTAAAAGCTTTACCTCTTTTTTTTTATTCATTAAGTTTATTGGAATATTTTAGGCACACATTATGATCACATTCATCATTGGGAATGGATACCTATACATGGACTATCTTGATTCTTCTTTTTTCCCCTTACCCCTTCCCTCCCTTCAACCCCTCCACCCCTCTCTATTTACAAAAAAACTTTGTTTCCACTTTCTCCTTCTTTTCTCATATTTTTTCTTTCACTTCTTTCTTTTCCCCTATTCCCGCCCCCCTGCCCTTCCTCTCCCCCTTTGGACATTTTCTTCCTATGTCACATTATTTATTATACATTTTGGTCCTCATTTACACTTTCAGTCCTCACACTAGAGAAACTATTCAGTATTTACACAGGTGTGTCCTATTTTTTTTCACTTAAGAGTATGGCCTCAATGTGCATACATTTAGCTATAAATGTCTCTAGTTTGTCTTTCTTTATGGCTGAGTAGTACTCAATTTTATATATAAAAAAACCACATCTTCTTTATCCACTCACCAGTTGATGGGTATTTGGGCTGTTTCCAAGATTTAACTATTACAAAGTGTGTTGCTATAAACATGGGGGCACATATTTCTGTGATATAATGCTTTTAATTCTTTCAGGAAGGTACCCACCAGTGGGGAATAGCTGGATAAAATGGGACCTCTAATTGTAGTTTTTTGAGGTATCTCCACACTGATTTCCACATTGATTGTACCAGGCCACACTCCCACCAGAAGTGGAGAAATGTTCCCTTTTCTCCACAGTCCAAACAGCATTTGTTATTGGTTGATTTCTTGATAGCAGCCATTCTTTCTGGAGTGAGGTAGAATTGCCATGTTGTTTTTTTTCATTTGCATCTCTTGAATGACCAGTGATGTTGAACATTTCTCTTGCCATGTACTAAACTAAAATCAAAATGGATCAAAGATGTAAATATTAAAACAGAAACACTAAACCTACTAGAAAACAGGTTAGTTAGAACTCTTGAAGACATTGGCATAGGAAAAGATTTCATGAACAAAACCTCAGTTGCATGAAAACTAGAACAAAGAATCAAAAACTGGGATCTCATCTTATTAAAAAGCTTCTGCACAGCAAAATAAACGACCAACAGTGTAAAGAGCAACCCACAATGTGGGAAAAATTTTTACCAGCTGCTCCTCAGATAAATATCTACTATCTAGAAAATATAAAGAACTTAAAAAAATCAGACCCCCCCCCCAATTTAAAGACCAAATCCAGTAATGGGCATCTGAAGTGAACAGACATTTCTCAAATGAAGAAGTAAAAACAGCTTCACCTCTTAATACTAGGGTACTGAAGATTAAATTTCAGCATAAATTTTGGAGGGACATAATCATAGTAGATAATGTTGAACATCTTCCTATATGCTCATTAAATATATGTAGATATTCTGTGCAAAAATATATTTAGATAAACCCTTTACTCAGTTAAAAAAAAAATGGGTGGACTTCATATTGTTGAGTTTTTAGGCTGGTCTTGAACTCACTTTGTAGCCTAGCCTGGCATGGAACTCCTGATTCTCCTGCTTCAGGCTCCTGAGTGCTGAGATTATAGGAAGTGCAACAGTGCCTGGCTTATTGTTCATTTTTTAATAGCTCATTTTACATTCTAGATATATGTGTGTTTTCAGGTATATGATTTGCAAATATTACCTGTCTTGTTTATTTTTCACTTTCTCCATGATGTCCTTTGAATCCCAAGCCTTTTAAATTTTAATGAAGTCCAATTTACCTATCCTGTTGCTTGTACTTTAGAATTCTTATCCATAAATTTAATTCATATTGGGCTTTCTTACACTTACTAGTATAATCACAGTGGGTGGCTTCCCGGCAGGAACCGTTAAGGATTTGGAAGCCAGTTCCACACTCACTGGGGGAATATTTGATTTGTCAAGGAAACAAGTACTAGTAGTGTTATATATCCTTTAACTCATGTTCATATAAATAGTGATTTATAAAATAATATCACTTATAATTAGAAACAATTACAGTATATTCCTGTGTCTGTAAGAAGAAAAGTTATAGCACATAGTTTGAACAGGGGTTTTATGAGAAGAGAAGGAAATCGAGGTGTCATTTCTTCCTTTTTTTTCAGTCTTACTCTCTACCTAATAGCATTCACTTATTTACACAGAACACACACACTCACTTCCATCTCTCTTGTCACCTCTACCTCTCTTGCCCCTCTGGCCCACTGCCTTTCAGACTCCTTGACTCCTGGATGGCAAGTAGTGGTTCTGGTGTGAAGATTTTTAAGTAACACAGTAAGGCTTTACTCTCCTATTGTTGTCAAACATATCAATCTGGCCAGGATATGACACAGATAAAGCAAAGATGAGTAGTGAACAAAATGTACCAGAACAGTTGTGACAAATATATGGAATAGAATTAGAGAAGAGTTGATTACCCTTATCCCACCACAGGCTCCAGTTTATGTAAACTATGATTTCAGCAGTTCTCAAAGTCATTCTTACCTTGAAACAGAGCCAATAGGACAAAATTGTGGGCAAATTTTGAATGAGTGCTTTCAAAAGCTCTCTCCAGGTGAATAGAACTTTAATATCTGGTTATTTTTATCTGGAATTGTAAAATGACCAGTAAAAGTGAAATTACTTCTGGATAAATTTCCTTTTCAAAATCCTCCTTTTCCCCAACTCACAATGAATAAGTACTAGTATTTTCAAGAACTGAAACTACTTACTTATCTTATTAGTTAAAGCCATTTGTGTTACAGTTGAACACATCCATTTCTAAAATGTTTTGTAAGACTAAGAATGAGGCATGGCCATATACAAATACAAAAATTAAGCAATTTTAGAAATTCTTAACTTATCCTGAAGCTTGATGATGAATATTAGATTTAAACTTTAGCTGCACTTAGAATGATGTAGACTTTAATTCATTATTCATTAATAAAGCATTTATTTTTTAACAGTGGAATTTATCACTATCTACATTAAGCAAAATATCACAAGGAAGTAAAAAGTTTATTTCTCAGATATTTACTTTTTTCTTTAACAAATATTTTCATATGATGACAAACAAGATGGACCACAGATTTTCCTTTGAATGAAAACATTTTAAAATTGTGATGATACTACCTTAGTAGCTCTTGTAAAATGAGACATATCTGCTTTATTGGTTTTCTCCTTTTCCACTGGAGGTAATAAGATGAAATGTACTTGGACTTTTCATTTTTAAATTGGCTCAATAGCCACAAACTAAAAAACAGATACAGAGATATTGCTTTTGTTTGTAATGTACACCTTTACCTACAGGCAGGAAGCTCTACTAGAAAATTAAAGAAGGAAAAGGAGCATTTATTTAGCTACTTTTATTATCAATCTAATACACAGATTTTTTTCCTTTTGTAATGTACTTTCCACTATTTTATCTGATCTTTCCAAGTTTCCATTTGACATAAGGGATTGAAAATAAGGTAATAACAAGGACAATGCCTGGGAAGATTGTTTCTTTCATATTTTGCTATTTCATGAGCACACTGAGGATACGGTTTTGATCAAGAACCAGTGTTATAGTGTCTATATTTTTATGGGAATCTGAGCCTACCAGCTTCTGGATATCCAACTGGCAAATTTGTGTGCATGCTGAAGTGCAGCAAATGAACATGCTATATCTATTTTTCAAAAAACATGATAAAACCCTATTAGGATTTATCATTCTGAATTGCATTTTCCTGGTTAAAGTTATAGGTGAAAGCTCAGTTCTCATACAAATGAAACATAATTTTTTCTAACCTCTAATTGACCCAAAATATAATGTTTTATTGTTATTGGTTAGAAAATGTTGGAGAGGACAATAAGTATAGATTTTCAATGTCAAGCTTTTCCTAGTTTTAGGTAATCCACAAAAATTTCTTTTATTGAAAAATTCTGATAGATATAGTTGGGTTTTATGATCGGTATATAAATTTACATTAAACTTTTGTTTAATAATGCTGCTTGGTATAAAGAAAAAAACAGGCAAGTTTCAGACATTTGGGTATCTTGTATTAATTAGTAAATCAGGAACATTCATTAATCCTGAGATTTCAAATCTATAAGTTGAAGGATGAGAGATAAAGAAGTAAGATTAAATGATTTATCAATTTTCTCTACCCAGAAATTTATACATTAATACAATATTTTTCTTCTAAAATACTTTTGATCATGTTATTTCATCTCATGTATCATTAATTAAAAGATTTCTGAGTTATACTGAGAGTTTTAAAATTTTCAATTCCAATTTATTTTTATAACACAATTATAAAAGATAAATATATAAACTTATATAAATCATTTAAAATAACTATTATAATTCTAAATTAGCACTATATTCCCTGCCCCTTTAAAATTTTTGCTCTTAATGTATCTTGAGGTTTCTTTTATCTGCCAGAGCCATTTGACTAAGGATAAAACTGTTTAAATTGACAAATGCTGACTAGAGAATGGAGAAGTGAACAGAGACATTTAGGTGAGTCAGATCATCAAAAAAAATGTATCTGTTTGTTCTATGAATTGTCCCTTGGTATTTTGCAAAACTGCATTCCAAATGAGGTGGATGCCCTTGATGCACTGCTGGGCACCTGGCCTCCAGTTAACAGTGGGGAAAAGGCCCCCACTCAGAAAAGGTGCATGCTCAGGAATGAAGAGAGAGACTTGAATTATTTACTGAAATGGCATTTTCAGCATTGAAAACCTGACGGCTGGATGATTGAGTATCCTCTTTGGAATCGTTACCTTTCCTCTCAATGGCTCTTCACCACTCTCCACCAGTTATCTCTCCCGGGCACAGATGGTAGTTCTGAAGATGGGCATGTGAGGAAAGAACCCTCGTGATATAAAAATAATCATGATGATTTCCCCCTGGATTTCTCTCACTAATATGTCCATTGCTGCTGTTGTGTCATGTTTTCAAAAGGCACAGAACAGTCAAGGGAATCATGACGGTAGAAAAATTCAATAGGTAAATAATACTGTGAATATAATAATTTTTATTTGCCAGAGATGAGTTTTCTTCTTACTTTTAAATACAAGTTTAACTTTTCAATTTTAAGTTATGATTTTCTTCTTTGATTTAAACACACAGCCACCTACACACATATTATTAAGCACTGAAAGTTCATTTTAAAATCTATTGATACATTATTTTTCTCAAAGAAAATATGATACCCAATATATTTTTTCTGATTTTGCTTACTCATCTGTAACTCTAGCTTTTCTCATATGCCATTAATTATTGGCTAATTATCAGGTAATATGAACCATTTCCTAATTGTCCTTCAAAGAATAAAGATTATTATTTTCATATAACTTCAGTAGATTTCAGTGATATGTAAGAAGGAAATTAAAATAAAACAAAACAAATTATTGTGGGACTGTGAGGAGTTGGCTCTGTTTCTGCCATACATTTATTTTGGGAGAAGAAAGAGGAAAATTAGTGTTATCCTGGCGCATGGAGGTGGTCCCCATGGGAGCTTAGGTTCAAACAATGATTGCAGTTTCCAGAATTTCAGGGCTCCTGAATATTAAAGGGAATTTGACAATAAGGATAGAGCAGAGGTCAAAGGTATCTATTTAATTTGAAGAAAAAAGCTTAATTTTGGAATCATCGCTGTAAATGATTACTTTTTAATTGAGTTTATTGGTGCATTTAGGTATACCTTATGATCACATTCATCATTGAGAATTTGTACCTGTACATGATATGTCTTGATTCTTATTTTTCCCATTCCCCTGCCATACTTTCAACCCCTCTACTCCCCCTATATACACAAGCTTTGTTTCCATTTTTCCCTTCTTACTTTCAATTTTATTCTTTCCCTTCTTTCCCTTCCTCTGCTCCCCTCACCCCCACCCAGTTCCCTTTTCTCTTTGAATATTTTCATTCTATTTCAAAGTATCTATTATACATTTTGGTCCTCACTTACACTTTCAGTTTCTCACACCAGAGAAATGATTTGGTATTTACACACATGTGTCCCACTGACACAGTAAATGATTACTTTTAAAATGTTACCAGCTTACCCTTTTATATTTGAATAGGTTTTTAAAAATAATTTTTTAAAAATTGTGATCCTTTACATTACTGGGGAACTTTTAATTTTAAGGTTGAAGTTAGTATTCTAGTTGTGTCTTTATTTACAAACTGTGAAATGCTGGGCATGCCATTCATCTCTCTGAGTTGTTTTCTAAATCTATAAAACTGGATAATAATAAATTGTGCTATTTCACAGAAATAATATTTGACAATGTATGTAAAATTCTTTTGTGAGCTATAAAATTCAATAGATATATAAGATGTTATTAGTGTTGGTTGGTTAGAACATCTTCATGACTTCAGGATACAATGTTGTAAGTCTCTCAAAGGACATAAAACAAGATTGCATTTAATCGCAACATCAATACAATACATAATGACAATTTTCCCACAATGCTTGTGTTGGAGGATTGAGTATAATGCTATCAGGAACTTCACAGAGCCCTAGGGTTTAAGCATTAGTGAGAGATCATTTGGCTCAAGATTCTCTGCCTCATTAGACTTACATTAAGTCAGAGGATTGTAAGAGAATCTACTCTTTGATGAAGAAAGTCAAATACCAGCAACTTGCCACCTCTGAAACATTTCCACACTTGATAATATTTAGTACCTAGTTCTCTCAAGGTCATAATTTGTAACTTGTAAGCATCTTCCTAAGGCAAGCAGCAAAATTTCTTGGTGAAATTTCTTAGAAATTTTTCAAAGTATGTGTTTTCAAGAAAGACATTTTGAGATTCTATAGTTTCTATTACATTATCCAAGTTATATTAACATACAAAACCCTTTTTAAAATATTATTGTACTTGGTGATTGTATCTTTGAAGGCTTCACCACATATTTTAGAAAGTAAAAACTTATGTGGGAGGAATGGAAGAAGGAATAAAGAAGAGAAAAAAAAGGAAAGAAGAAAAGGAGGAAGAATGGAAAGAATTTACTAATTTTCATTAAAAACATCTAGTGTCTGAGTTTTACATAGGATAAACAAATTAATCCTCTTGAAAACCACATGAAATAGTTTTTTATTTGCATTTTACAGATAAATAAGGTTTGGAAAAATTAAGTTGACAAGTTCCTATACCTTATAAGACAGAGACAATAATCAGATGAATGTTCTTTAAACATTCATGTTTGATTATGTATTTGTCATGTACCAAAAGACCAAAGCCCTTATGGGGTACAATTTGCAGATTACCTAATATGAGTTAACAGTACACAGAGCTTTTTCAATGAGTGATGCATGGTTTTAAGTGGGTTGTGTAGATTACTTTGATTCTATTGACAACCCTATGCATGAGATACAATTACCAATCATCTTTGTAGAGTAGAACACAAAGCAGATATAGGTTAACATACACAAGATTCTTTAGCTAGAAAATATTCGGGCTGGAACTGAAATCCTAGTAGGCTGGAACTAGAGCCCATATTTTAGTTATAATGGCTCTCCCTTTATAAATATAATTTTAATCCCCTAGATCAACTTTATAAAATGTTTTCTCATCTCCTTTTACATATGAAGACACTGAACGTTCACTGGACTCTGCAGCTGGTACAGAGATTGGTGTTACTGTCTACCATTTGGAGGTATTTCACCATGCCTTTGAGGCAGTGAGGGACAAATATGATATAGACATTGGCCTTTGGTTTCCTGGTTCAATTTCTTCCTTTTTAAATATCCTTTTATTGGTACATTTTAGGTATACAATATAATGATATTCATCATTGGAAATTTACACCTTTACATAATCTCTCTTGGTTCTTATTTTTCACCCTTGCTCAGCCCTCCCTTCAACCCCTCCATCCCTCCCTATTTACAAAGACTGTTTCCTTTTTATCATTTTCTCATATTAATTCCATTCCCTTCTTTTCTTTCCCCTGCCCCTCTTGCTTCCCCTTCCCCTTTGGTCCTTTTCTTTTCTTTTCTTTTTAACTGTATATCCTTTTATTGGTACATTTTAGGTACACAATATAATGGCATTCATCATTTGAAATTTGCACCTTTACATACTCTCTTGGTTCTTATTTTTCCCCCTTCCTCTGCCCTCTCTTCAACCCCTCCATCCCTCCCTAACTACAAAGACTTTGTTTCCTTTTTTTCATGTTCTCATATTAATTCCATTCCCTTCTTTACTTTCCCCTACCCCTTCCCCTTTGACCCTTTTCTTCCTATTTCTCATTATCCATTATACCTTTCAGTCCTTATTTACATTTCCAGTTTCTCACACTACAGAAACTATTCGGTATTTACACATGTATGCCCCATTTATTTCACTTAAGAGTATCGCCTCAATGTGCGTCCATTTAACAATAAATGTTTCTAATTTCTTGTTTTTTTAAGGATGACAGTACTCCATTTTATAAAAACACCCACATTTTCTTTATCTAGTCTCCAGTTGATGGGCATTTAGGCTGTTTCCAATTTTTTGCGATCACAAACTGTGCTGCTATGAACATGGGTGCACATATATCAGTGTGGTATGATGCTTTTAATTCTTTGGTGAAAATACCCAGCAGGGGAATAGCTGGGTCAAATGGGACCTCTAGCCCCAGTTCTTTGAGGCATCTCTATACTGATTTTCACAGTGGTTGCACCAGTCTACATTCCCATCAGCAGTGGATAAGGGTTTCTCTTTCCCCACAGCCCTGCCAGCATTTGTTATTTGTTGATTTTTTGATAGCAGCCATTCTTTCTGGGGTGAGGTGGAATCTCAGTGTTTTTTCCATGTGGATCTCTCAAATGACCAGTGATGTCGAACATTTTTTCATGTGTTTATTTGCCATTTCTACTTCTTTGTGTGAGAAATATCTGTTCATTTCAGATGCCCATTTTTGGATTGGATCTTTGAATTTGGGAGGTCTGATTTTTTAAAGTTCTTTATAAATTCGAAATAGTAGACCTTTGTCTGATGAACCACTGGTGAAAATATTTTCCCACATTGTGGGTTATCTCTTCATACTGCTGGTGGTTTCTCTTGTTGTGCAGAAGCTTTTTAGTAAGAAAAGATCCCACTTGTTAATTATTTGTGCTAGTTCACGGGCAACTGAGGTTTTGTTCATAAAATCTTTTCCTATGTCAATGTCTTCAAGAGTTCTACCTAACCTCTATTCCAGCCGGTTCAGCGTTTCTGTTTTAATATTTAGATCTTTAATCAATTTCGATTTTAGTTTAGTGCATAGTGAGAGATACAGGTCTAGTTTTAGTCTTTGGCAAGTTGAAGCCCAATTTTTCCAGCACCATTTATTAAAGAGGCTATCTTTCCTCCAGTGAGGGTGTTTGGATCCTTTGTTAAAGATGAGGTGGCTGAGTGTGTCTGGAGTTGTTTCTGCATCTTCTAATCTGTTCCACTTGTCCTCAAGTCTGTTTCTTTGCCAGTACCATGCTGTTTTTATCACAGTAGCTTTGTAGTATAGTTTCAAGTTTGGGGTTGTAATACCCCCTGCCATGTCTCTGTTACTAGAATTGCTTTTACTATTCTGGGTCTGTTCTTGTGCCAAATGCATTTTTGGATTTTTTAATCAAGTTCCATGAAGTATGCTGCTGGGATTTCAATTGGGATTGCATTGAATCTATATAGCAATTTTGAAAGTATGGAAGTATATTTTGGAAGTATGGCCATTTTCACTATATTAATCCCTCCTACCCAAGAGGAAGGGATGTCTTTCCATTTTCTGATATTATCTTCAATCTCTCTTTTCAGAGTTTTCAGAGAAGAAGTCTTTGATTTCTTTCATTAGGTTGATTCCTAGGTATTTCAGTTTTTTGGATGCTATTGTGAAAGGAATTATTTGCCCTATTTCTCTCTCAGTGAGTCTTTTGTTTGTGTAGAGGAAACCTATTGATATTTGTGTGTTGACCTTATATCAGGTACTTTACTGAATTTGGTTATTAAGTCTAGAAGACTTTTGGTGGAGTTCTTGGGTTCTTCTATATAGAGTATCATGTCATCTGCAAATAATGACAATTTGACTTCTTCGTTTCCTATATTTATTCTTTTTATTTCTTTCTCTTGTCTAATTGCTGTGGCTAATGTTTCCAAAACTATATTGAAATGGAGTGGTGATAGTGGACATCCTTGTCTTGTTCCTGATTTTAGTGTGAAGGATTTCAGTTTTTGACTATTTAGTATGATATTGGCTATTGGTTTTTCATAGATGGCTTTTATCAGATTGAGGTAGAGACCATCTATTCCAAGTTTTTGTAGGGTTTTTATCATAAATGCACGTTGGATTTTATTGAATGTTTTTTCTGCATCTATTGAGATGATCGTAGTATTTTTGTCCTTAGCTCCATTGATATAGTGTATTACATTTATTGATTTTCATATGTTGACTCATCCCTGCATGCCTGGGATAAATCCCACTTGGTCAGGGTGTATGATTTTCTTGATTTTTTGCATTCTATTTGCCAGTATCTTATTGAGGATTTTTTTCATCTATGTTCATTAGTGAGATTGACCTATAGTTCTCTTTTTCAGTTGGGTCTTTCTCTGCTTTGGGGATGAAGGTGATGTTGGCTTCCAGGTATGATTTGGGGAGTATTGCTTCCCTTTCAATTTTATTGAAGAGTTTAGACAGTAGTTACTCTCTAAATATCTTGTAGAATTCAGTGGTGAAGCCATAATGACCAGGGCTTTTCTTAGTTGGTAAGTTTTTAATTATGTTTTCAGTTTCATTGATTGATATTGGGTTCTTCATAACTCTTAGACCTTCTTTGTTCAACTTTGATAGTTCATACATGTCTACGAATCTGTCCATTTCTTCTGTGTTTTCCATCTTATTGGCATATAGGTTCTTGAAGTAGGTATTGATGATCCTCTGGATTTCTGTTGGGGCCATTGTAATTTCATCCTTTTCATTCCTAATTGCATGGATTTGGGCCTTTTCTTTCTTTTTTCTGATAAAATTGGCAAAGGGTTTGTCAATTTTGTTTTTACTTTTGAAGAACCAACTTTTGGCTTCATTAATTTTTTGTATTGTTTTCTTAGTCTCCGTTGCACTGGTTTTCGCCCTGATCTTTATAATTTCCTCATTTCTATTGGCTTGGGTTTGTCCTGTTCTTGTTTTTCTAGAAGCTTGAGGTTTAGCCTCAGGTTGTTTAATTGTGCTTGCTCTGTTTTCCTAATATGTGTATTCACTGCTATGAATTTCCCTCTTAATGTCTGCTTTCATTGTGTTCCATAGATTCTGATATGTTGTGTTGCCATTGTCATTTAATTGAAGGAACTGTCTGATTTCTTCTTTAATTTCTTCTGTGACCCATTGGTTATTCAGAAGTGGGTTGCTCAATTTCCAGGTGTTTATGTAATTTTTGCAGTTTCTTTTGCTATTGATCTCCAATTTCATCACACTATGGTCTGATAATATACAGGGGATAACTTCAGTTCCTTTGCACTTACCTAAATATGTTCTATGAGTGAGAATTCTGTCTATTTTGGAGAATGACCTGTGTGCAGCTGAAAAGAATGTGTATGCTAATTTTGTGGGGTGCAACACTCTATAAACATCTGTTAAGTTCATTTGTTCAAGAGTTTGATTGAGTTCTAGTATTTCATTGCTTTTTTTGTCTAGTTGATCTATCTATTTGTGACAGTGGAGTATCGAGGTCCCCCACTACTATTGTATTAGTGCTTATTTCATTTTTTCATATCCGGTAGTATTTGTTTTGTATAGTTGGGCACACTAGTGTTTGGTTCAGAGATGTTTATGACTGTCATCTCTTCCTGCTGGATTGTTCCCTTTACAAGGATGTAGTGTCCTTCTTTGTCTTTCTTAATCAGTGTGGGTTTGAAATCCACTTGGTCTGGAAAGAAAATAGCTACTCCTGCTTTTTTGGGGGTTCCTGTCACATGGAGTAGTATTTTCCACCCTTTAACTTTCAGTCTATGAATTTCATTTTGAATTAAGTGTGTTTCTTGTATGCAGCATATTGTTGGATCTTGCTTCTTGACCCATTCTACCAGTCTATTTCTTTTGATTGGTGAGTTGAGACCATTAACAGTGATGGTTATAATTATCATTGTCATTATGGTTATCATTGTCATGACTTTTTCTTTTTATTGAATTCTCCCCCTTTACTTTTAGTTTCTTGTTTTCATGTCCAGTGGATTCATTCTGCTGTGCTTCCTGGGGTTCTGATCCTCATTGTCTTTTCCTAGGATTTTGTCTAAAATTTTTTGGAGTGTGGGTTTGGTATTCATGAAGTTCCTAAGGTGCTTTTTGTCATGAAAGTATCTTATTTCTCCATCAATTTTGAAAGATAGTTTTGCAGGGTGCATCCACCTGGGTTGGAGGCTGTTTTCTCTTAGGACTTGAAATAACATCACTCCAAGCTTTTCTTGCCTTGAGGGTTTGTGTTGAGAAGTCTGCTGTGATTCTGATGGGCTTTCCTTTGTATGTGGTTTGTTTCTTTTCTCTAACTGCTTGTAGAACTTGTTCTTCTCTTGGGTTTCTGAAATTTTAACAATTATATGCCTATGTGTAGAATTTTTTGATCAGTGCTAGTTGGAATCCTACATGCCTCACTTATCTGTATCTCAAGTTCTTTTCCCCTGCTTGGGAAGTTTTCTGCCATCACTTCTGTGCACAGTTTTTTTTATGTCATCTGTGCTCTCACTTGTTTCTTCATTGACTCCAATCAGTCTTATGTTATTTTCCTTTGCATCATGTAGCAGCTGCTGGATTGATTTCTCATGGTCCCTTAAAATTTTAAAGAATTTTTTCTTTTCCTGGTCACTAATTGCAATCCTATCTTCTACATCAGAAATTCTGTCTTCACATTGGCTCATTCTGCTGCATAGACTTTCAGTGGAGTTTTTAATCTCCTGAAAATCTGTTTGCATCTATTTTATTGATTCCATTTGATTCCTATGTTGTGATTCCATCCTGCTCCTCAGCTCCTCTATTTTTTATCTGTGTCTTCTCTAGATTTATTAATCATGTCTTGGCCTATGGGCACAATCTCTGCTGTTATGTGAGAAATTATTTCTGAGTTCCTTTTTTACAGATCCTCTTTTATTGCTAGTTCAGGGACTCCAGGTGGTTGAGTATCAGTGTTCCATCTCATTTCCCTTTGGGGTTGCTGTAGGTGATCTGGAAGTCTGGTTCTGAGGCTTGTTTACATGTCTTCTCAATACGATGTGGGGGGTTGCTGCTGTTGCCCATGTTTCTCACCTCCTCTGTGGTGGGAGCAGTGGTAGGTTGACCTGGAAGCCTCCTACTCTGCACTGGGAGCTGTGACATGCTGACCCGGAAGGCCCCCCTGCACTGGGAGGCACAACGCACTAACCCAGAAGTCTCCCCTTGCTGGGTGCTGTAAGCATGCCAACCCAGAAGCCTCCTCTGTGCTGGGAACTGTGGCATGCTGACCCAGAAGCCACCTCTTCAATGGTGGCTATGGCATGCCTACCCAGAAGCCTCTTCTGAGCTGGGAGCCATGGTATGCTGACTTGGAAGCCTCCTCTGTACTGGGAGCTGTTCCTGGTTCAATTTCAAAAAGTAAAAAAAACCTGAGATTTTTCATGCTTTACACTTTACGTATGATACTTTTTATTAAATAGTAGAAAATTTGAGACAAATGCAGAAATATCACCATGCTGCTTATGAATGTGGGATCAAATCAGGTAGAATTGGATTTTCAATATTGCTTTCACATGGAGGTTTTTTTTTTTAATCTTTGGACAGTTGATCTTTCTAAGTATTTTTTGGTAATAAAATTTTTGGTAATAATATGAAAAAATCATGAGAGTACCTATGTCATTAGGGCTTTTATTAGATTTAAATAAATTAACACATAAAATATTTGTACAGTAAAACTGTGCATTGTAATCACTCAACAACTTTCTTTAAAAAGATATTTTAAAACTTTTAAACTACTCATGTCTTTCTGTGAGTATGAATGCATTAGTTTTACCATTCGCTCCATCACACACTCACTCATTTATCCTACGTTTATCATGCATTACAGTGTTATAGAACTTAATTCTTCAAAGGTGATAAGAATACAAACTATTCACCACAGTAATTTCTTGTTTCCCAGTGAGAGCATTCTGTACAGTGTATATTTCAGCAACAAAATCCTTCCCAATTGCTTTCTGGTCATATAAATTGGTAATATTTATATAGAGTATCTGCTTCTTAAACATCCAAAGCATGCATTGAATATTAAAGACTCTGAGAAGAACTGCTTTAGAGTTATCACCTTTGAGTCAATATTTCTCCAGCTTAATTATTGAAGGAAATTTTATTGATGTAATGAAAACATCCCACAGAATTAATAGTAGTCAAACATAATTTGCTAAGTGCAATTATTTTCCATGTAACTTTTTCTATTTATTTCTGTTCCTTTCTTAAATCTTAAATTATTTCTTCTTCTGTTCATTGAAGAAAATAAAATCATCATACTGTGCATATAGTGTAACTGCCATGCATTTGTTAAATAAAAAATAAACAACTACTGGCAGAAAAATTGGCTCCTTTGTTTCAAAAATATCTATCATTTAAAATAATAAGTGATATCACTTTATCCATTAATAGAGTATGAAGTAAGAAAAGTGGCAGAGAAGATAAGGACACTAGAAAGAAAAAAATGAAAGTTTTTTAAAAATTAAGTTTATTGGTACATTTTAGGTATACAATACAGTTACATTCATCATTGGGATCTTGTACCTTTACATGATGTATCTTGGTTCTTATTTTTTCCCCATACCCCTGCCCTCCCTTCACCCTTCCACCATTCCCTATTTACAAACCTTTTGTTTCCATTTTTTCCTTTTCTCATGTGTTTTTCTTTTCTATTCTTTCCTTTCTGTTCCCCCTCCCACTTCCCATACTCCTTTAGACCTTTCCTTCCTATTTCAATTATCAATTATACATTTTGATCCTTATTTACACTTTTAGTTTTTCACACCAGCAAAACTATTTGGTATGTACAAGTTTGTCGTATTTATTTCACTTAATAGTATGGCCTTAATGTGCATCCATTTAGCTATAAATGCCTCTAGTTTCTAGTTCTTTAATTAATGGTTTCTCTATTATATATATATACATATGTATGTGTATATATATATATGTATATATATACATATATGTATATATATACACACACATATATATACATATATATATACATACATATATATATACACACACACACACATATATATATATATATATATATATATATATATATATATATATATATATATATATCTTCTTTACCCAGTCTCCAGTTGATAGGCAATTGGGCTGTTTCCAAGCTTTAGCTATTACAAACTGCACCACTATAAATTTGCATCACTATATTTGGCTTTTTAAAATTACTAATATTATTCATTAGATTACTTCATTGTAAATAAGAAAACTCCACTATATTTTTCTTGAAGAAAACAGGAAATTTATTATAAGGATTTTAAATCATCACACAAAATTGTAGGAAGAATTTCATAACTAAGGAATCAGAAAGGAAAGCAAAAAAGGTCACCTTCTTGGGACCTCAGTAATGAGAGTTTACTGACATTCACTCTGAGTAGTTGCCATTAACAGAATTAATCTCCTGACTCTCAGTTTGTGTTTGTTTCTGGTCTAAATACAATAGTCTTTTAAAAGGAAAATGACTGACCCAACTAGGTAAGACATCTTCCTTTGAATAAACCAGTTCTATTCACTGGAAAGTGTATATTATCAGTATGGACACTGAGTATTGAGCTACTGTACCACTAAACTAACCTAATGGTGTCTTCACATCAATACAGTGGGTATGGGTGTAGTGAATGCATTTTTCTCAATTCCCAACTATAAAAATAATAAAATAGTTTCATTCTTACATGCATATACAGCAGTGCATATTTCTTGTTTTGTCCCAGAATTATGCTAATTCTATTACTTTTTCTCCAATGAGACCTTGATCAGTTTTTATACAAACCATCTGATATTGCTGAAATAATACTGTGGATGAAAGAAATGCATAATAGTTAATAAAATAGGGAGAGATAAATATCCATTTCAGCTTCAAAATGGTTAATAATTGCAGATTTTTGTTTTGAGAATTCTTATGGATTATGGGTGACCACATGAAGCTTCTGTGATGAACTGGACGTGAGCAGATTTTATTGATGTATAAGATTTTTCAAGCATTTTGCATGCCTTGTCTCACATCTTCTTGTTATATTTTTTTTATTCCAAGAGCTACAGTAACCCACTGTATAAAGGTTGGACCCTTAATACTTTTTAAAACAAATTTATTTTATTGGTACATTTTAAGTATACAATATAATGACATTCATCATTGGAAATTTGCACCTTTACATAATCTATCTTTGTTCTGTTTTTCATGATTATAACATTTTATTTTATTTTTTCCCATTAAGTTTATTGGTACATTTTAGGTATAAAATACAGATAAATTCATCATTGGGATCCTGTACCTTTACATGAGTATCTTGGCTCTTTTTCCCCCCCCTTCCCCTGCCCTCCCTTCATCCCCTCCACCCTTCCCTATTTGCAAAGACTTTGTTTCCATTTTGTTCCTTTTCTCATAGTTTTTCTTTTCCCTTTTTTCCTTTCTCCTACCCCTCCCATTTCCCTGCACCTTTAGACCTTTTCTTCCTGTTACACAATATCAATTATACATTTTTTAAATTACAATATCAAGATCTAGGAGACATTACCACAGATTTTACAGAATTTAAAAAGATATAGAAAGCATATTACAAAAATCCTTATTGAAATAAACTTGACAACTTCTAAGAAGTACCTTGGAAGACAAATTAATGAAGCTAACTCTGGAGGAAATAAAAATTGAATAGCACCTATTAAAGAAAGTATATTCCTAGCTTGAAAACCTACCTATATGACAACAACAGGCTCATATCTATTTTAACTGATAAATTATGTCAAACAATTAAAGCAGAAAAAAGAAGGAACACTTCTCCCCTCATTTTAGGAAATCAACATTGTGCTGATCCTAAAACTGGATAAAGATAATAGAAGAAAAAAGTATGAACATAGATAGAAATCTGTTTAACAAAACAAACTATTAGAATTCAAATCTGGCAGGATGTAGAAAGTGGTTTTGTTATAGGGATGGCAGTGTTGGTTCAGCATTGGAAGATCCACCCCCAAAAGTCATCATTTTAACAGAGGAAAGGAAAAAGCCATATGAACCTGTCACTAGTTGGAGAAAAAGTACTGGACTAAATTCTACAGCTGTTCATGGTAAAAGCTATCAGGACACTAGAAGTAGAACAGAACCTTCTCAACAGATTAAAGACATGTATTCCATACTTCCAGTGAGAATGCCTTGTATGAATGGAGAAGATACAATGTTTTCTCCTTAAGGTGGGGAACAAGGGCAGACATGGTTATTCTTTATCTATCCATTAAACTTTGAAACCTAGGCCCCGACAAAATAGTCTGGCAATAAAATGACACAATTAGGATAGGATTGGCAAGGTAGAAGCAAAATCTTTATATGTAGATGAAATGATCTTCTACAGAGAAAATACTAAGAAATCTCTTGAGCCCCTAGAACTTGTATTTGAATTTAGCAGGATTAGAAAACACAAGTTATATAGAAAAATTCAGGTCTGTGTATACTTGCTATAAATGAAGAATTGTATATTGAAATTTAAAAGTTATGTAGGAGTACAAAGTACTTAGAAAAGTAAAAAAAAAAAACAGTTTGGAAGACGTTTAGTACCTAATTTTAAGACTTCTTCTAAAGCTACAGTAATCAAGGCAGTGTTGGTGTAAGGAAAGACATACAGATCACTGGAATAAAACAGAGAATCTAGAAATAGAACCACACATATATGGTCCAATGAGTTTTGAAAGATTATTTAACATTAGCATTTTACCAAATATAAACTCAATTCAAGAGTCGAGGAAGAGATAGTGTTTTCAGCAAATGGCACTAGAACACCTGGTATCCGTATATAAAAAATTAACCTCAACACATTATTTCCATACATGAAAATAACTTGAAGGGATCTATGAACCTAAATATGAAAGCCTCAAAGTATAAAACTTTAAGAAGCAATTATAAGGGAAAATGTTTATGAATTCAGGGTAGGCAAGAACTACCTAGGATACAAAAAACGTGATGTATAAAAGAAAAAATTGATAAATGAGATTCCATCAAAATTTAGAACTTTAAATGACATCATTAAAATGAAAAGTAGTCCTTAAACAGACCATATTTACAATGCATATAACCTATGACCAGAATATATAGAGAATTGTTAGAGCTCATTAATAGACAACCCAATTAAAAAGTAGACATAAGAAGATGATAAATAGCCAGTACAGCACAAGGAAAGGTGTGCAACTCTGGAATCAGAAAAATACTAATCAGTACAATAACAAGATTGAATTATACACTCATTAGGGAGATGAAGTTAAAAGTTTTAAAAGCCTTGTCATGACTTTTTCTTTTTGTTGTATTCTCCCCATTTGGGTTTAATTTGTCATTCCCAATGGATTCATTCTGCTGTGTTTCCTGGGGTTGTGATCCTCATTGTTTTTTCCTAGGGTATTGTCTAAAATTTTTTTGGAGTGCCGGTTTGATATTCATGAAGATCCTGAGGTGCTCTTTATCATGAAAGTATCTTATTTCTCCATCAATTTTGAAAGATAGCTTTGCAGGGTGCATCAATCTGGGTTGGAGGCTATTTTCCTTTAGGGCTTGAAATACATCACTCCAAGCTCTTCTTGCCTTGAGGGTCTGCATTGAGAAGTCTGCTGTGATTCTGATGGGTTTTCCTTTGTATGTGATTTGTTTCTTTTCTCTCACTGCTTGTAGAATTTTGTTCTTCTGTTGGATTTCTGGAATCCTAACTATTACATGCCTATGTGTAGATTTTTTTTTTGATCAAGGCTATTTGGAGTCCTATATGCCTCATTTATCTGCATGTCAAGCTCTTTCCCCCTGCTTGGGAAGTTTTCTGCCATCACTTCTGTGAACAGGTTTTTTTTATGTCATCTCCACTCTCTACTCTTTCTTCATTGACTCTAATCAGTCTTATGTTCTTCTTCTTTACATCATCTAGGAGCTGCTGGATTCATTTCTTGGGTTCCTTTACAATTTTAAAGCAATTTTTCTTTTCCTGGTCACTAATTGGAATCTTTTCTTCTATATCTGAAATTCTATCGTCACATTGGTTCATTCTGCTGTGCAGACTTTCAATGCAGTTTTTAATCTCTTGGAAATCTGTTTGCATCTGTTTTATGGATTCTGTTTATTTCCTATGTTGGGATTCCATCATGTTCCTCAGATCCTCTGTTTTTTTAATCTGTGTCCTCTCTAAATTTATTAATCATATCTTGCACCATGAGCACAATCTTTGCTGTTATCTGAGTAATTATTTCTGATTTCATTTTTCCCAGATCCTCTTTTGTTGCCTGTTCAGAGAGTCCAGGTGGTTGACTATCAGATTGTTCCATCTCGTTTCCCTTTGGGATTGCTGTAAGTGATCCAGAAGTCTGTTTTTGAGGCTTATTTATGTGTCTTCTCATTTCCTTGGGGGCGGGTGGTGTGTTTCTGGCACCCATGTGGCTCACCTTCTCTGCCCTAGGAGCTTGGGATAGCAGTGTGGGAGCTTCCTTCCAGGTGCTGGGACCGGTTCAGCTTCTCTGTCCTAGGAGCTTGGGATGGTGGCGGGGGAGCTTCCTTCTGGGTTCTGGGACCAGCTCACCTTCTCTGTCCTAGGAGCTTGGGATGGCAGAGGGGAAGCTTCCTTCTGGGTTTCTCTATTTTTGTCCTTATTTTCCCCCTTCCCCTGACCTCCCTTCAACCCCTCCACCCCTCTCTAATGACAAAGACTTTGTTTCCACTTTTTCATTTTCTCATATTAATTCCATTCCCTTCTTTCCTTTCCCCTACCTCTCTCACTTCCCTTTCCCCTTTACCCTTTTTTTTTCCTATTTCACATTATCTATTATTTCATTTTTTCCTTATTTACACTTTCAGTTTCTCACACTAGAGAAAGTATTCAGTATTTACACGTGTGTCCTGTTTATTTCACTTAAGAGCATCACCTCAATATGCATCCATTTAGCAATAAATGTGTCTAATTTCTCATTTTTTATGGCTGAGTAGTACTCCATTTTATTAAAACACATTTTCTTTATCCAGCCTCCAGTTGATGGCCATTTGGGCTGCTTCCAATTTTTAGCTATTACAAATTGTGCTAGTATGAACATGGGTACACATATATCACTGTGATATAATTCTTTTAATTCTTTGGGGAAGATACCCAGCAGGGGAATAGCTGGGTCAAATGGGACTTCCAGTCCTAGTTCTTTGAAGTATCTCCATACTGATTTCCACAGTGGTTGCATAATACTTCACTTCATTTGTGTCATGGATTTGCTGCTTTCTGCCTCAAGACTTCTCTGAAAGTATGGAAGACATGGGTAGTACCCCAGTTAGCCAATGTAATGCATGTACACCTGAAATTGTAAGAGTTTAGCACCTTCAGTGAAGTTATTAATTAGAATGGGAATCAGTGGGTAACCAGTGGGTAAATATTCTCTTTCATGTCATGGATGGACAATTCTGAGGTATGTTCTGATGTTTCCTTTAGAAGGACTGACCTCAGGTTGCTCACAATGTTAAGCAGCTAGTAAAGTATCCTTGTAAAGGCTTTATTTCCTTAGATGATTCATTCTTCCTGGACTTTTAGTTTTCTGAAATAATTTTCTAAAATAAACTATGTATATACATGCACTCACCTATGGAGTAATCTAAGGTAAGATACAGGTTCACTTGATGTATGATAAATGTGCAAACAAAATGCAGTGGGTAAGGAACTGTTGGGTAGATTAACCAAGTAGCAATGTCCATATATTAAAAACAAATACCTTGATCCCTACCACAAATCATTTCCACATGAATTCTATAAGTAAATACTGTAAAACAGTAGCTATTTTAGAAAATAAAACAATGTAACTGTTTAAGTACTTTGAATAGATAATTTATTCAACAGAACGTAAAAATCATTAGCCATAAAGGTACATATATTCATGGGGTTTGATTTACATTTAACTTCTTGATTTATTCCAATGTAGCAAGGGACAAAAAGTCACAGAATGGGTTGTATTTACTTATAATTAGTATATATGACAATGAACATATAGACAGAATATATAAGAACCTCCTACAAATTAATAGAAGATAAACACCAACAAAATTTTTTTAAGTGGACAAAATACTTGTATAGGTATCGCACCCTTGGATTGGGTTCTGAGTCCAATTAAGCAGCAAATATATTAAAAACTGTTAAGTTTTTAAAATTATTTCTTAGTGTGGATACTTGTGAATAAGTATGGAAGGAATTAGGAGAGGACAGTTAGACCATGAACACCTTAGGTAGGGTTAAATTTGGAAAAGCACAAACAGTCAAAGAGACATTTTTGTTCTTTAGAAACCTTTTTAAAGAGTAGAAAATATTTAATTATGATGGCTTGAGATTATTGTTAGAGGTAAATGGATAGGAATTTCATTAAATAGATTGTGATTCTCAGGCATATTCCTAGAATCTTCACAATTTTCATAGATTGTTTTTTCTACTTAATTTTATAATTATTTAATGAGAATAATATAACCAGGAATTTTGCTAGATGCTAAAGATAAAATGATGGAAAACATACATAATATATATTCTCATGAAGCTTAAAGATGGGTGAGACAGACAGATGGACAGATAAGTCAACAAACAGCTGCAATATAATCTGAGGGATCATGTTATATAAGAAATATAGAATTACTTAGGCTCTTGAACTCATACTTGCATCTGCATCCTCTGTAGCTCATTTGACATGTTATTATAGTTTTCTATGTGGTTGCTGCTATCAGTTTTTCTCACCCAAGAATCTGTCTGCTTTACTTAGCTGACCTTGAGCCTGGCTCTAATAATGCCACTCTAATTAGTGTATGAAGTTACACTGTAAGAAGCCCACAGGGACATGAGCTGCGCACGTGCGCAGGCCTAAATCAGCAGCCCACCCAGACACCAGTGTCTTGGTAGCTCAGACCCCAGCCAAAGGCCTGCCTGGACAACAATTACACAGGCGGCAGACCCCAGCCAGAGGGCTGCCCAGATACTATCAGAAATGGCACAGTGGTAAGAAGTAGCAAGAAGGCCTCTCCAATGATTGTTGAGAATTGCAGCCCACAGGGAGAGTAAAAAGTCATCTCAATAAAGGCACAGCAGACTGCGTAGGTTGAAATGAGAAAACACCTGAGCAAGATTCAAAACCAGACTTCCAGATCAACAAAGGCAACCCCAAGGGGCAATGAGATGGAACAATCAGAAAATCAACCACCTGGACTCACTGAACTGGCAATGAAAGAGGATCTGGAAAAAATAAAATCAGAAATAATTTCTCAGATAGCAACAGAGGTTATGTCCTAGTGAAAGACATGATTAATAACTCTAGAGCAGACACATAAAAAATAGAGGGGCTGAGGAATATGATGAAATTCCAGCACAGGAAACAAATGGAATCCATAAAACAGATGTAAACAGATATACAGGAGATTAAAAACTCCATTGAAAGTTTACACAGCATAATGAGCCAATATGAAGACAAAATTTCAGACATAGAAGTCAGAGTTGCAATTAGTCACCAGGAAAAGAAAGATTTCTTAAAAATAGTAAGGGACCATGAGAAGTAAATCCACCAGCTGCTAGATGATGAAAAGAAAAATAATATGACTGATCAGAGTCAAAGAAGAAACAGGAGAGAGTGTAAATCACACACACACACACACACACACACACAAATCTGTTCACAGAAGTGATGGCAGGAAACTTCTGAAGGAGGGGAAAAGAATTTGACTTAAAGATAAGTGAGGCATATAGACCTCCAACTAGCCATGATCAAAAAAAATCTACACCTAGGCATATAATAGTCAAGATTCCAGAAACCCAACAGAAGAACAAAATTCTGCAAGTAGTTAGAGAAAAGAAACAAATCACATACAAAGGAAAGCCGATAAGAATCACAGCAGATTTCTCAACACAAACCCTCAAGGCAAGAAGAGCCTGGAGTGACATACCTCAAGCCCTAAAAGCAAACAACCTCCACCTTGATTGATGTACCCTGCAAAACTGTCTTTCAAAACTGATGGAAAAGAGATAATTTCATGACAAATAGTACCTGAGGAACTTCATGAACACCAAACCAGCACTCCAAAAAATTTTAAACAACATCCTAGGAAAAGACAGTGAGGATCACAACCCCAGGAAGGTCAGCAGAATGAATCCATCAGGCATGACAAGAAATTAAATGCAAAGGGGGAGAATCCAACAAAAAGAAAAAGTCATGAAAAGGATAAGTCAATATATATCAGTTATAGCCATCAATATTAATGGCCTTGATTCACCAATCAAAAGAAATAGACTGGCAGAATGGGTCAAGAAGCAAGATCCAGCAATATGCTGCATACAAGAAACACACTTAATTCAAAATGAAACTCACAGACTGAAAGTTAAAGGGTGGAAAACAATGCTCCACACAACAGGCCTCCCCCACTCCAAAAAAAAAAGCAGGAGTAGCTATCCTATTTGCAGATATAGTGGAGTTCAAGCTAACACTAATTAAGAAGGACAAAGAAGGGCGATACATCCTTGTAAAGGGAATAATCTAAGAGGAAGAGATGACAATCATAAATATATATGCACCAAATAACAGTGCACCAACTATATTAAACAAATATTAATGGAAATGAAAAATCAAATAAGCACTGATACAATAGTAGTGGGCGATCTCAAAACTCCATAGTCACAAATAGATCAACTGGACAAAAAATAAACAACAAAATACTAGAACTGAAACAAACTCTTAAAGAAATGAACTTAACATGTTTACAGAGTGTTGTACCCCACAAAATCAGAATACACATTCTTTTCAGCTACACACTGGTTATTTTCTAAAATAGACTACATACTTGCTCATAGAACATGTTTAAGTAAATGTAAAGGAATTAAAGTTATCCCCTATGTATTATCAGACCATAGTGCAATGAAATTAGTGATCAATAGCAAAAGAAACCACCAGAATTTCATAAACACATGGAAATTGAACAACACACTCCTGAAAAACCAATTGTTCACAGAGGAAATTAAAGAAGAGATTTGATAGTTTCTACAAATAATGACAATGCCAATACAACATATCAGAATTTATGGGACACTATGAAAGCAGTCTTGAGAGGAAAATTCATAGCAGTGAATATTCATATTAGGAAAACAGAGTGAGCACAAATAAACAACCTAATGCTGAACTTCAAGGATTTAGAAAAAGAAGAACAAGATAAACCTAAAACTTGTACAAGGGAGGAAATTATAAAGATCAGAGCAGATATCAATGCATTGGAGACTAAGAGAATGATACCAAAAAATCAATAAAGCAAAAAGTTGGTTCTTTGAAGAATAAACAAAATTGACAAACCTTTAACCAACCTTATAAAAAAAAGAAAAGAAAAGGCCCAAACCCATGCAATTAGGAATTAAAAGGGTGAAATTACAACAGACCCAGCAGAAATCCAGAGCATCATTGATAGATACTTTGAGAACCTATATGCCAATAAGATGGAAAAAACAGAAGAAATGGACAGATTCCTAGATATATATGAATTACCAAAGTTGAACAAAGATGATCTAAAAATTCTAAACAACCCAATATCAATCAATGAAAATTAAAACATAAATAAAAACTTGCCAACTAAGAAAAACCTAGGTCCCAGTGGGTTCACTGCTGAATTCTACAAGACATTTAGAGAAGAATTATTCCCATTACTGTTTAAACTCTTCAGTAAAATTGGAAAGGAAGCAATACTTCCAAATTCATTCCTGGAAGGTAACATTGCCTTGATCCCAGGCAGAGAAAGACCCAATCAAAAAAGAGAACTATAGGCAAACCTCACTACCTAACACAGATGCAAAAATCGTCAAAAAGATACTGGCTAACATAATGCATAAGATCATCTAGAAGATCATATGCCCTCACCAAGTGGGATTCATGCCAGGGATGCAGAGATGGTTCAACATATGCAAGTCAATAAATTTAATACACTATATTAATAGAGCCAAGGATGAAAATCATATGATCATTTCAATAGATACAGAAAAAGCATTTGATAAAATCCAACAGTCATTCATGATGAAAACCCTACAGAAAATTGGAATAGATGGTCTTTATCTCAACCTGACAAAAGCCATCTATGAAAAATCAACAGCCAACATCACAGTAAATGGGAAGAAAGTGAAAATCTTCATGCCGAAATCAGGAACAAGATATGTATGTCCAGTATCACCACTCCTGTTGAATATAGTTTTGGAAACATTAGCCACAACAATTAGACAAGAAAAAGAAATAAAAGTATTAAAGATAAGGAAGGAAGATGTTAAATTGTCATTATTTGTAGATGACATGATATTCTATATAGAAGACCTCAAGAACGCCACCAACAGTCTTGTAGATTTAATAATGAAATTCAGTAGAGTAGCTGGATAAAAGGTCAACACACAATAATCAATAGCTTTCTTGTACACAAACAACAGGCTCACTGAGAGAGGAACTGGTGAAATGATTCCTTTCATAGTAGCATCCCCCAAAAATGAAATACCTAGGAATCAATCTAAGGAAAGAAACCAAAGACCTCTACTCTGAAAATTTCAGCACTCTGAGAAAAGAGATTGAAGAGGATATCAGAAAATGGAAAGACATCCCTTGCTTCTGGGTAGGAAGACCTAATATAGTGAAAATAGCCATATTTCCAAACTGACATATTGATTCCATGCAATCCCAATTGAAATCCTAGCAGCATACTTCACAGACCTTGAGAAAACAATCTAAAAATTCATTTAGAACAAGAAGAAACCTAAAATAGCAAAAGCAATTCTAGGCTACAAAGACAAGGTAAGGAGTGTCACAATTCCCAACCTGGAACTGCGCTACAAAGCTACTGTGATAAAAACAGCATGGTACTGGCAAAGAAACAGACCTGAAGATCAGCAGAACAGATTAGAAGATGCAGAAACAACTCCAGACAAACTTAGCCACCCCATCTTTGACAAAGGACCCCTCATTGGAGGGAAGATAGCCTCTTTAATAAATGGTGCTGGAAAAATTGGGTTTCAACTTGTCAAAGATTAAAACTAGACCTATATCTTTCACCATTCATTAAAACTAAAATTGAAATGGATCAAAATGTAAACATTAAGACAGAAACACTAATCCAGCTGCAAGAGGTGTTATGTAGAACTCTTGAAGACATTGGCTTAGGAAAAGATCTCATGAACACAACCTCAGTCACACATGAATGAGCACAAAGAATCAACAACTGGTATCTTATCTTACTGAAAATCTTCTTCAACACAAGAAACCACCAACAGAGCTAAGAGACAACCCACAATGTGGGGAATTATTTTTACCATCTGTTCCTGAGAGAAAGGTCTACTATCTAGAATATATAAAGAACTTAAACGAATCAGACCTCCAAAATTTAAAGACCCAATCCAGAGATGTGCATGTGAAATGAAAAGACATTTCTCAAAGAAGTAGAAACAGCAAATGAACATATGAAAAAATGTTTAACATCACTGGTCGTTCACCTGATGCAAATGAAAAGAACACTGAGATTCCACCTTATCCCAGAAAGAATGGCTAATATCAAGAAATCAACCAATACAAATGCTGGCATGGTTGTGGGGAAAAAATTATCCTTTTCCACTGTTGGTGGGAGTGTAGACTGGTGCAACCACTGTGGAAATCAGTATAGAGATACCTCAAAATACTAGGATTAGAGGTCCCATTTGACCTAGCTATTTCTCTCCTGAGTATCTTTCCCCCAAAATTAAAGGAATCATAACACAGTGATATATGTGCATCCATGTTTATAGCAGCACAGTTTGTAATAAGTATAACTTTGAAACAGCCCAATTGCCCATCAACTGGGGATTGGATAAAAAGATATGTGTTTTTTTTTTATAAAATAGAGTACTACTCAGCCATAAAGAATGAAAAACTAGAGACATAGTTAAATGGATGCACATTGAAGTGATACTCTCAAGTGAAATAAATAGAACACACCTGTGTAAATACCAAATAGTTTCTCTGGTGTGAGAAATTGAAAGGGTAAATAAGGACTAAATGTATAATAGATAATTTGAAATATGATGAAAATTTCATAGGGGAAGGGGCAGTTGGAGGGCTAAGGGAAAGGTAAGAAGAGAAAGGAGTAAATATGAGAAAAAATGGAAACAAATTTTTTTGTAAAGATGAAGGGGTGGAGGGGTTGAAGGGAAGACAGGGGAATGGGAAAAAAAGGAACCAAGGTATATCATATAAAGCTACAAATTCCCAATGATGAATGTCATCATATTGCACACTTAAAATGTACCAAAAAATTAATGAATAAAAAAATAAAGTTACACTGTAGGAGTGTACTTTTAGTGTCCTATGATCTGTCACATTCTGGGCCATCTAACAGTTCAAACAGAAAGATTTATATTTTTGTAAGAGAAAAGCTGGCAGACGCTTCATATAACTTATGATAAAGAAGTAGAAAATTGGAAATTATTGCTGAAGAAAAAAGGTTCAAAGAAGAAACAAATATATTTTTATAGTAAATATATGCTAATTTGTAGTCAGTTAAGAGCAAAGTGGCTGTACCAGCACAGAAAAGAACAAAATCAAGGATATGAAACAGTGCTCAGAACAATAAATGGAATTGGCATATCAAATGACATATAATTCATTCTGGTTAAGTTCAAGAAAAAAACATTTCTGCAAGTGAAACCAATGGATCATGAAAATACTTTTCTAGAGGAAAGGCTACTGTGAAGAAAATTTTAAAGATTTGATAGCTTGATGCATTTTAAGTAGGTCAATTCACTCATGAAAGATGTGTTCTTTTCTGCAACTGTGAAGATGATTTAAAGCCAAAAAGATGTCAAACATAGCACTGTGCTGGAAAGAGGAAGTAGTGGGAACACTTTCCTGCCCCTGTCCATTTTCCCATTCCCACTCATAACCCAGAACTTTCTCAAAGATTGTCTGCTTGTGATCCAATAAAGAATGATCAGATGTAAATGGCCAAACATGGCATAATCAAACTTTAAGTGAGCAGGCAGAACACCTACAAAAAGTTTGTGCATAGAACAAAAACCTGATGAACAACCTTTTGTAGAGCTGGGGAGCTTAATCTTGAAGGCTTAGGTAAAACTTTATTCTCAAGCTAATGACCATCTCAAGAAAACTGTCTGATGTGAAGGCAATTATGGAAACAAGGAAGTTGAAGTTCTCCATTATCCTATCTTTAAAATATTATTCTTTGTTTATGAAAAAGTTTTAAATTTACAGAAAATTTGCAGTGTTTATATTCATGTATATAGTTTTTCTATGTTTGTATACATCTGTCACCCCTTGGTCATTTCACCTATTATTGACATCTAGCATTAGAGTGGCACATAGATTTTATTACTGACTTCCATAATGGTTGTACTAGTTTACATTCTCACCAATAAGTTGATTTATATAGACTTGTTTATTGGATAAATTCCTCCAGAGTTACTAGTCATATGCACACCCTGAATCTGTGAGAGAAGACATTTTTATTGGAATTACTATTGAAGATTCCTTTCAATAAAACAGATTGGAAAATTCTGCAGCAGATTATTCTTTTCAGATAGAGAATGTTAAGATTTACTGATTGCTTTTATTTGGCAGAAAATCTTAGTTGGTGCTTAGCCCTCTACCTTGACTTACCAGCACATCATTATAACAACTTAGAAAGTAAGGTGCTTCCAACCAGGGAAGCTTCTTTTCATGTAGAAGACCTTGTCACCAAGTTTCTCAAATTGAATTCTTCAGAGGTAAAAAATACGCTTAGAAAACATAATTGAAAAGAGAAACAACTCAATTTTATTGAACAATTGTACATTACTTTGGAAACTGAACTGTGGTGAGAACAGATTAGTAAAATAGTGTAAATTATTCATCACTACAATTTTATTGTGATATATTATTATTAAAGGGCTTAGGTATACTGTTTTTAAATAATTTAGAAGGAGGGTTTGGATAATACCACTCCAAATTTCTCTTTTAGGCCTGAAATACCTTTTGTGCACAATAAAAAAATTTACTGTAATCTTATAATAAAAATGTAAGAGAGAAAGCCAAATAATTGAAGTGGAACATTTCAGTGTCATATAGACATTTAGTGTTTCCAAAGATCTTTAATTATGAAAGTGTAATGTAGATAAAATAAAGACATATCATAATAGAATAAGGAATAAGCTAAAGGCCAGTGGCTTGTCTTTTGTAAACTTCAAAGAAAAGATATTTCTATGAGCACGAAGAAGTTGAAAGGTGATATTCAATGTTTTTCCTTATTTTTGTGTTAAAATTCTCATTAGAGGTGGCTTTGACTATAGACAGCTGTCTATTCTGTGACAAGACTCTCTCAAAGAATTATACAATATAGCTAGGTTATTCCCTGTGATATACAAATATCTGTCATTAATTGATGAGCATATCATAATCTTTCAACATTTATTGTGTAATACTCTTTCCAAGACCATGGCATACATACTGAAGGAAGGGAGAAATATAAAGATGATTTAAATAGATCTATATTTCAAGGAATCTTAAATCTAGGAGGAAAACATTAGAAGGAAAAAATATTGAGAAAATTTCTAATTCCTTGTGGAAAATCTTATACAGACTTTTGAGTGCCACTGAAGTTTTGTTGTAGATTGATAATATTAACTTTAATGGAGCAAGGTGGTGAAATTAAATTGTTTTTTAGTTTTAATCTACAGCCAAAAAAAAAAAAAAAGGAATACATGGAGAGTATGATTCAATTCATGTAGATGGGAGATTGGCAAGACCCTGAAAGAAGAGAAAGAATCTAAAGTTCTCAGCTATTGATTGAATATACATCATTTTCCAGAAAGTGTTTGGAAGGAAATAAGTAAGATGCAACCTGTCCTCTATGAATTTGTGGTCTAACTGGAGAAACTTATAAGCAGATGATTATAATATGGAAACTGTGTCTCAGGATAGTTTGAGTATTCCTCACCTTTAATAAAGCCTTTAAATGTAGAAGCTTGAGTAAATATGTAGTCTTCATTTTAGAATGCTTCAAGGAAAAAGATAACACCAGGGGAAGAAAGATATACATGCATTTTTGTTTGCCATGACTTTAGTTTTAGTGTTGGACTTTCTCCCATGCAGACAATTGTCATGCTTTCTCTTCTTTTAAGAAGAGAAGTAAATTTCATTGTAAATTAAGGATCACTACTAAATATATTTTGTATCTAGAGTAGATGATAGTTACTTTGATGTTAGTAGAATATGGTCAGAAAAATGTTATGAATCTTAGTATGGTCATGTGCAATTGAATGATAAATTATGTACTAAGAATTGTGTTAGTGGTAAGTGATTTTGTTGTACAAATATTTTAACAGTATTCTTATATAAACCTGGATGGTAGAACTTCCCACATACCTGGAGAAATATGCTATGGGCTATTGCTCCTAGGCTATAAACATGTACAGAATGTTATTCTATGGAATATTGTAATCATTTATAACATAATGGTAAGAATTGTGTACCTAACATATCAAAGCAGAGAAAAATATAGTAAAATTACTATGCAATACGACTTTTTTTTAGCTCCAATATAATATGATGGGACTACTGTAACATATGGAATTCATCACTGCAAAAAATATTTTTATGTAGCATATGACCATATTACTAAAATAATCCTCTTAAGGCAGATAAAACAAAGGGATTTACGGCAATGAAATAATTTCTTTCAGCACTGAGTCTTCAGAAAGACTTAGTTAATGAGTAATTAAGTACTAAAGAGTTCATTTTACTTTGATGTTCATTAGAGATACACCATAAAACAGTAATCAACCAAAAATGGATTCCATCCCTTTACTATTTCATTTCAACTATATCTATTATAATAGCGTGATTAATACAATTTATATCCCGGAGAGGACATTTCTTTGGAAGTTTTAAGCAAATTTCCTTTGAGTCATTCTGATTAACCCAACTTAGAACAAATGCCTAGCTTTGATTTAACAATGCTAACATTTGTAATGGATTGACCTAATTGACTTGCACTATATGTTCACCTTTCTATTCAAAGTAGACTCCTTACAGGAATCACAAGAATCCAACATTTGGGGCTGATTGGAATAGGAAAATGGCTCCTAGGACTGTACATCAGGGAGCTTAGACAGAACTTGTTATTTATTTAAAATTTTCTAGAGGCAAATTTTTCTTCTGGTTTTGTGAGAGGTAACAACAAGGACAACAACTGTGTTTGCTGTTCTCTTTTAGACAGTAAATTTGCACCTGATTTAAACTAGATAAAGTGTTGTTTGGCATTAAATTTGTTTTTCTTTAATGTAGCCCTTGCTTTATTAAATATCTCTTGTACAGTTACATACAGAATTAAATATTTGGACCATGAGCTTCTCATGTTGCCAAAGAAATTAGATTTGGCAACAGACAGAGCCTTTTATTGGGTACTTTCTTTTCTCATGGCAGGAGATAAATGAGAGGGAGGGAAGACACAAAGGGCCATAGGGGTGGCATAAAATGTTCTCAAAACAAATCCCTGAAAAACAAAAAGAGACTATTTTGTGGTAAGCTTATTTAGCTTTTGTGAGTTCTACAATTGTGTGTTGATTTTCTTCCAGATAAATTTGGCAGTATCAAAGAAGGGTTTTTCCAAAATTCTCCCAGCTTAAGCAAAAAATAAAATGTTTTATGTAATGCACATTACTCATCTGCTCCATTTAGCGGTTAGTCAAATATTGGTAAAGACTTTATTGAACGAGGGGTTGTATAAATTTAAAAAAATATAGGTTAATTTCATAAATTTAAAAACATAGGTTAATTTCAAAACCATGAGACTTGTAAAACATAATTAGCAAATATATTTAGAAGTGTCAAAGAACCATTAAGCCATTTGCATGTTGTTTAGGAAGGAATGATTACAGTTTATGTGGAACCATGGCACCATAAAATTCTGATGTCAACTTTAGAGTTTTCAAATTAAAGAGGCAATATTAGCATATTTATTAAAGGTGAAGTAATTAAGTTTAGAAAAACATTTACCTCATGGATCCCCAAACAGAATATAATAAGGCAAAATATGTACAATATGTTGATAATGCTATTTCATTTCCAATAGTTTTGCAAACCCGATGTACTTTAATTCTGGGAGAACTTATCAAGGGATATGTGCTTTGGGTGTGTTTAGTCAAATAATACAAGATTTTAATTTAATACAATGCTTAGAGAAAGCCACAAGATAAGATCTCACTTCTCTTTTATTTTATTTTATTTCACTTTATTGTAGTACTGGGGATTAAACCTAGGGCCTTGGGCAGATGAGGCAAGCACTCTACCACTGAACTATATCTCCAGCCTCCCTTTTCTTTTTCAAATGTCTTGTTTAATTCTTTCCTGGTTTCACTCCTTGGTGTTCTTTCAATATATGATAGATATTGAGAAAATCTTTCTCCAGTCTTCTTCCATATATTCCAGACTCACAGAGACAATTCTTAAAGAGTCATAAAATATATGTACCAATCTAATTAAGCAACAAGCGTAAACATTACTTACCCTTCTAAGATTTATAAGAAATTGACAATTTGAAAATTATTTGACCTTAAATCAAGAGAAGTTAAAAAAAAATCAAGATTTTATTACTGTACTATAAATAGTATTATGTCTATCTAGGTGATAAGAATATGGGTTATTTTTATTTTCTCCCTTTTAAATGTTTAATCAATATTTTTTAATATTCTTACATTTCATGGTATTCTTTGTAGAACAGCAAACATTAAACAAAATTAATATATAACCTGGAGGTCTGTTTGTTATAAACACAGGATTCTTAGAATTTCCTTAATGGTTTGTTTGGTAAGTCAGGTGAATATTTTTTGCCTCTCACTAGGGGAAGACTGATGAAAATGATTTTGGGGTCACAGAGGAAATAGCTTTCAAGGGCCGGGGATTTAGCTCAGTGGTTTCGCTGCCTGCTGCGCAAGCGCAAGGACCCGAGTTTGATCCCCAGTACCCCCACCCCCCCAAAAGTGTGACTTGGAAATAGCTTTCAGATGCACTGTCATTCCAAATACACTAAAGACAAGCAGGATGGAGACAATAATGGCAAAAGCAGTCAATAGCGTAGATCCTTTAGAAAATCTCTTACCTATTCTAGGGTGGATCTTTTAAATGGTATCAGCATTAGTGATAATCTAACACGTCATCTTTTAAAAATATAGAGTTAATTAAGGTTGTTCTCTAAAATATTACTAGGAAGAAGCAAAATCATTAGGTTTTATTTTTGGTCTCAAATGTTCATGGTGATGAGTCAAAAACAAATTTTTTTTTTAATTTCTTGAACTCAAAGACTTATAATTTTCTTTCACATTTATTCAGCTTTAGACTTGGATTTCAATAGGATAATCACCTGTAGTGTGTGATTAACAATAGCTGTCACCTACATGTTCCTTGGAATTTTGCAGTACAGCATGTAATCAGGAAAACTGTGTTAGAGATCAGAATTAAAAACATTCCCAGAACAGTCCCTACATGGTGGATAAATATCCAAGAGTAGGAATATTGGATCACATGGTAGTTCTAATTATATTTTTTTGAGAAACCTCCCCACTGTTTTCTGTAAAGAGTCCACTAATTTACATTCCCACCAACAGTGTGCACAGGTTTCCTTTTCTCTATATCCTCACCAATACTTATCATTTTTTTGATAATAGTCATTCTCACTGGGTAGATGTGATATTTCATTGTGATTTTTAAAATTTCCTTGATGATGAGTGATATTGAATCTTTTTTCATATACATATTAGCTATTTGTCTTCTTTTGAAAATCACTTTTCAGTTCCTTGGGCTATTTTTAGATAGGGTTGTTCTCTTATATTGAGTTGCTTGAGTTTCTCATCAATTTTTCAAATTAATTCCTTGTTAGATTATAATTTGTAAATACGTTCTCCCATTATGTGTAGGTTATCTCTTCATTCCGTTGACTGTTTCCTTTTCCTTTGTAGAACTGTTTTTTAGTTTGATGTAATCCCATTCATCTGTTTTTGCTTTTTTTTGTAACAACACGGATGAACATGGACATCATAATGTTAAGTGAGATAACCCAAGCACAGGAAAACAAGTACCATATAATCTGGTTCATATGTGGAATACAAAAAGTTGATCTCATAGTTGAGAGCAGAATGATGGTTACCAGGCTAGGTAGAGTAGTGGTTAGGAAGGATAGGGAGAGGTTAATCAGTGGGTACAAAGTTTCAGTTACATAGAAATAAGAACTTCTGGTGTGATATTGACAGTAGAGTGTCTATAGATAACAGTAACGCACTATGTACTTCAAAAAGCTAGAAGAAAATATTTTGAGCATTTTCATTATGAAGAAATGGTAGGTGATTGAAGAGATATGTTTAAGCTGATTTAAACATTACAGAATGTATACATATATTCTGTATAGATACATACAGTATATACTATGTATAATATGTATAATGAAATATCACATGGTACTTTATATATGTAGACCTTAGCACTTAAAATGTGTTAAAAATTTTTGTCTTCACAAGCTGTTGTTTTTGCCATTTTCTGTACCCAACCTCACATTAACCAGGAACAAATTAGACTGCTGATTTTTATCAGGAAGATAACAATATCTAAAATTTGTGGTAGCTGGATTTGATGATAATTTAGTGATAAGAGAATTCTTGCAGATTGCTTCTTTTCTTGGTGAGTTTTTAGCTTTAAAGCATAAACTATTTACAGCAACCCCAAGATGCATTATTTGAAAGGGAGTTGTAGGCTGTGTGGAATTTTGGAGTTGGATTTCAAATCTGTTCCTACTTCATCCACACACTTGTATGACATTATTGTATTCACTGCTAGTGCATATCATTTGATAAAGGCGAAGGAGATTGGTCTGAATTGTTTTTGGTGTTAGGTATTGAGACTCTGATAAAAATTCTTTTATATCAAAATCCTGCCATGTTAACTACAGACATTTTCCCTTTCTTTGCTTCATTATGGTTTCTTATCTTATCCTAGCAGAAATGAGAGACAAAGTGCCTTTAAATGAAGGCCCTTGACTGTGAAATTCATAGTATTTGAAATCTTAGTTTAGAGATATAATGGATTCCAAGTGGTCAAATGTCAGTAAGGCTGCTCTAAGGAGCAGGGTAAGGATGGCTAACATGAAGGGCCAAATTTACAGTGCTATGGTGGGCTTTAATTTTTCTATCATTTTTATTTACTCATGTGTCATTTTTGAACTAAGTATTTCAGTAACCTTTTGCTGTTTGACCAAAAATACACAAACTCACAAATTTGAAGAAAAAAACAAACAAAAACAAACCCTGGGTAAGTTCATTCAAAAGTAATATTAGACTTTAAAACAAAGTAGGCTTTACACTACATTTTTCAAATCAGATCCCAAAATAATTGCAGTAGGAGGAATTTGAGTTAGAAAAGAGTTTTACATTCCCAAAATAAACCACTGAAAAAACTGTAGAAACTATATTTTAAGAGATACTTAAGTTTTTGATTTTATGCTGGGGTTTAAAGATAAACTTACCTCTAAGAATGTGATATCTTATCAGGACTGTTCAATGAGTTAAACTTTTTGTAAATGTTTTCAGTAAATGTTCTTTTCAGTTAGGGTCCAGATGAATCATCTGCTTTTTAACTGATACCGGGGATCGAACTCGGGTCCTTGTGCTTACGCAGCAGGCAGTGAAACCACTGAGCTAAATCTCTAGCCCTGGCTTCATATATTTTGAAAGGATATTTGTTGGAAGATAATTTTCCTCTCTTTTTATTGCTTATTTTGGAGAAGTTGCTTATATAATGGAAAGAATGAAAAGAAGCTAGTAAAATATTAATTTTGGCAAACTAAATCTATAGAAAATTACAATTTTCCAACACACTCAACATTTAAATCCTACTAATTTTTATGAACAAAAATATTTCCAGAATGTGTTGAAGGAAAATTCAAATGCCCTGGCAAGTCACACAAAAAACTAACGTCTAGAACCTTTGATTGATAAGGTGATGGAAATAATTGTATTAAATATGATCAAAGGTGTATTATTTAGTATAGCATTTAAAAATTTTATTTTAACTGATTTTTCACCATGACACTTTCATTTAAAAAAAAAATGTATATATATATATATATTTTTTTTTTTTTGTACCAGGGATTGAACACAGGACCTTGTGCTTGCGAGGGCGGCAAGGTGCCACTGAGCTAAATCCCCAGCCACCACTTAGTTATACTTTGTCTGATTATCATACAAATTTCCAGAGTGCTGAAAAATATGTGAATGTTAACCCAAGAGAGAACATGGAGAATAAACAAATAACATTTCAATTTAATAATGTATTCGTAATGAGCAAGCAAATCTTTTTTTTTGCTTGTTAGTCTCATAAATTTCAATTTTCTAAAATTTTATTTTAGGCTGAAATAAATGTGTGAATTATTATAACACCCATTTGGGCAGGTCTATTAAACAGTGATAGTATAAACTCATTACATCATTCATTTAAACTTTATGGTAGTAAGAAATATTATTGAAGAAATATTTATTTGTTGGATTAAGGATATAATTGAATTTTGATGTTTTTTTATAACTGATCATTTGAATATTTTCACTTCCTGAACCTCTTTTCACACTTTGATCAATTCTTAAAGTATTTTCTGCCTGTTACCCATCTAGATTTAGATAAAACTTTACATTTAAAAATGTTTTGTAGGGCTGGGGATTTAGCTCAGTGGGGCTGCACCTGCCTCCCAAATGCAAGGTCCTGAGTTCAATCCCTGGTACCAAAAAAAAAAAAAAAAGAAAATTAAAAGTTAAGAATGTTTTGTTTTCCTTGAGGAAATTTCATTATCAAATATTTTTCTAGTTGGTCTATATAAAAAAACAATTTTAAGAGATTGAAATGCTAATTCTTAGGTACTTATTTAAAGATTGAACCAGACTAAAATCTCTGTGATGTCTCTCTTTTCCCTTATATCTCCAAAACCTAGGAGAGAAATTTGTGTTGATTGGTTAAATGTTTTTTTGACTGACAAAAGAATAAAATTGTTCATATCATGATTAGGATGTATTCATTCATTCAAGAAATAGATGTTGCTGGGGATTTAGTTCAGTGGTTCTCAAGCAGAAGGACTCAAGTTCGATCCCCGGTACCAAAAAAAAAAAAGAAAGAAAGAAATACATGTTAAGTAAGGCCAATATGCTGATATTGGGCTAGATTTTTTGAGACTTCTTAAATTTGTTTTGATGGAAGTTTCATAAGGAATCTTTGAAAAATCTTCTCAGGGTATGATACAAAGTTAAAAATTCATCATCAGATTTTTATCTCATCACTTATACATGTGGATAAATTATTTCCTACTTGAGGTCCCCAAAGTATCCTAAGTCTTCTGGGCTTGCAAGTAAGTGACCTTTTTTATGTATCTGTAAGCCTGGAAACATGGTGAGCCAGATACAAGACCAGGTTTTCAAAAAGCGGTTTTAAGTACTAGCTCCATAAAGTCATCCCTAGTTCTCTTTTCTGGTTGAATTTGAATCAATGAGCATCATACACCAGTATGATGTTGCAGACCAAGTCTTGGTCAGTGTTTCATATGAGCTGTTAACATGGAGAACAAATGCTTAATGAACCTCTGCTAATAAGTTTATTACAATGAAAATAGAAAATTAATCAGATATTCTGAATTCTGGAGGGATCAAGCAAGGCAAAAAAAGGTAAATATTTTATTTCCATTTACAAAAGCATTAAATGTCTATGCTTATAGCTAGGGGAAGAGATTAGTGATAATAGAGAAAAGATAACAGTGTTAGAAGGTAAAAAAAAAAAAAATCCTTTGTGGTTTTCTTGTATCCTCCTAGGAAGTCTCAATTTTAGGTGCTAAAGATGTCATTTAAAGTTCATTTTGCAAGGCAAAATGTCAGAAGTTGTCAGGAGGGTGCAACACTTGATTATGATAGGATCATGAGTCACTTGGAAACATACTCGGCTAGCTATTTAATTATAGTGACAAAAGATTTAAAATAAAATACTTGGAAGTAATGTAATTATAAAAATCTTAGATATTTCAAAATTGAGAAAATTGATTTTTCTTAAATAATCAAGGACATGAAAAAATCAACATAAAGCAGATAAAATTGTTCTGATAGTACATAAAATCTTTGTTTTCTAGGTAGATTAATGAGAAGATAATGCATTTCTACAATAAAAATATTTTACAAATCAATATTCCAAGAAAAATTTTAAAGAATTTTTTGGGGAATTTTATAGATAAAACCATTAAGACATAGCACATTTTGATCAAAGCAAATAAACTTCCTTTTTACAAAACCTTCCACAATTTATTTCATCCATTCAAGTTTTATCCTACACTTTCTTTCTTCTCATTCTGGAGTAATCATTTTGTTTTAGACCAAAACCACAGCCTTTGTTCACTTAACAGAAGCAGCACATCCTGCATTCCTTGCATACAAAGTAAAACCTTTCTGCCATATTTTCCTCAACATTTAGATTGATTATAACTTTTAACCAAAATGTAGCTGTCACGATGGAGTGTTAATTGGTTGGCTTTGTGATCTGCCCTGGGATTGATGGAGCGCACTTCTGGATGTGTCACAAAAGCATGGCTTTAGGGTTTGTGTCTGATTCCTACCCCTTCCACTCAGGCACTGTTTCCCCTGTTGTGCTTCCCTGCTTTTATGAACTAAGCAGCTTTTCTACACCATGCCCTTCTGCTGTGAGGTTTCTGCCTTAGTGCCAGTCAGCCATGGCCTGAATGCCCTGAATCTGTGAGAGGAATGAAACCTCTCTGCTGTTAACTTGTGGGCGTTGGGTACTTTATCTCAGGGTCGGGAAAGCTAATGCACAAAGTAATTTTTGTTTCATGGTTAAACTTAAGAAATAATTAATTGTAATTTATCTGTCACTCACCAGCATTTTTCCAAAGACCAGCAGAGCTCATGAAAAGGGAACTCACAACTTAATCAGAAATACACATCATTTATAGCACAACAGTGTGGCAAAAGTGAACACATACATTCATGCCAATTAATGGTCTCCCTGTAGCATATAAAAATAAGAGGCATGGGGCCAGGGATTTAGCTCAGTAGTTTTGCTGCCTACTGCACAAGCTCAAGGATCCAAGTTCGATCCCCGGTACCAAAAAAAAAAAAAGGCAAAAAGGAATACACTTAAAATTTTTCTTAGTAATTAATATTTCAGAATTCTCTTAGAAATGATCTCATCATGTAATAGCTCTCTATTAATTAAATTAGTAACAGCCTAATGTTTTAAATTACCTAATAGTCTTGGAAGCAATCGAATTTACTAACCACAAAATATTATTTTTATTGAAATAAAGTTTGTCAAAATGTTGTATTTAGTTAAATTCAAGTTTACATTTTTCATCTTCTTAAACATGTAGTAGAAGCAATAATAACTCATTTGATCAATAAATTTATATAAGTTTAAGGAAAACTTCAATGAAATAAAAATACAAGCTTGTATAATGGTGAATGCTGAAGACAGCTGTTTTTTTTAAATTGACATTTTTGACTTACTCTAGTTCTCAAAGATTTACCTAAATTACCCTAACCTAAATTCTCAAACCATTAGTTTTGAATACAGTCTTTTTTTAGGACATTAAAAGTATTGGAAACTCAAATCTTTAATGTTTGTAAAATTTAGGAAAATTTAACATCTATCAGCACTTGCTGATCTTAAGCAAATCAGATTACAACTCCTTTTTTATTTTATGATCTCATTTGATAATACCATTCGGAGGTCAAAAAAATTCCATACTCACTGACACATACATGCACACACACACACACACACACACACACACACACAGAATTTATAGCTTTAATTATAAAATTTAGTCCTGGATTAAGGGTAAACAGAATTACAAAATTTTCTTGTTCATATTGAAGAGCTATCCTCTTCTTAGTGGCATAATTTTTTATGTCAAATTTATCATGTGAATTATTTAATTAATTAAGTTTATTGTTATATTTTAGATATTCATACTGATCACATTCATCATAGGGACTTTGTACCTGTACATGATATATCTTGACTCTTAGGTAATTTGAGTTCCAAATTTTTCAATAAGCAAATGAAAAAGAGTAACAAACCAGATTCTCTGTCATCTTTCACACCAAGATCTGTGTGTCATTAGTCTATTTACAGAAATCACCATAAAACCAAGGGAATCCACCAGCAGAAATCAGTAGTAGTCAAAGGGAACCCAAATCCTTAAAAGCTCCAGAGATGAGAGTCTGGAACACAAAGCAGGAGCCATGTTCACTGGTGGATAGCAGTCACCAGTCAGTGGATCACAAAGGGTGCCAACGGACCGTACTGCCTGCGAGGTACAGGAGGGTCTAAAGGTGAAGCTGGATGCTATCAGAGTCACAACTCCAAGCTGTCAAAGACACAATACCCTGGAGGATTAAGGAGATAGTTACTGCAGTAGTGAGAGCACTACAGATCCAAAGATTAGTGTCTCTCAGCAGGGTGGTTTTGAGACAATAGAAAGGACAAAAATATCGAATTCCATATTTATAGTTATGGTTATTTTGTATAGGGGAAGTCTCGATCAGCTCTCTGAACAGCCAATGGTTTTGTCTGTTGTTATCTACAATATTAGTTTTCTAGCTTTGTTTTAACTAGCTAATCGCAACAAATCAACACAAAAATGCTTAAAACAACACGGATTTGTTATCCCACAGTTCTGGAGACCAGACTTCTGAAATCTCAGGAGACTAAGTTCAGGCCTGTTCTCCTTTCTGAGGCTCTCAGATGTACTTAGTATAATTCACTTTTTCAGCTTCTGTAGTTCTTGTTAGAGGCCTAATTGATGTGAAGCCTGGAACTAAATCAACTAAATCAACTTGATGCGGAGTTTCCATGTATGAGGTCTCAATATCTTTTACCAAAGATAGAGGTTGGTACTAATAATGTATAGTTTTTAAAAATAGTTAAGAACATGACTCTCACACAAATGTAAAATAAATGTAAGTTAAAATTAACCAAGCCATTAATTAATAAGTGAACCATCAAATAAGGCTCTTACACAGATTGATGCTCTCTCCTAGATAAAACTCATTTACATTGCTATAAAAAAACACATTGCATTGCTGTAAGTTTTCTGTAATTTAACTTCTCTTTGTATAGGATAGTAATTTAGCCCGAGTCCATAAGAAATCCCATCAAATGTCCCCTCCCCTCTTTCCTCCCCCACTGGGATCAGATGATCCTCAAAATGTGTCTGCTAAACAATGCAAAATCATCTTTTTTGCTCAATCTTGAGTCTTAGATAATTTTCCTAAAAATTTAGGGTACCAGGTCAGAATTAAGTAATATGGCATAAGGGAAAGACAAAGTCAGACTCTTACCAGTGAATTTGGAGAATCTATCATGTATGATTTAGAAAGCACTGCAGGATTAGAAAATTCCTCAAAGATGATCCTACACATGCTTATTGGAATTTTTTGGTTGTTTGGATTCCAAGGGAAGTCAATTGTTAGAGCTCGTGGTATATCTGAGTTTTGATGTTTTTTTTCCTTTAAGTTATTCCTTTGACATTTGTATAAGCATCACAAACATTTTCCTTATGTTTTGAAAGGTTGTTGGGCCATAAGGTTATCAGCAGCTACCTGAGATTCTTATTAGCACTATTAAAATTTGATTTAGTTCACCTTGTTCTTTCTTATCATATTAGCAGTTTAGCCCACATGATTCCAATTCCTTCCTGTGTCAGACATCTAAACAAAAAAATATGAGCAGATATCTTTAAAAGAATGCATTTAGAAACAGTTGATATGAGGGAAAAGCCAGCCAATGTGGGGCCATCCATATCCCCACTGACTGAAATGTTTAAGCAGCTACTTTTGCTTTTATCAAAACTGAAAACAAATGCTAAGTAAACTGAAAAATACTGAGCTGCCTGTGGATATGCATGATCATTTAAATATAAACACTGTAAGTAACACTGACTTTCTCAGTCTGGTTTCTCTGTTTTAAAGGAAAGAATCCTTGGGCCTATGGACTCCAAAGTGGAGATGAAGAATGACCATCCAATTAAGAATGAGTCTCTCTCCTGGGTGGTCAGTGGTAAAGTCTCTACAGACTATTCAGGCTGTACATCACAAAATTCACTGTTCATATTTAATTATTTCAGTAATGTTTTTCATGGAGAGGCAATATGATACATAACTAATTAGAATATGTAAAATAAAAGAGAAAAAAGAAAAAGCATTACATTATCATTATCAGTCTAGTTTATATTTCTGATTAGAAACTCCTGCTAACTGAATTTTGGTTTACTTTATTCTGGAGTCTAGAAGTACTTACCATATGGTTCTCTTTTTAGTCCAACCATTTTATGTTTTTTGTTTGTTTGTTTGTTTTTTTGGTACGGGGGATCAAACTCAGGAACTTGTACTTGTGAGGCAGGCGGCAGAACCACTGAGCTAAATCCCTGGCCCACTATGTTCATTTAAGATCCTTTTTGACTTAGCCTCACAAATTTTATGATAATTTGTCTTATATTTTGTGCTAATTTCACATCATAAGTCTCTTATAGCTCCCACAATGATTAAGATATGACTGTTATGGGCATGAGATTTGAAAATAGCTTTTTTGTTTAGAAAGGAAGAATGTGATAGTGTCAAACATGGGCAATGGAACAAGGGGTATGTATCTGGTTGAATGTGTATGTATGTAGGAAACAGAGGAATGAAGGTGAAATTTAGTAGAGATTTGAGAAAAGTGTCATTCTGTGCTGAATAATTTCTATAAGCTATCTTTTTTCTGATGAAATGTAAAATAATTTAGAGAAAAGTAGTGGATCAATAGTAAAATGACTTTATAATGTCAATCATTATAGTTAATGCTTCAGCTTGAGATTTCCCGAAAATGTTAAGTATAAAAGACACAGATAAAAAAGGAATCCAATTCATTGGTTACAGATGTTCAGGGGCCCCCATTGTTGGTCTTTAGTTAAGGATTTTCAGGAACTTAACCTACTACAACTATCAGAAATTGAACTCTTGATGGAGACCTTTAAATCATTATCTTATTCTTTACTTAGCAACATTAAATACAGTTGATGTTTCACTAAATGGAAAAGAATAAGGAAAATGAAAATTTCAGTTCCATCTTCATTTTTTAGATTGCATGCCTTCTAATTTCTTCCCACTTACCCAACTTTTCAATTTCACTTTTCTTTACTGGGTCTGTCTCCTTTGCTACGTTTTAACATTGAGTCCTTGCCTTAATCTAGACACATTCTCTACTTTATCTCTTTTGCCAGCAAGCTTTTAAATACCATCTAGATTTGTCTGTTCCCAAGTTTATTTCTATTTCTGATCTCTCTTCTCATTCCTAGATATATAGATTAAACTTGGTATTTCCACTTGAAGGTCTCGAGGACATCTTGCAACCTCTTCTTTCATACTGTTACTTTTTCAGTGTTTCCCATCTCAAGAAACAGCATTTTCATATATTTGTTTTTTTGTGTTATAAAGCCAGCAGTAAGTTCTAATACTTCTTTCTCTTACTTATGACTTCTATTCATACTCTGCCAGTGCTACCTCTAAGAAACATGTCTAAAATCCAGACTGTCTCTTCTTGGTTTGTCTTTCCCAGTTGGAAAAATTAAGAGATGAAGTGATTCTTTGTAGTACATGAAGAGATGGACTCCAGCTATAAGATTAAAGATTTTCATAAGAGGCCTGAATGTACTGCGATCAACACCATGTGTCACTCAGCAGTGTGATGCAGTCTGATCAGTGTATTACTAGGATACAAGGCTGTCTCAGCACACATGCAACTCTTCCAACCCTTAAAGCAATGCCTTCTCTGGGAAAAAGAGATTCAAGTCCCTTCACAAAAGATACACCTGCAACTGACCCACCCTTCTACAAGTATATGAAAAGGACAAGAATCCACAGGCTCTCAGATGGTCTCCAAATGGAGAGCTTCCCAGTCAGGTGGGTATTGAACTGCTTGCCTTGTCTGGCCCATGCCACCAGCCTGCTCCCCGACTGTTTGTTTTGTAGGAGAGCTGCCAGAATGAACTGCTGCTTCGCATCGGACAATGTCTAATACTCATCTTTGATGTGAATCAAACCAAAGGACTTTGGTTACTACTGGGGAAGTTTATTAACTAGGACCAGTCAAGAGCCCTACACATGACAATCTTACCTTTTGCATTGCTTTGTTTTAGTGAATGAAGCTTGTGAAAATGAAGTTTCATTATAGATTTTTAATACAAAAGTAAATCAAAGTCATACCACCTTGTCAATTGCAAATTAAATTAGGAATGCCCTTTAAAGTATGTTTTACAAGTATCAACTCCTATCATTGTGTTTCTCCTTATAAATACTCTCTAAAATGCCAATGTTAAAAATCACGGTGGTTGATTTAACCAGTAACCATTTTGTGTAATAGTGTGGACTGTGCTATTAGGAGGTCACTTACAATTACACTCAGGAAAAATAATTTTACATAATAACATACATACTTAAATACTTAATCACATCCTTATTTAAACATACTTATTAATGTAGTAACTATAGCTTATAATTACATATATAGTAATAAATGTTGAGGAAGAAAATATTGAAATTATTTTCCTCATGAAATCATTCAGCAACATTGTGAGACTTAATAATAATTAAGTGTGCATGAATAGAAGAATGTAAGTTCTGTTAATGAATTTGGATATGTGTTACTCTATTCCTGTTTTACTTTGCAAGAAGTGAATTTTACAGTGTCACTGCAATAATCTATGGTGAGTATGTAATTATATTTTAAATAGACACACATATATATTATGTAGAAAAATGAAAATATAATTATAACAACTTTATAGTGCCAGCATTTATGCCAGCAATTATTCTGCATGGAAGAGAACGGCACATTGCAATACCCACTGATTTTGAGCTCATAAATATTGAGGTGATGTCCTGCGGCTTTATGAACAAGAAAGACATTACTATCTTATGTACCCTGTGATATATAATTTCAGTCTCCCGTTTAGATATTTGAAATGATTACATTACCTAATTCTTTCTACAGAGTCTATATTGTTCTCAATATATTTATTTTATGGACCACATACTTTAAACACACCATAATCTTAATGTGATGCAGTAGGTTCTCACTACAAGTTAACTTAGGAATGACTTACCCCATTCATCTTACCTAACTTACAAACTGTAGGTATTGAGGCAATAGAAATTTAAAATTAAAAGTGAAAGAAGTAAATCCTTCAGGGAAGTAGGACTGTTGCAATTTCCACCTATTCCTTCATTTGTTGGTAGGTCTTTGGCAGAATATAGTTTAAATCCCAGGATTGTGTGTGTTGACTTACCTTTGGTTCCTTCACAATTTTGGATCTCAAAAGTTTATCCACAAAACAACTGTTGACAAGAATGGATTCATGAAATTGTTCATACAGTGTCTGTGCACATTCTGATTGATTATTAAGGACAGCTTTGCTCTATGTGCTGAGTTTAGAGCCCAGCCTTCTATAAGATGGATTCCTGCATACTTCTTGAAAACAGTTTGACCATTTTTCTCTTAGAAAGTGAAGATCAAAGGGCAGTCTATCCTCACCCACACTCTTCTATGACTTGGAGGGTCAGTTTAAAGCAGAATTTCTCGCCATTCATTCTCAAATGTATCCCTTAACCTGGAAGGTAGACTCTGCTATCAGCAGGTGCTTCTTAGCTCCTGACCTTAGGGTGTGGAATGGAGGCACCCTATTCAATTATCCTGCTCTGGATATTCAGTTTCCTGCTCTAGGGCCTCTTTTTTACCTTTTTTCACTATTGACCCAAGTGGCATGTTGCCTGAGGTGTGAGTAGTAATGTTATTTTTATGCCTAGGGTTATAATAAGATACTTTAAAGTTGTAATTAGAACATTAGGCATAAAGTAATTTAAAGCAGGCAGTTAAATGTGAAGTTTTGTTCTATTTTATTCCAGGAATTCTCCCTCTCTCTCTCACCTCAAATAAATGTTAACTTTACTTGAAAGAAAAACAAATTTTTAGCTTCAACTTGTTGAATTTCTCCAGGTCCCTTCCTGAGTATCCATCCCTATTTTCTAGCAAGATTGAGTTTTCTATTATAGCCAAGTGGTGAAAAGACTTGTAGAGGTTCTGAAATCAGAGCAAATGGGTTTAATACTCATCTGCTGATCCACTGTGAGAATTACTCTCCCTGTACCCCCTCTTCTTACGTGCTCAATGGAAACTATTGCAGCAACTTCCTCACAGATGTTTTTAGAAGTCTGTCTTGGTTACTTTCTCCTCATCAATGCACAACACCTGACATTCACAAATTGAAAGATGAAAAGTTTATTTTGGTCACAGTTTGTAGAGGTTTAAGTGCATAGTCTGCTTACTGCAAGGCAGGGTGTAAGGAGGAGGAGAAGCAGTTCATGGCATGGCCATGGGAAGCAGATAGAGGGATCAAGGGATGGGGGGAGATACATCCTTCCAGGCCATGGCCCTAGTGACCCACCTCCTCTAACCAGGTTTCATCTCCCAATCACATTTATATTTATAAACTCATCAGTGGATTTCAATTCACTATCATAATCCCATGATCCAGTCACCTCCCAAATATCCATCTAGGAGCACATAAAGTTTTATGGGGACTCTAGATGTAAACCATAGCAAAGCCTTATAATACAGAATAATTAGCCACACTTACTAAAAGCCATGATTTTATAATTTTTAATACATGTATATGTGCTTACAACTATCTCCACTAGTGTCTTGACTCTGACAGGAATTATATGATACAGTACATAAAGCCCTGAGATGAATCTTGTAAAGTGTCTAAAAGGATTCTTATTGTTATATTCAATTTTTCTTCTCAAGTAGATCTAATATGTTTCTGCAATTCTACTGGAATTATTTCTAAAAATGTTATCAGTGACCACTTTGATTGCCAAATCCAATGGTATCTCTTTGTTTTCATTCCCTTAAAAATTTTGACTATATTTGATATTGTTTTGAAGAATTCACTATGGTTTCATGTTAAAAACAAATACTTGTGGAATAAAGACCATGAACAATCACTGAGATTACTGAAAATGACATAAAATGAGAAGCACATACATTCCTTAATTATTTAACAATGTAACTGTTTAAAATATGTTGGATGGAAGGAATGACAAAACAAGTACACCAGTCCCTGGCCTGCTAGAAATTATGAACAACACATGAGAAATATGCATTTAACAAAACATTAATGCAATGTTGGGCAATATTGGGTAAACAGGTAAAATGATGGAGAAATTCAAAGCATTTCGTGGACATTCAGGAAATACTTCACAACGCTTCATAGAAGAGTTGATACTTAATCCAGTTCATTAAGGATAAAAAAAGTCTATCAAATGGGTAAATTTAGTTAGTAGGAAAATAGCCAAAATAAGTATGTTGGTGCAAAGCCAGGAGGTCAGTTCAATTTAAAGGATGGGACATGTGAAAGAGCTGGAAATGAAAACTGATGGCTGGGTTGCGGCCAGAATTTGATACCCCATAGACCACTCAAAAGATTTTGAAGTTGGCCAGCAGCCTGTGCCCCACGGGAACCCGGTCCCCCAGATGGAGGCAGGCCGTGCCCCACCAGTCCACACTGTGCAGATGCCATGTGACATCTGATTCCGCACAGCAGAGGCGCCAGGGGGAGCATAAAGGCCATGGTTATGAACCCCAGAAGGTAGAGCAGAAGTGAACAACAGAGGGCCTTTTTGATGCTCCTCAATGAAAATTGAAGCCCACTGGGAAAGTGAAGAAAAACTCTTCAATAAAAGCACATTGGACCATCGTGGTTGGTAAGTTGGTGGGATCAGCACCACCCCTAGAAACCCAGACTCGCATGGGGGAAGGAAAGCTGGAACCTGCAGTAGAACCTTGCAGAATTTAATCTAGCAGGAGCTCAGGGACCTCAACGTGGACCTTATAGCCAGAAGTCAGCCTGAATCTCAGTAGACTACAGCTGGCTTGCTGAGACTAATCGACTTAGACCCACACACTGCTGCCCATGTTGCCTACCAGGACAGCAGAGACATATCCTGAGGGAGACCTTTTTTGTTTGTTTTGTCATATATATATATATATATATATATATATATATATATATATATATATACACACATACACACACACACACACACATATATATATATACATACATATATATGTTTTTTTTTCTTTCTTCTTCTTCTTCCTTTTTCTCTCTATCCCTTCTGGCTCTATATTTCTCTCCCTCTTTGTTCCTGTTCCTGTCCCATTTTGAATTTTTTCTCTCTCTCTTTCCTCTCGACTGTCACTTCTATAGGAAGGTGAATACAATTTCTAGCTACCCTATTGTTGTCAGTTTGTTCTGTACTTGTCTCTGTTCTTTCTCTCTGTCTTCTCCTCCTGTTTTCAACAGATCCCCACAATTTGCATGATCTTCCTGTGTCCTCTAGCCTCACTTCTAAACTTTCCCTCTCCTCTCTCTACATGTCCCTCCCCAACCCCTGCTAAATCCTTATCCTGAAGGGTAAATTTGCCATGTTGAAGGGTTTACTTACTACAAACATATTTGGGGCTGCCCTTAGATTTTGAGCTAGCTCAAGCAGTTAAAGGTGACAGATTAACTGCTACCACAAATTGTCATTTTCTAAGCTGTGTTTGACACTGATTGTGTCAACTGGGCTAAGGTGTTGTGATTGATCTAAACAGTTGTCCTCCCTGGTATACTGAAAATGAGATTGCCTAAGAGTCATTAGAGACTCAAAGCCTAAAATGTACAGTTATACCTGGAAGATATCTCTGAGAAGCAATCACTCCATATGGGCTCTAAACACCAGTAATAAAGATACTCAAAATAAGAAATATTGGAGTATCAGCCCAGGAATTAAAGCAAAAAACATCAGCAAGAGCAGAATTAGAAATGAGAAGTCACCTTGGCAGGACACAAACACAGACTTCCAGCTCACCAAAGGCAAATTTTGGGTTAAACATGGTGGAAAAATATGATAATCAACCAACAGGACACCCTGAACTGATAGCACAGAAAGTAACAAAACAGATGAATGAGGCTCTAGAAAAATTCAAAACAGAAATAATTTCTCAGATAACTACAGATATGGTGAGCAGAGTGAAAGACATGATTAGAGGCTCTAGAACAGAAACAGATAAAAAAAATAGATGTGGTTAAAACCATGCTGGAAGCCATGAATGCCTGGCATAAGAAAGAAATGGAAACCATAATGGCCCAACATAGGAAAGAAATGGAATCCATGAAACAGATTTAAACAGATATCCAGGAGATTAAAAACTCCATTGAAAGTATGCACAGCAGATTAAGGGAATGTGAAGATAGAATATCAGATATGGAAGACAAGATTGTGGTTAGTGACCATGAAAACAGAGATTTCTTAAAAATAGTAAGGGACCATGAGAAATCAATCCAGAAGCTGCTAGATGAAGCAAAGAAGAATAACAAAAGATTGATAGGACTCCAAGAAAAAGTAGGAGAAAGTACAAATGACATAAAAAAACTGTTCACAGAAGCAACAGCAGAAAACTTCCCAGACAGAGGTACAGAATTTGATATACAGATAAGTGAGGCATATAGAACTCCAACTAGCCATGAACAAAAAAAATGTACATCTAGACATATAATAGTCAAGATCCCAGAAACCCAACAGAAGAACAAAATCCTTCAAGCAGTTGGAGAATAGAAACAAATCACACATAAAGGAAAGCCCATCACAGCAGACTTCTCAACACAAACCCTCAAGTTAAAGACAGCCTGGAGTGAAGTATTTCAAGGACTAAAAGAAAATAACTTCCAAACTAGACTGGTGTATCCTGCAAAATTATCTTTCAAAATCAAAGGGGAAATTAGATACTTCCATGACAAAGAACACTTGAGAAATTTCATGAACTCCAAACCAGCACTCCAAGCAATTCTAAACAATATCCTAAAAAAAGACAATGAAGGTCACAGCTCCATGAGGCACAACAGAAGCCACCAGGCAAGGCAAGAAACTAAAGGGAAAGGGGAAAAAATAAGAAATAAAAGAGCCAAAAACAGTAAAACATCATGACAAGGTGAGTCAGTATTTAAAAATTACAATCATCAATGTTAATGGCCTCAATTCACAAATCAAAAAAAAAATGGCAGAATGGATTAAGAAGCAAAATCCAACAATATGCTGTATACAAGAAACATACCTAATTCAAAGACATAGATTGAAAGTAAAAGGATGGAAAACAGTTCTCCATGCTACAGGAACCCGGAAAAAAGCAGGTGTAGCAATCTTATTTGTAGACAAAATAGATTTCAAACCAAAGCTAATTAAGAGAGACAAAGATGCTCACTGCATCCTTGTGAAGGGAACAATCCAAGAGGAAGAGATGACAATCATCAATATATATGCACCAAATATGAATGCTTCCAAATACACAAAACAATTAATGGACATGAAAAACCAAATAACCACTAATATAATTGTAATGGGGGACCTGGATACCCCACTGTCACAAATAGACAGATCATCTAGACAAAAAATCAACAATGAAATATTAGAATTGAACCAAGCCTTTAAACAAATGGACTTAATAGATGTCTACAGAGTGTTCCACCCCACAAAATCAGAAAATAAATTCTTTTTGGCTTCACATGGGTCATTCTCCAAAAAAGACCACATGCTAGCTCATAGGACATGTCTAAATATGCAAAAGAATTGAAGTTACCCCCTGTATATTATCAGACCATAGTGCAATAAAATCAATAGCATAAGAAACTGCAAGACCCCCACAAACACATGGAAATTGAATAACACTCTCCTGAGTAACCAATGGGTCACAGAGAAAATTAAGGGAGAAATTAGACAGTTTTTACAAGTAAATGATAATGCCAGTAGAACATACAGGAATCTATGGGACACAATGAAAGCAGTTCTATGAGGGAAATTCATAGCAGGTAAGGCCCATATTAGGAAAACAGAGAGAACTCAAATAAAAAACCTAATGCAGAACCTCAAACTCCTAGAAAAAGAAGAGCATAACAAAACCAAAGCTCATACAAGAAAGGAAATTATAAAGATCAGAGCAGAAATCAATACAATGGAGACTAAGAACGATACAAAAAATCCATGAGACAAAGAGTTGTTTTTTTGAAAGAATAAATAAAATCAATAAACCTTTAGCCAACCTTATCAAAAAAGGAAAGAAAAGGCTCAAATCCATGCAATTAAAAATGAAAAAGGTGAAGTCACAACAGATCCAGCAGAAATCCAGAGTATCATCAATATCTACTTTGAGAAACTGACTTTACTCTAATAAAATAGAAAACTCAGAAGAAATGGACAGGTTCCTAGATAAAAAAGAATTGCCAAAGTTAAATGAAGAATATGTAGAAATTCTAAGCACTCCAATTACAATCAGTGAAATTGAAAACATAATGAAAAATTTACCAACAAAGAAAAGCCCAGGTCCTGATGGCTTCACTGCTGAATTCTACAAGACATTTAAAGAAGAACTATCGCCATTATTCTTTAAACTCTTCAATGAAATTGAAAAGAAAGGAATACTTCCAAATTCATTCCTAGAAGCAAGTGTTACTTTGATTCCAAAACCAGGGAAAGACCCAACCCAAAAAGAGAACTACAGGTCAATCTCCCTAATGAAGATAGATGCAAAAATCCTCAACAAATTACGGGCAAACAGAATACAGAGGGTCATCAAGAAGATCATATGCTCTGACCAAGTCAGATTTATCCCAAGGATACAAGGATGCTTCGACATACATAAATCAAGAAATGTAATATACTATATTAACAGAGCCAAGGACAAAAATCATATGATTATCTTAATAGATGCAGAAAAAGCATTTGACAAAATCCAACACCCATTCATGATAAAAACGCTACAGAAAATTGGAATAGAAAGTCTTTATCTCAACCAGATTAAGGCTAACTATGAAAAACCAACAACCAACATCATACTAAATGGTCAAAAACTGAAAACCATCATGGTAAAATCAGGAACAAGACAAGGATGTTCACTATCACCACTCCAATTCAGTATAGTTCTGGAAACATTAGCCACAGCAATTAGACAAGAGAAAGAAATAAAAGGAGTAAAGATAGGAAAGGAAGGTAAACTGTCATTATTTGCTGAAAATATGATACTCTACATAAAAGACCTAAGAAACTCTGCCAAAAGACTTCTAGACTTAATTGACAGATTCAGTAGAGTACCTGGATACAAGGTCAACACTCCAAAAACAATAGCCTTCTTGTACACAAATAACAGACTCACTCAGAGAGAAATTACAGAAACAATTCCTTTCACAATAGCATCCAAAAAAAATGAAATATCTAGGAATCAATCTAACAAAGGAAGCAAAAGACCTCTACACTAAAAATTACAGCACTCTGAAAAAAGTAATTAAAGAAGATATAAGAAAATGGAAAGACATCCCTTGCTCCTGGGTAGGAGGAACCAATATAGTGAAAATGGCCATACTTCCAAAACTGCTATATAGATTTAATACAATGCTGATTGAAATTCCAACAATTTATTTCACAGAACTAGAGAAAACAATCGAAAAATTCATTTGGACCAGAAGAGACGTAGAATAGCAAAAAAAATTCTAGGCAACAGAGACATAGCAGGGGGTATCACAATTCCCAACTTGAAGCTATATTACAAAGCTACAGTGATAAACACAGCATGGTACTGGCAAAGAAATAGACCTGAGGATCAGTGGAATAGACTAGAAGATGGAGATACATCTCCAGACATACTCAGCCACCTCATCTTTGATAAAGGAGCCAACCACTATGGTTGAAGGAAAGATAGACTATTTAATAAATGGTGTTGGAAAAACTGGATTTCAACCTGCCAAAGTTGAAAACTAGACCCATATCTATCACCATGCACTAAACTAAGATCAAAGTGGATTAAATATCTAAATATTAAAACAGAAACATTAAACTTGCTGGAAGATAAGTTAGGTAGAACTCTTGAAGAGATTGGCATGGGAAAAGACTTTATGAACAAAACCTCAGTACTATGGGAACTAGCACCAAAAATCAACAACTGGGATCTCATCTTATTAAAAAGCTTCTGCATAGCAAGAGAAACCATCAACAGAGCTAAGAGACAACCCACAATGTGGGAAAAAATTTTTAGCAGCTGGACTTCAGACAAAGTACTACTATCTATCTAGAATATACAAAGAACTGAAAAAAATCAGACCCCTCAAATTCAAAGACCCAGTTGAGAAATGGGCATCTGAAATGAACAGACATTTCTCAGACAAAGAAGTAAAAGCAGCAAATATACATATGAAAAAATGTTCAATATCACTTATTATTCGAGAGATGCAGATGAAAACAACACTGAGATTCCACCTCACCCCAGAAAGAATGGTTGCTATCAGAAATCAACCAATAACAAATGTTGACGGGGTTGTGGGGAGAAAGGAACCCTTCTCCATTGTTGGTGGTAGTGCAGACTGGTGCAACCACTGGAAATCAGTATGGAGAAACCTCAAAGAACTAGGACTAGAGGTCCCATTTGACCCAGCTATTCCCCTGCTGAGTATCTTCCCCAAAGAATTAAAAGAATCATACCACAGTGATATATGTGCACCCATGTTTATAGCAGCACAGTTTGTAATAGCAAAAGCTTGGAAACAGCCCAAGTGCCCATTAACTGGAAACTGGATAAAGAAGATATGGGTTTTTTTTTTTTTTTTAATAAAATGGAGTACTACTCAGCCATAAAGAACGAGAAACTAGAGACATTTATAGCTAAATGGATGCATATTCAGGCCATACTCTTAAGTGAAATAAATAAAACACACATGTGTAAATACCAAATAGTTTCTCTGGTGTGAGAAACTGAAAGTGTAAATAAATATTAAAATGAATAATTCAAAATATGAAATAGGAGGAAAAGGTCCAAAGGTGTAGGAGAAGTGGGAGGGATAGGGGAAAGAAAGAAAGGAAAGGAAAAATTATGAGAAAAGGAAAACAAGGAAACAAAGTCTTTGTAAATAGGGAAGAGTGTAGGGGGTGAAGGGAGGACAGGAAATGGGGAAAAATATGAACCAAGATATATCATGTAAAGGAACAAGTAACCAATGATACATGTAAATGTATTGTATACCTAAAATGTACCAATAAAATAATTTAAGGAAAAAAAGATTTTGAAGTTGTTGGTGTTGAATTTCTGCATTAGTAACTTATTGAAGCTTCTGAAGCAGCAGTGTGACATAAGTAGCTTTGTGTTTGAAGATATACTGCTGATGCCAAGTGGAAGATAAACTAGAGGTTAGAGAAAACAGGGTGTGTTAGTTACTTTCTCTTCTTGCTGAGACAAAATACCCAACACTCTAAATTAGCGGGGAAGCGGTTTATTCGGCTTACAATTTGTAGAAGTTTAAATTAATTGATTGGCTGGCTCCAAAGCAGGGATGGTAAACAGTCATGGCAGAGGAGAAACAACATGGTGCACACAAGGTAGTAAAGGCAAAAGGAGAACTTAACAGTCTTTCTGGTCCTTTTATCTTACTCAGACTATTTAGGGCAGGTAGCACTCACAACTTTAATCCTAGTGCCCTTGGGCCTAGCCCCACACCATGAATCAATCACACTCTCTAGATTCAGCTCCAAAATAGCCTATGACCACATGAGGCTTTGGGGGGACATCCAAACACAAACTTTAACGCAGCGTTTAGGCAGAGGGTCGAGTGAGGTCACTGTTGTTGTTAACTGTTCAATCTTTTAATGAAATGAGACTGAATTAAAACAGGGGCAGTAGCCATACAAGTGTAGCAAAATTATATCAGAGGTTGAGTTAGTAAAATTTGAAGAGGGTAAGGAAGTGAAGGTATGGGAGAAGAGGAAGATGGTTTACAATTCTCCCCCAGAGAATTAGAACTGATGGTAGGTAATGTTACTCAGCAACACTGTACTACAGATACAGTGCTACAGGTATCTGATAGAGGTAACAATTAATTTTGTCATGAAATGAATTTATATTATTCATTACCTATACACTATGTATTAGAAAATATCTATGGAGATACAATTTTGCTGTTTGCGTGTCTTCCAAAATTAAGAACATCACTGAAACGGTTTGTTATATAATATACCTTTATGTATTTTTCATAGTGCAAACAATTTGAATAAATTTCACCTTGGTAATATCTTTCTGACTTACTTTTAAGATGAGGCATCATTAATACTAAAGCACTGTCTTAATAGTTTATACTCTGCCCTTATCTTATTGGTGAATTCTATATTACAAAAAATATCGCTAGGCCAACTCTCTCTTGGATTCACCATGTATTATATCTATACCAGACCTCTTTTTTTGTTTTGTTCTTTTACTGTCAAGCTTAAATTCTACTGTCATTTTTTTCGAGGCTATTGCGCTCTGTGACAACAAAGTTCATTGAAGTGTTTCATCTTGATACCATGCCAAGTTTCACCAAAAGTAAAGGCAGGGCCGGGGATGTAGCTCAGTAATTTCGCCGCCTGCTGCGCAGGCGCAAGGACCCGAGTTTGATTCCCGGTATCAAAAAAAAAAAAAAAAAAAAAGTAAAGGCAATGTAGGGACTCAACTTCTCTTTGCTGTTGGTATGCTAGTTTTACAAGATGCCACTTAATTATAGTAATAGCTGAGGGAGTGGTTATGCTAAGAAGTAGTTATGCATATACACTATTCTGCTGCTAGTTTAGCATTTGATTTTTAGGAAACTATTTTAATTGAGCCTCAGTTTCATCATCGGTTTTAAAAAAGACTTCACTCTTCCTAAAATTTTGATTTCCTGAAGATCTGAATGTTTTGATTTCCTATTACTTTGCTTTTCAACTGCTTCTAGATGTGTGAGTTTTAAAATCTCCCAGTTAAAAGGAAACAGTAAAGCCGGGCGTGGTGGTACACACCAGTAATGCTAGCACTGATCCCAGGAGGATCGCCCTGAGTTTGAGGCCAGCCTGGGCTACATAGTGATTTCAAGACCAGCCTGAACTACACAGTGAGACCCTGTCTCAAAAAAAAAAAAAAAAGAAAGAAAGAAAAAAGAAAAGAAAAAAGTAATAGGAAATTTAAGTGAGAACTAATAATTTGATGCCTAAGATAGTTTGAGAAGTATTACTGTCATATAGTACTTTTCAATTTTCTGGTAAAAATAAGATACTCCTATGTGAAGATGAAGATTCACTACAAGCCCAGACTGCTTCATAAAGGGCAACTAGAAGCTAAGCAATAACAGCCATATCATTTTGATAGTGTCCAATTAGGCAAGAGCTGTAGAGCTCATCTGAGGGTAATTTGAAGCAGATGCCAGCATTAAGACACAGATGTGGGATATTTTTCAATAGCAATGCAATGTGTGTGGTGTAGGATAGCTGATGGCTTCATCATCATTTTTTCTTTCTATGGGATTGCAATAGTAAAATGCAGTAGCATTCAGCTGTTTTTAGGCTCTTGTATTACTCCCAGGAGCAAAATGTCCTCCACGTAGACATACCTTCAGACCTGAGGTCATTATGTTTTGATTTATTCAATCCTTGTGCCCTTTTCACAATCTGATAATTTACATCCCAGATGTGGAAGTCAGAATAAATTCTTTGAGCATAACACTGAAGAGTTTTACCACACAGAACCAGAAACAGATGGAGAACTTTGATAACTCAGGATCCTTGACTGGCAGAACAGTGCTGTCTCACTGCTATTGCTGGCAGTTTAAGTGGATCATTTCTAAGCACCAAATAGCTGGGCTTCTTAGATCTAACTCTTCATAAAAGTTTATTTTATAATTTTGTTTCACTCAGTTTTAGTAGCAAGCTTCAACTCCACTTTTTCTTTATGGCACCATTCTCTTTGGGTACCAGTATTTGGAAGTATTTAAAATCTTCCCTGTCTCCCAATCTCTGTCTTTGAGTAGTTAGGCAGAATTTATGAATGCTGTCTCTGTGACCAGAACGTTGTTGAACTTTGAATCAGGTAAAGACGCTGTAGGATAATGTTCATGGTAATACATTGAATGCAAATGTGTACAAAACAAATGAAAATTATTTTTAAAATATATAAATACATTTAAAATAGTCTGCCAAGATTGTGTTTTTATGGAAAGGTTTAGAAGTGATGGCCAAGTGGAGAAAGATTTACAGATTAGTTGCATCATAGTAAAGGTCCCCACATAGGATTTAACAATTTGTTGGAGAGTTCTGACTTCAAGGGAGAGATAAAGAGCTGAATGAGATGAAGACAGAGAGAAGGGACATGGCCTCCTCAGCCAATGCAAGTCCTTGGAAGTTCCTTGCAGGGAGAAAAGAATTTACTCTTTCATCAGTAGCAGAATAGCACATTAAAAATACAGTAGAATGGTGCAAAGCATATCTTTTGATTTAGAGAGGCTAGGGTGCAAATCTTGGTTTTTATTTTATTGCTGCAAGAATACATGCAACTTACCTAATACTTCTAAGCCTCAGTTTCCTTGTCTGTAAAACAGACACATGTCAAATAGCATGTAATGATTCAGATCTGTCATGGGAATTCAGTGTAATAATGCACTTGAAGTACTTGGCAGTACTGGCCCAGAGTAAACACTCAATATATATGCTAGCAATAATCTTTTTTGTTGTTGTCTGGCAGCCAGAGGCTGATTGTACTGAATTGGGCAGAATGACCTTTTTTCTGAGCCTTTTCAAGGTTTTCCAAATTAAATGGGCTCTGATTCATTTCATGATGTTTATTGCCTTTCCTTAAACTTTAACGTGTTCTTTCTCTATTGAGAGGGCTCCAATTACAGACAGTAGAATCAAGGTGATACCTAAAGCTGCCGGAGGCACTTTCTCTCCTGTGTGTGTGTGTGTGTGTGTGTGTGTGTGTGTGTGTGTGTGTCTGGCTGAAATGATCCATTCTGTTCATCCTCCTGGGAAGACAATTGGCTGTTTAGCGACAGAATTACAAAGTGAATTCATATACGAGTTACTATCCACCATAACCAGACTCTGTTTAAACATTATTTATTTCCAGAGGGAGAGTGGGTTTCCATTTCACACCTCAGCTGTTGATGATTTTTCCCTAGGTAAATTATCCCGTGGTATTCCTGTTAAATGTAATCTCGTTATATCTGTCAATCCTCCCAAGCTTGTCATTTGGCAGGTCAGTCATTGCTCCTGTTTACTTTTTTCTTGTTTAGAATTATATGCACATTTCATTAGTACTGGATTTAAATCACCTACTGCTTCACAGAAATGGTAGGTGTTGGCTTGAACCCACTCTAAGGCTATGTCAGTGATTGACGCAGAGAGTTCATCAAAACTTTGTTTTCATGGTTCAGGCTTTTCTATGCATTGTAAATTTTCCATATAAATCTTGTATAACAACTTTTAATATTTTTCTAAAAGCAAAATTTACATCATCCCTGATAAGAGGTAACAACTGTGACAAACACAGAATTAGGGTGCATCTTGGCTTACAGCAATGCCAGTCCCATCACGTGTGTTCCCTTCTACTACCTTCTGGCCATGGCTAGTGGGTACTGAGGCTGAATCACTGAAATAAAATTGACTTTCTTTTGAGCATCTGGAATGTAAACAGAAAGACACAGGGCCCCTTAGGACCATGGGCTGAGTCACAAGCGCAGCACCCTAAAAGTGACGAAGGTCCCAGATCTTATCCTCAGCCCTGTCTCACAAGAGCATGATTGCTTTTTTTTTTAATTGTATGTAACTATCTCTAATAACTACAAAAAAGCAAATTTAGACATTCATTCATTCATTCTTTGTTCCTTGCTCATTATGAGGCAGCATTTTGCTAGGTCCTGAAAAGACCAAATTCCTCTCCTCAAACACAAACATTTTACAGAGGGAGCAAAGCCTAGAGCAAACAATTATAATACAGCATTGTAATTACTGTATGGGATATATGAAGAATTGCTGTATAAACCCAGGGAAGGTGAAAATGATGAGTTAAATTTTGAATTGGGGTTTAAAGGATGAAAAAGAATGAGGGTTTATTTTCATAGTCTATAGTGACATATACCTAACATTACATGTTTATTCCTTGTGATCTAGCTAGTTAGCTATCATCACATATATATCACATGTAAATTCATCTCAAACCTGTATGATTGGGTGAATTTTCTTCTCCTATAATAGCAGGATTTTTACACAAACTTGTCTTGGGATATATAGAAGCTAAATGACAAACTACACAGTCCACAGTACCAATATCCATAGAACTTGTACCTTATTCCTCATTTAAGATCCCGCTGCCTGAGGGCCGGGGATTTAGCTCACTGGTTTCGCCACCTGCTGCGCAAGCGCAAGGACCCGAGTTTGATCCCCGGTACCAAAAAAAAAAAAAAAGATCCCGCTGCCTGTATTTGCAACATTGCACTTATATGGACCCTGTAGGAAAAGGGAACACACTATTTTCTCAATATAACTACCATTAAGACAAGTATAGATAGTTTTTGAACCTTTATCCTGTGCTCTTTGTCTCTTGGTTGCATGTTTAGGGTCTATTCTGCGCTTTCTTCCAGCTCTTCTTTTTGGATAACTTTTTAAGGCCCTTTACAGGAAGCAGAAGCAAAGCTTCTATATCTCTACTTTTTATATGAAAAAGAAGTTTAATTTTTTGTCTTCTGAGGCTCTGCTGAGACCTGGATTGTCCCTGGTCTTCACCTTAGGTTTTGTTCTTAGATTTTGGAATAATACATGCCACATATATGGCGATGTCTAAATTTGTATGATATTAAATTACTAGTTGAAAAATCATTTCACCTTTCAACAAGATTAATATTTTAAAAAATCATATATATATATATATAATGTAATTTAAGAACCATTTGAAGACATTATGAAGATCTGAAGGTGAAGTTGACAACATTTGTGTATGCAGTCAGTGGGAAGTCTGAAGAAATGTCTAAATCAACATCAGCTCTTTGGCTTTTGTCCTGGCCAATTAGGTGTTGCTGATGTTAGCAGAGGTTATAATGGGGGAGAGCAGGCAAGGCTTGTGGTGGAGGAAAAGAATGGACTCAAGGGCTGTGTTTCAAACCATGAGCTTGAAATGATCAGGTTTAGAACAAAGAACAGGCTCTGACATCAGATGGCAGTGGTATTCATGAAAACAGGAGAACGAATTAGAGTTGCATATTGAAAACATTATTTTATAATAAATTTAGCAGCTTTTTCCCAAATAAGCACAGCAACTTAAAAGATTAGGCCTTGTGAGCCCTGAAATAATGTTTTGTTTTTCTTACTGCCTCCCTAGACTGAACAAGTAATAACTTACCAAATAGACTAGTTTGTGGTCCTGAAATAAGTGTTTACTCTGAGGAGAGGAATACTAGAATTATAAGCAAATAAACACACTTTTTATTGGTTCCTATTTTCAATGTCTGTTGCATGACTGCGAACTTAAGACATTATTATCTAAAACTAGAAAACAACCTGTGGTTAATTTTAAGTATTGGAGGATAGCTTGCTGAGAAATAAATGGTATCATAATATGTGACAGAAATAAAAATGTTCTTTTATAAATTTATTTGATTAAAGTTATTATGTAGATAATGTCATTTCGTCTTAGAAAATTAAGAATATTAATTGGTGGGAATTATTTTCACAGCTCTATGATTAAAACATTGTTTCTCAGGCAGAGTAGAGGACAAAAAAAGCAATAAACTATCCTTATTTATAACACCATATGTTCTAAAGGGAGTTGAATTAAATTCTTACTTTTAAAAGTAATTTTGGTACAAGGATTTGTGTTTCGGTCAGTACTGGGAATGTAAGAAAGAGTTTGGGCTTGCAACTACAGTTATGTGAGATGGTCTTCAATGAATGTATAAAATACACAAGGGGCTTTTAACATGGTGATGCCTCAAATATTTAATCTTGTTGGTCATAGCCAACAGTTTTATGAAGAAAAAATCATGTGGATTAGAATTATTGAGTGAGTATGTATAGAAAATGAAAAATTTTAAATCATAAATGTGCTAAATGCTAGAGATTATGGTAGAAAATATGAGAAAAAACCTGTATACAGCATAATAAAAGTCATCTATAATTCTATCACCTAGGAAAGCCCATTATTAACATTTAAATATATTTATTTCAGACAAACTTTTCTTTCACCTATGCAGTATATGCATACAAAGTGTATTTTGTGTAATAGTACATTATACATATAATTTAAAAATTATTTTAAAATAATATATCAATGTTTTTCATACCATTAAATATACCTGGGTTATCTTGAAAAATTGAATAATGTTCTGTCATGTGGATGTCCTATGACTTCTTTAACGACATTCCTATCAACAACTTAAAGTGCTAGGTATAAATGCTAATATGTTGTGTAAGATGTCAATTTTTAGAAATGAGACTAGAGTAGAAAGAGTTGAGGTATCTACATGGAAAAGATGTGGATATGTGAATATTCAGTGCATATTTGAGAAATAATTAGTAGATCTGTTTGGGTGACAAATCTATGTAAGTGTTGTAGGAATCAGTTGGGTTGGGGCAGATCCAAGGAGACTTGAAGGGCAGGCTAAGGTGTTAAGATTTTGGAAAGGTCTTCCAGCCTGTGCATAGCAATGAGGCATAGTCAGAGCAGTGCTTCAGGACATCTCCACTGAAAGGAGAGTGTGGGAGTGGATTGGAAAGGGAAATAGTGAGGGGGAAGAGATAAGACAGCAGGTTATTTTAATAGTGAAATGCAAGATAATGAGGGCTGTAGAACCCAGGTGACGGCTGTAGGAATGGAAAAGAAAAACTTAAGTGAGAGAGAAGTTTCTAAGCACTTGCTGAAGTGTTCTTTGCTTAATGCAAATTAAATACATTTTGGGGATACTTAGTATGGATATTATTAGCTATTTTCTTACTGAGTGCTGCTAAAACTAGTAAATGCAGTGTAATGACATTGCTGAAATAAAACTGTTTTCTCCTTAATAATGCTGCAGTCTCATTATACAAATAAGCCAATGGAGAATACAATTCCAGTAGTTAGTTCGCTATGACCTGCTAAAGTTTTTCTTCCTTTCCTTCATTTTTAAATTTTTGTAACATTGTACAGGTTATTTTGATGGACCTTGGCAAATTCTTTTTGTGTTTTTTATTGTTTTGTTTTTGTTTGAAATGCTATGTCAATAATAAATCAATTGTTTGCAGTCATTTTGTTTAGCTTGATTTCCTGTTTCAGGTGAATTAAATTGCTTATCAAGAAAGCTAAAATTATTGTATGCTTTTCTGCTTGTTTTGATAAGAATATTTATCAAAAATTGTATCTCAAAACACAATTTTTTAAGAGACTTAAAGTAACATATGGGAAGAGAACTACAGCGAGGTTCAAGACTGACTTTGGAAGGATGAGTTTGCTATCAGGCAAGGCCCTTAACCTACAGGCTCTGATTTTGTACTTTTAAATTTATCTTGACCACTAGTTTAGAACCAAAGTTGTTAGTGCTTTCGTGCTCACTGTTACTACTAATGAAGAATCTTCGCCCCCCCCCATCACTACCACTTGAAGGTGGCCAGGCGCACTCTTCTTAAGGACTTTGTGTGGATTACTTTTTGCTGTTATGTTAACCTCTGGGATAGCCAAAATTATTTCTATTTTACTGATGAGGGCACTCTGACAAAGAGAGATCAAAAGCTTTTTCAAGGACAGTGGTGACTCAGGAAGTCACACTCAGATATGTCCTCCTTGCTCTGGTAAGACAATAAAAGAAGGCTGAACTTTGCTATCAAAGAGCTGGGAGGATTTAATACCTTATGGTTTTCAGAGCAGAGAAGCAAAAATTCTATTTCCAATATATTTTCTGAATGGAGAAACCTTCATCTTCTTGATCCCTGGGCTGCACCGATATATTAGTTTTTATAGCAGGATTTTGGATATTTTGATCAAATTTTGCATCTTCCTAATTCTTATTTCCTTCTAGCCATGACTAAAGATGGCTAAAAGAATCTGGGCCTCTACAAATACTAATAATTTTCACAGATTCTGAAATTAACTCTTCTGGTACCACATTAATTTAAGTTCCCTCTTAATTTGTTCCAGTACCAGAATAGACTGCATGTTCCCCAAACAGAGGTATTGTGTTTGTCTTGATTCCTATTTTTTCACTGAATAAATCCATCTGGAATGAGTAAAAGAATGACAGGGTATTAGTTCTTGAACAGGTCATTTTGTTAAAATGTTTCATGAAACCTCAACAATTTTGCTGTCAAATATGCTTCCCAACTTGTAGCTGAAATACATTCAAATTTGTAATTACTTTTTCATAGAAATAGGATTAAAATGGTGTTAGGTAAATTTATATTGCACACAATTGACAAGAAAATTAGCTCTTGATTCTCAGAGCTTTAAATACCTAAATACATCTGTAGATGTAGCTGTGGGGACAACTTTATGAGATAAAAATTTGTGCAGTAAAATTGAACATTCTTATAAAGAAATATTTTCTGTGTACAAGAAAATACTTTTATAAGTCAGGTGATATTTGAATAAGTACTTTTGAATAGTAGAATAAACAACATTTCAAAGATTAAGGAGCAAAATTTGAGTGAGAATGTAAGCAAATCTTCTGAAATCTATTTGCTTGCCCTTTTTTCTTGTCCAGGTTTTCTTGTGTTCCCTTTTTTAAACATATGTGTCATTAAAAATAACTGTTTAGTTATAATTCATCAATAATTTAACTATTTTTCCTATTTAAAGTACAATTAAAAGTCTTTATTCATATAATCCAAGGTACTGTTTTTATAAGTGTGCTCTACTTGCAGCGAATCATGGAGCCCAATTACCAAAGAAATCTTGTGAGCTTAAAGTGATGCAGAAAATTGAGCCAAATAGATCTTTAAGTCTATGAAAATCCTATTGGTTTTGTAGTAGTAGTTTAGTTCTTGAAAAACAAATCTGTCTTTACTAGGATTTCAAGTAGTTCCTCACTTGGGTCATTTCAGGTTAAAATACTGCTATTTTAGGTGTGACAAATAAAATGTTTTCTTGATACAGTTCTGTTCGATTATTGAGGAATTCGAGTCTCAGTCTTATGGGCACCTTTCATTGTCTTAAGGTGCAGCTTCTTTAGCTAAAGAAATTGAAGTTCTTTGTTTTTTTCCTGATCCTGGAGTAGCTGAGGTCAGAAAAGTGATCTTGCTTTTGCAGCACTGCCCCTGTTCCTCTGTGAACAACAGTGGGAGCCCTTGCAGGGAGACAGAGAGCACTAGTGTTCCCCAAGGGAGAAGATTAGCTGACTTGACCTGCCTTCTCTGGAGGAGACTGCTCTGATGTCTTTTGTCATACAATGTTAGCTACTTGACTTTTTGATGGCTAACAGCACCTGTATGAAAGATGACTTCTTTTCTCAGAAAAGCTAGTGTAGTAGGCTCTATCACTTATCTCAGCTGACTCAGTGAGGGACAACAGTGTATTGGATTAGCTTCAAAGTTATTTGAACTTCTAAAACATTCTTTTTCAAGGAGAGTAGATTGATCTTCCTGATTATACAAAAGCACAATCAATCATTCAAGCCTGGCTTGGTTACTCATTTTTGTTCTCCAAACTGCCTACCTATCCTTTGCATTTAATTTCACCAATGCAGAATTTAGCAGCTTAAATGCAGATTGGTTGAAAGACCAGAGATTAACAATTAAAGTAGCACTGGTAATCAACTTTGTGAGTCAGAAGAGGATGGATGTAGGTAGGGTACAACCTCACTTCTGTATGGGTTACAACCTCACTTCATTTTAGGTGAGTAAAATATGAATCGATGGTTTTAATGTACTTTGGTTGACATGCCCAAAAACTTTGAATCCACAATTTATTTTCTTATTTGCTTAATTTAAAATCATAGACACAATTGATGAATATATTTTTCTTTTACCCTTTCTCTTTAAATTTCATACCCCATCTACTTTCATTTCCAACATTATTTTTCCACTGCTTTGGTCATCTTCCCTTTCTACCTTTAGATCCACTATTTGATTTTCTGTATTCTGCCTCGTGACCTGTAGAAACTTGACTTTTATGTACGGCTTCAGTGTGTTCTTTGGATTCTAGATAGATATGGGCAACAGGAAGTACAGGAATGAGAGTAGAAAGAGGGAGGAGAGTAGAGTCAAGATATTTATTACTTCTGTCTCCCTCTCTGGTAGACCAAGGCTTGGAGTTGGTCATGTTCCTCTACTAATGGTTATAGCTTCTGTAAGGCAGATCTGGCTCTATACAGAACTCTCCAGGTACTACGAACTATAAATATTGAATTGATGGAAGCAAAAGATGAGAAAAAAATTCAATATTAGCTATGCCAGGTATACACTTCTCATGGTGTAATAGATTTAGGACAATTATAGGAGATAATTGTATTCTTGGGTGACCTCATTTCTGGGTCCAGTCTAGCCTGACAAAGTGAAGGCCAGTTTACTGTCAATTTATGCAAGAGATTATAACCCAACCTACAGAAGAGAAAGTCAGAGAAGGATGTATGAGGACAATTTCTACTCTTGCTCTTGGTCACAGTGATTGAGTAAAGACGGATTTGTAATAGATTATGCCAATAGGAGATCACCCTGGAACTATTTTCCATTGCTATCGAAAAAGTTCCCTCTTGCCATTAGGGTTGTATATTGATTTCCTAGGTCTATCACCACCACCACAAATTTATTATCTCACAATTCTGGAAGCTAGAAATAAAAAATAAGGTTTTCAGTGGGGCCATGCTTTCTCTGAAAATGCAGGGAGGAATTCTTCCTTAGCTCTTCCTAGCTGCTGGTGGCTTCCAGAAATTCCTAGTGTTCCTTGGATTGAAGCTGCATTATACAGTTTCTGTCTCTTTCTTTATGTGACCTTCTTCTCTAAATATCTCTTTCATATTTAGGGCTTACTTGAATTCAGTTCAACTTCACTTTTAACTTACCTGATTATATTTGCAAAGACACTGCTTGTAAAAGGGGGTACATTCCGGGGTTCTAAGTGGACATAAATTACTTGAGTACACTGTCTAACCTGTTGCTGATTACTATCCTTGTAAAAACCTGACCAAGAAGATGAAGCCATAGCTTTGATGACATCATTTGTGTTCCTCAATTTAGGCCTACATGATTTACGCCATCATATCTGCCAACGCATTGCCTTTTTACTAGGCAAGTGTGAGTTAGGCTTTCATCAAGTATATCTTTATGCTCCCAATGTATATATATATTTCAGCTAATAAAAGTTTTGACAATTTAGAAATTTTATCTACATAAGCATAATCAATTGTGTCAGCGAGATCGTACCTTGGTAGAGCTATTGTAGAAAAAGGCATGGAGATTCCTCAAAAACTACCAATAGAACTAGCATATGATTCAACAATTCCATGTCTGGCTACATATCCAAAGGCTGCCAAATCACGACCTCAAGAGATATCTACACACACACACATACACAAAAGAGATATCTACATTCCCATGTTCATTACACCATCAAAATAGCCAAGATATGAGAACAAGTACTCTGTCAACTGATCATTGTCAAAGAAAATGTGATATACACACAAATATATACAACCACACCCACACTCACACTGTGGAATAGTATCCAGGCCTACAGAAAAAGTAAATCCTACCATTTATGATAGTATAGATTAATTTGGAAGATATTTTGCTAAGTGAAATAAGACAGGAATAGATCTTACTTATATGTGAAATCCAAAGCAGTTGAACTGATTGATAGCCATAATGGTGATTGTTAGGTGATAAGAGGTGAGAAAAGTGCAGAGATCTTGGTCAAAGTGTACAGAATTTCAATTATAAGATGAATAAGTTCTGGGAATGTAATATGCAGCATAGTAAGTGTAGTTAATACTGATAATGCACTATGCACTTGAACACTGCTAAGAGAATAAATCTTTATTCTCATCACATATATATACATATACATGTCATAATGCCACATTTTGTAGTGTAAATATATATAATTTTTATTTGTTAGTGATACCTCAGTAAAGCTGGCAAAAAAAATGTACTTTGATTTATATTTTTGGTTCTGTCAAAGTTGTTACTATCTCAACTCAATGATTAAAATGTACATCTTTTAATTTCATGTCCATATTTGAAATTTATGGTTCTGAATTTATGTGAGATAGACCCATTTCCAAATATAAATTTAACATCCTGGACAATAAATTTGCCAAACTTCACATAAATTCATTTATTTTATGCCTTATTTTTTGTCTTGTTTTGGATAATAGCTAGTGCTTAGTTTGTCATATCACAAGTTGTAACAGAAATTATTAATTGTGAAACAAATTGACCTATAATTCATCTAAGACTTAATGAGGGAAAACTTGCCACAGGAAAAAAACTCATAAAATTAAAGCAAATGAATATAGAAATTTGAAAGTGATTGTACCTCTCTAAGCATTCAACAGATATTTGTTATTTTTACTTTCTTTCAAAATATAAAGCAAGAATAATTGCTTTCCAGAATTATTAGTTTATTATTAAATAGGCAGAATTTGAATCTAACTGAAAGCATTTGATAGCCTTTAATGTTCAACCTTGATGAAATTCAGGCTATACACAGTGATTAAATACATAGTTTGTTGTTATATGCCTTCTTATTATAAGTTACAAATTTTAATTTCCCATGATTTGGTTGGTATATATTAAGAAATAAATGTAATTTATATAGCTACTTGAAAAATAAACATATATTCAAAAGTCTAAATGTATTTTGTCAAAATAAACACTACAGTTACTGTACCTCATCTCTGTACATTGATTTCCTTTGTTTACAATGTGTGAGAAAAGTTAATTTAAATGAAATTTTAGAAAGTCAATTCTGTCCCATAAAATCTTAACTTTTCAAATCTTAACTTTTCAAAAGAGATCCCTGAGCAAGTAATAATTATGTTCCAGTCCTGGTGTTAAGTATATTTTATATACGATCTTATTCACAAAAATAAGATGATTTATTCTTTCTTTCTTTACAGATGAGACTTCTGATGCCCAGAATCAGACGGATTCAGAAAGTCACCTACCTAGAAAGGGACAGAGTTGAGATGGGAACATATGTCTTTCTGACAACAATGCCTTACGTCATAATTATTGTGCTACAGGTTTACTAAGAGATAAAATTGATATTTTAAAAAGGAGAATGTGCTGATGACATGCTGGATGATTTATAAGCAGATGACACCTGGCAGTAAGAATATTGAATTGATGTTTTTCTCACTATGGTTTTGATTTCCAAGCTCTAAGTCAAATCACTGAACTGTTGATTTGATGTGTGGATCAGCATTCAGTTAAGGAAATCAAAAATTCAAGGTATTTCTATAATTGAGTAGCAAAAGAAATAAGTAAATGTCCCAATTACAAAATGGATAAAAGATCTGAATAGAAATTTCTCCAAAGAAAGCACACAAATGACAAGGTCATATGAAAAGTCACTTAATATCGTGAATCATCAGAGAAATCCAAATTGAAACCATAATGAGATAATGAAATGGCTGTTATAAAAAAATAAAAACAAAACGTGGCTGTTGGCAAAGATGTGAAGAAAATGAAATCCTTGTACACAGTTGGTGGGAATGTAATTTTGCACACCTCTATGGGAAATGGTACAGAGAGTTTTCAAAATATTACTAATTAGAATTAATATATGACCCAGAAATTCCACTTTTTGATGTGTAAACTAAAAAATTAAATTCAGATCTTGAAGAAGTTTCTGTATTCTCTGGTTATTTTCAGCATTATTCACAATAGCCAAGCCATGGAAATAGCCCAACTATCTATTGACAGATGAATAAAGAAATACATACACACACAAATATTATCCACTTTTTTTAAAAAAAGAAAGAAATCTTATCATCTGCCAATTGTTACAATGTAGATGATCTTTTTCTATATTTATTGATACATTTTAGGTACACATTATGTTTACATTTATCATTGGGTGCTTGTACCTGAACATGATGTATCTTAGTTCTTATTTTTCCCCCATTACCTGTGCACCCTTCACCCCCTCCACCCTTCCCTATTTACATAGATTTTGTTTCCATTTTTTTTTCTTTTCTCATAATTTTTCCTTTCCCTTCTTCCCTTTCCCCTTCCCCTCCCACCACACCTACACTAAATGATCTTGAAACACAGTGTTCCAAGTTAAAAAAAAAAAGCCTAGGGAGAAGATATACTGTATGATCACATTTATATAAGAAATCTAAAATAGTCAAACTCATAGAAGCTGAGATTTGAAGTATGAATTATTTGAATTAAGTTTTGAATTATGGTTACCATGGCTGAGAGGAGGGAGAATTTGGATGGTATTGATAAAAGAGTACATCTGAGAGATTTAATGTACAACATAATGCATGTAGTTGGCAACACTATATTTTATTCTTAAAAAAGATAAGATCTTGTTAGATGCTCTTTGTTTTTCATTAAGTTTATTGGTATATTTTAGGTATACATTATGATCACATTCATCATTGGGAATCTGTACCTGTACATGATATATCTTTGTTCTTATTTTTTCCCATTCCCCTTCCCTCCCTTCAACTCCTCCTTGCCTCCCTATTTACAACAGTTTTGTTTCATTTTTTCTTTCTTTTCTCATTTTTCCTTTCCCTTCTTTCCTTCCTCCATCCCCTTCCTTAATTTCCCTTCCCCTTTGAACATTTTCTTCATATTTCACAATCTCTATTATACATTTTGTTCCTCATTTACAATATCAGTTTCTCACACCAGAGAAACTATTCAGTATTTATACATGTGTCCTGTTTATTTTACTTAAGGGTATGGCTTCAAGGTACATCCATTTTGCTACAAATGTCTGTAGCTTATCTTTATGGCTGAGTAGTAGTCTATTTTATTAAAACAAACAAACAAACATACATCTTCCTTATCCAGTCTTCAGCTGATGGGCAACTAGGCTGTTTCCAAGTTTTAGCTATTACAAACTGTGTCGCTATAAACATGGGTGTGTATTTATCACTGTGGTATGACGCTTTTAATTCTTTTGGGAATATACCCATTAGGGGAATAGCTGGGTCAAATGGGACCTCTAATCCTAGTTTTTGAGCTATCTCCACACTGATTTCCACAGTGGCTGCACCAGTCTACACTCCCACCAACAGAGGAAAAGCGTTCCTTTTCCCACACAGCCCCTCCAGCATTTGTTACTGGTTTATTTCTTGATAGCATCCATTCTTTCTGGAGTGAGGTGGAATCTCAGCATTATTTTCATTTGAATCTCTAGAATGAGAAGTGATGTTGAACATTTTTTCATATGTTTATTTGCTGCTTCTACTTCATTGTCTGAGAAATGTCTGTTCATTTCAGATGGCCAGTTTTGGATTGGGTCTTTAAATGAGGGGGTCTGATTTTTAAATTTCTTTATATATTCTAGATAGATAGTAGTCCTTTGTCTGGGGAACAGCTGATAAAATTTTTTTCTCACATTGTGGGTTGTCTTTTCACTCTGTTGGTGGTTTCTCTTGCCTTGCAAAAACTTTTTAATAAGATTAGACCCAAATGATCTTAATAGAGAAAACAAGAGGAGGGAACCCTGAGAGATGATGGTTAAATTTAGGGTAATATATATGGTGACAGTTTCAGGTATAGTGTTTTCCCAAATGCATCAAGATGTACACTTTAGAGCTGGGTGTGGTGGTCCATGACTGTAATCCGAACACTGGGGAGGCCGAGGGAGGAGGATCGCTGAGTGTTCGAGGCCAGCCTGTACTAATAGTAAGTTCAAGACCAGTTTGAACTACACAGCGAGACCCTGTCTCAAAAACTAAATAAAACAAAACAAAAAAACAAACCACACACTTTAAGTAACGATTTTTTGTCAACAATATCTCTTTTAAAAGTTTTACAGGCAAAAAGTAAATAATTATATGGTTGAAGAAAAGCAACCGAGATTCAGTATTGTTGAAGGAGGTAGATATATAGCTCCTGTGCTTCCACATTCTGTGATTCATGTGCTCCTCTGCTGTTATCCAGCTCAGCATATTCTGTATAAAATTATTGCATGTCGGTCATTTTTCAATAAAAATCATAGTAAAGAATCAGAAAAAGCAAATTCATTATGCATTTACACACTTAAATAACTCTATTTAAGCAAGGATTCTTTCATATTTATAGTCTTTCATAAATTAAAGTTCATTTGCAGCTTATTTCCTTCTGTCTTTGTTTTTCTGTCCATCACTAATCTATACTTATATATGTTAACACCTTTAATGCATTTTAAAATAATTTATAACTATTTTTTCATGTTGTGTCCAGTGGCTGGATTCATATTTAAATTAGAAACTGACTCAGTGGATGTCTAAAGAGAGGCAACTCTGAAAAAATACATTTGTTTTCTAAGTATACATATCATATATTTGGCTAATAATATTAGTTTTGGTAATAGATTAATTAAATGCTTGATTGCATATTTTACATATTTTAATCAAATATTTTCACTGCTCTATTGAAAATTTGTACAGATATGAAAATTAAATTATATTTACCATTCTCTTGCCAAATGTTTGGTGGTATTAACATGCCCCCAAATTAAAAATAAATAGCAGTATACAAAGATCAAAAAGTCAATATGTAATAGTTAAACACAGAGCGCAAGGTGGCCGGAAAGAAATACCACTTCCTAATTGCTTTTCTTTCTTTCCTTTTCTATAGTCAACCAGTAGTTTCCCTTCTCTGAGACTCCACATAAAGCATTTTTATTAGAGCCAGTGATATTCAGTCAACATAATGATGCCATCATTTTGGCCAAATACCAAAATCGATGCTCCAGCATCTGTGCTGCCTAAGACAGGGCTTTCTGTTGACTCCATAAATTAAAGATCAAGTAGCACACATGGAAGGCTGGAGAAGCTGATTCCCAGAGAAGCAATGAAGTAATGGAAGAGTATTTTTTATTTTTCCTCTCATGCTGTAGTGGAGAAAGATTCCTGAAGAAGCATCATTCATTTCTTTTGTGCCAGGTCTGCAGCTGCTTCAGTGAACACATGTGACAGTCTGCTAATAAATAAATGGTTGATCCATCCTAAGTGTATCTTATATTGTGTTTTGGTGTATTTCAGAGGATCAAGTGCTACATTTAAAATATTTAGCTTTTTCTTTATTAACATTTTTAGTCAATGTGACCCATACTGTACACCACATGATACCACAATTGTGTGAATGTTTGATGGGTCATGTAGCATTTGTGATTGTTGATTTCCTACTGTGTGCCTAGGGGTGCTTACTTTGCATTATTTAATTCAGCCTTCACCATGCCATAGGTATTTTTTAATTTGTTTTTAATTTTGAGTTTGGATAGGTAAAGCTTAAGGAATTAGGTCATTGGAACCAATGGAACAACTCCTGCTAGTAGGTAGAAGAGTGAAAATCACATGCATGTCTTTTTTTTTTTGTACCGGGGATCAAACTGAGGACCTTGTGCTTGTGAGGCAGGTACGGTGCCACTGAGCTAAATCCCCAGCCCTTATGCATGTCTTTATGGCACCGAAACTGTAGTTTTCCCTTTGTACTTCATTGAGACCTGAAGTATTGGTGTTGGTTATTTCTGTATTGATGCAAAATGTGTTTCTACTTTTCAAAGCTTAATTCACTAGGCAAAGGGAACACAAAGAGATAATTACTTGTGTTTGAAAGCTTAATACTCTATTCCTATAATTCTATATTCCTATAATGTTCGCCATAAAGTTGAACAAGATATTTTCCATTTGGAAAATTGCTAGATATCTTATTTACTTTTTCTTTAGTTTGGAAACAAGGGTATATATCTATTAAACTTTGGGTTCTTTGAGGCAGAAATGGAATTTTATTTATTGTTGCATTTTCAGAGCCTAACATAGTGACAGAAAAATGAAGGAGTTTAATAAGGTGTTGTGAGTGAAGAAATGAGTATTTAAACCTTCTCTTTGTTTAATTTAACTGGGAAGAACTGGTTTAGCAGTTGTGAAGATGAAAAGCAAGCTTGTTCTCAAATAAGGCTTACTCTCTGCTCCCTCAGCCATGTTAGATCCTCTGGACCAACTCAGATGCATCAACAGTAGCTTCCTAGAGAGCTTCTTGAGAAGAATTCTAGGTCTGAATTTATGTTTTTAAAGAAACATTGTAATGATTGATTAGTGAGCTCAGCTTCACTGAATCACTATTAAATGCAGATATAAATTTTTCAATTCCACGCACATCTGTGATAATACAAAATAACAGGACTCAGGGTATTTTAGAAATTCTATGAATATGTATTTGGTAATTTTGCAGGATATGAATTATTATTAAACATTTTCCTACTCTGAACAAGGAAATTAGTAATGCCAGAAAAATGTATTCATTATCAACATTTCTACCTGATGGCACGAGAGAGTCCACAGCAGACTGTTCCTCAGACTGACTCCTTTTAGTGTTTTAAATGTGTTCAGTCTGCATCTAGACCTTTTTCATTCCCTGAGTGATTACATCTGTTGTGTAATAATCCATCATTAGTATGCTATGGTTAGCTCACTTAATGTGTTACTTGAAAGATCCAGGGACAAGCAGCCCCATAAGCAGATTGGTTTTAATTATTAGAGAGAAGGGTATTCTAGTGCCAAGGTGTTCCTGTTGGCACCAACATCAATTTTTTTTTGGCAAAATTTTAATTTGCATTCTTAATTTTAGACCTTTATTCAGTTCAACATTTGCCATTGTCCCTGATATTTGCATGTACTCTCCTTGGGGCAAATCTTATATTCCTCATCATCTTACATCTGTTTCTCAACCTTGTCTTCTCTCTCAATATTTTTGTTCTGTTGCTCAATAGACCCAATGACTTCTGTCCATCCTTAGAAGTCATTTGTCCTTCAGAAGCCACATCTTCCCCTGTGCCACAGTACAGTGTAGAAGTGCAAGTGTAACAAAGGAAAACATTTACAACATCCCTTAGAAAGTGTTGGTGGTAATGCTATTTGTTATTTTGACTTCAAAAGAAAAGGTTTTTTCTCATCTACTATTTTCATCAACAGAGATAAAAACAAATATACTCTATGAAAGACATTAAAGAAAAATTAGAATTGCTAAGACTTGAAATGACCAAGAAATTCACATGAAGTTTTCCTGTACTGCATGTCTGTAGGAGTAAATTCAAACACTGAAATTAGTGAAAAATAATATTTTTGTCAATTACTATCATATTTAATTCTTCTATTCCTATATTTTTTCAAGTAGGTTTATTGTGGCAGAGTCTTGACATATATTTCCAAACACGTTTGGTGTAAGGAAACAGCTAGAAAAAGCAAGGCGGGGAAGGGAAAGGGAGGAAATCTGCTTTTGCAGCAAGTCTTTGCAATGGCTACATAGATACTTTCCCCATCAATATCTGAATTTATTGCATGGCATGATGCTGAGGACAGATTGTACCATGGAAGAAAGACTCCATTTGTTACTGTCAGAGTGAGCAGCTAGACATGGCTAAATTATTGGAAGGTAATTTTAACACCTTTTCCTCAAACACTTGAGCCAAGAAGATATTAATCAAAGTACTTTAGAAGGAAAGGCACTATATAAATTGTGGATTTAAGAAAAGGAAGTATTTTCTTTTTAAAACGTGGAGGTGTTATTTTGTTCTTTATGCAAATGTTAATGAGCTGTTTTATATTTTAGGTGATAAACTCACCATGTCTTTGTGGTATTTAAAATGACATCTTCATAGAAATTTTAGAGATCCTTAATTATAGGATGCTGAGTTAGTGCATGCTCTGCCAATAGAACCTTGTTTATCACAGCCATACAAATTATATGTCAGTTAAAAGAATTTCCAAACTGAAAAATAAACCTCAAGTCTCATTCTGGCAGGTGAGCTTATGTTTTAGCACTTTTCCCCCAATATTATCTTTAGCTCTTTTTAAAAATTCAGTAGTGGGAGGTGGGCAAGAAGTCAAAATCCTTTGTGTTTTAAAAGTAAAGATTTTAATTAGAGACATATAAAAAGAATATCAAGAGAAATAAAATAAAGAGGACAGAAGAAAGTGAGTTTGAAGGGGGAATATGGAGAGGGTGGATTACAGAGAGAGAAAAATATCTTTAGATAATTCTTTTCCCATAAAATAAAAACATTTTCAGTGATTGTTTCATGGAAAAAACAGCCATGGGAGAAGGAAAGGCCCCAGTGGTTAACAAGGTTGCCTCTTTCTGAGCATAAGGCTACTTGACCAAGAGGTAACCCCTATTTCCACGTACACATTTTTTTCAAAAGGTCAGTTGGGAACTAGAAGCAAACACCCAAGTTCAGGATGTTGCCTAGTCTGGGGAAAGAGGTTTCTACATTTCTCGAGGAGAATTTAACAAGAGCTACTCTTCCTTTCTCTCAGCCAGAGGAGGTACCTTATCCATCACTGCCACATCGCCTCTCCTGAGAAAATTAGAGCAACCTTCTCGGCCTATAAGAAATTCCAGGACTTTTGCATGCTCCCTAGCCACCTACTTATTGTCTTCATAATCGCAATGTGAATGGGAAACTGACCTCTCAGGCATTCCTTTCATTTTATTAGTATACATTTCCCTTAATGTTGTACCCTCCTCTTCTGCAGCTCAAAGTCTGCAGTGTTATTCTCTATCTCTGTGGTCCCTTTTTATTTCCTTCTCTATGTGGCTAGCTCATCTAAGTCACTCATGTTCTTCATAAAACCCTCTTATTCCTTTTATTATTTTTTCAAGGGTCATGCATTTCTTGTTCTTCTGTCTCCGGTCTATACTTACATCTTAGAGGTTTTATCTGAAATATTCCTCAGGCCTGTGCATTACAGGGCTTGGTCCTCAGACTGTGGTACTGTGGGAAGGTGGTAGAACCTTTTAGGGGCTGGAGGAAGTTAAGGTATTGTGGGCATACCTTTGAGGGTGGTACTGGGACTCCAGACCTTTTCTTTCCCTCTCCATTTTATTTCCTGGCTGCCCTGAAGTTAGCAGCCTCCTCTTGTACATCTCCTGCCATGATGTACAGTGTTGCAACATGCCCAAAGCTACAGGGACAGCTGACCATGGACTGAAACCTCTGAAACTGTGAGCCAGACTAAACTTTTCCTTCTTACAAGTTACTCACCTCAGTATTTTGGTCCAGTGGCAGAAAACTGATTACCAGATGAGATACACTCTAATTTATAGCCACATGTTGGTATGTGGATGTGCTTGGTGATGCCTCATATCTGGATGTCTTAACAACTGCATTCTAAGTATCTTGAGGCTCAAATTTCTGTCCACAATTTCCACTCTGTGCTGTCTGTGTCTAGATTAGGAGTTGGCTTTCAGTGAGGGAGTACAAAAATGTGTCCTGGGTTTCCACACCATAAGGGGCCTTATTCTTACCTAATATTTCCTCTATGTGACCTTGGTTAGTTTTTCTCCTATATTCCCAACTCCAGCTATTTTAAACTTGAACTGTCTCCATTTCTATTACTGCATTTATCTTGTTTTCTACAGTCAACACTTTCATATGTTTCTTAGAGAAAGAGAAGCTACAAATGAGAATTTCTCTTTCTTTCAACTCCATCAAACTTGTCTTGATCCTCACTCTTCTTAAATCTTTTTTTCCCACTTCAGAAAAAAAAAGATACAACCTGAGATCCTTGTCCCATCCTCTTCACTTTCCTTGAGGTGATGTCTCCATCAGTTTTCTCATTATTCTCTTGGATTGTGAACTTTATTACAAAATAACTTTCCTTAGAGTATAGAAATATACTTGTTTCTACATTCTTAAAAAGCAGTCTAATCATATCAGTCCTACATTCTTTGTTGCCATCTTCTAGAAAGGATGTTCACCATCTGCTGTTTGTACTTGCTCATCTCCTATCACTCTCACTTTTGTTGCATTCTGGGGTCTGCCTACACATCCATGGACATCTACATACTGCATTGACTCCACTGAAATCTCCACAGTAGTCCATCGGCAATCCTCTCCTCAAGGTCACCTTTCAGTACCTAAATCCATAAAAGATTTTCCAGGCTTGGAATGCTGATAGCAATTAACTGTTTTAACAATTCTTTTCTTGAGGTTGCTCCTTTGTTGGTCTACCTATTAAAATCCTTTGTTTTTTAAATTTTTACTCCTACCAAGCTGAATATTTTTTTACCTTAGTCTTCTTTGAATGTTCATGTTTTCTATTCTAATCCATGCATGTTGATAGTTCTATATTTGGAGCTTTCTTATACTATATTCTCTGCTTAATTTTGACTAACAGTGTTTGTCACTAACTAGAAGGTCCAAATCTCCAATATGCCTATACCTAAATCTCAGATTCATGTAGTCAATCGGTCCTATTTCACTTTGCTTGCATAGATCACAAGTATCTTACTGAGCATGTGAGCATGTCTCTAACAAAATTCATCCTGTTTCCTATCACAATGTTGTTCTTCAGCTTCAATTAGCCGCATTACCTTTTTGCACAAGCCAGAAAATGATGTTTCTGTCCTCATCACTTCACTCTTTTACACCTTGCTTCCAACTGATTTGTGCATTCTGAAAATTCATCTTCTTAATAGCTCTAGAATTTGTCTTTTGTTTTCCCTTGTCTGGTATTATTTAATGAAAATTCTTTTCATTGGGGATTACCTAATTACTTAAGAAGCTTTCTATGTCAATGGTTCTCAGTGTTGGCTATATACCATAATCAATTAAAGAGCTTTAAAAATTCCTGGTATATAGGCCAGTCCCCAAATCATTACATTAGGATCTGTGGGAATGTGAGTCAGACATTTCAGTGTCCATGGAGTTGGAAATCCTTGGTCTAAATAAGCCCTGTAACTCCCAGTTCATATTCTTTGCTCACCTTTTGAGAAGACCGGTACCTCAAGGACAAGTTGTGGAGACAAGGAAAAGATGTATGTGGAAAGCTAATAGACCAAAGATGATGGGGGCTATTGGCAATGAGGACCATCTTGCTTAGGGGTTGTTGGCATACGGCTTATGTGAAGACTAGTGGGGAGATATGTCAGATAGGCGGGCACCGCAGGTAGTTACAAACTCCAGGGTAGTTACAAATTTGGGGAGGTCTGGTCTTCTGACACAAAGGCTATATGTCACTAGAAATTCTGGTTCTATAAATCTAGAGAAAAGTTACTGATTAGAAAGACTTATGATTTTTTGCCTTTTTAGATCCTTTCCCTAGAAATAGTTAATCTCGCATTTGAGTCTTAGGATATTAGGGTACAAAAGATGTCTTTTTCCTAGAGAACATGAAAAGATTATGAAAGGCTACATTTCTTTGGAGGATAGGGCTAGAGGTGGTAGATGAAAGCAACTTTTCCCTGCAAGATAGAGGGAGATAACATTGACTGGGAAACAATTTTTAACTTATTAGGTGACTTTACTCAGAGGTACCATTTACAGCAAATCTAGAAGGAGACTAATAATGCATTCTCCAGCTGTGCCACTTCTAACATTAGTGATTAAGGCAACTAAGGACAAATGAAGCTTAAGGGTTTACATAGATCTTCTCATTAGTAACACTGCTGTTTGCAGAGTTATGACTAGAATTCTAGTGATATTTTCAAAATGTTCTGTCTTTAAAGTTGATCATATTATTCCCTTTTTAAAGACCACTTAATAGAGCCCCACAATCTTAAAGTCTAAATTTCATAGCATACCCTTAGTTATCTTTACATCTCCTTCTATAATATACTAATTTTAATATATGTTACTTGCATATAATAATTCAAAAAGTGGAAAAGAATATACCTTGGGGGAGACAAGCCTTCCTTTCTATCCACTCCTCAGTACCAGATTCTCATGTCATCTCTACAGGTAGCCAATGGTCCCAGGATCCTTCGCTATATAGTCTATGTATATTTTCTACTCTTTTTAAAAACAAGAATGACAGAGTACTATAACACTGCTTCATTTCATATTACTTTCATTTAACAATGTATTGGGGGCATACATTCTCCTCAATATATAGAGACATTTATCTAGCTCTGCATAGCTTTACATTTTTCCACCACATGCAGATAAAAATAATTTATTTAGTGGAAAACTGATTTTGGTTGTTCCAATCTTTTACTATTGCAAATATAGTTGCAGTGAAAAGCCAGGTACATGTCATTTTGTGCATAGAACAAAAAGGTATGCATATTTATATTTGGATAAGAATTGCCAAATTATCTCTCACTGAGACTATGCCAATGTATGTTTCCACCAGCAATAACTGTTTGTTATTTTTCCCAAGATATTGTATTAATCAACTTTTGATATATTCTATTGCATACTTATCTTCATAGGAACAAGAATGAATATCTTTGAAAATGTTGATGAGCATGTGCATTTTACTCAGTGTGAAGATCTATCCATTGTTTTGTCTGAGGTCTTTTCTATTTTACATTTTCCTCAAACAGTAAGTAAAAAAATTCTAAAAGGAAAATTGTTTACATGATCAAAACTACTGCAGGGCAGGGGTGGGAGGAAAGAGCCAAGTGCAAGTTTGCAAAACTAACAAAGACAGATGGATAGAAGGGAAAAAGCCTCTCTTGCTTGAAAAGCTGCTCTGTCCTGTCAATAAGCACTCAGGAATGAATGCCTCCAAAAAGAATGCACAAATTTTTATCTCAACAACAACAACAACAGAGTTAGTTTTTCATGCTTTCTTTGGCTAACTATATCCTAGCAGAAGCCAATCTGAATATTTTGAACAAGAGAGATTTTTAAAAGGGAGTACTGTTGTTTCCATCTGCATACTTAAAGTCTAGCCTGGAAGAATAATGGCTACATAGATGAATTTATTTTTCAATGAATCTATAATGAAGGGCAATTTTTATGTGTGTTTCACGGAGGTAACTATATAAATAGTTACAAAAATAAAGCATATGATTTTTTTTCAGATCAGGTCTCATTGTATAACATAGGCTGGGCTTGAACTTACTATATAAACGAGGCTGGCTTCCAATTCTTGATCCTCCTGCCTCAGCCTCCAGAGTGTTAGTTTTATATGCTACCATACCTTGCTTAAAGCACTTGTGAGGAAAATATTTTTAAATCTGTCAGTAACTTTATATTCTCAGAGAGAAATGCTTGCTTAGTGATATTTTATGAAATAAAATTAAGCCTAATTAATATTTTATCAAGTTTTAATTGTAACCTGAGATAATGTGACCTCTTCATATGTAAACTAATATGGGATAACAGAAATTCCAAGGTTGGAGTTCTCGGTATTGATTATAAACATCATTTTTTAAAGTAAGGAACCTGAAAATGAGAATAAGAGATCTTAGGGGTTGAGGTGGGCTAGTAGACAAAAGTCAAATCTAATGTATCAGACATCTCTCCTGATAGCAAGATGGTAGAGTTATTATCTGAGTCCTCATCTGAGGCCCTTACTTATTTTCTTTACATTTAACTTATTTTTTATTTAATGTAACACTATTCCTTAAATTATCAGTTTATATTTTTCATGGAAGAAAGTATACACCATTGATATTTTTGCTTATTGAAATGATCAGAAATTTTCAGCATAGTTTTAGTCTCCATAGTATATAGGGCATAACACATAGTTTTTCCTTCTTAAGGTAATTTTTTCTTTTTTGGAAGATAAAAACAACTGTTCACTGTCATCTCTCTATTTGTTATTTTATTCTTCCTGCATGTACTTTTTAAATGTCTGTAGGTTCATAAAATTCACTCATACTATACCTTAGATGTGCAGAGAAATTATATTTCCCCAGACTCCAATCTACTTGTTAGTGGGAAATTATACTTTAGTTATATTTGCTTTAAAAGTTGGTATCATTAATTATCTGAGTTAGTTTTTCATTACTGTGACCACATAAGTAATATAAAGAGGAGAGATTTATTTTGGCTCACAGTTTCAGGGCTTTCAATCCATGATCATCTGATGCTAAGACAGAAGCATCTGGGTAGAAGGGCCTGATGGAGGAAGCCTGTTATTCTCATTGCAACCAGGAAGCAGACACAGGCAAAGAGCCCAAGAGGAAAGGGCCGAGAACAAGATACTGTTCCAGAGGTCACACTCTGATCTATTTTCTTCAATTAAGGCCCATCTTCTCTCTTTCTATCACCTTCCAATGCTGCATCAAATTATAACATCATTGATGAAGTTAGAAACATCATGATAGATCGCCTTTCAAAAACTGCACCTCTAAACACATGAGCCTTTTGGAGGACATTTTCCATCCAAATCATACACTTCACACCTAAGCCCCCAAGGCTCATATCCATCTCATGTTCAAAATGCATTTAGTCCACCTCCAAGAGTCCCCCTAGTCTCAACAGTTTCTGCAGTGCTTAAAAGTTCAAATCCAAAGTCTCCTCTGAGGCTTAAGGCAAACTATTACCCATTAGCCTCCTTAAAAACCAAAAGTAAGTTACATATTTCTCACATACAATGGTAGAACAGGCATCAGTTTTCCCAATCCAAAAGGGAGGAATAGGAAAACAGCAAGGAGGAATCAGTCCCAAATAAGACTTAAATCTAGAAAGACAAACATTAAAAATTTTTGCTCCATGCCTGGCATCAGGTACATGATGCCATGATGTGAGCTCCAAAGGACTTTCCCCCATGGTTTTGCTGATTGCAGCCCACATGGCTTTCTCTTAGTCTAGCTCTGCTTGCTGCTTGTAACTTTCCTCAACAGATGTTTCCTGGTTTTGGTATCTATAACTTCCTGAGATCCTCACTGCAGCCTTGGCTTCACTCTTACTTTTCTGCATCGTCCTCTCAGGAGATCCCTGCAAGGATTCTAATTCTGTCCTCCATTGCCTGGCTTCCCAGGGCTGCCTTTGAAATCTGGGTGGAAGACTCTGTGACTCCAGAACTGTGGCATTCTACTTGCCCACACAACCAGCATTATAGGGATGACATGAAAGGCTGCCTCCAGCTGAAGCAGTGGCTGGTTCACACAGAGTCATGGCTGCAGTGGTCTTTAAGCACTTGGTTTACTGAGCATTGTGAGATGAATCTTGGGAAAGTAGCTTCCTAGGTGACCCTGTGGGAGCAGGATTTGCCGATGTTCTCTTCTCCAAGCAAAGCATTTCAAACAACTTCAAATCTCTAAACCCTTGAGCCTTGATGGGTGGGGTCTGGGCAATTCTTCAGATGCCCTGTAGCATCTAATGTATTGACCCAGTGCAATATACTTGTCTTCTTTTTAAAATTTTCTTTTCAACGTACTTGTCTTCTTTTTAATGGCAGTGATCTCTTTAGCAACACAACATTTTTGTCCCTGACTTTACATACCCTCCTTTTCTGGCCAAACTACAAGTTTTCCAAATTGCTATGCTTTGCTTTTTCCTCTTAGTTCTCACCGTACATCTGGACAAAAGCAGCTAGCAATACCTATACCACTGCCTGTGTGGTCTGCTGCCTTGAAATTTTCTTCACCAGATTGATTAGTCTGTTTGTTTTAAACTTAACCTCACACCAAGTTATAATGAATGGAAAAATGTAGATAATTTATTGTCCAGAATAACATGAGTGTCCTCTACTCCAGTTCCCAAGAGAGTCCTCATTTCCATCTGAAGCCTTATGCACACAGTCTTAGTGTCTATATTCCTATCTGCATTCTGGTCTTCTGGATCCAAATCAAAATCACCCATTAACATCTGCTTACTACGTTGGAAGATTTCTCTAGTCTGCTTCTCCAAATATTTTCACATTCATCCCAAAAACTAGTTGCAAGGGCTTCAGAACCACACTGTCTGGTATAGTCATAGTGATGAGCCCATTTCTCAGTACCAATTCTCTGTTGTATAGTTTCGACACTGTGAAGAAATGCCTATATAAATCAAGTTTAATGAGGAAATATTTATTTTGGTACATGGTTTCAGGAATTATAGTCCATAATCAGTCAATTGACTCCAAGGCAGAAGTCTCATGGTAGAAAAGGGTGTATGGAAAAAAAGTACTAATTTCATAGCAGCCAGGAAGCAGAGAGAGGGAAAGAGCCTGACTGGAAGGGTCTGGGAGCAGGATGTAGTGCTCACAATCACACTACTTGACCCACTAGTTTCACTTAGGCCCCACCTCTGGAGTTTCTATCACCTCTCAATAATGCCAAGTTATGAACCCTTCAATGGACTCCTCCACTGAGGTAGTTACAACACTAATGGTCTAATCACCTTTCAAAAGCCCTAATTCTGAACACATAAGTCTTGTGGGGGATATTTTAGATCTAAATCATAACATTAAGTAATAGACTAAGGATTAAAAAGCAAAATTATGAAATATACAGATTTCTTCACCTTCCATAGCTTATTTTATGAGATAAGGATAGGGATCATGGAATCTAGTGGTACAGGGGATGAGTCTTGGCCATGAAGCATGCTGTGAGCCCCCTTTCTCTGTTTCTTGTTTTCTTGGACAGGCTCACTTGTTTTTTTACACATTCTCACTGGCACTGCAGATTTTTCTAAGGATTGACTCTGACCCTCAGTTGGTTCTCACTGGGTGATGTTCTTTTATCCAAACTTCATTTTTTTTGTTTAGAATATTTCAGAATGTGCCTTTATTTTTTCTTTGATCCACACCAATTGTCATTGAGATGCTCCTTTTCCAGGTCCACATGATTCCTTGAGGTTCAGAAGCTGTGCTGCTTTCACTCTGCTTAGTAGGCATGGAGATATTTTCTAGGGTTGAGTGCTCTTGAAACTAGGGCTCAAATCCCTCAGATATAAAAAGTGTCCATTACTCCACACTCCAACTAGAGTTCACTGCAACAAGATGGTTGAGTCTCTGCTTTTTTGCTACTTGCAGGTCTTACAAAACTCAGTGTCCTCTCTAGGATTTGGATAAATTACTCCTTTTTCCAGAGGATTCCTTCTGTTTCTTCAAATACAACCTTCTTATCTTTTCTCACCCAGGATATCAGGAATAATCTTAGTGTCTTCTATATACAAATTGTTTCTTGATATCTCTGTCCATTAAGTAACTTGCACAAACTCTTCATTAATTCTCATCTACTCCAACTATTTTCTAGATGGTCTAGCTGTCTTCCTCTTCATAATCCAACATCCAGGCTAGAATTCTTCATGCAAAAAAACCCCAAAAAACAAAAGCTCATGATTTTTAAATTCTCATCTTCAACCCTGGCTTGTATGTAGTGTATTGGTAGGTATTGTCAGCTTTAACTCTGAAACATAAAACTATTTAACTCTCTCATCTCCATTGTTAATTACCATTGTACTTAAAGCAACCACATTTTCTTCTCTTGATTACTCTATTTATTTTCTCTTTCCTCTACACAGTATCCTATGACATAAATAAAATCATGATTCTGCCTTCAGAATCCTTCAGGCCTGTCACACAGGAAAAATAACCCGTATTTATTATCCTGATCCATTTAACCTGCTTTGGTCCTATTCATACTTTCTTTTGTGTCTTTATCTTTAGTCACTTCATCTCTTATCCATTATGATTCAAAGTCACCAAGTTTCTTTCTGTTCTTAAAACATATTACCTCATTCTTGGCAAGACCTCTGCACTAGCTACTCCCTCCTCCAGGAAGGCAACCACCTGCATTTGGTAAAAAATAATTAGTACACCCAACGTATAACTTAAGAACTAGCTTGAATGTCATCATCTTCTAGAGAATTTATTTAACCTCATGTAGCCATAGAGTCATTGGCTATGACTTTATTTTTATTCTCTGCGTAGCATTCAACATTATCTTATATGGCTCTTAATATTGATTTAATTTTCCTGTTTCTTATTTCCTTCTCCTCTTATTGAATTTGAAAACTGCCATGACTCATATCAAGTATTCAAGAATATGTTTGTGAAATGAGTAAATCAACAAACAAATGAATGTGGACTTTTATAAAACAGAGTTTTCTTCAAATAGCTTCAGCTTTGGTACATAAGACATATTTGAATTTAAGGCCTGCCTGCCTTTTGGGAGCAATAGAAGGAAAAAATGTGGTACAAGTTTAGTATTTGAATATATTTTCTATCTTTAATTTCATAACTGTATTTAAATAGATAAAAGAAAATGAAACCATGTGAATTTCACATTCCAAAATGCAAGTGGGCATAATCACGGAATACATCTGATTTTCACCTTCTTTATCTTTAAAACTTCACTAGTAAATCCTGCTTCCCAAAGCAGTTTTCAGGAAGCAAATGAAATTATACATGCAAAGGCACTTTATAAAAATGTTTAGAATGGAAGGAGCACTTTATATTCATGCCCTTGCAAGAGTGGATCATAACAGAGAAAAGACATGGATGCAAAGATATTTTATAGTTTCACATTAAAATCAGCTATTGTAGTCAGAGTTCTTCAGAGAAACAACTGATACTATATATATTGAAGCTGGTACATTAAGAAAGCTGATGGTAATTAGCTTAGTCAAGGTCCAAAGGCAGCTGATCCAGGGGCAGTTGACAGTATAAATTCCAGTCTACATCTGAATGCTCAGGTACCAGGACCCTCAATGTCAGAGGACAGAACAAAATGGATAGCTCACCTCAAATAAAAATAAAAATTGCCCTTTCTTTGTATTTTGTTTTATTTGAGTCCTCAAATGATAGAATACGTCCAATTAATGAAGGTGATATTCTTTAGTCAGTCTAATAATTCCAATGTTTTTATCTTCCAGAAATCTTCTCACAGACATGACCAGAACTGGTTTACTATCTATCTGGGTATTCTTACCCCAATCAGGTTTACACATAAAATTAACCGTCAAACTAATCTTCTGGGTTTGCCAATGACTGAAGGGTTTCTGGGAAGGTGGGCTTTTCTGCAAAGCAGGAGGATGCGGTCAGTCTGGCTTCACAGGGCTTTGCGTCAGTTAAACCACCTTAAGAAACCACATTTGATTTTGTGATCCAAAGTACAAGGATTAAAGTGGAGTGATGTGAACATGAGGGGAATGAAATGTATTGGGACATCTGAGGAGTCTGGAAACCTTGCTGAAGGAGGATGAGTGGGAGGCCCAGAGTCTGTTTCATAGGGAAAGGGGAATTACATATCAGAGTATGTCTGTGGAGAAGATTCAGATAACGAGGGCATCAGATCATTATATATGTATAAAATTTTCATATTATTCTGCATTATTCCTGAGGAGTAGAAGCCAATGGTAGTAATTAAAATTGGGAGAAGGATTGCAGCTTGAACTGTGAGAATAATTTCTAACAAGGTGTTTCCATAACGGAATGGGATACTGTCTGCTTCTCCTGCATTATTTAGTGATGACAATGTGCCAGTGCTCTACTAGATCAGAAGAGTACAAAGAATGAGAGGAATGCAGTCTCTACCTGATCACATCTCTTAAATCTCTGTTTCTTCATTAGTTTTTCTATCACTTTATCATAGAGGACAATTGTCTTCCACTCCTCACCAGCCTACCCTTGTACTTAGACCCCAAACATTCAGAGCACCGAGACATCTTTCATACAGTACCTAGTGTAATGTATTTAAAGTGCTAATCAGATGATTTCACTCTCCTGTTCAATCCTTTATCTTATGTTATTCAATTACCAGGGACTGAATATACTGAAGTGGTAAACCAAATTAAATCTCTCTTCCTTTATGCTGTGAGTATTGGGTATTGTGTCCCAGCAACACAGAGTTGATTAATATAGTTGTACAACATGTGCACAACACAATAGCCCCAAACTCAGGTTTCCTGAATCCTAGTTGCTGACACATTTCATTATGACACACTTCCAGTATTTAAAAGGGACCCTACATGTTGCAGAAAATGACTCTGAAGTAACAGAGATAACTCAAAAGGAGGGTTTTATTTGAAGTAAAATGCTCAGTCGAGGCTTTCATGTGTTAGAAATTAGTTTAGGAAATCTCCAAAGCAATGGTCTTCGGCAAACTCCAAGATCAGAAAGAGTCACTGGAAATTCTAATTCAGTGGGGCCCCCTGCATCCTTAAAAAGATCTCAGAGGTGACTCAAGTGCATGGTCAGGCTTTGGTGATCAATGTTCACAATTGCCTCCCAGCCTTAGATGCTGGGATTTTTTTACCTCAAGAGTGGTTGTTCTCCTCCCTGATTGCACATTGTAAGCACTTGGGGACTGTAAAAAAAATACTGCTGTTAAACAGGCCACATACTAAGAGATTCTGATTTAATTTGTCTGGGATGAAACTTACTTAATAGTATTTTGGTAAAGCTTTTAACTGATTTAAATGTGAAGTTAGGGCTTTAGAAGATAGTTCAATTGGTGCAACCACATGTATTAAACTTTGCTTCCAGATTAAGGCAAGGGGTAAATTGAAGCAATGCTGATTGCCTTTCTGCTTCCTAGGTATAAGCAAAATTATGAGGTATTTTACAAATATAATAAAGCACTCCATGGCAACTATATGGTAATAGTCACATACTTGAAAATTAACAAATTATCCACGGCTTCAGAGAAGCCTTAGATATCCTTACTCACCTTCCCCTAATGTCATACAAAATCACCATGTAAAAATCTCAAACAGGATACCAATAATGACACAATATTATTTATAAGTTCATAGGCTTTATTCAAAATACACTAATTATTGTACTAATTTTCTTTATATCTATATGGAATCTAATTCAGAATCTCATGTTGTATTTAGTGGTCAAATTATATTTTAAGATATATATGTTTATGAAATATATTTTATGACATATATCTGTATCATACTTGTGATATATATATGTGTGTGTTTATATCTATGGTAGATTCTTCAAACAAGTACCTTATATAAAAAATGTTTGCCATATATAATTACTAGGTTAGTAATTGTGAAATAAAGAAGCTCTGTAAGCTTTTGAGATTGTTTAATGCTAATCATATTATTTTACCTAATTGATACTGAAATTGTTTGTTTAGTAATTTTTATCAGTGAATGATATTGAAATATATAAATTGAGTACCTCAAGTGGTTTAATAACAAATCAAGCAAAAGGAAAGTACTGTAGATTCCTTTTTAAACATTTCCTAAAAAATGTTGCATGTGATTTGGGAAAAGAATGTATATATAAGAGAAGATAATGGAATGCATCAGAAATACCTTAGGGAGATAATTTTGAATCTCATTTTAAAATGTGTGATTTACATCAGTTAATGGAGAAGAAAAGGAGACTATTTTTGCAGTGCATACTAGTGTATAAAGTCATAGAAATTTACAATAGGATATGTGGATGAAAGATGGCAGGATAGAAAAGAGGATATTTCTTTCTTTTTGAAAATAAACTGGCAGAAAATCTAACTAAACCAAGAGGGCTTATGAGTGATGAATTTATTTCTGACTTTGTATGGATTTTGTATGACAAAAGCTTGCTGCCTTTCTTCTTTCCTTCCTTCCTTCCTTCCTTCCTTCCTTCCTTCCTTCCTTCCTTCCTTCTTTCCTTCTTTGGGTGCATAAGAAGTCTGTAATCATATAAATTAATTTCCTATTGGAATAAAGGGAAGGGAATTTGGAAATAATAATTCAAAGTAAAACACCAATTTTCATGTTAGTCATGTACCAAGTATAGGAAAATAAATGTCATTTTAAAAAATTCCAGCTTAAAGCACAACTTTTCTTGGTTAATTGATTTAAGAGAAATATATTAATGACTTTCTTTAGTTATTAATCACAAAATATATTCAGGGTGCTAATTTTTTGAAGGGTGTCACAGTTCCTGTTTTATTTTACCAAATGCAGAGTACCATTTTCATTTTTATTTTGTAATGCACAATTTTTTCCTTGCTTAATTGAATATTTTTCTGACAATGCTAAAAACTTAGGATTTTGTTTTTATGTCTGGAGAGTGCTGGAGAACTCTGCTTTTTTCTTCAGTGTGATGGCTCTAATGAAGTGGGATTTTAACTTAAACTTTGTGTTTCTTGGGTGAAAAAGATTAGCATACAGTTCAGGAAGGAGCTAAGAATTCTCTTCCTGAGACTTTAAATTTTTCAAATAATTAGTTGAGAAAGTATCTTTCAAGGACTAACAGGCATAATATTCAGGATCTTTGTTTTGTTTTACTTGCTTTTGAAAGCCAATAGCACAGCCAGTGCAAATGGTCAAATAATGTCAGAACGTTTTGCATTCAAAATATTAGATCAATATTTCTTCAGTTTTTAATAATAGAAAAAAATGGTACTAGAAGACACTTTGAAAAATATTTTTTTTAAATTGGTACTATTCATTAGGAGAATTTAGATGCATACAAGGTATGTTACAGTCATCTTTTTTTACACTAAAATATTACTATCTTTGATTTGGGAAGAAATATTCTCAGTTGCAAGTATTTGTTATGTGGCACTTATGGCAAAATTTCCAAGTCTGGTTTACAAGGATGTTAAAATATATAAAAACCAAACTCCTCAGTAAATCTTCTAAAACTTGTCACCTTTTAATAGACTTCTTGTCTCTTGTAGTGGCAGAACACTGCGTGGTTGTTGAGATCAAATCCACAGTATTGGTTATCTCCATGTGGGGTCGCCCTGGATGACATGTATATTGTACTTGTTTGCAGTATGATGATTACTCCATACTGTGAGTGTGTTTCCTGTAGATGTTACTGTGGCTGTCTCTTGGTGAAAGATGTTTGATTATATCTGGTATTAAACAGACAATAAATGTTTGATGAATGATTATAGGACTCCATGAACGAATGATTCCATCCTGTCTCTCATATCTAACTGACCTCTGAGGTCTTTTGATTTCATTTTGGAAATGTTTCTCTTAATCATCACAATTTCTTCATTGCCATGGCTGCAAAGCTATCCTATGTCTCCATAAGCCATATTCTAAATACTCCTATGAGGCTTATATCATTTTTTTCTCTCTCATCTATTTCCTATTAAATATTTACAATTATTATCACTTCTCGACCTTTTGGCTAAGATCAAATATATTTACAGTCATTTTTAAAGTATTCTTCCCAACAAACTGTATTTGCCATTCTTTTGCCCAAATACCTTCCCTAACCCTAGTTCTATACAGGATGAGATACACAACTTTGATATCTTTAACATTTTATCCAGGGTCATCCATAGTATGGTCACATATTTCAACTCATCCACATGATATCACACTCAAATAGAAATTATTATTAATTTCTTCCTTCCTTGTTGTGCTTTTGCTCTTAAGATGATGTGGGATATTGTCTCTACTTTCTTCTCTATGTGTCACAGATAATTTGGCCCAGATCTGTTTTCACTTTCTTGTATGATGAAGAATTTTAAAAAATTATTTCAGAAAATAGTAATTTCTCCCAATTTTGTTCTCTCACAGGATCTTGTGCATAATGTTCTTACTTCATTTGCCTTGTACTTGTCATTTGTGTTTATGTACTATTGTCATTTGTGTTTATGCATTATTTTCATTTGTGTTTCTGTATTATCTCATTATAAGAGCATAAGCTTTTTAGGCAGAGATCATGATTTACAGTTCTATGACTCTCCTACAGCTCTGAACATGCTTTCTAAGAGACCCAATATCCAGTAGATGTTTGCTGATTGGACCTAGAACATTTCTACAATATTATAGTGCTTTAATATTGTAAGCTTAATGTAGTGAGATACACCAAAAGAAAATATATGTAGTGCCTTATTTGAGAAAACCCAATTTTCAATTTATTCAACTATAAAGGGAATTATAAGTTTGAAATTTAGGTAGAATAAATGAAGAGTAAATGATATGGAAGTAGTGAGAAAAGAGGATGACTTCATGGGAAGATGAATTTTGATTGTGCTTTTGAAGAATGTACCACATAAAATTTAGCAAGCAGGGACCTATAGGAGAAACAGCCTCTACTTCAAGCCATAGATGTTTAAATTACTCATCTGGAGGTTCTGTTTCCTAATCTGTAAAATGAATATAGCTTTTACCTTATCTTCTTTACTTCTGCTTCTTTCCATAAGTAAAATTTTATTAGAACATAGACAAATCCATGTATTTATGTTTCATCTATGCCTGCTTTCACAATAACAAGAAAGGTGGGTAGTTGCAAGTGAGGCCTCTATTCTAGGAAGCATACAATATTTACTACATGGTCTTTTAAAGTTTGCAGAGATAGAGTATAAAAAGAGATAACTAGGAGTGAAATCTAACTATTAAGGAGCAAGTTTTTATGATTAATATGAAATCTGTTTAACTGATATAATGTAATCAATGTGAATATAAATATAAACCTTGAGTACATCAAATGGTGATTGATACCTTTCTATCACAATAATAAAAGATAAAGATAATTAATTTAAGAGGAAAGTTAATTTGGCTCACTATTTTATAGTTTTCAGTCCGTGATTGGGCAGACTTATTGCTTTTAATCCCCTGCTGGGGCGCTGGACAGCAATAGGAGGTAGCATGTAGGGGAGCAAACTGATTCCATCATGTCTAGGGGGCAGTAAGAAGAAGGAAAGAGTTAGAGACCATAATCCCCTTTGCGGACACACCCGGGATGACTTAAGGACCTCCAGCTAGTTCTCATCCGCTGGAGGTTCCAGCACCACCTGAGGACCAAGACTACCACACATGGCCTTTGTTGTACATTCAAGATCCAAACTGTAACACAGAATAACACATGCAAGATTTGTTTCTTTTAAAGACTCTTCTTTATGTAATATTCATGCAATTCTCATACTTTTAAGGTAAAAAGAATTATTTTGGTTGTAAACATGAAATATTGCATATAATTTATGAAAGTCCTACAAAAACCGCCCTTCTCCAAAAAAGAAAAAAAAAAACTTTTACCAAGAATTTTACATTGAGACGTTCTGCTTTATAAACTTAGTGAATGAAGAGGTGAAATACCATTCCAAATGTACTGTTCACTGATTATTGTGGCCTTTTCTCACAGTGACATAAGCAGAGACATTCAGTGTTTCATTTCTCTCTCTTTTTCTGCTGTAGATAGACTCTACTGGTCAATTGAACTGAAAGTGATGATGTGATAGTGTTCAAAATAATGTTTCTTCTCTGTTAACATGGAAAATCTCTGCGTGTCTGATACTTTATCAGAATTTCCTGTTAAATGCTTTTCAGGACTTGCTCTATTGTTTGTTTCAGAATTTTCTTTAACAGAAAAATAAATTAAAATTATATACATACCAAAATCCTTTTTACTGTCCTGTCTAGCCCTTCCTATATCCCTTAAAGTTGATCCATATTGCTTCTGCATATTTATGACACCATATACTATTATTTTATGATTTTTAAATTTTACATTAATGGGATTATACTAAGCTCACATGTTTGCAGCTGGATTTTAAAATGAACACTATTTTCAATATCTGCCTTTATTAATATGTTCAAATATGATTGATTCATCTTCACCAGCATCAGAATAGCAAATGAAATTCTAGGAATTATTTTGATCTCTAGAAATATTAAATATTTTATTTTGATTAACTTTACATAGGTAAACCATTCTTTCACTAATCTACTGCATTTATTCATTCTTCTACTAAAAAGGAGTTAGATTGCTTCATTTATTTGCTCCTATGCAAATTGGCACAAAGGGTATCTTTTTATATCACTTCTTTGTGCATCACTAAGAGTTTCCTTAAAGAAGAATTTTGTGAGGAGTATGTGCTCTCTAAAATGAGTAGATGTTCCTGAATTACTCTTTGAAGTTGTTTTTCAGCCAGTATTGCATAAAAGTTTCTTTCCCTACAGTCTTGTTAAAAATTTTGTATTTCCCTCATTGTCAATAAAATAGCTTTTAAAGTATTGACTATTTCTTCTTATGTGAATTACCATTTTATAACTTTTTGTTCATTTTATTTGTTGTATTTTTCCAAGAAATAAAAGGAAATTTTCAAAAAGTCTGTATACTAATTTATTGTCAGTTATTTATTTTTATGGATATTTGTGGAAATGGATACATTTGACCATGTTAGAACCACATAAACACCACAGTTATCCAACATGAGAACAATACATTCTTCCTAGTCTATTGATTATGCAATAAATTTTTATAGACAATTAGTATTCTCAAGCATGAGATGAGAAGCACTCGGTTGCAATCTCTGAGTGAAGGGAAATCATGTATAAGTCCTATATTCATATCAGCTCTCTGTCTGGGAGATTTCTTAATTCTAGTACAGAAAGGAAAAATTCAAAGAAGGCTGAATTTTCCTTTTGAAGGCAGGGATCAGAAACCTGACAACTAAAGTAGGTGTAATCTGCTATGCCAGTTATTGAAATGTGGTTACCATCTTGAATTTTCTACAAAGTGACTGTGGCACAACATAAAACTAAGTCTCTACATGTTTAAGGGGTCACTAACTAGTTGCCTAGGGGGAAAATAAACATTCTGCAGGGAAAGAAAACAGAATTAAGTCTATATAATGTTTCAATTATTTCCAAAATATAATTTAAATAATACTAGTATTCAAAGAAATAAGAAATTTTGACTTATTGCCAAGGAAAAATAATAACAGGGAATAGAAACAAACTCAAAGGTGATTTTAGACATAGCAGATAAATTTTTAAACAATATTATAAACACAAAGACAGTGAAATTAATTTTAATAAAAGAAAACCAGATGTAAGTATGGATTCTTACCTTATGAAGAATAATAAATACATACAATTTTATCTTCCAGTTATGTTTACAAGAATGAGGTTCTTTTGGAGAATTTGTGCATTGCAGTTATAAATGTAAAATGCTACTTACTACTTTGGAAAAGTTTTCCAATTTCCAATAAAGTTAAACATGTGCCTACCTACTCTAGGACCCAGTAATTCAATTCCTGCACACTGGAAAATGAGTACAATTGCTTTATTTCTAAAAGTTACAAACTGGAAAAAAATTTAATGTTATCCATTGGCAAATGGAGAAACACATTATAGTCTGTCTATTCATGTAATGAAAAAATTAGTTATGTGCTTTAATAGTATGTAACATGGAAAATAATTTTCTAAGGGGATGAAGGAACTTTCTGGGATGATGGGAATTTTTTATACCGTGATTGAAGTGGTAATTACAAGAATATATGTTTGTTAGCATTTATTAAATATAGAGTGCAAACTTAAGGTATATGTACTTTGTAAATTATAATACATTAAAATGATTAAAATAAGGGACGGGGATTTAGGTCAGTGGTTCCGTCACCTGCCTCACAAGTGTGCAAGGACCCGAGTTTGATCCCTGGTATATATATAAAAAAGAAAATTGTACTTTCTCCACTAAAATGATTAAAATAAAGAAAACTATAAACTTATTTTCATAAACTAAAAGTATCGCATCTATGAAAAATAAGCCAATGTAAGGGAACATATATTTGAAAATTAATTAGAAAGTTATTTGTGAAAGTTTGTCCATATCATAGAGGTGGAGAGAGATAGAAAGAGAATGAATAGGCTGTTTGAAAAATAAAATTACAAAATCTCCTTGTTTCAAAACTGTTGACTCTCTGTTACATTTAATGAATTGAAATAATTTTTTATATTTTAAAAGACTGAGATAAATAGTAATAAAACTTGAAAGTCAACTCAATGTATAAATCGACTTCTTAGTATTGGTCATAGAGAAAGAACAGAGGAGAGAGGGAAATATTTAAAGAGATAACTCAAAATGATTCCTGCTATTATCATGACCAACAAGTACCTTTTATCAACCCTCCCTTGTGGATAAGTACAAAGCCTGGATAAAATGCTTTTTTTAAAAAAAGAAGTAAAATAATAAAACCTGCTTGAAAGCAGCAGAGAACTAACAAGATAGGGAAAATTTCTCTGTCAGCTAAATATAGGAAGGAACTCATATTCATTAGATTCATCTTGGCAAAAACAAGCAATATATCATTCTACTCAAATATATATTCTTAATACTGAGCCACATGTTTCATGAATAAAATGATGATTTGTTAGTAAGCCTCTGACTTGAGACAGAATATTATTGAGATGAATTTAGAGACATGATTTATACAAGTTTATATCTGGGATTTATTTTTGTAAGAAACAGAAAAATGTGGTATATGAACATATAAACTCATAAGAAAGCTCTCTGCTCTACTTCAAAGCTTTGTGGTGACACATGGTAGAACCAAATATTTCTGAATACCACATATATGTACATATATTTGTAGTAGCGTGTTTAAAAAACATTGTTAAGGTACAATGGTGGGGTCAACTTTGTATTAAGGATACATTTCCTAAGTCTGAGAAATAAATTTCGATCAGTACTAGAAAAAGAATATTTCTTTTTAAAGTAAATAGCATTTTTACTGAAAGTGACTATCTCTGTCTCCAAGCCAAAGCAATTTGAAACAGTCTGTTTGATAAGTGTCTTCAGTGGAAGAACCTAATTTCCTGGTTATGTTGGCTTTCAATGAATCAAAAAAAAGTTTCAAGGAAAGGATGATACATTTCTAAAATGCAATAAAAGTAACAAAGAAAAGTTGGATCAATTACTGTAGGGAATCTTAGCAAATGTTCCAAAGGGAATGTCTTTATAATTAAAATTTCAACACAGATGTAATATACATGTTTTCTAATTTATCCTTCTCCTTTCAAGGACATATATTCTAGTATTCAAATTATTATGAATTTATACAATGAGGGTAATCCATTGTATTAACATGTGGTAAATATTCAAAGTTTTCTTTCAAGGTGTAATTTTTTTCATATGCACAAGAAGTCAGTTCTGTCTTCTTTTTTGTATCTATGCCAAGGTAGAAATTCAGAAATGTAAAACAATCAAACAACTTCACTCAGTCTTTCCATCTGTCTGTTTACCTAGCTCTCTACTATTTATTTTGATATGAATGGCACTTAATAAATAGTATTGTCCATTAAAGAAAAAGGATGATATTTATCACAGTGAAAATAGGCTGCAGCTAGGTCTTTTATGTGGGAAACCATAGTTTAAACAGGTGTGCTGATTAATATACCCTTATAATGAATACAATTTATTTGCTAATCTTGTCTTTTTAAAATATTTCCCAGAAAAAAGAAGATTAAGTTTCATTGATATGTTGCTGATTTATTTATATTCTCCAGTTCATCCCTGCACCCACTCAAAATCATGGCTATTTATTGTGTACTATTTATTGACAACTTAGTTTTTAATGACACTTGGAAATTAAACTATTGAAATTGTACAATATGTACCATAAAATCTATTCACTTAATAAGGATTGGTAATAATCCCAGTTATTAGTATGAACACTCTATTGGAAATGTAAAGGTGTGTTTCATGTTCTAATAATGCATTATCTTTCTTCATTTTAAAACTTGTCTTTTGTTTTCTATTTCACAGACTTTCATCTCTATTTTAATAAGCATGTAGCAATATACAGCATCTTCTGCATGCTAGATTATTTTTGAAATTATAAATTCATTTGTTGTGAGGTTCAATTGTATGGTCAACTTGACTGTGTCGTGGGGTTCCCAGATTAAACACAATTTCTGGGTTTGTCTGTAAGTGTGTCTGTCTGAAATTAGCAATTGAATGGATGGATTCAGCAGAGTAGATTGTCCTCCCCAACTTCAGTGGACATTGTGCAAACCACTGAGTAAAGCAAAAAAAAAAAAAAGAAGGAATCTACTCCTTTTGTTTTCTGCCTCTCTTCCTGAACTGGAACATGGCTTTTCTCTAGCTCTTCGATTAGGATGCTCATCTGTCCCTCCTGTTTCTCGTGCTTTTAGCCTTAGCCCTATACTACAAGATTTCCTGGGTCTGCAGTTTGTAGAAGTCAGGTCATGGGACTTCTCAGTCTCCATTGGTCCTATGAGCCAATCTTTATAATAATTATATCTTTCTCCCTCTCTTTCTGTAGGGGTGTGTATACACACATTTTATACAGAATGTATATGTATATACTGGTAAAATAAATAGTTCCTGAAATAGTTAATAACCTAAAGAGCAAAGTGGAAATGCTCAAGTTACTGCAGCTATTAGCTCAGTTCAAATTTGGAAAAATGAGGAAATATTAAAACTTTCTCTTCCACGAAGGTCATTAGTGTGTAGTCCATAAGAACAGTACTTTACTGTAAGACTTTATAACTGACATTCATTTCTTTAATAATAGAAATTTTTAAAAGTACCAGCTCTACAAAGTGAATTTATTTAGATGAATAAATTTTGCAATTTAGGCATTGAGATGTAATGAGGCATGATTATAAAATGGAGAATATTTTAAAATTTCTACTTAAAATTCATTTAGCTGCTTGAAATGATAAGATTCCTGCTTTGATAGATATTAAATTACTGTCTTTAGGCTGGAAACACACCTTCTATATGCTTTAATATTCTAAGGCTGGGACTCTTCAAATTATATTCCTCCTTTGCCAGAGACAGTTTAATGTCAATGGTGTATACTGGAGGGAAGATAGCATTTGACAGAGTGGAAAAAAATGGTACCAATTTGTTTTTTTCTCTTGTATCATCCTAGGAAATGGCCTTCCTATGAACAATGGCAATTGGTTCTAGTTTTTATTTTTTTCCTCTTCTTTGCAGTTTCGATCTATCATACTTTTCATAGGTGCTATTAGTAGCTAGTACTGAGTTGGTGAGAAACTTGAGTCCCAGGTCTAGGCATTTATTCCTACACTTCTTGGTTCTGATTACTCCAGACTCCTGTATTACTCCTGTCCTCCAGACGGAACCTGCTTCTTGAAATTCTTATTTATGTGCTGACTCAAGGTTTACTTTCTCTTTTTTAGCTTTTTACAATCTGCTTAAAAATTATTATTTTCACTTTATATCATATAGTATATATATTTTAAATTATCTGTCATCTATAATGATACCCCTGTTCAAATTACTACCATGGTTTATGTTACTCTGATTGTATACTGGTCAACAGAGCTGCCATTCTAGCTGAGTAAAAAAGTGGACTGGAATAGTAATATTTATTGTGTTTATGTTTTGACTTCAAGCTTTAAATTAAGTTGTAGAAAGCTGGAAAGAATTGCTTTCACCATTGCATCATCATCATCAACAACAACGATGATGACGACGACTCTCTGTGGGATGGTAGAATAGAATTTTTTAGTTCATCTTCATACTCTTCATGAAAATGTATTTTGTACAGAGAAAAATATATTTATGAGTGTTCCAGAATCCAAATGAGGGTTACATCACCCGGATGGAGCACAGAAATGAGAAAAATACATTAAAATGGTTCAGAAGAAAAGTTTTATTGTACTCATGTCATCCCACAGGACAGTGCTAAGAGGACTTTCATCAGTGACTAAGTTCTCTCATGAAGGAATGAGAAAATGAAGTTTTGTGTAACTTCTCCAGAATTTTGGGGAACTATTTGAGAGCCCCACACTCAGAACATTGAGAGAATTATTGGCGCTAGACTGCCTTAGGCTAGCTGAGGAAAAGGAAAGAATTGGGACACAAATTCTCCATCATCAGTGTGCGGGTGTTAACAACAAATGTGGTCTGCCTACCAACAGATTATGGGACAAGTCTGCTGCCTTAAGAATTTCCAAAATGGATTCTCCTCCTTAAGGGCTCCACTGCTGAGGTTACCCCCTATGGAGTCCACACACTTGACTTCCTAGAATCTGTGGCTAAGATGATTATTCTTCCAGAGCCTGTCAGTAAAGTCTGGAGGAGGTGACTGCTTCTTCAGATGTGCTACAAGAACTATGAAGAATCAGGAAAACATGATACCACCATAGGAATGAAATGAAGTTCCAGTAATGACCACTTAAGAAATGAAGATTAATGAACTACCTCAAAAAAATGTTCAAACTAAACATATTAAAAAGATTAGAGAGATGTAAGAGCACACAAGGAGTTAAATAAACAAAATCAAAAGAACTCTCAACAGTCTTAGAATTCACAAATGCTTGAACTCATCTGAGAGTTGAGGTCACAAGACAATAAATTTGTAATCTAAAATAGATAAGTGCCTCAAGGGGGCAAGGGGGCATGGCATGACTGCCCTTGCTTACTTGAGGTATATCTTATGAACTGGTAAGGAAGATTCAGCCGATATGTTTAACACATACCAAAGGATATCTGTAGAGTAAAAAGACAATACAGACACTCTGGAGGCCAGAGATACAGAAGGAATTTGCACAGTCTCCCAATACATTACGCACAGAAACTGTCAGTCATCAGAAAAGGTTGAGAGTGGTGTGAAAGGCTATGACTCTCAAGGACCAGGGCTTTGGAAGGGATGGCAGCCACTCCTAGAAAAACTCAAAGCTCATGTTTATTATTCCTTCCTAGAAACAAAAGTCTTAAGCCATTGGGAGAAAAAGAATAGATACTTTGCCGTTGGTGAAAATTCACTGCAGCAAAGCCGTTGCAGCTAGTGAAAATAATATACATTAAAAAGTCCTTTGCAAAACAGAAACAGAGAGGGAGAGAGAGTGGGAGAGAGAGAGGGAGAGGGAGAGGGAGGGAGGGAGAGAAAGAGAGAGAGGGAGAACAAAATGAAATAGAAAATCAAGAAAGAAGGGAAGGAAAGGAAACAAGAAAGGGCAGAAGCACCTGACTCTTTTGTTGACTGCTGTTGTATCACCTCCACTTTCTTCACTTTGTACTTCTGATCCTCCTCCCCCCGGTGGATGGGGACACCTTGCTCTGGCGACCTCTCTAACTACTGGCCACTCTCTTCCACTGCATTTTAACCTGATATAAACAATAAAAATGAAACATCTAGTAACAAAGATGAAGATAGCCTGCAATGGCCTCATCAATAAATTTAACACGGGGCTAAAACAATCAATGAACTTGAAGTTAGGCTAAAGTAAGTTAATCAAACTGAAATAACTCCCCCCTCTTGAAAACAGCATCAAAAAGCTGTGGAGTAATATTAAACATAAAAGACATTTTAATTCCAGAAAGAAAATAGGGCAAAAGTGTTTACTAAAGAATTAAAAGTGAAGAATTATCCAAAATTAATGAAACACACTGAACCACAAATCCAAGAAGCTCAGGCAATTCAAAGAGAATAAACAATAAAATAACAAAATCACAATCATGAAGATATTTTCTATTCAAATTGCTGCTAAGCAAATAAAAAATGAAATTGTTGAAGACTACCAGAAATAAAAAATACAAAAGAAACAGAGATAAGCACTGCAGCAGGCTGTAGCACAATGGAATAAGCTATAATGCTGAAAGAAAAAAACATCAACCTAGAATGCTATTCCCTGCAAACAAGATCTTTCAGAAATGAAGAATACATGGATTTTTTTCAGATAAACACAAAGAGAAAATGCTTTGCTAGCGGGCATGCATTACAAAATAAAATGTTAAAGGAGTTTTTGCTGGCAGGAGAAATATGATAGAAACTTGTTTCTACACAAATGAGTGAAGAGTGGTGAAACAGAATACATAAATTTAGATGCAAAATTCATGCTTTTTAAATTTTTCCAGTTTTATTGAAGTATAACTGACAAAATTATATACTTGAGGTGTGTAGTGTGATTTTTTTATACACATATACATTGTGAAATGATTACTATAATCAAGCTAAAGCACACATCCATTATCTCACATAGTTACTCCTTATTGTGGAGGTAACACTTGAGATATACTTTCATGGCCAATTTCAAGTATTTAATGCAATATATATTAACTATAGTCATCATAATGTACACTAAACCTTCAGAATTTATTCATCTTTATAACTAATACTTTGGGGTGGGAATTAAAAATGGTACATACACTTTGGAAAACAGTTGGAAAGTTCCCTATAAAGATAAATAGACACCTACTTATTAACCAAGCAAACTCACTCCTAAGTATTTAGTCATTAAGTAAAATTTAATTTTGATTCTAAAACATGTACGTAACAGTTTCTGTAATAAAATAACTAATTTTATTAGTTATAGCCAAAGAAAGATGACCCAAAATTCCTTAATAATAGAAAATATAAACAAACAGTGGAATATTTATGTAATGGAACACTACTACTCAGAATCAAAAAGGAATGGGTATGTAATAATGTGAATGAAACCAAAAGCCATCATACTTAGTGAAAGAAAAGTGAGTAAAGAGGCTGCCTTGCCTGTAATTCTGTTTTCATTATATTCTCACAAAAGCAAAATGAAGGAAGATAAAACAGATAACTGTTTGTTGGATGCTTGGGTTGGGGAAGAGTTGACTACAATGGGGCACAAAAGAAATGGAGGATAATGCAATGCTTGTTTTGATTTTGAAGGTGGCTACAGGACTGTTTATATTTATCAAAATTAATGTTATGTAAATTTTACCTTAAATGGATAAAATAATTTGCATGCTTTTTATAAAACAGATTTATTGACTTACATGTTCATAAATGTACTTGATTTTAGACACATGCATCCACCCATGAAAGCATCATCATGATCAAGGTAACAGACATGTCTCTACTGTTGAAAATTACCTGTGTCCCCTTATTTTGTTTTGTTTTGTGGTAAGAATATTTAAAACAAATATTCTTGACAGATATTTAAATATGTAATGCAGTATATCACTGAACCCCATTTTCTTTTCTCTATAAGCCCTGGTAACTGGCACTCTATCCTCTGCTTCTTTAAGTTTGCCTATTTTAGATATATAATATATGTGGAATCAAGCAGTATTTGTCTTTCTGTGACTGGTTTCTTTCATTAGCAAAGTACCCTCAAGGCTCATCTGTATTACATATTAAATTGGCTGAATTATTTTTATTTTTTCAGGTTGAATAATATTCCTATATATCATAATCTATTTATTCATCTATTGATTAGCATTTGAGTTTTCTCTATAATTTGAATATACACTACAGGTGGATAGGTATCTAGCTAAAATCTTGACTTCAATTCTCTTGAGTACATACCCCTCTGCATCTCCAGGCTTTACTTCACAGACTCACTCCGCCTCAGATTGAAAATATTTTAAAAGTTGTGTCTGTACATTTATTTTTTAATTGTTATTCCCTAACTAATGCACTACACAACTATTTACATAGTGTCCTAGTGCATGACAAATTGTGAGTAGTGAGAGATTACCAGATGTATACTGAAGAATGTGTGTAGGTTATTTGATAATAAATACTATGCTATTTTATATAAAGGAATTGAGCATCCATGGATTTGGGTATCCAAAGAGGGTCCTGGGACCAATCCACTTTGCATACCAAGGGATGAAAGTAAGCCTAGAAGTGGAGTTGCTGGGTCTTGCTGCATCATCCATTCCACTTTTAATTTTTTGAGGAAATGCCACACTATTTTCTAGTGACCACACCATTTTACATTCCCATCAACAGTGTAAATGGGCTCCCATTTCTTCATGTTTTTACCAGCACTTGTTATCTTTTGTCCTTTGATAATAGCCATTCTTACAGGTAGCAAGTGGTATCTCATTGTGATTTTGATTTCATTTCCCTGATAAGTAGTGTCTTTTCCTATATCCTTTGGTTACATATTTCTTCTTTGGAGAAATGTCTAGTCAGGTCCTTTGTCCGAGTTTTAATTGGGCTATTTTCTCCTGAGTTATGACAATGCCTTTAGACCTTTTCAATGTTAACCCCATATCAGATATATAGCTTGAAAATATTTTCTCCATCCCACGTTTTTCCTTTGGATTCTGTTGATTATTTCTTTTGCTGTGCAGAAACTTTAATTTGATGTAATCCCCACTAATCTAATTTTGTTATTGGTCCCTGTACTTTTGGGTGTCCTATCCAAGAAATCATTGCCAAGATCAAGGCCACAGTATGTTTTCTTCTAGCAGTTTTACAGTTTATTGTCATATGCTTATTTCTTTAATTCAGTTTGAGCTCATTTTTGAAGCATATCCAGGATGAATGAACTTAAAAATGTTCCAAAATTCTTAGGCTTTCAGTAGGCTTCAAAGTGGCTTCTGTCATACCTCACAGAGAGAGCTGAAAGATATAGCTTAGTTAAAATGACTGAAGCAGCCAAGGGGAAGGGAAAGTTCCTAGGACATTTCTGCTATGAGAGTTTTGAACAGGGTACAGAATTCATACTCTTTGTATAATACTCTCATTTCAACGTGCCTCCTTAAGAGTTTAATTGATACCAAATTTAAATGAAAATTTCATAATCACAGTACCTAACTTTAAGATCTTTAAAGCTCTTGGAAGATATTTTACCCTTAATTTATTCCATACATAACTATACCCACTAGAGAATTATCAATGTCAAATACTTCTAGAATTTTTCACGCAAGTTTTGCAGTTTTGATTACATAGGAAAATGAAAATCATATTATGGATTTTATTTGACCAAAAAGGTCAGAATTCAAAACAAATATTTAAAAAAAATTCAGTTGGACTAAGACTTTAACTTTATCATGTTGCTATTTCTTACAATCTTACCAGAAAAAATAGATCAAATTGATATTTAAAGACAAATCTATTTTCTAGAGAATATTTTCACTCACTCTGAAATTACTGTTTGGCATTTATATCTGACAGATCTATTTATCAATTATATTGTGATATCTAGTAAAAATGACTAAGGTTGTGAAATTCTTTATCACAAGCGACAATTGTAAAATATATGTATGTATATATGTTGTCATTAAGCTATATTAATAAGTATTCTTTAAAAAAATAAATGAAATAAAATCATGTGCAATTTGTCAGTTGTGTAGTAAGGAAATGGTTACTGGATTAACACACAAGTGGGCAAGTGTCTTCAATGTCTTTTCCTAGAAGAGAACTTCCTAAGCACATTGGTTAGCCAATTAACTTCTTTTTTAAATAGCTTGTTTAATATCTTTTTGCACAATAATTCTCCAGTGGAGGGACACTGAGTCTTATGTTCAGCATGAGGGGCTGGTAATGATAGGTGATTATTTTTGCTCAACTCTCAGCTTTCAACATGTATGCTCTGCAAGTGGGGATCTCTCTACATACTTTTTCCTCTTCTAGGAGTATCAGACTACTGTCACTTAATATTCTGTGTTAGTCTGGTGACAATGGCAGAATGAGGACTTGTGGTTCTGGTTTGTCCTACGTCTTAGAAGACACTGAGAACCTCGATCTCAGGTTTTGAACTTATCTAAGCTTTTCTCCATCATTCTTATTGTTAATTGTTTTTATTATTACTTTTTTAAATATTACTTCCATGTGAATGTGGCATGGCTAAAAACAGTGATGAAGCAGACAAGGTATAAAACTGATGAAGAAAACAGAGCTCTGCTATTCATGACAAGGAGACTTTGTTTTATATATAAGAATATGAAAATAAGAGACACATTAACAGTAGTAAGATGTTTGGTATAATATACTGAATTTAAGTGGTGACTAGCAATCTCACCTACCTATGAAGCATTAACATTTGGTTTTCTCATAAAATATTTTAACAATAACATAAACAGAACAAGATGTTTGAGGCAGAGACAACTGATTGCCATGTGTATAAGCTTTTTATTTCTACAAGCAAAAAATCCTAAGAAAAATATCTTAGTCGGAAAGGAATTTTGTTCATGAATAAATGTGGTACTCAGAAAATCATAGCATTGAAAATATATATTTATATAGTTTCTTTGAAGAAGAAATGTTGAATATTTGAAAACACAGGTTTTCTGGAGCATGAGAAGATAGGGGAAACTGATAAACTAATATATGTTTCAGAAAGTCATTTGATCACATTAGAGTGAAGACACGTATTCTCTTAACTGAGCATTCCCATTGTTTGTTTTAATATCTGGGCCTTGGCAGTGGGTTTTTTGTTATTCAAATTTCTTGTCTTTACCAAGAATTAAATGCATACTTATCTTACTTCCAGGAGTTGAGCCAAAAATCTTACAATACTCTTATGATAAATATTGGCTTCTTCTTAGCCCTTATGTGTATGTGTCCATTAATTATTGCTTTGTAAAACCATCACCTCCTCTAGAAATTATTGATTTGGAATAAAACCTGTATCAGTTATTTATCAAGATATTATATTCCGGGATGCAGGATGGATCCTCTATGTGACACTGACTAAGATCAGTCAATCACCTGCATCTATCTAGGAACTGTAGTGAAAGCCTAATGAGAACTTATTGATATACTTTGTAGCTTATTTCCTCTCCACATGGCTTTCTTCTTCATCTGGTCTCTCCTCATTCAATAGTATAGCAGTGTTCTTCCTGGTATGTGCAAAGAAAAAAATACAACTTGTGAGTCCCCCTCTTAAACAGTAGGCCTGGAAGTAGCACAATACCACTTCTGCTATGTTCTATTGATCAGGTCAATCTATGAGTCCAATCCAATTCAAGTGGAATAGAAATAGCTTCCATTTTATAACGGTAGAACAATGTGTGTGTCATGGAGGGAAGAAATTAATAGTGACCATCTTTGAAAGACTGTATACTAGAAAGCAAAAATATAATGGTGACGAAAATAAAATCAGCTCCTTCCACTAGTGCAAGGGACTTTAGAAGAACCTCAGTTATTATTGTTGAATTCTGTTCAAGAAACATTCTAGTGTCATCCTAATTGAAAAATGATAAACAAAGGAATCAGTGATTATCAAGATCAGTTATTGAGAGCCCCAACCATGAGTCTTGATCTCCTGTAAAGCAAAATAAAGCAAGCTAACAAGAGCAAGACAAGAGAGAACTTAGAGAGAAAGCTGGGACTTAGTTGGTCCGAGTTGCTCTGGGCAGCAGAGAAGAAAGGCCCCAGAGCATTCAGTATTTATTCATTACAAGCGTGGGAAGCAGGAGAGCAGGGTGTTCTTTGGGACACCATGTGATAGTGGGTATTTCAGGCAGGGCTGTAAAAGGCAGGCACTGCATATCTTGTTAAGGAGAATAAATGGGTAATTCAGAGGGAAAGAATTTGGTTGGACTCAAACTCACCTTGGCTAGAAATTAACTCAATAGGGCCCTGCTATTTCATGGACCATGACTCAAGTCTTAGTAGCAGCCACTAGCCAAGCAGCTATACTCGTCCAACTCTGCTATGTGACATGTCCATTTGAGTCATATAAAGCTTCAGTCAGACCCCAATATAATACGGGTTAATTATGGAGAGGCAAGAAGCTTGTGACATTTATAGACTGGGCAGGGATGTCTGCCTCAAGTGAGATTCAGCTGTGGTAGAAAAACATACCTTGTACTCTTATATATAATTTTTTGGGCCGTTTGGTAGTCTGAAAGTGCTCGGCAGCTTATTTGTAAGCAATTGGTAGCCTACCTACCAGGCAGTTTCTCTTCTTCTGTTAGGACTGATATAAAAGGTTTTATGATTTTTATATGGGTTTTTATATTTAGTTCACAGACTGCAGATTTAATGCTTTAATTTGGTTATTGTCTTCTTAATTTCTATGTATCCTATGCATATTTTACCACTCACAACATATGCAAAAGTGTGAAGAGAAACAATACACTAATGCTGACTTGTGCAATATGTTTAGGCCTGCCTATGTATGTGTCATTGTTGATCATAATCAAGATATATGTACTTTTTTCTTACTTTTTCCAAAACAGATGCTAACCAGTTGCTCTCAGATGGATATAAACCATGGTGATAATGTTGCTACATAATGTGGCAGATGTTTCAGGAAGAATTCTTGAAATTAGAGATTCACTTAAATTGGTGTGTGCAGTGATGATGGGACATGCAATAGGACTAGAAAATTAAAATATATGGAAATATAATCATGACTTTTTGAATTCAAAAATATAAATCTAATTTTTCTCATAAGAAAATTATTCCCTAAATCTGTGTAGTTCCTTTTGGTGACTGCTTAGGCTATGACTCTGTAAATCTCTAGATTATACTAGGAATAATCCTAGAGTTCTTTTGTTTCATTTGATTTCATTAGTTTTTTTCTTAAGGTTTACATCATCAAAATTTGATCATATTGGTCCAAATCATACCTGCACTAGAAAAGATAATTGGCAAAACAATGTGCTAGCTGGTGAGTTTTGACATTTTAATGGGACTTAAAATTGTGCCCACCTAAAAATTGAGTACATGACACACTATATATATATATATATATATATATATATATATATATATATATATTTTTTTTTTTTTTTATGGTACCAGGGATCAAACTCAGGACCTTACACTTGTGAGGCAGATGTGGTGCCACCAAGCTAAATCCAGGTGTTATATTTTTTTCTTTTGTGAAGAACTCATTTTGGTATTTAGCAATGCCTTGCATCTAATATACTCAGTAAAAGCTTATGAAATGAATGTTTAAGAAGGAGAATGCTAGCTTTTTTTAGTATATAGTATTATATTTTAAAGTGAAGCTTTAGCATCTCTAATATCTCTAGGAGAAGAGATACATAAATTCATTAGAAAATAATCATCTCAAGTAAGAAAATTTTTTTCCATTCACCATCAAAGTAAATCTCTTGATTACTATTAGAATAATAATTGAAAAACTATTTTTTATAACTGAGTAACCAAATGTTGTTAATTATTGACTCATCACTTGACAGGAGTTTGAGGGGTGAGGAAAGGGAAGGATAGTGAAGAAAAGGATGTTAGAAATTGTTGCGAAGTTATCTCAAACCTGTAAATCTGTAAATTCTACGAACATTTGAAACAAATGAACTATTAATTGCTATGACAATAGAGTATTATCACTACTAGTTTGCACATCAAATGATACATGCTAACTTAACTTTCAAACTATTGGTGTATGTTTTTACAGTTATTATACTGTTTTTTGAAGCTTTGACATTGGATATAAATTCAAGGTCATGATGGTTAAGCCTTGTTGTCAATTTGTCTGGATTGAGAGTTGCCTAGAAGACTGGTAAAGCACACTGCTCTATGTGTCTGTGAGGGCTTCCAAAGAGGAGAGGCATGCTGGTCAGCAAACTGAGGAAGGAGACCAACCCTGAATGTAGGTGGCATATGTAATAGGTTTAATGTACTGAAAGGAGCAAAGAATGGAAGGGGTATGTGCACATGCACAAGCTGAACTCTGCCATTTTCCCTCAATACCAGACTCCATATTCTTCAGCCTTTCAATGTGACCTTGGAGCAGTCAGTCCCCAAGGGACTCCTAGATCTTTATTTTAAAGTGGAGCTGCATCACTGGGTTCTGAATAGAGACTCAGCAGCTACTGGTTTCCCCAACTATCCAGCTGAGGGTCATTGTAACAGCTGCTGGCCAGCTGCTGATCATGTGAGGTGATATAATGAATTCTTTCTTCTAATTATACATACAGTTTATTAGGTCTTTTTATCCACAGAACTTGGAATAATACAGAATAATGTATATGCTACTGCTTGTTACTTCTAAAATTTGACATGGAAAAGAGATAATTTCATTTTCTAGCTAACATCTAGTTGATTACATGTATTTTTCAAAACACTGTTTTCCCTCTAAAATTGGAGGAGGTGGGATAATAAGGTTTATCGCATTTTATCTACACATGGTAAAAGAAAGAAATTGATTAATCTATGAAAATATATTTGTTGCTGGATTGTTTTATTGAAATGACATTTCAGAGTTCAGATTTTTTATCTTACTCCTATCTTTACCCACAAATATGCAAATGAAAAGAATATAAAACTATTTTTCTTACTGTTTTCCAGCATCTAAATTCAAATGGTTACTTTAAGTCCATCCACATTTCTTTACAGATGGCTTAATCTTTCACGAAATATACGTGGAAATGCTTCATCTTATATAGTAGAGTTTGACTTATTCAAAATTAATTTATATTTCAAAAACTATACACAAGCTAGTGTTTGGATTTGTTATAGAAAATTGCTTTTTAAAAAGTAAACAGTGGACATAATTTAAACCATCAGATCAGGTTTGAAAACAATTTTACATTCAGGAGGTATACAGTTAAAAGGACTCCTATTATACTGTCTCATTCCTGAAAATAATAGTTTGCTCTATCAGTCAGATGGCACTGAATTTATAACCAACATTGGGGAAGATGCAAATGATAGGGGAAGACATTGCTGTGGATAGGCCCCTGCAATCTGGGTACAAAAAGGGCATTAAAACAACAATCACAAATCAGAACATTTCTGCTCCTCACTTCATTGTCCTTTAAAGTGCCCCCAGCCCCAGCATATCTCCAGTATAAAGCTGGTCTTCTCTGGATCAATACAATGTCCAAAATTTTCCTACCCTATTGACCTTGGAAGATACCTATGCAGCCTGAAAGTTCCCTCTGCTGGTTGGTAGGAGCCATTGCTTTCTGTATATGGTTACTGATGCTCAGTGTAGCATATGTTAATTTATAGACCATATTTCTCTAACTGATCCTCCTATTTTTTAAGTCAATAATAATGCCTAGTGGGGAGACTTTTCTGTCTCACTGCTAAGCCACTGGCACTGCCACTGCTGCCACTTTGTCTTATAGCCCTCTTGCCTGGGACATTAAACTTACGTCCATATGGGTTCTTGGGTCAGGGAATACATAGTTATGTGTTCAACATCTTTGGTCTGTTTTTACACAAAGCTGTTTTACTTTATACCTACTATCGCATTTCAACTTTGTTTTCTGGTTGGTTTAAGTGGGCTTCTTGATCACTTATGAAGATTGAACACTGAAAAATCCAATGTTCAGTCACATGAAAAAAATAAAGAGTATTTAATTATAATCAGAAATATAAGACACACATTTTAACTAATGCAGTACTGATAATATTTTATGTTGGGGAGAGAGTGATTTACTATATCAAGTAATTAATCTTTTGGCTCCAAACCATTTTATACCCTGGAGAGGGTAAAAAGTCAGAAGGCTTTCTCTGGAGACATAAATATGAATAAATATTTTGCTAATATATATATATATATTCAGATCTATTCTATAGTACATTTGCTAAGAAATGCAAAAGAGCATTAGTCAGGATTCTCCAGAGAAACAAAACACACACACACATATATACATACACACACACACATATATGATAATCTCATATGCACATATATGCATATATACATATAAATTTGTATGATATGTGTGTGCAACAGTGACAGAGAGAGACAGAGCAAGAAAGAGAAAATAGAGATAGAGACAGAGACAGAGAGAGAGAGAGAAATTTAATGATTTAATGTAAGGCACTGGTTTGCATGATTATGGAGGCTAGGTCCCAGTAGTTGGCAAGCATGGGACCAAGGAGAGCCAGTGGTTAGCTCTACTCCAAGTCAGCCAAACTAAGAACCAGGAAAGCCAATGACATGAATCCAGTGTGAAGGCAGGAGAGGACCCATGTCTCCCATCAATTGGCCTGACAGGTGATGTTCCATCTTACTCTGCCTTTCTGTCCTATTTAAATCTTAAATTAATTAGATAGAGCTGATCCACATTCAGGAAGGTGGTTTGCTTTACTAAGTATATCAATTCAAATGTTAATATTGTCTGGAAATACCTTATAGACATACAGTACTCAGAATCAAATTTGACCAAACTTCTGGACATCCCATGTCTATTCAGGCTGATATTTAAAAGTAACCATCATGGCAGAAATCTCTGTCCATCTGTCTTAAGATCAGACACAATTTGCTAAACATAAGCAAGTGCCCTAGGCAGGTATGCCTATAATTCTATCTTTTTAGGAGACTGGGGCAGTAGGATTGCAAGTTTCAGCCCAACCAGGGCAACTTATCAAATTAATGGTATTCTAAAATAAAAAATAATAAAAATTAAAACAAACAAACAAAAAAGAAGGTCTGAGAATATACCTCAGTGTACAGGCCTTGGGTTCAATTCCTAGTATCAGGGTATAGGGTAGGGGTTGAAAAAAGAAAAGAAAACAGCCTGAAATTGTTTTCACAAAAGGCACTACAGAATTCACTTCTGCAGGAAGATTACTTTTCTACTTGAGACTACAAGCAACTACAAGCAACTACCTTGGTCCTTTTAATTAGACAAGAATAATATCTGGTTCTTACTCTGAAATAAAAAAGTTAAACACTTTTGAAATTTTGCTCCTCATCAGAAAATTGGCCCTTCTGCAAGGATGTTGATTAGGTGAAAACTTCTCTTTGTATGCAAAACAATGAATTGAATCAGTAAGTGGGCCTTGAAAATACTATGCAATGTGAAAGAAACCACACATAAAAACCTATGCACTATGATTCCATTTGTGAAATCAGGTATTAAATACTCATAACAGGCAAATCCATAGCCAAAGCAAAAATATGAATTATAGTTAAGGGGTAAAAGAAATGAGACTGCCTTTTGGTGTTATAAAAATGTCCTGGAACTAGATAATTGTGACAGTGACTCATGTGAATAATATAAATGTCACTGAACCTTATACTTGCAAAGTTCAAATATTAAAAGTAATGTAAGATTGATAGCAAATAACATCTGTGTAAATAGAGTAAAATCGAAACAAATAATTGATTCACAAATCATGGAAACTATGATTTTACTGAACTGAGCATCATAAAAATATTTGGACAAATAATGACAAAATGTGTTATGAATTAAAAGACTTAACCTCCTAAGAATAATTTTTCTCCATATATTAGTATGTAAAGTTGATGCATCTCTTTGGAGATTATTCTTAATTGTTTAGAATCATTTCAACTATTGACTCATGGTTATATTACAAGTCTATTAATAATCATATAAATATATGAGTGATTAAAATATATGGTGAAAATTAAAATTAAACAATTTGTTACAGTAAGAGACCCATTGCCATTAATCTCCCTCAAAATAAGACCCCTTTCTTTAATCACATGTACCCCATATTTATTCCACTTTCTAAAGCAGTTCTGGAAGTTCTCCTTTATGAGTGTCTTTAGGAAGTGAGGTCAGCCATCCAACAGAAAGACAGGCTCATAAAAACATTACAGTGTGTCTTCATCCATTTTGTTCACCAGATATGCACTGTGCACTTCTAGTTTTTCCCCAAAGTTAAAATAGTCACAGAAGATAAACATTTTTAATTTCTTCAGGACATCGAGTTAACCATGGCTTAGCAACTAAAGATACTCCCAAGCAAAGACTTCCAGAACTGTTTCAGAATATAGCAAAAATAATAAGATAAGTGTGTTTTAAGCAAGAGGGCATATTCTTAGGGAGATTAATGGCAATGCATATTTTATTATATGATTTTTTAAAATGTAAATATTCACTATATTGTTTGATTGCATCTCATATATCAGTGTTAAAACGTATGATGAAACCTCTGTTATCCTCAGGAGTATCGAACCAACCAGTGTTTATGGACAAATATATTGGTGAGCTGTAATAGAAAGCATAGAAATAAATTACAATAAATGTGATGATTTAGAATTTAATATAATCATACATTTGTATCAGCATATACATGCATTAACTACATATTTATCACATGAGAAAAGTACTATTTCAATTCTATGGAGGGAATATAATTACATAATACGTAACTTCATCTAAAAGAAAATGCAACTTCCTTCTAGCTGCATATATTAGTTTGCCATAACAGAGTGTTACAGACTGGATAAAGATTAGAAATTTAATCCCACATTTATGAAGACCAAAAGTCAATAATTGAGATGTTTACAAGTTGGTTTCTTCTGAGGGGTTCAAGAAGAAACAATTCCAGAGTTCTCTCCAACCTTGTGGTAATTGGCAGCCATCTTTGGCACACCTTGGTTGATAGATATTTCACCCTGGTCTGTGTCTCCATGCTTACATGGTATTCCTGCCTTGTGCATATTCATTGCTCTGCATGCCATTCTTTTACAAAGACAGAAGTCATATTGGATTTGGAATTAAGCCTACTAAAATGTTAGCTTTTATTAACTTAACCAATTACATTTGCAAGAACATCATTTCAAAATAGGGTCACATCCTGAGGAACTGGGTTAGGTCTCGAACATATGTTTTGGGGACACAATTCAAATATAATTTAAACACTGGATATATAAGATTTTCTGATGTACTAACTTCAAGTGATCGAATAGAAAACAGACAAGTATTTTGTCTGTAAATGAAAACTGTTAGAAGAGCAAATCCACATTAGCAATGAAAAAAGCTTACCTTTCTAAGTTATTAGGAAAAGGATCATTAAAGTAAAAGTTTTGGTATTTAAATTATTTGATTGGTAAAATGAAAAAAAAATACTTGAGAATTTTGATTGGCAGGTACATGAAGAAAGAGATATTTCCAGTATGGTGTAAAAAGATTTATACATTATTTTAAAAGTCATCTAATGGTTTCCCTCATAATTTCAGGTCTACGTTCTTTTAACAATGGCACCCTTGGGAATCTATTCCTAGAAATGAAAACACTGTCACATATCAATGTATAAACCTATACACCTGAATGTTTATGTCTGTGTACTGTTCATAATGGCAAAACAAAAAGCAAATAAAATGGTATTTTGTAGTAAAAGTCTGAATATCTTGTAATCTGCTCATATCATGCTATATTGAGACCATTACAGTGAATGATGTAGATCAGTAATAACTGGTTTGGATACACAGTTCAGAGAAAAAAAAGCAAGATGCAGAGAGCTAAAATATACAAAAATTACATTTTTATAAAATGTATTTTATAAACATTATTTTTAAAAGTATAATATATTTATATGCACATTTATACATTATACATATATATTGAATTAAACATTTATACATTATACATAGATATTATATATTGAATTAAACTTGTAATTCCTTTGAATAATACAGAATAAGTGATAAACTAAAACATACCAAGTTGTGACTATTGAATGCCTAAGGTGGCCAGAAGATACATAAGACAAGGCTGAGAATGGGAGAGAGATAAAAGGATGGAATGAGAAAAGAAATAGAAAACAAAATCAAATTTATTATTATAGATAGAACTTTAAACAAGTGGATAACTGAAAACTATTAATTCAATCACAAATTCTAGCCTTGAACCTAGAATCAGACATGCAAGTAAAATTGTTTCTAAAATTATACAATAACTTTTTTCTTCGTCACAGACCCTAAGAACTTTTTTAACCAAGCCTTTAGGGAAAAAATTTTAAAAACTGAAAATTTCTATGAAGATATCTTGTATATATTTTATTTTAAATTGCTGGGCTGGATCTTGCTGTAGGCCCAACACCACTCACCTTGGTGTCCTAAGGCTAGAGCTACGTTTCCCAGAAACCTTCTGCCAATAAAGAGATTAGAATTTGTGATTGAAGGAACTTGTATGAGAGTTGATGCCATAAAGACTAGAGCCATCATTCTCAGCAGGATGATTGTGCATCAGATCCAGGGTCTTTGCCAGTCATTGTGGGCTTCCATAACGACCACTTCCATTTGGACTACAGATGTCATGGGCACCTGTGTACACAGTCCTTTGAACTGAGCCCCATCACCTATATTTAGTGCTTCTAGCTAAGATCTTCACTATTTATTTTTGCCTTCATGTCAACTCTCTTGGTCTCTAGTGCTTCTTACTCTGATTTTACTGAGTCTCTCTGTAGGTGTATGAGCCTCAAGTCTATCTGATATCCTTTTTTAGCTAAATGAAGAAAAGTGGCTTCTCTGTTCTTGACAGTGTCTTGGCTTATAAAGTTATGTAAGAATAGTGTGATAAAATACACAATTCTCATAAGGAAAGAAGATGAAATTCAAATAAAAATCATAATACAAGCATCAGCCTATAATGATAAAAGCAGCCATCACAGAGTGAGGCAGTAAGGGTTTTATTAAAACCAGATAAATTCCATTCCACTATGCATTATCATGATATTCATAATTCTAAACTATGTTAGTGGTAAAATGCTTCTCCCTGTAAGAAGGCCTCTCCCTGTCTACTCCCTTCTTGGTTCATTACTGGAGTAAAAATAAATAATGGATCAAAGAACATAAATTCAAATGATCCTAAAAGATTTGTTTCATTTATTCTACTCTTTTATCTTAGTTCATTGAAAGGAAAGTTTTGTGTTATCTGTTTGTTTCTTGTTTGTAAGAATCCTTTTGGTTTATGTCTTGTACTGTGAGAAACTACTCTGAAGCTAATAATGTACAGTATATTAACTATCATGAATCTCTTATTATTTTGTTATGAAATTTTTATTTTTTCATAAAATAAAGGAGCTCCTTGGCAAATAGAATTTGATTATATGTTATTTAAATAAGTTATAGCATCGATGTGAAACATAGGTCAATTAGAAGTTGTAACTAAAAATTTTCAGCTACTGGGACTTAAAAGTTCTAGAAATAAAAACTGTCTGCCCGGGGTTCCTAAAAATTGAACATTTTTTTGGTCACTAGTTTGAATTTAATAAGGAGGTAATTTTATAGAACTCACAGGATTTTTAGCAAATGAACTTTCATTTTGAGTGGCATATTGTCCTGATTGTGAGCAGAATGATGAGGTCATTTTAACATAATGTCAATATAATTTTATTTGTCTTACTTTCCTTATTTCATGTGCAATAGAAACCTACTGTTTATATCTATCTGTACAAGTAAATGAAATATAGAGAAAACACTGAGTACTTTCTCATTTTAATGTAAAAAAAGCAGTCTTGTTTTTATTTTGGCTAGCAAAAATTATTCACCTCATGTGAGTAGCCCTCAAAATTTTGAGAGTAAAGATATAGAAATTAAGCAATATAGCTTTATTTTAAGAAATGTTTCTCTGCTAGCTTTTGAAGGGAATACTATATGTTAGAACTTAGATTTAGGTTTGCTAACTACAAATTCTGTACACTATCTATTACAATGAATTGCTAAACATTTTTTCCAACATTTCTGTTGTTTTATTTTATGTGGTGTTAATAATTGAACCCAGGCTCTCCTACCTGGCAGATAAGCTCTCTACCACCAAGCTACATCTCCAGCCCCAAAGTTGTTAAATATTATCCTAACAAGTTCTGAGGGGAAAAGGATAATATTACTAATTTACAACTAAAAAGGTAGCCATTTGCAAACTAATTTGAAAATTTAACCAGGTATATTTTGAGGGGAAAAATATTACAATACTTGATTATATTCATCTCCTATTTTAAATTCTTTTAAGTTAATGGCTCATCTGGTTTATTTGGCAAGAGTGATGAAGTCTTTTGAGCCAAGCAGCGTTTTGCTGCTGGTTCCAATGAAGAAAAAGTATGACTGCAAAGATTAAAATGTTTCTATATCATTGAATACTAAAAATGCTGAGGACTTCCTTAAGGCATAACACATTTCAGGGTCTAAATAGAATCTGATATGCTCCTAAGAAGGTTTCGCAGCAGGGTTCCATTGTCTAGAATTTCAATTACATTGCTTACTTTGATCTTAACATAGTCACTTTCCTTTTTCCTTCCTTCTCACTCATGTTTTCTGAGACATATACTCTACCCTTAATGAGTATTCTGGAAAAAAAAAACAAACCCCAAAAAACAGCTACTCTAGTGTCAATTTCACTTCTGTTTATAAAACTTTCTGTTTATTTAGCTTTTCTTTGCTATTGATTAGCATTCTGTTTGTGGCAAGTGGAAGAAACTTTAAATAGCAAGGTGGATTGGTCATAAAAATACAAGAATTAATAGAAATAACACTTAGATGGGAACTGCAGAGACACTGCAAATGAAAGCAGCCTGATAGTCTCTCCCTCCAGTTTCCTATTTTCTGAGTCTTTACTCTCTAATGACTGTTTTTTTCCTTGTCTTTAGGAAATAACAATGACTCTGAAGATATTGTATGAAATCATATGAAAATGCCATTTTTAAGGTCAAAACCAGTGAGTTGTTGACAATAACACAGAGTTCAACCAAGTATAATATCTAATACAAAAACCATTTCCTGAATAATGATGAAAGACCAGTGCTTCAGATTCCTCAGCAGTAAATGGGCCTAATAATAAGAAATTTTGCTTGGTCAAGACTTAATCTATTTATGGCATTGTGCGGAGGATATGAGAAGTTCTTGGGCCCTCGGACAGCCTTGGGAAGACAGATTGTCCTGATGTCTGTGGCAGGCCCAGATAGAGAAGTTAAAGATAACTTCGGAAGGCTATTTGTCAATACCACAGTGTTCGTTCTGCTGTGGTCCCTTGAGACTCTCAAATATTTGCTTGGCATAAGAATAGATAAGAGTAGCTAACTTTTTAGAAGCTTTAAGTAGCCAGGATGCTTTAGATAAGATGCATTAAGATTAAAGGAGCATAGATGCTTTATGTACTCACAGATATAACCGGTGGTTAGTTGACTAGCATTGTAAATTGTTAATGCTCGATGTATCCTACAGAAAAATGTATAAAAGAAGAATATTACCAATAAACCTCACCTTAACTCCACACAGAGTTCTGGTCCCCTGTGCTTCTTCATTTTATAAGTTTTGTCGGATACTGTCTTCATGTTCCAGTCTCCCACCGAGGAGACCCCCAACAGCATTGTTTTTATTTTCTACAGCTATTTGTTCTGTTTCCCTCCTTCCTTCCTTCCTCCCTCTCTCCTTTCTTTTTCTCTTCCTTCCTTTCTTCCTCTCTTATCTTTCTCCACACTTGTTTCATCTTACTTTTTTACTTTTAGCTTTAGTTAAGATTCTTGAAGGTCTATGGATTTGAAGATTTGTTTTCATCGACTATCACTTGTGCTAGTCATCAGCAGTGGTGGAGAAGCAATCACAGGGGCGAGGTAAGTACCAAGTGCCAAGCATGGTTACATAGATAGTGGATTATGGAAATGAGCAATTCTCATCTTATAAGAAATGTGTTTTATGTAATATATAATTTTAATTATACAGGTTATATGGTGTTAAAAATGTATAGAGCTGCTTCTGCTTCTAGGAAGGCATTTTCTACTACTACTAAACAATGTGTATTTTCTACTAGTACTAAACACAAGTAATTATTTTATATGTTCATATTTTTAAATGTACAAAATTGTACCTACCTATGTATGTGTCTATATGGACATACAATTGTATATTCATATATACATTAAACAAATGCAGGAGACTTTGAAAGGTAGGGAGAAGAAAGAAGTTTGGCTGGAGATAGGAGTACTCAAGGGAGCATGGTGGCAAGATCCCTGGACTTTCTTTTAGCCCACTAATATAACCCAGACTGGACATGCAGGAAGCAGACAAACTGAGAAGGTCAAAAAGTGAACACAGAAACAGCAAAGTTTTTCTTTTTAATGAAAGGTCTAGGAAAGGAGGAAATAAAAAGGCACAACATTTTAGACAAAAAGCACTCTATTATAACCATATACCCTAGAAAAAGCTTCTGCAACACTCCACCTCCAATAGCAAAGTCAAGTATATATCCTCTGCCAGAGTGTAAAAATGGAGCCAAACTGCTCCACTAAATGATGGTGGAGAAATCCGAGTAAAAACTGGAACATGTACTTCCATGAGATGGTAAGGAGCCTCCTTTCCTCCACCGGTGTAGCGACCACATGAAGAGCCTAAAATTCCATGCTCACCTTACACTAATAGGTGACCCTCCTTCTCCTCACTAGGGTATTGTCAGGCAAACCTAATAGAAAGTCATAACTTTTACTGTCATTCAATGGTAATAATGCTAGCACCCTCATGATGTCAATGGAGGGCATGTGGGGAGCAGCAAATGAGGAACTCTCTAGGTAAGAAAGTATGAATAGATTTCTGGTGAGTTGCCTGATCTCCCATTCATGACCAGTATCAGAAGCCACCCCCTTCTCTAGTACCAATGGAGGCTCGTTGCTGAATTTGAACTTGATTCATAATGGATTAAAGAGGAGAATCTCTGCTGCTGTGGTCATATATTGCCTTCTCCTCTTTCCAAGGTCCTTGAGCTCTTCTATCTTAAGGATGCATGTGATGGAATTTAGTAAACTCTCCATCTCAAAATCCATAACTTAACCACTTTCCAAAGCACTTTTCTTACCATATGAGATCACACTATGAGTGTTGGTGGTCTCTCTAGAAGGAGACCTGAGACCCTGGAAAGCACCAACTTTTAAAGAAAGAAAAGGAGACAGCCTGGGGGACGAACAGCAGTTTAATTCCTTTGGCACTATTCGACAATCACAAAGGAAAGAAGCGAGGCTTTTATACATGTAGGAAAGCAGCTTAGTTATTCTGGCTATCATCTTTCTGATTTTAACCTCTGGTGACAAATGACTTAAAGTGACTCATAAAGGCTACAGGCGAATTCACAAGTCCCCTGTTTCCGTTCACCGTTCACCAATCCCATACATCAAAAAGCACACTGCAGCCCTCTTCTTATCAGATAGTATCAAGAGAGCAGGACTATTTCAGCCAAAATCAAGCCCACCGGCCCACCACAAACATCACAGATGTGCACAGTGAGTCCTATCTCTCTTACCACCCATAGAGTCATTGGGTCGCGGTCCTCTGATCCCAGGAAATGATAAATAAGAAAGCTAGGAAAACCTGTTTTTCTCCCGTGAGACTTTTACAAGGTCTCTCAAAGTTTTCTGGCATTCTTTTAACAAACAAACTTGTGAAGTTTCCCAGAAACGACTTAATTGTCTCAGTTAACAAACTTCGTGTGATCAATTTTTACAACTAGATAGCTGAATTCTACAATTTCCCACTTATGAGTATAAATTTAGGGTTAGAATATGTATATCTTTTGGACCCTTTATTAACCTGCCGTAGATGTCAACACAGAAGTAAAATAGGACACAGATGTTAGAATTTTCTGACAAAGATTTTAAAACACTTATGATAAATTTATTTTAGCAACCCTTTAACATGTTTGGAACAAGTGAAAAATGGGAAGTCTCAGAAAAGAATTAAAATATTTCAGCAAAGGAAAAGAAGGCACAGAGCCAAATGGACATTGTAAAACTGAAAAGTATAGTAACTGAAAGAGAAAAAGAAACTCAGATCAAGAGGAAAATAAAGATAGAAGAAAAGATCAGTGAATTTGAAGTTAAAGCAATATCAGTTATCCAATTTAACTAACTGAGGAAAATGGATAAAGAGAATAAATTGTTAGACTCAGGAATATGTGGCATTAAAAAGAAAAGAAAAAAATGAGTGAACAAAAGGAAAAAATTACAATTTTCATTATATTATGTTCCAGAAAGAGAAAAAAAATGAGGCTAAGAAAATAAGAAATTATTTAAATTTGGAAACATTATAAATTTACAGATGAAAGAAGCTGATTATAAACCAAAGAGCATAAACTCACAGAAATTTACACTGATACATCAGGGTCAAGCTTCTGGAAAAAAAGTACAAGAAGAATCTTAAAGCAGACAAGAAGACCACTGTACATAATCATGCAGAAAAAACAATTCAAATAACAGTGGGTTTTTAATAAGAAACAGTGATGGCCAGATGGAAGTCATATCATTTGTTTTTGTTATTGTTTTATTTTGGTTTGTTTTTACTTTTATTTACTGTTATTTCATGATAAAATTATTCCTAGATTATTAACTTTAGTTTACCCAGCCTCTTCTGTAATATATTTCTTCTGTACAATGTCTTCTTTCAATTAGAGAATAATAAACTTTTCTTTTCCAATAAGATGATGCCAAAAAGAGAGCCCATGTATAGTTTAATGTAACTGCGTTCTGCAAGTATCATAATATCTTATATGCTATGTTCAACTGGATATCTCGACTAGCCATAGTTTCTTCATCTAAACCATTAACTCCAGCCTTAATCTGTGGATTTTTAAGCATGTGCAGTAAAAATTCAGCACTCTTTTAAGTTCCTGACTCTGTGTGGAGCCAGTGCTGGGCCTAGTCATACATTAGAACTCCAGGATTGTGATGATGGAATGGTGTGCATTTCTCTTGTAAAGGGGCATTTTTCAAATGCCCAGTTTATTGGATATACAATCTGGATGGCCTAGAAGTTTCATGGATGTTCTTGAAGTGAATGCAAATGTTTGACTCTCTTGATTTGTGTGATCATATGAAATTTTGGGGGGTCAAATGAGTAGTACACCACTTTTAAAGATGACCTTGAGTTGCTTAAAAGAGGTGTGTGCTGTTTTAGGGGGCAGGGAACTATCCATCCACAGTTCTATATTCAGTAAAATTATCTTTAGTAATGGAGAACAAATCAAGGCAATCCCAGATGAACGAGAGCTTAGAAAATTTATCATCAGCGCAGTGCTAACAAAAGTCTGCTGAACAAAAAGCAAATGAAAGTAGTGGGAATCATGAGATCAAAAAAGAAAAAAGAACATGGAAGGAGCAAAAGTAGGGTCCATATTGAAAACTTTTTTTTCTCTTGAGTTTTCTATGTTTGATTGTTTTAGTAAAAATATAACTACACTAGAGAAACTATTCGGTATTTACATATGTGTGTCTTATTTATTTCACTTAAGAGTATGCCTCAATATGGATACATTTAGCTATAAATGTCTCTAGTTTGTCATTCTTTATGGCTTAGTAGTACCCCATTTTATAAAAACAAACCACATCTTTTTTATCCAGTTTCCAGTTGATGGCCACTTGGGCTGTTTCCAAGCTTTAGCTATTACAAACTGTGCTGCTATAAACATAGTTGCAAATATATCACTGTGGTATGATTCTTTTAATTGCTTTGGGAAGAAACTGAAAGTATAAATAAGGATTAAAATGATTAAAATGAATAATTGAAAATTTGAAATAGGAAGAAAAGGTCCGAAAGGGTAGAGAAAGTGGGAGGTGAATGGGAAAGGATGGGACGGAAAGGAAAAATTATGAGAAAAGGAGAAAATGAAAACAAAGTCTTTGTAAATAGGGAAGGGTGGAGGGGGGAAAGGGAGCACAGGGAATGGGGAAAAAATAAGAACCAAGATACATCATGTAGAGGTACAAGCATCCAATGGTAAATGTAAACGTATACTTAAAATGTACCAATAAAAGAATTTAAGCCAAAAAAAAATACCATTGTATAATGTAGTTTTAGGATACTTAGAAGAAATAGTTACTGTAATTAAACTGGAGAGGGTAAAGGGAAATAAAAGGGAGTAAAGGTTTTATAGCAACAGTGAACACATGTAGACTTTGACAAATTTTACACTACAGTAGAAAGAATAATGGTCTCCAAAGATGTTTATGTTCTAATACCCATAATTTGTGAATGTTTTAGGTTATATGACAAAGTAAGCAGATATGGCAGATGGAATTAATATTGATAGTTCACTAACATTAAAACAGAGAAATTATCTTGGGTATATTTCAGGTGGACCAAAATAATAACAAAGCAAATGACAAATCAATAACTAAGGAAAGCATCTCCCCTCAAAAAAACCAACAACAACAACAAAAAAAGAGAGAGGCAGCAAGGAAGATCAGGCTGATATGACACCAAGGGACACATCCATCTGAGATTGCTAGCTTTGAAGATGGAGTAAAGGATTCTCAAGCAAGGAATGCAGGTGGGGTTTAGAAACCAGGGAGAATAGGAAGTGGAATCTCCTGTGCTGGCTACAGAAGAGCATAGAGTCCTACCAACCTCTCAATTTTAGCCCAGTATGGTATATGTCAAACTTCTGACCTTCTAACCTGTAAGATCATAAGTTAGCATTTTTTCAAGCTCATAAACATGTGGTAGTTGGCTACTGCATCAGAAGACTAACACCATTACTTGCCTAGAAGTTCTATATTTAGTAAAAGAGATACTTCAGTCAAACACACTTTCAAAAACAAAGACACATCAGAAATAGTGCAAACCAGAGGACAAAGGACAACTCCTAACAGTGGTAAAAGAAAACTAAAGACCTTTAATTTATTTTTTTTACCCAGTAAAAGTTCACTTCAAAGGAAAAAGCAAAATAAACATACTTACATATAAATAGAAGCTGAGAAAATTTGTGTTTAGGATTTGCATGACAAAAAATGCTGAAAGAGTTTTCAGGCTTAAGGAAAATGTTGCCAGATCTATAGGAAGGAATAAAAAACACCAGAAGTGGTACTCATGGGGATCAATATATACAAAGTTTCTGGGGTTTTTTTGGTACCAGTGATTGAACATGGGATCTTGCGCTTGTGAAGCAGGCCAGGGAACTACTGAGCTAAATCCCTGGCCCTAAAAAACTTTTTAAAACTTCTTTAAAAGGCAACTGACTACTTAAATAAAAATAACATGTTGAATTTATGACATATGCAGATATGAAATATTTTATAACACTAATACAAGGATCTGAGAATAAGAAAGTGAAATTTTACTATTGTAAGCATCTTACATTGTATTTAGGTAAAGAACTAAAAGATTGATTAAACAGACTGTGTACAGATATTATGAAATATGGACAGATATTGTGAACATCAAACCATGTTATTATGCCAAGCCTTTAGGTATTGGGGCTTAGTGAGAGATCTTTAAGGCACTGGAGGCAAAGGGATAATCGAACCCCAGCTCCTTCTTTTCTTCCCTTTCATATTCCTAGCCATGAGGTGAGCAGGGTTGCTCCACCATGTGCTTTTGCTGTGATAGGTTACTTTGCCATAGGTACAAAGCAACTTGGACAATCAATCATGGGCTGAAACCGTTACACCAGTGATCCCAAGTGAATCGTTTCCCTGTATAAGACGATCATCTCACCTATTTGTTGTAGTAATATAAACTAACACAAATAGGAAGATCAACACTTTTAGGTACTCTAACCCTAACCCTTTTGTATACCTGGGATACTGAAATCACTCTGTGGTGATGTCTAAAATTCTGAAAGGTTAAAACATCAAATGTTGGCAAGAATTAGAAACAACTCCAATTCCAGTACGTAGATGGTAAGAGTGTAAGATCGTACTACCACTTTGGAAAAATATCTGGCAGATTCTTATAGAATTAAATGCATGGTAAAATGCATACACACAGCTGTTTCAAACTAGAAACAACCCAAATGTCTGCAATAGGAAACTGACTTGAAAAATTAAAGTATATTTATACAATGGAGAATTACACATCAATTTTTTAAAAAGCAAACTACTGATTTATGGAACAACTTCCATTAATTTCAAAAACATAATTTATGTGGAAGGAACAAGGACAGAAATCATACTATTTTAATTTATGTGATGTTCAGGGCAGGTAAAACTGATCTTAGGTGACAAAAATCAAGTCTATCATTGACTATGAGAAGTGTGAGTGAAAGGGGACAGGAAAGGACATTCTGAGTAATAGAAATGTTTTAGAACCATAGAATATAGGCAATAAGTAGTTCTTGACAGTGACATAATATTATGCTGTATTATAGTTTATACCCGATTTGACTTTAAACAGGACATTTGATCATTGGACTTACATTTTTTCAATTAGAAAGATCTAGAAACCCAGACATTTTTAACTTTTTCAAATCCCATCTTTAGCCATCTCATTAACCTTCAGTAACATAGAAATAATTTCACCCTCAAAAACATCTTAAACTTTTTGGCCTAAAGCCTTTGCACATATTGTGTCTGTTAAAAATATTTTGCCCTGATTTCTGTATGTTGCAATTGACTTCTTTTCATAATTTCTGATTAAAAGAATGATCCCCAATTAGGTCTATGTGATGAACTCACCTATGTAGGTCTCTCTCTCTCTCTCTCTCTCTCTCTCTCTCTCTCTCTCACACACACACATTTCATTAGTAAAATGTTCTTTTTCTCTATCACTAGATTTAGTGAGACATTCATTTTTCTGTTTTTTTTTTTATTGTTGACACAATTATATACTCAATTATTCCTTCTTCCCCTCATAACACTGGTTTTCACAGGATGGGATTTAGGTTTATGTGTGTGTTGATCTACCCACTCATTGCCCCTTACGATTTCTGTCTATGGAGTAATGGCTCCAAGCTGAACCATCACAGCAGTGTGAATGGAGAATTCAGTTTCAGTCAGTTGGATCATACCCTTTGTCTACCATCTAACACTTTTCCCTATTTATTTGTTTAGCTTTTCTCACAATATTTTGGTGATATGAACAATTTTATCTGAACTCATTGAGTTTACTAAGGTTTTTTTTTTTAAATTTGTTTTTCTTTGCTACTAATAAATCCTTGAATCTTTTTTAAAAAAAATCAAACATCTGTATTTTAATAAAATGACTCTGGATTCCAATAGAAACTACTTTTTCTGCCTCTTCCTTGATTGAGTATAGAGTGTTGTTTACATCATGTTCATTCCTTCATTAAGCAAGTATTTATGGCCTTATTCCATGCAGAGCAGAATCTCCTGCTTTGCAAAGTGCTAGTTTGTGACTACGGGACAAGGTTGTTACAGTTCACAAAGTCCTTCTCCGTGCATATCTTATTTGAGCAGCACATTATCCAGATACATGCTTTCAGCTTTGAGACTTTTAACAAGCCATTCAAGCACTTGCTACCCTCTTTCATTAAAACATAAGCTCTTAGTTCTTTACAGTCTCCAGTGCAATATTTTAGTCTTAGGATCAGCACAATCCAAACTTGTAGCCGTCACTACACACACATATTTTGAATGCATTACTAAATGAATGAATATTGGGGTAAAAAAATTCCTTTCCATTTTCCAATTCTAACTTCTAATTCTATTTTTGTTCTCTTTAAATTTCCCAAACATAAGTGAAGAAGAGAAATTAAACATACTTCTTAATAATTTGCTTTTTACCACCCAAACCAGGATAATCCTCTCCTTTACCTATCAGGTTTATCAGTATTCATCAACTCTTTTTTTCCATTTATATTATCAAATATATACTTTTTCAGTATTGAGTTAGTAAGAATTAAACTGAGACTCTGCCCTTCAATAACTAAAACACCTGGAGGGAATAACCTTTCCTCAAAATTCATTTCCATTATTTACAATTAAGGTATTAAACTCTCCATTTCATGACTATTCTGAGGATTAAATAAAAGAGCTAGAGTGAAGAAACCTAACAGTATTTAACATGTGGTGGTGCACTCACTATTTTAGGGTTTTACTTTTTAATTTACCTTCTGTTTGACAAATGATGGTTTTATGGCTCTTTACATGTCTTTCCTGAAGTTTATTTTTCATTCCTATGTAAATAATCTTTAAGTATTACTTTTCTCTATCCCTTCTATATTTTCTTTTATGTTTCTTTCCTTGTAGACACCAGGTTATGTCATTCCTTATATTAGATAGCTTTAAAGTTAATTACATTTCTGGCTTCTTCTTTTTCTGGGTAATTTCATTATCCTGGTGATGCTAAATTGGAAAAATGTTGTTTCCTTCATTATTTTTGGTGTATGTCATACATTTGCATAGATTTTTTGGAGGAAATGGGTATAGTGGAAAAATTAAAGAATGCAAGTGCTAGTCACAGAACTATTTTAAGAGTTCTAATAAATCAGAATGAATTATATATTAAAAATAGAGCCTTCTCCTGTGTTATCTTTAGTGAGCAACTTCCTAACAAGCTTACCGACTCTGTCACAAGCTTCTTATTGTTATTCTATATATTCTACACATTTGATCTGCAAACATTAGTTAGTTAGAAGAGCATCTCTTTATGAATTAAGTTCTTTACTTTCCTAACAATCTATTTGGCTATAAATGGACTCTTCCAATATTTATGAATAACACCAGACTAAATTTTCTAATGTGTGACTCATTAGGCATTTTTACAGTTTTAAACAAAGCATAGTATTATCTTTTATTGATAAAATGGATCATAGAAGAGGTTCTAAAACTTGCTACATTTCTTCATACTTATATAGGTTGTTATTTTTATTATTTAGAAAAAGATGTAGGCTTTAAGAACAGCACAAAATAATACTTCTGTTTTATACATTGGAAAATCAAGGGAGGTTTGGAAATGCAGGAATTGTCTTTTATTCTGACAAGTTGCAGTGATTTATAAGATCATGAATGGTAGATTATTTTACAAACATGTTCTCTAATTGGAAAACAAAAGCTAATTTTCACCACTGTAGGGATGACATGTTTTAACAATGCTTTGTAATTCCTATTAATATTACTAGAAGTTGTAATCAGGGAAACAAAGCTTCATATGTATATATGTACATACATAATATCAAATATGTTCATAATTAAACAGATATTTCAAGGGAAACAGATGAAATGCATTTTTGATCCAAAAATGTAATCTTTATATAAAATGTATTATTTCTTTAGAGTCTGTCTAATGTTGAGATTCTGCAATACTTGATTTACAAACTAAAAATCTCTTTTAAATGATTCTTTAGCTACATACAAGGAATAGTAAGTTATTTTATTCCCTCATGGCGATGGCCATTTGAATATATTTTCTATTAAAACTGTTGACATTTTCAACACATATTTGAATAATGTAAGTTATTTTCATTTTTCTTTTACCAGTTGTGTATGTCTCAGAAACAAGGAATTTATAAAGCTGACTCAAAAAATAGTATAAACTGGTAAGTGATGAGAATGATTTTAGATATAAAAGGGAGTCAATTTGAGTGTATTTTTGCTAAAATTTTAAATTTGTGGATGTTAATCATAATCAGTTAAGAGGAATAAAATCATTTGTTTATAAGTCAATGTATTGTAGTAGAGTGCTGTTAAATTCCCGTAATATTTAATTTTTAAAGCATATTTCAAAAAACTACTGCATTGAACTATTTAGAGTCATGTAAAATCTGTTTTATTATAAGTGATTCATGATAAATAAAACATTCTAAATATAATTGGAAAAGAGCGAGGTGTTACATTTTAATTAGAAAGTAATCTTGACTATTGTAGGCAAAACAATTTTTGGAATGTCATTCAGTTCAGAATATACTGGTGTGCTGAAAGTGAGTCAGTGATTTGGTTGTTAAGATAACTCTCCAGATTGGGCAAAAAAGAACTCAATGATGTAAAATATAGAAAATGATTTCTTTCTATATCTTAGAAATTATTTATTATATGCTAGAAATAAGCTTTGGCAATTAGAAATTGAGCTTACAGATCAAACTCTTATTTCTAGTAATTAGGACTTAGAATAAAATGGCATATCTTGAATTTTAATGCATATCTTTAATGATTTTCATTTTAGAGTAATAGTATCAGATTTTACTATTTAAGTCCAGAAGAGCTTATGTATCCATATAAGCTTTGTTTGTTTTATTTTATGTGAAAGCATAAATGAAAGAATAAAATTTTCTTTAAAGACAAGTTCCTGCCCTCCATCATTCAATTAATTAAAAGAAAAATGTTGAAATTTAGTTTGTGTCTGTGTGTGAATATGTGTGTTTTTAACAATTAGGCCTTTATTTTTAATGCCACAGTAATATAAAATAGATAAAAATATTACAATGTAGTCTTGAGTTTTCTCCACCAGCATTAAGAAATAAATGTTACCACCATCAGCTTGGCTATGTTCTTTTTAGTTCTACTATATATAATGTGCATATTGAACAGTATTGTGTTCTGTTATATTTTAGCTTTGTAAATCATACTATTTTCTGAGACTTGCTTTTTGCTTAATATTCTATTTCTGTGATATATATGTGTTCATTACTGTATAATAGCAGTCAACTTTTTTTAATTTTGAAAATTTTATGCACATTAAAAGAATATATTTTGGTTTTACTTTAATTTCTCCCACTTCTGCTTAATCTGAGTCTGTATTCATTTATGCTTTTTATTGGCCATTTGCTTTCTTCCTCTAAGAAAAGCTTAGCCTTGTTTTAGCCTATTTAGTTAATGGATTATTTGTCTTCTTTTTTGACTTCAATATACTTTATATATTCCAGACCACAACCACTATTTTGTTATATTATTTTTTACACTTTTTCATAAATGAAAGTTTCAATTTAAATGTGATCCTGAGATAATTAGTCAATCATAGCACTAGGTACATGAAAATATGGAAATTGAATTTTACTCTTAGTAGTCTGTGCAGATGTTATGACAAATTCCTAATTAATTTCTGTGGCTGTCTGTATTTATTTGACACATAAAATATATTAGAGATTATAATCATTCAAAATGAAGTCCCTTGGTCAAACTTTACCATTAAGTAAAGTCTATTATATTTGTTACCTATTTTTATAGTTGCTCTTCAGCAGGTTAAGAAAATATTCTTCTATTTTTAACTATCTTAGAACATTTGTGAGTCATGAATATAAGATTTTGTCAAATGCTTTATTTCTTTTTATAGAGATGATCATATCATTTTCTTTTTAGTCTATATACAGAGAATTACACGGATTAATTCTCAAATGTTAAATCAGTCTATTTTCTTGAGTTATATCTGATTTGCTCATGATATATTATTGTTTTTATACATTATATTGGTTTGCTACAATTTTGTGCAGATATTTTAGATTCTTGCTTATGTCAAATATCATGTTATAGTTCTATTTACTTTTAATACTTTTACCTGCTTTGGGTATATGGGTAATAATGCTAACTTAATAGAATTACTTGAGAACTATTTCCTTTTCAATTTTCTGGGAGAAATTGTATCTTTTCTTCCACAACTCATTGGTAGAATTGTCCACTAATTCATCAGGGCTTAGAGCTTTTATTGTAGGACATTGTTAAGCTAAAAATATAGTTTATTTTATAGTTATTCAGCTATATTAGTTATATTTTTATTCTTGAGTGATCTTTGGTAGTTTGTAGCTTTCAAGGAATTTTCTCCTTTCATATAGCTGCCTGATTTGTTAACATAAGATTGTTTATATTCCCATATTATTGTTTTAATATCTATAGAATTTGTAGAGTTGCTGCTTTTCTGATTTTTCTGATATTTATATTCTGTTCTATCTAAATGAGAAGAAATTATCTAATAATTCCTGTTAATTTGTAATGTTTCCAAAATAAGCTGGATAGCTTATAAGGGTCAAGGTTCAAATAGGTTCTGCTAGGATCTTGATAGGGGAGTGTGAAGACAGAACAAGAAATATTACAGTTTAAAGCAAAGATCAAATGAAAAAGAATTTTTGCCCCAGAAATTTTGTTAACCAGTGAAATTTGTTCCCAGGCAAAGCAGAGATACTCATATGAGAAGAGCGGAAGGAAAACAACCACCTAGCCAGTATGTACATTCTTTTTCTAAATATAAATGTTCTTTTCTTAATAATCTTTAATCAAGAAATGCTGATGGAATTTGAGAGGTGTGTGTTTGGTGTAAATAATTTTATGGTATAAAACTATAAAATGAAAATTAATTTTTTGGTTCTAGTCACCATTATTTTTCCTCATTTAGGTTCCATGTTACTAATAGCATGTCTGTTTACTTTTATATATGTAAGGGTAATATTTCTATATGAAACAAATTGCAAATGAACTTTTATCTAAGTTTATGTGAGAATGTGAAGAACAAATTGCAAGATGGTAAAATGGTCGGCATTAGGATCAACACGATCATTTGACTGAATGAAGAGCCTTAGGGAATTTCAAGCCTTCAGTGAACTGCAATGTTTTGCTCCCTTGTCATCAGTTATTTACAGACAAGCCATAGCATAATTGTCATATGTGTATTATTAACATGACCTGTAATTATACTATGAAGATGAATTTAATTAGAATGTTGTTGTTGAATAAATATTTTACTCTTTGGCCCAATCTTATGAGCTACTGCTCAGATTTGTATATGTGCCCTGTAGTATTGTTACAAAAAGGACTTTAAAAAGAGTACTTTGAAAATAAAAAGTGATTATAATAACATAGAGCATGTTTCCTTCCCAATATATTCTTAATTTTAATAGCTGTCATTGCTAAATACATGGAAAGGAAGGGTGACAGGATAAAAAGGGAAGTAGGATTAGGAACTTTTGCCCCATTTGTCACATCAGTACAGTACAAGGTTATATATTTTGATATAAATAATACTGGGTTATATACTTGTAACATCTAGCATTATACTCCATTATATACACAATGAAGACACTTCTGCACTTTATCTATTGCTTCTCAATCATCCGCAATATTTCTTACCTCCACCTATATTTTATCAAATGTTTACACCTAAAGAATCTTTTAGAATAATTTCTTTCTTGATCTTTGTTTCTCAATTACATCCTTTTAAAATATCTCCTAACATCAAAATTTATAGATGTTCCCATATCATTTCCTCTCTTCTATCATCTTAAGTTATTTGTCTTTGAATAGAGCAAATCCAAGGAGGGCTTTAATAATCTCCATAATCCAATGCAACAATGCTTCTTAAATTCATCTCCAAACTCTTTCATCTTTTCAAGCCTTCTCTGATTTTTCTGATATTTGTATTTTGTTCCACTCAAATGAGGAGAAATTGTCTAACAATATCTCTGAATTTGTACCATTCTTTCAGTTGGCCTGTGGTTTTTGTATACTGAAAATCTAATCATTGTGTAGGATTATACTTACATATGTCTTTACTTGAGAACTTTAAATTTAATTTCAAATTCATGTTAACCATTTTAAGTGTAAAATTCAGTGGCATTAATTATATTTTCAATGTTCTACAATGATTACCACTATCGATTTCAAAGATATTTCATTATTTTTAACAGAGATACTGTCATCATATTACTAACCCTGTTTCCTCCTAACCTGAATTTGTCAACTTAAATCTACTTTTCTGTCCCTAGAAATTGGTCTATTCTATATTTTTATAGAAATATAATCATAGAATATGTTTCCTTCCTGTCTAACTGATTTAAAAGCATAATGTTTTCAAAATTAATCTATGTTGTATCAGAATTTCATTCTTTTTTATGGCTGAATAATATACCTATATCATATTTTGCTTATGTAATTATTTATTGATGGACTCTAAGTTGTTTACATGTTTAGATTATTGTGAATGATGCTGTTGTGAAGATAAGTACAAGTATTTACTTGAGACACTACCTTCAGTTCTTTTGTGTGTACACATAGGAGTGGACTTGCAATGTCACAGAGTAATTTTATTAGGTTTCTGAGGAGTGGACAAGCTGTCTTCCACAGCAGTCACACCATTAAACATTCCTCCCAGATTCAAGGCTCTCACTGCGCTGTGTGAGCCGTGGGGAAAGGGCAAATACAAATGAAAGCTTTGTTATTTTCAAGTGTCCTCTTTCTTCATAGCAGTGTTTCTTGGTTTCTGTTACTGATTTATTGTTTTTCAGAGTTCTAAAAAATTTGGTTACGATGGTGCCTGTTCATTTTTTGATATCACTGTGGGTGAATAAAAGCTTGAAGCTGTCTGTTTTTCCAATTTCCTGACATCGTTCTCAAACTCTTTCTTTCATTTGGGACATTTCAAATCTCTTTTCTTCATCCAGGGTGAATTAGTACATTGCCCCATTTCCTTGCTATATGTTTTATACAGCTACACAGTATGCATTGAGATTTTTAGTTGTGCATTGAATTTCCTTGTGACTGTGGAACTCCTTGGGTAGAAGTACTGTATTTTATTCTTTCTCTCTTATAATTAAAGTTTTTTTGGTTTTTTTTTTTTTTTTTAGCTCAAATGGTTCTACTCTTACTGAGGAAAATCTGAACTAACCTGAAATATTTGGAAACTAATTAGAACAGTTCTTTTTAGCTATAAGATACAATCCAAATACACAGTAAATGTTTAAATTTTTTAAAATTTACATTAGAAGACACAAAGAAGTTTTCCCCTCGCAATACTTCCCATCACTGCAAACACACCAGTTGTTCTTGCCACTTTCTGAAGCAATTCTGGAAGTCCTCCTTCATGTTTTTGTGCTGCCATGCCTGCCCTGATGTTCTTAATTGATTCAAAATGTTACCTTTCACAGTCATTTTGACGTTAAGAAAAGGACAGAAAATGCAAGGTGCCAGATCTGGTGAATAAGGTGGATGAGTATACACTGTAATGCTTTTGCTGGATAGAAATTACTATAGACATCTTGAATTGATTCAGGACCTTGAGGCAGGTATAACAGAAAAGAGACAAAAAAGGACTTCCAGAACTGCTTCAGAAAGGGGCAAAAATGATGGGACAAGTGAGTGTGTTTGAGGTGAGGGGGAGTATATTGAGAACTAATGCAATGTGTTTTTTACTACAATAATTTTTAAGTTAATTTAAGCATTCATCATTATCTTTTATCACACTTTGTAGTGTAGAAGTCCAAGGGGGATTAATAAGTTATGAACTTAAGGAAGTCATATTTTGGGTATAGCTGAGATTCTTTACAAATATCTCATAAGGAGAGAGAGCTCCTCTGTCTCTTATAGCAAGAGAGGCGACTTTGCTATTAGGAAAACTGCCTCTACTTTTACCTGAGTTCCTGATATCTGACATTCTGCTTTGTTTTGTTTTTAAATCAAGATTAAGATATCATTGTAGAAATATCTTGGTTACATGTCATTAAAAATATTTGAGAAGAATAAGAACTATATTACATTTTTCTATAAGGTGAAAATACTGTTTTTTGCACATGGTCTTATTTGAGATGTGGAAAAATATGCAACTTATGGAAGACAGTCTATAATTTGTAACTTATTCTTGAAAGCTCCTAGTAGCTGCATCATAAGTACTTATAACTGTGTCCTCCTAATTCTCAAAGATTCTGTCCTTTGGCTAAGGTAGTAGATATTATTTTCACTTGCTGCTCATGTCCACAAATTTGCTTTTATCTTAAAAATGGTCAATAACCATTTCTATGATTTCTTATAAAATTAGCCTGGGGAACAAGTAAAAGTTTCAGGAAATTATAAATCATTGGTTTAATTCTACTAGGTTATGTAGTTTCCCTATAGTGTGTCGAAGACATAGACTTCAAAATTGATTTGACAAACAAGCAAGAACACTTTAAACTATATTGTTAGGAGATTTCTTTTTGCAGCCCTGAAGAGTAACTACAATAACATTTCCTTGCAGAAGAATTTGTTGGTTACCATCATGTCCATATTTCTTACTCAGTGTGTAATATATTCTTTATCATTCTCTTAAGAAAAGATGAGATAATGTAACTATCTTCAGCTAGAGTTTACTCATTCACAAATTGGAGTGGTTGGATATGTTATTTCTTTGATTCTACTTACCTTTCATATACTATAATGGCAATTTTAATTTGTTAGCCTCATTGAGATTATTTGTAATGTCAAATTTCACAGCAGACTTTTAATGAGATAGTTTATACAGATATGTTCTGTTTAGCTATATTAAGAAGGTGGCTGTTTGCTAACTGGGCTGGCATGAATTTGTAAACCCAGGAACCTCCATCCCTCCCTACTTACAAAGACTTTGTTGCAATTTTTTCATTTTCTCATATTAATTCCATTCCCTTCTTTCCTTTCCCCTACCCCTCCCACTTCCCCTTCCCCTTTGCCCCTTTTGTTCCTATTTCACATTATCTATTATACCTTTTAGTCCTTATTTACACTTTCAGTTTCTCACACTGGAGAAACTATTCAGTATTTATACATGTGTGTTCTGTTTATTTCACTTAAGAGTATCACCTCAATGTACATCCATTTAGCAATAAATGTCTCTAATTTCTCATTTTTGATGTCTGAGTAGTACTCGATTTTATAAAAAAAACCCCACATTTCTTGATCCAGTCTCCAGTTGATGGGCATTTAGGCTGTTTCCAAGTTTTAGCTATTACAAACTGTGCTGCTATGAACATGGGTGCACATATATCACTATGGTATGATTCTTTTAATTCTTTGAGGAAGATACCCAGCAGGGGAATAGCTGGGTCAAATGGGACTTCCAGTCCTAGTTCCTTGAGGTATCTACATACTGATTTCCACAGTGGTTGTACCAGTGGACACTCCCACTGGGAGTGGAGCAGGGTTTCTCTTTCCCCACAGCCCTGCCAGCATTTGTTGTTGGTTGATTTGATGATAGCAGCCATTCTTTCTGGAGTGAGGTGGAATCTCAGCATTGTTTTCATTTGCATCTCTCGAATGACCAGTGATGTTGAACATTTTTTCATATGTTTATTTGCCATGTCTACTTTGTGTGAGAAATGTCTGTTCATTTCAGATGCCCAGTTTGGATTGGGTCTTTAAATTTGGGCGGTCTGATTTTTTGTTCTTTATAGATTTGAGATAGTATACCTTTGTCTGAGGGACTGCTGGTGAAAATTTTTTCCCACATTGTGGGTTGTCTCTTCATACTGCTGGTGGTTCCTCTTGTGTGCAGAAGCTTTATAGTAAAAAGAGGTCCCACTTGTTGATTTTTTGTGCTAGTTCATGGGCAACTGAGGTTTTGTTCATAAAGTCTTTTCCTACCCCAATATCTTCAAGAGTTCTACCTAACCTCTGTTCCAGCCAGTTCAGCGTTTCTGTTTTTATATTTAGATCTTTAATGCATTTCGATTTTAGTTTAGTGTATTGTGAGAGATATAGGTCCAGTTTTAGTCTTTGGCAAGTTGAAACCCAATTTCTCCAGCACCGTTTATTAAAGAGGCTATCTCTCCTCCAGTGAGGGTGTTTGGCAACTTTGTCAAAGATGAGGTGGTTGAGTGTGTCTGGAGCTGTGTCTGCATCTTCTAATCTGTTCCACTGGTCTTCCCGTCTGGTTCTTTGCCAGTACCATGCTACTTTTATTACAGTAGCTTTGTAGTATAAGTTTCAAGTTCGGGGTTGTAATACCCCCTGCCTTGTCTCTGTTATGTAGAATTGCTTTTGCTATTCTGGGTCGCTTTTTGTTCCAAATAAATTTTTAGATTGTTTTGTCAAGGTCTATGAAGTATGCTACTGGGATTTCAATTGGGGTGGCATTGAATCTATATAGCAATTTTGGAAGTATAGCCATTTTCACTATGTTATCTTTCCTACCCAGGAGCAAGGGATGTCTCCATTTTCTGATATCCCCTTCAATATCTTTTTTCAAAGTGCTATAATTTTCAGAGAAGAGGTCTTTGATTTCTTTTGTTAGGTTGATTCCTAGGTATATCAGTATTTTCAATGCTATTGTGAAAGGAATTGTTTGCCCTATTTCTCTCTCCATGAGTCTGTTGTTCGTGTAGAGGAAAGCTATTGATTTTTGTGTGTTGATCTTGTAACCAGCTACTTGACTGAATTTGGTTATTAAGTCTAGAAGACTTTTGGTGGAGTTCTTGGGGTTTTCTATGTACAGTATCATGTCATCTGCAAATAATGACAATTTGACTTCTTCATTTCCTATCTTTATTCCATTTCTTTCTTTCTCTTCTCTAATTGCCATGGCTAATGTTTCCAAAACTATATTGAATAGGAGGGGTGATAGTGGAAATCCTTGTTTTTTCCTAATTTTAGTGTGAAGAATTTCAGTTTTCAGTTTTTGACCATTTAGTATGATATTGGCTATTGGTTTTTCATAGATGGCTTTTATCAGATTGAGGTGGAGACCATCTAATCCTATTTTTTGTAGGATTTTTGTCATAAATGCATGTTGGATTTTGTCAAATGCTTTTTTTTGCATCTATTGAGATGATCATATGGTTTTTGTCCCTGGCTCTATTGATATAGTGCATTACATTGATTGATTTGCATATGTTGAACCATCCCTGCATCCCTGGGAGGAATCCCATTTGGTCAGGGTGTATGATATTCTTCATGATCTTCTGCATTCTGTTTGCCAGTATCTTATTAAGGATTTATGCATCTATGTTCATTAGTGAGATTGGCCTATAGTTCTCTTTTTTAGTTGGGTCTTTCTCTGGTTTGGGGATCAAGATGATGTTTGCTTCCAGGAATAATTTCAGGAGTATTGCTTCCATTTCAATTTTGTTGAAGAGTTTAAATAGTAGTGGCAGTAGTTCCTCTCTAAATATCATGTAGAGTTCAGCAGTGAAGCCATCAGGACCTGGGCTTTTCTTGTTTAGTAAGTTTTTAATTACATTTTCAATTTCATTGATTTTTTTTTTTTTTTTTTTTTTTTTTTTTGGTACCGGGGATTGAACTCGGGTCCTTGCTCTTGCACAGCAGCAGACGAAACCACTGAGCTAAATCCCTGGCCCTGCAATTTCATTGATTGTTATTGGGTTGTTTATAATTTTTAGGTCTTCTTCATTCAACTTTGGTAATTCATAAGTGTCTAGGCATCTGTCCATTTCTTCTGTGTTTTCCATCTTATTGGTGTATAGGTTCTGGAAGTAAGTATTGATGATCCTCTGGATTTCTGCTGGGTCCATTGTAATTTCACCCTTTTCATTCCTAATTGCGTGGGTTTGGGCCTTTTCTTTCCTTTTTCTGACAAGTTTGGCTAAGGGTTTGTCAATTTTGTTTATTCTTTCAAAGAACCAACTCTTGGCTTCATTAATTTTTTTGTATTGTTCACTTAGTCTCCATGGAATTGATTTCTGCTCCGATCTTAACAATTTCCTCCCCTGTATGAGCTTTGGGTTTGTCCTGCTCTTCTTGTTCTAGAAGCTTGAGGTTCAGAATCAGGTTGTTTAATTGGGCTCACTCTGTTTTCCTAATACAATTTTTCACTGCTATAAATTTCCCTCGTAAGACTGTTTTCATTGTGTCCCATAGATTCCGATAAGTTGTACTGTCTTTGTCATTTATTTGAAGGAACTGTCTGATTTCTTCTTTATTTTCCTCCTTGACCCATTGGTTATTCAGAAGTGTGTTGTTCGATTTCCATGTGTTTATGAATTTTTCCAGTTTCTTTTGCTGTTGATCTCTAATTTCACCACATCATGGTCTGATAATATACAGGGGATAAACTTCAATTCCTTTGCACTTACCTAAATATGTTCTGTGAGTGAGTATGTGCTCTATTTTGGATAACGACCCAAGTGCAGCTGAAAAGAATGTGTATTCTGATTCTGTGGAGTGAAACACTCTGTAAACATCTGTTAAGTTCATATGTTCTGGAGTTTGATTGAGTTCTAGTATTTCATTTCTTGTTTTTTGTCTAGTTAATCTATCTATTTGTGACAACAGGGTATTGAGATTCCCCCGCTACTATTGTATTAGTGCTTATATGGTTTTTCATGTCCATTAGTATTTGTTTTATATAGTTGAGTGCACTTGTGTTTGGTGCATAGATATTTATGATTGTCATCTCTTCCTCTCAGATTGTTCCCTTTACAAGGATATAGTGTCCTTCTTTGTTTCTCTTTTTTTTCCCATTAATTTTATTGGTACATTTTAGGTATAAAATACAGTTACATTCATCATTGGGATCTTGTACCATTACATGAGTCTCTTGGTTCTTATTTTTTTCCCCTTCCCTTGCCCTCCCTTCACCCCCTCCACCCTTCCCTATTTGCAAAGACCTTGTTTCCATTTTCTTCCTCTTCTCATATTTTTTCCTTTCCCTTTTTCCTCTTCCCCTACCCCTCCCCCTCCCAATTCCCCTGCTCTTTTAGACCTTTTCTTCCTGTTACACAATATCAATTATACATTTTTAAAATTACAATATTAAGATCTAGGAGACATTACCACGGATTTTACAGAATTTAAAAGGATATAGAAAGCATATTACAAAAATCTTTTTTGAAATAAATTTGACAACTTCTAAGAAGTAACTTAGAAAACAAATTAATGAAACTAACTCTGGAAGAAATATAAAATTTGAATAGCACCTATTAAAGAAAGTATATTCCTAGCTTGAAAACCTACCTATATGACAACAGCAGGCTCATAAACATTTTAACTGATAAATTATATCAAACATTTAAAGCAGAAAAAAGAAGGAACACTTCTCCCCTCATTTTAGGAACTCAAGATTGTGCTAATCCTAAAACTGGATAAAGATAATAGAAGAAAAAAATATGAACATAGATAGAAATTTGTTTAACAAAACAAACTCTTAGAAGTCAGATCTGGCAGTATGTAGAAAGTGTTTTTATTATAGGGATGGCAGTGTTGGTTCAGCTTTGGAAGATCCACCCCCAAAAGTAATCATTTTAACAGAGGAAAGGAGAAAGCCATATTATCCTGTCACTAGCTGGAGAAAGAGTATTGGACTAAATTCTACAGCTGTTCATGGTAAAAGCTATCAGGAGTCTAGAAGTAGAACAGAACCTTCTCAACAGATCGAAGACATATACTCCATACTTCCAACAAAAACTCCTTCTATGAATGGAGATGATACAATGCTTTCTCTCTAAAGTGGGGAACAAGGGCATATATGCCTACTCTTCATCTGTCCATTAGACTTTGAAACATAGGTCTAAACCAAAATAGTCTGGCAATAAAATGACATAACTAGGAAAGGATTGGCATGGCAGAAGCAAAATCTTTATATGTAGATGAAACGATCATCTACAGAGAAAATACTAAGAAATCTCTAGGAGCCCTTAGAACTTGTATTTGAATTTAGCAGGATTAGAAAACACAAGGTATATATAAAAATTCAGGTCTGTGTATACTTGCTATAAATGAAGAACTGGATATTGAAATTTAAAAGTTATGTGTGAGTACAAAGGACCCAGAATAGCCAAAAACAAAAACAGAAACAGTGTTGGAAGACATTTAGCACCCAATTTTAAGACTTCTTCTAAAGCTACAGTAATCAAGGCAGTGTTGGTATAAGGAAAGACATATAGATCATTTGAATAAAACAGGGAATCTAGAAATAGAACCACACATATATGGTCCACTGCGTTTTGAAAGATTATCTTCTTTGTTTCTCTTAATCAGTGTGGATTTGAAATCCACTTGGTCTGCAAAGAGGATAGCTTCTCCTGCTTTTTTTTTGGTTCCTGTCACATGGAGTATTGTTTTCCACCCTTTAACTTTCAGTCTATGAGTTTCTTTTTGAATTAAGTGTGTTTCTTGTATGCAGTATATTGTAGGATCTTGCTTCTTGATCCATTCTACCATTCTATTTCTTTTGATTGATGAGTTGAGACCATTGATATTGATGGTTATAACTGATATGTACTGACTTATCATTGTCATGACTTTTTCTTTTTGTTTAATCCTCCCCCTTTGCTTTTAATTTCTTGTCATGCGTGGTGGATTCATTCTGCTGGGCTTCCTGGGGTTGTGATCCTCATTGTCTTTTCCTAGGATTTTGTCTAAAATTTTTTGGAGTGCTGATTTTGTATTCATGCAGTTCCTAAGGAGCTCTTTGTCATGAAAGTATCTTATTTCCCCATCAATTTTGAAAGATAGTTCTGCAGGTTACATCAATCTGGGTTGGAGGTTCTTTTCCTTTAGGGCTTGAAACACATCACTCCAACCTCTTCTTGCCTTGAGGTTTTGCACTGAGAAGTCTGCTGTGATTCTGATGGGCTTTCCTTTGTCCATGATTTGTTTCTTTTCTCTAACTACTTGTAGAATTTTGTTCTTTTGTTGGGTTTCTGGAATCTTAACAATTATATGCCTATGTGTAGATTTTTTTTGATCAAGGCTAGTTGGATTCCTATATGCCTCGCTTATCTGTATGTCAAGTTCTTTTCCCCTGCTTGGGAAGTTTTCTGCTATCTCTTCTGTAAACAGTTTTTGTAATGTCATCTGCACTCTCTCCTGTTTCTTCATTGACTCCAATCAGTCTTACATTATTTTCCTTTGTGTCCTCTCACAGCTGCTGGATTGATTTCTTGTGGCCCCTTACAATTTTAAAGCAATTTTTCTTTTCCTGGTCACTAATTGGAATCTTATCTTCTATATCTGAAATTCTGTTTTTAAATTTGCTCGTTCTGCTGCATAGACTTTCAATGGAGTTTTTAATCTCCTGGAAATCTGTTTGCATCTGTTTTATGGATTCAATTTGTTTCCTATGTTGGCACTCCATCATGTTCCTTAACTCCTTTATTTTTTTTATCTGTATCCTCTCTAGATTTATTAATCGTTTGTACTATGGGCACAATCTTTGCTGTTATGTGAGAAATTATTTCTGATTTCATTTTTTCCAGATCCTCTTTTGTTGCTAGTTCACGGAGTCCAGGTGGTTGAGTATTAGAGTGTTCCATCTTGTTTCCCTTTGGGGTTTCTGTAGGTGATCTGGAAATCTGGTTCTGTGGCTTGTTTACCTGTCTTCCCATTTTGACATTGCGGGGGAGGGGGGGTGTTCCTGGTGCCCGCGTGGCTCACCTTCTGTCTGCTGGGATCTGCAGCATGCCTACTTGGAAGCCTCCTCTACACTGGGAGCTACATCATGCCTACTCGGAAGCCTCCTCCTGCCTGGGAGCCATGGAGCACCAATCTGGTTCAATTAACTTTAAAGTAGAAGTGATGAACATATAGGTAGGATCCATGTATGTTTTATTTGGCTTTAAATACCTGGAGATTCTATATAAGTATCTGGAATTTAAAATATAGTAACTCTGAGTTTATATATAGTAAAAATCAGCTGTAGGTGAAAACTGTCTTCTTTTGCGGGGAAGTCTTATTCACTAGTTCCCAGAGTCTACATCATTTCCGATGAGACTTACAGTTGCTCTATTCTGTCTACTGTAGAATTCTTAGCATGCAATCCTTATTTTAAAATCATGAACTTAGTTTGGAGGAATAAGATGAACAGTTTGCAGTATCTATTTCCTATACCTGTGTAAGACTGAAAAGATATTTCAGACTTTTTAAATATTTATAAATTCTGCTTGGTGCAACACTATGTTAGTATTGAAGGGTAAATATCTAAGTATACAAATGTTTTCTATTGCCAGTTATGTGTGTGTGCATGTGTGTGTGTCTGTATGTGTAAATTGTCCAGGTAAAAAGTTGAAAAATGAAAAAGAATAAAATTCTAACATTGTAAGAAGTTATCTGCTAGGGATATAGCTTAGTGGCACAGCACCTACCTGGTAAGCACGAGATCCTGAATTTGGTCCCTGGTACCCCCCAAAATGAAGTTTTCTACCCAGATCTCATGATGGGCTTTTCAAGACAAGAATTCAGTATTTACTCACAAATTCCTGTATTAAATCAATATACAAAGAATTATATAGCAAAGATACTCCTATATTAAAATATTATGAGATTATTATGTAACTGAAATTTTCTTTTCTCTAATTTATCTATTTAAACAATTATAAAATTATATAGAGTAATCAAGATCCTGGTGGTTTGCTAGCTTTGAAAAGATAAACTATTTCTGTAATAACTTTCCAATTGTGTTATTGAAGTTAAAGACATTTTAGTTCCTCTTATTCTTTCAAATTTTCTTTTGATTGAAGTTGTGCCATTTTCCTTTTACAAATATATATGGAGTATGCTCTGAATATGAGATGAAAATACTAGGCTTTAGATTCTTTTCCCATATTCCCAGGAAGAATATAAAGTATCTTGTATGATTGTCCCTGTTTAGACCAAATCATTTTAAGTAACTCAAGCTATATAATCAATTGTTAAAGAACTTAAGTTTTATTTAAAACTTGAAAGTTGATATTGATAATGAAGAGAAATATTGTTAATAATTATGCAATTCACATATTATACTTAAGTAACTTTTATATAAATATATTCTAAATATTAAAGAAGCTTTCATATCTTCAGTGTATGCAAGCTCATCCTTCTAAGCATATTAAAAATGGCAAAAAAAAGTTCTAATGAATATTTTTTTCAACTATAATGCTGAGAATAGCAATTTTAACTCCCTTGTCAATATAGCCTCAATACCTGGGACCTAATATTTGCTTAAATATATTACACTTATTAATACAAAAGTAACTGGTCTTTAAAACAATATGCTCTTTTCCTTTTTAGAAGTCTTATTTTTATAGCTGGTAATTTTCTTTTTAAACCAATTTAATATATTTTCTTTTCAAATAGAAAACTGAGAAAATAAAACCAATTTACATGCCAAAGAATACATATACCAAATATACTGAGTATATGCATATACCAAGTATATTGAGTATTCTTATGAGTCAATTAGAAAGACAGAAGTGAGTAATAAGCATGACAAAACAAGTCACAAAAGAAGATGCATACATATCTCATGCTTCACTAGAGTGACCTTCTAGTTAGGGATTTATGCAGCTCTTTAATAAGATTTTATCTATCCTGCCTCTGGGAAAGTAAGTTGTTAAAATATAGAAGTCTGAACTGAAATGACAAAATGTTATGACTGCTCTCCTGGAACTTATGGTGTTTCAGTTCTCCTTACTCATTTAAAAGTACCCAAATCTGGTTTCTGAGAATAGTGACTTATGGGGATTTTCTGAATGATAGGCAATCCAGTTTATTGACACTTTCTTTTTCCTTTCATTAAACAATGAATTCATATTATTCAACTAATAGTTATTACTAAATATTTGTTAAAATTAAAAATTTATTAATTTCATATTAAATATCATACTCTAAAATAGATAAATTGTTTTTTTAAATTTTAGGACAATTCACACAGCACTAATATTAAGTTCACGGCTTTGTTAATATACATGTTTAATGAATATAAATTAAAATCTACGTTTAAAACAAATTGAGGCAACAGGTAAGGCTTCACTGGAAATGTATCATCTGAAGGAGAAGATCAGGAATAAATGATAAATAAAGGTTTTAAGGAAAAACAATAGTACTTATCAACAAAGACCTCAAAGTGAACAGCCATATCATGTGTTTGTTAGAGTTAAAATATGTCTGTGATGTTTCCTTTTTATTTTGCTATAATTATAATTCATATATTTAATCAGATCCTTTTTTGTCCAAACACACCATTAATTAACTTTGAGAAAGCATTATGAATTACCAGTTCTGGCTGTGATGAATCAGGCTGTATATGATCAGTACTACCTCTATTCTTAAGAGGTAGAGAGAAGACATAATTTTAATAACAACAAAAAACAGAAACACTGCTGGTTTGGTGGCATCAGAGTATTACCAAGACAGCCAGATATTTAGGGACCAGATACCAGAGAAAAGAAATATACACCCTGGTTAAGGTTGCTAGATTTAATAAATAAAAATACTGGATACTCAGTTAAATTTGAGTTTCAGATGAAAGATGCAAAATTAAGTATATCTATACCCCCAAAGTTGCATGCATGCTGAGTTTATTACAAACCCCATGGTCTGAATCCCTTAGGACATTTACCAATTTATTACAAAAGTCAAAAGGCTGAAAACCTGGAACTTTAGATTATATAATGATATCATAAACCTAGAGTATAAAATATTTGGGGGTGGCCAAGGAAGCCAAAGCTTAATGAGTCATGATTGAACAAAATCGATATGGAGATGTCCTAATATTTGACACTGGTAGTTTTTCTTTCTATATATTTGCTAATTTAGCAAGGTTGTGAAAGGTCTATGAAGCCAAACAGAAGGAGAATGAAAAGCAGAAAATAGCTTCTACATTCTCAGAAAGCTTAAAAAGGCAAACTTTGGAGGATATTGTGAAGGCTAAAGTAGAATATTAACTTGATTGGCTTGGGAGCTGCCAAGGGAATTAGTCAAGCACAATTCTGGATGTGTCTGGGTGGGTCATGGACAGTGACCTTGGTGTCTCTATCTAGTCCCTCATCTCTTCCTCTCTAGTGCTGTTCCCCTTTGTTTCCTGGACAGCCTTTTTACTCTGTCATGCCCTTCCACCATGATGTACCTGCCTTGGAAGCAGTCAGACATGGACTCTTCCTTTAGTCTGTGAGTGTCAGGTACATATTGTGTTTCAGAGACAGAAAAGCTCACTAATGCAGTCAGAAATGCCGAAGTCTCCAAAATACTTAAATTGGAAATCACAGAGATCTACACAGAAGAAATGGAGGCCAGGGATTTAGCTCAATGGTTCTGCCACCTGCTTTGCAAGCACAAGGTCCCAAGTTTGATCCCCAGTACCATTAAAAAAAACACACACACACAAGAAATGGAGTAAATGAGTTAGTCCGAGGGTAACACTCTAAATGTAGCTTCAAACCACTGTAGTCACTGATTGAATTGAAAGGATCCGTCACTCTTCTGCTTATAGGAAAATAAGGTCTACTCTTATAAGAAGATAAGGAAAACCATGGTATTGTTAAAAATCTGCACAATTTTTTCATTAAGATTATTGGTACATTTTAGGTATACAATACAGTTACATTCATCGTTGGGATCTTGTACCTTTACATGACGTATCTTGGTTCTTATTTTCTTCCCCATTTCCCTGTCCTCCCTTTCAATCCTTCCACTCTTCCCTATTTACAAAGACTTTGTTTCCATTTTTTCCTTTTTTCATATTTTTTCTTTTCCCTTCTTTCCTTTCCTATACCCTTCCCACTTCTCCTACTCCTTTAGACCTTTTCTTACTATTTCACATTATCAATTATACCATTTGAACCTTATTAAATTTTAAGATTTGGTTGAAAAATTACCAGTCATACCGAGTAAAATAAAGCATCAAGAGAAAAAAAGATAGAGCTTAGAGTTCCTATCTGGATATTGAAGTAATTGATATCAAAACTAAAATAATCATCAATATTTTCAAAGATATATTTGATATTTTCTTAGAGAACTGAATTTCATATATGGAATAAAATGAAAGTTCTAGAACAGAACAATAAACAAATGAAATTAAGAATTCAGTAGTTGGTTTATTGAGCTAGAACGTTATGCAGATTGAAAGAAGGAGGGTAAAATATTGGGGTATACCCCAAAAATGAGGAATAAATCTAAAATAATGTGGAAGGCCACTTTACAGAAATAAGAAACTGTTTATTTTTAAAGATAGTTCACATAAATGGAAATGAATACCATATTTATAGATTGATCTACTTGATAAGGTAAAAAAGGATTCTCCTCAAAGTTCACTATCAGTTTAATGCAACTCCTTCTAAAAAGTCCAACATTATTTGTATTTGAATATAAATGTTGGGATTCTAACTGTACAATTTATATGGAAATGCAAAAGGTCAAAATTAAAATAATCTCGAAGAAGAAAAAAATACAGAAGACTTCTGCAACCACATATCAAGAAATATAATAATGTTCAGTAATCTATTTATCTCATATTTCTTATAATTCTCTTATAATTGTAGAGGCCAAAGGTAACTTGAATTAATTTCATGAAGTCTCAATAAATTTTGTATTAAAATATTTATACAAGTTTTTCTTTTTCTGATGTAGACATTTTTTGGCGGAATCCATATATAAAGACCAGATGTATGGACTTTTCAAATATGGTACATATGTACAATGGACCATTATTCTGTCTTAAGTAGGAATGAAATATATTACATGGACAAACCTGAAGACATTATGCAAAATAAAATAAGGCAAACACAAAAGAAAAAACACTATATGATTCCAATTGTGGGATGTAACTAGGCTAGTCATCTTCATAGAGACAGATAATAAGACATTTATTTCCAGGGAATTCAAAGAGTGTGTAGTGAGGAGTTATTTTTCCCATGAATACTAAATTCCAGTTTAAAAGGATGAAACAGTTCTGCAGATGGATAGATAGTTGTACAATATTTTGAATGCATTTAATATCACACAATAATATAGTTAAGTCACTGAGGAAAGAAGTTTGGACCATCATGTGGGTTGCTATGAATACTATTCTTTGATGTGGAATATTGGACACTGCTTTGGTGACAAGTTACAACTCCTGTGGTTCTTTTCAGGTGAAACTGATGCCAGGTGTGACCCATGGTCATCTTGTGAGTGGATTTTGATCCAGACCTAAAAGGATTCCCTAGTCTGAATTGTGCCCTTCTCCTATATTGTTTTTAAGTTTATTTTAAATGCATGTATATGACCACATATAACATTTGAAATTGTAAATATCATGACTCTATTATGCTCAAGTTTCTATGCCATATTTATTTTATATTTTAGTTATTAACGTGTATTTATTGAACAATGGCACACCCAGTTTCATAAAACAACTAATATTGGATATAAAAGACCAGATAAACAAATAATTTTAATGATGGACCTCAATACCTCACTATCACAAACATACAAAAAAATCAACAAAAAAGTATCAGAGTAGCACCTTATCTTCAAAAAATGCACTTAATATATATCTACAGAGTGTGCCCCCCCCCCCCCCCCGGAGCAACAGACTACACATCATATTCTTCACCACAGCACATGGAACTTTCTCCAAAATAGGCCACATAATAACCAATAATGCAAATTTAAGTAAGTGAAAAATAATTGAAATTATACTGTGCATATTATTAGAACATAGTGCAATGAATCTAGATGTCAATGATAAAAGACAGAAATTATGCAAATGTGTGGAAACCAGACAATATGCTCTTAAGTAAACAATGGGTCACAGAAGAAATCAAAGAGGTAATAAGACAGTTTCTAGACCTAAGTGATAATGCTAGGATAACATACCAGAACTTATTGGACATAGTGAAAATGATCATAAGTGGCAAGTTTATAGCTATGAATGTCCACACTACAAAGACAGAGCAAGCTCAAATAAATAGCATAACTATGTAGCTTAAGGTCTTAGAAAAACAAATACAACACAAACCTAAAGCTACTATAAGGAAAAAAAAATTAATGATTAGAGCAGAAATTAATGAAATTGAAACCAGAAAAAATAAAATTAATAAAGAGTTGGTTCTTTAAAAAAATGATCAAAATAGACAAACTCTTAGCCAATCATGTAAAAAAATGCAATTAGAAATGAAAAAAGATGAAATCACAATGGCAACTGCTGAAATCAAGAGAATTATTAGAAACTACTTTGAAACATGTATTTCAATAAATTGAAGAACTTAGAAGAAATGAATAGATTCTTAGGTCCATGTAAAATGTCTTTTGTACATCTGTAATCATCTGTGGAATCTGTCTCCACACTCTCTCTCCTATAGTTCCTGACATAACTTTAAATGTAAAATGACTTCACCCAAATGCAGATTTTATTATTCAATCTAAAATATTAATATATAAAATATAAGACAGGTGGAAAATAAATTACAATAACTTTGTTTCAGGTTTGTGACAATATTAAAATGTGTACAGGGCTGGGGATGTAGCTCAGTGGTGCCGCACCTGCCTGGCAAGACCAAGGTCCTGAGTTTGATCTCTGGTACTGGAAAAAATGTGTACATATTAAACTCAAAGACCATAAGCAGCATGTTGTTAGTTTCTTCGATCAATTAAGACAGTAATAGTAGGTGTTTACTTTATATGAAGAGTTTTAGTTTTTATTATTTCTTTTAGACAAGCTTCACCAAATGTTTCTTCAGATTGTGGGAATTTATTTTTAGCAAAAATTTTATTGATCATCCAATAAATGACAGGATCTTTTGAAGCTGGTATGAAATTATGCCTGCTTTCTATGGTAGGGGGATTGGTTAGCAAAAAGATTTACATCAAATTCTATTGATTCAACAGTGGTTTGCATATATCATTTTATTACTTAGATTAGTTTAGGTTAAAAACCAGCAGGGCACACTTATAAAAGGTTCGAAAATATAGTAAGCTACAACTCTCAGTTTATAAATTGTGTAGTCAAACTAGTCCAACTATATTGATCTTCCAAGTATCAAAATGGCCATTCAGTCAACCATAAAGAAAAGTTGGTCATTTTAAGAAGCCAAGCATTGAGGTTTGGGAAGCACTGGTGTTGGACAGAGATCTTTGTCAAATACTTGAAAAGAGAATGTGAGTTTTGTGATGTTTTAAGTTACTCATTCAATAGGATTTTCTTAGTGAAGTTACATGCAATACTGTATAGTGAGGTGATTGTAAAGATGAATTGATCATAATCCTCATCACTGAGTGGTTTGCTATCAAAGGATACACATGTAGAAAAAAGCAAGAGGTTTTCAGAGTACAACTGAATTTATTCTTTTTGATCTTTTGAGAGTAGGTTCTATTTGAGCTGATTAAATGAAGGCTCAGAAAAAAATTGCAGATAGACTCAAAGCATCATTTCCACACATCTCTGAAAAGCTCATATAGCTGTAACTAGGAAGAAAGTATTTTACAAAAGCCAAAACTTTTAATTAATGTTAAGATTTTTGTAGACAGAGTAGCTCCTTCAAGTATTAGGTATTAATTTTTCACCAAATATTTCATTGATCACCTAATATGTGACAGGAACTATTGTAGTACTAGTGATATAGCTAGGACATAATAAATACCCTCATCCCATAAAACTTACTTTTTAGACACATAATCAGCCAAAAGTAAAATACAATGTGATATAGTCTCAGATTCTAATAAATGAGCAAGAGGAGTAAGGGTAGAGACTACAGCCTACTTTAACTAGGACTATCACAGAATCCCTTCCAAAGAGGAGGCATTTGTAAGCCATGTGCATCTCTATAATCCCAGCACTTCCAAAGCCTGAGGCAGGAGAATTATTGTGAGTTCCAGGCCAGTTTGGGCTACCTACTGAGTTCAAAGCCAGTCTGAATCAAAAAACCAAACCAAACCAAAACAAACAAGGAGGAGTAATTTGTGAATAAACTTGAATGATGTTATAGTTAAAAGAAGTTTGAGGAAATAAAGTATTCCAAGTGATGTGAATAATATCTTTAAAGGTGTATGTATACTTCCTTCCTTAAGACTTCTGTGCTCTTTTGAACTTTCAATTTTGGATTCATTTAACCTTAGCATTTTAGTTACTTTCTTTTACAAGTTTTCACATAGGGTTTTTTTGTTTTTTTCTATTGAACTGGCAGCTCTTATACAAACAAAGGCATTTCTCTTTCACACTAATTACCCTGTCTCTTAATCACTGACTAATTACCTCTATTTGAAACAGAATTTTTTGGTGTTGCTTAAGGCAGGAGTGCTGTCTGAATTTTTTAGAGTATAACATGGCAAGAAGAATTCAAGAAATATCTACCTTTCTTTTGCTCAAACATCAGATATTTGAAAAATTTTGATTTTATTGTTTATTTTTTAATTTTATTATTATTGCACCTAGTAAAATAATTACATAAATTAATTTAGCTTAGTTTAAAGCACGGAAATCTAATGTTCTCTTTAAAATTAATGGTGATCATATGTGATTTTCACAATTTAGAAAATCAATGAGCTGGTGATCCAAATCTATGTCATTAGAAAATGAAGAAAAAATAGGAATTGGATTGGACACTTGAAAGATTTTTTTTTAATTTATAAAAAACACATTGCTTATATCTAATCATAGTTTTTCATTCCCAAGGTAAAAAATATGAATCTTTTCACAGATACTTAGCCAACAAATAATATTTAGTATAAAGGATTGGTTTTCTAACAGAATAAGCAAAACTTATAGCCATAGCGCTAATCATAAAACTATGGAACATGCAAAACCCATGAATGGAAAACTATGTGGAATAATCTAATGAAATCATATTTCTAATAATGAATTCATCTCTCTTTTGGCCAACATACTAGTCCCAGAAACATTTTTGTATTTGTAATAGCATCTAGGCTATATAAAGTCTGAACTGACAGGCTGATCTAAAATGTTAACACTACCTCTAATTTCTTTTTGTTTCAGCAGACGAGCTAGTAGTTCTACCCTAGAAACTAGGAAGCTGGTTGGATAAGATGGAAAGTTCAGCAGAATTTAAAACAGCTTACTCCCTTAATCCCCCAGTTTCTCATATGATGTTACCTGAACTTTGTTCACATTTGCTATTAATTTATGAAAGTTTAGCTTTGATGGAAATGGAAGCCCCACATAAGAGCACTGTTTACTGAAGCCATTGGAATTTAGATAAATGGTCTCAAGCAGGGAGAACATTATGGCAGACTGGGGCAAGTCCATAATCACTCAAAATAAATGAGGAAGCTATGCTCAACTATATCTTGACCACTCTAGTGAGAACATGATTTAATATACTCATAACCAAGTTGCAGTCACCTTTATCTTTGTGAAGGAGATTTTTGGCATAAAGGGTGATATTTTATCATCAAAGTCTCTGCTTGTTAAAAATATTCTTGGTAGGAAATAATAGAAATATCTGACAAACATAAAAGCATATCAGCCTTTCACAATAAGAGGTATAGAGAGAGTTACAAAGATCTAGACCAGCATAGTGGCTCACTGATGTGTTTGGGAATCCAGAATAATTCCATCATTTTTCATCCACTCTAAGAGTATTGCATCTTGTTTTCATGCTTTTGGCTTCAAGACAGCAAGAAGACTGTTCCACCCCTTGGATCTTAATTGTGTTTCAGGCAAAGAGAAAGATGGGGAGAAGAGCTGAGGATTGTTTCTAAAGTCTTTTCAGAAAATTCAACCCAGTGACTTGAGATTGGATGTCTATATGCTCTGAACTAGATCATATGATCAGAGGGAGGCTTTTAGCTATAAGGCATTATTCAGACTCCAGTTTTAGTTGCATGCCTTCCTGCTCCAAAGGAAAATATATTAGTAAGGAAAAAATGGGGAGGATTGTGAGTAGGTATTGAGTAGTATGTGATACATTTTAAAGGAGTTTTGTAATCCTATAGATCTCTTGCAAATCCAGCCCTAAGAGTCTAAATAAAAGGTATTTTCTCACTGAGTAAAGAAGAAATATACACATGGGTGTTGATGGCAAGCAGTGATCCTGGGGTTCCAGAGCTACATTCAGGACAAGCACTGCCCTGTTAGGGTGTCACAATGACAATAATCAGCGTGTTATGTTTTTATCACTGTGGCAAAATATCTAAGACAATCAAACAGCAAAAAGGTTTATTTTGGCTCACATTTTCACAAGTTTTAGTCTATGGTAAACTGGCTCCATTGCTTTTAGTCATTAGTGCAAAGGAGAGGAAGTTGCTCACTCATGGTGGTTGGAAAGCAGAAAAAGGAAAAGGAAAGACTACAGCTCCTATTTCCCCTTCAAGGACATGCCTGCAATGACCTAGGTTCCTCCCACTAATCCCCACCTCATAAAGGCTGTACCGTCTTCCATTGTGCCACAGACTTACTCTTATTCCCTCTCAAGTGCTTCCAGAGAGAAATAAACTAACTTAGGATTCAGAGGTTGTGGAAACATGGAATGAACATTCTTGGGACTTTTCACAATTCACTCATTAATGTGTTTAGGAATCCAGGATTTTCTAAAAAGTTCTGAGAATAACCTATGAAGAAGATTCTAGAAAAACACTTGTCTTCCTGCTAGTTGAGTGTAAGAAGTATTTATGTTTTTATGTCTGAGGTATTATTTGAAATATGGAATAGTGGAACTCATTAACAGATAGTCTTTGGCATTTTATTTCATATATGCCTTTATTGATTTTTTTAATTGGTGTTTTATTACTTTGTTATCTTTCACCATTAATTTTTCCTTCACATCAAAGATATTGAAAGTTTTACATACAAAGCCTATATATGAGATAAATAGAAGAATGGTTTTAATATAATTCAATAAAGGTAGACTCAAATACATTACAGTTAATATTAGCTAATATTCATTGTTGATAAGAATTAATACATTTTTCCAAGTATTAGGGTAAACATTATACAAGTATTTTCACTTGATCTTTGGGACAACTCTTAGAAGTATAAATTGGCATTAACATTACTTTTCAGAGGATAAAACTTAGGTTTTAAGAGACTAAATTATGTGCTATAATTATGCACCTGGCAAGATATAGACTTGGTGTTTGTAGTCAGGTAATCTGGCCACAGTGCATGGCCTTCTGCTATGGATGGTTAGCAGTAATATTCTTAGACTTTTTTTCCATTGGTATGACCAGTGCCCTATTTCCAGAACTAGGTAGCACAAGGGGTTTCATTCTTTCTCTTTTCAGGTTTCTATGCCACTCATATAGGGTCTCCATAAACACAGCAATTTGTTTTCTCCTCAACAGCTCAACATTGTTGCTTAAAATTTTTCTTAATTTATTTAAGACAACATTGAGTCATTCCATTTTTTGTGTTTTATACCCAAAATGATGGATCACAAAAGATATGACTAGATTAAAATATTTCATTGAATTTTAAAATCAGTATTTTATATGATAGATACACTGCAAATCTTTTATTTTTTGGCGTATACTACTATTGCTATTGAATTACTTGAGCTTTCTTCTTATTATTTAAAAAATATGACCTCAGCAAATGTAAGGAAAGCTTTAAGTTTGACCCCCAATATAACTTTGTTACTGCCATGTTAGTCTTAGCATATTTTTATATGGAAGAGATCAGCATTTCATGAGTAACAATGTGATGCAAAAAATAATAAATATTTTACTATTAGCTTTCTATATTTCCTTTGCCTGAAATTTGTATTGTTCCATACATTTAAGTCACACTTATAGACACGATTTTGTGATAGGAATAAATCATGCATGTGATGTAAGAGAAGCACTAAGCCCTGGGGGTGAGTGAGCAAGTGTGGTGAGGGAAATTGCTTTAGCTTTTAAATGCTGAGCTTTTAATGGTTGTGTCACTTTCAACAAAACTCTTAACCTCTTTGAGTCTTCAATTGGGTCATTTGTAAAGCAGGAATAAAAACAGTAACTAATTAAATTAATGATTTGATGAAGAACATTTGGAGGGTTGTTAAGTACAAAAAATTATGTTAAATTTATATCTGTTGTCTCTAGAAAACTCAAGTTTTGCCTTCGTAATAAAGGTTAAATTTCCTGCCTGATGAAGATTTTATGAGGTAATTTCTTTATCAGGAGGAAATGATAGTTTTGCTGCTCCCTACTGACCTGCATTTTAACATGTATCACATGTTTCTCTTATCCACCAAATTCCTTGGCTTGGATAGTACTTATGATCTAGTTTTCAAAATATTGCATTTTAGTAAGAGTGAAATGTGTTGGATCAAGACAAGAAAGGTTTTTCTAAGAAAACTGAGGCAAAGGAGTATTAGCATCTAAACTTCGATAGACAGATGTTGTTCACCTAATTTAAATGTCTATCTTGGAGAAATTATTCAGGTTAATAATTTTTGAGATAGTAAAATGATTATTTGGGACTGATTGAACCCACATTTAGCCATCTATATTGCATATCTATATTGCATAGAGCCTGTGGTTACAAGCATCAAGAATTGATAGAACTTAAGCTAAAGGAAAAAATATATTAGGGAGCATAAGTTATTATACAAATATAATATTTTCTTGCAGGACTAAAATTTGACATGCATGACACTGATCTTGAATAGGGAATACAATGAGTAAGCAGGCTGTTTACGAGAATATAAGGAATTATTTTTTGATACACTCATTTTATCTTCTTTTGCATAACTGTATCTGCTTCATTTTTTTCCTTCAGCAGACTGGTTTTCTCTGGATCTGAAGTCTCATAACAGAAGGTAGATAAATACCAGTAGTTCTCAAGTCAAGTTTTTATATGGCACAAATAGTGTAATTCTCTTGCCTTAATACTAAATTCACAGAGCAATCACTCTTACTAACATAGCTTGGTCAGAATCGCAACAACTGGGTCAAGACAGAGTAACAATGCCAAATAGACAAAAAATTAAGACAGTTCTTTTTTAAGTTCAACAAATAATATAAAACTGATCTGGTCCACATATGCAATACATTGTAAAAATTTGCAAGTAGATTTTGATACAAGGATCCAATAGTTTTACTCATGCTATACTAGTAGAAAATCTTAACTTAAAGGAGCCAAGAAAAAATTAAAAATCAGTTTGAATCTTCATCTGATGTTATCCAGGTTCTACTTTTCTCCTCTTCACCTTAAATTCATCTTATATTTTCTTTTAAAATTTTTCTTCATATTATATGTAGAAAATTTATATTTTATATATGTGATTCTTCAAAGTTATTTTAAATACTGAATCTTTATCAGTGGTAATGCTGTGGAAGTGCTGCTCTGACAGAATAGACAAAAACATTTATTATTAGTTATCTACCCATCAAAGTTACAGCCTTCCCCAATTCTTTAATCTTATTCTAAGCACATTACTTTTTGTCTGTTTGCATAACCTATTCTTTCTGTCTATATCATAAGTCCTAACATTCTTTGATAGCTATTCTTGGGTTGGGCCTTTATTTGTACCAAATGGCAAGTATCAAAATTATTTTGGTAGGAAAAAAACAGCTGCTTTTTAGTGTCACTATTAGGATGTAGGAAAGGAGGTGTCATATGTAAAGTAGCTAACTGAAGACCTTAATAAAGGAAATATTTATACAAATAAAATACCACCAGGGATGGTAAAACTCCTGATGGAAGAGAGAGTCATTATTACCTCCAGATAGGAAGTGGAAATAGAAATGCAAGTGAGTGGAACCTGAAAACCTCTATGAAGAGGATCACTCAAGTCCTGTGATCTGGTGGAACGGGAACCAGGGGATTAAGGACAGTCTCATTACCATTTTAAAGTATGCACCGTTGTTAGCTGCTGCTACTGAAGCATGTGGAACACAGAGAGCAGATGCATCAGTTGCTGCAGTTCACACAGGTGAGCGTTTTGGGTACAAAAAAGACTAGAGAAGGGTAAAGAGAATTAGAAGGAGCAAATAACATATATCCAGCCCAAGGTCCAAACTTGACACCAACTGTTCTCTTCTTCCTTTCCCTTTTTCCCTCCATAACATATAAATTGGCAGTAACATAAGTTATGTTATAAGTAACCTACACAGATATAGCCTCATCTGGTAAATTATATATATATATATATATATTTATTATATAGGGTAAATTTTACCTGATGATGGTGATGTTTAGAATGTATCTTCACACCTGAATGTAGAAACACACATTTTAAGCATATTTTATATTCATGGTTTAGGATAATCTTTTAGCTTTAGGGTGTACAAATAGTGTCACTGAACTCACACTGAATGTTCTTTAATTGACATGATGATGTTAACTCTGTGTCTAAACTATAGACTCTGTGATGAACTCTCCTTGGTCCAAAACTTTGCTTAGCCAACATTCTTTGCCGAGACAATAGAAGGGCCATTGATGATTCTCTTGTTTCTTCTTGTTGAGAAGATTAAATTTCTTTATAGAGTTTAAGCTAAAAACAGACCTACATTATGTAGCACCAGGGTGCTGTGTGTAATGAAGAAGGGCAAGGCCATTACTATTTAATCAATTCAAACTCACAATGTTTCTATGTAACATTATTAAACATCCATCCCCTGCTCTCTCCAAGTTACTCTATTAAGCAGCCCAGAGGAGGCCCTACTTAATCATTGTTATGCTGAACACTGTTGAAGCTATGCAAGCATTTTCAGTGGAGAATGTCGCCTGCTAAATTCAGATTGACAAGGAGATGTTGTTTGTCACTCGAGTTTATAATTGGATTATGACCTCCAGTTATAGACATATAACAATTTGAGAATCATTTCAGAGTGCCCAGTTGGAGATGAATGCCTTGGAATTTACAGGAATTAGAAATGGTATTTTCCACTCTCTAATCATGTGCTATATTGTTATTAATTTGTGATCACTCAGTTTCTACTATGAGGAGAAACTTTGCTGTATGCTGGTCTTGTTTTCTATTTAAAAAAATGAGCACACCATTCATAAGATCACAGTACATTTTTTCATGGGCTGCTGGCTATATAAATTATTTCAGGTTGTTTTCCATGGCAGGTCTATTAGTGAATTAATCACATAAAAATAAAAGAAGCAACCTGAAACATTTTTCATGAATATGTAAGATAAAACAGAGTTCAGAAAATACAGAGATTTCCCATGTGACTTGTGACCTCACACATATCATGTCTTCCCTGTCATCAACATCACACATCAGAATAGTACATTTGTTACAATTGAAGAACCTACGCTGACATGTCACTACCACACAAAATCTGGTTTATGTAAGTATTCATTCTCATTACTGCATATTCTAGGAGTTGGGGCAATTATATAATAACGTGATATCATGAGTATTTTGCAAAATAATTTTACTGTCTTAAACATTTTTGTTCCTCCAATTCATACACCACATCCAGGGAATGAAAGATTAAAGATCTCCTAGAAATATTTAATCATTTTACTGTCCACATAATTTTGTCTTTTCCAATGTGATATATAGTTGGAATCATACATTGTTTAGTCTTTTAATGTTGACATATTTTACTTAGTAAAATACTTTTAAACTTTTTTCATGCCTACTAGTAGCTTGATAACTCATTACTTTTAAACACTAAACAATTTTTCCATCATATGCATATTGTATTAGCTAATTGCTCATCACTGGGACAAAATACAGTGCATGACACCTACAATTTAAAGGAGGAGAAGTTTATTTTGGCTTACATTTTCAGTTGGTTCCATTCACAGTCTGCTAGCTCCAAGGCAGAAATGGCATGGTGAAGGGTCATGGCACAAGAAATCTGCTCACTCATGGAAGCCAAGAGTCAGAGAGAAAAGTGAGAAGCCAGAGACAAGAATATACTCTTCCAGGGCTGGGGATTTAGCTCAGTGGTGGTGCCCCCTGCCTCACAAGTGCAAGGTCCCGAGTTCGACCCGTGGCATCATAAAGGGGGGGGGGGGGACTAGGGGATAAAAAGAATTAGACCAAACTATGACCAAAAACCAGCAGGACAAACAAATCCTAGGGCTCCATGTCCAACACCTGGGGCAGGTTTTGGTGAAATGTATCCTCCAATGAGCTTGGGTAGCCTCATTTCTATCATATTTCTTTTTTTTTTAAAAATTTATTTTATTGGTACATTTTAGGTATACAATACAATGACATTCATCATTGGAAATTTGCACTTTTACATAATCTCTTGGTTCTTATTTTTCCCCCTTCCCCTGCCCTCCCTTCAACTCCTCCATCCCTCCCTATTTACAAAGACTTTATTTCCATTTTTTCATTTTCTCATATTAATTCCATTCCCTTCTAACCCAAACCTCATACAAGGGAGGAAATTATAAAGATCAGAGCGGAAATCTGTGATATTTCTGATTGCACCCTACATGCCCTTGCTGTTTGTAGGGCTGTGTTTACTGCCTGTGGCTTTCCTCAGCAGACAATCCATGTTCTTGACATCTCCAACTTCCTGTAGTCTCCACTGCAGTTTTGGATTTGCTGTTACACCTTCACATATTACTTTCTCAGGGTCACAATTCTTGGCCTCCCAAGCCTTCCTCTGAAATCTGGGTGCAAGCCTCTCTGTTATCATAACTCTTGCATTCTGCATGCCTGAGAAACTATCACCATGTGGATGAAATCATGTCAGCACTGCTTTAGCAGTAGCCTGGCTCCAATGAGCATGGTTACAGAGGCCTTTAATTACTTGGGCAGTAGTACTTGGGGAAATGACTCTTATGGAATCAACTTCCTAGGTGGTCCTTTTAGAGCAGCATGCCCAGGTACTTCTGAAATGAAAGGTTTGCATTTTTATACCTTTGAGCTTGTGAAATCTTGGAGTATAATCAGTTGTCAAGATAACTTCAAGGCATCGTTCCCACTGTCATGATGCAAAGTATTTAGCTTCATTTTAATACCGATCTTTACAGCAACCTTACCCTCCTTTGTCTCAATTTTTCACATTCTTTCTTTCTGGCAAACCTTCACATTGTTCTTCTCTGCTTTTTGCTCTTGATCTGCACTGTAAATCTGTCTAAGAACAACCAGAAGTACCCATGCTACATCCTAAACATGCCTTGAAGTTTTTTCAGCAATATCCATTAGCCCAGCTTAATTTCAGACTCACACAAAGTCCTAGGACATAGGAAAAATGTAGATTTCTTTCCAGGATATATCACACATGATCTCTAGTCCAGTTCCAATAGAATCCATATTTCCACCTGAAGTTTCATGAGCATAGTCTTTACTGTCAGCATCCTATCTGAATTTTGGTCTTCTGAGCTCTAACTAGCATCACCCATCAATCTCTGCTTACAGCAATCAATCACTTCTCTAAAACACATCACCAAAGCTTCCAAACTCCTCTTACAAGCCAGTTCTGGAAGGTAAAGTCACAGCACCAGCCAAATTCTCTACTTCTACTTATCTATGAGTTGTTGAAAAGGATGTGTTTTGACTTGCTAATACTACATATAATATTATCCAGATCTTATTTTTATTGATATAAAATTTAATACAGTTGTGATCAGAGAATATACTCTGCATGAACTGAATGTACAGTTTGCCTGGGTGAATGTTCGTGAACATTATAATTCTATAGTTATTTTTATGTAGTAATCCATAGTAAACAATTAAACATAGCTAATTTTAGTGTTGTTTAATGCTTCTTTGTTTTTACTGATATTTTTCCTCTTCTTTATATCAATTATCAAAAGATACATGATATAATATACAGCTACAAATATAGAGTGTTCTACTTCTTTTTGCTTGTGACCATTTTTGCTTTGTATACTTTGAAGTTCTGTTAGTAAATATACATTGAATCTTATCATGTACTCTAGATTATTTAATCCTTCTACTATTATAGTCTCCCTTGTATGTCTGTATCTATATCTTTTAGACTATTTTATGTTCTATTAATGTCAATAAGTCCACATTACTCCATTTAATCTTTCAGTTGCATGTTTTCTGTTTAAGCTTTTCAACCTGGTAGTGTCAAAATTCAAAGTGACTTTATTTTTAAGACATATTTCTAAACTAATGCAATACTAAGATTTCAATTGGAATGTTCATTCCATTTAATTTGGTATAACAATTGACATATGATTTTAAATCTCTTAACTTGGTATTGGGTGTGCATGTATACTCCTTGTTTTTTTTTTCCTTTATTTTTATTCTTCTTGAGTGTAATGCATATTACTAACATTATTTTCTCCTCTGTATTACATTTAAAATATCTCTCTGTATAATTTTCCACTAGTCGCTTGTATCTTTAAGTTAATCTAATACCAAATATTGATAAATAACTATTTTAGAACTTTATAGTTGCATAGTTTTATTTCCTTTCTTGTCCTTATTTCTTTTTATAACTACAGACATAATATTGGATTACAACAACCTATCCATATATTTTTCTTCTATAAATTTGTACTTTAGCATAATAGTAGCCAGCTGTGCTTCCCAGTAGCTATGCCTGGGGGATACAGGAAGCAATGTTTTGTTTACCCACTTGGTATGAGGAATGGCAAGGTGTGTGTACATGTGCAAATGTGTCAAACCATAATTTATATCCACATAATGCTACCTATAACAGGTTTTGCATATGTTTATCTGAGCATTACAGGGGGGTTAAATATACCACACCACTCTTCTGTCATGAAAATATGTATTTTATCATAATGGAATATGGGTGTGATTCACAGTAGCTGCACCTGGGGAAAGTAAAAATCCATCTGTGCATTCACTCACTTAGCAGATGAATGCCAAGGTATGTACAGGAGCTCCAAAGCAGCAACTACTGAGTTATACCCATGAAATGCTCATTGCTAAATATCTGTGTATTTAGGATTTGATTTTTTTGGGCTGGGGATTTAGTTCAGCGGTTCTGTCACCTGCCTTGCAAGCGCAAGGACCCTAGTTCGATTCCCGGTACCAAAAAAAAAAAAAAAAAAGGACTTTTTTTTTAAGTTTTCTTTTGATTTTTCTGATAAAAGTAGCCAAATTCAGTACAATGGCACGTGAAAAATCAGATTTGTACGTTTTGGAGGAGGTCAAAAGTGGATCATCATGGGGGCCGGGGATGTACCTCAGTGGCACCATGCCTGCTTGGTAAGTGTAAGGTCCTGAATTTGATCCCCAGTCCTGGAAAACAAAACAAAACAAAACCCAAAAGTGAATCATCAGATTATTCATACATGGGTGATGAAAATGATGATGTGAGCCAAAATTTCTGTGACAATAAAACTGAGCAAGAATCAACTCATTACAGACACAGGAAATGCAGACATTCTTGATTCACATGATGACAAAAACAACAAGGTAAGTGCATATTTGACTACTTGAAATATTGCAAAATGGCCATGAAAACAAATGGAACAATCCAATGTTAGAAGTAGGTCCGAACACAAATATAGTGAGGGGCTTGGTAGAGGTGAAAAGTATTGAACAGATGCCAGTACTGCCATTCAATATTGGAATTGTAGCAAACAAAATGCTACCACATGCTGTGAAATACACAAAGGCTGAAATACAAGTGAAAGGTTTTGTATGCATGAATGCCCATATTCAAAAATGCATTTATTATGACACCTCACTAGCTGAACTGAAAAGCATTCATGGATCTTCTATACTTAGCAGAGATTTCTCATGGTAATCACAGGAATGTAAAACACTTATGGAAAACTGATGGATCAAAATCTGACATAAAAATTTATGCTTTTATAGATGTGAAGACTTATGCTTTCAATTTAGAAATTTCTCCTGGGACTTAGCCATCAGGTCCTTATTCACATAGTAATAAACTGAATGATGTTGTGAAGAGACTTGTTGCTCCCATCTCCCAAACTAATTGGAATGTGACATTTGACAATTGGTTTATCTGTTCCAATTAATGCTATATTTGCTAACAGAGCACAAGTTGACCAGTGTAGGACCTGTACATAGGAACAAAGTAGAAATTCCATATGAAACTTTGCATTTCAAAACAGAGAAGTGTATAGTACAATTTTTGGATTTCAGAAAGATTTACATTGGCCTCATAAAAGGCAAAGAAAAATAAATTGGTATTGCTGACATCGACATTGCACCATGATGGAAATATTGATAAGGAAACCGCTACAAAATGGAAGCCTGAGATGAAAACTTTCTACAACAAAACCAAAGATGGAGTAGATGTTGTTGATGCATTATTCAGCAACTATGATCCCACTTGAAACACAAAGTGTCAGCCAATTGTATTTTACTGGATCCTAAACATGTGTAGCATAAAATGTTTGATAGTTTTCAAAGAAAATGGTAAGTGTAAAATACCACAGAAAATTTTTCTTAGAGGATTGGCACTGGAATTCATAAAACATCATTTACAGCAGAGGAAAAACAAATGTTTCTGCCCAGGGAACTACACCTCCCCCTCCTCCCCCCGAATTGCGAAACACACTGGTGAGCTGACAGGTGAACAGGCAGGCACAATATCACAAAGTTCTATGATGATGAAAAAACCAAGAAAATGTCAACTGTGCCCTACAAGCAAGGAGAGGAAAACAAAACATACATGCTATCGGTGTAAGTGATACTTGTGTATGGGGCACGCAGTTTTTATGTGTGAAGACTGCCTTGCAAAAATTATTTGTGTGGTAGAGTTTTTTCATATTTGCATTGTAATTTATATGGGTTTTTATTTCTGATGTTATCTTTCAGGTTTTGTAAGCAAGTAAACAGCTGAGGTAGAAATATTGATGTCTATTCTAAGAACTCATTACATATTTGACGTTTTATTTTATTGATATTTTATTTTCCTGCTAAGTACACATTATACAATATAGTAGGAAGCTCTTCACACAACAGGAAGAGATGTGACGAGAATGACCTGCCACATAGGAAAGGAAAGCTAAGTATATGTGCTGTCAATGTAAGCAAGATGTGTGCATGGAACATACAGTTGTCATGTGCAAGGAGTGTCTTGAGTGTGACAATTGAAGCAAAGATTTTTTTTGTTGTAGAGTTCTATTGGTATTTTCGTTGTAGTTCACATAGGAATTTATTTCTTTTGTTATTTTTTAGACTTTGTACACCAAAAAACAATTGATCTTGACAATTTTGATGCCTTTTATAAACATTCAATAAATTTTAGAAATTCAATACTTAGTTTTTTATTTTTTCCTGTTAAGTACCCATTATTTAACATAATAACATTCATAAAGCTAAAGTTAATAATTCATTAATAGAGATATTCTAAATAATAAAGTGAATATTATACACCCATGTTTCTGCACCTTTATGAAATGCATAATTTTTTTTTCAGACTGAATTTATTTATTATTTTTTTTTGGAGTACAAATGTATCAAAGATGCATTTTCTGATCTTTTGTAATTCTGAGATTTTCTTTATTTTGGTTTCATTTTTTAAAAATATTTTCAATAGGTGTAAAATTTTACAATGAAGTTGCATTTCCTCTAGCTCTTTGAAAATTTATTTCTTTGGTCTTGTTGCCTTGCCTCCATTACTTTAGATAAAACGTCATTACTTATATCATATTCCCTTGGAGATGATGTGCCATTTTTCTGTGAGCACTTTTAATATCTGTAGTTGCTTGTTGTGTTTTGATGTTTTAACTATGAACTTCATAGGTGTGCTCTTTTTTTATTTAAATTTCCCTGATTAAAGTTTGCAGATATTCTTGAACTTGAGGGTTAATATCATTCATCAATTCTATAACTTGTAAGTAATGATCTCTTCACATAGTTCTGCCATACTCTCTTTATTCTTTTGATTTGAATATAATAGATCATTTTAATTTTTACTACAAAGATCAAACTTGTATCTGATGCAACAAAATCACGTGATAATGGAGATTTAAATAAATCATATGAAACACATTCCTTTTTTTTTTTTTTTGGTACCGGGGATCGAACTTGGGTCCTTGCACTTGCTCATCAGGCGGCGAAACCACTGAGCTAAATCCCTGGCCCCACATTCCTTTTTTATAAGTGATATTGCTAGAACAGAAGCTAAAACAAATTTTAAAATGATCTGTAATTTGGCAGGTTTTTTTTTTTTTTTTTTTGATTCAATCTATTTCAGCACTGACTTAAATGTTTCAGAGTGGAACCAGGACTTCCTGATACATGACTTCTAATCATGGCTGTGATTTCAGAGCCTGAAATCATGGCTTCTTGGGCTTCACACAGAAACTGCCAGGGTTTGGAACTGTGGGGTGTCTCTCTGTACATTGTAATTCACTTGCCAGGGTTTTCATTTGCTGGGATGTTCTCTTTACTCTCTCATTTTATTCCTAACTTTTCTATCCCAGACTTCTATTTAGCTGCCACTCCCTCTGCATTGAGTAGGTAGTGGCCTTTTAGTTTGTAAAAGCCCAAATGCCTAATGTAGGTTTATGTTAGCCCACTTTCCTTGACCTCTGTCTTTTGTAGCTGAAAGCTTGAAATTTTTCAAGGAGTTTCTTGCTTATTTCTTATCGGCTTTGCACCTCTCAAAGTTGAATGCTGAGAACATCTTTAATGGATGCACTTTAACTCTCCTATCCCGCAACATTTTACTGTTGAAGGGCACTTGTGCTTGAAAGCTTCACATCCCTCAGAAGGAGTGTGTTTCTCAGTTCTCCATTTAACTTTTAAAACAATTTTATTGACACATACTTGACATACACCGAAATGCACATATTTAAAATATGAAAGTTAAAAAGTTTTGACCTACACGTTTAATACATCACCGTGACCACACCACAATCACAATAATGAATATTCCTATCACATCAACAATTTCTTTATGATCCTTGGTATTTTCTATCTCATATCTTTTCTTCATCCATTACCCCTGTGTTAACATAAATATTGATCTACATTTTACCAGTATAGATTAGCTAATGATTGAATTTGAATTATATTCTGTATTTGATATTAGATAGGGCTTGAAGTTTATACTTCTGTATAAAGAAATCTAGTTCTTTTTCTCATCATTTAGAGAATACTTTATTAGTTTCTGTAATCAAATCCAAGTAGGTAAGGCCTTACATATTTAATATAGTGCATCCAAAAAAAACAATCTTTTCTCCTCTACACTTATTACAGTATAAATTGGCTGTATATGTGAGGATTTATAGTTGGGGTCTGTCCTTTGTTTTATTTATTTATTTCTCTATCTTTATAAGAATACTACACTGATTTGATCACTCTAGCTTTGTCTTGAAGCGGAGTTGTCTTCAAACTCTGATTTGCCTTTTTCTCAAATCTGTTTTGACTATCCTTTTGTTTTTCTTTTTTGGATTTCCATAAGAATTTTAGAATTATTTTCTCAATTTCTGAAAAAAATCCTGCTGGAATATTGAATAGAATTTCATTGTTGACATTCTATCATTAGGTGAAGAATTAACATCTATACAATATTGAGCAATCTGATCTATGAATATAGTTTTATTTTTTAGGTCTTCTTTATTTTTCTTGAAAACATTCTATAATTTTCACAGTGCAGATCTTACATGTTTTCTCAGATTTTTTTGTATTTATGTACCTTTAATGAAAATGATATTTCCCACATTTTATATGCAGTGTTTCATTGTCAGTATATACATGTGTAATTATTTCTTGTATGTTTACCTTGTGTTCACCCACTCACTGTTAAATTCACTTATTATACTTTGTAAATTCTTAATTTTTCTGAGCATGATAGTGTTGAATGACAATAAATTTAATTTTTTTCCCTTTACTTTTAAGCTCAGATATTATATCAGGTGTTGTTTTGTTTTTACTTAGTTCTTAGATTTGAATTTCTGTGTCACACTGAATAGAAGGGGAGACAATGGAGACTTTTATAAGAGAAAATATTCAGACATTTGTGATTAAGATATTAGCTATAAGTTTTTCATAATTTTTGTATCATCTATAGGAATTGCCCTTACTCATTGTTTACTTATATTTTTATCATGAATTAACATTAGATTTTGTCACATGGTTTTTCTTCATATACCGAGTTGACCATATAATTTTTCCTCTTTTTTAATGTTATAAATTATTATGTGAATTGATTTAAAAATGTTCAACTAGCTTTTTTTTTTCCCATGGAAAACCTTACTTTATAATTAGTTTATTTTTAAAGACTTTTGAATTGCATTTCTTAGTGTTTTATTGCAAAATTTTACATCTAATCAGGAACCAAAGATGTGTTTTTTAATTTTTATGAGTTTATTACTACATGTTTGCAATACATAATGACTATTTTTACTGTGAGTATTTGGAACATGTAAGTAACACATCTTAATTCTTTTTCTTATCCCCGTCTTCTCCCCCTCTTCCTCTTCTCTTCATCTCCTGGTCTCCTTATTTATGAAAGATTTATCTCCTTGTTTCATTTTATTTATCTTTTATTTCACTCTATTTATATTTTATATTTCTCAAATGTAGGAAATAATATGATATTGAAGCTTGCGTGTCTGATTAATTTCACCTAACATTATATTTTCAAGGTGCATTCATTTTTTCTTACAAATGATGCAAATGTATGGTTCTTTTTTCTGCTAATGCTTTTGGCTGAGTTTGACATGGAGTTGTTATATAAGACGAGGAAGGGAATACATTTCATACTTCAGTAGTCTGTACTTATTTGTATAGGATGGTATTGATGCCTTCTTTAATATTTGGTGGAAGTTGCTGGTAAAAATATTTGTTCTGAAGTTTCTAGATTTCAAAGGTTTTCACTTACAAATGTTTACTTCTTTTCAAGTTATTTATTTCTTCAGATGTGTTTAAGGTTTTTTCCTATATATATATATTCTAAGAAATTTCATTATTATGTGCGTTGTGTGATTTTCTTATGTTTCTTAAACTTTGCATTCAATGAGCTAATTGAATATTTGATTTTATAATTTTCATCAAATTTGAGAAAAATTAGCTATTGTTAAAAAATTATTTCTCTTTGCTTTTATTTCTCTATTTAGAACTCCAGTTTCTCATATATTATGCTGTTTTTAAAAGTTTTCCACTGTACATTAAAGAGTCATTAACTTTTACAGATTTTTCTCTATTATTTCCACATAATATTTTGCTATGTCATGTGACACCAAGGAAATTTGATAGATGGTATTATTAGTCACCAATATGAAGATACAGAACTTGAAAAGTAGGTTACTAATTGCTCTTTAAAAGATAATTTTTGAGTCTCGCAGAACATGCCAAATTAGCCCGCTGCAGACAGACTGGTCTGTGGACGCCGTAGCAACGCCGCAAGTCCCGTGGAATGTGCTGAATCAGCCTGTGCCCCGGCAGCAATCCACTGGACCCCCCCCAGAGGACACTGGACCACTACACCACTGTACTGGGTAAGTTGGAGTCATATCCACCTCCCATCAGGACCGGGACTATCTTCAGGGGAAGGGCAGCTGGAACCTGCAATACAACTCTGCAGAGTTCAACCCTACAGGAGGACAGGGACCTCAGCTTGGGATTTGCAGCTGGAAATCTGCCTGAATCTCATGGGTCTGCAACTAGCTTGCTGAGACTCATTGACTTATGCACATTGCAAACCACGTTGTCTATTGTGACAGCAGAGACATACGCTGAAAGAGGCCCTTCATCTTCATGGTTATTTTTTATTCCCAAAATTAGTTTTATTATTTTATTTTTTTCTCTTTTCTTTTGGTCCTCTTATCTTTATTTTTTTCCCCTACTCTTTGCAAATATTTGTTTTTCTCTCCTTTTTTTCTTTTCTTCTTTCTTTTCTCTTTCCTTTCTCTCTCTCTTACACTCACTCTCTTGCTCTCCCACATTGTTCATCTTCCCTTTCTGTCCCTGTTTTGGTCCTCAGTTGGAGTTCTTCTTTATTTTCATATTATTCTCTTTTTCCTTCTCACCTGGGCCCTCTGACCACACTGCTAACCTTCCCCTATTCTTCTTCCCAGCTATCCCTCCCTCCCCAACCCCTTCTAACTCCCCATCCCAAAGGGTAAAGTTGTTATATTGAAGAGTTTATTCACTATATGTTGGGTTGATCTTCGATCTTGATTTAAATCACACAGTTAAAGGTGATAGATTAATAACTATCACAAATTGTGATTCCTTAAGAGGTATTTGATGCTATTGTGTGGCTGATTGTATGACTTGGGCTAAGGTATCATGATTGATCTAAACAGTTTTCCTTCCTGGTATAATGAAAATGAGAGTCATTAGAGACTCAAAACCTAAAGACCAGCTATATCTGGTAAACACCTATGAGAAGCAATCATTCCATAAGGGTTTTAAATAGATCAACAAAGATACTTACAATAAACAACTTCATAATATCAACCCAGGAACTAAACCAGGGACAGTACCAAAAACAAAAATGAGAAGACATTTAAGCAAGTCACAAACCCAGACTTCCACCCCACAAAAGGCAATTTCTGGGGGACATGAGGTGCAAAAGTCTGATAATCAATCACCTGGACACCCTGAACTGATAGCACAGGAAGTAACAAAACAGATGAATAAGGCTCTAGAAAAATTCAAAGCAGAAATAATCTCCTGGATATCTGCAGAGATGGTGAGCAGAGTGAAAGACACGATTAGAGGATCTAGAACAGAAACAGAAAAAAATAGATGAGCTCAGAAACATGCTAGAAACCATGAAGACCCAGCATAAGAAAGAAATGGAAACTATGATTGCCCAACACAAGAAAGAAAAGGAATCCATGAAACAGATTCAAACAGATGTTCAAGAGATCAAAAACCTCACTGAAAGTATCCATAGCAGATTAAGGGAATCTGAAGATAGAATATCAGATATAGAAGACAGGATCATGGTTAGAAACCATGAAAATAGAGATTTCTTAAAAATAGTAAGGGACCACGAGAAATCAATCCAACAACTGCTAGATGATGCAAAGAAGAATAACATAAGACTGATAGGAGTCCATGAAAAAACAGGAGAAAGCACAATTGACATAAAAATAACCTGTTCACAGAAGTAATAGTGGAAAACTTCCCAGACAGAGGTAGAGAATTGGACATACAGATAAGTGAGACATATAGAACTCTAACTAGCCATGATCAAAAAAAAATCTACATCTAGACATATAATAGTCAAGATCCCGGAAACCCAACAGAAAAACAAAATCCTATGAGCAGTTAGAGAAAAGAAATAATCACCTACAAAGGAAGGCCCATCAGAATCACAGCAAACTTCTCAACACAAACCCTCAAATCAAGGAGAGCCTGGAGTGAAGTATTTTAAGCCCTAAAAGAAAATAACTTCCAACCTAGACTGTTGTATCCTACAAAATTATCTTTCAAAATTGATGGGGAAATTAGATACTTCCATGACAAATAACATCTGAGAAATTTCAAGAACACCAAGCCAGCACTACAAGCAATTCTAAGTAATATCCTAGAAAAAAGCAATGATGGTCACAACTCCATGATTCCCAACAGAGGGAAGCCACCAGGCAAGGTAAGACCCTAAAGGGAAAGGGCGAAAAATAAGAAATAAAAGAGCCAACAAAAGTAAAACATCATGACAAGGACAAATCAATATCTATCAATTATAATCATCAGTGTTAATGGCCTCAATTTACCAATCAAAAGAAATAGACTGGCAGAATGGATTAAAAAGGAAAATGAAACAATATGCTGTATACAAGAAACACACCTAACTCCAAAAGAAACTCATAGACTGAAAGTAAAAGGATGGAAAAAAGTTCTCCATGCCACAGGAATCCAGAAGAAAGCAGGGGTAGCAATCTTATTTGCAGACAAAGAAGATTTCAAACCATAACTAATTAAGAGAGACAAAGATGGCCATTACATCCTTGTGAAGGGAACAATCCAAGAGGAAGAGATGACAGTTCTAAATATATATGCACCAAATATGAATGCCCCCAACTATACAAAACAAATATTAATAGACATGAAAAACCAAATAAACACTAACACAACTGTAATGGGGGACCTCAATACCCCACTATCACAAATAGACAGATCATCTAGACAAAAAGTTAACAAGGAAATTCTAGAACTGAGCCAAGCTACTGAACAAATGGACTTAATAGATGTTTACAAATGTTCCACCCCACAAAACTGGAATACACATTCTTTTCAGCTGCACATGGGTCATTCTCAATAATAGACCACATGTTAGCTCATAGGACATGTCTAAGTAAATGTAAAAGAATAGAAGTTACTCCTTGTATATTATCAGATCATAGCACAATACAATTGGAGATCGATAACATAAGAAACTGCAAAACCCCAACAAACACATGGAAACTGAATAACACCCTCTTGAACAACCAATGGGTCACAAAAGTAATTAAATAAGAAATTAAACAGTTTCTACAAGTAAATGAAAATACCAGTACAACATACAGAAAACTATGAGACACAATGAAAGCAGTTCTATGAGGGAAATTCATAGCAATGAATGCCCATATTAGGAAAACAGAGAAAACTCAGATAAATAACCTAATGCAAAACCTCAAGCTCCTAGAAAAAGAAGAGCATAATGAATCCAAAGCTCGTACAAGAGAGGAAATTATAAAGATTAGGGCAGAAATCAATGCAATAGAGACTAAGAGAACAATACAAAAAAATCAATGAATCAGAGTTGGTTTTTTGAAAGAATAAATAAAATTGATAAACCTTTAGCCAACCTTATCAAAAAAAGGAAAGAAAAGGCACAAATACATGCAATTAGGAATGAAAAAGGTGAAGTCACAACAGATCCAACAGAAATCCAGAAGATCATCAATACCTACTTCGAGAACCTCTACTCCAATAAAATGGAAAACATAGAAGAAATGGGCAGATTCCTAGATGCATAAGGATTGCCAAAATTAAATGAAGAAGATACAGAAATTCTAAACACCCCAATTACAATGAGTGAAATTGAAAATGTAATAAAATATTTACCAACAAAGAAAAGCCCAGGTCCTGATGGCTTCACTGATGAATTTTATAAGACATTTAAAGAAGAACTATCATCATTACTCTTTAAACTCATCAAGGAAATTGAAAGAGAAGCAAGGCTTCCAAATTCATTCCTGGAAGCAAGTGTTACTTTGATTCCAAAACCAGGGAAAGACCCAACCCAAAAAGAGAACTACAGGCCAATCTCCCTAATGAACATAGATGCAAAAATCCTCAACAAAATACTGGCAAACAGAATACAGAGTATCATTAAGAAGATCATACACCCTGACCAAGTCAGATTTATCCCAGGGATGCAAGGATGGTTCAACATTCATAAATCAATAATTGTAATACACCATATTAACAGAGTCAAGGACAAAAACCATATGATCATCTCAATAGATGCAGAAAAAGCATTTGACAAAATCCAGCACCCATTCATGATAAAAACCCTACAGAAAATTAGAATAGAAGGTCTTTATCTTAAACTGATTAAGGCTATCTATGAAAAACCAACAGCTAACATCATACTAAATGGTCAAAAATTGAAAACTTTCACACTAAAATCAGGAACAAGACAAGGATGCCCACTATCACCACTCCTGTTCAGTATAGTTCTGGAAACATTAGCCACAGCAATTAGAAAAGAGAAAGAAATAAAAGGAATAAAGATAGGAAAAGAAGAAGTTAAACTGTCATTATTTGCTGATGATGTGATACTTTACATAGAAGAACCAAAAACTTTGCCAAAAGACTTCTAGACTTAATTGGCAGATTCAGTAGAGTAGCCGGATACAAGGTCAATACTCAAAAAACAATAGCCTCCTGGTCCACAAATAACAGACTCACTCAGAGAAAAATTATGGAAACAATTCCTTTTACAATAGCATCCAAAAAAATGAAATATCTAGGAATCAGTCTAACAAAGGAAGCAAAAGACCTGTACACTGAAAACTACAGCACTCTGAAAAAAGAGATTGAAGAGGATACAAGAAAATGGAAAGACATACCTTGCTCCTGGGTAGGAAGAACCAATAGAGTGAAAATAGCCATACTTCCAATACTACTATATAGATTCAATGCAATGCCTATTGAAATTCCAACAATATACTTCACGGAACTAGAGAAAACAATCCAAAAATTCATTTGGAACTATAAGAGATCTAGAATAGCTAAAGCAATTCTAAGCAACAGAGACATGGCTGGGGGTATCACAATCCCCTACTTGAAAATATACTACAAAGCTACTGTGATAAAATCAGCATGGTACTGGCAAAGGAACAGACCTGAGGATCAGTGGAATAGATTGGAAGATGCAGAAACAACTCCAGACATGCTCAGCCACCTCATCTTTGACAAAGGAGCCAACCACCATCATCAGAGGAAAGATAGCCTATTTAACAAATGGTGTTGGAAAAACTGGATTTCAACCTGTCAACGATTGAAACTAGACCCATACCTATCACCATGCACTAAACTAAGATTGAAGTGGATTAAAGATCTAAATATTAAGACAGAAACACTAAACTTACTGGAAGACAAGTTAGGTAGAACTCTTGAAGACATTGGAATAAGAAAAGACTTCATGAACAAAACCTCAGCAGCATGGGAACTAGAAGAAAGAATCAACAACTGGTATATCACCTTATTAAAAAGCTTCTTTACTGCAAAAGAAACCACCAACAGAGCTAACAGACAACCTACAATATGGGAAAAAATTTTTGGCAGCTGTACCTCCGACAAAGGACTACTCTCTAGAATATATAAAGAATTGAAAAAAATCAGACTCCCCAAATTCAAAGACCCAATTCAAAAATGGGCATCTGAAATGAACAGACATTTCTTAGACAAGGAAGTAAAAGCAGGAAACAAATATATGAAAAAATGTTCAGCGTCACTGGTCATTTGAGAGATGCAGATGAAAACAACAATGAGAATCCACCTAACGCCAGAAAGAATGGCTGCTGTCAAGAAATCAACAAATAACAAGTTCTCGCGGGGGTGTGGGGAGAAAGGAACCCTTCTCCATTGTTGGTGGGAGTGCAGACTGGTGCAACCACTGTGGAAGTCAGTATGGAGATACCTCAAAGAACTAGGACTAGAGGTTCCATTTGGCCCAGCTATTCCTCTGCTGTGTATCTTCCCAAAAGAATTAAAAGAATCATACCACAGTGATGTATGTGGATCCATGTTCATAGCAGCACAGTTTGTAATACCTAAAGCTTAGAAGCAGCCCAAGTCCCCATCAACTGGAAATTGAATAAAGAAAATGTGGGGTTTTTAATAAAATGGAGTACTACTCAGCCATAAAGAATTAAAAACTAGAGTCATTTATAGCTAAATGGATGCATATCAAGGCCATACTCTTAAGTGAAATAAATAGGACACACGTGTAAATACCGAATAGTTTCACTAGTGTGAGAAACTGAAAGGGTAAATAAGGGTTAAAATGATTAAAATGAATAATTGATAATCTGAAAAAGGAAAAAAGGTCCAAAGATGAAGGAGTGAAGGGAGGGGAAGGGGAAAGGGAAAGAGGGAAAGGAAAAACTATGAGAAAAGAAAAAAATGGAAATGAAATCTATGTAAATAGGGAAGTGTGGAGGGGGTGAAGGGTGCACAGGTAATGGGGAAAAAAATAAGAACCAAGATATATCATGTACAGGTACAAACACCCGATGATAAATGTAAACAAATTGTATACCTAAAATGTACCAATAAAAGAAGTAAAAAAAAAAAGATAATTTATATAATTTCTTTTTGTTAAGCCAAATTCTATTAGTTTAATTCAATTTATGTTATTAAGAAAGTGTAATTCATATATCCTGTTTTATGTAAATTTTGAAAATGTACTTCCTAAAACTTTAAGGAGAAGCTTTCTTCCTTATTTTGCAACACTACTCCTGTTTTAATTTAAAAAAAATATTTTTTTCTCTAGCTGTAACTGTTCAGCCAACACTGGGCTTTGATCTTTATTCTGAACCCAGGAAGCTGATCTAGGCAGCGTTGTTTTTGTTTCCAAATTAGGCACGTGTCACAAATGCTTATTTATGACAGATTGATAGTATGTATAAAAACACGGAAAAAGAAAAACAAAAGAAATAATAGAAAGGGAAAGAGAAAACAAAAAGAAAAGAAAAGCTTTTATATGGGCACACTACTAGAAATAGAGTTTCTGAACCATGGGGAAGATGATAATGTTAAAGATTTTAGCCTATGTATCTATAAGGCTAATACTGGTGTCGGTAGTTTAGTGTATTCTAACAGTTAGTATTCTTTATTTTTTACTTTGTAAATTATTTTTTAACAGTCAGTATTCTAATAGGTACATTCAGATTTTTTTCAGAGAGACTACTTGAAGTAACATTGAGTTAGTGTCATAAACTACTGAAACATTGAGGTACATACAGGTATGGTCCTTTTTCAATTTGCTTTAATCTTAATAGTTTTCATGAAGAGCTGTCTGAGATGGTATTTGACATCAAAGTCAGTCTGTTGATAAGTGCTGATAAATCCTAAGGTACACATACACATACACACACACAAACACAAACAACCTGAGCTTCCCGTCTTTAACACTGATGTTATTTTATGAGCCACAATTCCACAAATCACATAGTTATTTCTATGATAATGTACAGGCATTCCTCATTTAACAACTGAGTTCTGATCCTGCCACTAGGTTGTTAAATGCATCGATCACTAAATGAGGAATTGTATACAGTATGTTCATTACAATATTCAGAACAAAGAAATGGTCAAAGGAAACTCCAACTTGATAGCTCCACTTTTTTTTATAACTCTTACATGTAGCACTGTAATGTATGACAAAACATAAAACTACAGTACTGTACAATCAGCAAAAATTATAGTACCATATAAAGTGTACTGTATAAAAATGTTATTGAGGCTCTATAAACGAGATGTACAGAATTGTACCAAGAAAAGAAGATAGTCCCAACAGCATGCCTCAGTCATAAGTCTGAACAGTTGTTAAACAGGTAGGTAATTAAATGAGAAATATATTTATATTGCTTGCTATTATTCATCTTCATCTTGTCAAAATCTACCTTCTTTTAAAAAATAATTCTCTTCTCACATCTTTATTAAAACTACACATGTTTTGCCAATGTTTAGCCCAACTCTTGGCTACCATTATTCATTGCCTGGGTCAGTGGTGTCTAACCTATACATGTGTGCTGCAGCAAGTTATTTGTTATCACTGAAAGCTCTAAATAGTTCTCCATCTCTGAGCTGGACTATTCCAATACTTTACAATATGTCCCAATTTAGCTCTTTTCTAGCAGTTCTCCATGCAATAGCCTATTTTCTACAAAGCAAATTTTAGAGCATCTCCTTCTTCTGCTTCTTTTTAATAAGTTTTCATTGCTCTTGAGATAAAGACCAAATTATTGCTGGGTGTGGTGGCACACATTTGTAATCCCAGCACTTGGGAGGATGAGGCGGGAGGATGAGGCAGGAGGATCATCATGAGTCAAGCCTGGCCTTGGATACACAGTCCACAAGGCTAGCCTGAACTATATAACAAAACCTCTCTCTCTCAAAAAAAAGAACAAACTCTTATTTTCTTATAAGGAACTTCACGAATCTCTTCTGAACACTATTGTTCCATGTTTTACTAACATCCACTCTTGGTACAGATCCACTTTTTTATGGGGAGCTTCATATTTTCCCCTGGTCCCTGATCCTTGTTCTATGCACTAGGATCCTACAGAATTTTCTTTCTGGTGTCATTTCACTCCTATCCTCAAAACACACATACACGTATGCTGCTAGTTCAATATTATTCATACATGTTTCATGTATCAGATCAAATGCTTTTTATCACAAATAGCCTTAACAATCCTTTCAAAGGAGAGCATATTTCAACATTCTACTGCCTGTGCTCTGAGTCTTATCACAGCTTTTAATTAGAGTATTCATATATTGGTCTAATTGTTTGATTTTTGCCAGCTCTTCCACTAGATACTATATTCAATGAAGACAAAGACTATACCTGATTTTACTAATATTTTATTAGCAGCATATAACACAGAGACTGGCATAAGAGATAGTTGACAGAGGAATATATGAATAATTAATTTTGGCAATGGATAATTTCTCAATGATGTAAATACGACTTAATAGAAAAATAAATTTAAATCGACAAAAATACATATAAAAAGTACAAATAAAATAATCTTGCCTTAAATAATGATTCATTTTGTCAAATTAATTGATGTAAGAGACACCTAGGACTTTAGTAAATCATATTCCTGGGTGTATCTGGTTGAGTCACAAGGGTGTGATATTGAGGACTATATTTAAAAAAAAGCAACTCTTGGATTCATCTATCTTTCATATTTTTTTAGCTTTAATTCCATTGGTTTCTCCTCTGTTCTTTAAAATTTCTTTCCTTCTAACAGTTTTGGTTTTGGATTGTTAATCTTTTTCTAGTATTTTTAGAAACATCACTATTTGGGATTTCTTTGTTTTTCTAATAAAGGCACTCACAGCTATAAACATTTCTCTTCAAACTGCTTTCATTGACCCATAGGTTCTCCAATGTTGTACTACCATTGCCATTTGATTCAAGGAATTTCTTAATTTCTTCCTTGATTTCTCAGGACTCCATGGTTATTCAAGAATGTATTATTTAAACTCCATTTGTTTGTGTAGTTTCTGTGGTTTCTTCTGTTGATTTCTAGTTTCATTCCACTGTGATCTGATATGATGTGAGAAATCCTATTGATTATTACATATTTATTTAAACATACTTTATGGCCTAAGATATTGTATATTTTGGGAAAATTTCCATTAACTGCTGAGAAAAATGGTATAGGTTAACTCTGATATTTTTTGTTGAATTTTTGTTTAGTTTACCTGTTTGTGAAAGTGGTGTGTTAAAGACTCCCATAATGACTGTGTTGATGTCTATCTGTCCTTTCATGTCAAGTAGATTTTGTTTCATGAATTTGGATGGGCTGGCATTTGGTAGCTATACATTTACAATTGGAATATCTCTGGAATTCTTTCCTGTACCAATATTTGGCAACCTTCTTTGTTCTGGCTTGAAGTGCACTTTGTCTGAATTAGGATATCTGCTCCTTCCTGCTTACTTTCATGCTCTGCTTCCATCAGTTCACTTTTACTCTGTGACTTTCATTGTGAATGAGACGTGTTTCTTGCAGAAAATATATAGTTTAAAAAAAACTATTCAATTTGACAGCCTATGTCTTTTGATTGCAGAATAAAGAACATTTACCTTGAGTGTTATTATTGAAAAGTACTTACTGATTCCTGTCATTGTATTTTTTTCAGTACTGATTTTGCTCTATTTTCCTTTTGTTTAACTATGAGATATATTCTTGCCATTAGATTCTTTGTTAATTTGGTCTCTCTGCCTCTGCTCAGAATTCCTTTGATAATTTTTTGGAAATACTGGTTTGGTGGTCATAAGGTTACTCAGATTCTGTTTATTGTGAAATGATTTTGTTTTTCTGTCAGTTTTGAAGGATAAGTTTTGCAGGAAATACTAACACGAATTAACAATTGTTTTCTCTTAATGCTTTAAAAGCTTCAATCTCTCCTGGGTTTTAAATTTTGTGTTAAGAAATCTGCTGTTATTCTGATAAGGTTGCCTTTATAAATTACTTGACATTTGTCTCAAATGGCTTTTAGTATTCACACTATGTTTTGGATTTCTGGGATTTTTAACTAAGATGTGCCATGGAAAATTGTTTCTGATCAACTATTCTGAGTTCTAAATGACTCATTACCTGGGAATTCATTTCAATGTATAAATGTGGAAATTTTTCTGCAATAATTTTAGTGAATAAATATTTTATACCTTATTTTTCTTCTCCAGTTCTTCCTTGGCACATATAGTTCTTAGGTTTGTTCTTTTAGAATAATACAGGAGCTCTTAAATGAACCTTTCATGCTTTCTTGTTTTTCTTAATGTGTTACTGAGCAAATGATCTAGTACATAATTTTAAAATTCAAGTCCTGATATTCTCTCCTGTGATTGTTCATATCCACTGTCATGGCTTTCAATTTTTTTTTTCCAGGATTTCTTCTTGATTCCATTTCTTAACCTCTAATTCTTTATTAAATTGGTTGTTCATATCCTACATTTTCTCCTTGAATTCAAGAAGGGGTGTGTGTGTGTGTGTGTGTGTTTTAAATACATTGAAAAATCTTACTGAGGAAACCCACTATAGGGTAATTTATATCATTGAGCTCACTGAGCATCTTAGTAATTTATTTGTGCATATTTTGCTTTTCTTTAATCTCCTTAAATATTTTAAATTTTTGGTTTTTAAAAATTATTTTTATTGGTACTTTTTAGGTATACAATGTAATGACATTCATCATTGGAAATATGCACCTTTACATAATATATCTTGGTTCTTCCCTCCCCCCCATTCACTTGCCTTCCTTTCAAGCCCTAGACCCTTTTCTATTTATAAAGGCTTTGTTTCAATTTTTCCCTTTTCTCATATTAATTCCATTCCCTGCTTTCCTTTCCCCAACCCCTCTCACTTCCCCTTCCCCTTTGTCCCTTTTCTTCCTATTTCATATTATCTATTATACTTTTGATCCTTATTTACACTTTCAGTTTCTCACACCAGTGAAACTATTCAGTATTTACATGTGTGTCCTATTTATTTCACTTGAGTATCACCTCAATGTGCATCCATTTAGCTATAAATGTATCTAATTTCTCATTCTTTATGGCTGAGTAGTACTCCATTTTATAAAAAAAAACACGTCTCCTTTATCCAGTTTCCAGTTGATGGGCACTTGGGCTGTTTCTAAGTTTTAGCTATTACAAACTGTGAAGCTATAAATATGGGTGCATATATATCGCTGTGGTATGATTCTTTCAATTCTTTTGGGAAGATCCCCACCAGGTGATTAGCTGGGTCAAATGGGACCTCTAGCCATAGTTCTTTGAAGTATCTCCATACTGATTTCCACAGTGATTGCATCAGTCTGCACTCTCACCAACAATGAAGAATGGTTCCTTTCTCTCCACAACCCACCAGCATTTGTTATTGGTTGATTTCATGATGGGAGCCATTCTTTCTGGCATAAGGTGGAAACTCAGCATTGTTTTCGTTTGCATCACTCAAATAATGAGTGATATTGAACATTTTTTCATATGTTTATTTGCTATTTCTACTTCTTTGTCTGAAAAATGTCTTTTTATTTCAGATGCCCATTTTTGGATTGGTTCTTTAAATTAGGGATGTCTGATTTGTTTAAGTTCTTTATTTATTTTAAATAGTAGACCTTTGTCTGAGGAACACCTGGTAAAACTTTTTCCATATTGTGGGTGGTCTCTTCAAGCTGTTGGTAGTTTCTTTTGCTGTGCAGAAGCTTTTTAATAAGAAGAGATACCACTTGTTGACTATTTGTGGTAGTTGCTATTTCACATGCAATTGAGTTTTTGTTCATGAAATCTTCTCCTATGCCAATATCTTCAAGAGTTCTAACCTCTCTTCCAGCTGGTTTAGTGTTTCTGTTTTTTAATATTTAGATCTTTATTTAGTTTAGTGCATGGTGAGAGATGTAGGTCTAGTTTTAATCCTTGGCAAATTGAAACCCAATTTTTCCAGGACATTTTATTAAAAAGGCTATCTTTCCTCTAGTGAAGGTGTTTGGCTACTTTGTAGAAGATGAGGTGGCTAAGTATGTCTGGAGTTGTTTCTGCATCTTCTCATATATTCCATCATTCCTTAGGTCTGTTTCTTTGTACCACGTTGTTTTTATCACAGTAGCTTTGTAGTATAGTTTCAAGTTGGAGATTGTGATTCTCTCTAACTTGTCTCTGTTGCCTAGAATTTTTTTTGCTCTTCTAAGTCTTCTTGTTCCAAATAAATTTTTGAATTATTTTCTTAAGGTCTGTGAAGTATGCTGTTGGAATTTGAACTGGGATTGCATTGAATCTATATAACAGTTTTGGAAGTATGACCATTTTCACTATATTGGTTCTTCTTACCCAGGAGCAAGAGATGTCTTTTGCCACAACCTATACAGGGTCTGAAGCCAGGGAGAGTTGTAGGAGATGAAGAAAATTGAAAAATAATGGAAAGATACATACCAAGATAATGCTTGAAGGCTGGGACCAGGTTGAACCATAGCCTGGTGAATTAATGGCCACCTGGAGTCCAGCATGCTCTTTATTTATAGTGTAAGACAAACAGGAATTGAAGGCAGGGTAACTCATGCTATGTGGCCTACATGGCCTAGGCTGAAGACAGCATGACTGTCTCATGATCAGGGCATGCAGAGAAAGGGAACAAGAAAAAGGATACACAATGTAACTGTCTCCTGTTAGGGGTGTGGCATCCAGGGTCTACAATCTTAGGCAAAATGTGTCTCTTTTGGGTCTCTAGTCTATGGAGGAGAAAGAAAGTAGGAAAAGGGTGAAGGGCCATCTTCAGGCTTGGCCCTTGATAATCTTTCCATTTTCTTTTTTTTAATTATTATTAAATTCATTTATTGGTACATTGTAGGTATACAACACAATTACATTTCTCATTGGGAATTTTACCTTTACATGATACATCTTGGTTCTTACTTTTTCTCCATTCTTAGCCCTCCCTTCACCCCCTCCACCCTTCCCTATTTACAAAGACTTTATTTCCATTTTTTCCACTTCTCATCATTTTTCCTTTCCCTTCTTTCCTTTCCCCTGCCCCTCCCAATACCCCTACCCCTTTGGACTGTTTCTTCCTATTTTGCATTATCAATTATTCATTCTAATCATTGGTACATTTTAGGTATACAATATAATGACATTCATCATTGGAAATTTGCACCTTTACATAGTCTCTCTTGGTTCTTATTTTTCAACCTTGCTCAGCCCTCCCTTCAACCTCTCCATTCCTCCCTATTTACAAAGATTTTGTTCCTATTTTTCCATTTTCTCATATTAATCCCATTCCCTTCTATCCTTTTTCCTAGCACTCCTGCTTTCTGCCCCTTTATACATTTAGTCTTTATTTACACTTTCAGTTTCTCACACTAGAGAAACTATTCGTTGTTTATACATGTGTGTCCTATTTATTTCACCTAAGAGTATTGCCTCAATGTGCATCCACTTAGCCATAAATGTCTCTAATTTCTCATTTTTTATGACTGAGTAGTACTCCATTTTATAAAAAAACCACATTTTCTTTATCCAGTCTCCAGTTGATGGGCATTTGGGCTGTTTCCAAGTTTTAGCTATTACAAACTGTGCTGCTATGAACATGGGCGCACATATATCACTGTGGTATGATTCTTTTAATTCTTTGGGGAAGATCTCCAGCAGTGGAATAGAGGGGTCAAATGGGACTTCCAGTCCTAGTTCTTTGAGGTATCTCCATACTGATTTCCATAGTGGTTGCACCGGTCTACACTCCCACCAACAGTGGAGCAGGGTTCCTCTTTCCCCACAGCCCTGCCAGCATTTGTTATTGGTTGATAGTTTGATAACAGCACTGGAGTCACTGGTGTCTAAGTGGGCTCCTGGCTTGGATCTGTGTGCACTTACAGATAGAATCTTGTCAGATTTCTGACTATTGCTTGTGTGTCTGTGCAGCTCTTTTCCAGTGGGGTCTTTGGCTGGGGCCTGTGGGCCCAAGCTACTGGGGTCTGGGTGGGCCCCTGGCTGGGTCTTGCCCACACCTGCACAGTGCTGGTCCTTGTGGGCTTCTTGCTGGGATCTTTGCACATTTATGGATAGATTCTGGGTGGGCCTCAGGCTGCTGCTTGTGTGGCTATACAGCTCTTTTCCCATTGGGCCTTTGGCTGGGGCCTCTGGGCCCAAGCTGCTGGGGTCTGGGTGGACCCCTGGCTGGGTTTTGCCCACACCTGCACAGTGCTGGTCCATGTGGCCTTCTTGCTGGGATCTTTGCACATTTATGGATAGATTCTGGGTGGGCCTCTGTCTGTTGCTTGTGTGCCCGTGCAGCTCTTTTCCAGGCAGGACTTGTCACCTCCTGAAATCTTGACAGTTAACAGATGATGAACCAAGGCCTGATTTTGTAATGTTTGCTTATGTGATGTCAAATTCTCATAGTGGGTTAGTTCAAACCACCAATGGTATGTTGTCTGGAGTCTCTGTTGATGAGCTGAAGCTCTCCTATTGTTGCAGATTTCCTCCTGCTGCAGCTGTGCCTGAGGCTTTGGTCCATATGGCTCTTTTCCACGAGTCTTCCTTTTCGAATACAGGCTGAAGAGTGTTGAAGCTCTAGGTGGTACAACAGAGTCAGGCCAAGAAGAATCAAGCACACACCCTGGAAGATGGAGGCAGGTTTACTTTGCTAGCAGGCTGATTGTGGACTTCTCCTCAAAGCCATCAGTTACATCTGGGTGGTGAACTATTTGGTTTTTAAGTTTTGCCCGAAACTTCCTCCCCTTTAGTGCCTGTGAGATCAGCTTTTGCATAGTTATTAATTTTTGATGCATTTTACTGCTTTGTTTTCTCGATATTCTTTTGTTTTTGTGTTTAATATTGTACACCAGTTGGATTAGAATGTTCTGCCACTGTAGTAGAGGTCTCTTTAGTAAATGGCTTTCTCTCTGTAATCTGCTCTTGCATTTGGGTGTGATTCCATGCACAATACCTACTCAACTTATTCAAAGCTCACTGGTTGGTCCTAGCATGCAATTTGAAAAAGAAAACAACTACTGGTAATATCAAAATTTAAAGAACCACCATAGTTCAGAGCTTGTTTTTGGTAAGTTTTCTACTCTTTCCATAACCCAGAACTATATAGGGTTAGCATGATAGAGAAGTGGCTGAGAAATAGGAGAAAAAAAAAAAAAGACTGAACAATATAAACAAGAGCAGGAAAATTAAGAAAGAAACAGGAGGAAACTAAAAAGAAACAAAAAAGCAGATAAAAGAGAAAAAGTAGTTTTTGTACTAAGGAAGAAGTGAGAGAGGGATTTTTATGTGGGACATGTGTGGGGTTAAAAGGAAGGAGTAGAAGGAAGCATTTATAAGTAGAAAGTAAGACAATCTTTATGGAGATTTATCCAGGTTATAAACTAACAGAAATTCTGTTTAAAAGAACTAAGCTACAATCTCTGGTGAGGGAAGATCTGAAAGGTAAGATATCGTAGAAAAAAAAATAGCACTCATACATATTTGCTCATAATTATATACCCTTCACATACACTCTGAAATTGAAAAAAAGGAAAAAATTTAACTTTTTATACTAGTTTTTAGTGGATGTGTTTATATGCAAGCAGAAAAGATTAGGATGGGGAGACTTGTGAGGCTGTCAGAGGAGAAGTGAGGGAAGAGAATGTGGGGAAGAACTTAAAGTGTGTAGTGAAAGAGAATGCTGGGATATGGAGTCCAATTAATGACCTAACAACAATACTCATTTCAGAAAGCCTATGAAAAAACCCTTGGTGAAGGAGTGCTTTACGTGAGATGCTCAAATATGATAGTATTTAGATTAATCTTAAAAACTTATGTATAAAAGAAATAGATGGAAAGGGAAAGAAAGAAAAACAAGAAAAATAATATATGTAAAAGGCAGAGACAAGAAATAAGAAAAAGTATGAGGGAATAAATAACAATAATAGAAAAGGATGAAATTGTATGTGGGAGGTGAAAGAAGAGACAGGGAGATTGTTTCCAACTGATTGTACGCAACTGAACTAATAGTCAAGTGTTATGGTTTGTGTCTAGATGTCCCCCCAAAGCCTCATGCTCATGCGGTCATAGTTGACTGAATCTGGAGTGTGTGATGCTAGGATTAAGGGCATGTAATTACTAAACCACTACACACATGAGTGATTGGTTTGGCACCTCCCTAATCCTGGTAGTCAGGATGGAATAAAAAGGGCAGAAAGACACTGTTAAATCCTTTCTTGTTGCTTTTGCTGCCTCTGCAGGCATGAACTCTTACCTTCCTTGTTACCTTTGCTACCTTGTGCATGCCATGTTGTTTCTCCTCTGTGATCCCTATTTAACACCCCCCTGCCTGGGAGCCAGCCGATTATGGATTGAAGCCCCTAAAAACTGTGAGCTAAATAGACCGTTTCCCCTTTAACTTTTGGGGTCAGGTATTTTGTCTCAGCAGTGAGAGAAAAGTAACTAACATATCAAGCAAGGTTAGATAATACAAACAAACAACATTTGAAGTGGGTATATATGAATTAAGTACATGGAAGGTTTTACAAGCAAAAGTAGAATACTTATAAACATGCACACACACAACAGAAGACCCATGAAGGGGACTACACTTGGGAGCCTCTGGTGTTTCAAATGCTGGCTGGACACCAGCATTCCCTAATGACAGGTAGCAATCTCAGGTTCCCAGTTGAGTTCCTGCCACACGTTCTTCTATTCGTTCCACCCAGTTGACCTCTCTTAGCTTCCCAGACTCTCCATTTGTTGTTACTTTCTAGTTCTTCCCATCCTATCTCTGGCTGGTAACTTCAGTGTTCCCTGTGGTCAGGCAGTAGGCAATATCCCCACCCTTTTTGCTCTCTGCTGGCTTTTCTGTCTCCTTTACCCTGGTCAGAGCAATACTTCTTCTTGAAAAGTTTCAACCCGTCCTGGAAGTTCACTTGTCTCTAGGGGCCCTATAGCTTGTTTTTTTAAATTTTTCACAAGGACTCACAACTAAAAGTTCACCTTGAATCTCACAGAAGACTTTTTATTTAGAATTTTAGTTAGTGCTGGAACTGTCAAGATTTTTGGTGAAGAAATTACATTTTCCATTATGCACAGGATGTTCACATCATGTCTGGTGGAATAATGATCTTGTTAAATGTCTCTATTTGGAGATTAAGTATGGTTTAAGGAGATGTGTTTGAATGTCAGTTGACAATTGGTGGATTTGTGATGGTTATCCTTGGTTGTCAATTTTATTGATTAGAGAGATTAATTTAGGAGATTAATCTAGGAGATTACTAAGGTACATCTCTAGATGTATCTGGAGAGAGTCATGAGGTTTTTATCTTGAGGAGTATCTTTAATCTCTGGTCTCTTCCTCTCTGGTTCCTTTACTACTCCCATTTCTAAATGCATTCATCCATCATACCCTTCTACCAGGTTTCTCTCTTTTGGGGTAGGCTGACAGTGGACTGAAACTTCTGAAGCAATGGGGAAAATAAATTCTTTTTCCTTTAAATTGTGTCAGATATTTGGTCCTGGCAGTGGGGACTTGACCAGTATTTTTTTTTTTTTTTTTTTTTGATATTGGGGATTGAACTATGGGACCTTGAGCTTGTGAGGCAGACTGTGGAACCACTGAGCTAAATCCCTGGCCCTTCTCAGAGTGGTTTTGATAGGAAGCTTGGCTTTTGAAATCAAGTACATTACTATTTCTAGAAAGATACTCTTATATGTAATTCAGAGCCATAACCTCAGATGTGTATTGGCTGTAAATTACAGAATTTCCAGTTGTTCAGGTACAGTCCTGAAATGCAAATACATAGCTAAATTCAACTAGCCTTCATTGAAGGAAAATATCCTCTGTGAACACGAAATATAACCAACACTTGTAAAAATTGAAACTGACTTACCATGAATTAATTTTTAAGTTTCCATTCAATAATATCCAGTTAAATAAATAGATATCCAAAATTATAATGACAAAGGAATATGAATCGAGTGTGATTTATTGCAAACTCATTTTTATGCTTTGACAAACAATTATAGGAGAAAGCATGTGATATCACATTTTGGATAAGGCAACTGGATTAATATGATACCGAAAACATAAATAAGTTTATCATAAAAGAAAGCCATTAGAAAGAGCCAAGCAAAGTATTTGATCGCTATAGAATTCAGTTAGATGTTTGTTAGCTTCTCAAGTCAGTTTTGATTATTTTAATCCTTTAGTCAAAATGTAAGTGTATATAATTATCTTCATTAAGGCAATGACTTGAACTATTAATAGTCTAAATATGCATGTACCAAGACAATTATTTATGGGAATCTGACATATCTTATTTTCAATTAAATCTATCCAGAAAACTGTTTTCCTAAGGCTTAGCTTTTGGAAATAAATTTTAAAGGAATATCTGAACACATTTGTAATTAAAAAGAATTATAAAATAATGCCATCAAAATTACCACAGTAGGAATTCCCTATACTAAGGATTTGTTGAGTAACAAGAAAATATGGATAAGTACATGGTATTTTTTACCATGTAGGTCTGTGTAATAAGGAAAATAATGAGGATCATTAGGAGTAACTAGGTAAATTTAAGATGAAGAGTTCTTTCATGCATTTGAAATATATACTTAATAAATTGCAAGGGATAACATAGCAATTTCATGTTGGGAAATTACTCTTTATATTTTCATTGCAGGGGTTAGTGTTAACAAGGTGTTCTACATTCACAAGTTTCAAATTTATTGCCATCTTTGAGCACCATGTTTTGCACTGTTTCAAAAGATATAGTTGAAAGTTTTAATTTTCATTTCATATTATCACTTGGCATAGAATATGTGAGGATTTGAAGCTACTAATTTAGATAAGTTATAATGAAAACTTTTCTGATTCTTTAAGTAAACTTCTATGGTCTGAAGACCTTTTGAAATTTCATACTGATTGTCTGAATAGGGAAAGACTTCTTCCATAATGTCTCACCAATCGTTCATTATCTGTCCTGTATGTCTTATGATTGGGCAAATGTGGACCATGCTTTTTAGGATTTCTACCTTTAAAAAGAGTAACAGGAAGCAAATCCAACTAATGAAAACAAATGCCTAAAATCAAAAAGCCTCAAATAGGTTCACAAGACAGGCTACAAAACGAAATACTGGAAAGTCAGCTAAGGCACCTGTCAACATAGATTTAGCACCTAGTCCCAACTTATTAGCAGCCTGTAATTCACAGAATAAATAAACCATTTTCTCATATATACACTGCTGTGAGCTCTTATGGCAAGGCTTCAGTTGGATTCCTTAAAGCAGAATGGGAAGTACATATTGCAAGCATTCAAAGACTTAATTTATGCTATTCAGATTATTTTAAAACTGAATCTGAGAAAGTAAGAGAAAATTTCCTAAATATTGATGGATTAATTTTTCATCTTTGATATATTTGCAAATAATAAAAAATATATTGAATATTTACTAATACATACACCAGAGAGATTAATTCTTACCATATAATCACATGATAATATAGTCTTATTTTTCTGTTTTATATGAGGAGATTCAGTAGATAGAATAGCTATCCAGTGATTCACAAGCTACCTTGCCTATGGCATAAATACTTAGAATAATTTCTGGGACTGCGAATGTTGGGTTTTACTCTGTAATTAAGTTATATGTCATAATTGAGAAAAAGAGATTAAATCCTTTAACTACAGGTATTTATGAAAAAGTTTTTATTCTCACTACAGTTATGTTGTAATATTCAGATTACTTAACCTTCATGTATTGAAAATCTGCATTGTGTTAGGCATTGGCATATATAGTATGTTAAACACCAAAAGCTGCCAATCACAGAGCTATAGTATTAGGGTTTTGCAATACTTAATGACAAGAAATACTAATTCAATGTGTTAAGTCTCTTCAGGAAGCAATAATCATTTTACTAAAATCTCAATGTTTTTTCTTGAACTCTTTTTGAACATCAGCTCTTAGAAATGTAACAATTTTAGTGGCGATGTTATTATTGATTAAGTCATCCAGTTGATTGCTATTTTATGCATTTTTGATCAGGCTTAAATGGTACTCAGGAAGGCAACTAGATTGATGGTGCTGTCTTTGTTTATTGGTGAAATTAGTTGAGAAGAATTGATAATGAACACTGACTATGTTGATCTCACATGAATATGGGAAATTTAAAGAAAGGTATCTAAATGAGAATGATTAAAATTTTTGAAATTATTACTCTATGAAAGAAAGAAATAGCCAGCTACTAAATAAGGAGATTCGTGAACATAATGATAATATTAGCATCAGGGTTTTTTTTTTTTGAACTTTTCATATCTTTCTTGAACAAGAATGTGAAGAAGAAAAATGTGTCAGCTGTTTATTTTAAACAGTACATTAAAGAAAACTCCGACTATTTAAGCATACGCAAATTTCAAAAGCAAGATAACCATAAGAGGAAAATCACAATGAACTGATTAATTGTAATTGTTTTGAAAGATTGTGCAGGACTTCAAACAGAGTTTAAACTCAAAATAAAGGGTATGTCACTGATAGAAAAAGTACAAAGTGAAATTATCTTCTTATTCTACTAGCAAAATAGTAATTGAACAATTTTTTATGAAATAAGGTATTTGTAAATACAATGAAACACTTTTAAACCTTTTATAGGATTATTATAGTATATATTTGTTCTATAAGTTAATCATATCACATTTAATTTTAACTTTATCTAGTTGAGAAGATATAATTTGATTCATGGTTCAATTAGTAAATTAATTGAAAAAACTTTATAATGGTATTAATGTCTATAATCAAATGCCTATTCGAATCAGCTCTTTAATTTTCTTATTCTTTAAGTCTTAGCTAAATCATTTTAAATGTTTAAATTTATTACATTTATTTTATTTACTGTAATAAAAATACTCAACGTGATTCTTACCATTTTTTTTTTTTTTTTTTGCTATTACCACAGTTTTGCATTAACTTTACTGGTACATTTTAGGTACAGAATACAGTTACATTCATCATTAGGATCTTGTACCTTTACATGATGTATATTGGTTCTTATTTTTTCCCCATTTCCCTGCCCTCCACCCCGTCCACCCTTCCCTATCTATAAAGACTTTGTTTCCATTTTTTTCCTTTTCTCATATTTTTTCTTTTTCCTTCTTTCCTTTCCCCTAATTCTCCCACTTCCCCTACTCCTTTAGACCTTTTCTTCTTGTTTCACAATATCAATTATACATTTTGATCCTTATTTACACTTTTATTTTTTTACACTTTTTTTTTGTACTGTGGATTGAACTCAGGACCTTGTGTTTGCAAGGCCGGAAGTGGCACCACTGAGCTAAATCCCTGGCCCTTTATTATGTTTATTTGATAATTACTCTCATCGTTACATGGTTACTAATGGAGAGTAAGACTAATGTCTTCTTCAGATTTAATATATTGTACTTAGACTTTAGCCAGTGACTAAAAGTATAATGAGTTACACCAGTGTTTGAGCAGAATAATGTACTTATTAAATATTTTAACAAATATTTTTTATTTGTTATTTATTTATATTTATTAATGTTTTAAGTCAGAACTTTCTGAGATCTGAGGTCTTTCATGGGTTGGAGGAAACAGATTCTTGGTACTAGGTAACATCTTTCCTTTCTCTTTCTGCTCTCCATTGCTTTATAAATTTTCTCTCCCTCCTCCTTCCTTCTTCCTTTTCTTTCCTGCTTTAAACAGTAATTCACTTTTAAAGCTTCTAATTAGATTGAAAAACATCCACTGAACTCTTCAAATGATGGGAAAGGATATGCTCAGTGAGAATAATACAACCTTATATGTAACTTTTATAATTAAAGCAAATTAATGTTGTCATTTTCCCTTGTGTATTTCTAGAAGCCACCATTTGTTTTTCATTAAGATATTTCCTTTTCTTTTGTAAAAGAATTTGAATAGGATTTCTGCGATTACATGATTTCTGATAAAAATGCAAAAGAAATGTAAAAAATATTGAGTGTTCTAATAAAAATTTTTCAGTCAATTATTCAAAAACTATACTCAGACTTTTTTCGTATATATTATTTTTGATTAGGATGTAATAGTTTTACAAAATATTGGGTTTTATTATGTCTTTCTCATACATGCATATACTTTTGAAAACTTTGAGCCAGAATATAGAATCATAAATGTGACAGTTTAACTGTTTTATTTTCTTTTGTCATCTTACAATATAATGTAATATCTATAACAGTAGTCAACTAAATTTGACAAGGATGAATAAAAACTTCATGACTACCATAGAGAAAAAAGGTTACTTCAATGTACAATAAGAGATGATTGATTAAATAACTGTTCTGTTCAGCTAAAAGTTTATTGTTCAATAATTTAAATGAGGGCTTACAGCTCTGAAGTCCCCTACTACTTCATGCTAGTTGCCTATCTCCTTTTTTCCCCATCTTTTCTCCCCAAATAAACTGACTTTGGTTAGCTAAAAAAAAAAAATGAAATGAATTCATAAAAAAGCTAGAAATATGTTCATTTATTAAGGTAAGTAATAAGCATATCACAAAAATGGTTGCAGTTATGCATGCATATATATATAATTACTTATTAGTCTTATTAAAATACTCTATATAGTGTGTATATAAATGTATATGCATGACTTTGTATATTTAGTAATGTTTCATTAGTTTGCCTTAAATTTTGAGCAATTGGATTAAGGTATTATTTATACAGAACGTTTTTAGAAAACCAACCAAAAGTCTTTATGTTATTTTTATAACATTTTCATAAATGGGAAAAATGATGAAAATAGAGTTTTTGCAAATGACAAAGTGACAAAGAGTTATAAGGAGCAGGGAGAGAGGGAAAAAAGAAGAGATAAAAAAAGAATTAAGATGTCTTCTGTACATGTATCAATTCCCCCATAAATGTAATCAATATGTATTGGAAACACATACTAATAAAAAGCAGTTTTATTTAAATAAAAAGTGTCCTCTTTCATTGAGATATTATTTTGGTTTGGTTTTTTTTTTTGGTACTAGGGGTTGAACTCGGGACCTTGCAATTGAGAGGTGGGCACTAGAACCACTGAGCTAAATCCCTGGCTCATTGAGATATTATTCACATGCAATAACATTCATACTTTTTTATGTATTATACTATGAACTCGGTAGTTAGTCCTTTTCCCCATCCTGTCCCTGTTAATCACTGATATGTTTCATGTTCCTCTAATTTTATCTTTTTCAGAATTCCATACAAGTATAATTATATAGTTTGTAGAATTTTGCATTTGGGTTCTTTTATTAAATAATGGTTTGAGGGCAATCTATGTTACTGCCTTTTTATTACAGTTTAGTGTTCCACTATGTGACTTCCACAGTTGTATTGATTCAGTGACAAGTTGAGGAAAATATGGGTAAGTTTTAGTCTTCTGTGATTATGAATAAGGACACTATAAACATCTGTGTACAGGTGTATGTGAATAAAATTTTCATGCATTTGAGTAAATATCAAATGAATGCTATGTCATTAAGTGAATGCTTTTAATTTCATATGAAAATTTCAAATTGTTTTCTAAAATACCCATAGTATTTTATTATTTTATTTCCACCAAAAGTGTTTGAGAATTCCAATTGCTATGCACCTTCTGAGCTCATATTTTTATGCTTTTCCTATTTACTATGAACAATCCTAATTTCAATGGCTTACTGTAGCTTCCATTTACATTACCCTAATGACTAATGATATCGACTATGTACTTGAACTTGAAAACATAAATGAAAATATACTAAACATATCACCAACTTTCATTTTATGTATCAATTTCTTTCTGCATTTTTCCTTCTGTTTCTCCTTATTTAAGAATGTAAACTTTTGCTTTGTTTTCTCAATTAAGTTTTTGGACTGAAAGCAGAAGCTCCTTTGAAAACTTCCTGGTTTCTCCCCCCTAAAACTAAGCTGCTTGAGAATCGGTTTTGAGAAGTTCTAGTGCTTCTTCTGTGATAACCAGCTAACTCCGTCTTGAGCCTTACCACCAATGTGTGTTTGTGCTTGGACAAAGCACCCCAATCCCCTGCATCCTGTTTGGCAGAACACTTGCTGCAGTTGCAAACTCTTGTTTTGTAGCTCACCTAATGTGTGAAACTTCCTTTTGGCCCCCGCTAATCTGGCATGGTTCTGCTTCTGTAAAATTCTGCTTGCTCTCCCCTTGAGCCCTCCCCAACTGAAAGCATGGCTTAAAAGGAGAAATCAAACTGCTTGTTGGTGCTGAGAGTTATTTCTAGGCACTAGCCTCTCTCAGACAATGGCTTTAAATAAACAGATGCAAATATGGCTCAGAGTGTGGCCCATGGGTAGAACACTTCCACATTGGGAGGTTCCCCCAATATAGAGAGAAGAGCTTTGTGGGGTTGAAATAATGAGAACTAGAAACCTTTTGAGAAAACATCCACAGATATTTTGCTTAAAAGAAGGTATTTCTGTTCATTTTTTAGAAAAGTAGGTCCATATGCATCAAAATCTCAACCTTGTAAAAGATTCCAGTTTCTCCAGCACAGCAGGGGAACTTCTGAGCAGTGGGACCCAAGACACTGATATCTATGTGGAACAGTATTTCTTAGCTGCCATATGATGATGTGTGTACATGCACAGCTGAGGAAAAAGAGACTCCTCAAAGATTTGATACTCTGAGATTTCAGAATCAAGGACCAAAGAATTCAGAATTTAGGGCCAAGTCTGGGTAGTGAGTGTGTTGCATAAAGGAATCTGATTGATTTTCCATCATCCTGGACTAAAGAAGAATTAAGCTTATCTATGCAAAATGAATATTTTTGAGATAAGTTTCTATATTTTAATTCATAAAGCCAAAATATGTATCAGAAATGATTTTTACTTTAGCTAGTGGTCTCAATTTTTTGTTCCTCAACGAGAAATTTACTGATTTCATTTGTCTTCCTTGGAGAAGTAACTAATGCAGTTACAACTGCTTAAGCCAGTCATGTGTGGGTTTTGTCAGAGATTTGAGTTAGCAGTAGATTATTTAGCATCATCTTCAATACACTTGCCTCTGTGTGTCAGCATTGAAACTGTCAAAAAAGCTCACAGAGGAAGTGAAAACCAGAGGTTTAATTTCTGATACTTAGTATGCATCTCACAAACAGCTCATAGTCATCCAAGAATGAATATTTTAGAAAATAAAGACAGTGTATTGAAGAGTGTACCTTTTGAAAATGGCATAACTATTTTGACAGAATAAATGTTTTTTCACTCTGATGAAATCAGAAATGGTGCTTCTTTTAAAAATAAAAGACTGTCTAAAATATTCTACTTTTGCGCAAATAATATGTACTGCCAACATGTACTAATAAGAAAATTAAAAAAAAACTAAACCAAAGAGGGTACATATGAGGTGTTCAATGTATATTTTAACAAGGGTTTTATTAAAATTTGCAGACTTTGGAAGAATGCTTTATATTTGAGATTTTCATTTTATTTATTGTTTTATAAACTATCATTTTATATGAAAACTTTAAGAAATAATGAATATATTTGATAAGTATGTAAAATTATCATATAAATGAATTAGATTTTATTCATTTAAAAAATCTCATTCTAATTATTGTCACACCACCTTCAATATTATGTTGCAGGTATAACACTTCTACATGCAATACTATTCTGTTTTGTGCAATAATGAGAACAATTAAAGTTTTACTGTCATGGCAACTTGAGTGATCAAAATGGTCATACGTTTGACATAAATATTACTTGGCCACGATAAAAACACTAATATGATAGACTTGACAGGAATATAGACATTATCTATTTCAGTAGTGAATACTAGAGATTTCAACTGCCAGTTCACAGGCAGTTATCAGACTGGCCATATAAAAATAATGTGAAGAACTTGTTAAAATTAGATTTCTGCTTCTTTTGATTTGTGGTTATGATTTAGCAGTTCCATCATGAGCCCTAAGAATCCATGTTTTAGTAACTTTTCAGAGTTCAAAAACTCTTCAATTGGTGTTGACAAATTGCTTCTGTTTACTCTTTACTTTCTATTTGCAAAGAATATTTTAAAACAGGTTTCCAAAGCTGTTTGTAATTTTGTACCAAACTGGAGAAAATCCTGAACAAAATAAATTATAGTTCTTAGCATGAAAAGTAAAACCACCTTCTTCCTTTTTATTTTTTCTAAAAGATCAAACTTCCACATTTCTATTTGCTAGAAATTAGCTTTCTGAAATGGTCTCTGAACGGTTTCTGAGAGTTTCACATATTGTGTTGCGCTGTGTAAATCTCTAGTTTTCCTTGTCAGACTTTCTTTTCTGACTGTGTCACATCTACATGTGCTGCTTTTATATCACTGACTGACACTGAAGTTTCCCTCTGACCTTAGTGGAGGGATTCAAGTTTTCCTCGTTTTACATTAGTTTCTGTGATTATGCAGCTCTCCAGAGGACCCCATAGTGCCTACTGTTGTTGACCTGGTCCTCACTGCCTCTATGTCATAAAATGGGCCTCTTCATCACTGTGAATCAATGAAAGCTTGTAGCACTTGTGTCTCTGGTTGGACAAGAGTGGAAATCCTCTCCTCAGAATTACTTCAGGTTTCCCCCTGTTCATATATCAATCCAAAACATATGTAGGTAATAAGTTCTTCCAGGAACATTAGCTTTTAACATATTAATTTCATTAAGTAAAACTTAGGAATTTCACCTTGCATATGTCTCAAGTCTTGACAATCAGTCATTGGTAAGGACGTCTTATTATCCTGTAATCTTGTAATAAAGGGGGAAATATACTATATAAAGTCACATTATTTTAGTGGAAATGGCTTTAGTACAGAAGGATGAATAAATAGCAAAGGTTCCAGATTTGTACAAATGCTTCGGCATATTAACAAAAGAAATTATTAAAATAGCATGAATAAAGGTATTAGCTGAGAAATTTGCTGTTAATAGTAATGCAGTAGTAAATGATAAAGATAAGTTTCTCTTAAAAGTAAAATGAAAAGACAGTGCATGAAGCCTGATATCTGAGCTGAAGTATATAGATTTCTAAAGGCAAACAGTACTATCTAAAATACATATTGAGATGGAGTAGAGAGAACCTTAATTCCCCTATTAATATTCCTTTTCCTGATGTAAGCTGTTTTTTAAACAGGATATCCTACCTAAAAATATTCTATTTTAGCTTCCAGCTTCCTTGAAGGCATGCAACTTTCCCATGACCCTCACACTCACACAATGGCTAGCTCTGATCACTATATGACCTTTCTGGAAAGGTGGTAGCAAGCCAAGGGTAAATGGAGCCAACACGCATGAGCAGATCACAATGCCAACCAAACATAGATCTTGACATTGAAAGCAAAGATCAGAGGAGATGTATACAAATCACCTGGACCATGTACAACAACCACACCTGTGCAGTGACAACATCCAATCTATAAAACCTGTGCCTGATACATCTTCAAAAAAACCAGTCTGAGTACACTGGCCCTTGTAGCATCTCCTTTGTACTTGACCATACACTCCAATAAAGCCTTGTTTGCTTGGTATTGCTTGCCTCTTTGTGATGTAGGCCTTGAATTGAGCAATAGAATCCTGGGCCAATTGATAAAAAGATAACTACATCTTTATGACTATAATTTGCCTTATTAATTGGTTCTTTTTGTTGCTTCTACAGGAAAAAAATGGACATGATGGTTTTAAAATTTCAGCATTTTTCTGTTGGGTTCCAATTTGTGTTGGTATCTATTACACTATTCATAAAATCAGCTATTGTTTGTAATTCATAATCCCTGTTATGTTCAGAATCTGTCTTGAAGTTTTAGGAGCCCCTATATTGAACCCCAAAGTCATGTTTTATTCCTTTCATTAAATTTATACATTAACTCTTAGCAGTCATTCCCTCCAGAGAATATGAAGAGTACCTCTGACCAGTCTACAAATTAAGTACAATTTCAGAGAAACTTAGCACTAGTGTTTGATGGACTCCCTTTGTCTTCCTCATTATATTTTTACTTTGGTTACACCATTACTTTCTTATGATAGAAAAGCTAAGTGTTACGATGGTCTTCAGGAGCTGCCTTGGACCCCACAGCATCATCTTTATGTGAAGTCATAAGACTATAAAGTTGGTAAAGTCAAAGTCTATAAAAACAAAGAGGTGGAATATTAAGACGTTGAGAAAACTATTATTGGAAAGGATTTAGAATTTAGGTTTTATGGTTATGATAAATGATAGACAATGTTTTCTATTCCAGTGACTCAATGTTTGATTCAGGAGTCTGATTACAGCAAAAACTTACTGGAAATTGACAGTATAAATAAGGGGTAAGTTTGTATTTTTTGGAGAACTGTAAAGAAAACAATATTTTTTTAAGTTACATATGAGTAAAAATAATCCAAACTCCTTCTACAAGGTTAGAAGTACTTAAAAATTCTGCTGTTATTTTTATAGTAGTAGCCTCAATTTACCACCAATTTTAATGTTTTAATAACATCTTAATAAGACAATAATTGTGCTCCTTAATCATTTAAAAATAATTGAGCAACTATTTATTTAAGCTTTGTACATTTATTTTTTAAAATGACAGCAAGTAAATTACAGAATGATTAAAGAACTCACAATAACATGGCTCAGGAAAGATAAAAAAATGCTATCATGGGGAGAAATTCAAAGTGAAAGTTTTTGATGCTTTTATAATTATTTCAGTTATGCTTGATGCAGGAATCATAAGACTACTTTAATAATGGTCATGGATTATTTATTTGCCTCCAGCCATTTTCAAATGTTAATTTTTTTTTTACCTCAATGCTGCATTTTGAAGTGTTTATTTTTAAAGAAAATTTGAGAGAGTTGACTAATAAAACTACTTGAGAAAAATCTATGAGACTAAAACAATATTACTTTGATTTAAAAATAAGAAAATTAAATATTTTGTCTTTTAGATCAAAGATTCAATTGTTAAAGGCAGAAAACTATTCAAGGGGGATGTTGACAAAATTTTACAAGCTAGCTTAGCTTGTATTTACTTCTTTTAGCTATTTTTACATGTTCCAACAAATGTATGCTTATAAATCTTAATGTTCCAAATTCATTTCTCTAAGAGAAAAGCTTATGATTGAAAGGAAATCCAGACTATGGTTATCAGGAACACGGGTTCATTAAGACCTGAGATCTAACTTTGTCATGGGACTCACTGACTTGAATTTCTGGGTAGCTTATGTGAACTTTTCAAGCTTCATTTTCCTTGCCTACAAAACATTAAATTTTCTGAGAATTGCATGGGGTAAAAAATTTAGAGTATACAACATCCAAGTATTTATAAATATAAATAAAAATATAAATAGTAAGCTTTAAGCTGGTATTCTATTAAAATAATATATGCTATTTTCTTTAGACAGGTAATTTCTTTTCTTAACAGAAAAGCCAATCATTTTTCTGGACAAAAGAATACATTTATGGACAGAAAAAAAATTGAAATATTGTTTTAAGAATGCTTTAGTTCAGACTGCTACAAAAAATACCATAGACTTGATGGATTAAACAGAAAACATTTATTTTTCACAACTTTAGAGCCTGATCACATGAGATGAGGGTAGCAGCATTGATTGGGTTTTTGTTGCAGGATTCTTACTGGTTTACCATCCAAAATGGGAAATTCTAACTACGAAAGAATGAGCTATTAACATTTCTACCAGAGTTGCCCCTGGGACACAATATAGTTGCAATGGTTAGAATATAGTGTTTTAATCTAAGTAATGATCTACTGATATACAGTTTGATTTAAAATGTGTATCTTTATCCTGGATAACTCCCTAGTGCCAGGTATGTTTCTACCACAGTTTGTAGGAAATTAGTCTTGATAATCTAAATAACCTGAAATGTTTTACCACTGTATTGGTCAACTTCTCTATTGGTCAATTTGAAGGTGACAGGTTGTTTTTTTAAAAAAATTAACTATATTGGTACATTTAAAGTACACAATATAATAACATTCATCATTGGAAATTTGCACCTTTACATTATCCATCTTGATTCACAGTTTTATAGGTTTCATTGCATGTTTGGCTGATTCTAAGATACAGACATCATGACAGAAAGGTGCAGTGAAGCAAATCTCCTCACTCCATGGCACCCAGAAATAGAGCCCAGGAGATGAGGGCCAGCCAGAGATATACCCTCTAAATGCAACCATTCCCCAGTGATCCACCTCCTTCAATGGGCCCTCTCCTAACAGGACATTCAGCTATGAACAACAATGGATAAATCCACTGTTGAGTCTGAACAACAGTGGATAAATCCACCCAGAAGCAAGCACAGGAGAACAGAATCAGACAGAGATAATACCCTGAAAGAAGGTCCTCAGCCTAATGATCCACCTCCTCCAATGGGCTGGCCTCCTAACAGGACATTCAGCTATGAACAACAATGGATAAATCTACTGTTGACATGATGACCATGATTCAATCTCCTCCCAAAAGTCTCTTAATCTGGTCAAATTGACAACTAATATTAACTGGCACAATTACCTAATATAAACTCTTCATTTACTTGATTTCTGCTCTTTCACTAGAATAAACCAGTGTTTCTTCTTCTACTTGTTACTTCAGTGAAAATTCTCACTATTCATCTAGTCATCCGAATAAATTTTTTAGAATATAATCATACATTATTCATTTACTCTCATGCCTCCATTTGGTATTCGTGTTAACTCTATATGATTCTATGTTCTTAAAGATTTAATTATAAAAATATTCATTCCAAAACATATTTAAAACTTTCATTTCCAAAAGATCTTGTTATGGATTTTTTAAAAAATTCTTTATAATCTCTGGACCAGTGATATAGTTTTCTAACTGAGATCTCAGTCTTTGATTTGTAACCATTTGTTCTGTTTCTGTTATACTTTCAGGTTGTTCTTAAATATAAATCTGTTTCTATTAGTTTGATGTTTATATTGTTTTGATTTCTTCACATTATCTACTGAAAAAGTTCCTATTTTTGATACAACCACTTCCCAAAGTCTGGTGCTGATTCTCTTTCCCCTTACAGAACTCCATACCATACAGACTTCAATTATCTCACCTACACTATTTTCACGTTTTCCCTCTTATTAGCCTGTAAGACCTTTTTGGGGTATTTCTCATCTTTGTAATATCAAAAAAATATAAATTATATCTGCCATATATTGAGTGCTTAAAATATTAGTTGAAGGATTTCACATTTGATTTTAAAATGCACAGCAAGTTCTTGGATTTATTTCAAATACTCAGTTGGGATTTTTTTCTCTTTACAGGTATAATTTAGTAAGTATAAGCCTATATATTTATATATTTCATTTCATTAGTAAACCAGCCATCATTCAGGGATATTATTTATTTGTTCCACAAATATTTTAAGCGCCTATTTTATTCTCCAAGCGCACTATTTTTTGAGATTTAAATTTTTAAAAAATTTAAAGTCTTAACTCTTAAAAATTAATATCAGGTATCAATAATGATGATTGTACTTTTCTGCTGTAATGACAAAGTGAAATAGAGTGTTATATGTAAGTATAAAATGTGTGATCAACGTATATGGTAATGTTTAAATATAAAAATTACATTAAGAGACATTGCCATTAATCCCTCTCAAAATACTCCTCCCTTGCTTCAAACACTATTATCCCATCTTCCTGCCAGTTTCCAAATCACTTCTAGATGTCCTCTCTTGTGAGTGTCTTTAGTGATCAAATATACGGTGACTGCTTCTTTTGAGTGCCATCCAGTGGAAAGACAGCCTCATAAAAGTATCATGGTGTGTCTTTATCCACCTTATTTACTGATTCTGGGGCCTTCAGACTTTCGGCTCTCCCACATGGTGAAAATGATCTTGAAAGGTAAATGTTTTTAATCAATGCAGAGAATAGAGGTAGTCAGATCAGTACAACTAAAGACACGGAAGAGGACTTTCAAGGTCCTTTGGAAAGTAGCAAGAATGATGGGGAAAGCATACTTAAATTTGGGGAGAGTATTTTGCAGGAAATGAATGGCAATGTGTATTATAATGTAACATTTTGTTTAATTTAAACATTCACTCCTTGTTTTTATTATGCCTCATGAGTAGAACATCCAAACCAAGTTGGGATAAATATTGCTTAAGTCGAATTTTGAAAATGTTAGATGGAGAACGAAAAATGTGTTAGTCAATTTTCTCACAGTACAAAATACTGGGCAACTGTCACTTAGAGGGGAGGAGGTTTAAGTTGGCTCATGGTTTCAGAGGGTCCTGCCTACGATTACCTGGCTCCAGAAAGAAGACAACAGAAGGGTGTAATGGAGTAAAGCTGCTTACTTCACAGCATCCAGGAAGCAGAACACACAGCATAGTTAGCTATGAACATGAATGGATTAATCCACTGATAAATACAATGCTCTCATGATCTAATCAGCTGTCTTGGAGTCTTTTATTCCAGTTAAGGGGACAATAAGGGTAACTGATGTAAGTTCACTCTTTCTCAACTTGACGTCAAATCCCACCTCCTTAAACCATACTTAATTACTAAATGAACACAATAATACGGACATATTCCTGTCTGACATGATGCAACTATCTTGTGTAAAACTGAAAACCCACTTATTCTTGCACCCAACTCTCAAAAGTCCCAGCATTGCTCAAAAGTCAAAGTCCAAGGTCTTTTGAGAGTTAAGGCAAAATGTTAGCTGTGTACCACTGTAAAATTCAAAACACAATTTACATAACCCCCTGATATCATGACACAGGGTAAACATTCCCTTTCCCTATAGGAGAAATAGGGAAACATAACAGAATCAAATGAAAGCAAGACAAAAATCCAGCAGGGCAAACATTAGGTCTATATAGCTCCAGGGCGCATTTTGGTAGGATGTGAGTTAGAAAGGGATTGGGAACCCCACCAATATGAGCTTTACAATTGCAGACCACATAGCCTATCTCTTGGGCTGAGTAGCCTAGCACATTCTCCTCTGCCTTTTGCCATGATATTTGTGCTTTGTCGCTAGTTAACCATGGACTGAGACCTTTGCAACCATGAGTCAAATTAAGCCACTCCCCCTTTAGGTTATGTGTTTTGAGCAGTTTATCCTAGCAGTAAGAACACTGACTAGTACGTAAGATGACACAAAAATATTTCATGAATGTATTTGCAGGAAAATATAATTTGTAATTATTAAGCTTATTGTCAAATGGGCCTATACACCCATAGGCATATTAAGTGATATCAAGTAGTAGCTTCATATTACATATTCAACTTAAGCCTTTTATGAGCATTAGTAGTGTACCATGTAATCCAGTGAAGGGAAAGGTACCATATACTTAAACATTAATACATTTCATGCTTACAGGAAAGGAAAATTAGCCAGAAATAATTCACTTGTAAGGAGTTTATATATGCTCTAAAGTGAGCAGTTAAAAACATGAGTTTCTCCCATAATTAATTAGTATTTACAGAAAGAAGGGCCAGTAAAGAAGCTAATTTTATCTGTCACACACAAATAAACCACTTCAAGATATTATCTTTAGATTTTCCCCAATTAGAAAGTGGCAAGACAGACAATAATTCCCTGCTTCCTTTATTAAACGATGTACCTTCCATGCATTGAGTGTAGTCTGAACCACTCAGACAGGAAACAGCATTTTAGTCTAAGATAGAATGTATCATAAAATTTGATTCAAAATCTAATCTATATAATATTCACAGAATTTTAGAGCTGGGTGAAACGTTAACAATCATTCAAGGTATTTTTTTGTCGATATATATTCAACATATCTATGAGTAAAAATCACCTCCATTACTGATTAAAATTATAGTTATCAGGCATACCTTCTGGAGCTAAAATTGTCAGATTTGGTTTAGTGGCCTAAAATTTGTATTTTTAAAACAAGTGAAGCTATCGCTGTTAAATTTTAGTAGGGATAGAAATCATCTGATGTTTTAGTTAACCAGGAACCTGAGGCTCAAAACAGAATGAATCCTCAGAGGAGGGGCCTATGGGGCTGTATATTTAAAAAGTTCCTAGGTGTTTCTTATCATCATGAAAGTCTAGGAAACAGTGCTAAATTTAATCAATTCTTTAAATAAATTGAGTACATTGGGAGGTTTAGAGTAACATAAGGGAGTTGAAGAATATAAGCAATTTTGTGAGCCAGATATTTTTATTCGTTTTTTTTTTTTTTTTGAGTAAGAAAATCAGTTTCAGAGATTTCAATGATTTTCCAGGAAAATGAAAGTAGAAAATGAGAGAAGAATTTAGACCCAGTTTTGGTCATTTTGTAGCACTTATTCTTTCATAATATATCTTCCCATAATGGACTTAATAGGCATATATTACAAAACTGTTTATCTTCGTTATATTACTGGATTACTATTATGATACTTACACTATTAACCAATTAACTCCTTGAGCAGTGTTGTCTATTTCAGAGCTACCCAGTTGAGTTTACATGTGTCACAAACAGCCTTATCTTCATACCCTAGCATTTTATGAAAATAATGAAATTTTCTATGGGTTCATGATGGGGAAAATTTGCAGATATTTTCATATTCGGTTATAGGACAGCTATTGCCTCCAAAGGTTGCAATTCCTATTCCAGAGAGCTTTGATATTAAATAAAAAAAGATTATTTCCTTAATGTACTGAGCTTTGCCTTGGCTTGCAAATTGGTTATTGGTTTCATTCTCTGGAACTTCTGTTAGTTATAGGGATCCAGTTCTTAAAGCTAACAACTACTGAACATTGTGTTAAAGAAATAAATGTTTGTATCACACAATCCTCATAACATCCCTCTATCCCTGATGTATTTTCTTTATATTTTGATTCCAGACAGAAGACACAGAAAGATTAAGACATTTTTGTATTGTAGTATAGCTATTAAGGGGAAGATTCAGTTCTGAAACCCAGGATATTCTATAGTTGTATCTGCTAAATTAGTAATCTCCTATTGCTAAACTTACTTTTATATAGACTTTTTGGTTTTAAACTGCATTTTTATCAATTAAGATAAAGGTGTGACCGTTAATTCTGATAGGAACACTTCACTGGGTTAAGACACAACTAGCTTACTAGTATAGAATGCTCCAAGGTGTGTCTGGGTAGGTCAGATTGGGGTTGGTGGCCTAAAATTTATATTTTTAAAACAACTGAAGATATTGTCTTTAAATGTTAGTACTGATAAAGTCATAGAGTGCTCACATGGTCCCTTACTGGTCCCTCTGTGGAACTGTTTCCCTGCTGTGCTGTCCCATAGCCATGAACTAAGCAGATTTGCTTGGCCTCGCCCCTCTGCCTTGATGTTCTTGCCTTCAAGCCAGCTGACTTTGGACTGTATTCTTCCAAACAGTGAGCTAAATGAAATGTTTCCTTTTTTAAGTTGTGGATTTGGGGCACTGTGTTCATCAGTAAGAAAGCTGACGAATACAAATGAAATATATTTTAAAGTGCTATTTCTTTTTGTTTACAATGTCTAGTTTTTAAATTTTATTTTATTAGTACATGTGTGTAGTACAAAACATTTACATTTCTTGTAGGAAGTTGATACATGTGCATAACACATGTTAATCCCTTTTTTTATCCTCTTTCTCTTTCCTCCCTACCCCTTCCTTGATCCCCTTCCATTTTTTTTTTTTTTTTTTTTTGTACTTTAGCAGTTCATAAAGTTTACATTCCTTACCAGAATGGCCATTATCAAGGAACTGAATAATAACAAATGCTGGAGGTGATGCAGGGGAAAAAGGAACTCTTCTACATTATTGGTGGGAATGTAAACTAGTACAACTACTATGAAAATCAGTATGGAGATTCTTCAAAAAACTAAAAGTAGAAAGTCTATTTGACTCAGCTATTCTCCTTCTGGGTATATTCTCTAAATAATTAAAGACATCATATTACAGAGATAAATGCATGCCCATGTTTATAGCAGCCCAATTCATAATGGCTAAATCAACAGATCAATGGATAAATAAATGTGGCATTTAAACACCATAGAGTACTACTCTACCATAAAGAAAAATAAACAAAAAGGAAAACGAATGTATCTTGAGATCCTAATGTTAAGTGAAATAAATCAAGCACACAAAATTACATATCGTATTGTTTCTCTTATAGGAAAAACCTAGAGTGAAAATAAAGTGTTATTTCTGATTAGCTATCAAAACCACCTCTCTTTAGGTATATATCTGTGTATATATCTGTATATATTATATAATATATACATATGTATTGGTCAAATAAATGTAACCTTTACATAAAATGTAATAGATTTCTGTATAACTTATGTATATCCTTCTATATATTTTAATCACTTCTAGCTACTTTTAATATCTAATACAATATAAATTCCAAGTAAATAAATTGATATACTATTTTTTAGGGAATAATGATAAGTAAAAAGTGTGTATATGTTCAGTTCCCATACACTTTTCAAATATACACACATATATATTTATATATTACATTAGATATACATTATTTCTATACCTAGCTGCATATTAGTATGATGTGTGTATACCAATGCTGTACATTATACTATGCAATATGTGCTATAAATCCCTCTAGATAACACATATAATAAAAACTGGGGAAATAGGAGAAAGTAGTATTAGCACCAGATATCTATGATTAGGAAGTCAGAATATTAACACTAAAGTATGTACACCTTTATTCATGGTTTCATAGCATCTCTATTAACAATCAAACAAAAAGCATATCTATCACATATATACAAACACATATGTATGTATGCATATATTCTATGGGTTGGTTAGATATGACAATTTCTTTTCTTTTTTTTTTGGTGCTGGAGATTGAACTTAGGACATTGCACTTATGAGGGAAGTGTGGTGCCACTGAGCTAAATCCCCGGGCTACATGACAATTTCTTTTGATACTTTTAACTATAATGAAAATCAGAGGAGCATTTATCAAATGTGATCTCATTAGCCAAATAGAATTTTAGTACGTATCCATGAAGTAATCCTATTCACCACTGTTTTATCTATTTCTAAAAAATAAATTTGATATCTTTCCTGAATGAGAACACATTCAGAATAATCTATATTTACTTGAGGTCATGATATACATTTTGAATTTTATATGATATTAAGTAATATGTCAATTTAAAATACTGTTATTTCAATTTTATATTTCATTAATAAGTTTATTCAATCCCTTCACAAAAATCTGTCCTTTAAAGGTCCAAATATGGTAGGAAATTCTAGAAATTATGTTTTGGACACAGGGACTTTTTGCATTTTAAAAGTACAGTTTGTAATCATTTCTCCTATACATTTATATTTATGCTCTCTATAAAATAACCAGTTGCTTTGTTGTTTTAAAGAAAGAAGTTGATCCATCAAATACTATGTTTGCAATTTTGAAGTGCCTCTAAAATGATGTGTAAATTTTTGATTTTACTTTTTTATCTTTCTTTCTTAAAAATGATTCTGTTGTGTGACTTCCTTAATTATCACAAATGCATAAATCAAAATGTATCTTTCCCAAAGTGTACTTCAGTGCTCAAAATAAAGTGTTTCAGAAGGTGATTTGTATTCCTCTATTATTTGAAAAGTTTTATATATATATATTATATTATGAGGAAAAATCTTCTTAAAAATAAACATATTTTATTTACTGGCAAATTAGCCTACTCATTTCAAATTTCCACTTTCACTTAGAATTGTCTTAATATATGAAGAATGTTCCATCTCTATATAAAACAAGATAGGTTGTACTTATTTCCTTGTAAAACATATTATTGTCTGGTATTCTTCCTTTTGATGTCTTCTGATGGTCATTAACCAAATTTTATGAAGTTTTATATATTCAGAAAATGATGTTGTTCTTTTATATTTAGTATGAAGATGACTTTTATTTTCATAGGTTAGTCTTTTCTAGTAATCCCTTATTCTTTATATTACTTCTTCAATATCCTATATTTAAAATTTAAATATAAAATTGCATAACATGTAATTGATATTACTCTCCTTAAATTGGGTAGTAACCCCAAAAACATATATTTTCCTTCATATAACTTAGTTTGTCATCTTCTCTTATGTTGTATATGACAATTTTCTTTGGCACAATAAAAGTATTCTGTTGTCAATATTTGGAATCAGCTCAAAATAATTGATAGCTCTAATCTCCATTTCAAGTAATATCTTCCAAAGGCAAAATACTATTATGAAGTACATTTTTAGAAAACCATTTCTGCTCCTTCTGTTGAATTACTATTTAGAAAATCAATATTGATTTATGATTTTCTAACACAGCGACTGAGTTTCTGGTGCTTAAACGCAGAGATATTTCCTACTTGGACTCACAAATGAAGGAAATGCCTGTGGAAGGAATTTGCAACAGAGGAGAAAATTGGAGTTTCTAAAAACTGTGTATGGTACATGCAAACACATGTACATGCAGCCTGCTATTGGAAGTTAAAATGTTTTCTGTTTTGTTTGTTTCTGATTTAGAAATCCTTTTCAAATTGTTTTGTTATATCTTTTGTGACTACAAAGTTCTGCATGTGCTTCTGTGATTCCTACTATTGTTACTAAAGAAATAATTCAAGCATTTATTATGCAAGATAACAGTATTTTTGATATAGAAAAAGGAATTAAAGATATTATTTTCCATTCTACCTTTATATTTTCTTTGCCAAATAGATACATTTATGTATAACTTAATCTTAAAATTATTCTATTTGCTAGCAAAAGTGCAATATATATAAGTATGATTTGTAGAAAGGAATTTATTTTCTGAGGTTAGAACTTTTACAAAATAACACCATGGAACTTTTGCACTAGGAGATGTCAAATTAAATACTTTTATTTTAAAGAAAAAAATCTAAGTCTTAGAAGGGTGAAACAAATTGTCCTTTCTTACTCAAGGTTAGACAGCTGGAAAGGCTTAAGCTGGGTTTTAGAGAAAGGGAAAATTTAATGACTGGTTTTAAAAAGGTTGTTTCAGAGATAAAGGAGTCCTAATAATTGATGATGCATGTAATATTGTTGCTGGTAGTAGGGATATACTATAGAACATGTATAGGGATAACTATAGATAAAGGTTATAGGATGAAGCAAACTCAGATGTAAGTGAAATAGTTTGTATAATTATAAAAAACACAAGACCAGTATAAACTGATATATTGAGGGCTAATATCATTTGAATGTTCCAGTGTCTTGGTTTATCTACTTTTACTCTTATGCATTGAAACTGGAAGTTTCTTACTCAATATGCATTTCCTCACACCTTCTGATGTGATGTTTTGTACAAATCTATATTCTTAATCCACCTAGCAATAGGTGTCTGGATTTGGGTATTGAATCTTCCTCTTTTATCGATGCCCATTAACAAATGCCATGCCTTTTTTTTTTCCATTAAGTTTATTGGTACATTTTAGGTATACAATACAGTTACATTCATCAGTGGGAACTTGTACCTTTACATGATATATCTTGGTTCTTATTTTTTCCCCATTCCCTTGCCCCTCCCTTCAACCTCTCTTCCCCTCCCTATTTACAAAGACTTTGTTTCCATTTTTTTCCTTTTTTTTGTATTAAATTCTTTTATTGGTACATTGTAGGTATACAACACAATTACATTTCTCATTGGGAATTGTACCTTTACATAATGCATCTTGGTTCTTATTTGTTCCCCATTCCTAGCCCTCCCTTCAAGCCCTCCACCCTTCCCTATTTACAAAGACTTTATTTCCATTTTTTCCATTTCTCATCATTTTTCCTTTCCCTTCTTTCCTTTCCCCTGCCCCTCCCACTACCCCTACCCCTTTGGACCTTTTCTTCCTATTTTACATTATCGATTATTCATTCTACTCATTGGTACATTTTAGGTATACAATATAATGACATTCATCATTGGAAATTTGCTCCTTTACATAGTCTCTCTTGGTTCTTATTTTTTCACCCTTGCCCAGCCCTCCCTTCAACCCCTCCATCCCTCCCTATTTACAAGGATTTTGTTCCTATTTTTCCATTTTCTCATATTAATCCCATTCCCTTCTATCCTTTCCCCTAGCCCTCCCACTTCCTTCCCCTTTGCCCCTTTTCTTCTTATTTCACATGACCTATTATACATTTAGTCCTTATTTACACTTTCAGTTTCTCATACCAGAGAAACTATTTGGTATTTACACATGCGTGTCCTATTTATTTCACTTAAGAGTATCATCTCAATGTGTATCCTCTTAGCTATAAATGTCTCTAATTTCTCATTTTTTATGACTGAGTAGTACTCCATTTTATAAAAAAACACATTTTCTTTATCCAGTCTCCAGTTGATGGGCATTTGGGGTGTTTCCAAGTTCTAGCTATTACAAACTGTGCTACTATGAACATGGGTGCACATATATCACTGTGGTATGATTCTTTTAATTCTTTGGGGAAGATCCCCAGCAGTGGAATAGCAGGGTCAAATGGGACTTCCAGTCCTAGTTCTTTGAGGTATCTCCATACTGATTTCCACAGTGCTTGCACCAGTCTACATTTTTTTCCTTTTCTCAGTGCTTGTCAACTGGAGCCTGAATAAAGAAGATGTGGTTTTTGTATAAAATGGAGTACTACTCAGCCATAAAGAATGAGAAACTAGAGATATTTATAGCTAAATGGATACACATTGAGGCCATACTCTTAAGTGAAATAAATAGGACACACGTGTAAATACCAAATAGTTTCTCTGGTATGAGAAAATAAAAGTGTAAATAAAGATCAAAATGTATACTTGATAATGTGAAATAGGGAGGAAAGACCTAAAGGGATGGGAAGTGTCAGGGGTAGGAGAAAGGAAAGAACTAAATGCCATTCCTTTTGTTGGGAATTTTTAATTCAGCAGTGAGTAGGAGAGCTGTCACCACAATCTCAATCAAGAGAAAGGTTAATATTCATAGGTGTGGGAGTCTTTTGCCTATTATTAAATGTGAGAGTGGAAAAGGGCACATGACTTCATTCCCTTCTAGATGCTTGCTTACAACAATTAGCAGAAGTAGACTTGCAATTGAGCCAATGCAAAATATTGCAGAAGAGATAGGCAAAATGATTCTGGGCCTTTGGTGACAATTTTTGAGTTGCTTACTATACCATGTTTGAGGCCTCACTAACTTTGGAGTTCTAGGTATATAGGACACTTAATATGATCATTGTTTAAGCCAATTTAGATGAGGCTTTCTCAAAGTTAGGGAAGTAATACTCCCTAGAAACTCCTTTCTGATTCCTAGTTGTCTTATTTTTCTCTTTGATTCTATTTGAGACTATATTTCTATTATTATTGATGATACTAAGCTCTGAGCACTTTGGTAATTCTTCTGTTTTTCATCTATTTTCCTCTAAGCAAGGGATTCACAATATATCAAACATTAGCTGTCATGTTTAGGGGTATCACTTACACTGTCATAGTTGACAAGCTTCCCCGGGGTCAGTTTATGCCTTTTAGTCCAATTTGCATCATGCTTCAAAGTTGAATCCTTAGCCACCATTTGAGACTGTTTATTCTGTCAATATTCTTATGAGATAGATAGCAAGAGCAGGCCAATGGGCATGGACCATATACTGTTAAGTCAAATAAGGTGATTGGCTTATGGGAATGTTGTACTCATCAATGGATTCATTCACTAGTGAGTTTAGCAGTTGAGTGTGCTGTTAGGAAAGGGGGCCTGGTTAGAAGAGGAGGGGTCATTGAGGTAATGACCTAAAAGAGTGTACAGTACCACCCTGTTTCCCTCCCCAGCTACTCCAACTCCCTCTGCTTTTTTACCACCATAGCATGAGCAGCTTTATTCTGCAGCATACCCTTCCACCATGCTGTTGCTGTGTTTGAGCCTTCTAACAAT